>NC_051095.1:2851955-4121121 GCF_901709675.1 Syngnathus acus
ATATATATATATATATATATATATATGTGTGTGTGTGTGTGTTTAGATTCCACTTTGCATTCATTGAGGGAGCCTATGGCAATGCGACTTGTTTTGTTGCTTGTTTTTGATGAAGTAACTGCCCCCCCCCCCCACTGGTTTGCACTCCACTTTTGTCACAGACCAATCAATCCCCTCCTCTATCTTTAATAGGCCCCCATGTCATTCTCTGATTATAATCAGAGAAGGAATGGGTTCTGGGGCTAAATGAGGGATGGTGAGAGGTAATTAGCAGACTAATAACTCCAAGTCGTGACGCGGCGAAAGAAAAGACAGATGGAGGGATTGGTGAACGAGTGGAAGATGGAGGGTCGATGAAAACGTCAGCCGCCGAAATCCCATTATCATTAAAAGGAGGATAAACTATTTATGCTAATACACATTGTGAAATTAATATAGAAAAGAGACATTATTATATTCTTTCATGGATGACAAAATGCATAAGGATGCAAAAAAGTTACAAAAAAAGTACGATGACTCATGTCGCATCGCTTTAACCTTTTGTGTCGACTGGAAATCCCATATATTCTTTATCCTCTGCGTAGAATGACCCTCATTAGTGCTGTAGTGATGTGACAAAAACAGATTCACTCACATCTCCATTTTAGTCCTTTAAATGAGGAAAATGGTTTTCCCCTCATTTTTAAACCCAGTTTTTGCCGTGATGTGTTTATTAAGGTGGCAAACTGAGAGCCGTGCTGCATCCCCCGTCCGCCTGCCAAATAGGGAGCCAACTTCCCCCTGATAACTTTAATCAGCTCCGCGAGGATGCCAAATAGTGAGCAACTCTGGCTCGGATGAGTCTGAGCTTGGGTGATTTTTGAGATGGACGCTTGTTGGTTTAAATTTGATAGTTCAATAACTTCTGTTCCTCTGCCGCCGACCTTTTGAGATCTTTGGGCAAAAAGAGAGAAACACTTGTGGCTTTGGTGAAAATGAAACCTCTCGGCTTCCGGCCTCAAGTGTAATGAATCTTCTCCAGCTCGACATCAGATTGGAATCTAAAAAAAAAAAAAAAAAACATTTCTCTTCATGTGCAACATCTTTTATAAACTTTTAAGGCAGCTGCCTTGATTTAAATTCTAAATCTGAACATTGTATATTTTCGTCTGAGCTGCCTCGCTTGCATCTTTTTATGCCGCGTTATGAATTATTCATCAAGGCCCTTTCTACGTCTTTGATGGCAGTCGGAGTGTCAGCCCGGCACTACCTTTCAATATTTCACCAAAGTTCTTTTGACTCGGCACGTTCCTTTCATTCCGAGTCGTATTTTTAACACTTTCTCAAGCTCGGGTGTGACTTGGAAGTGTCACCGCGTCTGTCGGGTATCCGTTCATTCACGAGGAATAAAGGCGGCCGGGCGCCTCGGTTCCGGGTCCTTGTTCTCGCTTTTGGCGCCGGCCGGTCGATCGATTGCACTCCAACTCACGTTTACGGCCTGACAATGCATTTAATATCCTTTACGGTGACGCCGACTGATTTACGGCGTCCGCTTTTGACGTGGTTTATTGGCCACCGACTGAAATGACGTGAATAGCACTCGGCTTATTCGGAAGCGTTCAGACGTGGTCTATTTGCTTCGGCGCTCGTAGATAAACGCCCGTACAAGATGTCTGACAGGTGCTCTCGCTTTGTGCGCCGCAAATTGCTTGCTTCGTTGCCCATTGTCCTCGGCCGGAAGACTTCTTTGTTATCGTTGCTTTGTCCTTCCGTGTGCCCGCACGACTTTCATTTGTCAGCGTGCTAAGCAGAGCAGGTCAATCGGTGACGTAAATTCGACACTAATTTGACAAAAGTTGAATTGTCATTTAATTGGAATCTGCCGTGAGGAAGGGTTGTTATGTTTGAAGCATTTCTTTTTTTATTTAATCACAATACATATGTACTGAACAACAGAGTATGCGGTCTTGCTAGCTAACTGCTAGCTAGCATCTGCGCCCAATGAAAGGCCGCAAGCTCACTAACGCATACATGCTAACGCTGCTACATTGCTAGCATGACTTATTCATGAAGGCTGTATTGGCAAAAACGAAATGTTATCCGTTTAATGTTGTAGATTTTGGCTAATGTTTGATTGTCAAGGTTATGGAATCTGTCGAGAAGAGACTTGTTGAGGAAGGCTTGTGATGTTTAAATCAGTGTTTTTGTTTTTCACCACAAAACATATGCACTGAACGATAGCTAGCTAACTGCTAGCTAGCATCTCCACCCAATGAAACGCCACACACTTACTAACATATACATGCTAATGCTGCTACATTGCTAGCATGACAAATCATAAGCGCTGGTTATAGATATATGTATATATAGATATATGATATATAAACATTCCACCAGGGGTCGCTGTTTCCGCGTTGAGTATGTGCTGGTTTAGTCACGAATTTTACATTTTGTTTGTGATCGCTTGGTTTTCAGCAGGATTTATGACACTCTAGTTTTTTTGTTAATCAGAAGCAGCCCAGCCGTAAATGATCAGGCATCATTTATGCAAAGCAGATTAGGCTGACATGTGTGACTCATGTATTTGTTTTATTTGGACAGCCACACAAAAGCTGCTCGCTGTTCATGTGCTGGCATGGTTGGCAGATGAGATATATGTGCAACGGGGAAAGAGTTGTCACACTTTTTCAATAAAATGTGGCAAAAGGCACGAATGACACAAGCTGGACAAGCTCCAAGCTCAACAAAATGCAGCCAACTTTGAGCTGGTGGTGGAGGAGTTCCAAAATCTAGGCCAGCTCTGTTCCAAGTTTTGCAGTATTTCACTAGGACGCCGCGCAATCGCTACGCTCGACTTTTAGTTACCGCACATGATCGCCGTTCTTCATTTATCCGGTGATGAAATCGGTTCAGGTGACGATGCGGACGATCCACTTGGGAGCTGGAGCTCGCTGTATGTTCAGCTCACACACGTGTGAGGTCTGTTGGGAGCTGGCCTGCTTTCGCTTGCACATACGTTGTGCAGCTTGAGAAGACGTAAAAAAAACTTAAAAGGAAATCTATGGAGAGAAGATGGAAGCACGCAGCAGAGGAATGCGCCGTCGTTTTTATAATCCTGCCGTCTCTCTTTTAGCCTGAGAGATGCTTCCTTGTAAATGTGTGAGGGCTGAACGATTTTCCAAAATAATCCAATTGCGATTACGATTTAATATGAGATCTATATTTTTTCTCAAAGGTTCTCGTCCTATGTGTTTTTTTTAACATAAATAAATAAATAAATAAATAAATAAATAAATAAATAAATAAATAAAATAAAGAATTTATAGTAATGTTCTTTTCGGAGGAGGTAGTGAGGAAACGGACGCAGGTCGTCATCAGGGTTGCTTCAAGGTTCCAAGTGTTTGTTGTGACAAAAAAAAAAAAAACATTAAAACTGTTGGCGAACATCTGGTGAACGTTTGTTACCTTAAATGAATCTTGACATTAAAGTACGATAATCTTTATTTTTTTTAGAAGTTTGGTATAATAAATTGATGGTAGGTACAACCGAAATGGAGCGATGTCTAGGAACTTCAAAAAGATTTTCTTTTTTTAAATGTCCTGAAAAGTGGCCATTTTTGCAATACGAGGATTCCATCCAACACATTCTAATTTCAAGGGTCATCATTATAGATGTGTGCAGTGTGTGTGGTCAAAAGTGCAAATAGAGAACGGTTCAAGAGGCAAAAGTATATTTGCATGGCACACGAGGTCTGACCTTTGTGCCCGCTCTCTTGGAGTCAGATGAAACAGTGTTTCTCTGTCCGGCTCTCACAGACCACCCACTATCCCCCTTTACCTCTCCACCCTGTCTCCTTTTTTTTTTTTTTCTCTCTTCTATCCGCAACCATTTTAAAGACTATTCACGCTACGCTTTCATCTCGGTCACTTTTGTCCGAGCGTCTTGTCAGATTAGGATGAATGTGCTCGGCGAAATGTGCTCGAGTGAACTTCTGCGGGTGTTCTCTCGTACCGTTTCCGCCGTCAATGCTTTGTTCAAAGGAAAATAAGATTGCGTCTCTTTATTGATGTTTCATTTTATGAACTCGGGGGATTGCAGCATTCCTCGTCTGAGTGCTAGACCTTCACTGTATGGATTTAATGGGCGACCTTTTGCGGCTCACCTAATGAAGAGTAATTAACATCCATAAAGGGATGAATAGAACATATTTTCTTAATTAGTGGACTAATCAAAGATATTAAGTAGCGATTATCAAGGCAAATGTCAAAGTACAGCAGACAAACTTTGAGGACTGTTAGACATTAAATTTGTTTGAGCAACAGAGTATGCGGCCTTGCTAGCTAACTACTAGCTAGCATGTCCGCCAAAAGAAACGCGACAAGCGCACAAAGATTGCTAGCATGACTTATTTATGGAAGCTTGATTGCCAAAAACCAATCTGTTTGATTTTGTATATTATGGAATGTGCAATCAATTAAAACATGCTGCTACATTGCTAGCATGACTTATTTATGGAAGCCATATTGGCAAAAACAAATCAGTTAGCCCTACACAGACTTGTCTGTGATTTAGGGCTATATAAAAAATAAACTTGACAGTTTGATGTATATTTTGGAATGTACAATCAATGAAAACATGCTAACGCTGCTACATTGCTAGCATGACTTATTTATAGAGGCCATATTGGCAAAAATGATTCTGTGTGTTGTATATTTTGGAATGTACAATCAATTAAAACACCGTCATGAAGGAGAGGCTTTGTGATTCCTTCTTTTTAACTTTTGTTGCTAACCACAATTAAATAACTGGCAATAGTCTCCTTGGTGAGAGCCTTGCTACAAGCTTGAGTATTTGTGAACAAATGATTGACACATGCCCTGGGCCCTCTGTTTGAACTATTTTATAACAGCAATTGAAGTCAGGGCCAGACGATCTTGAGATAAAAGCTAGAATTTCCTCCCACTTTGTACCAACGTGGGCAGGTTGAAAAACAGACAATAAAGGGTTAGAACATTTTAGATGACAGATAACGCGGTGAGAAGATGAGTTGAGGATTATTGAGTCCTTCCATGGGGACGGTGGTCGTGTTTGGGGTCCGAGTGAGTACGGCTGACCAATCGCGGCCTTACATTTACTTTTGTTCCGAGGGCAGGTTGTTCCACTTCTTGATGCTACGACCTAGCGCTACCGTTTCCACTCAACCATAGTTTTTGCCGATTTGACAAATTTGTGGGTTCTGACACCACGCCGCTTCGGTTTCTGTGTGCAGGTTTCCTCAGCACCGGCGACCAGTCGGCCAAAGGCAACTACGGCCTCCTGGATCAGATTCAGGCACTGCGCTGGCTCAACGAGAACATCGGTCATTTTGGCGGCGACCCGGAGAGGATCACTATTTTTGGATCGGGAGCTGGAGCATCCTGCGTCAACCTCCTCATCCTCTCACACCACTCGGAGGGTAAAAGCGTCTTCCGAAACGTTTTGGACACTTCTAATTGAGAAACTAAATGGTCCGAGTTGCTCTGGAGTTGAGCGTTTGAAGCTAACCGCGTCAAATTTGAACTCAAAGCAGTGCTGACTTTTGATCCGGTCCGTGTGGCCCGTCCGTGGAGTGACGGGGGACATTAGCGCGCATTACCTGGCCCACGCTTCTCTTAATGGTCCGTTGCACTGAGCTTTTTCCCCTCCCCCCTCCATCCATCTCACCTCCTGCACGCCATTTAGCGGCTACACAAACACCCAGAGGCTTTTTGTGTTATAGCGAGAGGCCCGTGGAGGAATCTACTGTGTTCTGGAGTTACATCTGAGCGGTCGATGACCCGCGATCAAACACTCTTTTTCAGATTTTTCAGCTAACCGCCATTAAAATGTTAGCTTTTCTGTATGTTCGCAGCTAATGTTAGCGCCGTACTGATGAGCAGAAAGAGCTGTTGAGACATGTCAATGAAATCAGTTGTAATTTGTAATAATAATAATATGATACCACTGATTGCTTGACAAGACAGATGAACTGACAGTTTTTCCCCAACCCTAAATCAGCCAAGGCACATCATTTACATTTGAAAAATCTCATTGCACACCAACAACAAAAATGACAAAAATAATGAGGCCCGTTAGGTTGAATACAAGGTAATTCTCTTAACTGTTATCTGCTACGGAAGATTACGGAAGAGGATTAGGGCCAGTGAAGAAAAAAAAAAAGGAGGGGTGACAGGATTCTGACTTTTTTTCTCAGAATTCTGACTTTATTCTCAGAATTGACTTTAAAGTCAGAATTCTGAGAATAAAGTCAGAATTCTGACTTTAAAGTCAGAATTCCCACTTTCTGACTTTAAAGTCAGAATTCTGACTTTATTCTCAGAATTCAGATTCTGAAAATAAAGTCAGAATTCCCACCTTCTGACTTTAAAGTCAGAATTCTGAGAATAAAGTCAGAATTCTGAGAAAAAAGTCAGAATCCTGTCACCCCTCGTTTTTTTTCTTCACTGGCCCTAATCCTCTTCCGTAGAAGATAGAAAAAATATTCATGGTAAAAAAAAAAAAAAACGGACTGGACGAAGAGAGGCCCCGCCCCTTTCAGCTGCAATCGTATGCTAACATGTATTAACCCATTGTCTCTTTTTGTGCCGCCCCTCTTTCCTTTAAAAACAAACAAACCAATGTCTTCTTCATTGTCATCACGTCATCGTCGCCATCGTCCTCGTCTCCATCATCAGCTCCTTTCGATGCTATGTGTGTGTTACCCCCCCAGTTTTCTCCGCCGGCGTTGCAGGTAAGGAGTTCCGTCAAGCATCGTGTTCCCAATGAATCGTGAGTCACCGGAGGGTCAATAAATGAGGCGTGTTTTCCAAAAGCAACCGTGGTTAAACTGGCAATTAAATAAAGGAGGGCGTCTCACAAAGAAGAACCGGTTTTAAAGAAAAGCTCCCGTCTGCTTCCATATTTCCCTCTCGGTGTACGGTAATTGATTTCTGAGGGAAAGGGGGCTCTGCAGCCGCGCTTAATAATTTAGCGGCCGGCACTCAGACGCGGCGAGGCGGCAAGATGAAGAAGAAGAAGAAAAAGAAGAGTGTTGGGGAAACGAACGATGCAGGCGGCCCCACTAACGAGCCGCTTGGGCAATCCAAGCGACAGAACTCGCGTCGGACAGACTTAAGGAAGAAGAGGGAGAGCGACCGCCGCAGTCTTGACACTGCCTCTCCAAATCCTCTCGTTAGCATCGCTTACATTATGCCGCATGTGAAGCGCCATCTGGGAGAAGATTTGAAAATAAATGCAAATTGGCGGATAATTCTATTCAATGTGTCAGTGAAGTCGACAACATTCAAGGTTTCTTTTTTTTTTTTTTTTTCTTCTTCCCAGGCCTTTTCCACAGGGCCATTGCCCAAAGTGGAACGGCCATCTCCAGCTGGTCCGTCAACTACCAGCCCCTCAAGTACACTAAAATCTTGGCTCGCAAGGTGGGCTGCACCTACTCCGAGACGGCTGACCTGGTGGACTGCCTGAGGCGCAAGAACTTCAGGGAGCTGGTGGACCAGGACATCCAGCCGGCTCGCTACCACATCGCCTTCGGCCCCGTGGTGGACGGCGACGTGGTGCCAGACGATCCCGAGATCCTCATGCAGCAGGTAATGAAGATCATCTAGCCGTGACATGGCGTGGCGTGGATGATTTCCATTCCGCCCTCGACCTCTAGGGGGAGTTCCTCAACTACGACATGCTGATTGGCGTCAATCAAGGCGAGGGGTTGAAGTTTGTCGACGACAGCGAGGACAACGACGGCATTTCGGCCGCGGCGTTCGACTACACCATCTCCAACTTTGTCGACAACCTCTACGGATACCCCGAGGGTAAGAAAAATTGAAATTAGGTGGGGAGAAGATGAGCGATTAAAGAGGTCCGGCATACGCGGGAGTTAGCCGATCTTGAGGATTATCTTTCACCGTGGTAGGTCTCTGAAGCTCTTTTGAAGCTCTGCGGGTGCTAATAGCATCTGGACACCATCCGAGAGTGTGGCAGCTTCAAATCACAGCGCTGGCAGAACACTCCAAGCTTCCGTCAAACAAAGAAAGCCGTTTGGATGATGCGCTCGCGCTTTCAGAGACGATTGGCTTTGTCGATGATCGCTCTGTTTTTTCTTTCTTCAGGAAAAGACATCCTGAGGGAGACCATTAAGTTCATGTACACAGACTGGGCGGACAGGGACAATGGCGACATGCGGCGCAAGACCTTGCTAGCGCTGTTTACGGACCACCAGTGGGTGGCGCCGGCTGTGGCCACCGCCAAGCTCCACGCCGAGTTCCAGTCGCCTGTTTACTTTTACACCTTCTACCACCACTGCCAGACCGAGACGCGGCCCGAGTGGGCCGACGCCGCCCACGGAGACGAGATACCGTATGTTTTCGGAGTGCCCATGATCGGTGCCACCGACTTGTTCCCGTGTAACTTCTCCAAGAACGATGTGATGCTCAGCGCCGTCGTCATGACCTACTGGACCAACTTCGCCAAGACCGGGTGAGCGTTGTTGCTTTTCAAATTCCGACAGAGTTGAACTCATCTTCGACGTCAATGTGTCGGTCGATTTACAAAAGCAAGATGTTCAGTGCCGTGACCTTGACGTTCTCTCGTTGGTCCTCCGCCAGGGATCCCAACTTGCCGGTCCCGCAAGACACCAAATTCATCCACACCAAGCCCAATCGCTTTGAAGAAGTCATCTGGACCAAGTTCAACTCCAAGGACAAGCAGTACCTCCACATCGGCTTGAAACCTCGCGTCAGAGACAACTACAGAGCCAACAAGGTGGCCTTCTGGTTGGAGTTAGTCCCGCATCTCCATAATCTGCACGATGAGCTCTTTTCAACCACCACTCGCTCACCCCCCGGCCCGGGCCCAGGCACCCCCAGAACCAGAACTACGGGCCCGCGCACCACCCACCGCCCTTACCCTACCTTCTCGTACGACCCGGAGCCCGACAGTTCTGAGCGTCCGCCCCCGGTGCTCTTCCCCGGCGACACCCGCGACTACTCCACGGAGTTGAGCGTGACGGTAGCGGTGGGAGCGTCCCTCCTCTTCCTCAACATCCTGGCCTTCGCCGCCCTCTACTACAAGCGCGACAAGCGGCACGAGATGCGACGCCACCGGCTCTCCCCCCAGCGGGGCGGTCCCGCCAACGACCTGGCTCACAGCCAGGAGGAGGAGATCATGTCCCTGCAGATGAAGCATTCCGAGCACGACGCTCACCACGACATGGAACCCCTGCGGCCCCACGACATCCTGCGGCCCGCCTGCCCGCCCGACTACACGCTGGCGCTGCGCCGGGCTCCGGACGACGTGCCTCTGATGACCCCCAACACCATCACCATGATCCCCAGCACCATCACGAGCATGCAGCCCCTTCACGCCTTCAACACCTTCCCCACCACAGGTCATAACAACACTCTGCCCCACCCCCACTCCACCACCAGGGTATAGTAGGCGCTGAGCCAACACAGCAGCGCCACCCACAGGCCAGGAAGACTGGCTGTGCTTCGAACAACCTACAAAGGGGGAGGGACTTCTGGACCTGTGACTCTCCGAGAACATCTCCACCACCTCCGAATTACGCCGCCCGGCTCAAGAGTGTGCGGCGTAGCGGGCGAGCTGTGCGTTTTGGGCCAAACGGCTCTTCTCAAAAAGTGTCGGGATGTTTTTCCAAGCAGCCCCTTGCCATTTCTTGAAGGGAACTCTCGCCTTTTTTTTCCCCCTCATTTGAATTATTCTTAAGTATTATGGTGTCGCCTACTGTTTCATCCCCTAATGTGTCTTTCTTGTTTTCTTTTTTTTTCCTACATCGGTATCTGCTTTTCCCAAACCCTTTTCCAGTGTTCGTAAAAGGGGGGTGGGGTCAACTATGAAAAGTTTCTGTATCGTATACTTTGATTCAACCAGCATTCTCGGTGCCAAGTTAGTGTTTGCATACTCATGAAGGGCAAAAAAGAAAACGTTTAAGAAAAAAAATACACAATATTTATTGTCCACTAACAAATGTGTTCTCATGACAAAGTGCCAAACTGGCCCTTGATTGTGCTTTTTGTTTCTTTCACTGCTTGTGTCTTGTTCAGTTGTTGTTTTTTTGTTTGTTTTTTTTATGTGAAATTGCATTTTGTTGAAAATATAGATATAGAGAAAGTATATACAGAAAAAATATATCGTTGTATATGTGTACAAAGGAGAAAGTCTATAATTGGGTATTTTGCGCTGGGGATCTATGCATGAATTTTATTCAAAGGAGGGTCATGGGTAAGGGAGGGGGGGGGACAATACAGTCGCACATTTCCCCCAAACCGACAAAAGCGCTTCACCTCCCTACATCAATTGGAAGGAAGAAAAAAAAAGCGTGAACGCGGTCGTCATCTCGCCCGTCTCTGGCGTGGATTTTCATTTTCATTTATTGTTTGCTTCAAGTGTGCGAGGTCCAACTTAAAGAGTGTGCGTGATATCGTCGCGTGTTTTCACCATAACTCGGCTCTTCTATTTACCCCACCGTGACCTTGGAAGGTCAAACCAAACTTAAAATGGCAACTCTTAAGCACACGGGTGGGTCGGCCTGCCAGGAGTAAAACAAACGGGGGGAAACCTTAAAGCAGCAACATGGGAAGTTGTCCCGATTTTATTTCCCTCCCTTTTTGTCACCGGTGCTGTCGTAGCTCGTGTGCTAGCTTTTAGCCCGTTTCTTTGATTCCTTCTTCGTTGTATTCTGATCCACGAAGGGGTGGCGGAGGTCGCCACCTCACCGAGCGCTGGAGTTTTGCAAGACACGTCGTGCACAATGTGGAAGAGAAAGAGAGAAAGCGCCTTTATGGTGGAGTCGATGATGACTGCCGTGGAAAAAAGAGACTTTGGAGGAAGCCTTAAATCACAAAAGGGGGACACGCTGAGCTGACATTTCAAGGCATGGCCAGCTTTGTATCTTCTCCGTTTGCCAAGATGAAACTTTTGCTAGGATGTTCGATCCACGCTTTTGTACCCCTGTGAGGTCAAAGTCGGTGAGGGGGCGGGCCACGAGGCGAACGGACTGCGACACTACCTGAAGCAGAAAAAAAAAAAAAAAAAAAGCACTCCGGGCTGTTCTTCTTGTCAATTTTATAAACAGCCACTGGAATCAGACTTGCATTGTGCAAAGAAGACGTGAGATGGCTAAAGGACTTCCGCAGACACAAATGAATTAAAAAGTGTACATTTTTAAATGTAAGAATCAACCAGATAAAATATTTGTAAATATTAAGTTTCTTGATCGTTTTTTTTTTCCCCTTTGTTTTTTTAGGGGGAGTGAATGAACAAAATGCCCAAATTATGTGATAACCTTTGACAACAGGTGCAGTTTGCAAAGAAAGGGCGGCCGTGCTACTTTCTTTTGTCTTGTTCTCATCGCATTTTTGACCATGTGAACATTCTGTAGCATCGAGACACTGTAGCAGAAATTCATCATGCTGGTTTTCCAATTCAATTTAAAAATCTTATTTGCCAACAAGTTTAATTGGCACTTTCATATTATTTTTATTTGTTCACTTTAAAATGACATACACGATGTGCTGATACATTGATGTGAAAGTAAAAATTAGCCGGTTTTTTTTTTTTGCCCCACAAAATGGGAAGTGAAAGGAACCCGCCATTGGTTCACGGTGCGACAAGGCCCTCGATTAGCTCACTTCACATGTTTACATGATGCCACTTTAATGTGGGTCCGACATGAGGGCTTTGATACCATAAGATGCCTCACACACTCACGTGATTACGATCATACAGCGAAACTGTCAGCACACAATTGCCTGTTCAAGTTTATTATGATGCTACTAGTCAAACAAAGTCATTTGTTTGAAGCCAATGGCACACACAAGCACACAATAGCAAACACACACAGGCACATGAACTTCCTGCTCCGATTCCAAAGCAAAGCTGCACCTGTTGTCTATTTTTTTTTTCCTTGTCTTTTTTTTTTTTATTATCAGAAACCCAAGATTTGACAAGAAAACATTTGTTAGAGTGGCATTTTGGAAAAAAAAAAAGGTGCTAAAACTTAGAGAAAAGTATTAAGGTGATAATCTTTCTGTTTACTTTAGAAGTTATTATCCACTGTATGCTGTGATAATGATCTGGAAAACATTAAAGTCATTCATAGCCAGTGTGTGCATCTGATGTCTTTATTGAAGCTGCTATTCAAAAATATTATTACTAATCAACATTTTAAAGTGCACCCAACTAAAAGCCACCCAAAACATGACATATTCAGATTTCTTACAACATACACGTGAACTGTTCATCGTTTGACAACTCTGAGGCCACAAGGTGGGGCCAGACGCGAGAACCGGAAGTGTAATTTTAGAATTATAAAAAAAAAAAACATTAAGTGTAGCTTTTGTAACATGAACTTCAGTTTTCTTTAATATAATCACTTGCATTAAATTCCCCATATTCAATCTCATTAATTCAGTCATATAAAAACATTTTTGATGGATTGTGACAAGCTGCTACTACGCTACGCAATAACTACAGACAAATTATTAACAATTATCTGACACAGGTAATAATTAATTTAATGTCAATTGAAAAGCAAAAAACGGACTTTTATCGACCCTCGTGCGCGTCGGTGACGCTTTATTTGGTCCACTTCCTGTTTTGGTCTACTTCCGGGTCACGGCTACAATCGTGGACCACTTAGCCTAAGATGCTACTGTGCTCAGCGACGTAAAAAGAGCCAATTTACTCTCCAATTATCATCCGGAGGTAAGAAATTACACTTTGATTTGATGCGAAATGATTGATTGAGAAGAAAACGCATTTGTTAGTGATTGTTTGCCTATTTTACGTGCCACCATTAGCTTTCAGGGCTGCAATCTGTCCCAGTAGTGACGTCAAATATAACTATAGTGTCAGAGGTGATTCCATTTTTGTCCCAATTCAGTATTTCGGTTGGATATGACCGAGCCTCGCAATCCGGGGATGTCATCCCTCCCCGCCGTCGCCGCCATGCAACCCTCCGACAGCCCCTGTGCTGTCGACATTGACCCGGTGGAGTACACGCTCCGAAAGCGACTCCCCCGTAAACTGCCCAAGAGGCGCAATGACGTGTACGTCAACATGAAGACGGATTTCCGGGCGCAGCTCGCCCGCTGCCAGAAGCTACTGGACGGCGGCAGCGGCCACCGGGAGATCTGCGTGCACGGTCTGGGACTGGCCATCAACCGGGCCATTAACATCGCGCTGCAGCTGCAGGCCAGCAGCCAGGGGGCGCTGCAGCTGGCCGCCAACACATCCACGGTGGAGCTGGTTGACGACCTGGAACCGGAGGACCCCGACGAGGCCGCCGAGCCCCTGACGCGAACGCGCAACAATTCGGCCATCCACATCAAGGTTTTTTACCCTGATCCCTTGTGAAGAACCAAGAAGCAGTTGGAAGACTTCTCCCGAGTTGCATGCATGTGCGTCAAACATTTATTTATTTGGAGGACTGAATCTGTTTTGTACAGAAACGTTCAACTGCCACATCTAGGCAAAAATAAGTTGAATATGTTAAAACGTGATAGGTTTCACGCCATGACTTCCACGAAGCTATTTCTGCTCAGTTCGTTGTGTCTTATAAAGCAAAATTAAAACGTGAGACTTGGGTAATTTTTTTTTTCCGAGTGTGGCAGCAATACCGTTTTTGCTAACCTCCCCATTATTTTTTTAACCCTAAATTGCTTTTCATATACAGCCAGTGTACAGTGATTCTTGTATCGCACCGCGTGTTGTATTGAATGTCCACTAGGTGTCAGTAGTTGACTAGCTTCACATAGCTTCGATTTTCCTCAAGAGCCCTTAACTTTTGCTAGTGGAAGTCTTGTGATTATGAACTACAAATAAAAATAGCTCTAAGACATTCAGCGATTTGTGAGTTTTATTCTTAATCCCCGCAGTAGTGCATTTACTGAAGTGTATGGCAATCACTTCGGGGATCTCTTTTATATATATATATTTCTGTTTCATGGAATATTTTTTTTGCCATTTTTCCCTCTGGTATTAGAAAAATGTATTACCAATGTTAGGGAAAATATAACAAAATCAAAATTATCCTAAAATACACGAAAAAAATATGGTGAAAAACAAACTAAAAATAAATTCAAACAAATCAGAGGAAAAAAAAAAGTTTTGTTTTTTCTAGATATATGCAATACGCTGCATCAATGTGAAAGCGGCACTGTTTTCAAATCAACTTTGTTAATTTGCAAGCAGGAAAGACGAGGACAGACCGCGTGTTTCTTTCATTTCTTTATCCAAGAATAATATTTTGTATTTAAATAGCAACTTTTACAGTGATTGGACTGGTAATGTGAAAACAGGAAAGGAAAACGTGCAAACATCCTCAAAAAGCATCTCACACTTGCGCAACAAGTCAAAAAATGAGGAAAACAACAAGGAAGAAATGTCGACCGGTTTGGAACAGCTGACCATCCATTTTGCCTAAATGACGCAGATTCTAGGGATAGACTGCTTTCCCGCTCGTACAAGGCATGGGTTAACTCGCAGGATGTTTTTGTTTCTTTTAGCAGGCTATCACTGGGCAGACTCTGCCTGATTGTTTGTTAGACAGATAATGACGGAGCATTTTCAAAGTTCTCATGTGCTCCTCAATGAACTCTGGCTACCCCGTCGACCGCATCTTCACTTTGAAAGAATGCGATGGCGCGAAGCAAACGGTGGCTTTTCCAAACGTCTGTCGACCACGCAAAAGATAAACGTTGAAAAATACAAAGCTCAAAAGTAGAAAATCTGTATAAATAGTCATTATGCAATGTTTACAACAAAAAAAAAAACATACGCAACACGGTCACTGAGTAAAAATAAACACGAGACGAAATACGTGTGAAGGCCTCGTTCACGTTTTGAAGAGAATTATTCTTTGGGTTCCCGTTCCGTATTTCACTTTCGAAAGGTTAAACTGTCAGGGAAGAGACAAACACACCCGCGTGCAGTCCTAACTGGCACATACACAAAAGTGCTTCTTCCAAAAAGCAGTATTGTGGTCAGCGGATGTCCGCGAGGACATTTCAAGGTGCCGATCTCGCCAGCTCTGACTGTTCTTTGCCCTCATTTAGCTTAGTTAAAAAAAATAAAATAAAATGGTTGCGGGCGTTGTGGTTTTTTTTCTTTTCTTAATTCCACACCACGTCTAGCAGCTAGCAAGTAGGTCAACAGAGGGAAGGCCTTTCTCTCGCCTTGGCCCAAAGCGGCTAAAGCTCAGAGTGGGGAGACGGGTCGATCAGCTGACGTCTTGCTGACAGGCCTGCGCGTCTGTGAGAAGGTGGTGCACTTTGCCGCGCAGGAAGTTAACGTACGCTTGGAGCAATTCGGCCGCCGTGGACGCCCGCCATGTGTTCTCCGAGCCCGCCGAGCTCGCCGGAGGCGCGTAGTCCTTTCAAAACAGAAATGAACACGCGTGTAAATGCGTCTTTCAAAGCCAACAGTTGTAAAATACGCCAAAGTTAAATACAACTGAACTGTACTTTGGTAGTGATTCATTCATTAGCCACTAGAGGGCACATGTGGTTAAAAATAGGAAGTGTGTTTCTCCTTGTGTAGCGAAAGCAGTTTCCACTCTTCTGGCAAGGAGTCTATGGGAATCCTGGAGCATTTTGTTTTAGGTCATAGGTCACTAGTGTCGAAACCGCTCCGTGTTTGGCGTTTGCCAGGCTTTTTCCACCCCATCCCAGCAGGCCTCCATGGACCTTGTTTTGTTTGTTCCCTGGGGCGCAGTCATGCTTTGCCCAAAATTTTCCCACAGAGCGTTCGATTGTCCAAAATATCTCAGTAAGATGGCGAAATTTGATGCTGTATTTGAAGCTTAAAGTCCTGTTTTGAGAGCCTGGCATCATCAATAAAACCGCTAATAGACCAAACGGAGATGTTTTTGAAGAGCGGCCTGTGTACCAGTGCGCGGAATTTCATTGAATAGGAGAACAGTTCGGCTCTTGTTTTGAAACACAAAAAAAGCTCACTGTTTGGCAAAAAGATGGAAAGGGCACTCCAGTCCTTATTTGTAGCAATAAAAGTAAGATCGGGGCTCACCGACATGATCGATTTGACCCGAATCATTTTTGGCATAAGTTTGTTTTTAAAGCAAACACGGTGAAGCAGCATTTCGCTGTTATGCTGCACGCAACTGGATGCCAACAAAAATCAAATTAAACGGAAATCTCAATCCACATTAAAAACTGCTTCCCTACTGAAACCTTCAGTATGATTAAGGTCTTTTTTTTTTTTATAAAAATCACATTTTCTAAAATTTTGTTTTGTTCAAGGCAGAACGAGTGTCCCCCGACTCACCGGGATGTTGAGGCTGCGTAGCACGGCTTTGACGCTGAGCACGTTCCTCACCAAGTTGTCGATGTGAGTGTGCAGCGCCGCGTTGGTGACGGAGCCGCGCAGCAAGCTGAGGGCCTGCTGCAGAAGCCACAGGCCGCACTGCACTTCCTGAGCTTTCTCGGCGGCCTGATCAAAAACACAAGTAAGACACCTGGAGGAGGTCAGCGCCAAAAAAAATATCAATGGATATCTTACATTTTTCCTCTCCCAGACGTCAAAGTCGATTGCAGTTTGGGGAATGCTGACGGACTGGGAAAGGGTGCATCCATCCCGGCAGGAATTCTAAGGAGGCAAAAGCAGGATTGATGCAATGGAACGGCCGCCGTTGACCCTTGGCCGGATCGCAGTCACCCACCATGGCGACTTGGGCGTCTTTGGCTTCTTTGATGAAATGGTTCAGGACCCTCCGGTCGCAGATGGGCCTCAGTGGGGATGGGAGGCTTGGGCAGGTCCACTCCAACACCATCAACAGCAAGGCAAGTAGTCCTGGAAGAAAAACGCTCATTTGAGATGCTTCTTGTTTGCGGGGTTATTCTTGTTTCTTTTGAGAGGCAGCTGAAAAATTCTCCCCCAAGAAAATAGTTGACTGTCCAACTAAACATAAAACAAAAAGAATACACAAGCTACATAGCTTAGCCTTTTTCAGTCTGCTATCTTAATGCACACAGTGTAGCAACATGTTGACCTCATGTGTCAAACTCAAGGCCCGGGGGCCAGATCCGGCCCGCCACATCATTTTACGTGGCCCGTAAAAGCAAATGTGTCAACTCAATGTTTTTTCTTACAATATCAAAACTGTAAATTGTCTTCAATTTAAATAACAATGAGATGTTACAATATTTTTGTTACTATTACACGTTCAAAATCAATTGAATTTTTTTTTTTAAACTGGATTTTGTTGTGGGGACCCATCCATTTCTATTTAAGTCATTCATGGCCCCACGAGGGAAACCATAACTACAATTTATCATCCACAAAGAATATTGGTGCCAATGATCTGAGAAGATATTTTGACCTCTCGTGCTTCTTTCTCTATAACCTTTTAATTGATGACAACTGTTTAACTCGATTTATTCCGTAATATTTATAATATAACACTGCAATTTATTCTCATTAAAACACACATGACAACAATTTTGCGATGATGTTTTTTTAGGAGGAATATAGAACCTACTCATACCATTTTCATTTATTTCATTCGAGATTTTGGTTCGGGAAGAAAGTCATGCAAAATTTGTTTTGCCCGTTTTTATGAAATGCTGGTACAATGAACAATTTAAGTCCAGATCAAATGGCTATCTATGAAGCTATGCAATTGCACGCTGATCCAAAGAAGGAGGATTTAAGCCTTGGCTGGAGGTCTGAGCTCTACTCTGCCGTGAAATTGTCGCACACGTGATTGATTCTTACGCTGCGTAAGCGAAACAGACCGGTTGCAATGAGCCACATTATCCCCACAAAATGCGGCAGGATTTTTGCTGTCATGTGAGCCGCATTCTGTTTATTGTGTTGCAGAGCTGACGTGAACTCGGACTTGGCGCTGCTATCCACAACCGGACACGACTACAACTTGTAGTAAGTCAGGAAATCTTGGCTTAGACAGCTAAGTCTGGCCTGAAGGTTTTTAAAAAAATAAAATAAAATGTTGACCCCCCCTTGATCCCAATATTGTGATTTCGAGGTCCTCCTATCCCGGATTTGACAAATTAGTCTGGTTCACTTCTGGCTGTTAGCCTGGACGCTAAATGAAGTCTCCCGCAATTCTCGTGGCGGCTGCACCATGACACAAAACATGATTGTGTTTTTTCGTGAGAGGTTCACCGGGTGTGCTTGGCAAATGAGAGCAGGTCTCCTGTTGTCTTGTCATGTGGGCACTCCGCCTGGTCCTTGTGTACCTCGAGCTGAATGCACTCTTTCACTGCAGCCCCAGTGTGACGTTGATACAGGATCATCAGATGAAGGCGAGATTACATTTGAAAGACTTGGGGCACAATTTGCCCGTCGTATCCAGAAATGCGATCCCTTTTTTTTTTTTTTTTAAGCTTTAATTTTACTTATATATGCGGTGATTGTCAAGAACTTGCAACCAAGATGCCAAAAAAAAATGGTTAGCGACTTCAAACTAGGGTCAACTAGTCTGCACTATGTCCACCTGTATATAAAACAGTAACTAGTGACTTCAAGTTAACTAGTCTGTGCTATATGTCTATCCATATAAAATACAGCAACAATTTAATTTCAAACTTGACTCGACTAGTCTCACGGTAAGCCCGACTAGTCTGCAATTTGACCATGCTCAACTAGTCTTCATTTTGTCCATTCATGTGAAATACTTTGACTATAATTTACAAGTTCTGCATAACAGTCCGGAGAATTTTGAGTGCAATAAGTTCAGTGCTCCTAAGATTTTATTACACGTATTGCAACGTAAAGTAAAACTTTTTGAAACACACACACACGTCTTTTCGTGTTTAGCTTTTTGGACAAAATTGTGAAGAAAAACAAATTTCTTAATTCATGCAGGTTTCGAACTTTCTAAGTAGACTTAAAAATGTATGGATGTTTTTTGCATTGAGAAGCAGGCACTCGACGACTTCATTTTATTTGTGCATGTCATTAAGTGTCCTTGCACAGACAGTTTGATCGATTTTGTTCATTTTTGTTAACCCTTTGGATCCTTGATTCAAATTCATCCGGACATGCCTTTTAGAAGCCTTGAACACAGAAAGAAAAGGAGATTTGTCACAATTTTGGAGGTACTTAAAAGTCTGATCAGTGATTCGGAAAGAAGGCACCCAGTCCCCACTCTTAATGATTGATGAATTCATTCAGAGGGTCAAGACTTTCTTGAAGGTTTACGACGGTGGCAGAGATGTGTGCAAATCATTAGCCTCCTTTGCAAACACAACAAGTGTGTGACTCCACCGTGAGGATTAACTTTGACCTCTGCACCTCCGCCTTGCCTACGTGAGAATGTGCGGACATGCGTTATCACCTCGCGTTGGCGGGGGAATTCAAGCGGCCGACGTGGATCGAATCTATTTTGAAATTGAAGCCGCCTTCGCAAGTGGCTTTGGGCAGACGGTGGCAAGCGTCCCAGAAGCGCCGAGATGCGCACGTGAGGTTCTGACCGCCTGGCAGGTTCACCCACTCCAAATGTGAGCGTGAGCCAAGGGGGAGATGGCATTTTAACGAGCGTCGCCTCCTGACCTCGTTCACCGAGGATGGCCAGCCGGCGGGCGCAAAGTCAGATGCGTCTCGGCCGAGCTGGATTCCCGAGCGTAACCTTTGCACGTCCCGAGTACGTGACAACTTTGGTTGTGATCTGCACAGTCAGCGTCCACATTAGGTGCAACTGACTCTACGTGGGTTCGTTTGAAATCTTTGCACCTCGATATTCATCTTTTTGTAAAAAGTGCAGTGGGTGCAGGAATGAACCTTGAGGGACTCCACCCGTATTTCTACCAGTCCTGCTTTTAGGATGATTGCCGTTTGACAGCTTTTCACAAGTCTAGTCAAATTCCACAGACTTTGTGGCGGTGGAATGTGTCGAGGTCGGCATGTTTTCGGGAAATATTTGCAGCTGAAGTAGTTGGCCTCACTATACATTAGGCTGCATGGACCCCTAACCTGTCTTCCGGGTCCAAAATAGATCATTGGATCATCTCCTTATCAACTTGCATTCTTTGACAGTGGTAACACATTATTTTTTCCGGCCAGTATAGATTTGTTTCTTGCCAAGGAGAATTATATCGTTCGAGTATATCCCATCCATCCATCCATTTTGAATGATCAACCTCAAGTCAATTTACTTTTAAGAGTTGTCCTCATCTCTAGGACATTCTTGATTTCTAAATTGCAGCTTTTGTGTCTCCCTGCAGAGATTCCCCAAAATAATCTTCCGAGAAAGTCACATTGAAACTTTGCTCCTCTGCACAACTTAATGGAAATAATAAATCCTCAATATTCAGTGTTCACCAATGCAAGCAAGCCTTTGTGTGCCATGGGCCAAGTACGTCACGGTAACTAACTTGGGGGAAATTCTGGTGCAATTGTGTTACATAAAAAATACTCAGCAAATCGCTCAGTTTTCACTATTTGAACAATCTTGGGAATCTGTTGTTGTTCTTACTGCAAACATGATTCAAAACGACTGTAGCGGTCATAGCAAGCATAAATCCACAAGTTGCTTTTTTTTTTTTTTTTTTCTTCCCCGAAACATGAATGAGCGTCCAAGCGACAATGTCAATAATTCCCTATTTGCGCACACATGTTGGATCTTGCTTGGTCAGGACATGACGCACCTGAACGGACAACATGACGAGGCTCTTCTTCTTACCTCTACCGGTGTTCTGCAACATTCGCACACGGCTGCCTCATCTTTCAACAGCATTCCAGCAAATGCGCATCAATGAAGCCAGCGGCCAGAAAAGTCGTCACCGCAAAAAAAAGCTCCGTGGCGAGGAAGTCTGACCGTGTCATGGAGAGAACAAGACCCCCTCCTCCATCCCCCAGCAGACCGCGTTTGCATCACCGCTTGGCTGTGGCCAAAGCTTTTTATTTGCCTCAGCACCCCACCCCACCCCCTTCCAAACCCTGCAGCCACCCAAAGGCGCAAACTGTGAGGGCGAGGACGTGCGTGTCTCTCCCCCCTCCGCAGCGGGTGGAGAGGGAAAAAAACTAATTCTAACTCACCGGGAAAGTCCATGGCGGTGTCCGCATCGCTCACCTCGCCCTCGGCCCGTTAATTGGAAACGAGGCTCTTCGAAGGATCCTCGCCACTTATCCGGTAGGTGTTTCTAAAAAGTCTTCCCTTTTGTTTTTTTGAAATAATTGATGCCCAAGGGGATAATGTTGCATTGTCCGCGCGTGACAATCTCACTGCCCCCAAAAATGTTTTCTCTCATTGTTAAAGGCTTTCGCTCTTTATAAAGAATGGCTCCCAAAAGGTAAATAGTGGCTCACTAAAAAGGTGCGGAGACTTCCCATCCATTGTTTGGGTGCTTTCCATTTGCTTACGCGAGTTGTTTTGTTTTTCCCAATTTATTTTGCAAATGAGTCTGGAGAGCTGACAGTCCATTTTGGATGCAACCTCCCTGCCCTTTAAATAGGACTCTTCAATTGCTCTTTCAAAAAAACATGTAAATGCACTTCACTGGTCTTTCTTTTTGTCTATGCTTTTTAAACATGACATTGTATTGAGCGTTTTAACGTTGGGCAATTCAACGAAATGTTTTTATGTTTTGTCATTTTAAAAAATGGTCTTTTTCACAGAAATGAGTCGACAGAATTGTCCCCTCAACTTAAAGTGAGTAAAAACAACACAGAAAATTGCTTTGGAGCAAATAACTACTTGTTAGTGTTGCTGTGCTAACTAAAATTATCATAAATGTCTTAAATTTATATTTTAAAGTTGTTCCAACTTAAATGATAGTTTTACTTGTTAGTGTTGCTGTGCTAACTAAAATTGTTACCATAAATGTCTTAAATTTATATTTTAAAGTTGTTCCAACTTAAATGATAGTTTTAGCCCCCAAAAATATTTCTTTTTCCAATTTGACAAGGAAATGAAGATGAATGATGAAGACTGAGCGTTCAAGACAGAAAATAATCAGTTTTCATAAACATCACATCCGTCACTTAATAGATATCTTCCGTCTTTGCGGTTTGCCTCCTTTTTGCCTCCTCGTTTCTATAACTTAAATCCAGTCTGAACCATCCGACCCTATTTTCCGCTACAGGAAGAGGCGGAGGATTCCAAGAATCTTGTCCATGGCTGTCTTGCTAGTGTGAGCGGGCAGTGTTTCTAAAATAGGCGAGACATGATATAGCTACCTTGTGATATGACGACACAGTCACACGCGAGAGACAACGTGGCTGTTTGCTTTATTCGTGCCACGGAAACAGTAAAGCTGCATGAGAATCAAATCCACACGTCTGATACCAACATTAAACCTCGTCGTCGTGCCCCTGGTGGAAGCGCTGCTATTAAAAGGCATCGATCGTTCCGGGAACTTCCCTCTGTGTAGGATGCTGTTATGCAGGAGGGGAGGGGGGGGGGGGGGTGCCTGCGGGGTAATGCAATATCACGCACACTTCAGTGACGCAAGTCGTCCACAGCATATACACTAGTCATGATGATTCATCGAGATAGTGACAATGCGGGAGTTGACCTTTGTCAACAATGGCTCACGTTTGATTGACCCTGAGGGCCCTTTTCGTAAGCGACACGGAAGGGTCACGACCCCTCGGTCGGATGCAGTTTAATTTCAACAATAACCTCTCGCCGCAGGATTTTCCTTCCAGTTCTAATTTGCGGAAACGCACGCACACGCGTGCGTCTCGGCAGCTTTAAAGCTCAACTGCCGCTGCGTTGAAGTTAAGGGGACAATGTTGACAGATTGTTGCAGTTGTTTGCTCTCGCAGCGAGCTGTTTGCTTATGTCTGAGCCAGCGTGGGGAGAGGGAGACGAGGTACGTGCCGTGAGCCATGCTTCGTGATCAGAGGGATTGGGGTGGGAGGTGACGGGGTGGGGGGGAGTGTTGCGGTCACGACACGTTAGCCCCGCGTTCATTGCGTTAATTGGATTGAAGTTCGTCAGGGGCTAAAGCTGAGAGGCCACCTCCGGCCCGCTGCCGCCGTTCCTGTACGTCTCCATTTCTCATCGGCAATTGTGGGCTCGGAGCCAGTTAGGTCTCTGGCGCGACACAAGACAGGAAGCTGACATAAAAGAATGGAGGGGAGGGGCGAAGGGGGCTTTTAGGGACACCGGAGCCGAGGTAGGAGCCGCCGACTGGGGGCCGGAATTCCTTGCTTCGCCTTTTATGCGTCCACGGTGACAAGAATACGGTGACCTTGCTGTGATCCCTCGTCAATGGCCACATGTGAGTGGGCGGGGGGCATTTCAGGACAAGAATCAGGTCGCTGTGATTTCCCTGAAGAGCCAGAATCTCGCCCTGGCTACTACTTTATAATGGCTAATATAGTGGCTATACTGTATGATGTCGTCAATACATCAAACAATGGTCACTTGGGCTTGAACAGACTAGTCGACTCCAACTTGACTAATCACTTAGCATCTCGTCTTACCATTAGCCCATTTTTCATGTTTCTACGCCAGTCTGTCAAAATTCATCGCTATATAACGTTGGGTTGTCGGGTTCACTGACACCTTTGACTAATCGACTTCAACTCGGCTTTCATCACATTAGCGCCGACAGCCAAAAAAAACCTCTTAACGGTCGGTAGAAAAACATTGATGATTTGCATTGATACAAAAACAGCAGCATATCATAACATGGTTGTACCGTAATACTACTTTTGCCTAATCGACTCGAACATCAACTTATCGACCTCTATTTGGCTGTCATTGAGTTATGAAGCAATGACAAACAAAAAAAAATCATCAGTCGTGCAGCCTTTTATGGTCACTAGAAGAAAAAAAAAAGACTGCTTTGTTTGTATTCGTTGTGTAAAATGTAATTAGAGGCGCCCGAGTAGTGTTCCAAAACATCCTTGGCGTCCATGCGACAGACAGATTTGAGTAGCGCCACTTCCTCGTGGTGGAAGCTCGTCAATTGTCACACATTTTCCTTTCTCGACTTCCTCTAAACACTCGAGCTGTGACCTGTATTCTTCACATCGCTAGAGTGGCTATTGACTGAGTATGGCACTGAGATTACACGTTATGAGAGAGTTCTGTTTAACATCTCCAAAGAACAAACAAAACACTATTTGATGAACCGTGTCCACAATTACAGTCAGAACATGTCCAAGTCGAGGAAATCATGGCAATGATTGACTTGCATTCTTTGTATGACTCATTCAAAACAGACCTGTGCCCCCCAATTTTTTTTATTTTTATAAATTACTTGCAATTAAGGCTCAGTCAGTCATTGGTGCTCCAAAAACATGAAATACACAAGTTAAAATATATATTTTTGGTATGTTTTATGAGACGATGCTGTCAGTCAAGCTTACACAACAAGCAGTAAAGCTCAGATTGATTTCATTCCTTCTGAGAGCAATGAGTTGAATGAGTTTGAATGACATGCTAGCCTAGCTCTACCATTACGTCCGGATTGCATTTACTCAGTTTTGTTTTTACACTCGGGAAGAACTTTAGAATTAAATTGGTTTCAATTTGGTTGGAGAAGCTCTCCCTCTCCAGACAGGGCATAACTACACGTGCGACACAATGCACAGTTATCTTATTTAATGCTTTATTTATGTTACAATGGAAAAATGTACTTTCAATGCTATATTTTTTTTTTCAGGGAGCAATTCAGCGGGAGCTGCCTGGGGATGAACCGAACCAAGGTGCAGAGGGGCCGCCACATTGGCCACTACACTGCTCCCCCCTGCTGGAACTCCAGAGAAATGCAAAGTTGGTGCAAACACCTGGGCAATATTTAATCAATTTCTATGATTACAATGTGGTTATACTTTTTGTGAATTTCTTGTTCGTCAGTTTTTGTTTAATCCGTAGGCAACACTGGTTTATTACAGTTAAAGAAATGACTTGATGACACTTACCGCCTACATTAAAACGTCTTTTTTTTTTAAAGAAAAATAACTGATAAACTAATAATAATAAACCGAAAATTATGTTCTTATTTTGTGACAGACAATTATTTTCTTATTATCTTTATTTTGACATCATTGTAGGAACGAATATTCGCCGGAGTTTTGCTACAAGGACACGGAAGAAGAATACAGTTGCACCAAAACAGGAAGTCGATGCAAGCGAGTCATTTCCGCTTTTGAGACTGAGAAAACACGGTAGAGTGCTTTGGACCGGAGCAATCACACGTCGAGAGGAGAGATGGAAATTGATTGGGGTGGAAGCGCTACTGGAAATGGAAATGATATGACGAAAGAGACAATTCTTTTGACAAACGTCCACACTGATCTGCCGCTCCCTATTGCAGAGCCTCTTAAAACGAGCCTCGTTGAAGGGGACTACCAGTACTACCACTATGGTTGCGATGGACAAGATGACAGAGGTTGGGGATGTGGATACCGCACCATCCAGTCTATGGCTTCCTGGCTGGGATCTAATGTGAAACCTCAGGTCCAAAACAAACCTCCACCAAGCATCCCAGAGATCCAACAAGCCTTGGTGTCTATGATGGACAAACCGAGCTCATTTCTGGGTTCCAAGGAGTGGATTGGGACTTTCGAAGCCTCTCTGGTGCTCTCTTATTTTTATGATGTTCCCTGTAGGTTGGTGCACGTCAGAAGCGGAGGAGCAGAGCTGGAGCAGGTCGCCGTGGAGACGCTCCATCGGCACTTTAGCAAACACAGATGTCCCGTTATGATGGGCGGAGATAGGGACAACTCGTCAAAGGGGGTGATGGGGGTGTGCACTGGGGCCGCTGGGAGCTACCTGCTGATCGTGGACCCCCACTACTATGGAGGTCAGCTGGAGAGGGGAGAGGTGCAAAGACGAGGCTGGGCAGCATGGAAAAAATTGGCGTCTTTCAATCAGTCTTCTTTTTATAATCTCTGTTTACCTCAGATTGGTGGAAGCATCACTTAAACTAGAAAATGGAACATGTGTGGGGCCTATTTATTGAAGTAAATGATGTACAAATTTTGTTCAGTTCAATTGTGTCTTTCAAACGTAATGTTAATTTAAAAAATGCACAGGTGACAGTGAGAAAGGAATTACAATACACCCCGAATACCACTAATATGAATGCAACACTGTTTAGGTTTGGTATATGGTGCAAAATAGCATATCAAGTACAAGGACAAGATTTAAAGTAGTTGAAATACCTGCGACATTTTAGGTTGCTAAATCTGTCAGCAAAAGTCATCATCTTGGTTTTTCTCACGCCAGCTCTCGCGATACAATCTGGAAGTTGTAGAATTTGTTTGTTCTCCGAAGTTTAACTAATGATAATACTGTACTTATTGATCAACAGTGCCCTCTGTCGACCACAAATCGCTACTACAGGGCTAGCCTTTGGTCAAGTTTATCCTTTGATTTTGCTCTCTCTTTTTTTTAGCCAGATAAAGTTGACCTGTGCGCAAGAAGTTGGAATAAAAACAAAGTACACAATGCCGATCGTGCATTTGCTGCAGTGTTTCTTAATACCCAGTTTGAATTAAGGCAGTTTAAAACAGCTGTGGTAAATGTGGTAAAAATACTTTTTTCGACTTTAAATTGATTTTTCAGATTCCTGTACTCCCTACACCTGTACTACTTTCCTCTAAGTATGAGTACTATCTCACTAAGACAAACTTGAGTTTTCTTCCAGAATAGCAGCTTTAGATCTGCTATTACGAAAACCACATCACTATACGCGTGGCAGGTAAATTGAGCACTCTAAATTGTCCTCTAGTGGGATTATGTGTGTAACTTGTTTGTTTTATAAAAGATTTAGAGGAATCTTATATTGTCTGATGGGAATGTCGCCCCTACCAACATGGCGGCCGCATAATCACGTCTGTCTTCATATATGACTTACCACGTTAAAACGAGAAATGAATCACTTCACAGCGCGACACTAAACTTTTTCTCTGGTGTGCCAGCAATACACTATCGTAAAATCAGAACGTATATGTTTAATAGTCTTTGTCTTTCCTTTTTTCACACAAGTATTTGATTACAGACTCGAATGCGAGTACTTTCGCCACCTCTGGTTGGCCCGCCGCTGGTCGGTGTGCTGTCACGTGGTATCACAAGAACGGCCATGTTTCCGAAACACAAACAACAAGACTAGAAGGCAGCACACACACACATACACACACACGCGCGCACACTGATGCGACCGTTGGAGGAAAGCGAGGAAGAACAAAAATACGACATTGGCCACGGAGGACGGCTTCCCGGGAGTACCATCGTGTCGAGAGAACGCGTTGACGAGTGTTCGCAGAGCGATGCGTGCAGTAAATCGGCTGTAGGCGACGCAGCCTGGCTGGTGGTTGCGATTCGAAACAAGTGAAGGTAAGCCGCGCTCGGAGTGCGCCTGGTTCCTCATCGCCAGCTAGCTAGGTGGCTAGCTTTAGCCGCCGTGCTGTTAAACATGGCGTTGCGATACGCTGCTGACTTTTTGGGACTCCACGCGCTTGCTCTTTTATTTCCCTCTCCTCCCTCGCCCTCGTTTGGACTTTGCAAACGAGCGTTGGACGTTGTCGAGCTGGCGTACGAGCAGGCCCGAGGAGCCCGACACTCCGCCCCCCTTTCCGCCATCATAGCTGCTGGTGTCATTTGAACCTAAAGAGGCCTCGGCCATCGACGCCGAGCTTCAATGCTAGTAGCTGCGCACAAATGGCTTTTTGCGCGATAACAACACCCTCACTCCATCTATGCCATCGATTCTTTCAACCCCCCCCCAACAAATACTAGTTTCACAACACCAAACAATATGCATCGCGTGAGTCACCGCGAGGTATTTGGTGGACGTTGCTGCTAGCTGTTTATTTTGCCACTAGTTCCCATTGAAGGTGCACCAGAGAGTGAAATCGGCTTTTAACGCCGCGTTTTGAAGTCGAAGTGCTTTGCAGAACAATCATGATCAAATACAAATGCGATCAAAAAAAGATAGCAAGCATCGAGATTGAACAAAGATATTTTCGCACTCAGCTGTGCTAAATTGTAAACTGCCTGGAAAGTCACTGTTACAATTCATGTCACCCAATCAGTCAATGTCAAAAAGATATCTGTACATACATCGATTAGAGAAAAAATCAATTGCTCCAAATTCACACTTAATGTTCTTTTGATATCTGTAGTTCCAAGTGATTTGCAAACATATTTCCATGTACTGTGCTGTCAAATTGACATAATGTCCTGTTTTTGTAAAAGGGTTGAAAAGTATTAAATCGTTTTAATAAATCTGATTAATTCATTTTGAAAACAAATGTACTGTAATATGGTTGTGCACCGTGTCGGGATCATATTTTTTTACAAGTCGATACCCTTGGTTGGTCTTATTTTTTTAATGATTATTGTCCAGTCTAAAGTGTTGAAAGTCAGGTGAAAAAATTTCCAATACAATGTTTATAAAAAAATCCCTTTGGAGATAGTCCAAACAAATGATGCAACCACAGTAATAAATCACTTGAAAGGGGCATAGTCCTGTAACGTGTGTTCTCATTGTCAACAAAGCTAATAAAACAGAAGTACTTAAGATTATCACAAGAAAAGTTGTGTCGTTTGCTAGCGGACAATTGTGGAACCAAGCTGCTTGATAGCTGACTTAAAAAAAGAACGATGGGCAAAATCTGTCAAGGATTGGCTAACTGGATTTTTTTTTTGTTGCCGTGACATTTTTTTAAGGAAAATCGCTCCGCTCCAAGAGCATGATCGAGGTCTCTCCTCGTTTAAATACAATTTTTGGGCTTCTGATTTCAGCGCTGGCCTGGAAATAAGTAGTTCATTTATTTATTTATTAATCATTTATTCTGCAATAGTTTGTGTGCATTCCTCAGATAAACTGATGCCTTACGCCCCAAAAAATATGAACAGGCTGTAACGCATCAAGGCGTTGCTTATCAGTTCTTTTTCCTTTTCGTTCTTTTCCAGTGTCGCAAAGGAAAGGAGGACAGGAAGTCAAGGCGTTACCTGGAGGCTCGTCTCCACCAGTCCACATTTTAGCGAGCGAGAAAGGCGCCAAGCTAAGGGAAGGAAAGGAGGACGAGCACGGGGAAGACGAGTGCGAGTCGCATCTGCTCTCGGCAGCTGTTCAGCAGCCTGTTTTCTTTTTCTTTGTTTTTTTCTTTAGGGCTGTGATATTTTTTTTTTTAACGTTTGCTTTTTTTGATGAACAGGTTCAGGTTATACGTTTAAATGTGAGATCAAACTGCTGTAAAAAAGTCAACAAAAAGATAGAGCGCAAGAAAAAGAACGAAACAAATAATAGCAATTACTCTATTTTTGTTCCATTGATAATTTCCAAAGTTCCTTTTTTTTTTTCTTCTTCTTCAATGTTTTTACAACCTTAACGGGCTGTGAGTAGCAGGAGCTTCCATTCTCCAATCTTGTCGTCAAAGCCCTTCCTTACCAAGCACGGACTGATAACCTGGTACCCCTCAAGCACCTACAACTGGCAGCTATTCTTGTGGATGTGTATTTTTTGAGGTGGGAGGGGGGCGCCCTGTGACCACAGCTTAAGCACCACTCGGCCTTCAAGTCACCCCAAGCCTAACGAAACCAAGCCAGCTCCAGCCTGGTCCTGCCCAGTCCAGCCCCGCTCGCATATCTCTGGACGGGGTGAGCTTCTACGTGTACGTCAGCAACGCAAACGTATGTCGCTGACGACGATGCTTTTGCTTCGCAGATACTCACTTCTGCGTGGACGTGAAGAATGACTGCTGAGACTCTCAATTTCGGCCCAGAATGGTGAGGCGGCGCGCGCTAACAACCGCAATAATGCAAATAATGTGTCTTGAAAAAAAGGAAATTTTTTGGTCCAAAAATGGTTCCGAGTAGGGGAGTAAACGTGCAATATTGCAATGTCGATATTTGGGAGATGACATTTTTTATTTAAGATTTTTTTTTTCTGGCGGCAAAATAAGCAGGCTCAATGAATATGTATTGTTATTGAGGCTTTTATGTTTCTGCAAAGAACGAACAAAGGATGCATGAATTAGTAAAGTGAGTTGAGGGTTGATTTTTAAGCCGCCACCGAGGCTTCGTCACTTCCATTTCCGCTGGCGTCCTCCTCGCCAGTGGATGTTTGCGCAGCGATTAATGGGAGGTGTAGCCTGCCATTTGGTCACACTCCATTTCGTGCTGCGGCGAGCGTTCCTGGTCCACGGCCAGACGGGGGAATATTTCTCTCTCGCTCGCTCGCTCTCTGCACATCTGCAGCCGCTTGCCTCTCACTCCGGGCCCTCTTTCCCTCTGCTCTTCCCAAAAAAAAATGGCATCATGATTTGAATAGGTTGCTAAAGTGTAATAATCAGGAAAAAAAAAGATGATGAATGTTTGATTGATCTAGTGAGGATACATTTTTTTGAACCCAATTGGCTTTGTGCTCCTGTTAACACCCTCTTCCACCACCACCACCTCTCAGAGGTACATATGGTTTAGATGTGGGCCTGTGAGTCAATAAAGCTCCTCTGAGAGGCAAGTGAATGGAGCCATTGTTCAGCTCCCAGGCTTGGAAGCCGGTCCTCCTCCTAGCAGTTTCCCTAACCCCCTCCCTCCCCCCCGCGCCGTCAAATTGGAAAGCTAATATATTACAAAGCAGAGTGCATTCATTCCAGCGTGGGGGGTGACGCTTGATTTGTGACAGAATGTGAAGTCAGCGATGGTTCTTGTTCGGCGAGCGCTGGTGTGTGTGTTTGTGTGTGTGTGCGCTTTTTGATTATACGGATGAAAACGTTCGCAGTTGCATATGAGCACATTTTTCTTGAATTCTTAAGGTGATCTTGTTTATTGTCTCAAAACTGATTTTTTTTTTGCTTGCATGTGTTGGTTAAAAAATAAATAAGAGAAAAGACAATCGCGCATGAAAGTACAATATTGATTGGGGGCTATTCTTTACTCAAACCGCAAATTGACGCCAATGTTTCTCAGGCTCCGTGCACTGTCCAGTGGGGGGAGTGTGACGTCCCCCCCTCCTTCCCCCGCCATGCCAAAGTACAAGCTGGCCGACTACCGCTACGGCCGAGAGGAGATGTTAGCACTTTATATCAAAGACAACAAGGTAGGCTGCGCGTCGTAATGCGCTCGCTTTGTTTCGGGGTTTCCGCCGGTCCCCTGAAGGCAGGCTCCATTGTCGTTGCTCTTAGGTCCCAGAGGACATGCAGGATAAGGAATTTGCTGCTATTCTGCAAGATGAGCCCATGCAGCCCCTGGCACTGGTGCCTCTCACTGAGGAGGAGCAGGTCAGGTTCCGAACTCAAACGGCAGCGACGCGCCAAGGTGAGCCTCTCCGTTGGCTGGCATTCCTGACATTCCTCGCCCCGTTCTCCCCCCCCCCCCTCGCAGAGGAACTTCTCCATGTCTGTGAATAGTGTGGCTGTCCTGCGGCTCATGGGAAAGGGGGCGGGCGGAGCCGCCCCTGCCGGAGCGGTGCGAGGACGAGGCGCCACTCGAGGCAGCAGAGGTGCGATCACGAGAACGATTTGAATTATCGCAAAGCGCTCTGTTAAAAATAGACGACAATAACAAAAATGCGTTGGCAGCTATTTGGGGAAACAGTCAAGTGTCCGTTTCCCTCGTTTTTTTCCAGAATCTCGGTGGAGCTCGCTTTAGATGGCTTTGTCACATGCTTCAGTGTGTGTTTGTGTGTGAACAGGGCGGGGCCGCGGGGAAGGTGGATTCTACCAAAGAAGTATTGAAGATGCTGAGGTTGGTTTCGGGCGAAGCTCTAGAGAGATACATCGTAGCCAGAGCTGGGACGACCGGTAAGGAAGTATAACAAAATAAATAATGAAAACTAAACAAATGATATACGTATATTATTCAATTTTTTAAAATGTTTTATATATGTATATATATTACATTTTTTATTATTTTTATATATATAAAGTCATTGTTATTCTTTTGCAAATGTACACTTTTCCTTCTTTGACGTAGCGCATCTTAAAAACATTGAACAGGACTATTTCAGCCCTTTGCCAGCCTGCCATTGATTTGCTTCCTCGGCCCAATTTCAGTGGTGAGCGTCGATTTGAGAAGCCGCTCCGACGGGAGGTGGGCCGCCCAGGCTTTGAGGAGTCCCCCGGTCCCGGAGGCTCTGGAAGGAAGGAGCACGCAAGGGCCGACAGCGATAACTGGCGTACGCTCCGGGAGGAGCAGGAGGGGGAGGAATGCGAGCCGGGAAGTAATTGGAGACTCGCTGGACCCCGCAGGGACGGTACGATGAACACAAACACTTTCGATTTCCACGCGTGCGTGCGTCATGAGGTCCAAGCTGGAGTGACTTTGTTTTGCCAGATGGCGGTCCCCGCTCAGCAGGCTGGCGGGATCACGGCTGTCCAGGTGAGAGTCGTCGTCGCAAGTTCGACTTTGACTTCGGGGGTCCCGAGAACCAGGGCGGCCGCCGGCGCGCCGGCAGCGACGGGCCGGAGGACGACAGGGACGGCCTGCCCGAGTGGTGCATGGATGAGGAGGATGGAGGAATGGGAACGTTTGACTCCTCTGGCGCCTTCATGCCTATGAAGGTGAGCGTGAGTCTTGCTTCCGTCTTACTGTCGGTCGAGCCAACCGCTGAATCTTTCCGTTCCCTCGGGGCGCCGTCTCCCAGAAGGCTGGCAAGGAGACAATCCTGGAGGACGAGTTGGAGTTCAAGGGCATTGAGGAGGAGGAGGAGGAAGAGGAAGAGGAGAGTCTTCCTGACATGGAGAGAAAGAATGGTGACGGAGACAAAGACAAAGGTGAGATTTAATCCAGCGATCTGCCGCACAGATGACCTGCGCATTGTCGCCTGTAGATTTTAATTGCTTTTTTTCCCCCCCTTGCTTCAGAGAGTAAGGAAGCCCCATCAGCTGCAGTCGATGGGGAGGCAAAGCCGGTGGCGCCTTCCTCCTCCCCTCCCGCCCACTGTGCCCCTCCATCCCTGGAGCCCCCGCCCGGCAACAGTGGCCCAACAGCGGACGCCGCTCAGCTGAGCAACAGCCTCCCTTTAAAGGACAGCAGCCCGCCAAGTGAAGGTACCAAGCCGAGAGCAGCCAGAGAGGCTCATGTTGACATTTTGGTTTGATATCCAATCTGTTTATTTGCGGCTATTGAATATCTTGTTTACTGAGACAGCTGCTCTCGCTCGATCCGGTGGATGCACTGCTCCACTCGGCTGACGCGTTCAGCTCAAATTGAGGAGGTGGAGAAAAAGAAAAATGAACTCGCGTCCATTGCTTTTATTTGTGTGTCAGATTTGGTGGCTCTGGCCGTCGGCTCCAAGACCCAGGTGAGCCTAAGCTCCGCCTCCTCCTCCTCAGCGCTGCCTCCACCGCCGCCATCTTCCGCTGCTCCCCTCCTCCCCTCGTCTGGGGTCGGAGACACCGAGGATGACGAGGGCATGAAACATCTCCAACAGGTCTGCGTCTGCGACTTTCTTCTGGCACGCTTCCACGTGACGCCGACTCAGCATTTGTGCGCGTTTAGGAGGCGGAGAAGATGGTGGCGTCGCTGCAGGACACCTCTTTGGAAGAGGAGTGTTTCACGCAAGCTTTGCAGCAACAGCAGCAGCAGGAGAGCAGGAACACGGCGGCCGCTCTGCCTCTGTCGCACGAGGCCGCCATGAAGTGGTTCTACAAGGACCCGCAGGGGGAGATTCAGGGTATCGCTACGGACGTGGATATGCGCAGTCGCCAGCGATGATGACGTAAGAACTAAAAAGAATGCCAACTCTCGGCTCAGGTCCGTTCACCACGGTGGAGATGTGCGAGTGGTTCCAAGCCGGCTACTTCACCATGACCCTCTTGGTCAAGCGGGGCTGCGACGAGGGCTTCCAGCCCCTGGGCGACGTCATCAAGATGTGGGGCCGCGTGCCCTTCGCCCCGGGGCCCTCCCCGCCGCCCCTGCTGGTGAGACAGCCACCACCGACGCAGCGCCCGCAGTCCAGCCGCGGGCCCGCCGCGACTGTGAGTCAGAGCTCAGCCAACATAGACCATGGGAAGGGGTGGATGCAGAAGGGAGGGAAGATGGTAATAGCTCTCCATCTTCTAAGGCACAACAAACATCCCCGCGCATGCCGAAAAGAGTCAGCGTTTGCACTCGCAGACGCTTGCCTCGCCGACTAACGAGTCCTCTGTCCTCCTCCGCCGCCGTCAGGGAAACTTGGACCAGGAGCGTCTGAAAAAACAGCAGGAGCTGGCAGCGGCAGCTCTTTATCAGCAGCTCCAGCAGCAGCAGTTATTCCAGCTCATTAACAGGTGAGTGGCGGCGGGCCCCGCCCGGGCTTCCGCCGGGCGTTTGCTTCAGTCGCTCTTTGTCACTCGCAGGTGCAGTGAGCAGGGTATGATGCCTTCGATGAACAGGTCGATGTCAGTGCCAGATACAGGGTCCATGTGGGACATGCATACCTCAGCTTCACAGCCGTCAGGTGCGCGGTGGTCTTCAGAGCCAGGCAAACGTACAGCCGGACGGACGCTGTGCTTCAAATGCTCTCCCGTACCTTCACGCAGGTGGTGAAGCCAGTCTTTGGGACATAACAATGAATCGTTCTACTCAGGGTCCAACTCTGGAACAGCTTCAAAAGGTTTCCTCCGACGATTTTATTATTTATTCGCTCTAGCTTGAGTTCACTGTTCACGGTTTGGATGCCTTCCGTCCAGCTCCAGCAGGAGAGGCGAGACGCTGAACTCAGGGCGAAACGGGAGGAGGAGGAGCAGCAGCAGCAACGCAAGAGGAGGGAGGAGAAGAGGAGGCAGCAGGAGGAGCAAAAGAGAAGGGAGGATGAGGAACTCTTCCGACGCAAGCAGGTGACCAATTTTTCCCTCGGTCCCCGCGTCCGTTTCTCCCCGCCCCACGCTCGACAGCCATAACAGGTTTCCCGTGTCTTGTCCGGGTGTCGTCAGCAGCAGGATCTGATTTTGAAGTTGCTGCAGCAGACTCCCCAGCAACAGGGGCCGGTCGCAGGCGGCTCCAGCTGGAGCGGGGCTTCTTCCGCCTCGCTCTCCAAAGCGGGGAAGGCCCTCTCTCTGCTGGAGATGCAGCAGGAGACCGAAAGACTTCTCAAGCAGCAGCAGCAGCATCAACAGCAGAGAGCCCAGCAGCAGAGGGAGCGGGTATGCAGCTCAGACATCTCCCGTGTCTGCATTACAAAAAAAAAAAATGTCCGTAAAGCGCAATGTCATTTTTTTTTGTCTCCGATTTGCAGCACGCGGGCATGTCGATGGGGAGTTCCTCCATGGGAAGCCAGTGGGGAGACGGCGTCGGCATCTGGGGTGGGGCCGGAGGCATGGAGGGCAAAAGCGGCGGCATGGGCATGTGGGAAGAGGCGGTGAAGAACCAAGCCAGCCTGCGCGGCAACGGCAACAATAACCTGGGCCTAAAGAACAGTCGGAGCAGCCCTTCACTCAGGTAACGTTGTCCTTGTGCTGCCGTTTGTGTTCTCCGTACCTTTCCACTTATCTCGTTTGTGCGGGCGGGCCCCTCCAGCGAGCAGTACATGATGCGTCGCAAGCGCACGGACGAGGAGGAGAAGCTGCTGAAGCTGTTGCAGGGCATGAAGCCTCAGGACGGCTTCACCACCTGGTGTGAGCAGATGCTGCACGCCCTCAACACCTCTGCCAGCAACTCCTCGTCTCTGGACGGTAAGATTGCTCCCTCCGCCGTTTGGGTCCAAGGCGATTGCGACACTTTGCTCCTCCCCGGCCGGCGCAGTTGCTACGATTGTGGCCTACCTGAAGGAGTTGGAGTCTCCCTATGCAGTGTTGGACTTCATCCGCTCCTACCTGGGGGACACAGTGGAAGCCAAAGAGTTCGCCAAACAGTTTCTGGAGCGACGTGCCAAACAGAAAGCCAACCAACAGAGACAGCAGCAGCAGGTAAACCGGGAAAGGTAGACTAAACGGCAACGTTGACTCGACTGAAATGTTTTTCGTTCTTCGTGGTCTCAGCTGTCAAAGGAAGTGGCTGGCCTGAACATGAACTTCCCGCTGCAGGTAAACGCCAACGCTGAAAATGTTGCAAACGTTTGTAACCTGAGCTTGACGTGCCCGCCACGGCGCTCTTTCGACAGGACACGATGCGAGGTATGAACGCTAGCACCCTGCAGTCCATGTTCCAGGCCAATCACATGAGCAAGGCTGGTCTCTATGACAACCAAGGAGGGAAGATGAAAAAAAAACAGCCCATGATGCTGCACTCTGATCCCAGCATCTTAGGTACAGTACGTCATCTGATTTTCTCGTCGGGTCAGGCCTTCTCAACTTAACCTGATTTATAGTTTTGATTTATCTGCAGGATTCGGATTTTCTTTTTCGTCGCATATCAGGTGTCATGACGGAACGGCGCATTAAGATCCCCCAACTATTTATTTGAAATGTATTCATTTCCTTATATTCAAGCTTTGCGTGAACATCGATGGTCACTACTTTTTCCAAGTCTATTGTGGGTCATTTTGAACGCCCTATATTTATGCTCCCTGGACATTCGGACACCCCTACAAAATGATGTAAACCCCCCCCCCCCCCCCTAATAGTGCACAGCAAATGAGAACATCAGGGGCCCTAAAATTGAACCCTGTGGAACTGTGATACGTTGTTCATTTGTTTCTTAGTAAGAAGTCTACTTTTTATTATTTTTCTTTTTTCTTTAAATGACATAACAATACATTGATTGCCTGTGCCTTCTCCCGCCCGCAGGCTACTCATTCCACAATACGGCTGAGTGTCTGAGCCTGAATGAGATGGAGATGGTGGAGGATTACTGATGTGACGCAGCGCAGCAGCAATAGCTACCTGAGGCCTTCTTGTCTTTTAATCAGACAAACCTGATGATGAATGTGCACTGCTAGGGGAACCCGGGGGCTGGGGGGAAGGGAGCAGGCCCAAGAGGAGGTACGAGGCGGTCGGGGAGGTGTTGTTGTGGGCGCCACTCCTCTTGTGCTTGTGACACAAAGGGGCTCCCTGCTGCACCAGTTGAGCAGGGGCGACGGGGGGTGGGGTGGGGGGGGCGAGCGTTTCAAAGAAACATGGGTATCCTCTGGCACTCAACATTTTAAGCACCTTATACTGAACTAATGCACTTTATTGAGATGGGATTTGAAAATTTTTTTTTTTCCGTCTGTGTGTGTTTGCGTGCGTGCGTGCTCAGAATCAGTGTGCATGCGGTATGTGTGCATCACAACTGGAAGTGTTAACACGGGCGGGGGTCTTGGGGTGGGGGGGGGTTGAGCGTTTCAAAGTCGGGGACCTTTAAGTTGAGAGCAAATCCTTTTTCTCGAAAGACAAACACTGTTGATATTTCTGTTTTGCATTTTTTTACGTTTATATAAAAAAAGTAAAGCTATTGAAAAGTGGATTATAAAAACTTGAAGATTTGCACTTGCCTAAAAAAAAAGAAAATCCTAAAAAAAAAAAAGGGGTTAGTCGTAGAAGTGGATATTTTTGTGAATGACTGTTGTGTGAATGGTTCTTGTCTGTAATACACCAGTGTGCACAATGTCTTTTTTTTTTTTTTATATAAGTTGCTTACCAATATGTGTGAGACGAAAGTGGCCATTCTTGAGTTGTTTTTTTTTTTGTTCATATGTTTATTTTGTGTGTGTTGACTAAGAGAAAGGGCAAATTGCACAACAAATCCTTTCTCTTAGCAGCTCTTTCTCACCCCACTTTGGTGACAAACTCTTGTCGTCTTTGAATGACTTGGGAATCACAAGTGATGAAGATGACAAGCTTGTGTGCGTATGTGCGAGTTGCGGACGCGAGAGCGATTGTTCATTTACTGTTGAAAGAAATGAGTCGAGACTACAGGTACTCATTTTCAATAATGTGCTTATTTTTTTGTGTGTGTGTGTATGAATGCACATTTGTGCCTAAGAACTCGGGTGCGTGGCCATTGAGACATTAGCTCTTTTTCAGAGTGAGTGTGATGTGTGTCAGTGCTCAGCACAGTGTATGTCAAGTGCGTGTGTTCATATATATATATATATTTATATATATATATACATATGATGTTTCTAGTTCGATCTGGGGGTGATCACGTTGCCTTTTTAGCTCGAACTTGTGAATGAAACGTTGAGGGGGGGGGAAAGATGCAGCATCTTCACGGTGCATGTAAGGTTAGCATTGTTACTTGTTCGTTGTTGCAATTTGATAATGACGAGTTTTCTTTTTTTATGAGAAATATATACAAATATATACATTATATACAAAGTTTAAAAAAAAAAAGTATTTGGACTAAGATAATGAGCACTTGGGGCTGCTATTTTTGTTGTTTTGTTTTTTTCCTAAGTTGTGATACATTTTTTTTTTCCTGTTTCATTCTCGCCATGTGAAGTGTATTTCTTTCTTAAGAAAATCTTGAATGTATTCCAAAAAAATGACAAGAAACCCGTGCTGATATTTTTTTTCCTCAGAAGATTTCAAAAATGGAAACAAAATACAAGGAAGCTTCAAAGAGGAGTGTTTTTTTTGTTGTTTTTTTGTTTTTTGTTTTTTTTAAGTACACAGACAGTGGAGGAGAAAAAAAGAACTGTGGCAAGATACAGTTGAACACACTGCCTCTACAATCCTGATCGTACTAATGGTGACTAAGAATCAAAAGAAAGGACTATTTCTATTCCATACTGGAGCTTTGGTTGTTTACAAACCACGTGGATATCAGTGGGTGCATTTCTTTTTCCTCCCTCCCCCTCATTTTTTTTTTTTTTTACCCCCATGTAAAATGGGCAGGGTTCGGAAGGACGCTTCTGCCGTCGCCGAGGAAAAATGGACAATATCTGCCTAACTGGAGCTTTTGGACATTGCGATGCACAGTTGGGGAAATCCAAGGATTGGCCTCCATTATTTTTATTTTTTTTCTGTGTGCGTGGAATGGAGTGCAGGGCGACGCCAGTCGGGGAAGGAACTGAAAGGCAATACGAGTCTTGGGCTCAGTCCTCGCCAGCACTCAACCCTGCCCTAACCGACTCACCTATGCACTTTTGTTCAATTCAAGCTGTGAGGTACCATTTTTGGGGACGGGAGCACAACGGGAGGATGATGGCGTCACTGAAAAAAAGAAATTTCCCAAAATGAACTGAAAGACTGGAGCCTCCCGTACATAAACCATATTTTTCTATCATCTTTCAGAGTAGATTACAAGACGGCTTGTGAACGGATGAAGAACTCATGACGCAACATTTATGTAGAAGTGAATGACTTTTTTTTTTCTAAGAGAAAAAAAGAACTAAAAAAAAAAACTTTAAAAAAAAAAAAAAAAACATCCAACCCCCTTCCCCTGGAGTTAGAAAACTCCAACAGGACTCTTAGCAAATGGATGTTGCCATGGCTACAGGATTGAACCATATGAGGTCCAAACCTTTGGCACTGGTAAGAACCCGGATCTCCATGTTGACATCTTGCCGTTTACTCAATGTAACTCACGTTCTGCTCTTTCTGCTCACAGCAGTTTGCCTGCGTGCCGCTTCTTGCCGCATCCGACCCGGCGAACTCGAAATTGTTTGCGGATGAACAGAGCCGACGCGAGGACAGCCGAGCCGTCTGCGAGCCATGACCATCGTCACCCACCTCGGACGGCCGACTCCGAAGTGGGTCCTAACCTACCAGCAGGACCTGTTTGGATGGCAAGGACAAAAAAAAGCCCGTTTGGGTTTGAGTGGATATGGAGCCTCCACAAAGCCTTGCAGCCGTGCATTAGGCTGGACTGAAGACTTGTACACACACACACACACACACACACACCTCACACACATGCACACAAAACACACACACAAGACTTTGACATAAGTTAACATTTTGCTCCATGTCACACAGATTCTCCACACACACTTCAATTTGGGGCTTTGTGAATACTGTACATATGTTGGTGTTTTTGAGTTTTCCCCCCTCACAAATGTTGCTTTAATTCTCCAGTTCAACATGCCTTAAAACTGTACAGTCCAATCCTCGATGGCTTCACTGACAAAAAGAATTTCAGTCGAACAAAACTGCGCAACAACTTGCGCTTTTGTGCCGGCCTGTCCGGTTATCTCAAGAACAGAAAAAGCAAATTTTCTTGACCATCGTGTATGTATAGATTTTTGGGCTGGTGGTTGACTGCTCCCCTTTTTTTTTTGTTTTCTGTGAAGAATAGTAATGTTTAGATGCGTGGCTGGTGCAGACTGAATTCAAGTGCAAAAGTCTGTACTGTTTGGAGCTGAGCTGAAAGGACGGAAGGTAAATCCATTTTGTTGCCGCGTGACCAAATATCAATAAGCAACATGTAAACCTTAAAGCCAAATTAAACCAGATCATTGTTCAATTTAGATTAAGGGTATGGAGGTTTATAGTTTTACAGAATTTGTACATTTAACGCTTTTTGGATGATTATTGTGTATCGTGTATTTGATGTATGATCAGATTTCATAGATGCTGCCATTTCCACTAATTGCAGATTTACTTTGAAATAACAGCAATGCAGTTTGGCTGTTAGATTTGTCTCGTACTGGAACAGATTTGTGTTAGTTTGGACTAAGCTAAAATGGATTCATTAGCCAGTCTATCAGGTGAACAAAATTTATAGTTAAGATAAAGCACAGCCCAGTGTTTCTGATCGGTCTTTAATCGGTGCAGCTAACACCGCCGATTTTAAATATGCATATCTGATCATCTGGTTGTATTTGGCATTTCTAAATCAAAACACCAACGATGTTTTATAAGCCAATCAGCTCAGCTCCTTTTGTATTAGACGATGAACGTTGCAGCGAAAATCAAGTTAAAAAAAAAAAAAAATCTTTGCATTATGTTCTCTGTGCTCTCACTAGTCTGAATAAACAAGATTTTGCCTTTAGACCAGTGAGGGTGGGTAAATAGATCATATTGCAAAGAATGTTTTCGACGTGACTTCCGCTTTAAAAGAACATATATTATTTTTGGTGAAAACAAAGCAACTGAAAGATGTATATAATTCGGATTGTTTTGTTTGTAGAACAAAATAAATACTAGCAGTTAGCCACTGACGCTTGTGTTACTGAATGCATTTGTCGCTTGAGAAATCACGCACACCAAGCTAGTCTCGCGAGACTTGACGAACACATGGCTACCCACCACAAATGGCACCTTTCGCTCAGAAAAAAACACACATCCGAAATAGAATAGCTACACGATTAAAATGGACTAATGCACGCTGCACGATCCTCGGTACAATCCAGTGAAACCTTCGCCTCAACCAGGAAGGAGTATTTGAACTGCGTTTTACAAGATTAGAGGCCGGGAAAAGCCATACATAAATTGGGTGAGTAGTGTTCGAATGCTAATGCTAACGTGACGTATTTTGTTATTTGCGCCAATGTTTGAAATAAATGAAAGTGGGCGATTTTTTGTGGTTGGATTTGAGTGTGCACAGCATGCTTGAGACTAACGTGCTTGATTTTGCGGCAAATAATTTAAATTTTAAGGTATCAAAACAAACACAATGGGCGTAGCTTTCATAGCTACAGGTGGGGGGTTGGATGGCCCCAGTTGTTTTTCCTGGATTATGAATATATGTATTAAATCTATATAGTAAATAGTACCCGGGCGCGCCGTTAAAATACGTAATTCCTGTCGCACAATTAACGTCTTTGTTAGTTTGAATATATAAATTAGATTTACTTTATTATATTTATTTTGTTTGTTTAAGTACCGTATTATTTTTTAAAGGGTGAATCAAGTACCATTTAAAAGTAGTAGTTCTCCATATAACTTAAGTTAGAGCGAATATTTTTTTTTAAATCGTAAATTTTAAATGAAATGCAATTTAAAAAAGGAAAGATAAATAAAGGCGCAATGTATGTTTCACAACATATCACTTTAAAAAAACAACAAATTAGAATAAATTTATCATTTATGTCTTTACACCTGTGAAATGTCAACATTTTACCTTAACAGTGATGTCTAAAACTGATTGTTGGTTGTGCAACACATGAATTTTTATCGAAACTTAAAAAAATACTGCGATGCAATAGAGTACGATTGCAATGTCCTTTCTAATAAAAATAAGTCTTGATGTTCATCTGTGTTATAATGCGTGTCTTCTCTTTGTATGCAGGCCTGTGGGTGCTGTAATGTCCTCGCCTGTCAGCATATTTCGAAAGCCATACTGCAAGAGGCAGGCAGACCACATCTGTGCGTTTTTGACAACCCTCCGCCAGAGAGCAAAAAAATCATGACTGATGCCGATATCGGCCCTGAAAGCGCATCGGTAGAGGTGCAGGACACAGAGTCAAACAACGAGCCGCCCCAAGAGGCGGCAGTCGGCCAGGAGGATCAGGACGAAGGAGGCCTCACCCCTGCTAAACGTCCCCGGCTGGCTGAGGAGGGGCAGGGGCTGCGCGAGGACTTCCAACCAGCACTCACTGACATGGAGCAAGAAGACCAAAGTAGAGGACATTTTCTCATTGTTTGGCGTCGGGCCGCTTTTTACCTGGAAATATTTTCTCGTCTTAGCGACAGGAGCCTCCTTGCACGTCACAGATGAAGAGGCGACGACTGCGGATGTGGGCACCGAGGAGCAGCAGAATATCGATGGTGGCCATGATGGAGAGATGCAGCCGGAAGAGGAAAAGTCTGAGTCTGCTGACGGTCCCAATGAAGCACAGCAGTAAGTTGAACCGAGCAGTACTTTTCTGTGGGTTTGTATGAACATGACTCCTTTTCTTGTCTGTCCTGCAGCCTTCCCTTCGACTTTTCCCAGACCCCCCAGGTCCTGACGAGTGCCTGGAGTGAATACTGCCATTTCTCAGAGAATTACCTCAAAGGTTGCAAATGGTAATTAAAATTACCGATCAATTCCGTTGTGTCCATTTGCGTGTGTGTGATGTAATCAAAGCGACTTTTCCGCCCCTCGTCAGGGCCCCGGATGGTTCTTGTATCCTAAGCAACAGTGCGGACAATGTGCTCCGTGTCTACAATCTTCCTCCAGAGGTTTACACCTACAACTGGGATGCGCTGCCGGAGATGGTGAGCATTACTTAGGGTTGATATTTTCTTGTTACTGTGGCTTACAGAAATGTTCAATATACATTCAAGGACTAAAACATCTTTGTCATTAGTGATGAACACTTAAATATAGTGTTTGTCATAATGGTGATACTTATAGTAAAATATTCTTCGTGTTGGTTCTTTATTTAAAAAAAAAAAAAAAATGAGAGAAAATCTCAAGTCAGGCATCGCGCGTCAAGCTCATTAGAAATCCTCTACTGCCCTCCTCAGGCCAAGGTTGGTATTGCAACCTCAAGTAACCTTGACCGAATGTGAATTACAGTCTTTGTAAAGGCAGAAAAATAATGCCGTTTGGTTTTAGACAATTAAGTCGACCCCCCCAACCTTTTTTTTTGACAGAGTCCAGTTCTGAAGATGGCTGAAGGAGACACCGTGTATGACTACTGTTGGTACCCCAAAATGAATTCACTGGAGCCCCACTCGTGCTTGTGAGTGCTCGTCCGGTTTCATCCGCGACCTTTGTGACAAAATGTTTGTGTGCTCTTTTTTTGTCTTTTCTGCCTCCATGCGAGGATCCTAATAAGCTCGTGTTGTTTCGGGCGGCGCTCCAGGCGCGCAGCAGTAAAGCGACATAATTGGCCACTTCCCGCCACTGAAATAAAGCGGCGATGTCGTTGCGGCTAATTTGCTTTGCGCTAATTAAACGGCAGTGATGTCGTTTTGGGCTTTGCGTGATTACACTGAGCTGGCAGTCAGACCTTCTAGAATGGGGTTTTGATTCACAGCAAATATTTTTTGACTAATAGTTTTAAAAAAATAAAATAAAAATCCAAACATGTTTCCATGACCTGTCGTCCACAGTTTTGCTAGCAGTAGCCGCGACAACCCGGTCCACATCTGGGACGCCTTCTACGGCGAGGTGCGGGCCAGCTTTCGTCCCTACAACCACCTGGACGAGCTGACGGCCGCCCACTCGCTCTGCTTCTCCCTTGACGGCTCGCAGCTCTACTGCGGCTTCGACAAAACCGTCAGGGTCTTCTACACCGAGCGGCCCGGCAGAGACTGCGAGGAACGCCCCACCACAGGTCGGCCGGAAACCAAAATTAAAGTGACGGAACTCGATACTAGGTTGTGCCGGCGATAAATTGTCTTTAATCAAACGACATCAGCTTGCTGAAGTTTGCTTTGAGTGAACAGACGGCTCCCCGCCATTTCGTCTCCAAGAAAACGGCACGTCGCATTCCAATTGTCTCTGCACTCAGGACAACTTTGGCATTATTCCAAGCACCCTCTAATGATGCGCCTCTCTTTGTTTCCAGCACGTTTGTTTTTGATAATGGCGGCAATTTGCGGCACTCTTCTTGACTGACGACGCTTTGGCCAAAACAATCTGCGGGCGTCTTTATGTAACTTTGACGCGATAGTTAGCATAAATTGCATTGCGAAAGGAAGTCTTTCTGATGCTTTTTGTCCTTTTTTGATGATGAAACCCGCAGCGAAAAAGCAAAGCGGCCAGAGCGGGATCATCTCCTGCCTGGGCTTCAGCCCGTGCCAGTCGCTGTACGCCTGCGGCTCGTACTCGCGCTGCGCCGGCATCTACTCCTGCCAGGACGGCTCCCTGCTTACACTGCTGCCCGCCCGCCACCACGGGGGCCTCACCCACCTTCTCTTCTCGCCCGACGGCTACTACCTGTACACTGGCGGCCGAAAGGTACGCGGGACGGCCCGACAGAAAACGCTCAAATGTTGAAAATCATTCAATCCATTTTGAATTTTTGAATGGGAACGATGCGCAGGATCCCGAGATCCTGTGCTGGGACCTCCGAGAGCCCGGTCAGGTGGTTTTCTCTCTCAAAAGGAACGCCGGAACCAATCAGCGCATCTACTTCGACCTGGACCCGTAAGTGTGCGTCCTGTCTGTTCGCCGTCACGCAAGACGCCCCTCCCACTCGTGTTTGTTGTACTCTGCCAGGTCGGGCCGGTACCTGCTGAGCGGCGGCACGGAGGGGGTGGTGTCGGTTTGGGACACTCGGAACCCTGCGGGTGGCGAGGAGCTGCTGCAGCCTGACTTCCAGTTCCAGGCCCATTGGGACTGCGCCAACGGCGTCAGGTACCCGCCTCCCGCACATTCATGGCAAATTAGTTCCTGAAGTAAAAAAAAACATAGTCTATCAACTTGTTGACTTTTCACATTCAAGTTCATTTTTGGATATTTGTTTGGATTTGGATAAATTCATTTATTTTATTTTTTATTTTATATTTATTTATTTATTTTGGATAAACTAATTTATTTTCTTTTTAATTTTATATTCATTTATTTATTTTCCCCCTTGTGTGTGCGCAGTATCCATCCGTTCCTGCCGCTGGTGGCCACATCCAGCGGCCAGCGGCAGTTCCTGTGGCCCGGCGAGGGAGACTCGTCGTCCTCGTGCTCGGATGCCGAGGGAGGCGACGAGGCCACGACCTCTGCCGCCCGCGCCGATAACTCCCTCAACTTGTGGTGGGCCGGACCGTGCGGATCCCCCGAGGCCCAGGAACAGAGTGAGGAGGTTTCAGAAATGCAGAGCTGAACTCAGAATTTCATCAGGCGAGACCGTGCCAACCGCAAAACGTTTTCCTCCTACGAGGAGGCAAATGAGGACAATTGGGCGAGAAGCGCTCTATTTTTATTCTTGGATGTGTTTTTTTTTGTATGAAGTGCCAAAAGTGTGCAACTGATCACATGAGCTTTTTGGTAATGTGTTGAAAATGGCTACTTATGCAAAACATTTAAAAGCAACAAATTTGAATCGTCGTTCAAATTGGCGTCCACGGGCTGTCAAGAGCACACAGAAGAAACAATTTTAGCCTACTGCCTGAATTATTTCCGATACTTTTCCGACCAATGGGCCAAATGAAATATAAAATGGACATAAATTGGTAGTTCGCATTTCCATTATTGAGGCTAACGTGGAAAAAGAGTACTTTTTTATCAGAAAAGAGAAGTCTACTTATACTTAAGTATTTTTTCCCTTGAAGATTTTCTTGTATTACAACATTAATGTCAAATTCTGTGCATGCTTTTATTCTTAGAAATAGGCAACTTTATTTGTGCAGTTTAGAAATTTATTTTCAAATACTCCAGTCGTAGCACTCGCTGTGAGACGTGCCGTTTGCTCTCTCCTGATTTTGAAAACCAATTAAAGAGCATCACGTCAATGCACTCCGTGCGGACCGTATTTGAGGTGTCTGTCGACCTTTGCGTTGGAAATGTTAAACCCGCCACTCGATGCTTTCACCTTTTGCCCACCACGCCATAGTCGTGGTCCTCTGGAGTCACGGCTCGGATGAGGGGAGGGGGGGGTGCTCTGCGGCGGATGTTGCTTAGCAACCGTCGCCGCCTCAGGGGAGGATAGAAGCTACAAAGACAACAGGGAGGACAAGAAAAATGAAGGGAGGTGTAATCAAAGATGTTGCTGAGGTCACACTCGGTCGCTGGACGCTACATTAGGTACACCTACCCAACCATTGGCTCGAGGCGCCTATTTCGAACTGTCATAGCCACCTTTAGGAAAAAATAAAATGGAAACCTTTGTTGACAGCTTTTGTGTTGATTTTTGTGCCGCCCTTGTTGCCAGTGCATGTGAGAGAGGGAGTGTGAGCTGCAGCTCACAAACACACAGGAACAGACTGATGCTGAAGGATAAAGATGTGCAGCTGAGATCTATCAGCTGCGAGGCTGGTGAGGGTTATGTGTGCTCATACTGACTCACACACACACACATGCGTGTAGCAATCTCAGTGTGTGTTTCATTCCCATCAAGGCGTGTGTTTTGCTGCTGGAGCTCTTTGTACTGCTGCACTCATCTTGCTGTGGATGAAAGTCAGCAGGAGACATTTCTGATTTTGTGTTATTTGTGTGTGTGTGTGCGTATATGTGTGTGCTTGTGTACAAGATACAAGCCCCTGCAGTCAACAGGGAGGCGATGAAGTCATGGAGGAGAGTTGAAGGTCGGCCCACTAAAGGAGGCCAACAGGCAGTAATGCGGACCACCATCATGTTGTGCGTGTGAAAAAGAAAGAAAAAAAAAGAGTGGATTGAATTCTACTTAACCGATTTAATTAAAATGTGTGACACCAAAGTTGAATTAAAAATGTAGCTCCAAAACTTGCTTCCTGACCTACCACCTGCTTGCTATCTGTGGCCTAAAATGGCGGCAGTATTCAGTTTGTCCACATGATGGCAGTAGCATCCCTAATTTGAGAGTCTTTTCAAATTGAACCCGGTGTGGGTTCATTTTGGTAAATTCGGGACCTTGCGGGCACCCAAAATCAATTAGCATGTTTTGTTTTGTGCGTGTGTTACTCAAGATTGAGCATCAGCTTTCTCTTATTGGTTTTAGACTCTGTATATCTTTTCAACAGCACGCACGATTAGTTAATCTCACGTCTTTTTTTAATCCACTTTTCGAGAGCGAGCTAAAAAGCGTTGGCGTGTCTTTTTTGGATGTGTGGCGGAGGGGCGCTCTTGCTCCTCCATCGAGGATCAATGGGTGGTTTTCCCTTTTTAGTCAAATAAAACGCACCTGGGCTCAGCGGTCCGAATGAAGAAGTGTGTGTAAAATAGATTCTTTTCGTTTCGCGCCCTGTTTTTTCTTTTCTTTTTTTAAATTTCTTGTCTTACGTCTGGCTGCATTGTGCTGTGTCGTTGAGTACCGCCTACCAGTCGTCAAACGGGGATTTTGCTCCCTTGTTCACGTGAGTTTTCACTCCCCCCCTCCCTGCTCGGTTCCGGTGTTCCGGCCCTGGTCCTGGCGGTTCTGCCAGTACGCAGCGAGCCTCCGTGCAGGTCGGACCAATGTCGCGATTGTGACGTCCTCGTGTTATTGTGCCAGCCAGTCGTTGAAACATTTATTGGACCCAGGCTCGCTTCGTAATCCTTTTTTTCTTTCTTCTTCAAATTAAACTACCCAGCAAGTTTTTATTCCCCCCAAGCAAAGTGAGGATGCTTTTTTTTTTTTTAAACTCTTGAAATAGACTTCCATTTGACCACATTTGGATTGTTTTCATATTTCGTTGAATTCTCAAAGTGAGCATTCGTGGATGTACAAGCTGTCTGGAAGAATTGTGATGTGCACCGGACTGGACTTGATGAGCGTGGAGATGTGGAGCCCGGTGGCACATCTTTAAAGCGGCTTGCATTTTTGTTTTTGGGAGAAAAAAAAGCCCACCATCAACAAAATTGTATGCGTATTTTGGCTGTTGTGTGTTGCATGAGGCGTCGGGGCAAGGTAATGGGAGAGGGTGCACACACAACAAGGGAGCGTTGTTCGAAACTGAGACAATTGAGGCACAAGAAGAGAAACGCTGCTGGCTTGTGATTCATTTGACAACATTGGATTCGCTGGAGTTCTATTTGCGTCCTGGACCGAAGCCATTCGTCTGTGCGCGCAAGGAGCACTAATGGCACATTAAAAGTCATGGGAATGCTGCTGAAATAGACCACAAAGGTTTCTTTTTTTATTTTTGAATTTTCATTGATCTCAATGCATACCGGGCCCACGAGTTTCTGACTCCCCTCCACTTTTGGAAGTCTTCTTTTTCATTTGATTTTTTGTTTTGTTTTTGGCAGCATCACTTGTGGACCGAATTCGGAGATGGCGCATCCATGGAGTGTGAATGGATTGTGGGTCTTGCTGGCGTTTGTACTGGATTTACTGGGAACCACCGCCAGCAACATGGAGCCCATCTACTGGAATTCTCTTAACGAGAGGTAAGGATGCGAAACCGATACGCGTTTTCGGGTCCAACATGGTTCCAATTCCTTTTGCGTAGCGTCGAGTTTGCCACCCGTGGTGACAAAACTGGAATCAAAAGTCCTTTTCTGTCGTGCCAATGAGTTCAAATGTCATGTTTAGCATTTAAAAGCAATTGACGGAAGCTTTGAGGGTCAGAAATAGACCGCCTGCTTTTAGAGAGAGGAAAAATTCTCCCCTCCGGCAGGTGAAATTCCTTTTGAATCCAACAAGTAAGCAGTGGAATATTAAAAAAATAAATAAAGTTATACAAAGATTCTTGCTTTTTGTTTGGAGACAGTCGAACACCTGTACAGTCTGATGACATCCAGTCCAATATCTTTTATCAGTGTCTTTAATCGTTTGGATATCAGCGAGACGTCCGTCGCAGTCGCAGTTTAGCAGTCCTTAAAGAAAACCAATATTAGTGCCGTACTGATAAGATATGAGGAGTTCCAAGAACAATATATCCATCTTTTCGTCTGTTAGGTGTCTGACTCAGAATGGCATTATCATTCATTCAAATGGAAAAAAAAAAAAAGATGATTTGAGATATTGATTCAGCTCAAGGCACCACTGAACTTCTAAAAAGCGAGCGAGATGTGGGAATTTATCAACGCGAGTGCACTTGTCTATTTCTTCTCGAACCATGAGCAAATCCTTGAATGCATCTTTGAACATCGCTGCTGGTGCCTTCAGACTGTATCATAAATTTGCACTCGGGAACTGTCTTTTTTTTTTGGGTGGAACTGTGTGCTGGAGGCAACGGCCAGTCTGGCTTCTCCCCTTGCCGTGCGGGATGCAACAGTGTACGGGAGCCCCCCCCCTTCTACTGTGGAGCCAGGCGTGAAGCCTCTAATGAGGGTTTTTGTTGTCAGCAGTGGGTGGATTCAGCCCATAGGGTTGGATGGGAAGCCAAGTTTGCTAGGCCGTTGGGGGTGGGGAGGGGGATTTTTGCATTCCTGGCAAAGCTAACTTGCTAGCAGGCTTTTCTGGCCTTTACAGGTGTCTCCTCCGTGCTATTGTTCTCGAATGGAGTTTAGTGTAAGGTGGCCTGGATGGCAATTAGTGGCGGTGCGGAGCTTTGACGGCGCACTCTGAGTCATCTTGCAAAGGGTTTTGCTCGTATATGCAAAGTACAAAGCCTGTTGTACGCCATTGTGTGCCTTCACAAAGCTTAGCATTCATACTTAATCAGCTTAGTCTGTCCTTCACTTTATTTCTTTTTGACACACATCCATGCACTTTCTGCCTTTCCCTTTCCATACTGTCATGTTTTAGAGCTGTGGTGTGGGAAGTACAAAGATTTTTTTATTCATCTTAAATTAATTTTCAGGTATCCAGAGTGTTGATTTTCGGATTACTTTTACTTGGTAGATTACTTTGTATTTCTTACGTTGTGATAATACTTTTTTAACCTCTGCCGCTAATGGCACAATGTAGGAAAGATGGGTTGTCTGTTTTCTGTTCGCAGTGTTAACAAAGCTGTGTTTAGCCAGAGATGGGGAAAATTCTTGCCACGGTTTGGCTTTAGCCGCAGGTGCTTGAGCTCATTCGACAAGTAAACACGTTTGTTTACCTGCCGGCGAGTTGACGCACCTGTGGCTAAAGCCTGTGTCTGCGTTTAGCTAACTTAGCTGGCGTGTTATCACATAAATGTTGAACCGAAGCTCTCCCTAGTCGAAAAATTCACCATTTTCCGACATTCATCTGTGTAATCTGAAAAATCACTTACAAATCAGGGGATTTTTTAATTTGATTAACATTAATTGAGCTTTTGTTTTTGGGGTCATGTTAGCAAAGCTGCCATTTAGCTAAGGAAGCTAGAATTCTGATTGTATAAACGTTGAGCCAATGCTCCCTAGTCCCAAGCCCGATTTGGGGAAAAAAACTTTTTTTTTTTTGCATTTCACGTTAGCAAAGCCATCGTTTTGCTAACGAATTTAGCATTTTGATAGCGTCAAAGTTGAACTAGCTAGCTCAGGCTTTAAAAATAAAAACTTTTTTTTAAAATTGTGGACTTCCAAATTTTCAATAGCATATAACCAACAGTAAAAATATTACTTTTGTACTTAAGGATATACCGTAATGTTCGGACTATAAGTCGCGTTTTTTTCCATAGTTTGGGTGGGGGGGGCGACTTATACTCAGGAGCGACTTATATACATATATATGTTTTTTTTCACTTTTTTGGGCATTTTATGCCTGGTGCGACTTATACTCCGGTGCGACTTATAGTCCGAAAATTACGGTACCATTCTGTTCATTTTAACGTTTACTTGTGTAAAAGGGTTACATTTACTTTAACCAGTCTTTTATTATCAGCAGCCTTTTTTTTTTTTTTATTCACATAAATATCAGATATTTACTTATATCGAAGGAAAACATATATAGTGTGTTAGTCTGGCACGTAATAGGGAATGATGTGATCGTACCGGGCAACCTTTAATGACTCACTTAGATGATTTCCCAGAATGTGCCGAAATAGATTGTTGAGATGATCTAATGGGGCTTCTCGTTGCCCCCCTGACTTGATGTGACGTGCATTGAAGATCTTAACAGAGAAAGTTCGATTACTTTCTTAAATGGATGCAAAGGGAGGCTTTTTTTTTTTTTTTTCTCCAAGTCGGTGGTCTCCTCACGCATGTTGTAATACAACAGGGGGGACTGTTTCGTTTCGTTTAATCCCCTTCCCTCCTGCTTCCAGTTCCTCAATAATTCATTAATCGCCTGCTAATTGGCACCAGATAAAAGACAAGCTAACTAGGCTAAGTGTTCCTACCGTAAACAACAACGGCAGAAAAAATGAGAGTGAGGAGATTTTACTAGAAATCTTTTTGCCTGAGTTGGAAAAGTGTCATAAAAGGTCGCAAAAAAAAAAAATCAAACTGTAAATAAACAGGAAAGAAGATGTTCTGTACAAAAAAACAGTTTTAATAAGTTCGGATATTCATAACAATTCGTTTACAGTCTGTTTGTGGTTTCGCCAGTGCATCATATGTAGAGGTGTTCCTAATAATTTGACCGGTCCTCAAACCAAACGGACCGTTATCTTGGTCTCAGTTTTTTTTTATCGCTTCCAATAGGATAGGTGTCCCTAATGAAATGGTCAGTCTGGGTGCAAGTGGTAGTTGAAGCACTTTACAGCTTTACTGCCTCGTAGTGTGAAAGGGTGTCACTGTGTCACGCAAACACACACACACACACATGCACACACAAACACACACACATCCTAAGAAGGATCATTCAATCCTCCCCGCAGTCTTTTTTTGTGAATGTGATTTTTAGCAAAGAAAAATAATTCTCTGTAATAATATACTTTATGAAAACAATCGCATAATTCAATAAAATGTATAGAATGAAACAATTTTTACATTGTGACTTAATGCTGCAATCAAATTGATTGTACTGCTCCTTGTGCTGTGCCTGCCTTGACCACCGGGAGGCAGTATAAAACACAAACAGAAGAATAGAACTTTTTCTATTTTTATCTTGGTAAGATGCTGTGACATTAAGTAGTGGGTGGGACTGAGTTTAAATCAAGTTGCATTTAAAAAAAAATGCTGTATGGGAAAAAAAAGTTTTGAGTGGATACAAGCCATTTTTCAGAGAAATGTGTTTAAGCCCGCGGGTGCGATCTGTCTACGTGTGTTGCACCACCGTTTGTGTTCAAATGTATCCATTGCTTCTGAAACTGCGATGATCAATGCTAACCGTTAGCATGTAAGTGGCGTTTTACATGGTTTGATAGCATTAAGCTAAGCAGACTAAGGCAAAGCGCTATGGTTGTTTGAAACGTATAGTAAACCTTTACTAGGAGTGGAAATAAAGCCCCTTTTCTGCAGGGGGGGGTGATTGTGCCCCTCTTCAACCGCAACCCTCAGCGCTTCTGCAATATTTAAAGATGATAGAGCGAAGATAGCTCAGAGAGGAAATGCGGTCGGGTAATTCTGCCCGGTTCAGATGGAGTAGACAGACAGAGTGACTGATTGTCTTCGGGTCAGAACCGCAGCGAGCCGCTTCCTGGCCACATGCGAGCGGGTAAAACCTCCCATTCCTCACGGCTGACACCTCTCGCCACGTGCAGCCCGCAGGAGGTTCGACCCGGTGAAATCCGGTAAGCTTTTAAAGGAACTTTTTGGGCCGAACCAGCACTTTGATCAGCTCGGCGTGAAGCCCTCAGCGAACTGGCAGCTCTGGAGTTTCTATAATAAGTTGAGGGGAAGAAAGTTTAAGCGCTTTAACCTATGTGTCTTGTAGTCTGACATGTAATAAGGGGGGAGAAGTTGTTGCCATGGTGACCCATCATTTATGTTAGCGCTCTTCGTCAGACGTACATAGACTTGGATGCCTCCTGCTTGACCAAGAAACGGAGAAAGCAAAAGTGGTGTATTTTTCAGAGTCAATCTGCGCAATCCGGATTTTTCCAAGTGTTGTAATTTATCGCAAAAAAACAAAACAAAAATCACCTGCTGCGGAACCTAACTCTCGATTCATAAATATCTTAAAATATTCCATATCATTGTTATTATATCGCGAACGTCTCCATGGCAACGCGTTGATGAGCCAGTTTACCTCTCAGCCCTTCTCATCCTTCATGAGTTCGGCAGGCTTTCTCAAACGCTTGCCCGTTTGTGTGTGTGCGCGCACAGTTGTAATTAGCGCTTAAAAGAACGCGGCCCATCTGGCTTTGGCGTTAGCCCGCCGTTGTTACGCCGCGACCTCGGAAAGCTCACGCTCCATTTCCTGTACTAAATATAACCTGAATGAGACCGGTGTCATAAATACAAGATTACATTTGGGAGGTTTGTATGCGGCGGTGCTGGGAAAAGCAAAATCACATGATGGTTACAGGCAATTATGTTGTTGTGAAACTCTTCACGGCCTCACGATAGCTTCCTCTGTTTGGAGTGTCTGAGCAAAGATGTTCACGCATTTCTTCTTCTGCGATGACTTCAACTGCTTTACAATTAGCTTGAAAAAAGTCACAAAGTTACTTTACTGTTTACTTGATTTTAAATGTAACTTAGTTGACTCATTGACAGCCATTGATGAGTCAAAAATATGTTATATTATATTATATTATATTATATTTTTATTGACAGTGAATGAGTGAAGTGATTACTTGATTTACTTGATTTTTAAAAGTAACCGGTACGATACAGACTAACGATACCTCTCGAACATTTGATTTATAAAATGTTATTTAAGTTTGTGACCCAAAAAATGATTCCTGAAGTCTTGATGGTGATTCGTCATTCGCGCTAACTTCAGTTAAGAAAACCTTTTTGCCTGAAGCATCATGGGCTGGTATCGGAAGCCTCCACGAGTGCCGATTCTTTAAAAATAATAATAAATAATAAATGGGTTAGTAGTACCAAATTACAAAAAACCTACTTTTGGTACTCTGTCTTTCTTGAAATTACTTGAAAAGTCATCACTGGTCTGGCTCACCACAGTTTTGTCTTTCTTTTCGCCCCGCCTCCTTCTATCCCCACGCAAAAGAATGCTGTTACAAAAGGTCAAAGTGGGCGGGGTTATCAGAGGTCTCCTTCTTTGGGGGGGGGGGGGTTGATGGATGTGTTACAAGCCTGCCCAATTCTTTTTCACTTCTTCCACAGCAAATCTTTGGCTAATTTGTGTGAACTGGCATCCGAAAAGGAACTTTCATGAAATTTTCCCACGTGATGATGAAAATGCGATTCAAACTCCAGCGGCTCGCTAATCGAACTACAGCGGCCTTCTCGGAGCGCGGGTTTGAGTGCTTGTCCAGCGTGGGTGTGAGGACTTGTATACGAGCCCGCGTGGGCTGTTTGTGTACACTGGGTTCCCCTTGCCCCCCCCACACACAGTCTCCCCCGCCCCCGCCACTGTCATTACTGCTGCCGTTATTTGCAAAACAAGGCAGACAAAGGCAGTTTTGGGCGTGAAAACCACAGAAAACAGCCAGCACCACTTGACCCTATCAACCAGTGATGAGGTGAGGTGGAGTGGGGGGCTGGGGGGCTTGTAAAGGCAGGGGAGAGATAATCCCTCTAGTAATGCCCCCCCCCCCCCTCGCCATTTTCTAACGTGGACGCGCTTGGCTGTCAATCACTCAACAAAGCTGTCTGTAAAGGGATTAAGACTCATTGGACTGTCCCTACAACACCAGCCCCTCCCCCATTGCTTTTTCACCCCTTAATTTTACCTCTGCCTCAGCCCCCCCCCTGATATTTTGGTTGCTATGGGAACAATATCACGTGCCTCAATTTTGCTGTCAGAAGTTTGTTGCTCCTTTCCTGTCTATCTCCCGCCATCTTGGTTGTTTTTCGTGCTTGTTTAACCTGAACCGGTTGGCCGACCTGCATGCCGATTGTTTATTTTTGTTTTTTTTGCATGTCATTTGCCTCAATCTGACCAGTTTGACCGGTCGTCGTACTGCTACGGGTTAATCTGCTCCAATCTCGTGCATAATCTTGTCGCTTAAATACCGTCTGAAAGTTGAGGTTTGACTTTCTGTCAATGATGCTGTTTGGGAGACCATTTTGAAGTGAAGGCAGATCAAAACAGGTTTTTCCAACCTTTATTGAGCTAATACACGTAGCTTGATTTCCGAGAGACCCGATTTACAAGATTTTCAAGACGCTAAATGGTGTCAGGAAACTTGACAACAAGCAGCTTGAAGCTTTGAGTTCCCATTCGCATTTACGATTTGATCAACTTGTATAGAGCTAGCTTAATGCTAACACAAAATGCCAAATGCTATCGACTGGCTAAGGAAACTAGCATTGATGTCACGGAAGCTATAACTTTTTAAACAATAGATATTTGATCAGACACTTTTCAGCAACACATGGAGAGACAATATAACAATACGCTAAGGCATCTATTTTTTATCCTCTATGTAAAACGACTAACTTATGACTGATGTCATCTTTAATGAGTTCAAAATGAAATCCCGACGGTTGACTATCACTGCTCTGTAACATGGAAATGCAAGTAATGTTTCAGTCTGAATGCAAGCAAAGGCCGCTGGGAACAGGTTCTGGTTTTGAAAGAGTCCAAAGGATGCACCCACGGGGCTCCTGTGACGCCCCCCCCTCCCTCCTTCTCAACTCCATCCTTCTCACCGGTTTCTTTGTCACACTTGTGTCCATCTCTTATCTGGCCTTCCTCCTCCTCCTCCCTTTTCAAAGCCTGTCGTGCTTTCTTTGAATGCACACACGCAGGCAGGCATCCACTCCCGAAACGCCGGCATATAGTCGAAGGAATAATAGAATACTGAGATAAAGCGTCAAAGTGGGGAATAAAAGGATAAGGCAAGCTGAGAGGGATCCAGAAGCTTCATTTTATTAATCTACTTGGAGAAAGAAGGGGGGGAATTTTTCTCACCCTCCTTCTTCACTTCCATAGTGGTTCACAATGGAGTGATTGGTGAAGGGGAGGTAGATAATCCATCCCGTGGTTCAAACTGCCAAATTAACCCTTTGGTAGCCGTCTTTCCGAGTTACGTCCGCACTTTGTCTTTCCTGAATCTTTGTCCATCGCCTGCTTTCCCAGATTATAATGGTATATTATTTTGATATATTTGCAGATTTAATTTATAGATTACTTTTATATAACGTTCAAATTTTTCTTTCAACTAAAGATTATGACATAGTTTGTTAATACTTTTAAATACTATGATATATTTTCCAATACTCTAATCAGTAGTGTTTGCCAATTGGTCACCATGACCTATCTCAGTTGGATGGGGTAGAAGAACATTCCAGATGTCTTCTGTTGGAATGTTTGTTGTGAAAAGTGAGGTCTAGGTAAGGGCCAATAAGTGTTGTGAAATATTAGGATGGGCTGAATTGGGGAATTGACCATAACGATATTTATATCTGCATGCGACTTGTTAAAAAGATGAGTAGGAAGAAGTTCCACATTAAATTCATAATTGATGTGACAAAAAAAAATCTTTTTTTTTTCGTTTTTGCAACAAAAGTAGGAATTATATTTAATGTATTTCCAGCTAGTGGGTCAGACTCTTGTGGTGTCATATCAGTGAACCAAAATATCGGCAATAGTCCTCTGAACATGCATCGTAGGTAGGCCTATACTCGTAAACCTAAAAAAAACAAAAACATTCAATTTTGTCCATATTAAATCAAAATAGTCAAAGCGTAAACATATTTCTGAACTTTTTCGGTGCTCATCACCCTCGTAAAGTAACATCAGAATGAAAACAAACCATTAGCCATGCTAGCTAGCTTGTTAGCATCCTCAGTAGTGAGTCTCTCATTTATTGAACCATAAACATTCAATTTTGTCCATATTAAATCAAAAAAGTCAAACACTAAACGTATTTCTGCACTTTTTCGGTGCTCATCACAACTGTCAGCCAGGCTAGCTAGCTTGTTAGCATTCTCAGTAGTGAGTCTCTCATTTATTGAACCATTTACGGGCACGCTAACTCTCATAGCTCATGTCAAGACATGGTCATAGTCACATAGACGTTATTTTAGATCTGCCGGCGTCCCACAGGCGTGACATCACATGGCAGCCCATGACGCGGCGTTTGCGCTTGGCAGCTAGCTCCCCTGTTGAAATTGGCCGTGTATCCCTCCCTCATCTGGCACGGGAAGAAGGGAGGGCGTCCCGCGGCGAGGGATTAACGTTGATTTACACCGACCGGCATGCACACACACAACATAAATACACACAGACACACGCGCTGGTCTTGTTGGCGCATCTTGAAGAAATGCAAAGCGCTTTTTCGCACGAGTTGCTGGCAGTGCATTTGGGGAGATACTATGACTTGGTGTGTGCGTTTTGGAGCTTCAGGGGTCTCAATTTCGGGGGGGTCCAGGGATCCGTATACCTCATTCACTGCCATGGTTGTTGTTTTTCTCAACTGGAATCCAACAGTTTACTGGAGTTATTCATCGAGTACTTTTTTCAAGGAGTAGGCATGGAAAAGGTCTTGCCTTTCCCCCCCCCCCCCCCCCCCCCCCCCCGTTTTATCGTGTCATTTGCATGTGTTTTGAATTATTGATTGTGAATTATTTTATGAACACCCGAGCTGGACCTCCAAGGGAGCCCAGATTGAGAACCACTGGTGGAAAGTGAGGTCGTGTTTGTGTGCTCACTTGTGTGTGTGTGCGTGAGCGAGTCGTGTGAAATGTGGTTTGTGTTGACACCGCAGCAGCTCCTGCGTCTTCGCAGATGTGCGTTGCACACTGTGTCTTTGTCCTGGAAGGTGGAGGGCAAGGAGAGAGAAGGGGGGGAGGGGTGCCCTGGCCCGGCTCGGCCCGGCCCTCAACCTGATTGAAAGGTGTGTCTGGCCTTTAGCCTCTCATCTGGTCGCTTCGCACACAGTTTCACACGCCGGGCGGGCCTGGAAACCCAATTCTGTCTTTTCTTCTCGCCTTTTCAAAAAAAAAAAAAAAAAAACCTCCAGCCAATTACGGCCCCCGCCATTCTCCCCTTCCTCTCCGCCTTCCTTAACAAGCAATCTTGTTAATGTCACTGTGCCTATTTCTCCTCCCATCTTCTCCTCTGCCTCCGGTTCTCTCACTTTCAGGAGAATGAGAACACATGTTGAGACGCACAGAAAAGCCCCGACGTCCATCTCAAAGATGGACTCGCCCGCAAAAAGCCACAATCCGCATATGCCCTAATTGAAGGCCATTATAAAAGCACTGTGGGGAAATATCCTTTATATTTCTATATATTTAAAACGTACTGAAGAAATGTGCCGTATATTTTGGATGACTGGCATTCCACTTCATTCCAGTGGGTAAAACAAATTGACTTACCGCAGCGCTGACCCGGTTGCTTGTTTAGCGACGCACCGCTGAGGGGCTGGCGAAGCCCGGACCGATTCCGCACCGCAGCCCCGACGCTTCCCGTCAACCGTATGCGCCGAATAAATCATGTCCAGCCGTCGAGCGCCGTAAATTATTCAAAGGCTTCATGCGTGGAAACAGTGTAATTCCATGTTGAGTGTGAATTAGCCTCCGTTTTGCCCTCAGGCGCATTTCTCACTCAACCTCAAGGCCTCATGGGAGATTAAAATGCCAAATGCCGTTCAAGATGGACCTGTGATTTTCATCCGTGTCTGTCCCGATGATTAAGAATTGTGACCAATGATTGAAATAAGAACGTCCACATTACTACACTTAAATGTACCGATTTAATGATAGACACACCCATTAGCCTATTTATATTAGCCGTTAGCCTGTTTACATTAGCCGTTAGTCCATTTACATTAGCCATTAGCCTATTTACATTAGCCATTAGCCTATATACATTAGCCTATAGCCTAGTTAGATTCTACTTCCGGTATGTATGGTATTTACAACACAGCTAATGTTGCAGTAAAGTAAATGTAAAATTTAACTAAATTAGACACGCCACATAGTTTTTAGCAACCTTGCCAAAGGTAAATGATTCAAACAATTCGCCAAGTACAAAAAACGAGGCTTCAAAATGGCAAAAAAACAAGTCCTTCTCTCCGCTCTCAAACAATGTGATAATGTGTGAAGCCCCGTCACACTTTGTTTAGCATCCGGACCCTAACCACTTGTTTGATCTGTGAAAATGTATCCGCCTAAAACCTCCGGTGGCTTTTCTACGGCGCAACAACGAGGCGCTCTAAATGCTCCTCGGCTTCCTTTGGTCTTCAATTGAGTGGGCAAATTCATAAAGGGATGCATCACGTCGCAGGAAACTTTGAACCCGGTGATAAGAGTGCACCGGGAGGACAGACGTGCCGACTAAAAAACAAATCCGAAGTTGAAGGAATGCGCCCCAGGCTTAACCTGCAATTAGCAAGCTATGAATACTAAGTCGGCCGCGACGTCGCAGACTGCCGCTCGATGCCGTTTGACCGCCGACAGCACGCACGGTCGGGGGCTCCGCCTTTCATTGGCGGCGCGAGCAACAGATGAGGCCGGCTCGGCCAATCGGGCGGCGGATGAGGGTTGCGGGGTGACAAAGCGCTGGCCCGGGCCCCCCTCCTGTTTTTTTTTTTGTGAGCGTTAATCTGCTTTGTGTGCCTGCACGCAGCATCAGCGCTCAAGCGAAGGCCGTGACCTCTCACACCCAGCGGTGGGGATGGGCCGGGGGGGGGGAGCCCGCCTTCAACGCTAACCGGGGTTCAAGCTTTCGCACTCTGTCGGGTCGTCGCCATAGCAAAATTAGCGCTTTGATACCTTTGTTGCCGATATTGATGACATGGCAAAAGTGAAAGTGTCGGAAAAGGGGATGGATGGATGGATGGATGGATGGATGGATGGATGGATGGATGGATGGATGGATGGATGGATGGAAAAAGTGGATGGATGAATGGGAAAAGTGGATGGATGGATGGATGGATGGATGGATGGATGGATGGATGGATGGATGGATGGAAAAAGTGGATGGAAGGATGGATGAATGGATGATGGATGGATGGATGGAACCAGTTCTCCTGCAACCCGTTGGCCATCCTCCTTTTTGCCTCCTCCGCAATGTCGCATCGATGACACTCGTCGCTCTCGGCTGTCAATCACCAATTTCAAAACGGATCAGCTCTTTCCCCTGTTACACCACAAAGAAAACAAAAAAAAAAAACCCCGCAGCTGCGTAGACGTTAGCGGGACGGCTACACAACGTCCTGGGAGAGCCCGTCGAACAAAGGGAGCACTAAAAAGTGTATTTCAACACCCTTTCTAGATTTCGTCTCCATAATGATTTCGGCTTCTCCAACTTGTCATGTATATTTGACAGTGTGTTTGCGTGCGAGCCCAACGGAGGCTTCCTTTCCGCAACGCTCCCCGCTCGGGAGCCCGGAGGTTGAGAATGAACACGCACCCATCTGCGCACGCCTCCCCAACCGAGCCGCCTGTCTATTTATTCCTCGATTCATCCGATTCTTTATTTATTTTACACGGCCCTTCCGAATGCAAATAGGGTTTGTATACTCCCCGCCGAACTGGGGCGCAGCACGGGACCCACGGTGTGTGCTCGTGTGTGTGTTAATGTGTGAGTGTGTGTGGGAACCAGTGAGCAATAGAGCCAAAGTCCTTATCTGTCACCAGAGAGCTGCCTGGCTCTCTCTCAGCTGTCAATCATCCAACCCTGGAGACAAACAGTCAGCTTCAAACAGAGGCAGAGAGGTTTGCGGGGGAGGCAGTGAGGATGAAGGGATGAAGGCCTATCGGAGGGGAGGTGCGGATGAAGCAGGGGGGAGGCAGGTGTGTGTGTGTGTGTGTGTTAGAGGGTGAGGGGAACTATAGGAATCACCAAAAGGTGCCTTCCTGGAAGCAATACACCTGTGAAGCGCTCCAGGAATTAGACAGACCCCCCCTCCCCATTACTCTCAAGCACGGGTGACTTTTTCACACCGCTTTTAAGAGCTAAAGTGGGTGAGAAGTGGCTGAAGCACACTCCCACGCTTTGCCCGACACACACACACACACACACACACACATACACACACACACACACACACACACACACACACACACACACACACACACACAGAAGCACGTGCACACATTCCAACACCGATAGCACTCGGCAATATCTTGACAGGAGTGGATGGTATTTTGTATGACTTGAGGCCGCTCACTTTTAAATTTTTCTCTCTGGCGATTGCACACTGCACCACTCAATCAAGTCTGTTCATAACAAGATGAAATCGTCCATTGAGTGAGAAGCAAACGATGATAACGCGGGCAGAAACTGCTAGCATCCTAAGCGCTTAAAACTTCCGTCAAATCAGAACAAGGAGGAGGTTGAGGGTTGGGGGGGGCGAACTATGGGGGGATGGCAACTGAGACTTTGAGGCCCAAATGGCTTCAAGATGCTGACGTCCGACTAGCATGACAAACTGGAAGCGCGCGTTTAGCGCCGTGCCCGTGCTAGCAATCAGTAGGTTTGGCGCTGGTTTGGTGTACCTAATGAACTGACCTTGAGTGTAGTGCCGTAGAGTTTGCAAGAATGCAATACGTGTGATTAATATTGCGTTCATTTAATGAAAATTGTAACCAACCTGGACCTATCAACTTGCAATATCACTGACTTTGGCTCCGCCCCTTTAAAGGCACTCAACACTTCAATGTGTGTGACTTTTGTCTTGGTTACACTTTATAAAAAGCGTCGTCATGGAACCCAGCTTTCAAGTGCAAAGTGCTCTTTTGCGAGTTTACATCCCACAAGTCTCCTGGCGCATATTTGGCGGTCCCGTGGGACCTCCGATGGATTACGGCGCTCCCTTGACACTCTGGCCCGACCCGAGCTGAGGCGTCCTTAGCTAAAGTTTCAAACTCTTTAGACCCTGTGGCCTCTGAGGGGCATACAACCACACACACACACACACCGCCAGGATCAACGTCTCACCTCACAGGCTATTGGACAATTCCTGTGTGTGTGTTCATGTGTGTGTGTCCATGTGTCCACATATGCGTGTGCGTGCCCCAACACTGTCGAGCACAGGGTGACCTAATTAAATTAGCGGGGTGGTCGGCCTGAACGAGCTGAAGCTCAAAGACTCTTCACACGCCAGCTGCCGCCATCCATTTAAGTGTGTGTGTGTGCGTGTGTGTGTGTGTGTTGACCCCAGCTACACACTTCAACTGGGAAACCCTCAGTGAGGCTTTTAAGTATGTATACACGCGCACACACACACGCACACGGACCCGCATGTCAGGACCCGCAGTGCTCCATCAACACACACCTCCACTAGAGCGCCTTAATGGGACCAATCCAGACTTGTATAAATCATCCTCAGGAAGAAAAGAAAAAACAAAACGGCGATCGCCACAATAAAAAAAAAAAAAAAAGCAGATGTGGGCAAAGCAGTTTTGCAAGTTGTGTGACCACCAAAAAGACGCGGTTGAGGCTTCACTTCCAGGTGAGCCGCGACGACACAAAGACGATTTATGCCGTCTTGGACCTCACATGTCTCCGGCAGCGTCGAGATCGCTGAGGAAGCGTTATTTGTTCTTTCCATTTGAAGAAAAATGTGAAATGACTTGAATACAACCGAACTGTGCTTGGGCCAGAGTCAAAATTTCAAATTTCAGAAATAATATCAAACAGCGGGGTGACTTTACTTTATTACACAAACTTGCTGACTTTTTTTTTTTTTTAATCCAGTACTTGACAAATACTTGAAATATGAGCAGAAAACTAAAGTCAAATAAAATGGAGCTTTTTCAAAGACATACAAACTAATGGAAACTGACAGCCCCTCTAAAAACTAATTAAAACTAAATACAAGTAAAAAAAAGAATAAAAAAACAACTATAATTCAAAACTGTTATCATCAACATCTTCACACTTTTTTTTCCCAGTACTTGACAAATACTCCAAATATGAGCAGAAAACTAAAGTCAAATAAAATGGAGCTTTTTCAAAGAAATACAAACTAATGGAAACTGACAGCCCCTCTAAAAACTAATTAAAACTAAATATAAGTAAAAAAAAGAATAAAAAAACAACTATAATTCAAAACTGTTATCATCAACATCTTCACACTTTTTTTTCCCAGTTTTCACCGCTCTTGACTTGTCTTATTTATTTCCTTTTTTCCCAAGCTTCAATTGAAGCGATGACGTCAGGTGTCGGGTGTTGATGAGATGCCGAGCACGGAGCGTCTGCGACGCCGAGAGTGCCAAAGAAGCTGTGAACAAAAGTTCCGAGCTGCGGATGCGGCGGCGGGAACATGAAAAAAAAAAAAAAAAAGACACCAGCGCAAAAATTAAATCAGCAAGGGGAAGAATGCAAATGAGGATGATGATGGAAATGACAAAAAAAAGTTTCTCCTGACCTGAATATGACTGCCCCCCCCCTCCTGAAAAAAAAAATCAGACATCCTCCTCCCTACTTTGCTTAGTTAGCTTGACATAAAGAAAAAGTTAGCTTGACGCGGCTTCACCTTAATGCGACGCGCTCATCTGCCGCATTGTGGCCGACGTCGGGTGCCCCCCTCAGCGGGAAAACCGCGACATGGGAGCTGAAGGGCGGGCGTGAGTCTGTGTGTGTGTGTGTGTGTGTGTGTGTGTGTGTGTGTGTGTGTGTGTGTGTGTGTGTGTGTGTGTGTGTGTGTGTGTGTGTGTGTGTGTGTGTGTGTGTGTGTGTGTGTGTGTGTGTGTGTGTGTGTGTGTGTGCTCTTTGCAAATGCCAAAGCATCCAGCAAGGCTCCGACCTGCAAGTGTGATTTTGACTAGATTTGACACAGACGCTGCAGCGCTCCCAACCGCCTCCAGTCAGAAAAAAAAATGTGTGTGTGATGACAAGGGCACATTTACCTTCAAAGTCCCTTGGCGCCATCTCACTATTTTTTTCTTTAAACTGTCCTCCTGAGCAGCTTGCTCGAAGAGAGTTAGGGCTGAGCAATTAATCAAATGTGGAAGATGCGTTTTTTTTATTTTACTGCAAGACATCAAGAAACCATTCAAATATGTTTGGCATTTTAAATTGTATTTTGTGGGGGTTGTTTTTTTCAAATCAGTTTCCCAGCTGAATCTCGAAACCTACCAAAAGAAAGACTCAATTCATTTATTTCACCTGAAGTTCTTTGGATCTGTTCAGCCGTAGAACCCGAGTTGGCTTCACCAAAAACTCGGGTTTCTGAGCAAACACTCCTTTTATGAAAAACTTGTCAAGCAGAAGAGCGATTCAATACAATCTGACTTTTTTTTTTGTGACACCTCAAACTATAAACCAAGAAAAACAGGAAAGTGAAAAGGATTCTGAAGACAAATTAGTAATTTCTTGACAGATATTTAACTAAAAACATGCGTGTCTTGGATTTTTTTTTTGTACTTGACATCGGCCATTCCTGCCAACTGCGTCATCTTTTCTCTCTCGCGACCTCCCACACATTTAAATCCTTTTCTGCATCGCCAGATGATTCCCGCCACCTCCCGTTTGTGCTCCCTTTCTCGCTGGGTCGCCTGCCCGCCACATGGAAGCTGTTAACGGCGCTGTCGTCGCTCGCACTCACCACTAACATTCCTGCGGGCTTCGCGGCGCTGGCTGACTTTACGTCAACCTCTGGCGCCTCTCCGCTAGTCCGCGCCGCTAGCCTGGCCTCGCTCGCTGACCCTCTTTCGCACTTGATGCTGTGTAGAAGATCTTTTGGCAAGTGCTTTTTGTTCAGCGCAAAGCAGAAGTGCTCCACACAATTCCGTGTCTAACATTGTGGACACAAAATAACACAGCAACCAACTTCTGAGCTGTCATTCGCCGACGCCCACGTCACTCACCGGGCAGGCCGTGAGACTTACAGTGCTCAACAAGAAAATTCAATGTCATTATTATAAAACACTACATACACACCAAATTATTTTTCTTTGTGTGCAGCCACTGATGGTTTTACCTGTCGTGTAATGTAATGTAAGATTGTTCATCCTACAATAGAAACGTTCCGAGAGATCTGGGCCAAGCCTCGCCCTCGACTCTCATCAATTTCCATGACTGCTGCTTCAAATGTTGGTCCATCACACTCAAAGAGCACTTGTGCTCTTCTTCTCCAGGGTATATGCTTCTTTAATGAAGACACTAATAACCATTATGGATATTTCAAGCCGCCTGTCCGGCGCGCCCGCTAATGGACAGCCGGGCTGTCCATTCGGAATAAAAAGACATTATCGTCATGGATTATTCAAACGAAAAGAAAAGTTGTAGTTGTACTAAGTGTTCATTAGTATAATATATTCTATAATATAGTTTATTTTGTTATATATATATTGTATAATATTATATAATATAATTTATTTTATTATATACATATATATATATATATTTTTTATAATAAACATAACCTCGTCCAAGTTCCTGTAATAAAATACTACTTGCTCAAATTTTGCAGTCAGGTAAAAACCACATTTGCGGAGGAATAACGAGTGTTGTGTCAAAGAGGAAGGAATTGAATGTGTGTTGTTGGTATGTATTACATATTCCTTCGCATCTGTTCCCCATTACACTTTTGTGATTGCTGCAGCAAAACATTGGAAAATGCTAGCAGCTGCTTCTTGCTTCGTGCCGTTTCTCCACTTCAGCCAGTGATCCGAGCCAGCGCTCGGGCCTGGAATAATATTTCTCCTCAAAGTCGTCGTTTTTTTTCATTTGCCCCTTTTCATCCTTAAGGCGGACATTTTATTGTTATTATTATTATTCCAGGAGATGGAGAATCATGTCAGAAAGTTAATTTAAGGATGTTTGCTTGTGTCAGCGTTTAAAAATGACGTGTGAGCTGGCTTACCCGCAAATGAGTGTTCCAGTCAGTGACTATTTTGTTTGTTGTTTTGCAATATAATGGAGAAAATGCCAGATTTTCCATAATGTGTCTCATTTCTTGAAGTTCAAATTGACGAATAGACTTGTTATACATTATTACTCATTTCTCCTGTAGCAGATCGCTCTCCTACCCAATTCGTCGCTCCCCTGCTGTGCATTTGACACTGTGTGTACATTGAATGTGTGTCTGTGTGTGTGTGTGCGAGTCTGAAATTACACCATGAGATTAGAGTGGACAGCTTTATGTGGTCCTGACGCTTTAAATCAAACCCGCCATAAGAAAAGATCATTTATCGTTCCGAATAGAATCCTACTTTGCTGACTCCGCCTCCCGCCAAGCTGTGATGCGTTCAAGGATGAGGAAGCTTGACGTGGCCTTTGAGGTCACGGGATGGTTCCTATCTAAGTGTGGAAAGAATGGAATTTGATTTGACCCACCTTGAGTCTTCTGTCTTGTTTTTATTACTGGAAAGTCTGGGAATTAGGATCGGGGAAAAGGGTGGAATTTTCTAATGTTTAGGGGCCTCGTCGTTGTGCCTTGTGGAGTCTCTTTTATTAGTGACACACATTAATTCTGCTAAAATGAAAACACACACACACAACTGATGGCACCTGTGTGCCCGGCTCGAACTCCACAATGGTCTCGGGTTGCCTTTGTGGAATTTTGGAAATGTTCAAGCTGTCCGTCACGATGATATGCAGAGAAGAGGACACACGAGCGCACCTTGCTTTGCAAATGTGTCAAGTGGACAGGGAGGGGCAGCTGCAGGAGGCATCGAGGCGGGGGCGGGTAGACACTCATGGGGTCTTGGAGGTCAATGCTTGGGTGAAAAAATGATGTTTCTGCCCAAAGAAGAAAAGCAAGCCCCTCCTCTTTTCTAACCCCCACCACCCCCAAAAACTCCATCAGTGTCACCTCTGCCCCACTCCTCAACCCTTCCCACACCACATCGCGTTTCAAAGTGTGGCCACATGAATGGCTCCATTGTTGACGACTGAGGGTAGAAAAAAAAAAAAAAGGCGAGATAGAGAGTGAAAGGAAGCCCAAACGTTGCTCAAGATTCTGCTCAGACTCGGGAAAGTTGATCTTGGAATTGAAAACATAAAAATCCGTCTTTACACTGGATATAAAAATCTATAAACACATCGATCCATAGATGGATAGATATCATAGATATATAGCGATAGACAACCTTTTGATACATAACATATCGAAAGAAATGAAACCGCTTCTGTTTTTAGGAGAGCAGTCGGAGGCAAGTTTGAGATGCCAGGGAATAAATCGACAGTACTTCCCGTCTCACTATGGACCGCTTCCAAGTTGTGTTTTGTCCACGGCGCCCCGAAAGATGGCCGCCGTCGTTGCCGGGAAGATGGTGTAATAGTCTTCGCATTGTTCCTCTTTGGCTTTCATTCTGAGATTGTTCAACTTTTAATTTTTCTCTGAAAAGCTCAAATTGTCAGACCCCCCTGCGGCTCCGTCGTGTTGTCATTCAAATGTTTTGTGACACTTGCGTGCTTTGTGACGGTTTATATGTAAGACACGAGGCCCCGAGATAGAAGGAACGGCGGAACCGTTTGGGCTCCCTTCGGCTTTCCCGTCACGCAGTCTGTCGAAACCTTTTGACGTTTTCATTCCATCTGCCTCCATCGAGTCACTTTATTAGGAACCGCTCCACGTGGTTTTCTTTCCGGGTCCAGGAATCTAACTTGACTTCCTTCCCGTCCCCGACAGGTTCCGAGACGATAAGGGCTACGTGCTCTACCCTCAGATCGGGGACCGGCTGGACCTGATCTGCCCGCCGCTGGACACGGCCCGCTCCACACCCGAGTACGAGTTCTACAAGCTGTACCTGGTGTCGTCGCGGGACCAGGCGGATCGCTGCGAGGTGGCGGGCTCGCCCAACATCGTGCTGACGTGCGACGAACCTACGCGGGAACGCCGCTTCACCATCAAGTTCCAGGAGTTCTCGCCCAACCTGTGGGGCCACGAGTTCAAAAGCATGCAGGACTACTACATCATCGGTAAGCGTGTGCGCGTCGGGTCGTTGTTTTGCTGCCGCGCTTGAGTTCCGATTGAACCCGACCGTGTTTGTTTATCGTACTGATTGTCGTTGAGATTGTCGGAGCTCGTTTGCCAGAGGTGGGAACTCAGTCATGTAGCAACCATGCAAGTTTTGAGTTTTCACATTCAGTTGACTTTATTTCTTGCATATATGAATGGATGGTATTTTTATTTGTTAAGGTCAGCGCAGTTCACATGTTGGCCACACAAAGTCAAAGTTCGGTTGAGTTATTTTGCTCAAAAGTGGCGATACATGAGTGACTCATGTCAAGTCAGTCGGCGTCGGTCGTGTCGGCGCCGTTTATTGTTATCGTCTGACTCGGCAGTCACCACAAAGAATGAAAACACGCTTTGCTTTGGTCGATTCGGAGCAGATTGTTTGCGCCCCTCGGGGGACCCGACGATGAGGTCATCGAGGCAAGTCGGGCCCCGTGCGGTCATATGGGACGGAACATTCCGGAAGCCGAAGGGGCGCTTTGTTTTACTCTTTCGTTTTCACACACGATACAACAAAGAGTTCAGGAGTGAGACTTGTTTGGTTGTCGCCTCCTACGCAGCTCGCAAGCGGGCGGGCCGTTAGGATGCGCTCAGGTGCACGCACGCTATGTGTCTTCGCTTCCTCTTATCTGTGCTAAGCAGGAAAGAAAAGTGGAGCAAAAGGAAATTTACTTGAGTAAAATGTAACCATTTGGGCCAGACCCTTACGGGTTTTTTAGGTGGATTCCTGTCGTGGCATTTGGCAGAATAAAATCCTGATTGGCCGCTTTTAAAAAAAAAAAAGATTATCCAAAAAATAAAATAATAATTATATATATATATAACTATTATATTTTATGATTATTTATTTATTATATTATTTATTATTTATTTTATTATTTTCATTTTATTTATTATTTCATTTCATTATTTATATTTTTTATTTCATTTTATTTATTATGTGTATGTTTTTTTCAACTAACAACATTTCTGTGAACTGAGACAAGCGACTTTACAAAGTCAGAGTCAGTGGTCGCTATATTTAGAGACTATTTTTCAAACAGAGTTTAATTCAGTTGAATTTATTTCTGTGGAAGTTGATGCAAGTTAATGTTGGCGTGAAAAAAAATCTTGCGGGGAAAAAATAGTTTCAAAGCTTGTTTGCTATCAGGAGAAATAAAGCAAATCCCACAAGGGAGAAGAAAACAAAAGCAGGTCTTGTTTTGAATAATGACATTTTCTTTTGTTGTTGTTTTTTCTTCCTGTAAGATGAGGGGAGCAACTGCTTGAAATCAGAAATCGGATTTTGCGAAAAAGATCGGAGATTTCATTTAAAGGCCATATTGCCCGGCTCTGGTGTGCGATTTAAAAATCGATTGAGCTTGATTTGGTCTTTCCCAGAGCGGGTCGGTCGACATTTGAGGCCTTTATCATCTTCACACGCACACATAGCACTCAGACGTTTCGATTGACAGTTCCGGTCTGATCGATGAAGGCTGGAGGTCACGCAACCCCCTCACCCCCGACTTGTATATGCGAGGAAGCGAGCGGAGTAGCTTAACGCACACAACATCTAGCGCTGATAACTTATTGATAACTATATGCAAGCTTTAATTGGCAAGGTTCTTAATGAAGAACAGCGCTTATGGTGTCTGCTTTAATGAAGCCGCAACGTCGCTAATAAGCGGCTCGTTTAATGGCGCGTTTAAAGAGCCTTAGCTACTTCCTTAGCGCCGGCCATTAGAGAGGGACACGCGCCCGACATCAAGCATGTGGATCGAATCGCCAAGCACGACGTTGGACAGATTTTGTTGTATAGAAAGAATAAATTTATAGCGTGCATTAGCATGTTCTTCCATCTTTAATACTACAGTATTTATTTTTTATGGGCGTGCAGTAGCCACACAAAAAGGGGCGGAGTTTTAGTGAGCCAGTCATCTTCCTTCCTGGTTAGAAAAATCAAATCACATTTCAATTTGGATCACCACTGTAGTATAAATCCATGCCTATAGTGGAAAGCTTAAACTAGCATACTGGAGTTAGCGTAGCAATCTTGAGGCAACTTAATTCCGCACAGCTCTCTCAAAAGGAAAGGTGAAGATTGATCGCACATTTGGGAACGTCTAAATGTTGTTTTTTGAAGTTTTCTGGTCCAGGTGGAATCTCAAAACAATGAAGGAGTAAAATATCACAATAATCAACACAAGGAACAGAAGCCGCGCAAAGGTCAAATGTTGCCGAGAAACAGCCATGAGTTTTTAATCAAGAACCTGCTGTGTCGCAAAAAGAAACACTTTTTTCTTTTTATCTAACTAATTGACTAAAGACTAATTATATTCTAAAAAGATTTATGGTCCGTAATTTCCTATCGACAATTATGATCAGGATATTTTGAAATCGCCGCATGAAAAATGAACGCTACGTTCGGGCTAGCTATGCTGCTACGTGATCATCGCTGACAAGTACTAATGGGTTCATTTACAAATCGAGTCGAGCTTGTGGTGTTGGGAGGGATTCTCATCTAATGACTTTGTTTTGGAAGGTCACTAATGTATTACAGATGCCACTGCTTTGTAATCAGATTACTCCAATCCCATTAAAAGTCATTCTTTTCTTCCCGCACCCCGGGGAGGGGAGAGAAAGAGCGGCAAAATTGATTAGTCATACTCACTGATGGATGTTTTCATTCATAACATGAGGTCAGAGTTTAGGTAAGCCTGTGTCCTCGTCACACGCACACATTCGAATGGAGACCCGACGAGCGCGGATTTTGCTGCCTGACTTTGTGGATCGCTTCCATGTCGTTTTTTTTTAGGTGTCAAACTCATTTTTGTCGCCTGCTGCATTGTAGTCATAGTTTCCTTCGGAGGGCCATTATGACTGTCGACCCAAATAAATGTTCTGAACGTCTCATATTATATGTAGTTGAACTAGTTTTAAAATTAGAGACGAGTAAGAATTTTAAAAGAAGAATGATAATAAAAATTGCTCTATTTTTCAAACGTGAAGACATTTCGCAATTTTTGTATTGACACATAAAGTCGATGCACAATTTGTCCAAATATAATTACACTGTGGGCCAAATTTGGCCCGCGGGCCAGAGTTTGAGCCCCCCTGCTATAGCGCAAAGATGCCGACGCCCACGTCACTCACCGGGCCAGGCCCCGCCTTTCACTGCCTGCCATACAAACACAAAAAGTATCTTATAGCTCATAAGTGCTCGAATAATCGACGGACTGTGCTAATATTTGCTAGCGGCAGCGCTAGTTAGCGTGCTGTTTTAGGCTCTTCCTGAAAAGTAATCCGTAAAAATGTATCATTTCTTCAAATGGCTTCAAAGGTGACACACTCATGCGTATGCAAACGCACACCTCGCAGTGAATGATGGCCGTCTCACAGTCAACATACATTTGACCTTGTCTGCATTTGTGTGTGAGTTTGCATCCGTGTGTGTGTGTGTGTGTGTGTGTGTGTGTGTGTGTGTGTGTGTGAGCTCCTTCACTCCCTCAACCTGGCTGCCACTCTCCCACACACACACACTTATCTTCGCCACCGCTAACGAATGCACACTCACATCGGCGCACACGGGGGCCTTCTCTGATTATATGCACACACACACACACACACACACACACACACACACACACACACACACACACACACACACACACACACGGACGGACGGGTTGCTGTAAACATCTTCGGAAAAGCTCTAAAAGTTTGGTGACTTGTTGTGAGCAGGTCACTCACTGCGGGACTGCAGTGTTGTTGTTGCATGCTGAGACAGATGGTGTGTGTGAGAGTGTGTGTGCGCGCGTGAGCGAGAGTGCTTGTGCGCGCGCGCGCGCAGGTTTTTTTTGTCGACGTGTTCCGTGAGTGCGCATGAATGCGGACACCGCCGTCTGTCTCCCTGCGTGGGCGTGAATGATCCAGCAACCGAAAAGGACTCCCAGCCGAGCTTTTTATGCAGCGGGACCCCCGGGGCTGTGCGGAGAGCCCGGTTCTGGCCGTCACGCGCCGATCCACGTAAACAACAAGCTTAAAATGAATAATAGACGAGTGAGAGAAGTCTAAAATGCGGATTGTTTGCATCTGCGTGTTTTGAAGTGATTAATTGTGGGTGTGCGGTTTAATTGTTTGAGGTTGCGGTGTGTGCAGACAGCATCGGCGGCGTTTTCAATAATGCAGAGGCTGCCGCTGGTTTATTTATCAGGGTTAAGCGGAAATAAATGGCACAAGTGGCGGCTGCGGATGGAGTTTGGAGGGATGGGGAGGGCGAGGGTGAAGGTGAGTGGCAGATGAAGAAGTGCAAGTGCAGTAGACAAAAGAGGAGGCGATGCGGCGGGAGGAAATCTGCACTGCGCACTAAATGAGCGGCGCCCACCACCTCCTCGCCGTGCCACTGTGAAGCATGCGCAGGTGTGCGCGAGTGTTTGCGGAGTCCCGACAAATCTATAGCTGCTGAATTTTTCATCACGCCGAAAGCTTTTTGATTTGTAGACGCTTAAGTGCAAGGAGAAATGGAAAAAGGTCAAAATGACCTCAGCGTGGAAGTTAAATCATGACCAATCATTTGATCAATTTGTTTGGCCAACTTCTTGTCGTTCTTTTTTGAAATGGGTACATTCTTTTGAAGACATTCGGGTTAGACTTTAACCATTTCAAATGACATCGCAAAAAAAGTCGTGGTGCCTCGAGATTGGACAAGAGCGTTGCACACTCACATATTCTTTATCATCTGCAAAGAATGACGAGTATTACTATGGCTTATTGAGGACTTTTGATACTGCCCCCTGGTGGGCAAAGCACACTCACCCGAAGGAGCATCCGTTTCCATTGAACTGAAGCAAAATATAAATGTCAAAACCAGCTTTTATGGGAAAATCAATCCACATTCTCTTGCATGCTGTTTCAAAAGTGATTTTTGAATAAAGTTAAACTCTTTCCACTGCCAGCCATTTTCGAAAAGGAGAAGCTATTGAGCGGCAGCTAATTTAGAGCATTCTGACTGATCTTTCAAGGCTCTAAGAGAATTATGTTTAATGACTTTGTGAAGTCCGGTTCATTTATTAGTAATCATCAGTAGAACATGGGGTTGGTTTCACCCAAAATTACCTATTTTGGATGAAGAAATGCAGAAAAGAAGCTTTTTTTTTGTAAAAGTGCTGACCAAGACTCTTCTTCGCCCGTCATTATGATTCCCATTGAAGACATTTCACGTCAATGACGCTCAAAGAGATAATCAAGATCTGATTCAAAAGAAAAATGTTCATGTTTTGATATTGCGGGAGAAACGTGACCTCCTTGAAGCTATTAGGATCCAAAATGGAAGCTCATTGATTTCAACAGTCTTCGCCCAGGTGTCTTTCTCAAAGTCCTTTTCACTTGAAAGCACGTCTGCGGTCTCTCTTGAGCATTAGAAGTCATTCATCATCATCGCCAATCCCACTTTCTTCCGATGGCTCCGTTCCACGCTCGACTCACTGGTCTGGAAAAACGGTTATTGAAATTTCAAGGCCAAGTTTCTTCATCGCAAATGACAAATATTGCCTCGGCCGAGCCGAGCATTCCATCCTGGACCTCCATGAATCTCACTTTATTTTATTTGATTTCATTTTTTTTTTTTTTCATTTACTGCCCCCCCCCCCCCCCCCCCCCACAACCTTCCTCCACCCCGCCCTCACGAAATCTTCCATCAGCAATTTGCCGGCCCCAGCATGCAATGCGTTTCTTTGCGCTTCAGCGAACATTTCCAGTTCTTCAGGCAACACGTTCATCTCTCATTTGTGAAAGCTCCTTGCAATATTGGGCTAAAGTTAGAAATGGAATCTGGAAATCGCCATTATGCACTTGACTGATCTTAACTCGTGCAGGTGTAGCTAATGTCGCGGCCGCCGTGTCGACAGCTAATATCGCGCGACACCAATGAGGCGTTTGGGGGCTGAGCTGAAAGTCGGACATTTGAGTGAGAAAGGGGTGAGAAAAGATGCAAAATGAAACAACAACAAAAAGATGTGTGGCGAGTGTAAGTAAGAGAAAGTGACAGATCGCCGAGCTGATTTAGGTCAGCAATCAGAACTCGGCTACTGTCGGCTTGGAGATTGTGGCGTTGTGTGCGCGTATTAAATTGGGAGGGGGGGGGGGGGGGGAGGGATGCGTCGCTCCCGCTTAAGGTCATACAGACATTTACACACTAAAGAATCCCTTCTTAATTGGATAGGGCCTGGTTAACATTGTGTGATTCATTTAACCTTCGTGCACCGTGTTGCTCTTTCTCTCTCTCGCGCATGCACGCAAACATTTCTCAGCGCTAAAAGAGACAAAAGCGCTATTGTGCGCAGCCAGCCTTCTGCGAAGCAATCAAATGTGCAAGCGCAGCGAGAGGCGGGCGGGTGTATAAAACAAGCGCACCTCGCTGGCTGACCTCTGCCATTCGTAGACGGCATTAGCTCACTAATATGGCGCTTGATTTAGTGAACAGGATCACGTAAACGTGACCTCTTGCTGCCCAAGCGGCAACTTTATGGAAAAATGCATGTACACACGGAGATAATGTAGTTATTTACACTTATTATTTTCTAAAAAACACAGACTTTCAATCTTGAGGCAATATAATGCCGCATGCCTCTCGCAGTTTAATGGAAGAGGCGGAGTTTTACGACGCGTGTCAAACAAAATGTCTATTGATTTGTTTATTTTCAGGAATTTCGCTTGTTTTATGTTGCGAAAAACAACAGAATGACGTGGGGATAGGCCAGTAGTATTGATGTGTTTAAAATTTAGAATTTTTCTCTAAGTTATAAATGCCTTAGCCAGTTCTGCTATCAGGCTAACGGCATGTAGCTTAACGCCATAGCGGCTGTAGCTTCCATTGTATCTTGTCCTTATCTTTCACGGAAATGATATGACTGCTTCTTCTCTATGATGGCAGGAAACAACCATTCTCAAATAGAGTTTTATGGCAAATGAGAAATACGTGCAAAATAGCTAAAGACTGAGTCGTAACTCGAGACATGATGGAGCGGGAAGGTCCACCGTTCAAAGAAACAAGGACAAACAATTGGCTACAAATCCTTTGGAGTCGCCATTTAAGCGTCCTAATTGCTTCCAAACTGCACAAAGGATGTCATTATCACATTGCATGTGTGTGTATGAGCTTCATTAGCTGTTGACTCGTCCTCCACTAATCTTCATTGTTGTCTTGAACGCTGGCTATGTTTCACCCCAAACGGCCGCCCCCCGCCAAGGTCACGACCCCTCGAGCCCGTAGCTGGCCAGTATATCTCATTAGCGTTGTTGTTACCGGTAATTGTTTGTTGTTTTTCGGATATGACTATTCATGGCAAAATTCGGGAGGCGTATGATCTAAATTGGAGGCCTTGGGGGAGGTCTGCTGTCTCTCTCGAGTGTTCAGATATTCTCAGTAGATGCCAAATGAGTCCCCCCCGGCTCCTCTTTAGGCGGCTTAACGTCCGTATTAGCGCACATCTGCTCTTGTTCCGTGCACTTATTATATATTGATGAAGTTGAGGCTGGATAATTGAATAGCACCATCATGGAGGGGTCTCCTTTCTCCACTTGTACTTCAAGTGGATTGAGGGGGAGGCGGAGCTAGAAGTAGGCTTGCCACCCACATGCGTTTTGTATATGTGTGTGTGTGTGTGTTCACAGTAAGACCAATCTGGATCCTAAAATGGAAGCTCACCATCGGCTTAATATATGCAATTAAGAAGCTAATTAGAGTAATTAATTCAGCCGGGCCGGGGCCCAGTCTGGCCCCTATTCACTGCATTGGAGCCGCCATAATCCTTCACACACGTACACACACATGGAATAACACACACTCATTATGAGCGGCCTCTTTGTGCGCTGCCAGAGAAGTCGGAACCGAAGAAAGAGGCGAAAATAAAAGAGGGAGAAAGTGAGGCGTTGGGCGCGGCCTAATGAGTGAAAACAGTGTGCTAATTCATCCGCAGCGCCCCCCGCTGCTTTTGGGAGGCGCTGCGAGGGGGGAACAGTCGCTGGTGTAGCCAGTGGCATCTTATTTAATTTTTTCCTTTTTTTTTTTATTGCATTGGAGAATGGTTGCTCTGTTTGATTGCTTTAACCTTTATTTATTCCCTCCATTCGTGTTCCACCTTGCTTGGAAAGTCACCGTTCCGTTCTGGCAGGTCTGTCTTGGAATGATTTGAAGTTTTAATAAAGATGGAAGTGCTGTTTTTATTCTACTTTACAATGTAAAAAGGCAAACAGTGCGGTTTGTTATTGTTCAATGATTGATACACGTGTACTAGCGTGTCTCGCTAGTTGGCCGGCCCGACTTTGTTATTTTTGGAGCGCAATTAGGAAGCGTGTGATGAGGTGCAGATCAGCCCGGCCGACAGGCAGCTCCTCCGTCGACTTGATGGAGGAATTTGGATGAAATAAAACCACCTGGAGACCAATTATCATGTTGTTTATTCTGCGATACGCAATACGCGAGCATAGCTTTTTTTTTTTTTTTTAAATGACCCAACCTAAAATAAAAAAAAGCAATATTCATTTTTGAAATGCGCTCGCTGTGTGCTGCAACAGTTCTTCCATTTCCAGCATAGGAGCCAGCATTTGTCAGCCAGTCAAAGGCAGATATTTCCCATCTGTCATGTTTTGGCAGACCGCACAAAAATGGCTTGCAAAAGAGCAGTGAGCAACAACTTTTGAGGCGTTTGATCCTATGGGAGCGTGTCTGCTGTTTCTCACTTGACCTTGTGTGAGGCCTCACTCAGGTGCTCAAGTGATGAAATCGCACTTTGGCTGGCGGTAATTGCGAGGCTTGCTCGTAAGAGTCTGATTCCTGACGTTGGATAGAGATTTTGATGCTTGAGGAGAGCTTGAAATCAGTGGTGGTTTTTTTTTTCCATATTTTTTTAATCACTCCCTGTTCTTTAAAATCTCAGCTCATCAGTGCGGCGCTAATATTATGCACTCAACACAGAGGATAAAGAATATATGACTGAGTAGATCCTGTTACATTGTCTGTCTATATGTGTTGCTAGCCGGCCAGATGCTATTTAGCATTAGCATTACGCTCGCGAACTTAAGGGCTAAGTAGTTGAACAGTGAATTTCAACTTTGAGGCACCTAGCTTAGTTTGAAATAATCGGTTTGCCAACGTGCTGCTTATTGTGAAGTGACTTGACAAACCCGTAGACAAACTCCGAAAATGGAAGACAGACCGATGCATTAGCTGCGCAAACACGCTTACACTTACACAGACGCGCACATAGAAAGAAGAAAAACAGACAGATTGCCATATAGCTTGAACACACAGTTTGGAGCAGCCTGCTTTAATCGCAGGGAAGCTCAACAAACATGGCTGTCATCACTCCCTTTCTTTTACTGTTACACACACACACACACACGTACACACAGATAGTATATAATTGCACTGTGCCTTCCGCTGTCCATCATCCTGCCCTTCATATTTCGCCCTCCTTCTTTCCACTTTCTTTCTCTCCAATCTCTCCCTGCAGCGGTATGCAGGCACACACGTCAAGATGCATTATTTCGCCTGGCTGCTTCTCATGTATGTGTGCGCGCGCACGTGCTTTCCTCCTTTTGGAAACAATAATAACGGCAAGCGGGGAGGGAGGGAGGAGGGTAGCCCGGGCAAGAGAACGCAGACTGGACTGTTGGAGATTAGCAAAACATCTCTGAATTGGACCAACCGCATGTGCAACAACAAGGAGACGCGAGCACACGGAGTCGTTAACACAACGCGTGTTCCTTCCCGCAATCCAAAAACATTAAATGTCGCAAATACTCCATCGGTGTTAAGTGTGAATGAGCTAACAAGCGTGATGGAATAATGGCTGAAATGCGAAATATTAGCGGCGGAGTTCATCACTCGGTGCTGCTTTTGCTCCACTTTTTTTTTTTTTTTTTAACGAAAGGCTAAGCTTTCATGTCAGTGCAGGAACGCTTGAGTAAACAGCAGATGTTGATGAGGGAGGTCCAGATCGTCTTGCCTTTTGCAGGGTTTTGTGACTTTTACAACCTTGGTGTTGGAAATGCTTTTTTGGAAGCTGTAACATCTAACATGTCTCCTCCGCCACTGGGGAACAGGATAGCTTGTAAAGAAAATGAAAACCACTTTCAGATCTGTCGCTAACGCTACGGAAACGCACACTAGCAACGAGCGTGGAGGAGAGGCTCGGACTAAAGTGAACGTGAATGGAGTCAGAGCTCCTGACTAAGCCACGCCCCCAATACTACAGCGTGTGTGACTTTTGGCTTACTTATTGATAGATCTCGCAAATCCTCGAAGCTTTGTTAAGGGAGCCACAAAGCCATTTGGAAAATAAATTTGCTGTTGACTAGTGTAATCAAAAGAATAGTTTGTTTGCACGAGCGAGTGTACCTAATGAAGTGGCCAGTGAAGGATATCTAGCTTGCTCTGTCACATTTGCACCCTCAATCCCTTCTGCATCTTAATTTAGAAGCCCCCGCCCCCGTCTTCCCGCTTGCTTTCCCTTTTCCCTCCTGATGCATGTCACAGATCGTTCCTCCCTTCAGACCCGCGACCCACTTCCCAAGAAGCAGACTTTCGTCCTTCACCTGGATATGCTCCAAATATCCTTGTTATTTATTGAGCCTCATCAGCCACAACGTTGACTCTGACAGCTTGGGAATGTTTTTATAGATTTTTTTTGTTTCCAAATAAATGCAAAATCGGATCAGCGGGGTTTTCGCTCAAAGGTCCCTCATCCCGCCTCGGCTCCAGCGTTTCTGTGGGCCTGACGCCAATGCTTTAAGCTATGCAATGACAGACAATGTCACAGTGGAGGGGCTGCATGTGTGTGTGTGTCTGCGCGTGTGTGTGCCGTGCGGTGATGACAGTCTGACAAGTGACGAGGGATGTGAAGCTTGGAGTTGGGTGTCACTGTCTCCCGTTTTTCCCCCTCGCTGCGCTCAAGTGACATCGCAGTACATCACCAGAAGATGTTTGTGTTTATGAAGGAGGCGGCTCACAATGACACCACCAAATGTCTATTAACCACTTCAATAGACGCACAGAGCATGACTTGTGTTTCTATTCATCCATCCATCCATCCATCCATCCATCCATCCATCCATCCATCCATCCATCCATCCATCCATCCATCCATCCACCCTGACTGCAAATTGCATTTAATTAGATATACAGTGATCCCTCGCGTTTCGTTGATCGCGGCTTCACTACATGGCCGATTTTTTTTCCAAATTAAAAAAACATTTAAAAGTAAAATAAAACATTTAAAAGTCAAAATAAAACTTCTAAATTGAGGAAATCTGTGTCTAACCTTTAGGATAATGTAATAATGCTCCAATCGTTTACATTCCTTTTTCGCATGTTAGCATGATCGCGAGTTAGCATATTTCCGCTAACTCGTTAGCCTGCCCAGTACTTCTTGTTGGTGACCGTACTTCACTTATCGTGGGTGGTTTTGGGAACTAATTATCCGCGATAAAGCAGGGATTACTGTAGTTTAAATTGATCATTTAAAAAAAAGAAATTGAAATTGAAAGAAATAAAAAAAAAATTTTTTCCTCCCCTGTTTTTAATGAAATAATGTGTAAAAATGGTTAGATTACATCCATGTGAGTACGCCCGCTTTGTTAAAAATTAATTTCCGGGATGCTTCGGTGCAGAAGGAAGTGATCCACCTCAAAGTTAAGTGCAGATTCCATTTGGAAACACGAGGATCTGACTTCCACGTGACATTTCGTCCCTTCACTTGCATTTTCTGCTGACTAACTACACCAACACGCCGCTTCAAACACCAATCTGCATATGCACACCGAACAAGACGTGCCAGTGTGTCTTGTTTACATTTCCAGGACGTCCTCATTTAAATATGTCTGTCCACGTAGACTCACTTCTCACACTTGCCGCTTGTTTTCCATGATGGATTTTGATGATTTAAATCCTGCCGTGTGGATTCTTGGAGCAGCTTGGGACTAAGAAGAAGAAGAAGGGGAAAAAAAAAAAACACATAAGCAGGAGACGTTGGGGAAGAAGAGCTTGACCCATTTCTTCCAGCCCTCCAGTCTATTGGCTGAAATGATGGTGGTGTGCGTGTGTGCATGTGTAGGAGGTCATGGAAGTAAATATATGTCGCTTCACTTGCAAGGTAGACTGCAGGACATGTAGTTTGAAGCGCGCACACACACACACACACACACACGCTCAAGAATGCCCTCACTGCCCCGGGATGGGAGCAATGACCCAGTTGTGCAGAACATCGCTTGCGACTGTCCTACATGGCCGCCACTTGGGTGACGTTACGTCATGCATCCAGCCAGCCACTCACTCGGACTCTTTGTGCTATTTGACTTCTCGAGCTGTGGTTTTATTTGGTCATAAAGAATATATATATATATATGCCTGCGAGTATTGTTAGATTTTCATCTCGAGTTTGCATTGAGTTACTTAAAGTAGTTGTGAAACTCTTCTGAGAGCAGGGGTGTCAAACTTATTTTTGTCGCGGGCCGCATCGTAGTTATAGTTTGCTTTAAAGGGCCATTAGAATTGTCAACCTAAAATAATAAGACTAATAATAATAATTAAATAATTCAAATTAATAATAATCAAATATTTAAAAATAGAAATTATTAGGAAAAATGAATAGTGATAAAAATTGCTAACAATATCTCTATTTTTTTAAATGTGAAAACAATTAGAAATGTTGGAATTGACATATGAATTCAATGCATAATTTGTCTTCGCGGGCCACCTTAAATGATGTGGCGGGCCGTATCCGCTCACCAAAAAGAGCCGCAAACTGTTTAATTTATTACATTCCATTTGATTATATTAGCGCTGTACGATTCTATTGCGCAACATGAAATAGTACCATTGGCCTTGTGCAAAAACGCGTTTTTGTTTGGACAGCCCTGACTTTGGCAGGAGCGTTTGAGTAATTGTCTGTCTTGATTCTCAGACTAAAGATTTTTAACAATGTGTTCTCAGGAGCATATTTCGAAACATCTGTGACCTTTTTGCGCTCGTCGATGAAACATTAGCCGCAGTGGAACATTAACATACGCAGGAGCTCAAGCTGAGTCGTAACTGTACTGTGACACTGATTTAGTTTGAAATAAACAGCGCCGTGACTGAATTCAGTGACGTGGGGGCCTCCAGCGGTGGTTCAACGCAAACCTCACGTCAGCGCTCACTTTTTTGGTGCGCAGTATGTGTGAAATCGGGGAGGATTGCGTGACTCGTCTCTCCGAGTGTGTTTGGTGGGCATGTGACGCATCATGTGGCTTCCAACCTGTGACTATGAAGTCCTATCCGAAATCCTCCACTTTGCTTTGATGCATTCATGAGTTCTCACTGAATGAAAGTTATTCGGAAAAGTGGTCATTCTGTGACTCGTGTAAAGTCCATAAAATCAAAAAATATTGAGGTGAACGTTATATTTTCTGCAGTGGAAGTGGGCATACGTACATTTTGGATGTCCATAAAATCAAAAAATATTGGGGGGAACGTTTGCTGCAGAGGAAGTGGGCATAAGTACATTCTTGGATGTCCATAAAATCAAAAAATATTGGGGTGAGCGTTAATGTTTGCTGCAGTGGAAGTGGGCATAAGTACATTTTGTTAAAGATTGATTCTAGTTTTCGACTTTAAAGAGGAAGTCAAGCTCAAAAATTTCTTTGCAATAATATGTTGGATGCGCTCCCACTAATGTCAACACGAAATTCTGATTGTTTTTAGAATATGAGTTGTTTTAATCCAACTCAGGGGGTGGCCATTTTGCCACCTGCTGTTGACTGAAAATGACATCACAGTTGCCATCTCAGGTCACAACCAATCACGGTTGAGCTTCAGAAAACTGATGAGTCGTGATTGGTTGTGATCCGGGACCTGGCAACTGTGATGTCATCTTCAGTCGACAGCAAGTGACAAAATGGCCGACTCTGGACATAGATATAAACAGGCAGATTTACTGTTTAATTCATATTCCATAAAAAGAAAACATTAATCAGAACACTATATTTCGACCAGTTGGGATGCACAGAACCGATTAGTTGGAAACAAATTGGGGTTGACGTCTCCTTTAAGCTTTTTATGCCGAGACGAAAACACTCAACCTCCATAAAATCCTAAATAGCGAAGCAATCATTTTAATATTTCCAGAGGGTGGAAGGGGAACTGAGTAGAGATGAATTTTGGGGACGATTGATCACAGCTGAAACATTTAAGGCTTTTTGACTCTCCCACCCATTGCAGGAAAACATGAGGAAATTTCACCCTGCTCTGGAAGAAGTAATGTGCTGTGTATTGAAGTTGGAATGCAAGAAAAAATAAGACTTTTTTTTTTTTTCCCTCCTCCACCATGTGGAGACCAAATAGTGCCTGGTCTGTTTCAACCAAAATTCCGTTTCCCCGCAAACTAATGGCCTATGATGGCTTCATTAATGCTCACGGTTGAGTTTTCAAGCGTCAGCAGATTTATGAAAAGGTTTGAGACCGTTTTTTTTTTAAGGGTGGGTAAGGGCAGTCACGAAGCGAGAACGTGAGAGAGACACAGAGAGACGCTCGGCTTATATGCTTTTCATCATGGATGTGACACACATGGTACTCTGGAGAGGGAGCAAAACAAATTTAAACAGGAAGGCAACTGTAAATTCTACTCGGCTGAATGCACACAGATGCACGCACGCCATCCACTTGAGAAGCTAAGTCGCTTTTGCAGAAGGCGAATTTGCACAGATGGGAGCGCTCTGCGCAGACACACACTCGAGCACGCCGTGAACTCGCAAAACTTCGCAGGAAACCGGCCGTGCGGCAACACGCGAGGCAAGTGGACCCAACGGGCCGGATCCAGGAAAAGAAAAAAAAAAACAAAAAAAACGGAGACATGATTAGTCGGAGGCAGACCGGCAGGCTAAAAGCATCATGTGTAGGAACAGAAGGGCAGGTGGAGGTGACATGAGTTTAACAATAATCGGCGCTTTTCATAATAATCGTAATTAGCTGGAGTTTTGGACCGGAAAATCTATTCTTTGAGCCCAATTGAGAATCTGTTCTCAATTGTGTTACCTAAATTAGTAAAGGGTAAATAAACTGATTGCAATTGTGCATTTCGGCAACAGAACAAAGACTCTCCACGCTTCGCTTTTTTCGCCAAAAGTCAATATGAAATGATCATACCTAATAATGTAACTTTTTATTTTAAACGATCATGTAATACAACGTGGCATTTTAATTAGCTTTTACTTATGCATAATTATGATGTTTAATGATATTTATGATGTTATTCAACAGCGGTTAAAGAAACACAGCAAAATGTGGAAGCTTATGACTCGCTCTCTCTCTCTCTCTCTCTCTCTCTCTCTCTCTCTCTCTCTCTCTCTCTCTCTCTCTCAATATATCTACTTTGTATACTTATAAATATATATTTTTTGTTTGTTTCCTCTCCTGGCGTCTGTGTGCAATGAAGCCTGACTTCACTGATTTGTTTTTTGTGCTCCGAGAGACATCCTTCCTCTCGTCGATCCTCTGGCGCGTCACATCCCCCCCATCACTGCTCATCATTGTCTCAATTACTCATCCCTCCCCCGTCTCCCTTTTTCCTTCCCCGCTTTCCCTTTCCATCTCATCTCAAAATCGCAACCACGGGCGGCCATATCTTTTCTCCATTTAGGCTATTATTCGTCGCTGACCAAAAAAAGAAATACACTCCTAGACGTTGTAGAAAGTATGGCCACAAACTTTTGGGCCACATTTGGTTTTTGGACTGGAAAGACGGGCCGGGTCGGTAAATGCGTCTGTATGTAAGCTTCAAGTTAATTTATTTTGCTCCCAGTTGAGGTTTACTGACAATTTGACATTTTATGTTTAAAAAAACGTGTCCGCTAGCTAATGCTAACGCCTAGCATGCCAATTCCATTCAATTCAATGACATTTTGGCAAATCTTGGTTAATTCTTTAAGCTTCAAGTTACTTTATTTTGCTCTCAGTTGAAATTTACTGTATGTTTAAAAAAAATAAACTACACGTGTCTGCTGGCTAATGCTAATGCTAACACATAGCATGCCACTTCCATTCAAGTCAATGACACGAAATCAACGACTGGCCACTTTGCCCACCCATGACAACGTCTCTCCATCATCACGTTGACCTCTTGCGGCCGTCATATCAGCAACACCTTGTCACGGCCAATCACGTCTCGCGACCCCGGCGCGGCCTCGCCCACGTCATGCTCGCCTCCCTTGTGCGCCTTCCCTCCGGGTGTCGGAGGACATTAGTGTCAAAGTGGCTGAGGTTGAGTTGACAGCTCCATTTAGTCCTCCTGGCTCATCACTTCAGGATTTCAACCATCTCACCTGTCATGATAGTTTGGTGTTTATTATTTTTAATTTCCTCCTTTGCATCTTTTAGAATCACTTGGAATGGGAATAAAACTTGGCGACGGCGTGTGTGAACCCGTGAATCTATTTTGAGCTGGAAATGCACTCTTGTCGCCTTCTTTGCGAAAGTATGCTTCATGCGTTGACCCCGGGCCGCGCTGCATTCCAAAGCCTCCTCGTGCTTTCACACTCTGCATTATGTAGAAATCGAGGCAAGGACGTGTGACAAGTGAAGTTGCATCGCCTTCACACCTCCCTCCCTTTCTTTCGCTCGCCTTCCTTCCTTCCTTCAAACGTGCTGATGGCTCGCGTGAGGACAAATAACGTTTTGGGAAAGAAGGACGGGGCGGATGGAGGCAAGGTTTTTTTTTTTTTTTTTTGATGGGCTACTGCGTGCACTTGTGGATGCTTGAGGTGTGTGTCTCACTTGTGAATTTATGAAAATAGTCGTGTGAAATCATTTTAATGGGCAGCAAACATGAAGAAGAAGACATTTTATGTTTCGTTTTTTTAATCTGGCTTTTTAAAGAATTTGCTCAGTTTATATTTGATACTTTTAAAGAGCCTGTTGAGTGAATTCAGAGGTTTGTCTAAATATTTAATACCGTTTTTTTCCGTGTATAATGCGCCCCCATGTATAATACGCACCCTAAAAATGGCATGTTGATGCTGGAAAAAAGCCTGTACCCATGTATAATACGCACCCAATTTTTTTTTTTTTTTTTTTTTTTTTTTTTTTTTTTTTAAGTCCCAATGATCGTCACACACGCAGGGAGGCAATGGGTCCCATTTTTATAGTCTTTAGTATGGTCTTAACTAGGCTGGATGTATTTTTTTTTGTTGGCGTTGATTTCTCCGACTGCCCATAAAGGCACCACCGCGATCAGATGAAAAGAGAGGAAAGTGACGTGCGGACATGTGAAAAAGGCGGCTCTGTATGGGAGAGACGTTGAAGAGGAATAAAAACACCCTTGGAAACCAAAACTTGCCCCTCGTCGTGACTCGGAGCCGCAACAAATGTTTCGGATTTGTCTAGGGTACATTGTGACAGCAAACGAGCAGGTGATCGAGCAAGCGTCTGATACGAGAGCATTGCGTTCGTATGGAGCGTGTTTGAAGTGAACAGCAGAGACGAAAGGAACAAGGCAAAGTGTTGTGAAATAAAATATTACCTGTAATACGCATTTTGTTATTTGCTGATTGTATTAAACTATCACATTCATTGTCAGTCAAGAAGAGAAGAGGACTATTATCCCTTCTTTGACGAAATGACCAGAGCACAGTACAAACACACTATTGTCGGTCAGTCCTGTTGTTGGTTTTGTTGTACCATGATTTTCTTAAAAAAAAAAAAAAAAAAAAAAAAAAAAATTTTTAAAAATAAAAATAAAAAAAAATTTGTACCCATGTATAATGCGCACCCCAGATTTTAGGACAATAAATTAGTTAAATTTTGCGCATTATACACGGAAAAAAACGGTAGTCATCTAAAAGTCATTTCTGAAAACCTGCAACTGCCATTTTAGAGCGCCACGTTGTCTGCCATGACTGCACACGTGTTACGATTGTCCAAAATTGCCTCATACATTTTGTTATAATTAATCATTGTGTGTCAAATTTTACTCTCATCAACTTTATTTATAACGCACTTTAAAACAAGCACAGGTGCTTACGACGTGCTGTACATCAAGTGAAAATCAGACATATAAAAATCAAAGGCGGTTAAAACAATATGATTACAATAATATCCAATATGATATGATTCACTTGAAGTTTTATATATCATGTGACCCTTCAGAGCTGTTAACCACTTTATAGCAGAGATAAATTTGATTTAATTCACTCTCGCTCAGATAAAATGAGCCAAAGTGGTACTGCGGCTCGCCTTTTTTTTTTAACACTATAAAGACATTTCTGTCCTGGGGTCTTTTAACGGTCGACAATTACACTTTCTAAATCTCAATTGAAGGCAAAAATGCCAGACGCAAAACTCGGTATTAATCCAGCGTGGCTTGTCCGTCCTCAACCGTCGTCGCTGCCAAAGTGGTCGAGTCCAAGCGACGCCGGCGGCGTCGTTAATGGATGCCGGCGAACGGCTTAAAATGAGGACTTATTAAAGTGCCGCTCGCCTTTCTAGTTTGACATTTCAAAGTTTCAAGTCTGGCTTTTAAATTGCCGCTTCTGCAAATGTCACTTGTCGGCTCCCCGGGAACGTTGGAGGATACGAGCGGAATTTATTGTTTGAAATAGCGAGACGTCGCGCGACTCGAGTGGATGCTACAATTTGTCGCTAACGATGCCATCTTGTTTTTTGTGTCCCCCGCAGCTACGTCAGATGGGACACGCCAAGGTCTGGACAGCATGAGGGGAGGAGTTTGTGCCACGCAGGGCATGAAGGTGGTCCTGAAAGTGGGGCAGAGTGAGTCCTATATTCTCTTATCAGCCCCTAAAATGATATTTCTCTTGGTTAGCCTTCCCGCTAGCTTGTAGGTGGCTCCTCTCAGCGAGCTTGTTAAGAGCCGAGAAGTGTCGGATCAGTCGCCTCTAACGAGGACCGCTGACTCCTCTTGCACTTTGGCGCTTTTAACGACTCGCTCGCTGACTTTCCCGCACAACTCACTACCTTACAAACATGGCCATGACCCAGCGGAATTTTTGTCGCCGCTATTTTGTTTGAGAGAAAAAAAAAGTTGCACATTCCGGTGCAGAATAGCAACCTGTCCTTCACACGCTTGTATTGTCGCCCCTATCAGCCGGCGGATCTGCTGAGTCGGCAGAAACGGCTCTTCTAATACGATCCTTTGTGTCACACGCTAATCTGGTTTATAATAGTTTTGGGTGTTTTCTTGAAATTAGTTTTGATTTTTTTCTTGAATTTAGTTTGATACCTTCGGTTACTTTTAGTTATATTTAGGGATACAATCTAAATGAACCCCCAAAAAGGTAATTGACTAAGACAAAGGCCTTTTTCACTTTGGTTATAGTAAATTTAAAAAATCGAGATGCAGGTTCAATGAGTTTTCAGTTTGTCTTTATTTTACTTTGTTAACAAAAATGTTTTTTAAGTTTGTGTTATTTTGTTCCTTTTTATTAACTCGATACATCTCAATGACAAGTCAATTGCATTTAATTGACCTTTCGGTAATTATTCGCAATGTCTGGATGTCGTAAATAGTTGCACAGAGAAGAACGCCACATCACAAATATGTCTAAAACATGTGGTTGCATTTTTTTTTTTTTCGTATTCAGCAATAGAACATGTGCTGGTTTTACCAAAAACACCGGTTTTTGACTAAAGAGCGTTGAAAAATGAGCTTTTTGTGGAATCATTTTCCCCCACCTTCAATTTATTGTTTAGAATCGTTTTGAGAAACCAATATCCGCCAATATCAAGATCTCCACATAGATGAATATCATTCAATCAAGATGTTATTTCTGTAGTGGTTAGCAAACTGCTAGGCCTTCACCTTGGAAAATCCCTCCCCACTGTCATTCTCTCATCTCATTTGTGTTTCAATTCTTCATCCGAGGCCTCGGTCCACTCTCCACTTATTCTCTCCATCTTATCAGTGGTGCTGCTGAAAGGTCACGGCCGCGTTGTTTGTCGTCTCTCGCCGCGTGCGTGCGCTCGCTCGCCCTCCATCGACTTATTTCACGGCACATCTCTCTCGCCTGCTCCCTGTCGCACTTACTTGCGACTCACTATTGATCCCAGCAGGCGCCTCTGCCCTCAGCTTGTTGCTATATTGTACTTCATGCTAGCTCCAGTCAAGGTTTTAGGCTAGCTCTGTATACATCATTTTGCTCAAATAAAGTGAGATAGTCCCGATTTCATGATTTGTTCTTTAATCGCCACGACGGCGACGACCCGACGAGGCAGATGGGCGAGATTTAGCGAGCGCAGATTATGAGCCGACCTGGCCTTGTTGCAAAAACTCATATCCTCTCCCCCTGGAATCGTTTCCTTCGATGACATCACGGTGCCGCTCTATGACATCATCAAGAAAGGCCAAACAAAATATCACTTCAGAAACGAAATGTAATGAAGAAGACAATGTGATGAACACCCGTCCCTCCTTCTGACAGGTCCATACGGGCTACCTCCCAAGAAGGAGCCAGCTGGACGTTCCACCAACCGGAACTCAGGTAAGCGGCGAACCAAATGGAGATGATCGGCAAGATGGATGCAGGGAATCAGAAAAACAACAATAAGCAGCAGGGAGCGGGGCTTAGCGGGGGACAGATGGAGGATGTGCAGCCGTGACATCTGCGGATCTCTATTTAATTCCATATATTTTCTCTCCATCCGCTCCCCCCCCCACACCGGTCTCGGCCCCTCGGAGCTAAGTGCCGCGGGCGGCCAGTGGATGGCTAATAGCTACATTGGGTAAAGGACAAAAAAAGACAGATAGCGAGAGTGGGAAGAACGGAGGAGCGGCAAGGAGCCAGGGCCAGACCAGAGGCAACATTTGAGAGAGTTATTACTGTCATTAGATGCTGCAGCCTGGATGGGAGAGAGGGTGCCTGGCGGGTGGGAGGGGAGGGGGGGTGATGGAGCAGACACGAGCGTGAGGCACGGGAGGTGGAGTGAGACGAGAATAAGTAAAAGGCAAAGAGACAATGGAGATGAGCCATATTTGATGGCCTCGCTCGTCAACGGACACTTGATTAGGGACACCCCAAGCACTGCTCGCTGAGAATTGTTGTCTTGGATTGAAGCTCATTAGATTGTGCAGAGAAGGTCATTTTATCAAATAATTGGAACGGTTTGGTCGTGGAGGGCCAATGATGTCATTTGCCGTCAATGGAATTTTTTTGATGGGAATGGGTAGAAAAAAAGAAATACACACACTGAAAATGGAATAAGGTTGGAGAAACTTCTATTGTGCGATGAAAGACGAGAATATAATCTTTATTTTGGTCATTTCTGTTTCGTGAGTCTTGAAAGATCTGTCGGAATACTCTCAATTGACAATTTTTTTAAATAGAAATAAAAATGGCTGTTACTGGAAGCATGAAAGAATTTACTAGTTCAATTTAACTTGCCAAACACGTTGACTTGCAGTCTTTTAAGCATCCACGATGACAAATCCCAAATTGCAGCTTTTTTGCAATTTCAAAATGTCATTTTACTACACCGCGATGTCCATTTGAATGGGATTAATTGTTCAGCCTCACTTATGACGACGTTCCCGTCTTGACCTTTCGTACCTGAACCCTTTGAAATCGGCATTAGTTCCCGTCTGTGAGCCACATACAAAGACCTCGCCGGCTTTTTTTTTTTTCTTTTCCCAGTGAGTGGTGATAGAGCAAGAAAAGAGAAGAGAGAGAGAAAGGAAAATAGGTGTAGAGGTGACAGAAGAGGTTTTATAATGCAGAGAGCCAGTGAAAGGTGACAGTCATAATGGAGATGGAGAATGAGGGATGTCATTTAATGGAGAGAGGAAGAAAGGCCAGCATTAGCGCTATGCTCGCCCTCAGTCCGGCACAACGGGGCGCGCGCTGAGCTCCGTCATTACCGTTCCAATAAAGCCAAGACTGAGAGAATATGGGAGAAAGAAAAACGGGGGACGCGTGCCAAGAATAACATTCGGCCAATCACAAGGCGGCGACGTGGAGCGGCAACCTTAACCGGCTAGCCGCTCGCAACCGCTTAACGTGCGGCAACACGCGCCGTATCGTTCACCTGCCGCTTCCTCAAGTGATTGCCGCTTCGGAAGGACCGACGGGCAGCTTGACGGACGCCCCACTGTGCATGTGTGTGTATGTGGTCAAGGCCCATAGCAGAGTGGTTCTGGTCACATGGCCCGGTGGTAGCGCTAAGTCAACACTGTGTGTTACCTTGATTATACATTGCGGCTTTGCCGCTACCTCAATGTCAGGGTGTTGAAAAGTGCCGCAGTCCGAAGCCCGTATTTTGGTTCCCCTGTTACACGTGCTCTATATCTCCATCTCCATCTCATCTACATCTACATCTATGTATGTCAATATCTATCGACTGTATATCTACTGTATGAATATCGATATCTACTGTATATCTATATCTATGTATCTTTATCTATGTATCTATATTTATATATCTATATCTATAGTAGATATAGATAACTATACTGTTGCTCTCTCTCTGTCTCTCTCTCTCTCTGTCGCTCTCTCTCTGTCTCGCTCTCTCTCTCTCTGTCTTTCTCTCTCTGTCTCTCTCTCTCTCTCTCTCTTTTTCTCCTTTCTTTCTTTCTTTCTTTCTTTCTTTCTTTCTTTCTTTCTTTCTTTCTTTCTGTCTTTCTTTCTTTCTTTCTTTCTTTCTTTCTTTCTTTCTTTCTTTCGCTCTCTGTCTCTTTCTTTCTTTCTTTCTTTCTTTCTTTCTTTCTTTCTTTCTTTCTTTCTTTCTTTCTTTCTTTCTTTCTTTCTTTCTTTCTTTCTTTCGCTCTCTGTTTCTTTCTTTCTTTCTTTCTTTCTTTCTTTCTTTCTTTCTTTCTTTCTTTCTTTCGCTCTCTGTTTCTTTCTTTCTTTCTTTCTTTCTTTCTTTCTTTCTTTCTTTCTTTCTTTCTTTCTTTCTTTCTTTCTTTCTCTGTCTCTCGCTCTCTCTCTCTCTCTCTCTCTCTCTCTCTCTCTCTCTCTACTGTATACGTGTGTTTTGCTAATGTTAGCACCTAATGTAGCATTTTCTTTCTTCCAGGTAACTCAACCCATTCAAGAGGACCCAACACCTTCGGGGGCGGCGAAGGCGGCGACGAGAACGGCCCGCTGCAGCCGTCCAACATCGCCCTGATCGCGGGCGCGGCCGGAGGCTCGGCTTTCCTGCTATTGGTCACGGCCGTCATCTGCGCGGTGTGCTACAGGCGGCGACACGCCAAGCACTCGGACACCCACCACCCGCCGCTGTCGCTGTCGTCGCTGACCAGCCCCAAGCGGGGCGGCGGCGCCGGCGGCATGGGCAGCTCCAACAACAACGGATCCGAGCCCAGCGACATCATCATCCCTCTGAGGACGTCGGACTCCGCCTACTGCCCGCACTACGAGAAGGTGAGCGGCGACTACGGACACCCCGTCTACATTGTGCAGGAAATGCCGCCGCAGAGCCCGGCCAACATCTACTACAAAGTATGAGAACTGGACTCTCCGGCCGTGGACTCCCGGAATCGCTCCAAGCCCCGCCCCCAGCAAGCTCCAACATCTCCCCCCCCCTCCCCTCACCCTCTCACCTGCCACCATCCAACCATGATCAAACCCCACAATCACACTTGTGAGTGTACGTGAGGGTTCGCCGGCCCACCGGAGCACGCTTCGAGCAGATTCCCGGAATGCACCTGGAAGTAGGTGAATGCGGCTTTTGGACTTTCAAAAAAAAAAATCAAAAGGACTATATTTGAAAGCAAAAAAAAAAAAATAAATCGATAAAAGCCCAGACAGTGCTGAAGAACTCCCAGTTGCCACACCTGCCTAGAAGCCAGCAGCCCGCCCCTCAGAGCGCCATCAGCCAATCAGAGACGGGCCCCGCCTCTTCACCGCCAACACCTTTAGGAATTCTCAGTGCAAAAAGAGGAGGGGCCTCTCGGACTCGGCCTCTGGAGGTCACGTGACTTGACCCGGGGCTCGAGGAGGTGTCTGAGCAGTCGGGCCGCGCTGACGCTCAGACTCTTGTATATTTTAATAAAACGTGTGCGTGCGTGCGCGTGTGACATGGACGTGACTGTGCTCTTTAGACTTGTCTTAAAAATACCAAAACACAAAATAGTGAGCGGATATCACAATAAAAATCCAACAAAGTGAGATTTTTTTTTCTATGGCTATCAACACTTATAGATGATATATATAAATAGCCAGTAAATAGATGTTTTGCTTTTATTTTCTCTGATTTTGTTGTATTTTACCAGCTAAAACCACACCTCTGTTGCTAGCCCTTTTTCTATTTTTCACAATTTACCGTAGTACAATCTGCCTTTTATATGCATTTAATCCCACTTTTTTTTTTTTGGCCACTCCCCCCCCCCCACTAGGGTGTTTGTATATTTTCATAGCTTCTCGTTTGATGATAGTGTTGAAGTTTAGACCTCGTTCGTGGAAGTGTTGAGGTAGAGCCATCTATGATCGCTTTTGTTTTTGTTTTATTCCAAATGTTTTTTTAGTTTTTTTTAAAATGTGCTAAGGAGGAGGGCAAAAAGAGACAACGCAGCGCAAAAAAAGGAAAGGACTGTGAGGAAATTGCACACTTAAGAAAAAAGGAAAGACGGATGATGAAGGAGCCAGATGGACGTATTTGGACTTGAACTCATGCAGCGCACACAACACCAAATCACATCACGAGTGGTGCATTTCAAAAGTACTCCTCTTGTTGTGTTGCATTATTTGTGTACACACACACACACACAATCGCTAATGACTGCTACACTGATTGCGTCGTAAAACACACATCTCCGCCAATTAGTTTTCAACCAGTGTGTGCGTGCGTGTGCGACAGACACATAACGGCCAATCGAGGTGTCATTTGTTCACGTGCTTAGCGGTAAAGTCGTTTTGTGTTGCTCAGACATGTTTGTGGCTTATGTGTAAACGGGGTTGACACGCACACACACACACACACACACACATGCGCGCAGGACACAATGTTGCATTCAGAGGCGCCGTTGAGCGCACACATGCTTAGCAGTAAAATTGTTTTGTGTTGCGCAAACATTTTGTGGCTTTCTTGTAAACTGGTTGACAGTGACACACATTCACACACTCACAAAACGACAATACACACTCGGCAGCGTTTTTTTGTGTGATCCTTCCTTAACTGTGTTTTGTATCGGTACCTAACATCATCTACACTTTGTATTAAGATGTGCTTTAATTGTCACATTCGCCCATGTTGAGGATTTTTGTCAGCACGGTTCTGGCCTACATTTGACGGTTTGAAATTGAGTTAAAAAGATGAAACTTGGGAAATGAGGGAGGGGGGGGCTCTTTTGTACAACTACAAAGTTGTGTTTTGTTGTTTTTTTTACGTACACTGTTCCGTCTTTTGTCGATTCGAACACGCAGAGAGAGTAGCGCACATGCCCTCCGAGGCCGCGTTGACAACTTTTGCAACGTGACTTGTGTTATGTACAAAAAAATGGCTACCACCTCAACGGGGGGGAGGAGGGGGAGGGGGGGGACGCAGAATAACAAAGCATCCCCCTCGGACTGCCATGTTTTTTCATGTTTTCACGTGGATTTGAGTGTCTCACTGTTTGTGTTTGACCTCTGGGTGAGTGTTACCTGCAGGAGGGGAGGGGAGGCGGGGCCATCACCCCGGACTAGTAAAAACGTACGTGTGTTTGTGCCATGCGGCCCCTCAAATGTGACGTGTTGTATTAGAGACGCCTCCCCGTGAGGTGTGCGCGCGCGTGTTATCTCCACCTCTCGGCCATTGTCTCCTCATCACGGCGACCCCTGCAGTGTACCCCCGCTCCACCCTCCCTCACCCGCCGCTGCCCGCAACGTACCTCTGAAAAGAGGAAAAGATGAGTACATTCCTGCTTTGGAGAAAAAAACAGTTGAATAAAAAAACAAATGTTTAAGCACCACTTTTGCGTGTGATGTGAGGTTGATTTTTGTGTGAGGGTCTTTTTTGTTTAGTTAGTGTGTGGGCGTGTGTATCAGAGGCCCGCCGGCTCTGCCTTTTAGAAGAGGTTCTCTCCTCTTATCGGCACTATGGACTGCTCGCAGCGGGGTTCCTTTTGGTCGCTCGCTTAATAGCATTGCCATCACACACGCGCACACACTAAACTCTCCCGCGAGTGTTATCAACAACTTATCAAACCCGCTTTCGTTAGTGTTGCCTGGCAACCTATTGACAGACCTGATTTCATTCTCCGCCCCTTTTTCCCCCCTTTAACCCCATCTATCCGTTGCCATGGTAACAGTTGTCATCTCTTTCAAAGTATCCTCATTTGCCACCAGGGTGGGCTTCAGGGTGACCACTTTGATCGATGGTGTGTGTGCGTGTGAGAGTTGATTACTGGCTGTCTCATACACACACACACACACATACACGCACACACACACGGCCATTGACTTCCAGCTACACGAACATCCTTTATTGTCTACTGATGGACACACACTGGTATCAATCCCGCTTTGGAAAAGGATGTGAACATCTGATGCCCAGTTACCATGGCGACCAGGTGTTTGCATCCCGCATGGCGCCTGTTTCAACGACGATAACTTCGGGAACTTTGTTGCACAAAGAGGGTGCCCACTATTTCAGCGTTTGATGACCTCTAAGAAGACAAAGGCTTTCTGTTCTAGAAATTGGAAAAGACCCCAGAGAAATTGTGTGGTGCAGGACAGCAATTTATTTAAAAGCGAAACAACAAAAAACATAATTTTGGTTGCGCATTCTTGTGGCAAAACGTTCTCATCCCAGCATGTTTGTCATTTTTGCGGCATGACTCACTCGCACCATGATGTTTTGTGATATTTTTCAACTAAATTCAATTAGGATTTACATCTGCTATCTATAAAATTGTGACAGCATCAGCAAGAAAAGACATTTTAAACATGTTTCAAACAAATAAACAGTCGTATTTCTTGAACGGACTTGGTGTTCCTGAATCCGATGAACTTGAACGCCCGCTACAAACCACGTGACATTGTCTTCGTTCCTGATTGGCCGAATGAGTTTTGCCACTGACAGCCCGAACGTCTGACACCTAGCATAACTACTAAACGTGACATTTAACAAAGATTATTTGTTCACTTTTGCACACAAAATACATTTTATGTCAACATTAGGAGCGGCAACTAAAACCGTCCAAGCGACATTTTGAACTGGCCCTGACGTAATTTGGCTACTCTCAGCTGTAACCGAGTTAAACGAGGTAGGTGGGAATTCTTAATTGAGACTTTCCATTGTGCGTGTTCAGCAAAGTGCACATTTGCGGTCTAATGATCCCGAACTCCAAAATTCTTTTACAGCTCGCTCCCAATTAGTTGAACAAAACATTCAGTTTGATTGACATACGAAAAGTTCAACTCGTTTTGTTTTCCCACCCTTAAATCTAATAGTCCGCAACTGCATGGGAACATTTTTCGATCCTTCATTCACTTGAATATCCAGTAAATAGATGTTGTTTTGTTTACGTGCTTGGTTAAACAACTCCTCGACTGTTTGACGTTTTCTTTTTCACAGCCCACTGAGCTCATCACGCTCGCCTGTCACCTTCGCCTGATTGATGCCACAAATCACGCAAGGTAGGCACTAGGCACTTATTTTATGTTTGAGCTCTCAAAGAATAGTGAGGCCTCTCCTGTCAATGACAAGAGGGGTGTTCAAATGGCGGGTCCCGGGGCCATTTGTGGCCCGCTATCCAGTGATGCCAAAACGTAACACGTTACTCCAATAAATTATTGAAATAAATTATGTGGCTGTGCTGTTGACTGTTATTTTGCTTGAAAACTATTACCAGTACATCAAAAATAAATTAAACCAGATTGCCGCAGATTCAAGCTTAAAAACAAAACCATTTGTCAATTTTATGTTAAGGAGGGGTTGTCTACATCTTTTGAATCCCACCAAAGTATTTATAATCTAATTGAGTTACTTTTATAGTCAAGCAACTTTTTCAAGATAACTGCGGCAACACCGCTACTAACTTAGCGCCACGTTGTCGTAATTAGACGTGGAAGAAAAACAAAAGAGCGCCAATAAGCTTGACTGTAGCACAAAATCAATGCTAATAGCCTTCCCGGAATGGCTCGCCGCCGCTAATCCAATGCTGCAATATTGCCCTCAAAGAGGAACGAATGCTAATCTAATGGCTGTTAAACCATAATGAGTCCTCGCCGGGTTCTTTGCGTCGGGCCTTCTAAGGAGGTCCTGTTTCGACTGCTGCGGTCGCCTTATCATTACATGCTCATCATTACCGCCGCTAATCTGTTCTGCTGCCTGCACACGCGCATGAATATTAATGTCGCTGCGTTGTGATAGCGACGTATACACACCTGCGTGCTTTGCGCGCTTCATCGAGCGCGCCGCGGCCTGCTTCCCTAAACGCTCCTCGGAGGAAGGCAAACGGCGCCAAACCAAGCAGTTTTAAGTCAAATCAATGGAGAGATTATCCGCCCAAATTGGAAAAGCTTCAGCTGCTGGCACGAAACGTCAGGAGTCTTGGCCCGCAAACGATACGGTTGCCATGGCGATGCCGAAAGGTCAAGGATGAGTGTGGAGTAGAAAATGACAATATTGAAAGCAACAGGCTGCAGACCAAGTTTACTAAATACGCTGGAATTGCTTGAGAGTTTCAGGAATGAATTCGTTTTGAAGATGGCCGCCATTTACTGTGTAACTAGATGGAGCTCTGATTTAGGAACTTTCAGGAACAATGGCGGATTACGTTCAAAGCTCCTGAGCATGGACTTTGTTTTTCAGGGAGATCTTCTGCTTCTCACCATCAGCAACAAGTGGAGATAAAGAGTATGACATGTTGCAAAGTTCGCCACGGATGACAAGGTAGGTTGCATTGATTGTATATTTATGGGCATACATTTTATTTAAAACTGACAAAGACAATGTTTGTCTCAAGTTTCACTTTAAATGTCTTTATCTATCATGTTTCAAATATATGTTTTTTTAAGTCATCACCTCATGACAAAGTAAATAATGAAGCAAACAAATGTGATTTAGCTCATTAAATGCCAACAATAACCCGAATCAAAACATTCAGTGCCAAGGACGAGTTGAGACGTCTTTTTAAATGATACTTTTCTTTTAATTTAGTCAGAAAATATGAAACACGGCATGTATTAATGTGTGTAAAGCATTGAGTATGAAGGTTTTGTGTGTCACAAATGGGGGAAAAAAAAAAGTACAACAAGGATTTTCAAAATATGACGCTGATGTCGTCACACAAACAGCCACAGCAAAGTTAGAAAACGCGACTTTCTGAGAACGAATATGGATATGACCTCATTAGTCTTTCCGTTTGCCGTTCTGATCGCACATGACGACGAGGCTTTTTGGATGAGCCGTGCTGGTTTCCTTCTTCTTCTCATTTGTGCATTCTCGCGTTTGCGCATAATACATAGCGGGGCGCCCAAAAAAAATATGCAGACTGCATCATCACACACCCTCGCTGATTCCTGACATGCCTCTATGGCTTCGCTAGCACGAGGGAGAGAAAAAGAAAACAATATGGGCGCCTTTCATAGAAACGCGCATTTGTTGCCGGTATTGCGCAACCGAGATGAGAGCTTGCATGGCGAGTTATTTCTCATGTGAATTTCAAAGTTGAGTTCCCACCTGTGCGCATTTGCACCATCAGACTGTGTCGTGAGAGCCTTTCCTTGAAAAGTTCAAAGCGCATCCCAGCTCAAAAGGCATCTGATGGAATTCTCATTCCCGGCCGGGAGTGCGAGCGTGATCTGCGGCAGCGGCGCCACGCCCTTTTTGAATGGCGGCAGAGGTGAGCCGCTGCCGCTTTTTCACTCCATCAGGAAGGATTTCACAGCGCAGAGGCCGCGGCAGCCTACGATTAGCCCAGCCGGGTCACGCCGGCGAATACATTTGAATAATTTTTCAACTCGCTCACCCCTTCAGCTTGACAAGTCCCTTAATCTTTTGCACTTTTTCGATCTTTTACGAATAAATGATCACCTGCCAGTGTCGGATCGTGTAAGAACATGGAAAGTAGGGATGAGGGGGCATGATTTTTTTATGTGAAAAAGTTGAAATATTTTGTTTATCCCTCTTCCATAATGATTTGTCTCCTTTTTTTTTTTTTAGCAAAATATGTATGACTGTTATTTTTGTTTATTGCTTGTATTTATAGAAAAAAAATATATGAGAAGAAGACATTGGAAAGAAAAATAATCACATACTAGATCGCAATTGTAATATTCAAGAGGGGAAAAATTATGTGTATTTTCCCAGCATGGGGAGTAAACAGCTTTTTCAAATTGCTCTCCGTTTGCAATGTTTGCGGGGCGGCGCATGACGGAGCTTGGCCCACAAAGCTGTCCGTGCGCCCCTGCGATATGCTCCGAAAAAACCCCCCGAAACGCCGTTTTATTAATACGCAGAACAAATAATACACGCCCGATTTTAAAGTATGCGCGGAGCCGGCTTTAAAATTGCGCTGAAACAACAAATAAAAAAAAAAAACATCATCACCCAAGTGACATTTATGTGAAATCTTTCTCCCCAACCGCTCGTGTTAACATTGTTTATCATCAAACATGCGAAACAGAGTGTGAGAGAAAATAAAACACGACCTCCCCCTCCCCTCCCCCAAAGTCTGCGCCCCCTAAAAGTGACGCCTCGGCAGAAAGAGACGAAAGTGAATGAGTCCCCTTTCGTCTTCCCCCCCCCCTTTTTCTCTCCCTTTATTGAGGCAGCTGCACCCTTTGACCTCGACGTTTGTGGAATGTGTGTGTGTGTGTGAGGAGTGTTGGGGGGCGGCTGAGTTGGTGAATTTGGGAGATGGCGGCCGCGGAGAGAGAAAGGAGCGGCGAGGGAGGGAGGGCGAGTACAAAAGCTGTCAGGGCGCAACAATGAGCAAGGAGAATGCTGCGTGTCCAGAGATGCACTGAGCCGTGTTAGTGTGCGAACTGGGCAGGGTGAGGGCACACGTTTAAAAAAAAAAAATGTTTTTAAAGGAGAGCGAAGAGGGAAAAGGAGGTGAAAGAAGCTCGGAGGAGGCTGTTTGTTTTGTCGAGCAAGACTACGAAATAGCGAACTTCCGTTGCCAAAGGAAACCGAACACAAAACCCAGTATTAGTGTGTCTGTCTGTCTGTGTGTGTGTGTGTGTGTATATACGTGCATGTGTGTGTGGTCAGCACCAAAAGGGGGCTTGTGTCCTTATACACTGTACCAGTGACATCACTCAGGCTTTACATTCACACAGTTCTCATTAAGTTGATGAGTGCGTGTGTGTCTATGTGTGTGTGTGTGCGTGAGTGCTTGCATGTTTTCAAGTTTGTATCAGTGTGTCTTTTGTTGGCCTGTGAGGTCTCGTGTGTGTGTGTGCGGGTCACAATATACTGACATCAGGAAGCAGTGTACTGACAACAACGTTTGTCGCGCTCTGTTTCCAAAAAAGCCGGTCTGAGAGGGTTTGTATATGCAAACACACGTATACAAAACACGGAAACGCACACAAACGCGACACAGACGCACAATCGTATTGATTCAAGGGTGCGAGTTATTGAAGGTGTTTGGTAAGAGCGGCTTTTGCCGCGAGGTGCCTCAAAAGACACAACGACTAAGATTATGGGGAGTCACGGCCACCTGAATGTGCGCACACGAACACACACAAGCGCAACGTGCACACACACAACCAACTGTACACTGCTTGCACATAGTTAATGCATGAACATGAGCACATCCAAACAAGTGCACTTGTGCACACACACACACACACACACACACACACGCTCACACTCACCTACACTTTAGGTATCATCAACATTGCACACAACAGCTGCCAGGCTCCTTTCTGGAGAAAAAAACGACATGAGCTCTTCCTCTACAATTTTCTCCCTCTGTCCCCCCCACAATGCCCCCCCCCACACACACACACAGACCGCTAACCCCCCCCATGAGTGTGTGCGGCACACTGCGTTACATCGAAGCCGAGGAAGGATGAGACGGTGATGGGTTATTTCCTGTCTTGCTGCACATGTGAAGGTCCCTCGGCTCGCCTTCATCATTTCGTCTGTCAGATGCACTGATAGCGCTGTGCCACACACAGACACACACACACACACATACACACACACCCCATTTCCCCTGCTTTCGCAATTTCTCTCCCTTGGTCAATTAGAAGACATGCAGGAGTTTGTTTACAAGCGTCGCCATCGGGGAACGCTAATACTCCCGCCCCCCTGGAGACACGTGTGATGTCATCGTGAGCCGTTTTCTCAAAGTTAAAGATGGCGACGCTGGAGGTGCACCTGCAATTTGAACGTGTACGGGTGTGTGTGTTTGTGTGTGTGAGCGGGAGAATTTCAAGGCTTTTTCTTTTAGGCATTTGCTTTATTTTGTCCTCTCTGCGGGCACGGTAGAGGGAATTTCATTATGCAAATTTGCAGTCGCTGCTGATGAGCATGGCCCCGGGCTTGCGTCTTACACACACACACACACACACACACGAACACACACACATACACTCCTTGTTGAGCCTACAGACATCAAAACACGCGTGACTGTCTGTGTGGGGCAGTCACGCATGTTTGTCTGCATCTGTGTGTATGTGTGTGTGTGTGTGTGTGCGTGTGCCTGGAAGAACCTGCTTAATTTACAAACTATTCTGTATTTATTCTGTATCTTTATATTCTGGTAGGTGGGCTTCTCTATACACACACACACACTCACACACACTCAAACAGATGCGCAATTCTGTTACTGACATTGATGCAGTGACGTCAGGAGAACATGCAATACACATGCTCACCAAAGGTCAAATTACACACACATACACACTCACTCTCTGATTGATACACAAAAGCCGAGCCCTACCCCATGTGGATGCGACCCCGTGACCCCGCTGTCATACACAGGGCCCATCTGCCACAGAGAAACTCAGAGGGAGGGTGCTTGGGTTTGGTGGGGGGGTACGTGAAGAGGTCGGGGTTGAATGGGGGGCCGGTACACCAAAGTTAGAATAGAAGAAGAGAAGAATGCGTCTTCATGGTACATTTTGAGTCGGGACCTGGCACAGATGTGGTTTTGGGGTTAGGGGGGGGGGTGGACAGTGAAGAACATGTTTGCCTTTCAGCCCCGGGCTTGTCTTTCCACTGCCTCCTTTTCAACTCGCCGTCCTCTCCGGCCCGGCTACGGTAAATAAAGCCAATAGTCATGGAAGCGAGCTGACTACTGTCCTGAATGTGGAACAGATGAGGGACAGAAGGGGAACAAAGACATCAGGGCCGCCACCGCGGGTGGCGTTGAATGGGGAGGGGGGGGAGACTCGCTTCTAACGTAGGACTGTAAAAAGTGTGCAGCTGGTGAGTCGGTTTGGGGGGCTTTGAATTTTGAGGTGTGCTTGGAAATGGAAGGAGAAAAGCAGAACGTGTCACGCGAGCAAGACAAAGTTGAAACGACGCCGCTTAGGAAGCTTGATTTGAAAGCTCGTTCATACAAAACAAATTCTTCTTTACACAAGCATCAGTCCAGTTTCAAAGACCGCCATCTGGAGGTGATTGGTGATATTACAACTTAAAGTACGACTCCTGGATATTCACATTTTTTCCTTTTTTTTGGTGATATTTTTTCATATTTTAGATTATTCCTGATTTTCTTTTCTTCCCCCATTTTTTTGGGTGATAACCTACATCGCGGCATTTGCTCTTTGACCCCAGCTGTCTGCAAAACAGCCTGTAAAATTTGCGCCGTAAAGTTTTTAAACTCTCACTCCGTTCCATCGTTTTACATGTCCGGCCGCATTAATACTCGCTTTAACGGCATCCGGTGAAAATGTCGCTTAATTCCATAAATCACCCTCATGCAAATGTCACGTATGTGAAAACACAAAGGAGGCGACTATCATCTACGGGGAAGACGCCGTTCACATTTACATATTCGCCAGTCTTGACTGCATCTGATTATACCGGCGCCACATCGAAATAACCGAAATACCCGAGGTAGTTTTGAAAAGGAACAAATGAACGAGAGGAAATGAAGTCCAAACTTTAATACAATTAAGATGTTCCCCAGATTATTTCTCCATTGGAGTCAAAAAAAATATCCTGGAGCGCAAAAGCCGTTTTTTTTAGAGACGCGCTAACTACAAATTGTCCGTAAAGTGTTTTTATTAGCGCCGTTGCCGTTTCCGTCACGAAATAAGATAACTGTGTTAGAATTTGCGAGCACAATAATAAATATGGACTTTTTTATTTTTGTGATCCGGCGCTAACGTCGGATGTCATTAGATTGCGCAGGTGCTTCAGACAAAGCGGCGACGCGGCGCTCACGCTTTTATTGCGTCTTAAAAGGCTTCGACTGACGCGTAAGTAACGTGCAAAGCAGCTTTGTCTGACAGATGAGTTGTATTTCCATTAGCATATTTCCGCGCCGGTTCTTAAGTAGCCTCCGCAGAGAGGACTGATGGAAGTTGATGTGCTCCACAAAGGCCTTAAATTAAAATAGCGCCTCCAAACGCAGGCGCGGCGTGTCGCGGCCTCCGCTTTTCGGCTCGCAAGCAGCCGCTTATTTTCCATTAGAAAAGCATTTCTGTTCATTTGCCAGAATTGGAAGTTGATTAGCCGTGACAATTAGACAGCAAGTTTGTCGCTAGCGTAGTTACCTCACTCCGAGAACTTTGCGCCGCAGCCGGAATTCTCCTACGACACGTCTCGTTTCCTCTTGCCCCGCGGCTATAAGAGCAGCGCTAATTGCTAATGGCCCGTTGCCGCGTGCGAGCGCATGCGGCTTTCCAGACTTTACATTTGATATACGTACCGGGGGGGGGCGTTCCGTTCCCGTTTGGGGCCCGCTTGGCGCTAATCCCGCTTTGAATGTACTGTATGTCTCTTCGTGTCGCCATTGTGTAGAAACGAGCGGAAAGGAAGTGTATAGTACAAGGTTCACGCTTTCACTGACAGGAGTTGAATAGAAGCCGGACAAGGGCTGGCAAAATTCTCCAGATCCTTGGGAGACCACGTGGGGGCAGGGGGCATGGCCGCTTCAGAGCGCCTTGTTGTGGGCCGCAAGTGCACGCATGTTATTTGAACTTAAAAGCCACCGAAGAACTGAAGGGGAAGTCTTGGTTTCCATGGTGACCATGTGCCGTAAATCAGCCCGGCATGGACAGAATATGGATACGTTTTAATAACTACAAATCATATTGTGATGTCGTATTTGTCGTATATGAAATGCATATTTTATGGAGAGCATAATTAAATGACTTTTCCTGTTGATGGATAATTTGTTGGCTGTCTGTGTGTGCTAGCGAACGGCCCTCAAACGGGTCAAGGGCCCACTGTTGAGGACCCGCTTGCTCTATCACTGCAAGTGACCCATTTTTCCATTATCTTTTTTTTTTCTCATTTTAATATGGGTCAAAGCTTTAGAAAACAGTTTTGGGTGGAGACAAGTGACGGCTCAAATGGATTCGAAGTCAGGTAGCACACACACACGCTTACAGTACGAGAAATAGCGCGACCCCGCCCAATCCCGAGGTTGAAACTCTAACCACCCCCGCCTTCCAAAATATGAGCGTTTTTCCCGAAGAGTTGTCCTCGTGTTCTTTCCAAGCCCGTTCTCGAAACCGTATATGAAATATCGAGTGCCGTTCAAAAGACAGTCGCCCGCGTTGACACGCGCGCACACATACAAAACACCGAGTCTAGCGATTTAATTAAGCGCTACGTGAATAATTCAGTTTGCGCCTCCGGGCTGGAGATAATTATAACGATTGGGATAATAATGTTTTGTTTTTTTATTGTATTAAGACGTCAATATCTCTGGCAGTGCAGATACTCGGCGAAGTTTTCATACGATGTCAACGGCGGTGTGACCTTGGCCGTGGCGCGGGCACGCCGGCTCCCAGTGGAGCTATCAAAGCTTTCAGTGCACACTTGAGCTGATCAATAATATATAATGTGATTACAGCTGTCCTCTACTGTGTGGCTTCCATCAAGTTCTGATTAGACCGTGATTGCCTATTCTTCAGCGGACGTATGGAATCAGCAGTCTATTGGCTGGGGTTGTGTAACCTTTGATGAATGCGTGGGAGACGTAATTGGGCCGCATTGTTGGCCAGGCGGCCAGCGCAATTTTTCCTCCTTTATTATTGTAATTTGAATCATTTCTGGAGAGGATTTGAAATCTGGATTCTTCATGGGACAATTTGGTGGGGATGACGCGGGAAGCCGCAGAAGGTGTTTCGGGGTCGGCCGGTTGACTTAAAAGTCAACTTGCAAAACGTAGTTATGAAGATAATAATTGCAAACTTTCTCTCTAAGCTTGACCGCGACGTTCCTGTTTTTTTTCTACGTGTTTTCGGAGCTAGATGTCGGCGGCGCAGTTGTTTTTAGCCGACGCACTCGAAACATTGACAGTATTTCCCGCAAACCTTCCTCCATTGTTGTTGATGTGGATTGGTAATGACATCATCAACGTGCTGAAAACATCACACGACTAAGTGACCTCAGATGGAAATGCAAACCTGTTCCATAACGACATTTGTTGCATGCCTTTAGTGAGTGTCCTGGATTTGCGTCGTTTATTCTTGTCGGAGTCCCACGAGCTACTCGACGGCCACTTCATTAGGGACACCTCCACCACAATCTAATGCAGTCACTGGAGCATTGAGGAGGAGGCCCTGTCGAGTGTGTATTTCAAGCATCGATCACTTTCTGTCCAGACACCCGTCCTCTTGCGGAGCCCAGGCCCACAGAGGGTCTCTCCTTCTGGGTTTTCAGGGGAGGGGGCTGTCCATCTGCGAGGCTGGACACCGAGTCGGTGAGAGCTAATGGATGGCGCACACGCATTCGGACAACAGATTGGCCCACTGTGCTTGTGTGCGTGTTGGAAAGTTGAAGAACTTCCAACTGCCTCTTGTGTCCCCTTAGCGTCAGCCTCATTTGATTAGTAGCCTGAAGGGGCCCTGTCGATCAATAAATGACTTTGGTGGCCCCCTTCTACAACCCCCCCCCCCCCTCCCACCAACCCCCGACTCCCAACACACACAAAGACACACACTGTCTGCCGCACTCACACTAATGCGACAAACTGCGGCGCAGCTCATTTAGGCCAGGACGTCAATCATAGAAAGCAGGGACAAGTCCAGTCTGGCTATGTAGGACGTCTGCCGGTTTCGGCGGGGGGGGAGCTGAATGGGATATTTTGAGTCCATCTGGTACACAAGATGATGAACTTCCTGTTCTTTATGATCCATTCAGTTCATGGAGCGTAAACATGAGCAGGTGGACGCATGTCCATCATCTAGATGATCCATTTAGCCTTTTACATTGAAAACCTTAATTGGCTTAAAGCTCACGCACACACGCACGATGATGTCACCACCCATTGTGAGCGCGACCTCCCACCGTCCGAATATTAGGTTAACCGCTGCGCTCAAGGGCACTTTGACGCCCCGCGCCGACAGAGCTGCCGGCGTTTTATCATCCAGAAATGTTCCGGCGCGCTCCGCTAATTAGAGCCGTCGTCGCGCGACCACCCGCCGCCTCCTGAACTCCATCGAGGATGTAAGTGCAGGAGGGTGTAGCCACTGGCTATCCAGGGTAGTGTCTTTGAAAAAATATATTTTAAGGATTTATAAAATGTCGTGACAAAAACATTTTCACAGATGATCTCAATCTGCTGCAGTATAGCGCCAACTACTGCCGAGGAGGACTTGGATGTCAGATTATTATTAATTTCTTTTTTTTTGTATCGGTAGCTCCCACGAACTCGATGTCATACATTAAGGCCATCATTGGCCCAGAGCTCGCCCAAACAAAATGGAAGCGTGGCCTTCCACGTGGCGCACGTCCACCTACGCACTCCAGGAAGCCTTCCTGGTGACCTCATGCACAGCGCTGTCACTCAGCCCGAGGCCCCGCCCCTCCGCACTGCCATCCCACGCAGTCGTCGGTCACCGCCACGTGCCGGTTAACCTCCCTTAACGAGGTGCAGCGGCGGGTCACGTCGCCGGGCTTTATGTCCGCCCACGCCGACTCGGGTTGGTGTAATTGACTTACTGATGGACTGTCTGGGTAGACGTGGTGCTTGGCGAGCGAGCGTGGGCGTGGGAAGGATTGCAGCTAGGAGAAGGTATGGCTTGGCTTTCAGACGGTTGTAATCGTTGCTAATTGGAGACTTCCATGGCTCCACTGTTCCAATGTTTATGTCCAATCAGATTCCTGCCTTTGTGTGTTGCCGCGTCAGTTTTATAATCTTCCCAGAGCCTTTAAAATCAATCACACCGGCCGATGCAACTCGAATTGGCATTTTTCCACTCTCTGATTGGAGCTAGCAAAGGACAGATTTTTCCGATTTCTGACTTGATTCATATCAGGGAATTAATTTTCCCACACCTTTCCACACAAGCCACGCCCCCTTTCCACCTGCGCTGTGCTTATTCATCCATCCAGTTGGAACTGATGTGTAACCGACTCCGATGATGGACGCTTATTTCCTCACTTATCTTTTCCTTTCCTCCTCAGTGAGTGTCTGGGAATGTCGGGGAAGGCGTGTCCCCCTCCCCCCCCTTCGCTTTTCAGTGCTGATCGTCTTGTGTGACCAGCAGCCTGACTGCACCGCTGTTAATTTCCCTACTCCCAGCATTAATTAGGAGTTCATAAATTAAGGAAAGGGGCGGAAGGAGAGGTGTTGTCATCAGGGAAAAAAAAAATTAATTTCTCACTCCGACACACACTGTAGGGGAGGGGGGGGGGTCTGCACAATGAGGATTTATTTGCCTTGGAGAGCTGATGTTGATGTTTTGAACGGTGACGCATTTAGATTCTTTCCATAAAATGCCACATACCACTCCGGAATCCTTTAACTGCCATTTGCGGTGGGGGGGGAAATGTACGTTTCGTCTGCAGCGGGCGCGACAACGCCGTGCCTTTACTGCGCCGACGTGACGAGTGTTTTGTTAGCCTCTGGAGCTTTAGCGCTAGCCGCGCGATTTATGGAGGTGCAGTTGCGCAATGACCTCGCCGGGTTAGGTCGAGTCTCACTCGGCGCTACTCGCAAACGATTCTCACGTTTCGTTTCTCAACTTTACAGCAGTTCAACTGTTGCCTGTTCTTCTGGAACACACACACGCACGTTCAGCGTTTGCATCCGTCGGCTCCCGGGAGTCTTACTCGCCATTTCCCGACTTCAGGGAGCTCCAACGCAATTAACGGACCTTGAGGTGATCCTCTTGGGTCGGCGGGATAAGATATGACCGATATTAGTGCTGAACGTTGTTTACAGTGATAGATTGCGTGCGCAGTTTCGAGTCAATAAGTTACGATAGCGCCAAGAGGACACTTAGCGGAGAAATGATGTGCTAACTACGCTAGTTTGTTTGTTTTTTTAATATGCGGACATTAATTTCCCTCGCCGCTCTTTAGACTTTTCAATAAAAGCGTGATTGGCCCAGTGGACTCGCTTGGCCGGTCGCTTGGGCTCGAGGGCCTTTTGGGTCGGCGCGCTGGCTAGCAGGCCGGCTTTGGCAGCGGTAGGCCGTCTGCTGCTTTTGGATGGCTTCTCCCTCGGGATTACATGTAGCGTGGAAAGTGGAGACGCGAGGTCTGCCGAGGTCCCCGTTCAGTTATTGATTCGGTTTTGTGTGTGTGGGGAGGGGGGGTCATTCTCTGTCATGGGTTTAAGAGTAACATCTGGCACAGAGTAAAGTCACCACCCAGTTTTTTGTTTTGAAAATTCAGCTCGAGTTCATTTTTAGTTTTGAAATTTTAGTTGACTTTTTTCTTCAGATTTAGTATTAGTTTTTAAGTCAACTACAATTCTCAACCAACTATTTGACTATCTTTACTCTGTATGTATGCGCAGCAATACCAAATTAAAGTCAAATCAACCCCGAAAGCTGATGATATTAATTGACAAAGATGAAAACTAAGGACATTTTTTTACTGTGATTATTGTAAGATGTAGTGTTAGTTACTTTTCATTCTTTTAAAAAAACCAAAATTCCGTCAATTTTTTTTTTTTACCCAATTTCAGTTTATCCCTTTGGATTTCATAAACTCGAATAACCTCGGCGGTTGCACGTTCTTAAATTTTAGCCACCAAAGGCTTCCATGTGCAACCTTTCCAAACTCTGCCTCCATTTTGATCGTGTCCTTGACCGAGATGTTCCCTGTGAAAAGTGCTTTTAATTATGAAGGGCGCCGCCCTGCAGGCTGGCAGAGCTCCAAGTGGACAACCACTCACTGCCCCCCTCACACACACACAAACACACAGACACACACGAGCCAATAAAACGTGATCACGTGTTAACACACACTCACTGGTTAATGCCTCGATTCACGCACAAGCCACTTGCCGTATTTATGTGCGTCAACACAACTCGGGCGATGATGCGCACTCACTGCAGCAGAGCCACGCTGTCGTCTGACACGCATGACACGCACATCCACAAAGACGCACACTCTTGGGCAGGCACACAAAGGGGTCCCGAGCGCACACACGGGCCCATTTGCGGTATTTCTTCCATTCAGCGTATCCCGTCCAGCTGTCAACGGGCTGTCAGTGTGTTGTGTTGCCAGACGAGTGGCCCCGCCCCCTCGCCAACAATAAAACATGCCTTTAAAATGTCACCAGCTCCCCAAAGAGCCCAGGCAGTGGCAACTAATCGATTCGCATTAGTTGTTCAATTGACTTTGGCTTGAACTTAACTCACAGACTCCGCCTCGCCTCTCCTCCTTCCCTTCTTTTCTTCTTTGCTTTTCTTTCCTCTCAACTTTCTCTCCGTTTTCCCTCTTTTGTTTCCTTTCCCAAGTATTGTTATTTCGGGTAAAACAAGTCCTTGATCTCTGCGCACTTTTGCAGTTGTGTGCGTGTTTTATTTTTATTTTATTTTTTGGCGGTGTTGTGTTGAAACACTTTCGTCACGTCAATTTGGGCGTACGGTGTCCCGCAGAGCGCGCCCTTCTCACTTATCTGGCCCGGCGGTGTTTTCGCAGACGCTGCTTGACACCCAGGACCCCGTCCTTTGGCTCGGGTCAGAGGGGAGGAAAGTGGAGAATATGAGGAAGGGCGAGGGTTAAGCCCAGAGCCAAAAGGAGTCCTCGCTTAATATGGCCGATCATCCCCTTGTGCCTTAGCCTTAGCCTAAACAAATATGGCTGCCTCTAATGAACAACACATATGCATCTTGGACCCATTTGAACGTCAAATGAACGTCATTGCCAGTTTTTTTTTTTTTTTTTTGGCCTTGTCACACACAAATAAGCAAAGCGGTGCCACGCATGGCCAGAATATGCAAGTTGGCAGCTAGCAAGACGACGGTAGCAACGACTAGTGTTAAGCAGATGGGACATTTATTTATTTTTTTTCTTCTCCTTCCCTTTCCTTTTTAGAACTCCTAATTAGCACTTTGGAGCGTGTGCAGGCTGTCCACATGTGCATATTTTGTGGCACACACGCACCACACTGCTGTATTTTGACTGACTGTGTGGGTGTTGCGCCGCAATAAAAGTCCAACTAAGGGCGCCACATGGGAGCGTTTATCCGGCGACAGACCACTTCTGTCTAATTAGTGTTAAAAAAACACAGCGACTCTTCGGCAAGTACACGTGTGTTGCAACTCGTTTGTGTTGTTTTTGCATTGTCTGCTTTCAAAGGCCACGCAGGTCAATCTTGATTAGCATCGGCTATTTCCAGTTGGCCGTGGGGGCAAAAGTATCGAAACTGTCTCTGAGTACTTGTCGAAAAGTCAGTGACTCAACTCCGACTTAAGTCAAAGTAGAACCGAGTTGGAAATGTCTTTAAATATTCAAAAGTGAACATAATTTCAGTCAAGTCTGCTAGCTTAATGCTAACACACAATGCTAAACTGTATCAATTAGGGGTGTAAATCGCGGGTTTTGTCACGATACGATATCATATCGATACAAAGAACCACGATACGATATTTGCCGATATCTTAAAGCCTGCTGTGATTCATTCACGATACATCACGATATAGTGCTCCACGATCGATATTTTTATTTTTTAAATAAAAAATATAGAACAATATCCTGATTTATAACAATTCATACGCAAAATCAACAAGGTACTGCAAACTCTATTTAGGAAATTACAAGAGTATTGTAGTATACAAAGTGCTTGTTTTACACTGAACTTTATCAAATTCCTATATTTTTTCTCATATAAGTAAAGAAAAATGAATATTCTTTCTTTTTTTGTAATACCATTAACTTTAAAGTGCATTACTGAACTATTTATTTACAACAATTTTAATTGTCCGTTGAGCCATCTTTTCTTTGGAATCCAAAGTGCTTCCAAACGAATGACTTGAAGCCCAAAGGGGAGCGAATTTCCTCGTCTTCTTGGACACTAGCCATAGCACCAGCCCAGGAGCCGCGTAGTTGTCGGCTCCCCTTTTACGTGCCTGCTCTGCTCACAACACAACACGCCGCGTACTGCTCCCGGAAAGAGGAAGCAAGCAACAATGAACTGGATTTCAAAATAAAGTCGCGTCTAATGTCCGAGGTCAAACACGGCGATATAAATCGATGTTTACGTTTAGCATCGATGTCAATAAATCGTAGAGCATTATATCGATTAATCGATGTGTACCGATGAATCGTTACACCCCTAGTATCAATGGGCTAATAAAACTAGCATCAAGATTGCAGTTTTATAACAAAAAAAGAGAACTAATATCAAAAATTAAACACATGCAAAAACTAAACCCTCCGGCAGTCCGCTGAGGTGAAAAGCGTGACCTTCGCGTTCCCGAAAGGTGCCGAATAACGCGGCACCTCGCCGGACCCGATGGCAGCACATAATCTGAACAGGAAATTACAGCGGAACGCAAGGCTTTATGGCTACTTGGAGACAGACCATTAGATGCTTGAATAGCATCAGACAAAAACCACCTTGGGTAGACTGAACGCTCGAATTTACTTCCTGGTGAGGCGTAAACAAGAGTTTAATTAAGAAAAAAAGCAAGCGCCGTTTACTTGCAATAATGCAGAGTATTCCAAAAACAAGCATCGACTTTTTTTTTATTAATGCGTATTTGTTGAACGTGTGTTTTGTCCCATCGGGGTTTCACATCTAAGCCTTGACATTTTCCGACAATATTGCAGCGTTGAGCCACCTTTAGGTTTCTATAAGTCAAGCTAACACCGGAGACCGAAAAGCATGCGTGTGTGTATGTGTGTTGATCCCCTCTCACATTATTACTCTCCATTGTGTGTGTTTGTCATGCGTCATCCCCCCCCCCGTCGCATGTTACCTCCCGCCACTCTCGCTCATGTTAGTCATTTTTTTTCATCACGACCACACACCAGCGTAAAACAATATATCCTTATTTGTCCTGGGTTTTTTTTTCTGCTTCGTCTGTCCTTTCGGCCATCGGAATCACAAACGGGCACAAGTGAAATCGCTCCCGCTTTAATGTTGTAGTTAAAGTTCTTTTATAGGAGGATTAATGGGCTTTTTCGCTGCGGTATGCAAATAGCGGCAAGTCCCCTTTGCCGAAAATTAAAACAAGATACACTGAATTGATTTACCGATGAATTGGCGAAACGAAGTTCACGGTTCATGGAGTGCTCCGGCTACATTTGCATCGGGTATTCTATTTTTATTAGGCTTGAAATCCCATTGAGGATTGTTAACTTAATAATTAATATCAGTATTTTTGTATTACCAGAGATGCGAGGCGTTTAGTATCCATTATGTAACAATGGCCTCTTCACCGCCAACACGTTTGACAGAGAAAAAGTCATTAAAATGTATGCGTGATGTCATGCGTGCTTGCTTGCATATCTCACTGCTTTCTGCTAGTAAATAGTACGCAACAGAACTGTGTGTGTGAGTAGTAACAAAAAAAAAAAGCTTTCGTTTCCTCTAGCGACCATCCGAAGCGTTCTGATCCGGCATGTCTAATAAATCTTCTCGCCGCGCTTTCATAAATCTCAATCGTGAGCTTGCGTGGACATAAAAAAAAATATGAGCGTTCCTTGTGTGTGGCTTTCTTCATGGAGGATGCATTTTGCAAGAGTGTGATGTATAATGTAGCGTGGTGTACTTAGCGGACCCGTCGGCATGCATGCGGCCATGTTTTCGTTCGTTCGTTAATATGCGAGAGGAACAGCTGACGAGACTGATGGCCGTGTTTTCTTCTCAACGATAGCTAACAAAATAGCTAAAGTAAAATTGAAAAAGAAACATTCAAATTATCGGGTAATGGGAAGGATGCCGATACCAGCCACCAATACTTAAAGGAAAAAAAATTCTTTGTAGTTTACTTTGTGCCTAATACTTAATGGCCTTTATTTACATATCTTGCACACAATAAATGCTCATTTAAAAAACACATAAGAACTATATACACTAAATAAATTGAAGCATTTTCAAATAAAAACTGCTAAAAACTAAAAATGGATTTTAAAAAGTAAAAATAAAATTAAGTGAACAGCTGCAACTAAAAATATATTTCTTTTGTTTTCAAATTTCGCTGCTAGTCTTTTATCTACGCACGTGTGTAAGCTAGCTACTAAGCTAGCTTGGAAAAAAATTAGCATAGCACTTGCTTCTACGAGCCAAATTCTCATCCCACGGAGGGCCAAATGTGGCCCTCGGCCTTTGCGTTTGACACACCGGTGACCTCATCAAAGAACTCAAAACAAATCGAAAAGTGCGCAGTTGAGCAACGAATCCGTACGACCGCAGGCGGCGCGGTTCCAAGTGCTGTCTGGTCCCGTTGCTCCCCGGGCTGGAGATTGTGTTACCGCCGGCGAGTCACGTGTAATCAGGATGCAAATGTGAACGAGTCCTAAAAGCCTTCAAGTTGAACGTGAGCGCAAAACGGGCGGAGGGGTCCGAGGGAGCGACGCGGGAAGAGCTGGAGCATAAGCGGCTCCAATTAGCAGACACGGGCCCGTTAATTAGCGCCATTAGCACCAGCATGCTGGCTTGATGCTCCATGTGCTTGTTTGTGAGTGCGTGCGCATGAAAAGTGACTTGTGGATGGGCTGCAAACTACACAGAGACACATTGCGGTGCAGATGTGGCGTCCATTTGCATTTTTGTATTTTTGTAAGAGCATTCGCACTCCTGCTCACGCAACATGCACTCAGTGCTGTTGTCAAGTAGGCACAATTAACCCTCAGGCCTTTTACTACCCTTTCAGTTTCGCACATAATCTGTCATTTTAAAAAAAAAAATTCTTTTAATGCTTTTTACTACAGCGTACAATTTTCATGATTCATTTATTCCCCTCAGCTTCTGAAAGTGTCTTAGTATTTTGGAGTAAAAGTAATTGTTTTTCACAGACGGTAAAAGTGATGCTTGTAAGGATTGCAATATTGTCTGTCTACTTGTGTTGCTGCACCGTCCGCCTTCAAATATCCGCCACATAGCCCGTCAATGGAGTTCCCCGTTATGTGTTAGCGTTAGCATTAAGATAGCGCACGTTAAGGCGCTATCTTAATGCTAATATTGTTGTTTGAAAATTTGAAATTTCTCTTTGTGTTGGAACATGATACGCCAAAAGAGCAAAAGTATCGGAACGTGTGTGTGCAATCACAGTGAAGTGAAAAGTGACCAAATATGGACCTAGTCCACCTTCCCCTTTTCATTTGCTTTTCGCTTTGCACCTCGTCTAGCTTCCCCTTTTCTTTGCACAAGAGCTTCAGAGTATGTCATTGATGATGTTGGCCCAGACGGGTCACGTCGGGTCACAACCGGGCCTACATACATTTCAAACATCGCCTTCTCACAAGCAAACACCGCTTGGAGAGCAAAGGTGGAACAAAAGGGAAAAAAAAAAAAATCAACATCCTCCTCTTGCATGGCAGCTCATTATTTCCCTCTAGTGGCTGGACGCTCTTCTTCTCCCGGCGCGTGTGTGTGTCAGCAAATGCAGACAGCATCTGTCCCATTATGATGAAAAGGCGAGAAGGAGGTCGTCAGAAAGAAGGTCATCCTGCTAGCTATTACAGAGGAAAAAAGAATAACGAGTTGTTTCTGCCAATAAAAGCACGTCGGCGCACCGACGAGACGAGCCCGCGTAAACCAAACTGCGACGACGTTCCGGTGTCTAAATGAGACACCGTTGCACCTCGTAATTAACTTTCACTGAGCCAAACAGGAAGCGGCGCTCCCAGGTTGTACAAACCTTCATTTTCAGTTTATATTTATCGTGGAGTGGTCGTGGTCTTCCTGACGTTTTTAATTGCTTCCCACGTAAACAGTAATTGCAACATTTTGCAGCGTTGAGTCATTAACTCCCAAATATATGGGATTCCCCGTTGAGGTCCACGCCCCTGAAAATAAACCCAAATTACGCACTCGCATCCTACCTCAAAGTCGTCTTTGGATTTTACATAATGTATGATGTAATTAATAATAAATAATAATAATAATAAAAAAATACAAATAAATAATAAAACAATATAATAATATTTATATAATTTGTAGTATTTGTGACGTTGCATTAACTCAAGATACCGAGTAGCTGCTGTCGCAAATGAAAAAAATGTCGTGTCGTTCTATTTTGTGGCTAACTAAATTAGCCGCATTTTTTTTTTTATCTGTAAACGCAACACTTTAACTGGCAAGTACCAACAATTTTAGCTAAGTCAATGAATAGCCAAACAAAAAAAATATATTTATAAAGGCTGTCTGTCGAAATGTTAGTTAGCAAGCAGCCAGCTTCCCGGATAGACATCATGAGTTCTTCCTTGGCTCGTTCTCCAGCCAGCTATAAATGTTTATTCTGTATATATATTGTGTAATTCCACGAAAATCCAACATTGTATCAAAGGCTAATACATATTCAGTGCTTTACATAGTTTGGAAAGGCGAGCCGGCTGCCTCTGAGCTACATCGTTCCAACTAAGCCCGCAGAGAAAAGGGTTGGGAATTAAGTCAAGCAGAGATAGTCGTATTATAAAGTCTCCGAAGAGACAACGTGGCAAGATGAAAAAAAATCGCTGCATCGGGCATGTGCGCGACACCTACAAATCTCACACAAGTACATCGCCGGCCGGCTGTCGACGGCGGGCTCGCAGCGGGGCGCTCCGTGCTGAGTTGGCGGATTGCAAATGAGATGACTGACGCAACGGGAGAGCAGACAACAAGATGTACGCCTCGGCCTAGGGAAAACAAAACAGTGTTGACAAAACTTTGAGTCAAGGTGCATGATTTAAATAAAAAATGAAAAAAAGTCAAAGCCACAGAAAGATGATGCACGCACACTCGCGATGCACAACGAGGCGCTCTAAAGCATCATTGATTCACGACTCGCATTTAGGCTCTTGTTCTCATCAAATTCGAGTTTGGACCGGTAGTAAAAAAGCAAGCTCGTTGGCAATTACGTAAACACGCGCGACGGTGACGCAATAAAGCAGCTTTACTACGTCTGCAGTTCCCGACGCGGCCGCCCCGGGACGAGGGAGGGAGGGAGGGCAGGAGTCGTAAAAGAGAACGGCGCCGTAAAACCGGATCGCTGTCTGATGTCATCACATCAGCTTGGAAAAAGGCCAGATGCTGCTCGTGGGAATATGATTTGATAATTTGCCGGACTTGCATTTGTTCCGCATTTCCAAACCCATCCCACACTTATTTTGTTTTAATCTTCACTACTCCACATTGTCAGCATCTCCACCTCAGCATCCAAACACACTCTGACCCGCTCGACCCGTTCATGATGTCATCCGTTCGTCATTGATCACCTCTCCAGATATCTCCGAACCGGGTCACTTCTTGACTCTGAAAGAGTGAAATCATCCTGACATGTAAAAACAGAAATGAAAATGATGTACAACGATAGCTGAAGAATGGCGCTCTTGCTTCAGCGTTGCACACACACACACGCACACACTTAGGCACACGTGTTGCATGAGCGCTAAAAGGGCTGAGCGATAAATGTGCTCGCAGCTCCGTGGCCTTTAAAATGTCTCCAGTTTGTCATTTAGTGACGAGGACGTGAACTGAATGGGGTCGCGACTCAAACGGAATACCAAGGGAGTCGAGGATGTCGAGGTGGGGGAGGAGGAGGGAGGAAAGAAGAGAAGGCGGATAAGAGGAGAGGACACCAGGGAGAATGACTGGTAAATAAAAGCACGGCTGATGTTTGCGGGAAGGATGCCGAACTGTCTTGTTGTAGTCGGCATCGTGCTGAGAGCGGCTATTTGCCAGATTGAACGAAAAAAAAAAATGCCAGTGATCCATCGTTCGGAAGATTCCGACTCACTTAACAGTTAGCTCCGCCCAACTAAACTTAAAGCGAATGATGCCGTTTGTTTCAAACAGATACTTAAACGTTGCTAGCTTAATGCTAACGCTAAACAGCATCTATGTTGCAGTGCTATGACAAGAAGAAGAACAACTGAGATGAGCTCGCATCTGACGCTCTACTGCCCTCTGTTGGCCAAAGAGGAACAGATTAGTCGCGTTTCCATTCATTTCAATGGGAAGCGATGATTCGGATTGGAATGCTTTCAGTACAATTGAACATTTTTGACACACTTCTTGTCTTTGTGACCTAATATCCCGTCAACACATACACCAGCATGGTTTTCTAGGGCCCACATGCTGAAACGTGACAGAACGCCCCCCAGCTGGACTCTGATGAGGGCACTGGACCCGCTGTGCCAGTGGGCCCTTATTTGCATACAAATCAACGGCAAGCAGTGCTCACGTGCACACGATCACACACACCTCGCCACATCCTGACATGTGGATGCAGAAATCATGTCATCTGCCCTTTACACACACAAGCTTGTGGGCAAAATGTGGTTAAAGCAGCACTTGTGGTGTGTGAAATTTTTTTCTCGGCTTGTAGACCCCAAAAAACATCCCAAAAAGTGGCATAATGGAACATCAATATTTTATCTTGTCTTTAGTATCGAGAGGAACACGTATTGGTTTTGTTCCACGATGGCCCCTCGCGCGTGGTTACAAGAGTTGAGTTTGACACCTGTGCATTATTGGAAGAACATTAAAGTGACAAGAGCATCTGACCTCTGTCACATACAAAGTGAAGAGCGAGAGGCTGGGCTGAGGAAGACGAAAGATGGCGAGATGAAGTTTGAGGAAGGGGGGGCAGAATAAATAATCCCCTTTAAAGGTCGCCGTGGTTTTTCTCGGAGGGGAGGGAGGCGGTTACAAAGAGGAAAGAAAAAAAACGCTCCAAGATTTATATGTTAGCGAAGGAGCAGCACTTAAGAATTCTCCATCATCGCCACGGCGACTGGTCACCAGGCAACCGGGTACACAATGGCTGCGGTCGCCGTGGCAACAGCTCGCTCTCCCTCCCTCCGGGCGGACGAGAGGGAGACGGAGGGAGCCGAGGGGGGGTGAGACAGGTAGACAGATGGAGTGACAGGGGGAGGAGAGCGAGACGGAGGGCCGGAGGTGAGAGGCAGCCGCTCGAGGGGGAGGTGTGAAGACGAAAGGAGGCGCATTGCACCTTGGCAGGTGCGGCGCGTTGGCCAAATGAGTGCAAAAAGCAGAGTGCGAAATGTAATGAGCGATGAATGTCGCGCCATATGTGACCCGGCGCCGGGGGAACCTCGTCTTTCATTTTTCACTTTTACGCATGGCCGTTGATTTGAACACAATCGTTTATCCCGCCGGACATATGCTGCTTTCCCCTCAACTGAAATTGGCCACGTTATAAAAATAAGAAAACAAATCGGATTTTCCATACAATGAATCTTACTACCGAGTGGAAAAAAAAAAGTGAGAAATTAAAATGCGAGAATGCTTTCTCTGAGTGCGCGCAACGAGGCGCTCTATTTTTCGTGGGACTGATTTGCTAAATGAAAAAAAAAAATCTCATGCTAAAAAGTACATTTATTTTGTTGAGGTGCTACATCTTGATGGAGATGTTTCATATTAGGGGAGGAGCTAACTCCAAGTATTATTCAGGGATGAGAATTTCCATGTTTTTTTCCGTCTAAAGTATTTTCGTGAATCAAGTAAATCCGTTGAGAAAATTACTTTTTTATATATGGGGGTGAGCGGCCGGCTACCTGGCCGGGCAACGTTAGCCTCGGTGATTCTTGACTTTTTCACATTTGCCATTCTCATCCCTGATAATTGCCAGGCAGACTTCCATTTTGTTATCGTGAATCGGAGCCCAACACGAAGAAATCAACATAGCTTGACGAGCGGCGCGTCAGACTGGGCTGGCTTGGCAGAACTTTTTGCGGTGATTCACTAGAGCAGCTGATGTGACAGCTGACGCTGCATATTCATGGCGGCGACGCCCACACGCGCGGTGACGCCGCAGAACCAACGCCATTTATTGTACAGATAAAAGCGGCAAGATGCGGCTCCCATCGCTTCTGGGAAGATGAGGTCGGAGTGGGTTCAGGGGAATTTTTGGCCCAGCGTTTGTGAGGTCAGTCGGAATTGTTTCCTCGTTGGGATGATGGAAAAGGATTCAGGCGGATGGGGGGGGGGGGGGGGGGGGATTTCATCTGTTGCGCTTCAAAATAGTCAATTTGGACGGAGTAGAAAGTTAATTGTTTTAAAATGTCTGGAGCAAAAGTGGGGGCGGAATCCTCACATCTCCAAAATGGCCAATTTAGGCCAATTAGAAGAAGAAAAACGCTGATTTGCATTTTTCTCGAAAGCCTTTTCCGACACTTGAATTTATTTAATAAAGTGTAAAAATACCAAACAACGTTTGGAGAAGCCAATTGCATCGATTAGTGAAAAAATAAATAAATCCAATTGTCCGTATTTGGATATCAGAGGCTTTTTGGGCAACGAAGGTTAGCTACTTAATCAATGAACGACTGGCATGAGCACAAAGCATGATTGACAGACGCTAGCCGGCATCCGCATCGCTCCCAATTAGTCCGTCTCTAATTCCATGTTGCGCATCAACACAATTTAGTCGTTAACACCTCCGATAAGACTTACCGAAGCCTTCGGGCTCAACAGTACAGGAATGCTGTAATTGTATGTTTGGAAAGTTGCATCTCAGTTTGGATATGTATCTGTGCGTGTGTGTGTGTGTGTGTGTGTGTAGTCTTCCCGATAAGGGGTACAGATACGTAGAGCGAGAGTGAGATTGTGTGTGCGTGTGTGTGTGCGTGTGTGTGTGTGTGTGAAGGGGGGGTTGGAGGGCCTTAAAGCTGAAGCTGTAAATCACTTAACCTGGGGCTAATGGGTTTACGAGCTGTAATACACACACAGACACACACACGCACACACACACACGTGTCACAAACACAACTTGTGATGTTCTTTAGGTGGCCTAAACACAATGGATGTGTTTCATCAGTTTGTTCTCATTCTTTAGTCTCTTTGATTGTCTTCCTCCATGCACGTGAATACTAAAAAAAAAAAATAAATTTAAGCCGCTTTCTAGCACAAATTCATGAGAGAAAAAGGCGGAGAACCTCACCGTGGAAGAGCAGCAACAGCTCCACTTACGTGATGATGGGGTGGCTGCGTTGTTGCTACGACAACAAGCAGGAGGTAGAGGGGCTTGTTTGGCAGAGATGTCATTTTCTTCCCGTCGCCGCAAATCCGACGTGTCAGCTGGCGACTCGTTGGATTTATCACGGGGAGAAAATGGCGGACGAGGACGGCTGCCGGAGACGGCTCGGTTAGCTCGGATGACACCGTATGTTCGTCGCGGGAAAAAAAAAAACTCGGGCGACGCCTCCTAATTCTGTCATTAATCAATCCAGGGTTGGACTCGATGAACTAAAGCAAGAGATGGGGAGCCATCTGTTGCCAACTCTAGTTTCTTCTGTTCTTCTTGCCGGTAGGCCCGGATCGGGTAATTTGTACATTCTGGTGAATTCCTGCTAGGCTAAACTGCAATGTTCACCAGGGATTGGCAACTTGACTTAAGGTAGTCTACGGAATTTTTTTATCCCCCCACAGTTTATCAGCATTTCTTGAAGATTTTTTTGGGATTTGGATTGCGAATGCTAACGTTAGCCATTAGCCATATCATTATACCACTGACTGCCTACCTTTGTTGTTGTTAAGTTACAATCATTTTTTACCAAAATTAGCAAAATGCAGTACAACTAGAAACATGAACACAAAAATACAAAATTGAAAGACTCCTGCAATTGTCGCTGCCATCTTAACTTATTCACTGCCAACCCAGTTAATATCTTTGACGTCTATACCCGTCAATGGCACTGAATGAGTTAAAGTTCGCATCAGTTGAAACTTGCAGAGAAAAAAAAAAAACAGAAGCTAGCAGCAGACTGAAAGGGAGGCGAAACGTCAAAATGCCAACGTGTTCCCGTCAGCTTCCTCCAACAAAAGGATGGCCGCCGGCTATTCTTGTACGCCATGTCGACGTACATCTCAAATGTCAATATATCGTGCCGAGCGCTTCCGGGCTATTATTTGTGGGGTCGCGTTTTTTTTTTCCCCGGCCATCAGTCAAGACGCTATCGCCGAGGAAGTCTGAAAAGTCTTTAAAATTTGACGCCATCCGTGGCAGAAATGATTCATGACGCCAATCGGAGCGAGACAACATGGCGTTAAGCAGCCTCGCTCATTCCCGCACCGACGGACGCTCGTTTGCCAACGTAAGCAAAGATCCGGCTTGGGCGCCGGCTGTTGCCGATTGTTGTCCCTCGTTGTTTTTTTGTCACCGTCGCTCGTTCCGGATGGGATTAACGAGATTGCGCCTTGCGTATTCAGACATGAGAGTGAGACGGGCTACCGAATGTTTAGTGACGAAACGTCTGTAGGGGTGAACGGCGCTCTCTTGTTGCATTTGGCCGGGAATCAGGCTCCCCTCTGGCTGTTTCCGTCAGCCTGTTGCGGCCCGTTGCCGTAACTACTCAAGGGCCAACTTCGTCGGCGGTAGCTGGAGGCTTCGCGCCGTCGATCGGTGATGTCATTAGAAGAGTCAAACTGTGCCTCCAGGTGTGAAAATGTGGGAAGGAATCCAGAACACATCACGTTGAGCTGGCTGCTCATGCCGGCGAGCTTCCCTCAACGCTAAGCCCAAATGTCTGGCCTGAGCCAGGGCACATGTCAGTCATTAAAAGTTCAATCCTTCCAGTGTACACACATTGGAAATATTTTGGACGATTGCAGAAAGTGATCTCGTTTTTTTTATTTTTTTTATGTGCGTACAGTGGAGAACGAGTTTAGGCAATAAAAATCGTTTAATCGTTCACAATGATCGATATCCCCTGGGCTTAACAAGAAACAAGTTAAATGTTAAATCATTCCAAAAAAAAAATAAGAAACATTTTCTGGGGAACACAAATTTTGTAAATTACTTTTGGATCAAGCTAAACATTTTGTATTTATTTACTTATTTAAAAACAATTCAATTAATGTTTCATTTTATATATGAAAAAGTGGTTGCAATCATTTTTTACAATTATGCCAATTTTTAATCAGGGAATGCAATAATAATAATAATAATAATAATAATAATAATAAAACAGGCCAATCTGCAGACCTCAAAAGTCATCGATTAAAGTTTAAACATTCCTACATAGACAGAAAAAACCAAGAACAAAGTCTCCACTATTCATTTTCTCCTCAAACTATTCTTGCGTGTGTTGAGTCATTGTGTTTAAAAAGTATGTTCTAATCTAGTAAATTCTTCCACGCTGACACAGCATTCCCTTGATTTATATCCGCCGACATTCCCGGCCAACGACCGCGCAATCAACTTTCAGCGTCACTTTTGCGAGCCGCCAGCAGCGGCAGCTCGCTCGGTTCTGCCGACCCGGCCCGTGTTGACAAACAAGAGCCGAATGTCAAGTCTCGACTGTCGGAGGCTGAAGATGCAAAAGGGGTCGGCGGCGGGAGCGGACCGATAGACCCGTTTAAATCCCGGGCCCAAGTATCGTTCTCATCGACGCTCTCCTGTTGCTTCTGGAGATAAATTGAGGGCTGCTCTGCTCGCTGGCGTTTTATTGCCTTCCAAGAGAGAGCAGAGCAGAAACGGAGTTCTGGAAGAAGAAGAAGGAAGCCTCGGATAAATATTCCCACTCGGCTCACCGGCGTTATTTGATGCCGTCGTCTCATACGAGGACTTTGGCTTGCCATTAAGTCTTTTTCAGGCTGCGGACAAGCTAAAAGGAATTTAATTAAATCGCACACACGCTTCCCTTAAACAAAATCGAAACGGGTTCTTCATCTTTTGAAAACACGTGCGGTTTTGAAGGACGCCGATGTTTGACGACGTCGAAACAGAGAAAGCCACAAATTCCGAATGGGATCTGTCAGCGGCTACGCAAAGAGATTAGCGTTATGACAAGCAAGTACTTACAAGAGGGAGCTTTTAAATTCAATCATCCAAAAATGAGATGACTTATTTATGTGTACTCGAAAACCGTAAAAATAGAGCTGGCTCATCGTTTCGCTCATCTGCATGGCTGACATTCTCTTTCTAGTTGAGAATGCCCCAAGAGTTTAGATACAGCCAATTATTAGTTGGAATTATTTTGAAAAATAAACCAATTATTTCCCCTCTGTGTATCGTGACTGCAATTCAATTAGCGATTTTTTTTTCTCGTGTATTTTTAAACAAATATAAGTAATAAATTTATTGAATAAGCAAAATCAGATTTTTTTTTACGATTTTTTTAATCTGAAATGCAAATAAATCTGTTATTTGCAACAATAATTTGATAAGATGATTTTAATTTATTTTTTATTTTTTATTGAGAACAGTCCAATTACAATATTGGACTGTTATTCTTAAGCACTCATGTCATCGAGACACTAAATCCAAATTAACATACGCATCGACCAAAATGAAGCGGAAGTTGTTTTTTTTTTTCCGAATAGTTGGCAATTGCGACGAAGATTCAAATTCGATTAATCGTTAATCCGTGCAATTTCCCTGACTGCACTTCTTAAGCACTCTAAGACACCATCTGAAAAAAATCAAATATCCAAATTCACCATAATGAAGTGGAAGTTTTGTTTTTTTTCCAAAATATTTTGGCCATTGCGACTTCCAATCCGATGAATGGTTCATCTGCGCCTCCCATGCAATTTCCCTGTGGAGTTGCGGCGCGCCCGTGTGCTAAATCTCCTCTTGCGTGTGCACTTTCTTGTCGTGTCTAATAATAGCAGGCCACCTGCACTTGAAGCGAGATGGCAAGTCAACCTGCAAGCTTCCCCGCCGCGCGCTCGCCCAAATGTTCCGCCGTTGATGCGAAACACGTGTGATGCGTACTCGCCGGAATGAAACGTGCCAGAGTGTGTGTGTGCGATCCGTTAAACTGCCCAAATCAAGCCGAGGAACGGGCGTCCTTGCCGTCACCTTCCGCTTGCGCACTTGGACCGGCTTTTATTATTCATGGAGACCAAAAAAAAAAAAAAAACTTTCCTCCAATGCTCCCCCCCTCCCCTCCCCTCTCTATTTTTAAGGTAATTTATTTAGCTGATTGGCCGCGTGTTTCGTTGGCCTCCGGGGTTTTCGGCGGACGTCTTTATTGACATTGATTCGGGATGTGTTCATCGTGCTTTAGCGAGCAAAGCTGCACTTATTCACACGCCGTGACGCCATAATGACACCGGTCCAAGAGAACCAAAGCGGCTGATAGCCAATCTGAGCTTCTAATTAGGTTTCCAGGCCTCTCACTTTGGCTTATTTGCGGCGATAAACAATCAAAGATGAAAATAGCGCTTTGGCGCATCATCCGCCGGACGACTGATTTGAGATTTGCCGAGTCACACGCTGGCTTGTTGCCTGCTGCCCTTGCTCGGGAAAGTAATCCCCTCCCTTCAAAGTCAAGCGTGGACCCGGGAAGCACGCGGTCAGAATTGTAAATAAATCATCCAGTTAGGGCCAGACATGCCAGCAAGAGGAACACACACACTCACACACACACACAGCATTCAATGATTGGTGTGTCCTGAGCGTATAGACGAGGCCAGCTGATGAATGAGAGTCTGTGGTTTAATGAAGTGTGTTTATTAGGCGGCCATCGGTGGTTAACAACACGCATGCACGCCAAGTTGAAGGCCTGAAAACGTGGGAGTGGGAACAAAACAAGAAAATGAATGACAATCAAAGAAAAAAAAAAATCACTATATCGCTTTACATCCCAAGACAGTCTCTCTCTATCGTTCTCATACTCGCTCCGTCAAGTTGTTTGCAACTCTACAAGTTCCACCAAAGGTCATTTTGACGTATTTTTATTTTGGAGCGCAGACGGCCCCGACGCCATAAATCACGTTCACATCCGTCAGCGGCAGCACGTGTCAAATAACACGGCCGACCAGAGGCCCCATTTGTCAATATGCTGGATTTTGCTGTGTGTGTCTGTGTGTGTCTGTGTGTGTGTCTGTGTGTGTGTGTGTGTGTGTGTGTGTGTGTGTGTGTGTGTGTGGGAAAAATGCTAAAAATAATGGAGCAAAAGGCAATCAAAACAAAATATACATGACAAATGTTGAAAAAAAACTTTACTGACTAGGCGACTATTTCAGAAAGCCTTAAGTAGGGGGTTGCAGTATATATATATATATATTATTTCGCTTAGGTCGGGGTCACGACGACTTTTTTCATAGTCAGTGTTTTGTGTTTTTTTTTCTCATTGTTAAAAGTCAGCTTTATAGCGAGACCCTATAAAAACAAACACTCTTTTAAAATGGGTTTTCTTTTCCCTTGCTGTAAGCTTTAAACTTGCCAAAAGCATCTTTTTAAAGTGTTTTTTAGTGCCTACTTGACCCCACAGACTTTTTCAGCAATTTGACTAATATTGAACAGATCATCGAAAAAAGAGGCTTTGGGCTGTTATTCTTCAAACTAAAATAAAAGCAACCTGGAAGATTCTGCAGAAAAGGCTCCGCTATCCAATGCTAATTAGCATCTATGTTGCAATGCTTTAATCGGTAATGTCGACAGACAAAATAGCGGTATTCATTCATATATTATTTATCCTCTGCATAGAACAACAAATATTAATGCCCGACTGATGAGCTCAAGTACCGTAGTTTCCGGACTATAAGACGCACCGGAAAAACATAAAAATCTATTTTCTGAAAATATTATCTAAATGAAATCTATTGGAGCACGGACTATAAGGCGCACCTTCAATGAATGGCCCATTTTAAAACTTTGTCCTTATATAAGGCGCACCGGACTATAAGGCGCACCATTAATGCATCATGTCAGATTTGTAATCCAAATCAAATCATTCTCCATTTTATCTTTTTTACTTCAACTTCAGACGCAACAAATTACTTTATAATCACAAAATAATGATCCATAGTCTTTTTGATTCATGATTCATAGTCTTCAGCGGGCTACTTGTGATTGATTTCATGACACAAAGCTTCGGGCCAGTTTAGATTTAGGAATTTGGTCCATATATAAGGCGCACTGTCGGCTTTTGAGAACATTTTAAGTTTTTAGGTGCGACTTATAGTCCGGAAAATACGGTAGGCTTTATAATGCCAACCGAAAAGGTTTGTATGTCCTGTCTGTTTTGATGATGGCTTGTATATTTCAATAGGAAAAGATGATTGGAGATAGTTTTGAGGATGGAGGGAAGTATGTTCTGTAAAGCGTTTTGTTGCCGTGACAGCTGTTGCAAAAGCTATAAATAATAAATAAATAAATAAATAATAAAGCAATAAATAAAGATGTGTTGTCTCGTACATCCTTGGTCAAAGAATGAATTCAATTTGGATCTCAAGGCGCTGGTGTAAAAAAAATAATAATAATAACTTTGTGTGGTCCAACCTCGCAGCCTCACATTAAGCCTTTTCTCCGTGCACTATAGCTCTGATTCAGACGGGCAAATAAGCGCGAGCCGGGGAGCTCTGATGAGGTCGTTGATACGATGCATGAATGCGGACACAATGCTGAATGATTGCTAATCACAAGCGCTGAGGGATGGCGGGCTGCACAGCGAGGGCCAAAAGTGGTGATTGGGCTTTGGACAAAAAGAACCAAAAAAAAAACAAGGATAATGGAGGGCGTGCATGTGGTCGTGAACACACATGCAGTACACACACACACTCACGTACACACAAGCACGCTTAAACATCATGGGCCAGAGCTCAAAGGCCTTCCAATCAGCAGCAGCCATGATGAGATGAGAGGACCTCACCTTGTTCTCAAAACAAGTCAAATCACAAGTTAACAAAAAACCCCTGAGACCCCCGCCCCTCCCCAAGAGTCATTCTGAGGCTGCCAGCTTTATTCTTTTCTTTTCATATATTGTATATTCGCACACCCACCCACACGTGTATAGTATACGTATATAGTATGTATAGTGTATGTTTGTGTGTGTGTATATACGTGTGTGTGCGTGTGTACATATCAATCGAGATGATTGAAGGAATTGGATTAATTGTTCAGCCTTGTCTTCAAGGTTGCAACCACAATTTCTGAGTCATTGTGCACCTGCCTGCGTTTTAGTCAGCACACACTTACACACTCACTATTGTACACTCCCACCTCTCTGAATTACCCGACATTGCAGGTGGGAGAGACTCCATTACCGAGTTGAACTCTAACCCCGCCTCGGCTGCCCGTCCAGAGAAGTGTGTGTCTGTGTGTGTCTACGTGGGTGTGTGCGCTGCATGAGCCCTCCGCACTATGCTCGCTGGATCTTTTTGGAATTCTGGGGAAGTATTTCTGTTTGTCTGATCAAGGAGCCTACCGACCAGTGGTTCTCAAACTGAGGTCCCTGGACCACCTGAGGTCCACAAGTCGTAGTTTGGGCGATCCGCAAAAGAGTATCTACCTAGCTAGCTATCGGTAAAAGATATAGGGTATAGGATATACGTATAGATATAGACTACATAGATATATAGATATAGAATATATAGATCTAGTAATTGAAACTAACTGAAAAAGTAACTGAAACAAGGACACTTGTGCTGGAAAAAGGTCGTAACTGTTTCTTTTGGTGCTCCGAGTTTATTCTTGCGAAATATTTATGGCAGGTATACGCAGAAGTAAGCCACCTACATTTTATTTGATTAATATTTCAGACATGATGGGGATAGCAGCGGCGGGCTGGGGGAAAAAAAAATGAAAGAGTGATAAGTTTAAAGGCATGACGAATGTATATTTTTGCAAAGCGAGCCTTTAACAAAATAGAGAAGCGTGTCTGCGGCTGCCAAAGGTGTGTGACTGACAAGTCGGAAATAGGAAGCTAGAATAGCAAACGCTTGTTTATTTGACTGGCTGAGATTGGAAGGGAAAAAAAATCAAGACACCGATATCATACATTTGCGTCTCATCGGAAAAGCAGCTGCGAGCCAAAATATGTAACATGGTAACTCCCCCCCCCTATCCTTCTTTTGACAAATGTCTAAACTTTTACTTGCTTGGACCTCATCCAAAAAAATAATTGATGCAAGAGCTACATTCATATTTCTTCACTATAAACATAAAACAAAGAAGACGTACACGTTTGTACTGAAAGCAACGGCACAACTTTGCTGAGGCTCTGCAGTTTTCTAAAGCTGAGCTGTGATTGGTTGTGACCTGAGGCAACTGTGATGTCATTTTCAGTTGACAGCAAGTGGCAAAATGGCCGCCCCCGAAGATGGATGGATGGATGGATGGATGGATGGAGTTTACTGCTAAACTCCTATTCCACAAATGCCATATTAATCAGTTAATTAATAATATTACCGTATTTTCCAGACTATAAGGCGCACCGGACTATAAGGCGCACCTTCAATGAATGGCCCATTTTAAAACTTTGTCCTTATATAAGGCGCACCGGACTATAAGGCGCACCATTAATGCATCATGTCAGATTTTTAATCCAAATCAAATCCTTCTCCATTTTATCTTTTTTATTTCAACTTCAGATGCAACAAATCACAAAATAATGATCCATAGTCTTTTTGATTCATGATTCATTTACTTATGATTGATTTCATGACATAAAGCTTCAGGCCAGTTTAAATTTAGGAATTTGGTCCATATATAAGGCGCACCGGACTATAAGGCGCACTGTCGGCTTTTGAGAAAATTTTTGGTTTTTAGGTGCGCCTTATAGTCCGGAAAATACGGTAATTACGCTAATGGGGGCACAAGCAACAGATTATTGTAAAGAACATTTTTGGCTTCCATTTTAATGACAAGGTATTGTAAATTGTAATTCACTTTTATTGTTCTAAGCGTCAATGGAAAGTTAGTTTCTTTCATCATTTAGCTTTTTTTTTTTTAACTTAATCGGCCAAATAATCGTCTATCAAAATATTATTTTGCTCCTGCGTGACGAAAGTTGCAGTTTGTTCTTTCATCGCACCTTTTGTACCCGAGCGGTAGGCAACATCTGTACGACGCCTGCCAAAGATGCAGGCAGAATCGGCTTTCCATCGTGCACGTGTACCAAAGAAGAGAAAGGCAAACGGTGTAGGGGCGCATCCATAATGCATCGGGCTTCAATGAGCGCGTATGCGTCAGTGTGTGCTGTCATACATCGGACGGGCTGCGAGTGCGTTCGCAATCAGTCGTCATGGTAATTGGGATGCACTTGTCACGAGGATTTTCTCAACATGTGCTTTTTTATGACGCGTGCTTATCCTATGTACTGCATGTTCTAGTATAATAGCAGCGAGTCTAGAGGTGTGATTAATCCACAATTTATCGTTTAGCAGATTGATCGATAATTGTTTGGATAATGATTATCATTTAGTGACCTTTGTGTATTTTCTGCATTGTTAGTTATTAGAATGTCCAATTTCGTAATAAAGGGATGGAAATGAAAGCATGTTTTGAAAAAATCTGATTCATCGATTAATCGACAGATTAAATCGATGATCAATGTAATGGTTAGTTGCAACCCTGTTGCCTGACAACATGTTAGCTATGGCCAATCTGATGACTGAAAAGACAAACTTTATGAAACACCTGTAGGATCAATAAGTGCCAAACCGATTGGTAATCGGCCGGCCAATTTAATCCGGAAATATTAGCTCTTTTTTAATTGCTGATTTTTGCGGAATATTTTTACAGACAATATAAAACAAATCATCTGAAATTCAAACATTCCCCAACCCCAAAACAGAAATTATTTTTCTGTATCTGTTGTCAAAATAAATACTTAATGATAAAGTTTTATCTTGTATTCAAAACAGAAATTATTTTTCTGTGTCTGTTGCCAAAATAAATACTTAACAATAAAGTTTTATCGCGTATTCAAATGTTCATTTAGCGACGCACGATGATGCATTCATTATACACTTTTTTATTGAATCGTCCGATTAATCGGTTATCTGAATTTCTTTCTCTACCAAATAGCAAAATTACTTCAAAAATTCCATATCGGTTGGTTACTATCGTCCATCGATACTTTCCATTTTCACTTCCTATTGGTGTCATGTTACGATATGATTTTTTTCCAGCCGCATTCTCCCTTGCTTTTCCTTCCACTTCTGCTATCTGTATTCCTGTGTGTGTAAGTGTGTGTATATGTGTGTGTTTGTGTGTGTGTTGCGTTGACATTTTAGCAGAGTGCCAGCCCGCAGTAATTTCCCCGTAGACTGTCTGCTATCTGCCCGCTCCTCCGCCGCGCGATCCTTCCATCGGGGCTCGCCTATACGATCATCCATACGGCCGGCCACCTCCATTTTGTCAACATGACCTCAATACGACTCGTCCAGCGCCGTCCGCGGGTCCTTCTGTCTTCCTGTCTGTCGCTACGAATCTCACTCAGAACCCAACGCATCCATTTGGACCGCCGTGACCTTTGCCGGACACCAGCGCGTCGATGACAAACAGACGGAATCGTTAGTGTTGGATTTGATTGCATTCAAAACAATTCAGCGTTAACTTGACAGATAGAGAAAGGCACGTATGACATGAAACATTGTTTACGTTCCGTACGTGATTTCGATCGAGCGAGCCTGCACACGGATCCCCTGCTGTGAGCGTGTGTGTGTGTTGGTGTGTGTGTGCGCGAGCCAGGTGTAGATTAGCAGGCTGGGGCTCGGGGACTGTTCTCAGAACACAGGCACTCATGTGGGTGGTGGGTCCTGTATGGGGTTAATTAACTGGATGCACACACACACACACATACAGTATAAACGTGCAAAAAAGCCTATCAGTGTAGCAACACCTGTGGCTGTCGTGCGTATCTTTGTGTGATATCTCACGTTCTGAGCTGGAACATATCCCCCCCCTCATACCCGCACCCCCCCCTTTTTGTGGCACAATACCACACATCCAATTGCAGAAAATGAAAATACACGTCACGCGACAATACAGAGGCGGCCAGGCACTCTTCTCCAGGGCTTTTGAGCACGGCTGTCACTGTGGCATGTTGTGCTTCACAAAGCGAGGCCGCATCACACTCCTTTGTGTGGAGACCAGACAAAGGTGCCATAGCGCGGATGCAAATGCCCATCCAGATGCCAACAGTAATGCACACACAAATGTTGCGTTCTACACAAATGTACTGTAAGCAGACATGCGTGAACACACACCACTGAGGTTTAGCAAAATCATGTCATTAAGGCATTTTGTCAGAAAAATCCTGGAGTATCGCTCAGTTCATTTTTTTAAAGTTAAACCCACGAGTCTAACAAAGCAGTTTTAAGTTGTAATAAAAGTGTTCGCCAACACGATTTTGAATGCATCACAATCTCAAAACTACACAAAAATAATTTCTTTTCTCGGACTATTGAAACGTCATTTGGAGTGCATAAATAGTTACTGGAGGTGATCAGTTGTCGAGCTGCTATTTTGTGTTGACGTTCTGTCTTTAGAAGGGAATGTAAATGTATGCGCCCTTTACCTTTTCAGCCTGGAGCTAATCGCATTTAGCTCGCGGCCCCCCCATACTAGTTCGCCGTTTAGTCGTTTGGCACGTCACGCGACTCGAGTGGCCCTTATTCGCCACCAGCATTCGTGGCCCGAAGCGCTCGGGGGAAACGTACGAGCCGCAACCCCGGCGTTCAGCGCCTGCTTCGAGAATGATCGTAAAACAAATAACGTCGTCACTGTCGAGATCTGCGCATTGTGAAAATATTTGATTCCCAGCGTTCCGCCTTCTTGCCAAAGGTGACGTTACGAGCCCACTTTATGGACGCCGTAACGAGCTCGGACGGCGATCGTCACGCTATCGAGTGTACGTCTGATCTCTTAAATCCGTCACGCCCGGTGACGGGAATCCCTGGCTCCAAAGTCCATCTCGATGAGCCGTGGCGCTCTCTACACTCCATTTCATTTCTCCAGCCCGGCTAGCGCATATGAAAAGGCGTATATTATTTCTGCGGGGAGGGCCCGGCTCCAAAACGGGCTGCTTTATGAGCCCAGGCTGCGGCGACAGGTGGTCGGGCTTTAATGAGGGAGAAGGCCAAAGGCTGTGGCGAGCTCGCGGCTCGCACGTAGGCAAGGCGGCAAAGGTTGAGATTGTTTTCCAGCACGTCGCTGTCTACTCTTCCTGGGCAGTTTTTGTATTTGGATAGCAAATGAAACACAAGCGCCCCCCACCTAATAAGGGGAGCAGAGCGTCAATAAAACCAACATACTCAACCAATTACTAGACAGGTGAGGCAGATTTTACATGACCTCCTGCTACTTGATTAACAAGAAAAACCAAGACAATCATTTCTTCGCTTGTATTCACATCACACGTTTCTGAGAAATAGTCGCATATCACTGCCATTGACGGCTGTAGACGTTAAATATCAACTTTGATTGGGCCGGCAGTGAATTAGCACAAAACACACTTGCGTCGAGGGATGTTTTATATCACTTTCCGACCGTATTCACTTTTGAGTATTCAGTGATGGATGTAGTATTTTTGATACATAAAGGCACAGATGATACATAAAAAAGCAACAAGTCGCATTGTTAGCTTAACGCATGGTCGCGCCGGCTAGCATTAGCGATATTTGGCTGTTATTAGCCATACTTCGGATTTTAAAAAGAAGGGTTGGGCTAGCATTAGCGCTAATTGTCTGTTCTGAGCCATGCTAATACTAAATAACTAAATAACTTCGGATTTTAAAAAGTCTGCCAATGCTGTTGAGCGGCGAGGGTCTGAAGCACTTTCTCTAGACAAAAAAAGTCAAGGCACCGGCATCTCAAGGCACAGCGGAAGCGACAAGCACTTGTAGCTTGGCAATTAGCACTTAGCACTAACTCAGCCCTTCTTCACTTTTGTGTTTTTGCGCTTCCAAAACAACATCTTTTTGTTTTTCTGTGTCAAATTTTGCGTGTCAGTGACTCTGGGCTAACAAAAGAACCGCTATGGAAATGAGGCAGCTAGTCCTTCCGTCTCTCTCAGGTAAAACGTGCGCGTGTGTGCATCCAGGTGGGCGGCGGCGTGCGATTGGTTGACTGTGACAAATGACGTCTTCATTCTGTTCACACTCATGAAGAGATGAGAGAGCAAAAGATCAACATGTACGTCTGCGCCCGTGATTTACTGGAAGTGTGAGGGCGGATGGTGACCAACGCACACACACACTCGTTAGTTTAGTTATCCACTTTAAGGAGTGTGTTTTGGTGTGGAGATGTGAGCAATGTGAGCTGACAAGCATGACAAGTGATGTCTCTATCCAGCTGCTTTATAGGCTGTTGCACTCTATGTGTGTGTGTGTTCCCGGGTCATAGCGGCCGCAGGCGTTTTGGACCCGCTTTGGAACAGGGCGGGATGGAAAGGGAGCCGTTGTTACAATTCACACTCCAGGAATGTCTGAGCTCCTGACTTGTCTTCTGGGAATTTCCTACCCTCGCTGGCTTCCTCACACTTGATTATCTTTTGCCTCCATCACCCCCGAGGTGACATGCGGAACGGAGGGGGAGGAGCCTCGCCACACACCTGGTTTGCTTTTGCAGGGAGAAATACGAGAGAAAGAAATAAGCCGAGTTGAGAGGCGGTCATTTGATCCCACCGCTGGGATATTTGAGATTTATAGTCCTTTTTCAACCATTTTATGGTATTCTGTGTGTGTGTGTGTTTTTGTGTGTGTGTGTGTTCGTAACAACACTTCAGATCTCAACAACATTTAATGGTACATTGACTATAGAGCTGGACCACTATGTTGTTGTTTTTTTTCTTTCATGGCGAGACCGATAACATATTTGGAGGCAATATTCTTTTCAGTAAAAGGGAAAATATAGTTGTCCAAAAAAAAAAGCAGAGTTAACAAGGTCAGCAGCATCGCTTAAAAAGCTCCCTGAAGTTAACACAGCTTTTTATTTATTTATTATAAGCAGTCAGATTTTTTTTTTTCAAGACTTTAAAATGCCAAGTATTGGTGGCAATAACAATTACACAAGTAAACACTTTTTTACATTTTATTTTAAACCAAGCAAACATTTTTAGATAATTTATTTTGCTCTGCTTACACATCTGCCCTTATTTTATCCCCCCTCGAGTATTTGAGGTTTTCATAAAAATAAGGTTCAGCAGCAGGTAGCAACACATTGCGTTTAGTTTTTCTACGTCAAAGTTAAAAAATTAATTCTGATGCACTTGACAAAAAAAGTAAGACATTTCCAAAATCGGCATCAAAATTCTGTTTAATATACTTACAAAATAGGTTTTTCCTTGATTAGAATATGTTGTTGACTAGTAATAATTCCTTGTATGGGAGTTAAATATGTTCTATCATTGAAATGAATTGTAATGCCATTAATCCGTTCTTGGTACTCTGTTTTTTTTTTTTTTTTTTTAACTGAAAGAGGAATTGATAGGCAGGCAAATGGTAAATCCCAAATGATAGTTTCGTCTTTAAAAGGGGAATGTTTGAACCAAAGAGAATATTTTGCCCATCTGCGGAGGACCTTGCATTTGAAGACGGCGAGCCCGCATTGATGTTGAGTGCTCCAGTCGGATCGCCGTGTTTTCTTTGTGCTGATAAGTGCCTGGGCCTTGGGCACTTGTGTTTTAATTAGCAGCGGGCTGTATGAACAGCGAATTGCACGCTATATCTGTCCTCCTGCTGAATGGTCGGCGGATAGAGAAAGAAAAGGGCAAAATGGCCGAGGGAGGGGGTTCAGCTGAGGAAAGAAAAGTGCAAGAAAATGGCGTCGGATTTTAGGCATTAAACGCAGAGGCTGTGTTCGGAATGGCTCGCTTATTCTTGCACGCCTAATTGGTCAATTATCACTCGTGCGTTTGTGTAATTACAACGCGGCAGCCGGCGGAACGTCTGCGATGCATATCGAACAAATTAATCTGTTAAAATTTTATTGTTTTAAGAGCAATGTACGTGTATTATTTTACGAAATGAATGCAAACATTGTGATCGTCAAAGATTAAGAGTGCCTCGTCGTCTGCCATGAGTGTGCGCACAAGAGAAATCAAAAAAAGGAATTTTGCAATCTCATTTCATATTCGTCCTTTTAGTCATTCCAATTTTCAAACAGGCTTCTCCACTTTAAAGGGACTGAAATCCAAATCACTTTTTTGTGTGTTTGGCAATTGCAGCATTGGATATTTTTGATTGCTCACCGCACTTTGCAACATCACAACAAAACGGTCAACTCACTCGGTAGCAGAGATGGGGACTCGAGTCACTGTGACTTGGACTCGAGTCGACTCGAGTCGCTGTTTTGATGACTTGTGACTTGACTTGACAAAAATAAAAAAACTTGAGACTCGACTTGGAAGTTAAAGACTCGGGACTTGACTTGAGACACGATGACTTGAATGACTTCCGTGTTATTTAGTTTATGTTTTCAGTTTGAATATAAAATTAATAATACTTTTAAAAAAGTAATATCGATAACACGGTAGGAGCGCAGGCTGAGAATGGCGTTGTCATGATTGGATCGCTACCCTGTCAATCAATCAGTCGTGCCCTCGTGTTGATTGGAGAATCACGGCCCTTTATATCAGACGTGCACAGCGGGAGCGGTACCTTCGGCTATCGTAATTACCTTTATGACGGCAAAAGGCGGACAGCACAGTGCAAGATATGCAACAGAAACATTTCAGACAGCCAGACGACTTTGTCCGTTTGAAGTTTATAGAGCTCTGGTGTCTCCAGATGTTACAGATGAAACATAAAATGTTTCTAATGCTCTTTAATGTGTTTCTTCTTTCAGATTTTTTTCAGATTATTTTCTCATATTTGCAACTCAAATGTGTCCGACACTGTCGGCAGATGTTCATTTGTTTAGATTGAGCTGTCAATCATTGTATGAGGTAATTTCTTTTTTGTTTGATTCCATGGTGTATTTTACTGAATATCAGTAATTATAGTGCAAATCCAAATTATTGTCATATTTTTTAAACAGGTGAGACACATTGGCCAATGATGGTTACTTAAAGTTACTTATATCTTGTCTTTTCACGTTACTAAGATCAGATTCTGCGGGTAAAATTGCAATAATAAGGTGACTTGACTTGGACTTGACCTATTTAAGGACTTGACTTGGACTTGACTTGACCTATTTAAGGACTTGACTTGACTTGCCCAAGAAAAAAATGACTTGAGACTTACTTGAGACTTGAAGATTAAGACTTGAGACTCACTTGAGACTTGCACATGTGTGACTTGGTCCCATCTCTGCTCGGTCGTGATTTGGAACACAGCCAAAGTATTGATTTGAATGTCGCCCCGCTTCCTCCCACTTTCATTTCTTCGCCATTTGGAGTGCAGTGAGGACGGATGGAGGACATGATGGAGAGCAGGAAAGGAAGCGCTCGAAGGGGGGCGTGACAATTCAAGTGCGGCTGGAATGGGAAAAAGGGAGCTTTAATGGTTGAAGACCAACATGAAATGGACATAGGGGGAGATAAGAGAGGAGCAAAGGATGCTGGGAGGACTAAGGTGCTCTAGAAACGGGGGTTGTGGTCTGCGTGCTCGCCCCCCACCGCCTCCAAAAGCGCTTGTTATCTCTATTAGCACCTGCTGGGCTAACGAGGGCCCCGCTTCTCGTTGCCAAGACAACGCTTTGCCACCCTTCGCTCATTCCTTATACAGACGCGCGCACACACACACACACACACACACACACACACACACACACACACACACACACACACACACACACACACACACACACACACACTACCTTCAATCTCAAGCCGCCCTTCCCACTGCTGCATACCCTCCACAGAATAAAAGGAAAGATTGGAAGAGGGTGGTGTTTTTTGTGTGTCTGTGTGTGTGTCTGTGTGTGTGTGTGTGTGTGTGTGTGTGTGTGCTTGTGAGTGAAGGGGAAATGCTGACAATATAAAGTGAAGGTGTGTTATGAAGCTTACCTATTTGATGACAAGGAAGCTTGGTTTATTTGTTTCTTCTTGTTCATTTCAATTTTTTTTTCTCTTATTAGCATGTGGCTAATTAGCGTTGCCAAAATGTAAATCAGTCAAAACATATTTTATTTAAAAAAAAAAAAATGCTTGCATCAACTCTGCTAACATTTCATCAGGTGGTCTGGAGCTTTACTTGTATTTATATTCTCCAATGAATCATTTCACAGGTGGCAGCGAAGGCGAACCGCTCGGACGCTTTAGTTTTGCCAAGCGTCGTGTGTTGCGCCTTTTTACCCCAAGTGCTCATTGTCACGCCTTTACGATGCACTCGCCACCCAAAAAAAAAAAAAAAGTAATTAAGATCCAGTTCATGCCGGTGCACCTCTTTAATTAAACTGGCAGATGAAAAGAAAAAGATGGCTCAGCTCAATGTTTAGTTTAACAAAACAAATGGCTGATAATAGCGCTTGTGTTGAACCTAAAATGGGGGTTGAAAAAAAGGAAATCCATGCAAAGCTCCGTCAGTTTCTGCTTTAAATGTCAAGTAACTGCACTCCAACATTCACCCGCCCTTAATCTTCCCCCACCCTCTCGCCCTGATCCTCATGCATGCTGGCTTGATTTTTGGCTGCCTCGGCGAGATGGAGAGCCAGAGAGCCAAGATGAGCGGCTGCGGCGGCCAAATGACAGGGTGCTCGGACACGTTCTGGCTTTTCGGGCCTTCGCTGCGGTGGAAAATGGATGTGGGGGTGGGTGGGAGTGTTAGCACGCAAGCTGTAAAAGGGAAAATAATATTCTAGCCCCAATGTGGGATGTTTTTCTTAATATCACCAAGGTTTGCTCAGACCAACCGTGGATGGAAAACATTTGGCACGATTATTAGCCAGCCAGGCAAATTAGGAATAAATAAATTGGTAGAAACGGACTCGTTGCTAATAGAATTGACACTAATTAAGACACTAATTGGACAAAAAATTGAAAACATTAACATAGACATTGGAGTACGCTTGAATGAATCAGTAGAAACTGCAAGAGTGTCAGGCTGTCGACATCGCTTAGTGGCTAGCCGCTAGCTGCTAATGCTAGGAACAGGCGCCACACTAAAATATCAGCATTATTTTTTTAAGCATATTTAATGATTGATTTCGTCATTTCAGGAGGATAATGTGTTAATGGTGGCATTTTAACTCCAACTGAAGTCCAACTATTCAATTTCTTTTGTTAAGACGATTCAAATCAGCCACAAACCATTTAAAAATAAATGAAAGCCACAGATTCCTGCGTTTTACTGTATTTCGTATGCGTAGCCTTGCTATGGCTAGCTTGACAAACAAACAAAATAAACTTGACAGAAGGAAAAACATTGATCATTATCTTTTCAATAGAGGCCCTCAAATGACTCGAGGACTCCTTTCACCCCTCGTTGCGAAAGTCCGAATGGCCGCACTTTGGATTGTTGTTGTGATCTTGTGTTTCCAGGCATTGCGTTTGCGGTCCCAATTGTGTATTTTTATAATAGTTGTTGAAGCAGCTGCTGCTGTTGTCTGGGGCTGTGAGCTTGTTGTTGTCTACTTTTCTTCTTTTTGTGTGTACGTAAATGGCCAGCTGGACGCTCGACCAGTGGCCCTGCGTCCGCAGATAGGCCCGAGATGGATGCCCGCTGCTCTTTTGTGGCGGGCGAAAGAAAAGACAAGTGAGTCAGCAACACACACACTTTCCTTTCGAGCATTTTATGTCCGCAAACATTTTGTTCTTTCTGCTGCTGTGATTTGTGGCGACAGCAGAGAATGGAACAAAAAGAGGGGACGAGAGTACATGAGCAGCCTTAATGCGGCGAGGCACGTCGGGCTGCGGAGCGCCACACAGATGGACCGCTCTTTATATTGAATGAGCCAAATCTACACAATGAAATATTAATGACGACAATTTGCAACTTGTGTACATCACCGAGCACAATTAGCGCTGGAGTCACTCTGGCAGAGCACAGGAAAAAAAAAAAACCCTCTGGGCACATTCGGGAAATTTAGTTGGACCGACATTTGAAACGTAATGTAGTGCTTAAGTTTTCATGACACTAACTGAAGGAAACAATTTTGAAAACATTCAAACTTGGTGGGCCTGAATGGTGGAAAAGTTGGATACGAACGGTGAAAATGAGAGCGTGTAACAGAATGCAAACATAATATCGGCGAAAAAAATAAAATAAAAATGTCTTCCTCCATTACGTCGCTAATGATGTTGTGCTAGTGCGGTGTAAGACCGGTTAGCAAGGCGACGTGTGATGAATGATGGATATGAACGGAATTGTGTACAAAGAGTGAGCGGCAGTTGGGTGCAGTCATAAAAAACACTGCGGCGCCATTTGCCGCCTCGGGCGCCATAGCAGCGCTAGCGATTCTAAGCTAGCATGAGATCAAGCTGACATTAGCCACGGATGCTATATTGTTAGCATTACTTCTTTGGAATGGAGTGTTGCTATAGAAAATTTTACCAGTTTGATGTTTCATATTTTGGGGAATGTACAGAAAATCAAGAGGTAATGAGTTTACGTGCTAATTGCGCGCCGCTTTTTCTCAATTGTTCGGTTTTTTGCTTGGCTAATCTTATGCCGGGTTTTTGGCACTTGGCTGATGAGGATGAACATTTAATCGGCTCGGCTAGTTTCAGCAACTTTCCCGAAATCGAGTAAATTTCAGATCGAAGTATTTGTACTCGATTACTTGTGACCGCTGGGAATGCAGTTGTCTAACACAACAGTGTCAAGCTTCACTTGATTCCGTTCAAGCATAAACCCACCTGAGAAAAATCATATCTTCAAATTAATCTCCTCTCTGCACGCTCGGGTGAGCGCGGTAGTTTTGCGGCCAGCCACAATCGGCGTGAGGGATCTGCTTACGCTACAGCGGTTTGTTTGATTTTAATTTTTAACACCCTCCCCACCACCACCTCCTCTCCTCTTTTCTCCCATCGCCCTCATTACCTTTTACGTGATTTAATCAATTATTCATGGCCTGCATTGACGAGCCGCCGGGATGCACAACAAACACTTGAGGAGCGCTCCAGCGTTGAAGCGCCGGCGCCCCTCCGCAAGCGGGAGCAGACGAGGCCTCGCTTAGGTCCGCGAGTGTCTCCCGAGGACCCTCGTGGAGGCGAGGAATAGACCAAGGCAAGGCGGGAGATGAGAAGTGGGCACTTGGAAGGAGCGAGGAAGGGGGGGGGGAGAAGGTGAAAGAAAGGCAGGCGGCGGAGGGCAAACACAGTTGAAGCGCCTGCGATCAATAATGTGCCACTTTTTTTTTTTATGGCGGCGTCTGCTGCGTGGCAACACAAATGAAGTCGACGTCCACCATTGTCCTCTCATATTGGAGCTCCTGAGTGCTGTCTGGGTATCCAGAAAAAAAAGCAAAAAGGACTAAAGACAAATAAAACACTGGTGAAATAAAAGTTGGCTGGCGAAGGATATTGTGGGAAAAAAAAAATCAAATGACCTTCTCGAAGTTTCATCTCACTAATGGTTATTTACCTTGCTGGAAAAGGGCTTCGCTTTCTCACCAAAGAGAGGAGGGGAGGGGGGGGGGGAGAATAAGGAAATATATCAGTCATGTCGGTTTCCCTGGCGACACCTGCTCAGAGGTTTGGCCAGGAAGGGATATAAAAAAAAAAAAGAATTACATGTCAATATTTGTTCCCTTGCACTGAATCAGATACATTACATTCTCTTTCGCTAAAGCCAATTCTGCGGTTTTGTGGAGGATTTGTAAAGGAGGGGCGGGGCGGCCAGCGAGGATGACCAAACGGCCTGAGAAGGGAGGACAGTGGACTTTTCCCAGAGAGGAACTTGGCAATACAAACAGCCAGACGAGTCGCCGCCGCATGTTGGTTTGTCAGCATCATGCTCGAAATAACAACCGTACTTTGCGTGTCCATTTTAAAATCGGGTATGCATTTTGGTTATCTTATAAGAACTTGAGATGACCCGAAGGTTTTTGGAGAAAAGGCCGTTCGACTTTTCACAACGTAAACAGGATTTCATTTGTCACTTTCCGATTTCACAAAAGGTGATTCGATACAATTTTCCAAACGATTCGAGGACAGTTCGATTCGTACAGATTCGATTCACTTTGACTCAATGGGATTACGATTCAACTTGATATGGTGCGGCTCAGTTTGAGAGAATATAAATCTTTATTTTCTTTATTTTCACTTTACTAAATACTTTTCTGTGGTCATTTTAAAACATTTGATTCAACTCGATTCAACATCCTGTCAAATTCAAATCCATGCATCGAAATGAAAATTGACGTTCCGAATCTCGCACAGCTCTGTCATGCTCCAGCAATTATTTTCCGCGCCTGACAACCTTCTCCCCCGATCTGACCCATCCCGTTTAAAAAGAACAAGCAAACAAATAAATGAGCTGCCAAGGCAAAGGCTAATGAACTTCCAACGACCTGCAATTGACAGCCTCGCACGCCGGGACTCAATAGTTGATCGGGTTGCCAGGGTGTGCGTCCTTTACGTTTTCGTGTCAACGCTGATGACAGCGGCTAATTAATTGGCAAGCCGGAGAGACTTCCGAGTCGCTGCCATCTGTTTTTACACAAATCCGTACAGCGTGCTGTCCGGCCCTCGGGGCTCGAGCATCGGTCATCGAGGGCCGCGCGGCGGGAGCGGCCCAGCCTTCGATTTAATTACGCGTGTGCGCTCACGCTGCGTTAGCATTTGGACGCTACATGAATATTTTCCGGCGAGTATTGTTTTGTTGCCGCGTCGCGTGCGCTAAGTAGCAATTGCATCGTCTCATCATCGTCCACTTTTGTCGCCGATTGTCTCAAGTAGCAATTTTCTCCCGCCACCAAAGACGTTTGATTGCCAGATTAGAGATCGTCGTCGTTGGTTTACATCCCCCGTTACAAAGGTTAATTACTGCTGCGGCTAAATTTGGCAGCTCGGTATTCAATCCTTGCTCGCCGTCATAATACTTGAACAAGATTTACGTCACTTCAAAGCACTTGGTAATCCGCGCGCAAATTTTCTCTGATCGTATTTGTTTTGGCTGTAATCTGGAAAAAGATCTGATCAATTCCTCCTGTGGGTCTGGTTCTAATTCATATCCGGCCTTTTTATTTCCAAGGGTTTGTCCGTCCGCTTTGGAAACTTCCTGTCTGGGTTTCAGCGCTAAAAGCACGCAAGGGTTCACGTTATCTTTGGCTGGTAATCCTTGGGATTAAAATGCACATGAAGATTAAATGCATCAAGTCCAGATGTGTTTTTTTCTTCCCTAAACCGAGGTCCGAATGGTTTTCTTGAGCGAGTAGCTCCAAACGAAAGCCACCTTGTGAAGATTTCACTGTCAAGTCGTTCAAAGACGATCAAAGGCTTATTAGCGTCTTTGGTGTGAAATCAGTAATCTGTGATGGATTATATTATGTAAACATCCCTTGATTGCATCTTGTTAAGCATCCTGGTGGATTTTTTTTTTTTGTGTTTGTCTTAGTGGAGCAGAAGAAAAGACAAACTCCCGAAGGGGTGTTTGTTTGAGAAGTAATTAATTTTGGATTGGCCACAACATTAGGTACAGCTGGACATTTTGATTTTTAATAGAAGGAAAAATGAGTAAATCATATTTGATGTCCGTTTAGTGGAGTGGGTCAAAATTGGGGTTGAATTTATATTCAGTATGTAAAAAAAAAATGTTCAGCTGTGATTGGGTTCTTAATTTGATTTGGAAGTCAGCTTTCCTCTGATTGGTTTAGATTCCGATATGCGGGCGTTTTGTGGCTATTCTTTGTGTTAGCGCTGTTAATAAAATGGGGAAAAATATGCCTGAAACGTGGAAAGCATTGATTTTTTTTTTTAAATTGGCACACCACAGGGATGCGTGTTAACAACCCTAAAATTTATCAGTGATAAACAAACAATGTTTTGGGGAAAAAAGGCTTTTCAGTTTTACAGTCCCAATTTGAAGAATGTAAAATATTTTCAACAACCAAAGGGTGTTTAGTTGCCTTCATTCAGATTTTTCGGATAAAGTTGTTGAAAAGACAAAACTTAATTCCATCGTGACGGTGTACAAGTTTGTCAAAAGTTTTTTTTCTTTTCCTGTCTAATCTGTCAGTGCTGTGCATGTCAATGCCGACGTAAATGCGTCGTGGCAGTGACGTTGGCCTCAGGCGTCCCGCGTCGACACACTCGGGTCAAGTCGAGGCACCTCTCGGAATTATGTGAGCGCGTCTCTTTTTGGGCTGGTTTGTAACCTTGAGAATGTGACGTCGTTCTTCTCTTTTGAAACGCGGCCTTCAAAACCTGGCCTCGGGGGTCTCATTTGGATACCGCATCCCAGCCAACATTTGACCTTTTCAAAGCCCCAAATGCCTTTTCCTCGCTCCACATGCTCATTTTCCCCAAAGGATATGAATTGCAGATGGCGGCGAGCTTTTGGAGTTATCATTTACATTTTTCCCAAGTGTTGCCGTTCACTTTCCAACTTTATTTTCTAACCTGAGGCTGTCAGAAAGAGAAAGCAGACATTTTATTCTTCCCCCCTCATACTACCCTGTGAGTCAGCCTTCCTTTTCGCCGCCTCCGCGAGACGTGCCAGACATTCCCGAGTCTGTTTAGTTGTCGTGGAGATGTTTGAGGAAATGCATGCATTCTCGCGTGCATATTTGTGCCGGCATCCCAGCTAATGAGGCACCCCCCCCCCCCCCCCCCCCGTGTGCGAACGTGACTGCAGCAGCAAGCCAGAATCTCAGATAATATTAAGATATTCTGTCAGAGAGACAAAGTGACCTGTTCAGCCCTCGCTGACATTTTGAAGGAAATCACTTTTTTTGGCCTCTGCCTTGAAAGGGATTTTGCACGGCAGCAGGCGAGGCACGCGATTCCAATCTCGGTAATACGCGGATAGACATCCTCCCTGAAAGACGCCATTTGACTTCATATTGCTGTTAGCTGCACAATACCAGAAGATGCACGCCCGGCGTCGCAAGAGAAAGCAATCATCACATACTGGGGGGGGAGAAAAAATCCTTCACCAAACCCAATAAGGTGTTTATTAGTCATCGGCAAGAAGAAAACGGAATCTTACAACAGACGAGTTAGTATGCTAATTTGTCGCAAGGAAATAATCCGCCTGCTACCAGCAGCATTTTCCACTAAAGAGCTCAGCTTAAAAGCAAACAAGCGATGACAGGCAAAGATGCTTTGTTGCCATTTGATTCTTAGTAAAAAAAAGAAAATTCAACCTATAGAATCGTGTGTGTGTGTGTTTGTGTGTGTGTGTGTGTGTGTGTGTATATACAAATATGTATATATGTGTATATGAATGAATGAATGAATGAATGAATCTTTATTTCGAACATGATTTAAAGAATAAAAAAACAATAAAAAACAAACAAACAATGTACATCACTGTTCGAAAATGAGTAGGTAGAAGCCTAAACTTATAAATAGAATAAATAAAAAGGAATAAAAAGACATTATCGTCATGGATTATTCAAACGAAAAGAAAAGTTGTAGTTGTACTAAGTGTTCATTAGTATATCATATATTTTATTTTGTTATATATATATTGTATAATATTATATAATATAATTTATTTTATTTTATTATATATATATATATATATATATATATATATATATATATATATATATATATATATATATAAAAACAAAAGCAAAGACTCCCTGGAATGTTTTGTGATTGGCACACTCATTAGGAAGCGCAGGTGTGCATGCGTGTGTATGTGCATTAAAAAAAAATAAAAATAGGTGTCACATGCCAATCAGTGTACAATAGTTGGGCGGTCCCTGGTTCAAAGGTGACAGTAGTACCCCATCTGGTTGAGAATACACTGTTAGGTGTTGCTATAATTAGTCTAGCCAAGCATATGGGCCCCGATACAATATTGGAGGGCTGATCTGTCACATGACACCTTCCTTGTAGCAGATGGATGTACTCCCTCTTTCACGTCTAGCGGGGTCGTGACCTTGCGTGAGCGGGTTCGCACACCGGGGAAGCCATGGACGGGCCAGCAATATGCCGTAGAGGAAGCGGAATTTGCTAGTTAAGTGTTAGCTCCAAATGCTAAAAAATTTAGCATTTCTATAAATAGTATTTGATAATTAGCTGTTTTTTTTTTTTTTTTTTCCGACTGTCCACAGGGAGAAGGCGGGCTTTATTTTTTGTTCCGAGAGCACAATTAATCCGAATCAGACAGCGAAGTAATGACTCAACATTCTTCAATTCTGGCACGTTTTGATTTGCACCTAGTTTCTCCCAAAGCGGCGCCAAACCAAATAAATGTTGAAAAGCTCAGTTAAAAATAAATGTCATGCCGAAGAAAGAAAACAAAAATGGGTCAAGATCAAGAAATGGCGGCGATGTTGAGGAAGAACAAATATATTTATCCACCCCCTGTTCTCTGTGGAAAAACAACTTTACTCTGCCGTGCGGCGCGGCGCAGTGAGCTGATTAGACTTGTCAAAGACACCTACGCTACATCGCCAGCAAAAGTCACATGAAATGAAAATCCTTTTAATTGGATTAATGTATTATTAGACAAATGCCACTTGCCGGCTTCCTGTTACGCAGTTTAACCTTGCAGCAGCATACAATCTCAAGCGCACTTTTTGATTAGCTGTATTTTAAAATGACGGTAAATATAATCTCGTCAGGATTGCCTTTTAAAGGCAAATCGCACAAACCTCAAAGTCTGACTAGAATTGTTACCTTGTAGCACTATTCAGGACTCCGTCAATAATTAACACTCTCCATTAAAAGAAATAAGATACGACAAGATGGCGCCAAATCCCTACTTAACGCCGAAATGAAGCCCTTCAACTCACTTCAACACAGTTCTTTGGCATCAGAAAGGCGCCAGAGATCTTCTTTTGTCTAATAAAAACTCCCCAACGCACTTCAACGTGCCAAAGTCCTTCTTTTATTGCCTTGGCAGAGAAACAACAAGTTTAAAATTTGCGGCTGTGCTTCATTTTCTGCATTTGATTTTTACCAGTTCATCTTAACAGAGGTTTTTTTTTTTTCAAGAACGCCAGCCAGCATTTGCCCGATCAATACGGCATCAGCAATCTTCACCTGTGATCTTTCTCCTCTTATCAAGAGAGATTAGCTTCCTCGCACCACACACACATTTCCTATTTGCTTCCCATTTACTCCTTCACACACACACCTTCAGCTGTCAGCACATAAATGAAGATATAAGCACTCGGCCCCTTCAAGCAGTGCCGCTTAATCCCACCCTGCCATCTAATGTGGATGGACACGCGCTGATGGAGGAAGACGTACTCTCACAAACACACAAACCTGAGCATGCACGTCACATTGCGTGCCCAAACAGACAGTGGTGGGAAGTCATTGAGTCGAAGTCGTTTTCTTAATTTGGCCCACCAGATTCAATTTTTTTACAAAATGAAACTCCTCAACTCACTGTGAATCGTTTTCTTGGCATAGAGCTACCACCAGCTGGCGCCAAAGCAAATAATGATATTTTGGAATTTTAAATGCGGCAGCATAAATGGCTTGACCGTTCCATATGTGACAAGCCGCAGCGTCTGCTTTGGTTCCTCTGTGACCACCTGCCCCCCCCCCCCAACCCAACCCCGCCCTCACCCCATCAGCGAGGGCCTGCCCGCCGTCGCTTCCATCTGCACAGATCAGTTAATGACTGGCAAGCTTTAATTAGCACACAGTCGACAATTAATGCAACAGAGGGAGAAATTTCATTTCCAGTCACATCCTCTGATTAGAAAGTGCTGCAACAATATCGTTGCATATCATTTGCCCGTAATTGGGAATACCTCCCGGCATATTTCGATTTGTGTGTGTGTGTGTGTGCTTTATTTATGCTTATCAGTGCCGTTCAAAATCAGTTTTTTGGCAACAAGCAATTTAATAAGTCAGTATTTACAGGCCAGCAATCAGATTAAGCGGAGGGACAAACTCTTGAGATGATCATCGGATATTGCGACTAAAAAATGACATCGGGCCTCTTTGTTGGAATTATTGCTATCGTGTGTTTTAATAAGTTTACATATTTTTAGTAGGACATTAAATAAATATATCTCATCTGGTTTCTGTTTTGATTTTTTTTTTTTTTATCCATGGCAGGCGGGTCTGGAACGTGTCCCGTCGAGATTTACTGGCGTCTCATCACCTTTGTTTCTCGTCGTAATCGTCGTTGCATAACAGAGACGGATCGGGCGCCACATGTGCAAAATAAATGTTTACACGTTTTGGTTACGAATGTACTATTTATTATTAAGAAGGTCCACTCTCGCAGAAGATTTAACACATGTGTTCCAGCCTGCTCCTTGTATGACATCACCGGCTATACAGTACAAGCCCCCACTGTGTGAATAATGTCCCGCCGGCAGCCAAGCTAAACAGTAAAGTGAGGATGAAACCAATCAGCAGTCCCGCTTACGCATCGTTATTCTCGTCGGCACGCCGATAAACGGGCCGGCGCGGTTTCCGTGCCGCTGATCCTCAGGCTCCTGCGCGAGTCTCCTTTTGGTGCTTTTATTGCTCCCCCAGGTGCCATATCAGCAGTGGCGTGTTTATGTTCACAACAAGATGAAATAGGAGAGCGTTGACGTACACGCACGTCTGGAATGGCTTTTATTATCGGGTCATTTGAAAGAGCCAGTGCAGACAAACATGTGGCACCATTTTTTTTTTTTGTCAAAAATATGTTGTCCCGGTCAGGATCCCTGAGGCACGCCTCGCTTTTGTGTCGCCCTAATTGACATTTCGCCTGTTGACTGTGCATCCTTTCAATGTTCCACTCTCCTTAATCACTTTTTCCCCACTCCATGTTTATCATGGATTTTCCATGTCTGATTATATATCCCCCGCCCCCGCCTCTCTTTCGGTCTCCGTCCTCTTGAGTAATTGCATTGATGGCCAACAGTGCTGATAATTAATTATGCAAGACACCAAAATTGAGGTGAGCGCCAGGGATGAGAGGCGCTGGTGCCAAATGGTCCACTGTATGGAGGGGCGGGCGGCTGGAGAGGATTGCGACGAGGTCTTTTGGGGGCGGGGAGAGGAAGGATGCCAGATGGGAAACAGAACAAAGGGAAGAAAATGAGGAACGGGAGGATGATGACGGGGGGTGGGTTGAAGAACGGAACAAGTGAGAAGTTACGTTTGTAACCGCGATCGGCCCGGACGACGGTTGGGGAATTATGCGAATGCGTGCAAAAGTAAAACATGAGCTGCACAGATGGGCTCCTTATGGATCCGGCAAAGTGTTGAAAAGTAGCGTTCGATTATATGATGCACTCTGTTATCGCTTATGTAGCTTACTGTACTGCGAAGCTCATGCAAGGAACCGGTGGAAGTTCAGTAAAACACAACAGGGGAGCTCTATTAAAAAAAAAATCTCATTAATAAGTCATAAAAATTCAGGTTTGTTGCAGTTTTGTGCAACATAAAGGCGGAATTCTGCCTTGAGGAAAGGAATTTACACAAAAGTAGGGCAATAATCAAACGGTCCTAAAAGTCAGAACAACAAACCACTTTAACATGAATACGAGTATTTTTCTATCAATTATAAAAGCCATCCATGAGTTTGCCGTTATCTTTCAAGAAAAGTCAAGTGAAAATAAATGTCTAAAGTTTGATACACCGTAGAAAGGAATTTTGGAAACAACAATTAAATATTTATAAAGTATTAAAAGATATTTATAAATTATTTTAAAAAAATATTCATAAAATATTGAAATGCCAAATATTTCAAATGAAGCATGAAAATCATGACAAGTCAATCCCAACAAGTCGTCACGAGACGTTTTCATGCCGAGACAACGAGGCACTCTAAAGTGGCCGCACCACCGAAATATCCGCCTAACTAAATAATTATCTTCAATGTATTTCAAAACAAACCTCTGAATCTCATTTGTTTTTCTGCTGTAGCTACCAAAGTGACCATTTGGTGCCACCTTTTTGCTCCTCCCTCACCGTCTTCCTCCATCTTGAAGTGCGACTAATTAAAAGCCTTTAATCAGGACTCCTAATGAGGTGTAATCAGGGCCTCGGCATTCTTCGCCCGCTTGCTCGGTCGGGCTTCTGGAGCTGAACACGGGCAGCTTCCGATTGTCTCCTTTGCATTTATTCCCCCACCTGATAAGATAGCGGCTGTAATAATATACGCCTCCTCCCCCCGCCCCCCTCCCTCCTCATCCACCTGCTTAATTAGAGCTGCCCTTTCCCGCCTTCTGTCCACCTGAACCGTCTCATATGTCGGGATTAGCGCACGGCAAAAGTAGGCGCAGGAAAAGGAGAATCATTAAAGTCGTCATCACGCACCGAAGCTTTTTACAAGCGCTCGTTTTATTCTGATTATTACTTCCCCCTTTGTTCCGCAAGAAGGCAAAGGGAAATGGGATCCAACTGTAAAAAGAGTGTGTACAATCTTACCCCGACAGAAAATGTAAATGGTTTTGAAAGTGGAAAGCGACGAGCAGCGGGAGGCCGCCAATGAAACGCTTTGACTACGGGGCGTCCGCCTGGCCTTTTTGTCGCCGCCGTCGTTTAAAACAAGAAGGAGCGAGGCGCGCAGGCAGGTATGCGCTGGCGCTAGGGAGCTGGCATCTAATCGCAATTAAGATGGCCGCCCATTTTCCCCCCGCGAGCCTTTTTGGAATCCTGACAGAATTATGACGCCTTTTGTTCCACACAAGCTATTAGGCTTTGGAAAAGAAGTGGTTGCCTTGACGACCGTCAATCAGGCCGCAGAATGAGGGCTATTTGCTTGGAGGGGGGGGGAGTGAATCATCTATTTTCTTTCAATCTGTCGCTTTTGTCGCCGGAGATGATGCCCTGTAGGCAAGTCGATTCAAAGTACAGTACACTGACCACATTATTAGGTACACCTTCGCAATCTCCAGATAGCAACAAAATCGAGAATGTCGTGGCGCTAAACAAACAATATGCGACGAATCTTGAAAAGACAAATCATCTGAAAGAAGAACATAATTGAGGGCCATGCCGGGTCACTTAAGGCAAAATAAACCAATCGGCTCTGTTTTTGCATACAAAACAATTTTGCCCCAAATTGATTGCACTGGCGTGAAGATTTCAAAAGAGTGCATTTGCACATTGTTGTGACGCGGTGCGAAAGAATAGACTGCGCTCATCACTTGAAGACAATGCCGGAGATGATTGGTAGCCTCCATCTTGTCATATTTAATTTCCCCATATCCATATTTGGGATAATTACAGCTTGCTGTAATAATGATGCGCTGTGCAGCACAGACGAGGGCACTCTTGTTTGTTGCATTTGGGTTTTATGTCTCGCAGTGGTTTCGACATTGAATTATTGATGTATAAATGATGACTTGTCGAGTTTTTATGCACGGCGAAGAAGGGAAAAAACCGCACAGATTGTGGCCTTTTTTTGTCGGAATTTGCAGATGGGCGAAAAGCAACTCAATTCAGGGACGTTTAAAAATAAATGAAACGCGGCCGCTTCCCAATGCACCTGTGACCACTGCGGAATTTTCTTTTTTTTTCCGTCAAGCCTCAGCGTACATCGTCCTACCTTGCCTGATGCAATTTTGATGAAAGCAAACATGTGCTCCAAATACATTCAAATGATGTTGCGTCAACTGGCACAGGCGTACCAAAAGCGAAGCGCTAATACCATCACAGCTTGACCCTTCACCTTGACAACGCCGTATATCTCCCGGCGCCCTTGCGGAGGTAATGAACTGGCGCGGCGGAAAAGCGGGAGGCCAAATCCCTCCATCTTGAGCTTTGCCGGAGCCGATAGCCGAGCGGCTTACGTGGAGGGAGAGCTTTGGTCCGAATTGGCGGGAGAGTTGATGAGATAATGACAATGTTGACATTTGGGTTCCGTCGGCCTCATGTTCACAAACACGCGGCGCCACCTGTTTATTTTGCAAGATCCACATTTTTATTACCTCCGTACAATTTTGCTTGTCTTTAGCTGGAGCCAATCCCGAGTTGAGTTAATTTTTTGGAATATATTTTGGAATTTTACACGCATCAGAACAAGCCGTCTGCCAACAACTGTAGGATATATAAGTGTGTGTGTGTAATATATATATATATATATATATATATACGTATATATATTGGAATTAGTGAGTACCGATACCATGTATCAGTATCGATACTGATACCAGCCTTATTTCAAGGTATCAGTTTTAAGGAAATTTATTGAAAATGATCTGTCATAGTTCTTTAAGGGGAAATGCTAGCGGTATCGGCACTTGGTATCGGTATCGTGTGCTAGTGTGCTTATTTGTTTGGCTTGGTGTGAATTCAGATCAGTTTGTGCTAGCTTGTTATTTATGCTAGCTAATAAGCCTCATGAAGACTGTTTGCTGCTTGTGACTAAAATATTTCGCCTTCTGAATAGTTCTTTAATAATGGCGTCAATTGCTCAGTGGATGTCCAAAGAGCTGGAAGCAGAACTAAAGTGACGGCTTGATGCAATTTTCTCAGTCCTCAATACTCCAGCGTTCCTGTTCACATCCTCCACTTGCTAATAATGTTTTCCCAACGTGAACAAACACTCCTTCCACCGCCACGCACACCTCCATCCAGCCTGTGCTCCGTCTTCTGTCTGTGTTCCAGCCCATCAGACATGACAGCACCAGCTGGCTCCTGGCAAAATGCGCGTCTGAGAGAGTGTCAGCTCTTCCTCTTGAGGGTCCGCATTTCTGACGCTCGGATCAGTCACGCTGAGTTGTAGGTGTGGCAGGTAGCCGAAAACCACTGAGAAGGTTTTCGAGGAGCGATGTTTAATTTCGAAAAAAAAACAGACTTGCTCCGAGCGACTCATTTCTTCATATGTGGGCGTCGACTGCAGATGTGTAGCCTCGCTTTTGTAGTATTGTGAATCTGCCCTCAAGTTTTGGGACTTTATCCTAACATCCAAAAAAAACATGATTCCACCTTACTGGATAAATAAAGATCCGTTTCCTTCTGTTTTGTCTGCTGTGTGCACTTCCACGGGGGCTTTGCGAATCATTTTGCACCGATTGGCAACATTCCAAATGAATCGCAGATGTGCGTGTGATTTTGTTGATCCCTCACCCGTCCTACCTTTCCACTGCTGTCCTCCCACTTTTCCTCACCGATCAAACACTTCATTCCATCTGTCCACTCGAATCTCGGCCGTTGCCCTTCAACATTTTGCCCTAGTTTCATAGAAGGAAACAGACGTACTACCTACAGGGTAGCAAAACTCATCCCTCCGCTGCCTCGATCCCACGTGAAATGTGTATTTTCAGGATCCTCAAATTAGACTGCCCTATTTTTCCATTGTTTCTCCTTTGCATCTTTTCTCTCTTTAACTTGGAACAACGTCATGCGAATTGATGAATGTAACAGCTTTTAAAGAGGTTTTAAAGAGATTTCACACTTGCGGAGTCCCTCAGGGTTCCCCTCTTGAGCCCATACAGTTCCCTGTGGACACATACTAATTTAGGCCGACTGTTCCGTTTCAGTACGGATGTAATTTTATGCTGACAAAATACATCCTCTGCTTGTGTACAAAAAAAAAAAAAAAAGCTGATAGCAGCATTGTGACTTGTTTTGGCCTTGAGTAAAAAAAAAAAAAAAATATGGACTGTCTGTCAGTAACGGTATCCTTCCTGCTGCACACTATTTATTCTCTTCAAAATGTGGAGTGCATTTAAAAAGCATCAGAAATAGGGGAGAGTAGGAGTTGAAATGGAGGAGGTGACAAACTGCAGAGGAAACGGATTGACAGGCAAGAAGAGGAAGGTGAGAGATGTAATTGAGAGGATTGGGTCTACTTTACGCCTCGTCTGGGGCTTCCCCTTTTCAGGAAAGGAACCAAACGCAAGACGTGCGAGTAAGAGACTACCACAGGTGGGAGGAGGATAGATAGTACATCAGCAGCACAGCCGCACGGGATGAGAAAAAAAAAAAAATAGAAACAAAGAGAGTTCAGGGAAGCTGACCTAATGTGGCGTGAAGCGGAATAAATGGAGGAGCAAAGTGGGCGGGAAGATAAAGTCAAATAAATGTGGCTGTATGTGCCAATATGGAAGCACCGCTTCAGGCCACCCAGCAGAGCTCATAAAGGTTTTTTTTTGCCCTTGAGCCACCCGTCTTTAACCTCCACAACGGCCTAAAATGTTCCCTCGCAGCAACGTAAGCAGATAACGCCACAAAGACAAGCGCGAGAAAACTCAATCGATGCTCAGGCGAGGCGGAAGCAAGATGAGGGTAAGCTGGCCGGGGTGCCGGCCAGGCTAAATGGAAGCGGGGCGGTCAGGAGCATCCACTTACAAATCCTCCACTCGGCTTCCACAAGGGCTTTCTTCTTGCTAAACGCTTCCCCCGAGGGCTTGTCGCAGGAGCTTTTCATGAATCACCTGCGCTGTAATGCCGTAATGGCGCGCGGTGCTCATTACCGACAACACCCCCCGAGGGGGGCGGGCTGGTGGGGTGCCGTCCCGGGAAGAGATGACGAAACCGTTCATGTCTGGGATGTCAAGGTGCCGGCCTTCGGACGGCTTCGCTAACGTTAAATGCTACGCTAATGCGTTTCGTTTTGATAGTTTGAAACCAACAGGAACAAATGATGAAAATAATTTAATTATCTTTTTTTTTCTTGCTCAATATTGCAAATGCGATGATTTTTTCCAAGGTCTTCCTCCCATTACATTTTTCAACAAACGCAAGCAATGAACTCATCTGGATTACAATGACAAACCATTTTATGACCTCGTTGGTTTTACAATAGCACAAATAATGTTCGTTACAAAGCACACAATAACTGCTGTTTGAAGTTTGACGAGTTGATATGACTTCAGGCGTACGAGTATCTACAAAAAATGCAAAGCAAGAACAAATATTAAGCAAAGGTGTGTTTCGGTAAAACAAACAGAATGACAGAGTTATTTTTTTTCTTTTGTTGGGCTTTACGATATGAATAACCGTTGATTGTGTTAATGTCAATATAATACAAATATATATTGAATATGTATTGTTTTTAAGGATATATATATATTTGTTTTTGTTTTATTTGGCTTTACAATATGAATAACCGTTGATTGTGTTAATTTCAATATAATTTAAATATATATTGAATATGTATTGTTTTTAAGGATATATATATATATTTTTTTTTTGGGGGGGGTCATGAATGTAACTAGACTTTTCCTCTAAATTTATTTTCCTTCATTTCAACGTACGTCAACACAACAACAAAATGTCATCTCTGACTCCAAGACAACTTCCCAAGAACATCTTGAAATCCCAAGATGGCCGCACAGTGATGACACACCGTTTAGCACGTCATATTAGCCAATATCCAAAGCGAACTCTGTGGCGCAGTGAGTTGAGGAATTGACCAAGCGCGCATTTCACGCGGCGTGCTTTCAACAAGATGGCGTCGCGTCGCTCGGGCTTCCGAGACCCTCATTTACCTCCGACGCGCTTCCCATTGTGCGGCCTGCTTCATTCACGGCCCTCTTTTTCTATATTGTTCCCGTTCCATTCAAGTGTGACATTCCTAAGCAAATCCACTTCACCGTTAGCTTGTTGCTCTGGCCTTTTCTGGAAGCGTCTTTGTTCAGGTGCCTGGCGCTCTTCAACATGATGGCTGGCAAATGTGTTTTGTTTTGGATATTTGTGTTTTGAGGCGAGCGTGCGTTCCAGATAGCGCCGCTGCCGATGGTTATCTTTTTTAGAGGCAGCTCTATTGATTTGTCCGTGCTAAATAATTGCCGGGGTCTACAAGCTGTCATGTTCGGGGGATGATTGCTGAGCTGTGATGCTCTCCAGCAGTTATCTTCCCAAATTCCCCTCTCTGATCCTTCTTTAGCCTCCTTAGTCTATCTCTACATTTATCGATCGGGACCTCGGTGACTATTCCTGTCCTGGTTTGTTTTTTTTCCCGTAGCGAGTGACATTCGGGGCCAGGAAAGGAAAATATGCGGAGAATACCCAATGAGGACACTCGGAAGGGTCAAAGTTATTATTTGTCTTACGTCAACGGCAGTGTGGCCTGGAGCCCAGGATGTTTTTTTTTTGTCCGAAACAAAAAGACGGGCGATTTTGAACTTGTCCGCTAAAAAAAAGTTGAGCAAAAATAATGATGACTTCTGTAGGACTCCTGATTCAAAAAAAAACAAAAAAAAAACTGTGAGAAGAACACTAGTGACCTCCCTTGAACGTTTGTGAGAACTACAAAAATTTGTGCCGTTCCCCTTGCGTCTATAAAAACAAAATAAATATGGGTGAATGCAAAGTTTTTAGTTGGGCAATCAACCAAATATTTAAAGTTTTGCTCATATGAATTTTTCCTTTCCCGTCTTTTCGACAAAAAAAATAACAGTTGACCTAACTGACCCAAACTTCAAATTTCGTAAACACAACTCAGCAAATTGTTTTGAACTCGCTCACTTTGTTGCGCTAGCATCGTTGCCCTTAATATCAAGAAATCATATTTCCGTATTTCCAAAACTATTTCAGCCCCCAAAAAATGCAAGTTGTGTTTTTTTTACAGTCTACTTAAGGCCAACTTAAAAATAAACACAGCATGAAGTGAGTCAGAATAGCCGCATGCCCTTCAACGACGTTCCTGTTCAGAGAAGTTAGTACAACGCAACACTTCCTGTGGCGCCCGTAGCTAAAAGCTCGACAGCAGAGAAGCGGGGATAAAAACCTGAATTATTAACTGTAGACTTGAGTGAACCAGACTCGCTCCTGTCGGCCAAATTTGGGCGGGTGGGGAAAAGAAAATCCCTTTTTCTAATGTTTGCACACTTTTTTTTTTTTTTTTACACTTACTGGACTCCCATAAATTCCTTGGTGTTAATTATTCCCTGGCTGACAGTATTAAGGTTGCCACGGAGGAGACGGAGTGGAGGAATGTAAACAATGAAAAGTTTACTACTCTGGGAACTTTGGCTGCTATTTACACCCCAGAAAGTTTTGAGCGATGAAGCAACACATCGAGTCGAAATTGTAGACTTGCAACAAAACCAAAAAAAAAAAAAGTTAGGACCGTATGTGTGGCAAGAGATGTTAAGTTTTTATTGTTGTTATATTGAAAATCATCACCAAGGGTTTTGTTGAATGGGATTTTTTTTGGTGGAGTTTTTTTAGTGATGAAATTGTTGAATTTTGATTCATCAAACTTTTTTTTTTCAAAAAAATTGAATTGAATTTCAAATGGCAACAATCTGAATCCGTTTGGTTAAATATTTCATTTGTAATAAATGCGGAATATTTCTTTGAAAATATTGATTTTGGGGGGAAAACAATGAATTTTGAAATGAAAAAAAGTAATAGCCTGCGAGGCATGAATTTTTGTAATATATTAAAATTGGAAAGATTATTATTATTACGTGGAAGTAGATGCATGCCAAAATTAATAGCGTTCCTACACTGTCGCCGAGGTGGCCCGAATCTGGCCCGGGCGCCTCAGATTTGACACCAGCGTATATGCGTGTGTGTGAGCATGACTCCATCTGCTGTCCCCATTCGAAAAAAAGACAATTTAGCAATATTTCATTGTGCGCACGCTCCAGTGGGAGGGGGAGCGATCTGGATGATGTGCCATCCTAAATAATGAAGTAACAAGTGTCCAGACTGTCTCCCTGGTTGTCATGCCGAACAGCTGCGCCCGGAGCGCTCCACTTCGTTCAAAGCTCCGCGCACGCCTCAGATCCGCCCCGCCCACCGGTCGCACGTTGGATAAACGCGTCCGACTGTATTTTTTACCGAGAGAGCGCCTCCAAAATATACCCCATGCGGCGCCGGTTATTATTAAAGACGGAGGAGTCAGACAAGGCTGTCAAAATGATGTCAGAGCTTGAGTCAAAAGAAATGGCTTCTTCTCCATTTTCCTGATAACTTCTGAGGAAAAGTAATCTAGCATCTCTAGCTTTCCACAATATTTCTATGGAAGCCAAAGACGGCGAGATGCGTTAAATATATCCTCCACGCGTTCCTTTTGTGTCACTTGTCTCCATCTTTTTTTTTCTTTTTTTTTTTTCTAGAGCTTTTGTCATTGTTTATCATGCACCTAATCTCTTCCTCCCACAAGTCTGCTTATCTGTCTCCGTTCCCGCTCTTCCCTCTCGTCGCTTGTTATTTTCGTATAAAGCCCGCTCAAATGAAAACGGACAGCCGGTCATAGTGAAATAAAAAAAATAAAATAAAGAAAGAATTTAGTCAATAAGCACGACAAGCGAGGGCCAAGTCCCTAGATAGCTCCTCTTCTTTCACCTTTGAGAAGAGCTTGATGAGGGAAGGCTTCATTGATTCCGCTTGGGTTTGAGGTCATTGCCAAGTGAGAGGGACTGGACATCCCTTTGTGGACCGAGACTTTGATGCCAGACAGATGCCAATAAAAGATCACTGTGCGAGGTAAATGAGAAAAAAATAAAAGAACTTTTGTCGACAAGACAGGGCTGCCACTTTGGATAGCCTTCGGGAAACAAATTGGAGAGAAAAAATCATTTCGGATACTTTTCGGGAGTTTTTCGTGTTGACCGTTTTTGCGCAGGACAGGAAGATTTTCTGAAGCCTCTGGAAAGTCAGAGAAGGTTTTGGGAAAGTCACGTTTTGCGTTGTTGTTGTTGTCAGTGATGGAATTAAGCAGACTGTGTAAGTCATTAAAGGCCGCTCTGATTGATCTCTTAGTAATTGTTAGCCGTCAATATTCATTTTGAAATAATGAGAAGGGGGCATCACATGACTCCATAATCCTCTTCTGGTGGTTTCCTTCCTCTTGTTGCTGCTTCATATCTTCCGAAGAGCAAGACCCAGCTGGACGTCTGCCCCCGCAACCCGTAAAAACGGCGGGCGGCCCGTCTGAGTCTCGGTTGGCCGGCTACTGATGCTCGTGTCAGTGCATTTGGGTCAGGAGTTAGCAAGGCCAAGCCAGGATGTTTTGAATTGTTGTCAGCTAGCTAGACAGATGTTCGCGTTAATTGTAGTAGCGATTATCGGACACTATTGTAGTTTATTTTGTTATAAATTGTTACATTTTGATGTTGTAGTTTATTTTAATGAGGAAAAATAACATTCTGATGTCTTTTGTTTTTTTTACACTGCATCTAATGTGTGGCTCTTTCTGGTGTGCCTGCCTCGGCCACCTGGGGGCGGTATAAACTACTGTTCAGTGAGATGTCACAAGTCCTCTCAGCTCATCAGTGCAGCACTAATATGAGTCGTTCCTCGCAGAGGATAAAGAAAGTAGATGCTATTTAGCATTAGCATTTGTCTAATGTCCTGATATGCTAAGCTTAGTGGCTGTGTTAAATATACAAGGTGTAATTCTCTTTCTGTTAAATATTTTGTGTTGTGCGTCACCACAAGAAACCAGCTCACACACATTTTCTTTGCCTCCGTCTCATTTATTCATAAGAGGCTGCCCTGCCTCTAAATTTGACTTAGCACACGTCGGATTGAGTTGAGTGCAGGGGAAGCGTTAGTGAAGGTGTGACAGAAACCCTAAAATGGACGTCAGCACGACCTGCTCCTCCGGGTGGCCCGCACTTCGTAACCTCGTCGTGAACCGACAGAAGACACTTAGCCCTCGGTTGTGGGCCAACAGCCAGCTTCTCTTTTTTTTTCGTAGCTGCCTTGTTAGCGGGCTCTCCGCGGCCCCAAGAACACGTTTTTGACATTAACGTCAGCACTTTGCGGTGGAAGACGGGGGAACAGCTTTAAACATCAGGGACACGACTGGGCTCGGCGGACACGGTTTTTCGGCGCAAAAAAAGGAAAACGGCTGGAAGATTATGTAACCACATTACAGTGTCGCCAGAAATTAGCTTTAGCTAACAAAGTGTTATTGCTTTACTGCAGCTCGCAGACCCCACTAGCTTAGCATGGGTTTTAGCGTAGCGCGTACTAGCATAGGACGTACAATTTGTTGGTTCCACGTGGCATCATCTCATCCCAAATTCGAGAGCCTGGATGTTTCTGTTTATTAAACTCCTTAGTCAGCTCATGGTTTTGTTAATTGCGTAACTCTTGGTACGTAACTCTTGTCGGTTGTCGATTCCGCTTCACAGCGACAATAAAAAAAAGCCATTAAAATAAAAAGAATGAAATAAAAAGTAGAGTAAAATATAATTAAAATAAAAAAATAAAATAAAAAGTAGAGTAAAATAAATAATAATCAAAAATTCTGATAATAAGTAAATATGGTTGATAGGCATAACGGCCGTCCGAGTGTAACCGAGACTACGACATGGGCCACGAAAAAAATAAAAGTGTCGCTTCTGCTCTCTCTGAATGCAGATGCGACACCCCTGCGACAACTTTCGCTTTTCCAACACTCCCGTCTGGTTCCAGCAAAAAGCATCTGGCTCATCTATGCAAAGCGGCGCCTCGGCCATCGGCGTGAGCTAAAAGCCCGCCGAAAAGCGACACGGCTATGAAAGCTTAAGAGGGCTGATGGTGTGAGAAAGGTTTCTTTGAAAAGTGTGGCCTGATATGGCGTCGCCCCCCGTGCTGGGGCCGCGCGCTTGCAATCGCCCACGTTGGACATGAAGGGCCGCCATTAAAAGAGCCAGAACACGTTTGTAGATTGTCGGGCTGGAAGGAACCCGAGGTGAGAGATTCGAACCAGTGACATCGCAGTTGATTCAATTAGACTCGGTGGAGTGCAGATGAAATAAATGACCACCGGTCCAAATCAAACAGTTTGGTGTTAAGGGGGATCCGATATTCTGCACTTTGATTCGGTCAGTGTGGCACATTAGGGTGAACGCTTCCCCTCAGAGTACAGCTTGGCTCATTAGTCGATCAATGTGTGCGTATGTATAGTTTTTTTTAGTTGCTTTTGTGACGTCGGCATGAAATGTTCTGTGCAACGAGTCGTATGGTATTAGTTTTCATATTGATGCTACCAGAGGGTTGAAGTGCATTTCTGCTCAATTTGGCCCCAAGTAGGCTTTTATCAAGGCTTCCATCAGATCATTGAAATGAAATTTGCTTCCCATCAATCCGAGCCAGGCGGTTTTATCCGATTCCACCATTTTGGCGTTTGCGTCAGTGTAATTGATGTGCCGGGACATCGTGTGCTGGCAAAAGTTCTGCGTCGTTTTAGAATGCAGACTTTGATTAAAATGCATTTTTTTTTAAAAGGCTTAATTAGTTTTTGTGATTAATTAACCAGCCTTTTTAAACACATGAATATTTTAAAAACAACGTTAAAATGTAACGCTTTGATTCGGTAGTACTAATATTCTCTCCAAAGCAGAAACTATCTATGCTAATTAAATGTAATAACAACATCTCATCAGCAGCGTCGAACCGATTAAGATCTGTTGTACATCTCATTAATTAAATCCACGTGATATGTATCTCGGTACACGATAATAATTTGATTCTGTTCATCAAAATCGATTTTTTTCCGATTTCAATTGTTTTTTGTTATAGTGACCATGAACTGGCCATTACCTTAGGTAAACCTCAAGACCACTCAACATGCAGCACTCCAGTAGAATTCAATTCAAGCGTTCTTTTCTCCTAACTTGCCTGTTAGCATGAGCTTCCTGTTATCCCGCCGTGACTTCCTGTTTGATCTCCCCTGCCCCCGTCGCAGGTAATAGAACAAGCATCGGTGTTTCAGCCACGAGATCCTCAACGTGTCTTTTCCCGCCACGCTCAATCCCCCCTTTAAAGCCCCCATGAGACTTTTGAAGGAAGCAGCTCAGGGGGGCGGAGCCAATCAAATAGCGGACAGTCTGCCGAGCACCGCCGTCGCATCCAACATTCATGCTCGGCATCAGAGAGAAAAGGGCAGGCAAAGAGCACCTTTTTTTCCCCTTCCCTCGCAAATAATGCAGCGCCGCATGAGCATTCATAGCCAGGCCTGCCCTCGGAATTCTGAGGGTCTCACTAAGGCTATTATTGCGCAATCTGAGGGATGTTGCCGTGCGGGAAAGATGTGTCATATCAAATGGCTGATGGCTGTGGGACGTAAAATCGCATTACGGGAGAATGTTATAACAGGACATGGACACCTTATACATTTTTTACAATTTCCCATTAGCATGTGCATTTTTTTTTTCATAAGAAGCAAAGCCAAGGTCATGTGATGGTTCATTCCAAGATGCGCCGTCCCCCCCCTTCCAGCGACGCCTGTCACGGCGAGTGGCCCCCGTCGACACAATGGGAGAAGCCCGACTGTCGCCGTGCCGACTTGCTGTTAGAATTCTGATCAGACAAAAAAAAAAAGAGGTGGCGAGGTCACGGGGCATCACTCTTCCATTATTCATCATCCGCTTGCTGTCTGCTAGTCCTCCTCCTCGTGTCGTCCACTTTGTTCTAACGGCTCGCAACAAGGGCAACCGTCAGCGTTTGCCCATCTCAATTTCCCGACCTCGGAAGAAAATAAACATGGACTGAGAAAGGAGTCCGAAAAGTTGCGCTGGACTAGTCTATGTTTACCGACACAAATGGGAAGCCGGAAAAGAAAAACATTGTGTCTGGAATCTGGATTCTCTGGACTGTCATGGCATTCTTGAGCCAAATGTTCTTCCCGGTGTCAGAACGCTTTGTCGGAACACACATTTAAAAAAAAAAAGACGACGTGATGACACAAGCTGGTTGAAACTAGGGACTCACCTCTATAGACTTTTGATGCTGATTATAGTCCAGTAACCAGATGATTAATTTAAAATTAAATGCAATAAATTAAAAAAATTAAACATTTAACTGTAATGTGTTGAGTGAAAATTCAAATTTTTTTTAAACTGTCTCTAATCGATGCTGATTATAGTCCAATAACCAGATGATTAATTTAAAATTAAATGCAATAAATAAATAAAAAAATGTGTTATTGAGTGAAAATTCCCCCAAAATTTAAAACTGTCTCTAATCGAAACATCATGACATGACAATGACATTCTCCTTCATTTCCCATCGCAAAGCTTCTCTGTGCATAAAAAACAAAACAAACAATTTGAATTTCTAAACGGCCTTGAACTTGAACTGATGACAATCAGTAGATGAACTCCTTGAGTTTGGAGATTTTTTTTTTCCCCCTTCCCCAACATGTAAAAAAAGTATTTCCTGCGGTGGAGCACTTGGAACAGCTCCTCGTGCTTTTAAGGCACAAAAGACCCCCCCCCCCCTCTTCCCATTTGCCCAAACAAGGGGCCCTCCATTTGCACCTTGTTCTGGTTAAAAGCTCCCAGTAAGAGGTTTGCAACACAAAGCTCCTGAGAGGCCACACAGACGGCAAACATCTCAGCATTGGCTCCGCCACGATCATTTATTTACACTTTGTCGCCAAAACTATTTTTCACAATGAACCTTTTGCTTTCGAAAATGCACACCCAAATATTTTAAAATGTCGGAAAAAAAAAATGTCCGAATCACATCCACCCCATGCGCTATATTTGCCGTCGCAGTAAATCGTCTCGCAGCCCATATGAACGTTATTGATCAATGTCAGCTATCCCCCCCCTGCACTCTAATATCGGGGCTCCTTTATTGCAGCCCTTTACGGAGTGACAACTGAGGCCAAAGTCTGCAGAGTTTCAATAAAGCCGCCATCGCTTGCGGGCTTTCATACGTCCGAACCGAGGGAGGACATATCAGTTCCACAAAGACAAATAGTTGGGCCGGCTATTGACTGGGCCTTTTTATTACTTTTGTCTGCAACTCGCTTTTTATTTTGGGGAAAACTCTCCTGTACGCTGTCTAGATTTGAAGTGGAACGGAGAGTGTGAAAGTATTTTTGATGTTTACCTCTACTTAGAATTTGTAAACAACACAAAAAAACATACTTATATTCAAACATGATATATAATGTCATGAAAATTATATAAAATAGCAAGTCGTCCGCTATTGTTGCGGACATTTAATTTCCACTTCTTACGTAGCTCAAGAATTTTTTCAAGAATTTTATTGGCCATGCCAAACAAGGAATTTGACTTCGGTACATCTCAGCCTCTGTTCAACATTGAATGATTGTTGGTTTTGTCTCAGTTAGCCGCATTAGCCGGCTAGCATCAGCCGCTAACCAATTGCGCCGCTTATAACGAGCACATAAGGGCGTGTCATTAGCTATTTGTGTACTCTAGTGACTGTGTGGAATTGATGTTAAAATTATTTAAGTAGGTGTACTATTCACGAGAAATTAGGCTAATATGGACCGGATGGTTCCCAGGTTAGTTGTGATTGGGCGTCGCCATCCTCACTTTTTATACCGTAGTATCCGTCACCTTGAATGCGTGTGTTTTTGCGCCGTTCACAATCTCCTGAGAGCACAATGTATTCATCGTGGATAATTCCAAAGACTTTTACGTGAAGGACCTGAAGCTGCGTAAGTCTTGTGTAAATCTAATTTTCTCTGGGGATGACAGGAAAAGCCTTAGCGGGTAGACCACTTCCTCCCCAAATCCAAACACTGTCGCGACGGTGTCCTTTCAGATAATGACGAAACCCCGGTGCGACACGTTATGGAGCCCTAAATGAAAGAGATGTGCCCCATTGAGCCCTGTAATGAATGTTCTGACATTGAACATCTCAAGGGGGAGGAGTGGGAGGAAGGGAGGGAAAGAGGGAGGGGGTGGCTAATTTCTAAGAGCACATTTTGATAGCTAGCATGAGGCTGAAGGTCACTTTGGGTGAAACGTGGTATTCGAATGCCTTTTTGTTCCTCTCTTCTTGTGCATCATTTAGCTTCATCTCCAAAAACTGGATAGAGGAGCTTCACAATGTGGAGCAGAGATTGCTTGTCTCTTTCTTACACACACACACACACATTAGGGCAGCTGATAAGAGCTTTTGTAGATTTTGGATAACGACATCCCTGAATACCAAGTGCCTAAAAGAGACCCATGGGAATTAATAAAAATGTCTCCTATTATCTGGCCGCGACGCTTTCACAAAAGCCGACTCTTTTGTGAATGCCTCCATTTAATTACGTGTTGCAAATAATCTTTTTTTTGTGGTCATTTTTGTGTCCTCATTATGCTTGTGCTTTTTATCAGTTTGTTCCATTTTGTTCTCCTTTTATCCCCTTTTCGATCATATTTACTTTCTCTGTGGTTGTCCTTTTTTGTCTCCTTTCTTGCTTCCTTCCACGCGCAGGTGGCAGAGCAGATGCGACGTTGCAACCCTCGACGCTGGCGAGAAGTGAAGCAGGTGAGTTCTTCTCAGAATCCACCTGTTTTCTTTACAACACAAGAGCTTAACAACTGCTTCCTGTCTTCTAATGGATTCCCGAGAAGCAAAATTGGAAGGCCTTTCAAAAATAAATTGTGAAGGAAGATGAATGCATCAATTACAATCAGAACTAAATTCACATCAATAGTAAGGCTGAAAATGGTTTTTTTTTTGCTCTTAGCTTGTTTTAAACTTGAGCCTTTTCCAGGCCCAGCCATGATAACAACAATGTGAAATGTTTTTTTTTTTTTTAAAACATGTTTTTTTAAAAAATATTTTTCCCTAAATTCATTTTAAACGTCTCAAAATACACAGACATTTTTAAATGCACATTTTAAAATAGTCCTTAGGGGCTGGTTTTAGTCTCTCAAAAAAAGAAGAGGCCCAGTGTACGTGTATCTGTCAAGGCTGACAAATAAAATAAAAAAGAATGCAACTTTGTTTGTTAAATCACCAAAATTTTCAACCAAACATGATTTTTTAAAGTTCTGGATCTTTATGTTAAATGTCTGCTATGCTAACATTGACAACTGAAGATGTCCAAAATGATTTCTTGTGAATGTCCTGTTTTAGCCACGCCCACACAGAGGAGTGGCATAGCCTAACAAATGTCAGTATATGCAGCAAACTTGGTCTTAACTGGTTTGAACTGGTCAAAGTCCATAAAGAATTGATAGGAAAAGCAAGGCCTTGGCAAGTTCAAAGGTCACCGCGAAACTAAAGCAAACATTTTTTTGTCAAACTTTCTTCTTTTTTGCTGAAATATAAACTAAAATAATCTTGAGTCACATTAACTATGCCACAGAGGCCTAAATGTGACAATTTTGTCTTGCGATGTCCGCCAGCTTAATGCTAACATATAATGCAAAACACCATAGCCAGGCTAACGGATATTAGCATAGGTGTTTAGGTTATTATATAAAAAAAAAAAAAAAAACGCTAACAATCAATATAAAAGTACCAGAATGTTTTTGTGGCACATTTAATAGTTAGAAATATATGTTGACAGTTTTATTGTAAAAAAAACAATTTAATGCCAAAGTCACTATTCTGTTTTACATTTGTTTACACTACACGCACATTTTCTCCACTTTTTAGTCCGAAACCGTTTTTGCTGAAACCAAGTTGCAAATTACAACTTGCGTGTAAAATCCATTTCAAGGATTTGCCTCTTAAAAAAAAAAAAAATCAAGGTGGCTGCTGACAGCTTTAATTATTATTATTGTTCTTTTGATATGATCTCTTCTTCCAGCTCACTGCAGTGTTGCGGTGATGGTTGAATTCTCATGCTAATTATCGCAATCAGTCCACACAAGCGCAAGCTGCACCCACACACAGCGCTCGCTACCTGCTCCCAGCTACGTGTTCATTTTCCCCCTCCTGGATAATCACGCCGAGATTGGATAATCCTGACACAAATCCTTTTCATTCCCTCAGCCCGCCGCAAATTCTCATGTTTGCCATATCGTTTTATGCCCACAATCAAAGATGCTTTTTTTTTTCTCTCAGAGGATTCCCAAATGTGGCTTGAGGGGTAAACATCTTTCTAGAAACTTACCATGTTGGTCAAAGTGAGGTTGCCTCGTGCGTAAATACGGAAGCAAAGAAAAGCGAGGTCACGTGACTTCATTTTCGACTGGCGGTCTTCACACGGTTTTGTGGCCCGCATATTTACATGAAACAAATCCCTCCAAAGTGGTGAATGATCTCTTATGATCTGGCAAAGTGCTCCTTTGTTTTATTTTTTGTTTCCCGCTGTGCACCTTCCTCTCAAACAAAAAGCCAGTCTGATTATTTTTGGACCACGAGATAACAAGATCTGGGGTTTTTTTTTTCCCCCACACGCCGAGGCTGGCAGCCTGAAAGCTGTTTGATCTACAACCACAGGGATGCATTTTTAATTTTGCGTATATTCTCATCATCGTAGCATTTTTCCTATTTTGGATTATTTCCTCAAGCTTTTGAAGTGACACTCTCTTGACACCCATTGCTGCTTGTTTTAGTTTCGGAACTGAGACTAAAACCGTGTGTCTATAAAACAACCCCGACTACCCTCATGCTAATGCTAATTAACATCTTTCTTGCTGTGCAAAAACCGCACGTAGAGTCAGGCAAACAATCATCTATTATTTATCCTCCGCGTAGAACAATTGATATTAGTGCCGTACTGATGAGCTGAGCGAACAGAAGACGGAGAGTTATGAATCACAAAATACTTTGATTGTATTTAATGACGTGGTGTTTTTTGTCAAATGCGTGAATATGGAGTCTACTTTTTCCTGATTAGAATGCACTATACAAAAAAAATTGTGGGAAATATGTGTGATATCAATGTGTAGCTCGTTGAGTGATACTATTATTTAATATAGTGGAGCCGAGAAGGTCGAATGGACTTTTGGCGCGTATTGTCCTTGAAAAGTGAGGACCATAATAAAAAAAAATTTTATGATGGCAGAAGCAGTGAAAGTGTGATAGTCACAGAAACATGAGGATAAGGGGGAAAAAAAGTCCTGCAGGGCTTTTTATATGTGTGTGCGTGTTTACGTTGCTCCCCGAGGCTCCGCGTTCGTCTCTCGAGGGAGGCCGTCCAAAAGGTCACCACGACAGGCTTTTGATTTGGGATTCTCTCTTCCAAAATGCTTCCTGCCGCTGACTTTTTCTTCACTTAATGAGCTTTCGCTCCTCGCCACCTCTCACCTTTTCCTTTCACCTTCTTTCATGTGTTTCTCTTTTTATTTGTCTTCTGCACATTCCACATCAGCTCAGGAAGGTGAAGATTGCCGGTGTGTGCGTGCGAGTGTTCAGTCCCGAATAGTTTGCAAGTCCTCGAGATGTCAACATGCGCCCTGATGCTCATTTTCTGCCAAGTGGAGCCTCATTCCACTTTCTCGTTGCCATTTAACTTTTTATCCCAAGTACCACCAAGAAAGGTCTTCACTAATTCAGGCGCCACTAGCAAAACCTACATGAAGCTACGGAAACATTTTAGACCGAAAGCAGCAAGGTCATTCGAGTACACAAAAACTGAAAACAACATGCTTGTTCCCCAAATTAATTCAAACTAACTTGAATTGGATCTTTGTTGTTTTCACTGCTGGCAGTTAGTTTTAAATTTCAGATTTTTAAAATGATTTTATTATTATTTCAAAATTAGAAATCAAAATGATTTTCCCCATTATTTTCCCTCTAATTTGTTGATGGCCTAATTGAGCAAATGTTTTTAAACGGTATTTTTTTGTTGAGTTTTTATGACGTAATACTCACAATAAGAACTTTGTCAAAGTAACTGAAAACTTTGGCATCAACTCAAAGTGAAAGGGGAAGAGGAAGCAAAAATAAAACCTGCCTAAAAGAAGACAATGTTATATCTTGTCGGTTCCTTTCATATGCCATCATGCCGCCGTGACTCCACAACAAAACATCGCTTGTAATTATGTCAACGCGGCAAGCTGACAAGTGTTGTTGTCGCCGTGCACTTTACCTGCCTCAAAACTGTGTCGGGCTGACTCCAAAAAAATAAAAGGCGGCGTTCGTATTTTTAATTTTTCTTAAAAATCTTCATCGCTGACAACAGGAACAGGCTACCGGCTTGCCAGTTTAGTCTGCTTCTCAAAGGTTGTGCACTACAATTGCCAGGAAATTGGCATATTTAGTGGGATGTTTAAAAAGAAAGGGAAAAAAAAAAGCAAGCGGAAGCTTTTGTATTGTGTGCCATTATGTCACCATGGTTTCAACCAGCTCCTTTCCATTTTGCTCCTTTTCTTCATGTCTGCTTTGATTGCGTCATCTAGTCGCTGAAAGGCTGCAGGCCAAGTTTATATATATACGTATATATATATATATATATATATATATATATATATATATATATATATATATATATATATATATATGTGTGTATATAGTATGTGTGTGGTGTGTGTATATGTGTATATATATATACACATATATATATACGTATATATATATATATATATATATAGAGAGAGAGAGAGAGAGAGATGTGTGTATATATATAGATATATGTGTGTATATATATGTATATGTATATATGTGTGTATATACGTATATATATGTGTATGTGTGTATATATATATATATATATATATATATACACATATATATATATATACACACATTTATTTGATTTTTTAGATTCGGTTGCAACCCGAAAAAAAAGAATGGCAGTGATTGCTCTGTAACGGCCGGCGTGCTGATCAATCTGCTGTTGCTTGCCCCCCGGTGCTCTCCAGATCGGTGCTTTTCTTATTTTTACTTTGTTTTCAGAGAGGCTATTACATGCTGTCTGACACCTCTTCCTTCCCTTCTGCCAGAGATGCCTCGGCTGTCGTCTGCTTGTTTTTACAAAGGTGCGGCAAGAAAGAAATTCCAGATGATGTGCGACTTGCCGTCGCTGATTTTAAGGATACGTGATAGAGGAGACAAAAGGGGTGGGGGGGAAGAGGGGGAGGGATTGATAGACATATGCTGTCTCCATCTTCCCTTCTCGTCTTTTCAGGGGCCGAGGAGGACAACGTGATTATGAACTCCTAAGCTGCTTAATGCTGCCGTCAAATGAGAGCGCCGGCTCGGCTCAATTTCCTGCGCGTCGCCGCCGCCGCCGCCGCCTCACGTTCTGCCCCACGTCACCCTCTCACGCACGCACACCGCCACGCACACGCACGACGTGATGGATTAAAGCGGTCGTGGGGGAAATGAAAGGTGGAGCTCACATTGCGCAAATCACACTGACTAATTACACAGTATGGCCAGTGAGTGAGTGAGTGAGTGAGTGAGTGAGTGAGTGAGTGAGTGAGTGAGTGAGTGAGTGAGTGAGTGAGTGAGTGAGTGAGTGAGTGAGTGAGTGAGTGAGTGAGTGTGGGCGCGTGCATACCAACCACTCTTCTTTATCAGTCAATAATGATTGCCAATTATCGAGTGAATGGCGAGCAGGACGAGACCCGTTAAGTCGTGCCCTGAATGTTCTTATTTTCTCCAAATCTTATTCTCCATTTGTATGCTTCCAATATAGTGAGAAGATTCTTTCCCAAAGAGCCTTTTGTGTCCGAGGCAGGGGTCATAAAGGCAGGCTGGCCCCGTCCAACGCCGCAGGGATGAACTGGAGATTAGCGCCACTCTGGTCAACATCAGTTGAATTCCCAGAGAAAAGTGTTCAAAATTGATTTTTTTTTTTTTTCCTCAAGTGGATGCTTGTGGACTTAAACACGAGTATCACACATCTCAACTGAGGTTGCTACGGAATACGCCGCTGGGTCATGGGAAACCTTTTGCTCGCTTATAAATCTTGTTTGCCGCATTCTACTTGCGTCACCCCAGAGAAACATCAAACAATCCCAGAGTTCAATTGCGTGTCACTTAATTCAATCATCACGTTTGGTATCTCGATCATATCTAACCCTTGCATCGAATCGAAATGTTTGTTTTAACTTTTATATTTTGTCTGTTTCAAACATTAGGAAGCAAACCTTCCATGAAATTGGTTCCCCAGAAGTTTGCACGCCACAGGAGAGGAGGGGGCGGGGGTCGGCTGGTGCTGAAAACGTGCAAAGGGTGAGAACTTAGGTACTTTTCAACTGCCGACACGTTAAGTTGTCTGCGCTATTTTGATTGCCACTTGAAACAAGAATATAAATGACACCTGGATTGTCTTGCTCTAAGTCACAAGTTGATGACTCTGTGTGCACTGGCAATCGACCTGATCCAACCAATTAATGGGAACGCTTAGTTCCCGATCAATGGGTTAATGTTGGGGTGGGGAGGGCAGAGCAAGGAAAGAGGGACATTTGTGTCCCGGTGGAAGTTTCACAACCAAAACAGTTTGCTTGCAATCCTGTGAAGAAATAGGAACAGCTTGCTTTCCATGTGTGTGTGTGTGTGTGTGCAGCCAAGTGATGCTAAGTCGCGTTAACACATCAGAAACACGCTGCAATGATTTTTTTTTTTAAACTATCTTTAGTAAGTCTACAAAGCAGTTAAAGACTCCTGGTGATAAAGGAGCAACAAAGTGCAAGAATGGGCTCTCGTACTTTTGTGGGCACCAGTAGAACTTGAAAGTGTTGATCACACAGCACCTTCCCCTTCAAAAAAAAAACTAATGAAAGCAGGTGTTCACCCTCCCCGAGGACCAAATTGTTTCTTTTTCTGTTTATTTCCTCACATCTCTGTTTATCTTTGATAAACACATGCGTACGAAAATAAATCTAATTTCCCCCAAAGTTGCAGAGGCCATGGGCAAAGAAAATTTTCAAGCCATATGACGTAGCTCCAAAAACAAAGTACGGCGTGCGCACGAGTCCGCACATCAACACGCTGACGTGTTTGCAATGTGGCAAAGGTAGGGTAGGATAGCATAACATAGGATAGCATAACATAGCATAGCATAGCATAGCATAACATAACATAACAACATAACATAACAGCTCCATTTTTGCTCCTCTTATTTATTGTTATTTATTTATTATTTATTCATCACTCTTATTTATTCATTGTTTGTGCCTTCTTGTTTTTACTTTTTGTGTTGTTTACTTGTATGTATATTGTGTACTATGTCTTGTCACCGTGGGATAGTGGGAACGTAATTTCGATCTCTTTGTGTCTTGACGTGAAGAAATTGACAATAAAGCAGACTTTGACTTTTTTGAGTTTTGACAACTTAGCATAGTATAGCATAGCATAGGCTAGTATATCATAAGATAGCATAGTATAAAATAGCATAGCATAGGATAGCATAGCATAACATAACAGCATAGTATAGCATAGGATAGCGTAGCATAGGCTAGTATAGCATAAGATAGCATAGTATAAAATAGCATAGGATAGCATGGGATAGGCTAAGCTAGGCTAGGACATACTTTGTATGCGTCTAAGTGTTTCTCCGGATCAATAAATGGCTAAAACGGGTCCTCAACTCAGAAACTTTGGAACGCGCAGCATCAAGGGATGCCTAAATTGAGCCATCCAGACTTTTTGCCTTTTGACACCAGAGGTTAAAATAGATGTCTCACAGGTTCCCTCTTGTCAAGCCGGTTAATCTAATCATCAGTAACCAGATTACGTGGAGTTTAAATTGACCCCGTGCAGCCACGGGACTGCGCTTCTTCTAACACTTGTGCTTATCCAATCAATTGCGCGTCGACACCGTATTGCAAAACCCGTGGTAGCGCGGCGGTTGGAAATGGCGCTTGCCACTTGTTGTTTGCCACCCGCCTGTCACTGTCGCAGCCTCCCGTTTCCATGACGACCGTCACATCTCAACCCGGTTCTCCGTGAGGAGTTTGAAGCGGACGGGGGAAGCAATCTGGAAAGCGTTTAACTTCATCTGATGCATTTATGCTAATGACAGATCCCGCGCACGCACGCACGCCGACACGCACGCACTTGTTTTTGAGTCGCTTGTTCCGTGGCAACAGGTGTCAGATGTGTTCAGCGCCGCCCACTTCATCTCATTTTCGTACCGCTTGTGCCACTTATGTCAGCCGCCGCAATGAATGTGCGATGCTGTCAGAACACTTTATCTTTCCCTCCTTATCTCCACACGCACACGCACACAAAACACAGCGCACGCAACGGTTATCTGTCATCTCTCCTGTGGCCATTGCGTGGTCTGCCTTGTCCAACCTTATCTCCCTTCTTGTTGGTTTTTTTTTTTTCCGTATTGCTCACCACCTCCTGTCCAGGATTGTTTTGCCCGAAGGCCCACCGTTTGTACATTATAAAAGGGAAAATCATTTTCATATGTGGCAGCATGGTTCCACGTCTGCCTTGATGAACAATGAGAAAATGGATGGATGATTTGTTTCTCTGTATATACGCATGTATCTATTTATATAGATATATGCATATATGTTTATATAGATAGATGCATACATATTTATATAGATATATGCATATATATTTATATAGATATATACATATATATTTATATAGATATATGCATATAGATTTATATATATATATGCATATAGATAGATAGATAGATAGATAGATAGATAGATAGATAGATAGATAGATAGATAGATAGATAGATAGATAGATAGATAGATAGATAGATAGATAGATAGATAGATAGATAGATAGATAGATTTTCAATGAATTATCCTCCATTATTATCATCATCTTATTCATTCCTGTAGTTAACTTGACCTTTCTCTCCTAAACAGCTTTGCCTCCTCCTCCTTGTGGCTCCCAAGGAGAGTCATCAGACGACCCCGGTCAGGTCACGGGGGTTCAGAGGTCACCCGGCCAAGACGTCCACGTGCCCGTGTCAAAACACCAGCTGGTGCAACCATCTCGGGTAAGTGTTGTTTGTTTGGAAACTTGAAAGGGCTCTTTCATGACTATTTACAATATATTCCAACGAATGTTGATACCAAACTATAAACAATTAGAATTATAAAATATGCAGATAAAATCTCAAACTCCTAATAGAACATTGAATGGCAAAACAAAATTGCTATTTTCGTATCAGACATCTTTTTTGACTTGGCTGTCTTTAAAGTATGTGAGTTTGAAGCCGGCGAATTGCAAATCAACGTACACACGTGGATTTATATCCAATCCGCAACGATTACAATTCCTCCCACGAAAAATGACTCAAGTTGTACAAGAGTGTGTCACCTCGAGTTATTATTGAAGCAGGCGGGGTTTAAATTGCAACAGACTTGCATCAGCAGATTTGCAAACATCTTGCCGGTGTGCGTTTTTTTTTTTTTTTTTAAGAAGCAGGTTCGAAGAGCAACTCCCACCCTCCCTTCTTTTTCGCCTTGAAAGGATAACCAAGTTAGAGAAAGCATTGAACATCTGACGCCAGCGTCCCGCTGCAAAATCCCCCGGCTTCCGCCTGTAGAATTTCGATGGCGAGCATAGCAGGAAGTAATAGAGATAAATGCGGCGTGCCTGCGAATCCATCACGCCGCTTCTTCGCTCCGAGTCGGTGCATTGGCCCCATGAGCCGGGTTGAAATGGTTTCGCGCACACATACACAAAATGGTGTTTGTTCTCATCCTGGCTGCTTTCCTTGCAAAAGTACTCGACGGTCACGTTGGCGCGGCTTCGTATGACACACGTGTGCGCGCAAACAGCCTGTCCATACTGATGTGTTTGCTCATATGACACGTTTGAATCAACATGTTCCCACACGCCAACGCCGCCACCGCCTCCTCACCGCCATGACAACCTGGTCATTTGATGTCAATATGTCTACCATTTCTCCTGCGCGTCATCTCGAAGGAGCTGTTCCAATATGAATTGCCTGGAGATAACTTTTTGTTACCACTGACGTCAAAACGAACTGGAATCGGACACGGTTTCTGAAGATGACATACAACCGCCTCAAGCCGTGTCCTTTTCAAGCAAAACATACCAGCGAAGGTCGAAGGGAGCTTCGATTGTCACCGAGTCTTTCTTAGCTAGCTGCTCACCTGCTGAGAAATATTTTTTGGAATCAGCATCCCAATTTTAGTTGTAATCAGAATTTTTTTTTCTTTTTCAAAATAGTTCCCCGGTGTTCCTAGTGAGAAGAGCAGTGTAGGCAGCAGAAGAGGTCATGTGCTCAGTCAATTGTTTTTTTTTGTGTGTGAATTTATTTGTTTTGAAGTATTTGAAGTGCTCTTCCCATGTTTTTTTTAAAAAGGCCACTTGGCACATTGCTACTCACAATCAGCACACAATTGATAGAAGTGTCGCTACGTTATTGCAAAGCCATCCCGCTTCTAGTATTTTTTTTGTTTTTGTTTAATTATAGTACTGCAGAGAGTCATGACCCTGCACTCGTGTTACATGGATTGGAAGTTAGTCAACTACAATTTCCCAAAATGGTGATTGGCTCGAAAACTGCAGCACGCAAATGGACTCCAGCATGAACTTTCCACTTGATGATCATATGGAACAAGCCTCGAGCTTTGCTGAATGTGGTTTGTGTTTAGTCATTGTTTTCAGCGACTGGAATCCTCCGTCGCTCGCTTGTTCAAAGTAGCACAAGGAGGTTACGCGAGGCCAACTTTAGCTACGCTTTGCAAGCTAACATTAGCCCTGCTTCGGACTTGCTATTAATTAAACACAGCTGTCCCGCCTCTGCTAGCAAACAATGTCTGAGCATAGTTTCTCTTAGCATTATTATCTCCATACCACACTTTAGCTACGCTCTGCAAGCTAACATTAGCCATGCTCTGCAAGCTAACGTTAGCCCTTTGCTATACGGGAGGCGTGCTTTAGACTTGTTATTAATTAAACACAGCTGTCCCGCTTCTGCTAGCAAACAATGTCTTAGCATCGTGCCTCTGAACATTATTATCTCCATACCACATTGACTTTATTGGACGGAGTTCCAGGAAGTGGCTTGGAAAGGCAAAGCCACTCTTTTGCTAATGAATGCTTTCATCCACTTGCGTATTTGAATGTTGTAGGTCACAAACGACTCTGTTATTTGATTATAATGCAGTATTGTCCTCAATGTTGACAGTAATTCACTACTTGGTATGTTATTCAGGTTTCCCCTTGTCTCCACTCAGAGGACAAAGTCAATATTCCTCCGTTTTTTTTTTACTTTTCTGCATATGTTTAGCCGTGTTAGCCAAGCTGACCTGGCCGTGCTCTTCAGGCCACATTGCCGTATTTTTTTCATGCGCTCGTATTTAGGAGGAAATTGGACGAAGAACATGAACCCAAAACAAATCAAGCCTCAGGCATGAAGGCAAGAAGAAAAAGTCCAGATGGGCAAATGTGCGCTGCGTTGGGTCAGACCCAATCAGGACTTGGCTGTGAATCAAAGTGCACTCCTGCGGCATCGCAAACAAAAAGCCCGGTGCCGGTTCATGTTGGTTAACACTTTAATAAAAACTTGATGCTGTGAAAATGCGCTGTTTGCTGAGATCTCCTGATGGATTTCTGGTTGTTGAACGAGAAAGGGAAGGATAGGGCAGCAGCTTCTAACGTGGGGATTTTTCTAACTGGTTTGCCTCACACAAACTATATGACATCCTAGTCTACTAAAAAAAGTAATATGGAAATGGAAATGCCAATAATCCGTCCCAGCCTTCCCACAAGAAGCTTTTTTTTGTAACATTGAAGAAATGTGTACTAATACTTGAAAAACTATGAAAAAAAACTGAAAACATACACATAATTAAGTAGAATATAAAGGATGAAACCATTTTAATTTTTTGCTTCATTTCATTGTGCTTCTCCTTCTAGTGTGGGCTTCTTGGCCACATGGGGGCAGTATAATACAGATGAAATACATGGAGATGCTCTGTGGCTTTTTTCATTGTTAGTATTGAGCTGAACTGACTTTTCCAAGGCAAAGCTATGCGGTCACTATAAACACACATGGTGTGGTTCTCTTTGTTTTGCTTTTCGTCTCTTTGTTCTTCTTTGTATTGGGAAGATTTACACTGTATCCCTGGAATGACTCCTTGGAATATATGAAGGATTATCATCGGGGCCCTTTGGCTCCTTTGTTTGCTCCACTTCACTTTCACCTTCCTCTCCTCTGCCACAGCCAACTTTCAGACGGCGAGGTTGGCGAGACGCGACGATTAGCCACGCTCCGCTGCTAATTGCGATTAGCGTGACTTAAAGCCGTCTCATTTCATCTGTTGCTAATTAATTGAATTCCGCGCCTTATTTGACGAGCCGAGGTGTCACGTTGGCTTAAAAAAATCTAAGCGCTTGTGTCCGAAGTCGTCAAGCCCGAACCTTTGCTTTGCTTTGTGTCTTTTTGGTTTAACTTGAGGGACACGTTTCAGCTTTAAAAAAAATATGTATGACCTGATTTGACCTCATAGCGAGGCAAGCAAAGCGTTTTTTTTGTCACATAGTGCTCAAAATAAAAATATACAAAATAAAAAATAGCTTTAACCATCCCAAACAGTCATGAAAGTATTCCTTAACACATCACTTGCTTGCATTCTTAGTCCAAGCGCTTTATTTGTCACTCCCTGATAAAGATAACTGTAAAGATGACACAGAATGGAAGAAAATGAAAAATTGTATCTGCAAACACAAAAATGCTCAACCAAAATGTAATTCAGCCCAATATAATCCACGATCTTAATGCTAACATGTAATACAAAATGCTATAGATGGGCTAACAGAAGTTAGCATAGACTAATTCTAAATCTGGACTGTAGAAAACATTTTGAAACAAATTTGATTTGTCAAAATACGATAGTAATGGTTCACTGTCCATCTTTTGGTGCATAGTTGTGATTTCCCCCAAACCTCCCTCAGCCCCTCAGTGAATAGTACCCTTGAGAGCCATTGGAGCCAAAATATATAGGATAATATTTTCGCACATAAAGTGTTGATTAAAAAGCTGCGGGGCTTACTCCAAAAAAAAAAAAAAAAAAGCAAAATATGTTGCCAAAAGGTCATGTTGTTCATTTCTTGTGCCTGGAAAAAAAAGATAGAAGCCAGCGTCCAGATGCTGGCCAGGTTGTGACGAGTTACCCTCCAAATTCCTTTCGCAAGCTTTTCCCCTGCATGCTGTGCTTTAACTCCAAATGAAATCTATCAAATCCACAGATTGGCACGTGGATCTGGAATTTTGAGCCAGGGATAGATTGCTCTGAATTAAATCCCTAGAAGGTGAGCGGGGAGCGAGCCCCATGTTTGGCCAATGGTGGGAATGTGAGTTCTCTAGGTATGTTGTTGCCGCCGTGCGAACCAGATGAGATGTGAGGACCACCTGGGTTAGAAAAAAAAAAGAAAAAAAAAAAGTGGACTTTCTCCTGTCGGTATCGCTAAGCACGGCTTGTTGGCACGTCTTTCCCCCGCCGCTCTCAGAGAACCGTATGAGGTTAATCCGACTTAGTCTGCAGCCCAATCTAATGAGTTGGCCCGCTCCCCTCCCTTGCGTCATTGCACGTTTAAGCTCCGTACTGGGATACTCACACTGGGAATTGTAATGCGCTGTCATTAGGAGAAGATTTAGCGTCATTTTAGGATCGCTCGATCGGCTGGAGAATATACAATTTCTGTAGATACTGCGCGTGAATGTGAGAGCTGGTACTGGAATGAAATCGACGTGAATTGTAAAAAACAAAATAAAAATATTCCTTCCAAGCTATTTTTAAACACCCAACAGAAATATATACATATATTTTTTTGTTGGGTTCATTCTTGGATTTTGCAAAGAAAATGTTGTAATTCTGGGAAAATTATGAAACATAAGAAAAAAAAATCTTCCAAGCTATTTTTAAACACCCAACAGAAATATATCTTTTTTTTTTTTATTGGGTTCATTCTTGGATTTTGCAAAAGAAATTTTGTAAGTCTGGGAAAATTATGAAACATAAAAAATGAACGGAAAAAAAAATATATATATATATACGTATATATATATATATATATATATTTTTTTTTTTCATTCTTGGATTTTACAAAGGAAATTTTGTAATTCTGGAAAAATGATGAAATGTGTAAGAAAATTCCCCAAAATAAGCTGAACTTTTAGGTTAGAAGCCTTTTAAAAATGTGAATTAGTCATACGTCCTCGTAAATTCGCATTATGAAATAATGAAAAATGAAAACTCATTTCCAAAATGTCCTTCATTACCCGACCTCCCAAATTCTGTTTTTGCAGCGTTCTCATTTTCCAATCGGCAATGAGAGTCGACTCTCTCCTCTGCATGAGCAAAGCGACGCCTCTGGTTAGCCAAAGCCAGACTGCATTAGCCGCTAATAGCTCGCAGATGACGCTTCAACTCATAAATGTCATTTTCCTCTCGGTGATTTAAGTGTATATCCGTTTACATTCTTTCAAGATTTATACATCTTCGAATAGCTGCCCAAAAAGAGAATCTTACCATACCAAAGTGTTTCCCAAGTTGATTAAATGAAAGATTTATGTGGGACAAAAGTGAGACGAATGAGCGAGACGTTCTGCTGCGCACGTATAATCATTCACTGATAACTTTCACAGTTTCTTTGTCCACCTCTTCAACTTCGGCCATCTCTCGAGAACTTCTTCTTCTGGTTCTCTTCCGAGTCCGTATTTTTTTGCTTCCATTGTTTATTCATTGCAACATTTATAAATAAATTACATTTGATTATCCAGATCTTTAAAATCATTTAGTCTCAGTCCAGTGATCGAAGATAGAAAAGTTGAAGTGCCTATGCAAGCATATTATCCAGCCCTGGCCTTAAATGCTCCTAATTATTAAGGCAACGGCTGTTTGCTGACTCGGCGGTTTTATCTAAAAAGCGCTGACTGTTGACTCACCGATGAGAGGGCGACGCTAAAGCAAAGACAATTGTCCCCGTGACCTCGGTGTGATCGATACGACGACATTACCGGCCGTGCCGTCTCTGTGGACACACACACACACCACTTTGTGCCTAGTTAAAAAAAAAAGTTTTTTTGGAGTCCTGTATTAGGTGGGATTTTATAAAACTTAATATATTCAAAAAATAAATCAACTTTTTCTTCTTGAATGTCTATCTGTGGCAAAAAAAAAAGCGAATCGTGGAGAGTCTCTGACACCGAAATACATGCAAAATATACTTGGCAACTGCACCATGTTGCCATCATCAAAAAATAAAAAACTCAAAATTTCGTTTCCCGAGAAAATCGGATATTGTGTTTCCCTTGCGGTTGGCATAATGTGCAAAAGATTGCCATTGTAGTTTTTGTACGAGAACTGTTTGGAATATTTTTACGGAGTGCCAAGCAACAGTGAAAACATATCTCAACGCACTTGAACAACACGCTGGCAATAATGAACAAAATGGTTCAATGAACGCCTCTCTGGGTGTGTCAAAAGGGTGCGTTTACCGGAGAGCTGCCCGGGGGATGATTGGCAGCAGGTGGTTTTTCAAATGAAAGTCTTGCACCATGCACTGATACATTTTCAGATCCCCCCCTCGCTGCGCTTCTCAGGAGACGTATGCCAAATGATGAAATTGAGGAGTCAAGCGAGCCAGTGTCGCCTGCCCTGTGGGCTGCATTCGCTACATCTTTTGAGAAAACGCAATCTGATGCGCTCCGTGTTCCTTTCGCCTTGACAGTCGTTTGCGGAGAGCCTCCGGGAGCTCCGCAAAGCAGCGACTATGTTTGAAGTGTTACAACACCGCCATAAAGATGCTATTTGTTAGCTTGTCTAGGGCGTTTTATGTTGTTTGTTAGCAGTAAGCTAAAACGTTTTTCTTGTTTGTTAGCATTAAGCTAAAGAGGCCTTTCTACTGTGTGATTTGCCAAACAGATGCTATTTGTTAGCTTGTCTAGGGCGTTTTATGTTGTTTGTTAGCAGTAAGCTAAAACTTTTTTGTTGTTTGTTAGCATTAAGCTAAAGAGGCCTTTCTACTGGGTGATTTACCAAACAGATGCTATTTGTTAGCTTGTCTAGGGGGTTTTGTGTTGTTTGTTAGCATTAAGCTAAAGGGGCCTTTCCACTGTCGTTTACCAGACGTACCGTATTCCCCAGACTATAAGGCGCACCGGACTATAAGGCGCACCTTCAATGAATGGCCCATTTTAAAACTTTGTCCTTATATAAGGCGCACCAAACTATAAGGCGCACCATTAATGCATCATGTCAAATTTTTAATCCAAATCAAATCATTCTCCATTTTATCTTTTTTATTTCAACTTCAGACGCAACAAATTACTTTATAATCACAAAATAATGATCCATAGTCTTTTTGATTCATGAGTCATAGTCTTCAGCGGGGCACTTATGATTGATTTCATGACACAATGCTTCGGGCCTGTTTAAATTTAGGAATTCGGTCCATATATAAGGTGCACCGGACTATAAGACGCACTGTCGGCTTTTGAGAAAATTTTAGGTTTTTCGGTGCGCCTTACAGTCCGGAAAATACGGTATGCTATTTGTTAGCTTATCTAGGGTGTTCTGTGTTGTTTGTTAACATTAAGCTAAAGCTTTTGTATTGTTTGTTAGCATTAAGCTAAAGGGGCCTTTCGACTGTGTCATTTACCAGACAGGAATGAACGTATTAAACAGCTCTTGATTCGACTCCCATTAGACTGCAAGAGGTGTATCACCAAGCGGATTTTACACATCTCTTAAAAGTCGGGCTTTAAACTTTATTCCCGCCGTAGCGTAATGTCCTTACAGCAAATCTTCTTTGGAGGCGCCGACAATCGTCGGTGCCTCCTCGCTGATCTGGAGCAGGTCTCATCAAGGCCACCAGCGTGGGTCTAATCTGCTCCCGCTAGCGACCTTTTTCCCAGCACCCGTGTCGGCGACGAGTCGGAGACGTGCCGTGACTCATCCCTAATAGTGGAGGTGCTTTTCCGCGCTTTCTCCTTCCTACTTCTTTTCATTTGCTGCAAAGGTTTTGGGACACTACGCAGCTTGCCGAGTTGATCCGCTTTTATTAGCTCGTAGAGGACACTTGATTGTGGGTTTTTGTCTTTGCAATCAGACTCGACGTGTGCAAACGAGTCCTTCGTGCCAGATAGGCAGGTTTAGTGTTTGTCTTCTCTGCCTGTCCCTCTAGACCCCTCCCAGCTCCCACTGTATTTGTTTTGTCTTAGATCATCCCCTCACACTAAACTTGGTGAATTGTTGATCGGCTGGGCGGCTCGCACTTTGATGCCGGCCTCTGGGAAGAGGGAAAAATAATCACCATTCTCTGTATTTATTTATGACTCTTCAGGGACTTTATTAGTGATATTTTTAGCCTGAGTAAGACAAACTGCTTGAAATGCATTTTGCTGTGACGTCCAAAACACGCCGATGCCTCCCAGAAGATCGAACGGGAAGTGCACGTTGCTGCACGGGCACGTCGATTGTTCGAGCGCGGGGCCGCTAGTCCTCGGTCGGTTTTGTAAATTTCGTTTGAGTCCTCAGTGGCCTGTGGCAGGAGTGCAGACTGGAGGCGCTCTGTTTTGTCGAGGCTCCCGCAAGCAACACTGAGTGATGAAACTTTTTGAAAGAGTCCTCCTAGGTTCAAGGCTCTCACAGGACCAAAGGGAAAACAAACAGGGAGAAGAGTTGCAACCGCTCTCGAGCAAAATAGGCAAAGAAGCAGAAAATTATTTTAGCCTGAGGCTAGATACACCTTTGGGTGGATGTCGAACGTGGCGGGAGACAGACGTCGAGTATATCAAAGTTTGACTTTCAATTGAAATGATATTTTTGAGCTTGAACTTGTACGTTTTTTTTTTTTTTTGCATTCCGTAAAACAGCGGTGTCAAACTCATTTTTTTCGCGGGCCACACAGCTTCTTTCGGAGGGCCATTATGACTGTCAACCCAAATCAATGTATGAGCACCTCATATTATATCCAGTAAAAGCTACAAAATAAACTGACAAATAACTCGTTTTCAAATCAGACGAGTAAAAACTGGTCAAATATTAAAAAAAAAAAGACATTAAAAGTGAAGACGATTTGCAATTCTAGTAATGACACATGAATTTGATGCACAATTTGTCTTCGCGGGCCACATAAAATGATGTGGCGGGCCGTATCTGGCCCCCGGGCCTTGAGTTTGTCACCTGTGCCGTAGAACAATCCAAATTTCTAACAATTGCGTCAAAAAAACGTCTAAATTCAAACTAAGATTGCTACCAAAACACCATAAGAGGATAATATCCAAGTAATGAGTTAGAAGCAGTTAAATTCAAATTAGTCATGTGACACTGATGTTAGAAGGAATGCAACCTGTTTTTTTCTTCAAATTAAGAGGAATTCAATTGAAACATGAAGCAACTTGTGGATTCCCGCCCATTTTAGTGCAGCCAGAGGATGACGACTGACCGAGTGGCGTTTCTGTCCAAACATGTGGCGTTGTCGACTTGTGATCGGACCGCCCTCCCCCTTCATGCTCTATATTTGTCTTCACACCTAACCCTCTTCCAAAGGTCTCCAGTGTTAGTGTTTGAATTGGTTGCGGCAAACTAGCACACGCCGGACCTTTCCGTCTGTCACTACACCGTCGTTCTCTCAGGGTCAGACACATGAGACGCGCCCGAAAGCCGTATTGTGGTTTCAAAGGCTGTGAAAAATGCCTGCCAGGTGACCGGCTCCATGTGGTCCTAAGCTTTTTGGTGCTTCTTGAAGTGTTAAGACTTAGAGCCCCCACCTCCCTCCAAAAAACATCTTGAGCGTGTGGAGGAGGTCTGAAGCTCAAAAGGAGATTTACTTTTTCATTTCCTCAAGAGTCAGGCTGTGGTTTAAAAAAAAAAATTTGAATTTAATTGAAAATCGAATCGGATTGAGTGAATTGTTATATTCCTAAAAATGAATGAAATGAATGATCAAACGATGTCAAAACACAAACCACCTAAATCCAAAGATGAAACTTTTGCAGTGGCTCAATTCTTCTCCCGGGTTTGTGTGACACAAACAAACAAGGACACGCAACGCAACCTCAGCGTGGCTCCTCCTGCAATCTCATTACAGCCGTACCCCGGAGCCACAAATTGGTGCCTAATTGGCGACTTGTCCAAATTGACTAAAGCTCATTTGTGGATGAGATTATTTTTACCCTCTCCAACTTTTCCTGCCTCGCTTTTTTTTTTTTTCTGCTTGGCCACCGGTTAATTGTAAACTGCCGTGCGTCGCTAGCGTCCAATAAATTTGGTTAGGGGCCGAAGCGCCAAGTCGTAAACAACTCGTCCAGATGTCGTGGTGGAGTTGTCTCCCGCTGCGGGATATAAAAAGTCTACACACCCCTGTTGAAAAGCCGCTTTTAGATTTTGTTTAAATGCAAACTTGTCGAATGTGTAACATTTAAAGTTCAGCTGTTCTAGTAGATTTAAGTGTGAACGCCCGGCAATCGGTCGCCAACCGGTCTAGGCTCAACCTCTCGTCCCAAGTCCTTGGGGGGGCAATTGAGAAGCAATTCATATCGGGATGCGCTGACTAAATAGTCCAATCGATAACATTTTGCCCAAATTGAAGCGTCAATATCAGCGTTGAAAGTGTCCCGCTTGTCTGGGCGCCGCTTGGAAGGGTCAAAATGGTGTTGGAACGCGATTAAATACAAATCTGTTTTTACTCTCTTGTTTTATTTTTTTCTCCACTGCGTCGGCAGAAAAGGATTTAGTGGAGACGACAACTGTCGTCTGTCTTGTTCAGTTAGCCTACGTGCACGTGTGTGTGTGCGTGTGTGTGTGTGTGTGTGTGTGTGTGTGTGTGTGTGTGTGTGTGTGTGTGTGTGTGTGTGTGTGTGTGTGTGTGTGTGTGTGTGTGTGTGTGTGTGTGTGTGTGTGTGTGTGTGTAAATCAATTGTAAATGATTGCACCTCTCAATAAGTGATGGCCGCGTCTGGACCAAGGGGAGATGATTAATGATCAGACTACGGATATTATGAGTAAGACACACTGGGATCTTATCGCACACACGGACGCTGGCACACGCAAAGAAGGTGAAGCAAGAAAGGGAGACATCAAAGTTAGATTTTTAGCGCCGTCTTTCGCTTTATTTATCGCGTGACATTTAGCAAGGAGTCGACGCTATAAACAAATTGCGACCAAACCACGCCCGCCTTGTCAGCCGGCCAATCAAACGGCACTTTTACGAGCTGGAAAGCGCTGAGCATCTTTGTTATGCCTGTGCAACGAACGACATGAGCAAAAAACAAAATTGGCTTGACTTGCAAAAGTATGCACACCCCTTTTTACATTTCGTCTTGTTCCGACTACAAATTAAAGTATTTTATTTCAATTACATGTGAAAGGCCAATGCAAAATGGTGCTAAAGTTTGAAGCGGATGCCTCCCCAAATCAAAATCTGAAATCCACAGATGGACTCTATTTACTAACAAATTGGCACAAAGGCAACAGGATGCCGAATTCTTCATGCACACCACATTTTTCAGATTTGTATCATGAGAACAAAACAACGTTTGTCGTTCATGGCTGTAACAAACTGCGGAACGGTTCAAAAGGGACGACTACAAACCACCGTGTTTTCTCCTCTTTTATGATTTGCCTAACGACATGGAAATGCTTCAAAAGCCAAACGGCAACTTGTTGTTTCTATTGACTGGCGTTCAAGCTGAGCGGGAGTATATTGGCAGATTTCCCAGGATTACAACCTGCCCGCAAAGCCAATTTTCCTAACGACTTGCGCCTCTCATGTATCAACACAGCGGCTCGCAAGTGCAAAATGGTGGCACAAAGAGCTCCTGTCAAGCCCGCTGCCCAAATGGCTGTTTTGTGCTGTCACTCATTTGCTCCCCAAACATACACTTAAGCGCCTCCACTCACCATCTTTTAATATCTTGCCACATAAAGCCCAAACTCTTTTTTTATATCCTCGGTCCGAGGAGTCTTCCCTAAACACAAAATAGTTGCAGTTGAGACGTCGCCCCCGATTCACCTTTGAAGGCAACTTGGACCTCGCTAGCTTTCGCTCCCTGCAATATCTCTTCATTAGCCCGCCTCTCTGGTTGTTATGTTGTGTTGTTGCGTTATTGTGTTGCACTGTCAGACAAATGGTGGATCTGACCTCTCGCTCTCTCCAGAAAGATGATAGCCATTGATTTGTGTGTCTTCATTGCAAAAGGAACCCGTTTCAACTTTGCACGCAGTGTGGCTCAATACTGCCATCTAGTGTTGGACAAGGTTGGAAATGTGGCTGAGGGAGGAAAGTCAATTGGCCGTTATGATTTGAGGAATTGAGATGCTCCGAAAGATCTAAAAAAATCGCATCTGCAATTCGAGTCGGTGACATGGTGTGTTAGTGGTTAGTGGTTAGCTGTGGTTAGCTGCCTCGAGGTGCTGAGGTTTTGGGTTTGAATCCCGCCATTGAAGATTGGAAATTGGACATAGTTGTGAGGGGTGGGAAGAAATCACGATGGGCATGACAACAAATAACACATTTTCTGATTGGCTGTCATGATTAGTTTTTGATTTTGGATTTGCTGCTGTGATTAGTTTGGAGCTTTATTTTGTGTCTTTTTATTTTTTGATATGATTTGTCTCATGGTAATTATGAGCGCTTTCCTAGCTTGTGTGCCTGATACTTGCCGTGTCCATCTTTATCCTCATTCGGCGCCGTTGCACGTCATGTTGCGTTCACTGACATGAATTCGGCCCGACGGTTCCTACGGGTTATGTGGGTCACTGCCACATCGCCTGTGGTAGTGTGTGTGTGCGTGTGTATACAAACAGTATGCGTTATGTCTGGTTTAGTTAAGGGTCAGGAAGTGTTTTGTGGAAAAGGCCCTAAAGTCTTTCGTTGTTCTGTAATGTGCTGTAAGCATTTTTTTTACGTTCGTTTGTATTTGCGTACGATATCGGAGAGCGGTAAATGACGATTTTTGTTGGGTTGTGCACGTCACACAAGGATATTGTTAGTTTAGTGGTTGAAAGTTAGGCGCCGCACTTTGTCTTTCAGAATAAAAGCTTTTTGGTGTCGCACTTAATCGACAACTATTTTGACATTCGCGCTATTGTTAACTTCAAATCATATTCTGTTTCTCTAGTCCTTGGTAAAGGAAAAGTGAATATTTAAATTTGGATCTTAATCAAAATAAGACATTTGGAAACTTCTGAATTTACTTTGGAAAAGAGAGGGCTTTTATTTTGGGTGGGGGGGGCAAAAGGGCAGATGCTTGAGCACCACCTAGTGGCTTTGTGTGCAAGTGCCTGCCTGTAAACACTCATCCCTAGCAAAGACATGAGAAGTGTCATCTGTTTTTTAAAAGAAAAAAATCCGAATCTCTACCAAGTTTGGGTGAAAACAGAAAGGTTATTATTCGAGACAGGAGCAAGAACCCTGCAGTTATTTTAAGCGTCGCTCAAGTGCGAGCAGCCTTGGGTGCTGATTTGAAAAAGGAAGGCCGCTTCCCTTCACCCCCTCACGCTCGCCGCCGCTTGAGGTCAAGCGGCGTATTTCTTCTCAGTCAAGGGCCTCGCTCTCTTTTTCTTGCTTGCTTTGCCGCTCTGCATCTCCGCCGCTGCTCCTTTTTTGCGCTTTCTTTCCGCCATGCAGACAAGTATTCGCCGAGCTCGGATGATGCTGCTGATTTTTTCTGGAGGAAAATATGCGCCTTGGCGGAACAAAGGTTGTGGGACAATGCTTGTGTGCGTGCGGCATGAATGCGCGACACGTGTTTCCTTGAGCGCTCTTACGAACAGCATGTGTGCGTGCGTGTGTGTACTTCATAGATGCTCATGTGATTCATGTGCACGAGTTGTGTGGGATCACATCCAAAGCTCGGCATTGTGTGCGCCTCTGCATGCCTTTTCATCCACCTGCGTGATTCCCCCCCTCCCTCAACCCTTTTGCTACGTGTGTGTGTGTGTCGATTCATCAGGTGTCACCCCCCCACCCCTCAGCCTGGGGTGCCTGCTTGTGTGATACACACAGAAAGCTGCTGCCGCTGTTGGCATGGCGACGGCAAAGCAGCACCATGATTGTGATTCGAGGCTACCATGGTTTCCCAGCACGCCTGTGTGTGCGTGTGTGTGAGTGCGTGTGTGTTACTACGGGCCTCTCTTTGTTGTTTTTCTTCCCAGAACAGACCAAATAACATGTATTGTATTGTGTTGTTGGTTGTGATTGTTTTCAATGGTCTTTTCTAACACATATAAACAAGCACACACACTTCATTGAACAAGTGTGTTTGACTCTATTTGCACCTCCACTAGAGCAACGTAGGCTGGCTCTTGACTTCCACTCAGGCTTCAATGCAATGTTTTTTTATTTTTTATTTTTGTCAATGTGCCAGCCACAAAACACAGTGCTCGCGGCGGCTGTTGTTTTGAGCTGTTGTTATATCATGTATGACAATTTTATCATGTGATTTCTATTTAGGGCAGCACCGTATTCTAGTGGTCAGCACATAGATTTTGTATTTTCATTTTTTAAACACTACTTTCTACTTCACATGTTTTATAAATGAACGTCGTAAAAAATCGGTTATTTTTTATGGAAATTTTTCAAAGTAGACATTAAAAAAAATAAAAACATTCCTGGGTGGATTTGCAGTATATCATTTGAGAAACCACCGCGCCCGAAGAAGAACAACCAATCACAAACTAAAGGCATAACCAACGAGATGTGAATCATTTGGAAGTCGTGAAGTGCGGTGACTTTTAACCCAGCCGTCATTTTTGATCATCATCAGTCTCATAAAATGTAAAAGTATCTTTTTTTTGCGCACGATGATACAAATCAGAGCGAGCCTCATTTTGTAGGCTTCATCGCCAGAAAGGCGACAAGATAATCCAGATGGATACGCTGCTTGTTACGACGTCAACGATGAAATGATGATGAAACAGACGGTAACGGGAGCACGTCGGAGGCGGTCCGGGGAGACAATGGAGATTTTTTTTTTTGACGCAATTTAGTGTTTTTGAATGCGCTGACTCAAACTGGGATTCTCGAGAGCCGTTTCGAGATCACCTGTTTTTTCGTGCCGCGTAATCGGAGTCCCTTTGCGGTCACGCGGGCTTTGTTTGAGTCGCTTCCCTCGGCTCGCCTCCCTCCAGCTTCCCGCCGAGTGTGCTTTTGCGCGCTCTGTCTCCGTGCTATTTTTTGCCTCGCTTTGAATGCACGCTGATTTCTAAAGTGTATCTGGCGGAATTATCGCCGTCTTAATGAAACATCCCGGCTTCTTTTATGTGGAGAGCTCAGGCAATCAGCGGGCGAGATTGAGCTCCTACACGCTGATAGAGACGGCGTATCGGCAAATCAAAGCGATGGATTCAATTAAAAACATCCAGCGTGCCTTTTTGTGTTAGAGTCACTGACTACTCCTTTTTATATATATAAGATGACATCCTCTTTTAGACGTTACTAACGAGGCCTTTTGGCCTTCACTTGATTTGTCAATGAAAAATAATGGAGGGGAGTTCCAGAGGTTGGAAAGTTGCTGACTCGACAAAAATACAAGATCGGATGAGTCATCAAACCGAAGAGCGACAATAACGGCTATGACGAATTTGAACGATAGCGCCGCGTCGTGACAACGAGGCGCTCGAAAGGTGCATGGCGTCATACTTTCTACTAGTTGGAAATATTTTGGTGGGCCTCTGATTGGACAACTTCAATACTGAATATTATTGAGGTATTATATTTGTCCTGCATAATATTCTAATGCCACAAAAACAGTTTTCTATTTTCTTTATGATTATTATTTATAATTTCTTATTTTCTATTCTATTATTTTATTTTTTAATTATTTTTTTCTGATTTTCTGTCTGCCATCTAGTGGCGATTGGTGGTATTACAAGTTAAAACTACAGTTGACCCAATTATCTGCAATTTGACACCACATGTTGGTGAGTGACATTTCTGCACTCTTCAACAATTTTTGTATCTAATTGGATTGAATAAAGGTGCCAGTGAGGTCATTACAATCCACTTGCTTTGGGGCCAGTTCGTCCTGTGACCAAGCTGATCCTCATCTAGTTTGCTGCATCTTAAATTTTGACTTAGAAGTGACATCAGCATTGTGTGCATGTGTGTGTGTGTGCGCACTTTTAAGCTTGCTGCCTGTGTGAGTAGTTTCACACAGGCTGCATTATTTATGCAGCTGTGCTATTGTGCCTCCCAACTCCTCGTCTCTCCTCGCTGTGATGAGCAGATGGGATTTTTTTTTTATGTTACGTTGGGAGGGGGCGAGGTAGATGAGGTCGTATATAGCACACACAATCACACACTTAAGTCTATTTTTAATCTTTTTTTTTGTCACCCTCATTAGTTCTCGACTGTTCTTTTATTCTCTGACACCACGTCTTGTCTATACCTGTTGGCGCCTTCTCGAAGGTTAGCGGTCATTTCATTAGGCACACTTGCACGGATTAACAGAGAGTCAACACGCGAGAGCTGCACGGGAAGACGACAAATATGTAATTGAGGCTCAGCGGTGCTTCGAGCTTTCCTCCTGTTCGTCTTTTGACTAATAGCCTGAATTTGTTATCAGCCTTCACTTTTCATTTACAATAAATACCCCCCCCCCTCCTCCTCTCCACGTCCAGAGGCTCCCTCCTCTTGATTGCACATTATCACCCTCTGCTCTGACACGGACGTGTTGCAGCATTTATCACACTTATCAGAGGGCGTCATCAACATGAGCATCGCCTTTGCTTGTCCCCCAAGGGGGCGGGGGGGGTTGCATTTGTTACACACATACAAACACCAAGATGTATCCGGCTACTCGGTCGAAACGTGGCAAATATCTCCCCGGTGGTTTTCCGGTTTAGCACGGCGCCCGAGGGTGCACTCGAGCCCGATCCTGTTTAATTGAGTGTGTCTCATCATCTGTAATGGGCCTCCCTTCCCAAGCTAATCAGTTTCAAGTGCTCCTATGCATGCTTGCTACCAAAGAAGTTTGTGCGTGTGTGTGTTTTTTTTCTTTTTTCTTAAGGAGTCCAGGTGGGCCTGTGAGTTCTTTACATCATGTTCACACAAATACTTCCAAAAAAAAAAAATTTAAATATGACTGTGTGAATGTGTGTGATAAATAAATAGATAGATAGATAGATAGATAGATAGATAGATAGATAGATAGATAGATAGATAGATAGATAGATAGATAGATAGATAGATAGATAGATAGATAGATAGATAGATAGATAGATAGATAGATAGATAGATAGATAGATAGATAGATAGATAGATAGATTGAAATCAATAACAGCTGAACAGTATATTTGTTTCTCCTTTCCGACACACTCGTGATTTCTTTGCCACGTTTAGATTCTGCCTGCCTTCTTTTTCCCCCACCTCTCCACATCCCCTTTCGTTTCACACTTTACCTTTTCCCCCGCTCTTTTTCCCCGTCCCTCCATCTTTCTTTGCCTGCCATCTTTTCCTTCATCTGACTCAACACCTTGCACTTTGCATGTCTATTTCGGGTCTCCATCATCTTCCTCTCCCCGAGCCAGCATCACCTCCCCCTGGTTCTCATTATCTGACTCCCTCTCCTGTCTGCGTCTCTGCATGGATGTCTTTCTATTCCTGAACCTGTGCCACCCACACACACACACACACACACACACACACACACACACACACATGTGCGCGCAGGTGCAAGGTTTGAAAGGCGCTCGCACCCTCGTGCTGTCATTTTCTCCAGCTCTGCTGTTTTCTGCCTCTGGGAGCTTGAAAAGGACGCCAAAGCGGCTCAGTGGAAGGAGGGAAGCTAACTGCATTATCAAGCTTCCACCTCCCTTTTTTTTGGGGGGGGGGCATTTCGAGGATTTGTGCTTGCAAGAACCTCCAAAGTATTGGCCACAACAAAAAATGTCCATATTCAATTAGGTTGAGCGACTGACATTTAAGTGACCAATTAGGATATGACACGCTCAGTTTTGGGAACCTTTTGATGAAGGGTTTAAAATTCCCATAGATGTGCTTATTTTCTTTCATGTTGACTTCTTGTAGATGTCAAGCCCAGTACTTTTCCCTAATAGTGTAAGAGGATGAAACAGGTTTGAGCTGCGAAGCTTTTGAGACCGCTAGCTGCGCTCCAACGCACTTCCTGTCTCGAACGAGGCGAGAGAAAGCAACGGGGCGTCCGCGTAATGATGTTGTGCGAGTGTGCGTCTCCACTCGATTGTGTGATGTCCAAAACGACCGCCGATACTTGACTTCCAATTTCAGCCGACACTCCACCGGCGTCGCTCGCTTCTCTCCTCGTCCGCCGCCTTCTCGGCTGATCTCTCAATCTTCTCACAAAAGCCTCATCTTGCCCGAAATGTCACGTTGGAGCTTTCGCTTCTCCCGTGTACATAAAAATGGGGCTGCCGCCTGTCGAAAAAGGTCACGTAGTGAGGCACACAAATGTGTGGATATCGGGCTTAAGGGTGAAATTCCAAATGAACTGAAATTGTGTTACAAGCGTTGCAGGTGGATTTAACGTGACCTGTAAATTTGTGATGCTTAGCTGTTCAATGTTTCAGTACATTTAGCGCAACTGAACAGTTGTTGGTATGAGGACTAGCGCAATAGCTCTGTTGGCGTAGCGTTAGCAACAGGTATCGCTAGAAGAATCGGGTCATAGATTCATAACGTTTGTTAACATGACAGAAGAGATTCGGGAAATATCTCAACAAGGAAAAATAATTGCTAACGCTAAATGACACAAAATAAACACCGATTAAGCTGGCGCTTCTTGCTAGCGCTAGCAAGTATTGCTAGAAGAATAGTGCCATAGATTCATAACGTTTGTTAACATGGCAGAAGAGATTACGTAAATATCTCAAGGAAAAGTAATTGTAAATGCTAGCCAGCTCGTATAGCTAACGCTCAATCACACAAAATAAACACTGATTAAGCTAGCGCTTCTTTCTAAAATGTTTACTACTTATTTTCTGGACATGTGCATGATGCCGAGGCAAGGCGGAAGATAAAATTGGAGCTTTTCCTGCTAGCCAACTTGTTGATACTGATTAGCTAGCTAACAATGGTACATTTTAGAATCCCAAATTAACACCAACGTCGGTCGTATACTTCTCATCTGACCCATTTTGCTTGAGCAATTGTCCAGAACGTCTCGGTATCAAGAATAAGGTCGGTAAAGTGGATCAGGACTCCGAGGGATGATCCAAAGCCCTCAGAGAGGCATTCTGCACCTGGCTGCCGTCGGTGTTGTTTTTTCCATCCGCCTGTGCTGTGATGTTCAGCCACGCGTTCATTATCATCAGCGTGAGCGCAGAGCCGAGCCGCAGCCCGAAATGCCGGCGCCGACCAGCAGCGGCTCGCCGCGTTCATTTTGTCATCTCGCGATCTCGTTTCACCACCTCCTAATTGCTTTTCACATTCTTTTGAATTCCTGCTGCCATCTCTTGATCAGAGATGTTTGTCTGCGCAGTGTTCTCCACACTCCCCGTCACCTGCCCCCCTTTTGCCGGCTCCCAGCTGTGTTGTTTGGGACGCCTCCAACATCCCGCCATCTGTAAACGCCTCACCCGCCGGCACTCGTGCCGCGGCGAGCTCACCTTTCATTTGCTTCCTATTTTGGGGGTGTTCACGCCTCGTACTTATCGTCTTTCTCAGCTTTATTCAATTACTATTCCATTATGTCTCCCTGACTCTCCACAGCACTTGAAGTTCCCGTGGGGAAGAAAGCAGGAAACAGAAACCAATCAGCATCCAAAGAGCTCGGATAGGATGTGACAATACAAACAATAGCGGTTAAGGGGCAGACTGGGTGTGCTTGTGTGACTTAGTTGACGTTTGAGAGAAGGCTGGCTGACTCCAAAGTGCATTGCAGTAATCCATCTGAGCTCAGCGCAGAGATTACGGTTTTGATGTGTTGCTATGCAAAGAAAGACTTCATCTTTTTTCGATATCTTATGGCAAGGCAGGGCAGCTTTAGACCTCAGAGTATTTCCTTTATGTATCCAGGACCTAAATTATTTATTTATTTATTTGTTTATTTGTTTGTTTATTTTAGTATTTTAATATTTTATCACTTTATCATTTTTATATTTTTATATTTTTTATATTTTTATATTTTATTTATTTATTTATTATTTTATTTATAGACCCATATCAGAATTTTAAAATCTATTCCACAGGTGAGGTGAAAGACGGAACTTGATGGTAGGATTTGTAGTGATGGCTGAAGTTCGGTGTAGTTGTCGTGTATGTTAGCGTTGAGTAAGAGCGGTTAGCGTCGGCTTTATCACGGTCTTACCGACGTTCACATATTTCGTATCCACTCTTGAAATGCAGATTTTCAAACGGAAATTTCAGACGCCTCCTAGCGAGGCTGATGATCGTCTCATTAGAGTCAAAGTAGCATGTTGCTCTCAAGGGCCCGCAATTAGACCGAGTCACGTCAGAGCGCAGCCTTGATGAAGACTATTAGACGGCCGGGCGCGACGGAGGCCGCCATCCGTCAGCCGGCCCGGTCCCCCCTCCACCCCTCCCCTCCGCATCCATCACCATTACCACCAAACTTTGCCTCTCCCGGCAAGACTCATTCCACCCTGGCAGCTTTATTTCCATCCTCACTCTTCTGCATCCATCTCATTTCCTGCCATGCAGTTATATATATTCTGGGATAAGTGCTCTCCATGAATCTCACACCTGCTTTCTTCCTCCCCACCAACTTCCAAACTCTCTACGGCGCGTCTCCTTTGTGTTCGTCCGTGCGTCTATTCATCCCTCTCTCTCTCTCGTCTCCTTCCTTCCGTTTTGTCTTCCGTCGTCATGCTTCTCCTTTAATAGGCTCTTTTCTCTTATTGCCCCCTTATCTTCTGCAATTTGACTCGCATCACCTCACCACCATCCCTCATCCAAATCGTAGCGCCATTCTCATCAGCGTCGCCGTGTTTTGCTCCTCGGAAGGCATATGAAAGGCGTTGGAACACAAAAGTCTCTGTTAAAAAAGTTACTGTTTTACTTGATGTTTCTTTTCAGAATGTTTGATAAGTTATATTTGATTCTCTCGCGTAATATCGGATTGGAATTGTTTGTAGGAGTGATTTTGTGCCTGGCTCAAAAAAAATCATAACCGCAATTATTGGCATATTGTATTGCTTTAATTATGTGAAGCACATTGATTGATTGTTTGTTTGTATTATGCTGTCCAACAAATAGCCAGTATAATGACATCAAGTGGCCCTAAAAAGAAAATTAGCAACATAACATTAGCAAGATACGTGAAAAGCTGGCAGAATTTGACACAAATTCCACTTCCTGCTATCGTTACCATATTAGCAACAAATAGCTAACCAAAAGGCTGTTGCCAATGCTAGCAAGCTAATGTGGCTAACTGGTCTTACTGCATGATACGAACAGACTTAGTTTTTTGTCATAAGATTAGTCCTAAAAAGAACATCAATAAGTGAAAGTATTTAAAAGTTAGAAGGCAACTAAGCTTTTATTTAGTTGATGTGCTGCGACCGCATCGGAAACAAGAAATGTAACAACGCAACAACTTTATTTCTCATGTGTGAGAGTCAATAACATCTGGCTCGTCTCAACCATCTCCATTCGAAGACTCTTATGTCTATTTTCGCGATGGCCTCGAAGCTGACGCTCTCTCGTCTCGCCCTGTTTTCTCGCCAGCCGCCTTTTCCATCTCGCCACAGTAAAATTACCCTGATTACGATTGTGGCGGTGATGATAATGATAAGCAGGGTAAAATGACACTCTCTCCATCTCCCTCACATGTCCAGCACCCGGGAGATGATGATTGACTCCACATCTGCCCTCGCCTCATTTTCTCCTCCCGCCCCGCTCAAGCTCTTTGTTTCTTTTTTGTCTCACTGGGGAAGCGGTTTTTTTTTTTGTTTTGTTTTTTTACTTCCCTTGTGCTCTCCTCGTAACCCTCTACCGCTCTCATCTAGTCCTTTTTGAGTCTTTTTCAATTTCCCAGCACTCTTTCATCTGTGTTGTTGCGACCTTCCCTCCTGCATCTTACCTCGGCTACTTGCCCCCCCCCCCTACACACACACACACACACACACACACACACACACACACACACACACATCCGAAAGCCCCATTTCTCCTCCTCGGCTACCCACTTTGCTCCCTCTGTCACAAAGCAACATGATCCATTTCCTTTCAGGCACATCTCATTCAGTACATAATTATAGAATTGCTGTGTCTCTTGAACATGTGAAGTGGACAGCACAAAATGGCCTCCTTTAGTGGCCTTTCATCACTGGCGCTATTCATTATGTGCCTGTTTTCCTTGCTCGCCGTAAAAATAAAAGTGCATTCACCTTATTGACACTAATGCACTTTCGAGTTCAGAAAATGTACAAAAGTTCATCGAATGCGGCTTTTTTTTCTTCCCTCCTGAACTAAACGCAAGCTACAAAAGTACATTTGTGCAGTAAGCCAAGCATCTTTCAATCTTACATGACAAGCTTTGTTGTTGAAATAAACTTGGCAATATTGAGCCAAGGCACTTATTTACCATCTGACAAAGAGTATATACTGAAAAAAAAAATCATTTACGCTCAAATGTATTTGCTAAGTGAATGCGGGGCTGTTTCGTTTTATGTATCTTCTGCCATCTAGTGGAAGATGTTTGAATTGCGCTGCCTGTCATTACATGTCGCTGACATAGATCGATGAATCAAAATACAGGATAATTTGGGGACTGATTAAAAAGACAAAAAGTGGGGTGTTGTCAGGCAATGTTGGTGCACTCTGTAGTCAACAATTTTAAAAATAAATTAGAGATGCAACTAAAAAAATTTTGTGGGTTTTTTTCGCACTGGTTCGGAATCTGACGTTTTTTTCTAACACATTAAGTCTTCATAAAAATAATAGTAACGATTTAATAAGAAATACATAATACGATAATATCTAATTATTAAGGTTAGGTTCAGAAAAAAAAATCTGAAACGTCATAACTATGAATTTCAATTGCCAAAATCTGTGTTGCGCAAGCTTTTGTAGGTCAAACTTAAAAACAAAGAATGAAAATGTGCCAGAACAAAAGTACTTTTTTTTTTTTAAATATGGGTCAAAAAGAAATTTAGGAAACAATAAACCATTTCTGATTCAACCATGCTGTAAATAATATAGGCTGCCACTATGTAATCCAGAATTTTCTCATTAGCTGTTAAAAGGTAATGACTCATTTAAAATGCATTAGGGACACATGACATTTTGAGCATTGCTATTGTTGTTATGGCGTCATCGGTGGTAGTGAAAGGGCAAAAATGGCCTGCTCTATTGCTCATTTGTTAACTTAAGGGCCAAGCAATTAGATATTGGGCCGCTTTTGTGACATTTCGCAAAAAGAAAGTAGCCATTTTAAATTAAAACTCCAAAGATACGCTCGTAACTATACAACACTGCGTTGAGTCAATATTGTGAGGGAGTTTCATTATCTTGTAAACGTCACGTACATTTTTTTTTTCTCAAAAGCTGCAAAGCTTGTTCTGCTTTTTTTTTTTTTTTTAGTAGCACTTAAGGCACACACTGAAAAACAACCACCACTAACACAGTAGTCCTTCATATTTTTCTCTTGTTACAAACTCCCCCAGCATGAAGATCGATAGTGCCACATCGCCATGGAAACAATATGGATTGACGCGCCATGGAACGGCATCATGCGAGCAGGTGTTGCGATGCGTTTGCTTTGTTGAAAATTAAAACGTCTTCCCTGCAAAATCCTACCCCAAAAAAAAAAAAAATCCTCTCTTGGAACATTTTGTGACAGTCCCAAAACTCCCCCTGCTATTTTTACCTCAAATAAATGTGGTATTGAATGTGACAGTCACTGTGATAGCACATCAAATATTCAGTGTCCCAGACTGTGAGGGCCTCGTGTTGTCTCTGAGTGGAACAAACAAGCAGCTTTGTGCCAGACCAGCGTCATCAAAGTGACGTTCCGAAGACATTTGGAATGCGTTCGTCTCTTTACGGCGCTCTTTGTTGATTTTTTTTTCGGCTATTCCTGCGTCAGTTGAGATTCGATCGTTTGCTTTCCACTTGGAACTTTCCAAAGCAAACAAGGTGAAGCAGCAGTTAGCTGTTACGCTGCGCGCACGTCACAACTCAGCTTCAAGTATGAATGTTTTTGTTTTGTTTTTCACTATATGGTCAATTAAAAAAAATAAAAAGGTTAATTTTCTTTATTTTGCTTTTAAATGACTGGAAATATTGAGTTTGCAAATGCATTTAAATCACAGGTGTCAAAGTCAAGGACCGGGGGCCAGATCTGGCCCACCACGTCATTTATTGTGGCCCCGTGAAAGCAAATCGTGCAACTTCCATGAGCCTCACTAAAATTCATACCAAAAGATTTGTTTTTATCATTTTTACAGTAACGAACAATAATTAACAAACTTCTGTCCTTGACATCCGATTTCAAAGCTAGCAATCTATTATTAATTTGTGTGCAATATGATGTGACGATTAAACTTTTTTTTCGTTTCACTGTCATAACAGCTATCTGAGGGAAGCCGAAACTAAAAATAAGTTTGTCACCCCTGATTTAAATGTTGCGTTCTTTTAGGGATTTTGAAAAAGCTACCTTTGTTCTCTTTGCCTTTAAATGTCTACAGCTTTTTTGTTTGTAGATGCTTTGAGGTTTGGTGAGGCACACTGAGTTGTGCTTTATAAATAAAGTTGTCTTTTGTTTTATATACAAATGTCCCAAAATGGCGCCAAAATAAATGACATGTAACGTGTTCGTTTTTGACATCAAAAGGCTCGTGTCGGAACAAAAACTCAAAATATCTTATTTTTCAACTTTTTCAAAGTGGATTACAGCAGTCATTTGGCTCATGTGAGATGAAATCTACAATAAATATATCTCCCGCTGTTAGTCGACCTCTTTTTCTAATGAGTTTCCGCATGGCGAAAGAGCAGATGTGATTTGTGGAGAACGAGTCGTTTCCTCGAGTGTCGTAAAAAGTAATGACGTGAAACGTGAAATATGTCCGCCCGGGCGGCGCTGCTGATTCTCACTCTGCCCACATTTTCCATCCTCGTGATCGCAACGCTGCAACGGAGGAGCGCTTAGATAGACGATAAGAAACCCATAAAGGGATTTTTTTTTTTTTTTTTTTTTTTTTTGTCAGGGCGCAAACAGCAGGCAAGGTGAGAAAACAGAAGAATCTCGGCAATCCTTTTTGATCAGGGGCTCGTTCAAGATGCTAATCTTAGAGGTTACCTTTTGTTTTTCTCTATGGAGAAATTTTCATATCAAAGTCAAAGTCAAAGTCAGCTTTATTGTCAATCCCTTCATATGTCAAGACACACAAAGAAACCGAAATTCCGTTTCCTCCATCCCACGGTGACGAGACATACAAGTAGACGACACAAAATAAAAACAAGAAGGCACAAACAATAAATAAAAAATAATAAATAAATAAAATAAGCGATGAATAAATAATAAACCAATAACCCAATAAATAAGAGGAGCAAAACTGAGCCAGCGTGCATACAGCAGACAGTAAGCACAGCGCAAAGAACAAAGAACAGGACGCTACGCAGAAAGGGTTTAAGTTAAGAAAGGGGAAGTTTAAGAAACTTTGTTTGGAATATCGTAAACATCAAATTGTTTGACTTTGGTTAGATGATGAATTTGGGGTTGTCCGCTAGCTGTAAACTGTGATAATCAAATTTTTAAATTTATTATTTATTTTTTATTATTTATTTATTTATTTCCAATTTTTGTTTAACGTAAATTCGGTTACATGTTAAAGTTCAAAGTGACTATAATGTTACAGTGGCTTTTAGTGACGTAAATTATTTTATATAATTATGTTAAATATGCTTTTTTTTGGGGGGGGTGAACACATCTCCTTTTTAATTAATGAATTTTGATTTTTTTATTCAATTTTTCTATTTTGACAGCAAAGTAAAATAAAACCAAATAGACAACAACGTGATATAGTTACAACTTTACACAATAAATGACATCACAGCATATGATGAAGAAAATGTTCAGGTTGCTGGGCAGAAGATTCCAAAGTGGGGATGGGGTCTTGCCAATGAATGTTTTATTTATTTAGTGTTTAATGACAGTAATTAGTGGGACTTTGTGAAACTTGGTGTAGAAAGTCTGAGAACTACTGACATCAAAAAAGTCTCCAATGGTATGAAAAGCAATGAACATGTTCACGTTATACAGTCCAAAAAATATATCTGCTGTCAGAGTGGACACACGTCGCGATTGGCCCACTGATGATTGAACTTGCGAATGAGTCACCTCTCATTTTCCATCCCGAGGTCGCCATTGTTCTCACCCCCTCTTTTCAAAGTGCACTTTGTCTCCACAGGACCTTTCTTCCATCTTTTTCTCCGGCCATTTTCCCTCTTTTTTTTAATACCAGTGTGAGCCATTCAAACACTTGGTGCTCTTTGCTCTCGCTGACCTTTCCCTCCTACTCTTTCTTCCTGCCGTCACGTTTTTTGCTCCGCTTGGTTGCCCTCGCTTCATTCGACGACGTGTTCACAAAGTAGCCGCAGCTTGACATTTAGTGGAGGACAAATGAGTGGCGGCAGTTATAGATTGCCACCGCGACGCTCCCGAGGGACGCGGATCGGGCTAATGGCGGCATCGTCTGCTCCCCTTTGGCCCGCCGATAATCAATAAGCATTTCTTTCTTTGGCCCATCCTTTGTTGAACACAAGTCCAAGTCCAATACGTCAACGTTGGCTGATGCAAGTGTGCACATTAGAGTCGCCATTAAATAATTCCAAACAATGTCTTCAAGTGGAAGTCAAACCAAAACTTTTCTTTGCAATAATATGTTCTGTGGAGTCCGACAAGTGTTCTGGTTAATATTTGGTCTGTGGAATATGAATTAAACAGGCGAAATCCACCTGATATTATCCATCTTAGTAGGCGGCCATTTTGCCATTTGGTATCGACTGAAGATGACATCACAGTTGCCAGGACTCAAAGCAATAACCAATCACTGCTCACCAGTTTTCAGAAACTCAGCCGTGATTGGCCGTGACCTGACACCTGACAACTGTGATGTCATCTTCAGTCGACAGCGCACAAAATGGCCGCTCACTGATTTTGCTGCAACTTACCTTAATTCAAGTTATCGGCCCAATACCTAATATCGCTACTCGACTAACCTGGAAGGTCAAAAGATTTGAAACATTGACAAGACTGAAGAAAAACACGAGAGCTCTCCAGTGGAAACCGCATGAAACTGTTTCATCGAATTTAGCGGAAGTCTGTCACTCACCTTCTTTCTTGTTCCCAGTCCCTCACGGGCAATTACATTTGACAAAGCGGAGCGACATATTAATGCGAGCAGATCTCTTTTCCTCCCCCTCGGCTCGCCCGTGTTTACTTTCTACTCTCTGCCTTTAATGCAGTCAGCCGGTGCCATTCGTGACTTTGACAAAAGTTTGCCTGCTTTAAGGGCAGGCACAGTCTTACTTCTCGCTACTTTCCACCTCGTGACTCCCTCGCGCTTTAAATCACCTTGGGATAATTCGCCCTCCGGTGAGCCACCACATCCAGTGTCAAATGTAATTGGATTTTTCTTAAGAACAGAAGATTAAAAACGTATCTGATGATATACGACTGTTGCAAATGGCGGAAAAAACGATTTGAACTTTCTGTACCGTCGGTGGGTTTTCCGGTATGCTGGGGCTCTCGTGAAGGTGATTTATTTGTTTGAAGAATATTAATTCACAGAGATTCCAAGCAAGGTTATTAACAAAAATTAATGAAATAACTAAAATTAAGATAAAAGATACATTTATGTTAACAAAATAAAAACAAGTGCTTTGGAAAAATTAAAACTACATATTACGTTTTTATAAAACAAAAACTAACTAACTGTCCTTTGTTTTGGTCTTTGTCAATTTACGTATATCATATATGAGTTTTGTGCTTCAGTTGCAATGTTGATTTTGCTTTTAATTCCACAAAAAAGAATCAAGGTCAAACAGTCATTTGAGAATTGTAATTTATTTACTTGATTATAGAAAGTGACCTATTTTTTTTTTATTTGCTCTCGTTAAATGTATTATCAAAACTAATACTGAAGCTAATAAAAACTAACCAAAACAAAATATATTTTTTTAAAAACTACTCCAAAAACTCATTAAAGTGAATTAAAAAAAATAAACTTAAATAAAAACTAACGATAACTCCCAAACTATTAAAAGCGTGATTCCAAGAGGGCCTGCTAATGAACAGAAAGTATTTGGTTGCCTGTGAGTGATTCAAAATAATATCCTTTTTTATTATGGGTTTTATTGTCAGGGTAAAATAATTACAGCTGAGAGTAAACATAAAAATGATAAACAGTGGTGAACGTTAACTCAGAGGAAGACGAGAAAGACCTTTGGTGTAATTGTGGACCTGACGCCCTATCAAGCATTCTCTTTCTCAACTTTCTTTGTTTTGTCTCCGCTTAATGGCTCATTTGGGTTAGACAAAGTGCACTAACATGAGAGCGTTTGATTGATTTGGCTTTTTTCCGATGAATCCTTCAGCGTGCGTATTGACCCGGTGTGTGGCTGCTCATCAGCGTGATGATTTATCATCCCAGCGGAGGCCCGGCTGACTGGCAGTCACGATACTTTGTTGCCTCCCAGACACGCCTCGCTATAACTAGGGAAATGTCACAGCTTTACATCCGGCAAGTCAATTTGAACTTGTTGTTTTTGTTTATTGCCTTGATCTTCTTTGTCCTCCCTCCCTCTTTGCCTGAGATGTCACAGTAATGCTATTGCGCTATCAAGATGAACGATGCTAACTCGGGAGGATGTAATTACAGTTACATGTGACATTAAACGGCTCGTATTGTGAATTCAGAGATTGTTGGGAGATAGATGCTGAAAGCTTTCGAGTGCCTTGGTGTCTGCCATAAGTGTCCGTACGTCGCACACGAGAAGGCAGAGGAGCGAGGTAAATAAAATTGTTGGCGATCGAATCGTAGCTTTAGAGTGCCTCGGCACGGTGCGGAAAAGCCACCCAGGGGTTTTAAGCGGATAAAGCTTCTAATTAGGGTATTTTATGGTGATTTTTTTTTTATTCTCTTCCTTCAGAGCTGGCCAACTAAGGCAGTAGAGAGGAAGAGACGTGCAGCACTGGAAAAAAAATAAGATGATTCATTCAAGTCAACTGATCCTGTTTTCTCAATGGCGCGATATAGCTACTGTTTATTTGTGGTGCCACCAGCGTTCTTGCCCCCCCTCCGAAGTATGTGTGACGTCATTGTTGGATATTTTTACATTCACATTTGCGAAGTTGACTGGGCTATAAAGAAATAACGTGTTGATACATTTCCAGTGAATGCAGCTTTGGCTGGGTGATGACACATTTTGCTGTCTTCGCCGGCCTCCCTTCTGCTATTCACAAACTTTCAGCGCCATCAAGTGATCAGCTGTTGCAATTGCAGCGTTGTCAATTTCAAAACAAGATGAGATTCGTGGGCACTTAATGGCTTCTTTTTTATTATTCATTGGATTATTATGGTTTAATCATTCATGTTTGCAAGCATCCGCCGCCACTTCACTTCGTTTCTTGTCAAACACTCAGCGGTGTACTAGTAAAAGAGGAGACAGCTTTTTTTTTTTTTACTCTTCAAAAGAGGACATATGGAAATCATGGCCTTGAATGAAGACAAGTGAATAGAGGGCGAGTAATCCAACCACGTGACACAATAATACTCTCGATTTAAAAATAATTTCAAGTCTGCAGTATACTTCACTCTGAAGTGTTTCGATGAAAATTTGTAACTGACTGGACTGATCATTTGCCCAGTATTGTTGAACCCAAGTAGTGTTTGATGGAAATAGGGAAAAATAACACTTCCTATAGTGTTTGTTCCTGATAGAAAACAAAATGAAAACGCATTCAAATTATATTCGAACCTAAACCCCTAAAACTGTGAGTCACGCAGTACACAATTGTGTTGCTGTAACATTCTCTACATTTGATATGTAGAGTGTATACATTTCTCCAATTTTCTCGCAGTTCAGTAAGTTCTGAATCCATCTACGTAATTTCAAGTAAAGCTGTCATTATGACCAAATGGTGCGTTCAACGGCCAAGTGGCATACGGTAATCCCTCGTTTATCGCGGATAATTGGTTCCAAAAACCACCCGCGATAAGTGAAATCTGCGAAGTACGGTCACCAACAAGAAGTACTGGGCAGGCTAACGAGTTAGCGGGAAGATGCTAATTCGCGATCGTGCTAACACGCGAAAACGGACTTCTAAAGGAATGGAGAAACAGAACTTAAATACAAGACAGGTAACAAGAGGCGGGTGAGTATGATCACACTAATCATGGGCACACAGGAAGGGCGGGGCGAGCACACAGACAGACGGAGACGATTACAACCTACACACATAACAAAACTGGGGACGAGACATGACAGAATGTAAACGAACATTTGGAGCAATACTACATTGTCCTAAAGGTTAGACACATGTTTCCTCAATTTAAAAGTGATATTTTAACTTTTGAATGTTATTTTAATTTGGAAAAAAAAATCCGCGATGTAGTGAAGCCGCGATAAACGAAACGCGAAGTAGCGAGGGATCACTGAATCTGTGCTCGCTCAGCCAACAGCAATGCAAAATATCTGGTCGCAACTTTCGATGAGTTTCTCGTGGTCGCAGTACTCAAACAAGGACAAAGAGGAAAAGCATATTAACAGTAAGTGTGTTTAAATCCAATCCGGGGGAAATTTAGTGGTCTTCTTTCTGGATGGGTGGAAGGTGTGGTTGCGACGCTAACATTAGCTTATTATTTAGCTTATTAGCTTAGCAGGTGCTAAGGCAATAACGTTAACTTTGGCATATTGATACGCGTTGTTATGTCGTAGTAAGTTTCATTTCCTAAGCGATATGTTTTCTACTAAAACGTTTCGCTTTGTTAGTTCATAGATTGATTGCAAATACCTCAAACTTATTTTTGCTCTCTTTTCAATCCAATGATGTTATTTGAGCTCTGTTCAGTTGTATATCGTGATTCGGAGTGCAAGACATTTTCCTAACATTGAATTGTATTTATTTAGAACTCATACCAGACAAGACTCACAGAATATTTTAATATGTTTTACTAAAATAAAGTGTCATGATCTTAATTCAGTAAATTCAATACAATAACAAAAGACAAGTCTTGCCTTCATTAATTTGTTCTTTTTAACAGATTTGTACTCATATTGTCTTGAGGTCTAACAAGTCCCCACTGGTACCATGTTTTTTTTTTTTTTTTTTAGATTTCTCCTAACAGTGAATTAAATCGCGCCCTGCTAAGTCCCCTCAAAATATGAAAAGACCTAATTAACGGTGACAGACAGTTTTAGTGGTTATCATCTCATTCCCTCACCCACAGATGTCTGCGGCTGCATCGAACAAGGAACAGGTTTTGGCTCAGCTCAAGAAGGATCTCCGCTCGTTGCTTGTGTCGTCCAAATTCGGCTTGGACGCTAACCAGCTGATGCGCGACTACGGCAACATGCTGGGATACCCCATTCCGCTGCAATTGCTGGGCTTCCGGAATGTTCTGGACATGGCCACAGCCATGCCAGACGTGATGTCTGTGACTTACGGCATCAACGGCTGTCGGGTCTTTCAAGGTAGTTGACCGTCGATCGTGTGACGCTTGTGAAGTCTGTGGTCCCGAGTGTACGTCTGTTTCTTCGCAGCCGTGAGTGACAAGTCCACCATGCATATTGAGCAGCTGGTGGCCAAGCAGCGCAGCAAAAAGAAGAAGAGTACCGGCCATCATCAACCGGCACCCATCTGGTACCACCAGAGGCGAAATGTTTTTCTTTCGCTCGATACTTTTAGGGCGCAGCTACGAATCCTCCTCAGTCAGGTAATCTGGTGCTTGATGTGTTAGATGTCCCATACCACATTTTTTCAGATTGACACCACAGCCTACAACTCTTGAGTACTCACCAATGCCGATACTAAATTACCGATAAAACCACTTAGTGCAGAGCTGTGCCATTAAAACGGTGATTGTTCTAGGGTCCTCTCAAATTGTGTAGCTTGAATTGGAGCTACAAGCGTTGCTTTGGCCACCCGGTGATCCCCCACAACTTCGGTTTTAACACCCTCAAAGACCTGCTTGAGGCTGTGCAGGATCTGATCTTCATCCAGCCCACCAACATGAGCCATATTGTCTGCCTGAGAGACAATGTGGTGTCGATGAATCACGCTGGATTGTACTTCACGCCCGATTGGGTCAAAACAAAGGCGGCCAAAAGCTCACACAGCAGCGGAATTCCGACGCGAGGAAAACCGTCAGGTATGTTCTCTTGCTGGGAATACAGGAAATGATTTATGTTTTCCAAATTCAACTCCCCGCTGTTCTAAATTTTCACCAAGGGCCACTGACGTGTCTGCCCGCGGCGACGGAGCAGAAAGATGGAGAAGCAGATCCAGATCGCGATCAGAAACTGCCGCTGGAGGTTCGTGCTTAAAATACAAGCAGCGGATTCCTTTTATTTGCTTGTCCTTGTTTGCGCATCGGATTTGAGAATTGCGTCCCTTGTTGCTTGGCAGAAGCCTTCGGGCAAGAATGGGCCTCCCATCGAGAATAGTCACTTAACTGTGCAACCAGCAGAGGGCGACAAAGGACGCTGTACGGTTGTTGTGAACTGTGACGCGGTTCAAAGAGGTACAGAATGTCCTTTGTTTTTTTTTTACACTGCCGCCATCATATCACTTTACTGAGATTGGCTACCAATTTTTCTTTTGACTGAAATCAACAGTTTTTTGTCTTAATATCTATGTTATGTAGCGTAGAAAGTGAGTGGAGGAGTGAACGGACACATACATAACTTGTCCCCGTTTAGTCGATTCAAGCCAAGTGGGAAACGTTGGCCACCCTATTACGAACGCACACGAGGAAAACTCTTCACCTTGGGAAGGCAAAATCATGGCAGAATATGATCGCTGTTCAACGGAGGCCCATCGAGAAGAGACCAGTGAGGATTCACAGATTCCAGAGGAGGTGGGCGAGATAATGTTGTTTGTTCCATAATGCTATTTAGTGGTGAATGACAACACGTCTGGTTTTCATGTCAGATTGCTGAGAAGAGCACAGACGTTTGTAGCCACCATGCTGAGATCCGAGACGAGGCTCAGAACGTGGCCCTGGATGTCCTTTGCTGTGAGCGTCTCAAGCGGCCAACGCAGCGCGCCGCTCGCGAGATCACGGCCGTCCAGGTGGAGCACTTCGAGTCTCCGGGACATTTCTACATCCATTTCTGCGACGAGTCGCAGGCGTTGCTGGACATGATGTTTGAGATGAGGTGAGCAGCTGTTCGGCAAGGTTTGTACGCATGTTAAGGAGCGTCAATTCCTACCGTCGTCACCATTCCGTTTCCTCCAGGCGATTTTATACCCGTCCTGATGTGTTTAAAATCTATCGACTCCCACGGAGATTCGTCCGACGGGGCCAACCCTGTTGCATGTCGGCGACGGGCCTCTGGTTCTACCGAGTGGTGATACAGCGAGTTGTCAACGCCAGTCAGGTGGACGTGTTCTATGTGGACTATGGCCACACCACCAGGGTGGACTCGGACAAGCTGAAGTTTCTCAAGTATGATGACGGGGAAAAAAATGCAAGCCTACTTGAAGTCAGAAAATGTCCACGACAAATAAAGTCTAAGTGAACTCACAATCTATTTTTCACAGGACGTGCTTCTCCATTCTCCCGGCGCAAGCAGTCCCCTCGTCTCTAGCTGGAGTCAAACCAAAAACTGTAAGCAAGACAACGTCCCTCCATCCATTTACGATCCAGTTTATCCATGAGCTGGGACTGACAGCATGTTTTTAATTCTACTTTGACTGGAATCAACATAATGTCTGCTTTCATTCTGAGACTTCGAGTTTCTGTTCCAGGGCAGGTGGAGCCCAGAGGCCACGGCTTCCTTCCAGAGTCTTTGCGCCAATCACGTGCTCGCGGGCGCCCTCGAGTGTTACGCCGGAGACGTGCTGCAGGTCTACCTTTGCGACACACGCACAAGCGAAGACGTCTATGTCCACACCGTCCTGCTGAGCCAGGGCCACGCCGTGGCCTGCTTGCCCTCGGACAGCGCCGGGGTCGGTCGCCGATATTTCTGTCAGGGTTTCTTTGTCGAATCTCTCGGCTAATTGTCGCATGGCTCGCTAAGCAGTGTGTCGAGGACAATCCATTCACGTTGTACCTGGGTGACGGCGCAGTCGATCTGCAAGATGTGGAGAAGATGACGCTGGACGATCTCAAAGACGCCGCCACCACCAAAGAGAAGGTTTCCCCTCAAATTATTGATAATAATAATAATACCAGCCGATCTAAAAGAGGATTTGTTTTTTCAGGTTGATTTGGACGAGATGCCCGCCTTGGAGCCCATTGTGGAGGAGCAGGTCAGCGCTCACTTCCTGGTTTGATGATAGATGTGCTTGGGTTGTCTTTGGTAATATTGCAAAACATAATTTGCTACCCCACCAGTACTCACTATGCGTAAATTTGAGCAGAAAGCTCAAATCCATTTTCCTTTAATTTTGTTGTCAAAGTAAGGGTGCTCACTATTGTGAGGAGATTCCAAACGAGCTGTGGGACACCTTAAACATTTGAATGTCCTCCTAAGATCTGTGACTGCTCCAAAGGTATACACACACACACGCGCACGGTTATTTTCTAGTCATTGTGATGCAATATTTTCCTCTGCTGTCCAGGTATTCAAGTCACTGTTCTTTTGGCAGTTCTGTTTGTGGCCTGACAATTGAACCCTGTCGTATTTAATTGTTCGGCTATTTTGGTTTCTAACATCGCTGCTATAAAAGGAATTGCTTTTATGTTTGACTGTTTATATATTTTTTTAAATTCAAAGCATTGGGTTTTTTTTGTAATGTTAACATTGTGACATTAAAGGACAAAAATGTGTATGTTCCATATCTGCATCCCATTTGTGATGATACTGTGCATGTAGGTTTTGATCACTGTAAAAAAAAAACACACACACACACACTTTAAAGAAAACATTACAAGACCCAATTTATTTGGTATAGTTTTATATTGATTTAATAAGACGCAATGGTGTGACATTTGCTCCAAAGTGCCATATTATAGCCTCTTTTAAATATAAATGACATCACAAATGCCAAGTGAGTGATCGCTTCCCAAACAAGGAACACCAATTCGCGGTACTGCGTGGTATGTTCGGTATCCCGGAAATGAGAGCGTTACGTATTCAACTTTCCCTTATATGACCAGTAATGGTTTTAAAATCACGTGAAGACAAAAAGACTGTGAAGAGGAGACTTTGATATGTGGAAACAAGCCCAAAACTCGAAAACGAGCACATTTTATTTCTGCTGAAGTTGAGTAAAAATCCCTTTCGGGAGTGGAACATCTGAAGTCGGAGTTTCGGAGGAGTACGTGAACGCCTCGCGCTTGGACGGCGGGCAGAGCGACGTAATTCTTTACGTAAAAGCAACATGGATCTGGAATAATTTCAGTCCCGCATTCTGGGCGTCTATCGGGCAAAGCAGAAATCAAATCCCGCTCATTATATCTGAGCGCCGATTCTTAACCACGAATAGCTGCACCCTGCTTTGACCGCGGGTCGGCCGGTACTGTTGTCAGTTAGCATTGTTAGCACGGAAGTCATTGTCGTCCTCGGCGGCTACCTCGCTCGGTCGCTCCCCGGCGGCGACAATCAAGCGTACGGACAAAAAGACAAGAGTTTCCCGGCGGCGGTGACGGAGAACACGACGCGGCCGCGGCAAAATGGGGGTGAGTGGAACGAGCTGGCACAATGAAAGCGCTGTGTGATGCTGCCGCTGCCTTTGCTTGTGATGGCGTTAAGAGTGGAGCGAGAGATGAACTTGATGAGAGGGGGGACAGGAAGAAAGGTTCATGGTGGTCGTCTACTTAGCATGCGGGCTAACACAAAGCGAGTACATGTTCGCTGTGAACACCATCCTGCCCCTCACGTAGCCCCCCTAGCCGCGTTAGCGCCACCGCTGCTTCCAAATTGCCAACCACTAATGCAAATAAAGCCTGCCTGACTGCACCACTGCTGTGCTTGGTGGCGGCGGCGATTTCCATCCTCCACTTGCACGTTAAACCCATCCACGTGGTCCCAAAAATTCCGAGCTTAAAGCTGAGTTAAAGTGGTCTTCTCGGTAACATTGCAACTCTTACAGGACAATTGAAAATGCTCAACGTAAAAAAAATAAAGAAAATGTCCGAAAAAAACAAAATTCACACTCTCTACTTGGACCCACTTCAACCTGAAAATATCCAAACGATCACCCCAATTCTTTGAATTTTTAAGCGTTTTCCTCTCAAAAAAAGTTCGCTCATGCCAGAAAACTGTGATCTCTGCGGAAATCTCCACTGGCTCTTTTGAGTTGCTACAAATATTGCAACGATTGCCCCAATATTTTTGATTTTTTTTTGACGTGATAAAAACGTTAAATATCCATAAATCCAAACATTGAGTAGCGTTTTTAGATATAGGTTAAGCATTGTAGATTGTCCCCCACTTGCTGAAATGAGATAAAAAAATCACAGCGCTTAAAAGCTTAGTTTGCCGACCAAACCCCGAAAATAGGTAAGCCACGATTTGTCAATACCTGAGCCCTTGGGCACTGTGATGTTATTTTCAGTCGAATGGCTGTGTTAAGACTAGTGTGGCAGCATACAACACATTAAGGGGGAAAAAATGGCCTTGCATTAAAACTGAATTTCCCTTGTGAATAATATGTCTACTTCTTATAAACACATGACCTACTTTCCTTGTTAGTCAGCTACTCAGCTCAGTTACACTCGGATCGCTCTCTCATCTCGTCATCCTATTTTGACGGTCCCTTCCCAGAGGAAATCCAGCCGAGCGAAAGAGAAGAAAGCCCGGCGTCTGGAGGAGAGGGCAGCCATGGACGCCGTCTGCGCCAAGGTGGACGCTGCCAATAAGGTGACTTGATTGGGGAGCGGGGCAGAGGTTTTTTAATACAGCACGTTAAAAATTGCCACAGCTGCATAGTGCTGTGCATAAAGTTTACAGCACTGCAGGACCAAATCGACTTACGGAGAGAGTGTCCTTCTTCTGTCATCAGCATAGCAGTGAAAGAAAATAGTTTTTCTAAGATGAAACCCAGAGGGCAGCAAATACAATGGAAACAGCAGGGGCCCCAAAATTGAACCCTGTGGAACACCATACGACAGTGGGGCGAAGTGGGACTCAATGCAATCAAGACTCACACCTGCCATATAGAAACTAAACCACTCAGGAGCACTACCAAAATCAAAAGCGGCCTCTAGTAATGTGTGGAAAACGTTGTGCCATCTTCTCCTAGCTCGATGACCCGCTGGATTCCTTTCCAGCCTTCAAAAAGTATGACAGGAACGGGTATGTATTGATTTGATGTACGTCGCTCCATCCACAACGCTTTTGTGGTCCTGAAAAATGTATATCCTCCCATCCAGACTGAACCTGCAGATCGAGTGCAAGCGAGTGACGGCCCTCAACCCGTTGTCGGTGGAGTGGGCCTTCGAACTCACTCGAGCCAACATGCAGACACTGTAAGCATGGAATTTGGGTTTGTTTGTTTCGAAAGCGCCAAAGTGAAAATTGACTCCTGCGCCGCCAGCTACGAGCAGAGCGAGTGGGGCTGGAAGGAACGCGAGAAGAGGGAGGAGATGAACGATGAGAGGGCGTGGTACCTGCTGGCCCGCGACGGTGACTCGGCCCCCGTGGCCTTCTCTCACTTCCGATTCGACGTGGAGTGTGGGGAGGAGGTGCTATACTGGTAGGGCGCCGTTTCTTGTCCTGGTGGTTGTGGCGTGAAGATGAGGTGACTATTAACTTGTGAACGCACCGCAGCTACGAGGTGCAGCTGGAGAGCCGAGTGAGGAGGAAAGGACTGGGCAAATTCCTCATTCAGATTTTACAGCTCATCGCTAACAGGTGGACAGCGGGAAAAACATTTGCGCCAGCGCTTCCACTCGCGCATTGTTTATTGCATCTCACGTTTTGCTGCGTTTGCTCTCGGCAGTACGCAGATGAAGAAAGTGATGCTGACGGTTTTTAAACACAACCACGGCGCGTACCAGTTCTTCAGAGACGCTCTCCAGTGAGTACGCCGTCAGCGACCGAGAGCGTCGTAGCGCTGGTCTTGAATCCCCTCCGCTTCCCCCCCCCCCCCCAGGTTCGAGATGGACGAGACCTCGCCGAGCATGTCCGGTTGCTGCGGCGACGACTGCTCGTACGAGATCCTGAGCCGGCGAACTAAACACGGCGAGGCGTCGGTGGGTCACAGCCACGGCGGCGGCCACTGCGGCGGGTGCTGCCACTGATGCTTTGGCCTCGAAAGGCAGCGAGGGGCAAAGTTGTGCAAAAGTTTGAGCTGCCTCCTTTCTTTGTCCCGGGCCACGGAGGGCAGAGTTTTTGGTCCCACGTCTCGATGTTACAGAGTGACATTTGTGTTTTTCTGCTGTAAAATTGACATGCAGTGTGAGCTCCTGTTTGTTTCGTCCCCCTTCCATCATTTCCTTGCTATCCATGACAACAAGCAATTGTTGTGTCATTGTCACTGAGAAAGATCAGAAGCCAGGCGAGCCTTTGCGAAACATCACCTTGTGATCTCGGTGAGTTCTGCCTCATCGTGGCATCACTGTAAACGCACATCCTGCCTTTTGTTTAGCATGTGCTCCGTGACGATTGAACGATTCTTTCTGTGAGTTTGTCTTAAGTACGAAAAGTGTGCCACAAAAAAAGCTGCTTTTGAAACTTTGCAGCAGCTCGATACTAAATCCTCTTTAGGCTCACAGGGCAGTTTCTTACATGGAACGATCTTACAGGAACTTGCATTACGATAAGTCCTTGCCAACATGCCTTTTCAACAACAACCGCACCCCCTAAAATCCCAGGCTTTAATTTTGAATGAGCGAGAAGTAGCTGGTATGTTTATAAAGCCGACAGGGTAAAAGCGTTTCGAGTGCTTGTGGCATTCTGTTTTAACAAGACATCCAAGTTCTTGTGAAAAATTGTAGTTGCAATCAAAATAGAGCCCAGGACAGAATCCCCTCATGGCCTGAAAATATAAGTGGTGTTTGTAAAAGTTGACACACCTTCCAAATAATCAATTTTATGTACTATGACTCCTAATTTGTTACTGATGTGTAGCTATTATGACGAACCCTTTTCTTGATCTCTTCTATCCTTCTGTATATAACATAAATGTGCTCTTATGGATCCCACGTTGAAGCAAAACACTTTTTGGAACATGAAACTTTCACGTGAACTGACTTGATGAAACCTGAGACTGAGACCTACTGATGCAGCCATTCACAATCATGTAAGGGAACACAAAGTCATTCCGCCTTGTCAGTGTTTTGTTTGTATCCTACACATTCAATAAAGCTGTTTCTCTTTTCTTAAGACACGTTTCCATTACTTATTTACTTAGTCGTTATCATTAAGTTAATGTGAACGGCACTTAACTTTCATGTCGACTGTTTCGCTGGGACTTCTTAACGTGTGACACCCTACCCGGAAGTGGTTGGAAAAACCAATCCCAATGAATGGGTTTTCTCATGAAGGGTTTCGTGACACGAATGATGTGAAGTGTTCAAGATCTTGCAAAAAGCATCCGCTAGGATCATCTCTATGTACGTACATACGTAAATGTGTTTTTATTTTGTGCAAAAACGTCCTGCCAAGATAGCTTTCGCAAGCTAGCTAGCGTTAGCGATGATGCAGTTCGCCACCCGTAACGTCAAATTTGTTTATTTACTCATTTTGCCGTGGTTCTCTTTTGCCTTTCTGAACTTCGTCCAGATTTATTGGAACGTTTCATCATCTTTACATCCGTTTTAAGTCATTTGATTGTGCACCTAATAAAGTGTCCTCTCCACATTGTGATGTTTAGGCTACGATGGCCACGAGGATGAGGCTGAAGCTGAAAACGGTGTTTGTGCTCTACTTCCTGGTCTCTCTGCTGGGTCTCATCTATGCCCTGATGCAGCTCGGTGAGCAGACTTCAGATTCTTACCGGTCTATCTTGTTCCAGACCACATGCTGAATGGATATGCTTGTACTCCCCAGGTCAACGATGTGACTGCACAGAACACGATATGCCCAAAGATCGAACAATATCTCGACTGAGGGGGGAGCTGCACCATCTTCAAGAGCAATCAAAGAGGTTGGAAGCCAGCAGGCAACCCCAAAAAACGTCTTCCCTGACTACCATCTTTGTCATCACGCCGACTTACGCCAGGTAGCCCCTCCCGCTCCCTTCAGTTGTTACAACTCAACCAACAGATGACCTTCTTGTGCTGTTCCAGGCTGGTGCAAAAGGCTGAGTTGACCCGCTTGTCCCACACGTTCCTGCACGTGCCCCAGCTCCACTGGATCGTCGTGGAGGACTCCCAGCACAAGACGCCGCTGGTGGGACAACTCCTGGCCAAGTCCGGCTTGGCCTACACGCACCTCCATGTGGCCACCGCCAAGGAGCGCAAACTGCAGGAGGTGCAAATCTTTCACAAATGCAATTGGAGTTCAGGTTTGGGTACAGGTGATACTAAACCCAACATCCACACCCTTCCCTTCCCAGGGGGATCCGAGCTGGCTCAAGCCTCGCGGTGTGGAGCAGAGGAACGAGGGCCTGCGCTGGCTGCGGGAGGACAGGAGGGCCCAGACGGTCGGACACAGCCAGGAAGGGGTGGTCTACTTTGCCGATGACGATAACACGTATAGCCTGCAGATATTTGAAGAGGTACGCACGCTGACGCATACGCGTACCATTTGGGTGGCGCAGTTGGAAAAGAGAAATGTCTCCCACTTTTGGGCTGCCACTGATGATGTTGTCGTCTCAGATGAGGAGCACTCAGCAAGTGTCCGTGTGGCCCGTGGGGCTGGTCGGTGGGATGAAATACGAGAAGCCCGTAGTGGAGGGAGGAAAGGTTTGTCTCTAACTCAGCAACACAATATGACAAATACAAAATGGATTATATCACTGGATCATTCTAATAATTAGAAGACTTACTGAGTAATATCAGAAACTCTTTTTTTGAAGGGATGGTGGGGGCACCATGGCTATATAATAAAGAATCCATTTTGCCGTCATTGCTTTGCAGGTGGTCCGCTTTCACGTCGGCTGGCGTCCAAGTCGTCCCTTCCCGATGGATATGGCCGGTTTCGCCGTGTCCCTCAAGCTGCTCCTTGCCAACCCGGACTCTCGTTTTGATGGCAACGCGCCAATAGGCTTCCTGGAGAGCAGTCTCCTGCAGGACCTCGTCACCATGGACGAACTGGAGCCCAAAGCGGACAACTGTTCCAAGGTGAGCGCTTTTGGGAGGACGCCCTTAAATATCCTAATGCCGCAATATTTTTATGGTTTCGCAGGTACTTGTGTGGCACACGCGCACGGAGAAGCCCAAGATGAAGCGTGAAGATGCTCTGCAGGCTCAGGGTTTGGGTTCCGATACGATGGTGGAGGTCTGATAAGAACGGACGGACACACACACACACACAATGGGGAGTCGACCGAGTACGTGCTGTTGGTACTCCCAGTGGAGCTCCGGTTAAAATTCATGCATGACTTTCTTCTTTTGCATGCCATCCACACTGATGCCTTGAAATAGAATCTCTTTGCGTCCCCATCAAACCAAGTCCAGTAGAATCCAATCAGACAAGACGTCTAACTCACATAAAGCTCCAGTAATAAACCAAGAGTTCCCCTGAGCATCGTTCAGTGCATAAAATAGAACAAATGGAGATGAGTGATGGCTGTGTGTATACAATGTGTTATTTATTTATTGCTGTAATATTTGCTTCTTGCATTGTATGCCATGTCATTGACAAATAAAGTCGGTCAAATGTCGCTGTTTTTTGATGCCATTTCTATTAGGTGTATTTTCTTTGGTTTTGTTCAAGTGGAAACATACACATGGAAGTCCAAGCTACCGCAACAACGAATATCAGGTACATGAAATTTATGTATCAATTAAGTTATGACTTTTGAAGGTCTTAATATTACAGTAAATGACTCATTTTCGCTTGTGCTTTATTGACACATTTTAGGTTGGTGGAAAGCATCGCTATCTCAACTGCAATTTGAGTCTGCTTGACGGTCGTCATGGAGATCTGATTTCACTACGGTGAGATTTTGTTGTGTGTACCTGAGCTGTTTGCATGTGGCCGACACACGTGCGTGCACACAACGCCCAACTCCCTGTGTTGACATTCGTCATCTAGTGCGTATGTGTGTGTTTGGGGCGGATCGCCAATTCCAACCTCCCGAGTTATTCATTTGCCCACGCGATCACATTCTTTTGGACATTTTGGTTTATCGACAATTATTATTTATTTGTGGTGAACCTCAGGTTTTTTTAATTGCATTCCTCCAACAAAGAAAGCCTTCTCAAAAGTCTGTCAGCTCGGAAACACGTTTCGCCATTTAAACGCACACAAACATTTAAAGACGCATTGAATTGACTTGGCCGGTTTGTCCTACCTCCAAACGATCCCGACCAGGAGATAGCGTTGAAGATTGTATAACTAATCTCTCCCACCGATTCCCGCCCCCTTTGCTTTTTCTCCAGAGGTGAACACAAGAGAAGCGCACACAGATCAAACCGGGAGGATGACCATCAGCAAAGAGTCCAGGAAAAGTTCTGCGCGGGGTTCCCTCCGCGCCCCCAAGTTCCTGGACAAATCCGGCGGCTTCTACGACCGCCTGGATGAACCAGAAAGTGCCCCGCTGACAGACAATTTGGTGGCGGACGCAGAGAGGGAAGTGGACGACGGTGAGACCTTCATGCGGCGGACACCCAGCGGCAGGTGGAGGAGAAGAAGCTCCAGGAGGAAGCAGAAGCAGGCGCTACCTCTGGAGAGCCCCCAGGTCTTGGAGGGACACCAGGCCCCCGACCGGGGGGACCGGCTCACGCGCGTTCCTTCCCAGGAGGATGCCGACGACCGGGTGCTGATCCGAGACAAGACAAGGATGAAGAGGGAGCAAGAGGTAGTCATGAAGGTGGTCAAGAGGAATTCGATGAAAGCATATCGTAAGGTGAGACGCAATCCTCGGACTAGATTTGAACATTTTTGGAAACTGCATCAATCAGGTACCATTAAGAAACGCCTTAGACAATATGGTAGAAAACTTTATTTCAATTAATGTGGAAATGTTTGGTTGCACCTGTAGACAAGGTATGTTTACACACTTGAGAAATAAAACTGTCGACAGAAGGTTCCCCGCCAACAAACACGATCCTTGGTGGAGGTAATAAATAAATTCCATCCTCGCATGAATGCCCCTTGGTTAAACGTTAAACCCTCAAAGGTTACGTAAGCCTCTTTTGTGGAGGAAGGTTTACAAGACTGGACTATGAATCTATGCCCTGCCATGTGGAGCGGGGCGGAGGTGTGTCAGCCACGTACTTATCTTGATGTCAGTCACGCTCAGTGACGAGCAAATCATTCACCTGAACTCGCATTCATCTTTCTTATTTTTTTTCCCCCCCCTCAGGCTGTCGACCGAGCTTTTCGGAGAGGCTGGGAGGCGTTTGTGGCCAACATCTACAGCGTGACCCTCACGCCTGTCAATCCGTCCCAAAAGAAGCATCAGCATAATGTCGTGCTGGCCGAGTTCCAGTAGAAGCTCAGCGATAACGATTTAGCTAATCATGATGCCGTATCTCCCATTGATGGCATGATGCTGATTATTTATTGGAAGTTATTTGTTCATTATGTCAGGTTCACTATTTGGAGTTTTTCCACAGGTTTAGCATGATGAAAACACAAAAGTGTCGATGTGTAACCTTCAAAAAAAGCAATGACTTAATAGTGGACCCATTTTGTCATTTATTTCAAGAGAGACATTTATATCAGACTGTAGCCACTTGGTGTTCCGGTGGACTTTTTTTTTTGTCCATGAGGGGCAAAATAGAGAGATAAAACCATTGATTTAAAAGCAATTTGTTTTTTTTTGTTTTTTATTATATGTTAAGTGATATATTTATGTGCAATGTTAATTTGGTCTTGATGGTATATAAAAAGCATTGACTGCTAGTGCAAACATTGAAACAGGTGATGCAGAAAAGAGAGTTATGATTATAAAAAGGGTGAGGCTATGTTTAAATGTGATTACATATTTTAGTTTTATTACTTGATCGATAAGATTTTCTTCACATTGTCACGTTCAACATTCAGTCCTCCACTCCGCTGTCATTCATCCTCTCATCCGATAGATGGCAGTAGTTCGCTTCCGTCCAAAGAGCTTTAGAAGAAAAATGTCCCTTCTGTTGATACATGCGACATATTTCGAGAATTATGTCAGTTATATGCACATAAATATATAAACAATACTTCTGTGACGGCTCTAGCAAAAAAAAAATATTCTACCATCAACCGTTTTTCGGCAAGCGTTGGGGATTTAAAAAAAAAAGTTGAGAAATGGGCGGAGCCACGTGGTGTGTGTATATAAACCGGAAGCAGCCATCTTTTCGTCCTCTTTCTTAGCTTCCGTACGACGAGGTAAGAAGCCGATTGCTTTCTTTTCATTATGGATTCCCCCGCAAGTAGTCTTAGAATCCATTTAGAATTGGATTGTTCCGATGGATACTTTATCTAACATTGGGGAATTATCTTATTTGCTCAAAGCTGGCTTCGTGTTGGCTAGATTTCAGTGGGCCGATGGCGCACATTTTTCGTCCTGTATACTCGTTATAATTTCGACCTATAAATTTTTTGTTAATGGAATTATTTACATATCTTTAGAAATGTAATCTAATTACACCTTGAAAGCGTTACGTCGGAGTTGAACCTTTTTGGCTCGTTTTGGCTTTCTTTCCATCGTCTCTATGATGATACTTTTCACAGACCTGTACTGACTGACTGTGATTGCACTTTTTTATTCTGACATGAGACAAGTTTTTTGGAAAGAATTAAAAAGATGTGCTTTGGTGCCGTTTTACCAGCGTGTTGTCCACATGGTTGATGCTAAAGCTAGCACCTCGTGCTTCTGTCTTGCAGATGCAGCGTGTTCGAGAAGCTACGTTAGCATCAGGTATTGCTGCTTTTAAACTCGGTACACAAATATTTAAATGATGCAATGAAGCATTATTAAATGAGCCTTTTGTGTTTTCAGATGGAGAGAATGCAAGAAGCCGATGGTATTTATTACCACTTTTTCCCAGCTGTACTTATGATTTGCTTTGCGTTGTCATGCTGCAGTGATGTGAACTTTGAACTCTCTCACTGACTCAACTGGATGAAAATGTATCGAATGCTGAGTTGCATGGAGCAGTTGTAAACGTAATGTTATCGACTATAAACTGTTTTAATGCAAATTGTTTGTTTCCCCTCCTCTTGCAGGATGGTCTTCTGATCTAAAGGTAATTTTAATTATTTCCAAAAAATTACCATGGCTGCTGTGATGAATTCTAGAACTCTCTCTGGCTGAATTGGTCTTTGATGATATTCAATTTATGATTCTGAGCAGCTTTCTTTGCCTCCTATAAAGTTTATTTTTTAGATTATAAATTTCCCTTGTGTTTGCAGATGGGAAAGAATTTCTGGAACTGTTGGGTCAGACGTTGACCAACTCATGATGAGGTGTGGCTTTGATTTGATAGGAAATGTACATTTGCTGGTTTGAAATGATGATTTTTTTTGACAAGCATATGGCTGAAATCCATGATGCCAAACTGGATTCTGATTTTACTTGGCTAGCAGACTCTAAATCTCATTGCACGAGTGCACTTGAACTGAGATCGTTTTCTTTTGTGGCAGCTGCAAAATGACAAGAGGCACGACGCAGATGACGCGTCAAACGTAAGTGCTTGAATTACTTTTAATGGGTGCAATGATGAAGAAACTTAGCTCACTTTGATTTGCAGTGAAACGACAAGAACTCCTGAGCACCCGCCAGGCCTCTTTGTACATTTACCCATACGAGAATGGAACAGAAACTAAAGTCTTTGTCTTTCAACAGGTTGAAGGTGAGTCGGTGTGCAAAAGGCTCATTGGTGCTTGTCTGCTGACAGTGATGAGACAATATTGGAATCTCGTTCGTCTGAGTACTGATGAGAAACACTAATCTGACAGCAATCGTAATTGAATAGTCACAATTGGAAGTGCCCCCTGCCAAACCTAACTTTTTTTTTTTTCCCCGTTCCGGCAGGTTTGACAAGATTTGGTGCACGGCAGCCACCAGGTGAGCAGTAAAGCACACGCAGGTCAACATGGTCAGTGAGTTTCCTTGGTGATGTCACACACGCACGTCTTACGCCATGTGTTGACGCCAGACCTGTAAAGGGGAACCCACTGGTGTTGCCATGGCAAGAAGGGGACAGCTTGTTGGAGTTTCCAACAGTCTGAAAGGAAACTTGCTGTACCGTGTTAACTCGCTTCTTGATGTCAAATGTGGCTAATGAGTGTTGTCTTTTCAGATGGCAGGCTGGAGTGACATGTCACCGGCTGGGACGTTTGAATTGCCTTCATCAGCCATGTTTGTATGTTTTTTTTTAATATGTAAATATTTTTGGGTTTGCAAGAAGTGATTATTCATGTTACCGCCCCAGTCTGAAATTTCATGACTGATTGGTATTGTATGATCTTGACTAAAAGAAATGTTTAAAAAATTAAGAGTTGTATGTTTCTGGCAATGACTGGAATTCCTTTTCTTCCGCAGACTGGAGTGACTGCTTTGAAGATTTAAAAATAGCATCGCAAATTTTCCCTCACATATGAAACACATTTGAATAAAATTGGGGAAAAAATCCTAACCTGTTTTGTTTTGCGTCTTCACTTTTGATTTATCAAGGGACAGTAGTCAACGTTTACTATTATCTGCTGCTCTTATCTAGACTGTTCTGGTTAATTTTGCATTATGAAAAATTTGAGAATTTATATTTCGTAATGTTGAATCTACTAAAGTTGATCAACTTAATTCATGTACTATCACTGCCTTTCAGATGTATTTAGTCACATGGCTGAAATTGACTTCATTCAACGTCATTGAATTTAACTGATTCACTGTATTTCCACAAATGCGGTTTTAATCTTTGTCATGTTTATGGACAGGCAGGGGGGGTAGAACAGACTGGACAGAATATTCAATTTCCCTTAAAAGCAAATTTTGCAGTCTACTTGTTAAAGAAAGAAAAGTACTACAGCCTAAACAAATTACAAAGTATTGTCATTAAACAGGAAACTTGTCCTCAAAGTTCAATAAATTAACATTTCAGTCAGCATTGAAAAGTCTGGCAGAAATATCCTCCAACAGCCAGTCCATTCCTTCCAGAAGGTTCTGTCCCGTCACTGCGCTGCATGCCATAATGCACCAGTGATGGTTCTTGATGTCATCCAGGCCCAATGTCTGAAAGTAAAACAATCGCATCCATCCTCTTTACAGAATCGCGGAAAAATAAGGCTTACCGCTTGAATTGCTTCTTCTGACAAGGCACCAGGTAGATCTTGCTTATTTGCAAACACCAACAACGTAGCGCCGAGTAACCTCTGCGTAGCACAAATGACAAATCAAATACAGATTGAAATTGAGCACAATATAGGTGTTACCTCCTCCAGCAGCAGCTTGTGGAGCTCCTGCCTGCAGTCCTCCATGCGTTGTCTGTCCGCGCTGTCCACCACCCACACGAGACCATCGGTGCGCTCAAAATAGTTCCTCCAGTAGGAGCGCAGCGACTTCTGTCCCCCGACGTCCCAAATGTTCAATTTGTAGCTACAACCACAATAGGAAATATGTTAAATGGGGCATTCTGACGTCACTGACACAACACCACAGATGATCTGATGCAGTCTGTGAATTGACATGACCTAGATGATTTTCTAATCCAGATTTCTTACTCTCTGTGCTCCAACGTGATGATCCTGAAGCCCAACGTAGGTGGGATGGTGCTGATGTCCTCGCCATTCAACCTTTTTACGACGGTCGTCTTTCCGGCGTTGTCGAGACCTCTGCACGAGCCAAGTCAAGGAGGAGAACCTACTCATCCCACATTGCAATGCTAATTCAGCCCTAAACACAAATGCTTCATCGCGTGTTGATACAAGAAAACGTTAGCATCAAACAGGATACAGAATCAGTAGTCGCATCTCCCGCTCTTTCTGCTTCATCTTCTTCAGAATTGTCAGCAAACCCATCGCGATGCCGTCCTGCTGGACCGATTCTGGATAGTATTTTTGTTTGTTTTTTTAGAAATCGCTTATTTTCTTTTAGGCGTGATGTTTTGAGTTGCTCGCGCATAGACGCGGAAGTGGTAGACTAGGGAACCGCCCCTTACGCGACGTCTATTGGTCAAATTGGCACTTGGAGCACGTTCATTGGTCAAAGCTTTTCCGGCTGACCCACTGAGGTTGGCCAATGTGAACGACGAATTTTATGTTGCGTTCGTAACACTGGGAATTTTGTCTTCCTTTAGTTGCATTCACAATGGGTTTGGAATCGGGAAAATTTGTCTTAAAAAAAAGGGTACCGCTTACAACGCTAGGTAACTTAAGTAATATTACCTTTTTTTTTTTTCCAAATAAAAGTTTTTTTATTTGGATTTTTTTCCGCTGTCATTAAATCAAACATACTCACAGCAATGCATGTGTCGCGTTTCTAATGAAAAATAGATTATTTTTTATTGCTTATTGTTATTTGGGAGTTTAAAAAAACTACAGTGTGCTGACGTGCTCGGCTTAATTCGACACACAAATTGGAAATAATGACGTTGACTCAACACGCTTCTTTTTCTGTCCCCACGTCCCAGTCGTTTCCTTTTTAGCTGAGCATTTGGCGTCCTTTTACAAGTAGCGGAAAGCGTGACGTTAACGTTACGCCTTGGAAAACAAGTGGGCGGAGCCGCTCGGAGTGGCGGATTAACGCCGATTCTTTAACGCCTCTATGTTTAAAATAAAGAGAAAGTGAAAGCGGATTTTGGGTGCGTCACCCAGTCAGCGACCCCCTAAGGGATTCCAGTCCAAGACTGGAGAGTTCTATGGTCAGAAGCTGAACGTTCGATCCTGAGGTCCAACTCGATGGTGCCTGCACCAGGACGTCAGTGCACCTGGCTGGGTCATTGGTGTTCCCCCTCCCTTGATGGACGCAAAAGAGGAGAGCACACCGGGGTCTGTAAGTTCTCCTCTTTTTTTAATAAGACGAATTGAACGGATTCACATTCATTCTTTTTGACAAATTAAGTGTTTTTTCTTTCTACTTAACTGATTTGTTGGTCGTCTTAAGCAAGCTGTTGTCATGTGAGAACTTCCAATTCTCTCCACATCCTTCTACAAATATGAACCTATATAAACATTTCCTCCTGTTTCCTCCCACATTCCAAAAACATGCATGCCAATTTAGCACTCCAAATTGGGGTACAAGCGATATTGGATTGGTATTGATTGAGCAAAGTGCTTTGAGCTGTTCCTAATATTTTGGATTGGTCTGTAGAATAAATTTTGTTTTATCAAAAAATCAAACAATTGAGACTCCTGTAATTGCCTACCAATGCCACAAGATGGCAGCAAAGCACTCAATTCGTGAAACTCCTCAAGTGACTTCAACACATTTCTGTAAGGCAGCAAAGCACTACTTTTATCCAAACGAAGCTCCTCAACCAATCCAAATTGAACAGATGCTTTTTAAAACACCATGTAAACTATTCGCTTTCGACAAATCCGGCCTTTGGCGGCTGCGCTGCGATCTCGTTGGCAGGAGTGCGAGGCGGTGGCCACCAAGAGGGGCACCAAGAGACGGCTGAAGAACCGAGACGCTGCCCGGAAGAGCCGCCAAAAACAAACAGAAAGGGCGGACGAACTCCACCAGGTTTTAAGCAATTGGCTTTTGATTTGCCTTGTCAATATGTCCACCGCAGTGTGTGTGTGTGGGGGGGGGGGGGGGGGGGTGTAGGGACTAGCTAGGCCATTTCTTGTAAAGCGTATGCTTTAGAAGAAAGGCTGTCCCTCTCAAATAGCACCACCCTTCCTTCCCCTCTCTCTCTCTCTCTCTCTCTCTCTCTCTCTCTCTCTCTCTCTCTCTCTCTCTCTCTCTCTGTCTCTCTCTCTCTCTCTCAACACACAGATGATGTAGTCAAAAGAACAAATGACCATTGTCTTATTTAGTCAAAGAAAAGAAAGAAGAACATGTCCTATAAGTGCGGGGTAGTGCAATCATCCATCCACTTAGAGCACCCAACCTTTTTTCATCCACCTCACACCTTTTCATTGGAAAAAAAAATCTCGAGGCACACTATCACAATTAAAAAGAATCAATATGAAAGGTTTACTATTTTAGACCAGTTCTATAAATATTGTAATAAAAATCAACATGACCGGATTTTGTGTTTTAGACTAGTTCTATAAATATTGCCACAATAAAATCAAAGTCCAACTACTAAGGTAATTAGAGCATCACTATTATCAAAAGCACCCAGCAGCACAGATCTAAACTGAATATGTGTCGACGCTCCACAACATGAAATCTCAAGATTCGCCGATTAGCCACGCATGTGCCATTAGAAAGTGACTGACCAGGTCATGTGACCAGTGGTTTGGCTCTCCTGATCTGTAATTGATATGAGACAATTTCCCACGGCACAGCTGAACATCTCTCACGGCACACCAATGTGGTTGAGAAACACTGACTTAGAGAAGTTGACATTCAAACGTTGTGGTGCGTAGTTTCATCCTTAAATTTCACCCAAAAGCCCAATATGACATTTTTGTAAGAGTGTAGTAATCCCCACAAATACTTTAAGTAACAACCAAATATTTATATATTAAAGCTTGGCGTACATCAGTGTCAAACTCAAGGCCCGGGGGCCAGACACGGCCCGCCACATCATTTTAGGTGTCCCGCAAAGACAAATTGTGCATCAAATTCGTGTGTCATTACTAGAATTGCAAATTGTCTTCACTTTTAATATCTTTTTTTTTTTTTTTTAATATTGTTGTTGTTTTTTCTCCCCTCCCTTAGGAGCTCCTGACTCTGGAAGCTTCGAATTCCGCCCTGGAAAAGGAAATCAAAGCGTTAAAAAAAGAGATCCGTCACTACAACAGCGCCCTGGAGCGCCACCGGCCCTTTTGTGTCCTCCGAGGTTCCGTGCAGGTGGACGCCCTCCAGACTTCCACGTCTGTCACCTCCAAAGCGGAGCTTGGTGAAAACCCTCATCCAATGCCCTCATCTGATTTAGTCCCTTCCTCCCTGTTTACACATGCTCCTCATTCGCTGTTTAGCAATGACGCCCACATAGAATTGCCCTCGTCCACCTTCTCCACGCTTCACCCCGAAGACATCCTCTCAGTCACATCTGAAATGTTCCCCGTTGAAGATCCAGGAGCGCCGCCGCTCGACCCGCATAAATACAAGAACGCTTTAATATCGGCGCAGACCAACGGCGATGGGACCTTAAAGCCGAGTCAGATAACGCCAACACTCAGGTCCCTGCCGTGTTCGATTCCCGTTCCGCCCAACACTCCAGACGGATTTTTCCCTTTAAACACACCTTTGGTGGAGCCGTACCCGGAAGAGCTGTCGCTATCTTCCTTCCTGGAGGAAAATGATTGGATTCTGAATGCGGACAATAATTCCACCACTCTTTAAGTTCAACCAAAAAAAAAAGGTCGTGGTGGTCTTTTGTTTGGCCTAAGTACCCGTGGAAACTACAGGATTATGACATGGGGCCCTCTTTACTTTCACTTGTGTTCTCTTGTGTTATTTCCTTTTTTCAAGAGGGGGGGGGGGGCAGGGGACACATTCTATGTTCATTTGCATATTTATTTATTTAATCTCAATGAGTAACATTGGCTGTCAACTGATCCACTGATTTCACAGTTATTTTTTGGTGCAATTTTCGCAAAGCAGCTATTGTGAACTAACTAAATGAAGAGTAATAAAAATGGCTTGATTAGAAATATTAGATTTCTGATGCTTCATTTTTAAAGGTCAGAGATAAGTGAGGATTTTCAAACTAGTTTCTGAGTCGGGTTTTATAGTAGGCTTAGGGTTTCAGACTACAATTAGGGTTTCAAAGTGGGGTTTTAAAATGGGCTTATGGTTTCAAATGAGATTTTCAGACGAGGGTTGGAGTTTTAAATTCAAGCTTTCAAAGTCGCGTTTTAATTTACATTTAGAGTTTAAAATTGGGGTTTTCATTAGATTTATTTATTTTGTGGCAGAGGTCTTTTTGAAATATGCTGGGAACAATACAAAAAAAGTAATTGGCATTTCATTGCTTTAGAGATTTTTATTGTATGTGATCAATGAATTCGATACCGCCCTCCAGTTTGAGACGCAGACTGACGCCATCTTGTGGTCACAAGTGGTTCTGTCTTAGGATGCACGTTCATTGTACATCATTACAAAACGTGGTAATTTTATTTTTCTAACTAACAAAAAACTGTCCTGTACATGGTCATTTTATCAATCAAAAAATAGGAACAAGGTGATGTTTTTGTCATTTGTGATGTCATGATGACTTAGTTGCTTTGCGGATTTGTCTCTGAACTAAGAACTGAACAAGTTCGTTAAGTACGGTTTCAAACTAGGGTTAGGGTTTTCAACTATGGTTTCTAACTAAGGTTACGGTTTTAAACTAGGGTTTCAAATTAGATTTAGGTTTTCAAAGTAGGGTTTCATACTAAGGACACGGTTTCAAAGTAAGGTTTAAAGCTCGGGTTTAAAACTAGGGTTAGGGTTTTAAAGTAGGGTTTAAAACTAAGTTTAGGGTTTCAAAGTAGGTTTTAAAACTAGGATTAGGGTTTCAAAGTAGGGTTTCATATTAGGGTTTGGGTTTCAAATGAAGGTTTCATACTAGGGTCAGGGTTTCAAAGTAGGGTTTAAAGTTAGTTTGAAACCCTGGTTTAAAATCCTAACCCTAGTTTGAAACATTACTTTGAAACCCTAACCCTGTCAATTTTAACATAAATACATACAAAAAAATTTGTGTATCAATAAATGTATAATAAAACTTATCCTTAGTTCATTAACTAATAGTTTCAAACATCTAAATACTATATTAATAGTATAAATGACATACAGAAAATCTATATAAATATAAATGTGTGTGTGTTGTGGGTAACATGTAGATGTAGCTAAAGTATACATTCAGGAAATATGTTTTTAGAACTCTTATTATTATAACAACATTTATACAACAAGGTACAAGTGTACGTACTGCATTGTGTGGTAAAAATTAAAATAAAATCGAACTAAAAATCTAACTTAAACGCAGGTACCTGAATACAAATATAAGATCTTCAAAGGGCACGTTTCTTTCTTTTATATTACACATCCTTTTTTTTTTTTGGTAAACAAAACTGGCCAAAGTTGAATCTTTCACCCAGCGCTCCACTTTTCCACATGCAATATGGCGGCAAAGTTGACCTACGTTCAGCAATCAAACTGGGTTTATGGATATTTTCAATGATAAAAGCCCTCGACGATCACGTGATTTCACGGAAAACCAAACTTTAATTTACGTTGTAGTTACGCAGCCCACCAGTGGGCGGCGCTGTTTCAACGAGTGGTTTATATATATATATATATATATATATGAATATATTTTAAGACGCGCCCGCGCACGCACACACACGCACAGTCATATGCGGGAGTCGAACTCATGGTCCATGCACACAAGACAGTCGAGCCATCCCCACACACAGTTAATAACATACTGTAGGACCGAGTGACGTCATCGCCGGGCTGAGAGGTAATCGAAGCGCGTCCTGCGCTTCGCTGTTGTTCCGCGTTCGCCTCTTGGACGACGAGTCGCAACTTTGACCGAATAGCCTGCTTGACTAAAATCGAAAAACACATTGATGGTTAAAATGAATTTACTTGCATTCTTTGTTTTGGCTGTGCAACTATACAGCGTGACGCCTGGTAAGTTGGACTTTTCGGTTTATTATTCGAAAGATTGACGCTCTTGATTTGGAAGTGACGCAGTCATTATTGTTTATTGCTTTCGTTTTCGCCACTCGTCTGTTGCGTCGGCATTTTAAGTTCTTTCACCTGAACGCCCGTTTTGTCGGAGTTATACGGGAATACATAGCTATTATTATAAATGTAAGAAAGTTGGAAAACTTGAAAATGGCACAAATCAAGGTGATATGCCTCAGAATAGATATGTAATCGATGAAATGTGGAAAAGCCTACGCACAAGAATGAAATGTTGTACAGGGGAGTCTTTGCAATTCATAATTAACATTTCACAGTCATGGCAATAAAAATGTGTCTCATCTTTCAGAAAAAAACATTGTATAGCCTCCTTACATTATAATGTCGATAAGAGTCATCATGTCTCCGTAAATGATATAAGGCAGTTCTTTTGTTCAGACAAGCGACATTTTTGTACATTTTTCCTGCTGACAGTTTCGACTGTGAGGAAGACTGGAGACACAATCGAAACTGTCAGCAGGTAACATCTAAAAGTGTTTCACTTGTCCGAACAAAAGGATTGCCTCATATTATTAATGGATTTTTTGTTTTTACAAATGAAGGAGGTTGGCAAAAGTTACGTCATTCGATTTCTTTCATCAGTGGATGTCAATCACTGCTGAGGGGCATCAAATATCTCGCTTAGGGCGTCACACTGAAATCCAACATATTAACAACTGGGGAGAAAAAAACAAAGGCAGGTTGTCAAATTCAAGTTTGACAAGTTTGACAAGTTTGTGCGGAAGAACGCGTTTGGAGAAACATGACATTTCCAATTTCAAGTGCTGCAAAGTTCCAACTGCAGGCGGAATCATTGAAAATATGAAGATTGATTTGATCATGTGTGTCATTTTTGTGTTTGCCTTCCAGTCATTCACACGCTCAATTATTTCATGACGGGCTCTCAAGTTGCAAAGCTACCAGAGTACTGGGAGGCCGCGTATGTTGACGGCGTTCAGATTCTGCACTTTGACAGCAACCACAGGAAAGCAAAAGCGAAACAAGACTGGGTGGACAAAATCACAGAAGATGATCCGCACTACTGGGAGAGAGAGACGGCGGGCAGTATTCAGACTGAGCAGGGCTTCAAAGTCAACATTGAAACCGCTAAAAAGCGCTTCAACCAAACTGGAGGTTTGTTTACGTCCAACCTTCTGCTCGTCAAATGACACTTCTTTTGTCACTGCTGGCTTCTCTCTGGTCATCGTCCTCGCTGAATCTTGTGCGCCATCCTTTCAGGTGTTCACATGACTCAGTGGATGTACGGCTGTGAATGGAATGATGAGACTGGGGAGGTTGATGGTTGGGAGCACCACAGTTACGATGGAGAAGACTTCATATCATTTGAGCTGAAGACGATGAGCTGGATCGCAGCACATCCGCAAGCTTTCATCACCAAACTCAAGTGGGACCAAATAGACGGATACAATCAATTCAAGAAGAATCTTTTCACTGAGGTGCTTCCTTCCCTGTTGAAGAAGCACGTGAGCAACGGGAGGGACTTCCTGACCAGAACCGGTACATTGTCCTCTCACGCCTTCTCTGCGTCTTTCAAGCTCACACACAATGTCCATCTTTGCCGCTCTTTCAAGTTGTTTCTTTTCCTCCATGCACATCCTCCACTCTTCTCTCCATCTTTGCGCGCAGAGCTTCCCACGGTGTCTCTCCTGCAGAAGACGCCTTCCTCTCCAATCACCTGCCACGCCACGGGTTTCTACCCCAGGACGTCGGACCTCTTTTGGAGGAAGGACGGCGAGCAGATCCACGAGGACGTGGAGATGGGGGAGACCCTCCCCAACCACGACGGAACCTTCCAGACCACGGCCGACCTGAAAGTGGAGCTGACGCCCGCCGCGGAGGGCCGCTACGAATGCGTGTTCAAACTGGATGGCGTCCGGGAAGAGATGGTCACCAAGCTGTACGCCAGAAGCATCCTGAGCAACGCGCGCATCCAGGGTGAGCCACGCATCGGACACGGCTCGGCGTCACGCCGACAGTCGTTCACGTGTCTCGTTTTGTTTCCTTGTGAAGAAGAGGAAGACAGGAAGAAGGCGGTGGCCATCGCTGTCCCGCTGGTGGTCCTGGCTCTGGTGGCGATGGCGGTGGCGCTGGGGGTGTTCCTGGCCAAGCGTCCCAAAAGCCAACAAGGTGAACGACGACACAAATGTTTGCTCCGTATGTGGCGATTCCTAATCTCCTCTCGCTTCTCTTCCATTTCAGCCAATTACGCTCCAGCTTGTAAGTGAGACGTTTTCCGCTTGCTGTTTTGAAAAAATGGCAATGCCTTGAATGTATTTTCTTTTATGCTCCCTCAGCCAGCACCTCATCTTCTGAGCAGGATTGAATGAACCCCACTAAGGTTGAAGGGATGTCTTCTTTTCTTGGGTGCCACGCTTGATTGAATCATCGCATTCCAACTGTATGAAATATTTGGAAATGTTTCTTATTTCAAATTGAAGTGCAACAGTTTTACAAGTGCAGTGAATTCTAATTGTATTTACTTCACTAGTTCTTCCAAATACCGCTAGAGGGAGCCAACATACCACAAGTAATATCTGCATCACACGTTGCTTTTTTTTAAGTGCTTTTTTGTTAAGCGAACTACTGATCAATTTGATATAAGTTTGAGTATCATTATAAAAATGTTTGAAAGGAGGTTTCTGGTCACTGTATTTTCACTTGTGGATATATAATTTAGCAAGGATAAGCAAAAAATTTATGATAAAGAACACGTCTTTTTTCTGTTGTCTTCTAAAAAAAAACATACAAAACACATTCCTATTTACAGAGAAGTCCATGTGGAGTTTATTTTGTTATTTTTATTTTATTTATCTCCGTCATTGATGTGTATTTTGATCAATAGACAATTCAACTTTAGCAAGTAAACGCATATTTACATAATTATGCTTGAGAAGGAACAAGATGAAGAAAATCTTATAGTTCCTGCCCCCTTCCACATAATAATAAAATAAAACAACATAATAAGTGCAAAACTTCATCAAGTACAAACCAAACACCTCACGAGAAAATATATACAAAACCAGGCAAGAAATAACTAAATTCATAAATATAAAGCGAAATGTCGACACTTACGGCTGTCCATATAATCTTATTGTTCTGCCGTTATAGATTTTTTCTAATTGGAATATATTTATATAATACTTTATCTCATTGAAAAGAGAAGGTACGAATAGAAATCGATGGAACTGAAATTGAAAGGGTGCAGGAAAACAAATTTCTTGGGGTTATAATAGATGACAGGCTGAGTTGCTGAGTCAGACTATGGAGCAGTGTAAGTGAGGAACTCAAGCAAAGTCCAAATATCCACCAGTTTAAAAAAATGTTCAAAAATATGTTGTTTAGCAGGTACGAGGACTAAAAATGCCAAATGGCTACACAAAAGCAAAAATAAAACAGGATAACAAGTTGAAAGTGTGTAGATTTATACGTTGAATCATTAGTTTATGGATAAACTGAGAAAGTGGTAGGAATCTAAAAAGGTATGCTTCTTCCTACTCCTTTTCGAACATTCTTTGCTATTGATTTTTTTTGGTTCTATTGGTTTGTTTGTTTGTTGTACGGACTTACATATGACACTTTAGTGTTATTTGTTTTATTTTTTATCTTTTTAAGTTTTAAATATGTTCGAAATAGACATCAATCAATCAATCAATCAATTGTTGGATTGTGTCCCCAATTTAGGGAGCGCGCTATCTGCGCCTCACGGCAAAAGCCATTGCCAATCACCTGTTAACCAATTTACTCACTGCGTGCTCGTTTGATTTCTTCAGATTTAGGAAAATGCTAAGACACTGAAGCAGAAATTAGACTTACACAGGTTGGTTGAGTTCAATCACAATTCTTGTGAAGAAAGCTCTGTTTTTAGGAAAGTACAATACAGCGCTGGGCCTTTCAAGAGCAGAAAGTCTCCATTCCGAAAAGGCAACGTTCAAGGTTCTTTGGTCAGCTTATATTCAGTTGCCGGTGTGGGCCGAGTTTGATGGGTGATGAGTCTTTGGGCTGGGGCAAGTTTGCAGGAGATTCTGATTCCATGGGAGTGGGTGCTGGTTCGGTGAGAGCTGGTTCCGTGGGGGTGGGTGCTGATTATGGGCGATTCGGTGTGTGTGGGGGCTGTTGTCTTCCATCCCGTCTTTCGGCCTTGGCGATCATCTTTGGCCGGGTTCTTGGCTGTCTCCCTCTGGCACCTGCTGGTTTTATCTCCAAGTGACCTTCCTGTAAACATTCTGCTCCATTCTTGCACATACACTGTCGCACCTCATCCATTCGTCATTCTTTCAATTTTGTCATTTTGTACGGAATGATGTGAGCTTTTGGCTGTGACATCATCAATTTATTAATGTTCCCTGACTATGCAAAGTTCTTACTCACCACTTACCATGTTTTTGTTTGTTCTTTTGATACTCCATGTACTTGCTTACGTCATCATATTCTTAGTTTAATCATGCTTCCAACCATATCTTTTCTTTGTTAGGCAAAATATTTCCCTCTGTCCAGAACGTTCAGTAGTCATCGAAAACTGGCGTCTAGCATTCGTCAAAACATACGATACAATCAAGTACTGAACATTTTTAGACGACTTTGGCAGTGTCCGTGATTTTGAGAATCATCAGGCATACATTAAACAGTTCCTTAAGGGTCATTAAGCTATTCAGGCAATATATCAAAAAACATTTGTTATTTCAAAGTGCTCAGAAATATATATCTGATCATAAAGTTATAAAAACCTTTGTCATTACCCCCTATCAAAAATGTCTAGTTATGTCTTTATTGATTTGGTGTGTAGGTATAATTATATGCTTAAAATGTTTCTTTTATTGCTTTAATATGTGAATATACTTGTCTGCTTATGTACTTTATTCAATGAGGTTTGAGCATATCTGTTTTTGTAGCTAGGCAGGACTTTTTGTATTTCGCCCCCATTCCTTCACAATCAATCAATCAATCAATCAATCAATCAATCAATCAATCAATCAATCAATCAATCAATCAATCAATCATTTTGCCTTTTAAACCCACATACAGCTCCACAGTGACTTAAATATGGCACTTTAAAGTGTTATTGATTGTATTTTATTTGTATTCATTTCCCCCCTCCTTTTATATGTTCGGAATAAAGACTCATCACCAGTTATGCATTCATCGATTGTCATACGTTCAACTGCTCTGCATTTCAAGTCACAGCCAACAAACTATCTATATCGAACGAAAAAAATCTAACTTCACGCAGGTGCTTGACTACAAATATAACGTCTTAAAAAAGGAAGGGCACCATTCTTACTTTTACATTAAAAACTATTTTTGTTGTTGTTTTGGTAAATATATCAGTTTCATAATTTTTTAAATGTCGATATTCTGAGCAAACATGCAACACACGTTTTATCTATCTATCTATCTATCTATCTATCTATCTATCTATCTATCTATCTATCTATCTATCTATCTATCTATCTATCTATCTGTTTATTTATTTAATTATTTATTCATTCATTCATTCATTCATTCATTCATTCATTCATTCATTCATTCCAACACACTGCAGGCAGTCCTGAGTGACGTCATGGCCGGGCTGAACTCCGATTGGCTGACGTGGGACGTGATCGAAGCGCGTCCTGCGCTTCGCTGTTTTTCCGCGTTTGCCTCTTGGACAACGAGTTGCAACTTTGACTGAATACTCTGTTTGACTAAAATCAAAAAACAACTTGCTGTTTAGAATGAATTTACTTGCATTCTTTGTTTTGGCGGTGCAAATATACAGCGTGACGCCTGGTAAGTTGGACTTTTCGGTTTATTTTCCTAAAGATGGACGCTCTTGATTTGGAACTAACGCAGTCATTATTGTTTATTGCTTTCGTTATCGCCACTCGTCTGTTCCATCGGCAAGTTCTTTCACCTGAACGCCCGTTTTGTCAGTTATACGGGAATACATAGCTATTATTATAAATGTAATAAAGTTGGAAAACTTAAAAAGGGCACAAATAAAAGTGATGTGCCCCAGCATAAATATGCAATCGATGAAATATGGAAAAGCCTAGGCACAAGAATGAAATGTTGTACAGGGGAGTCTTTGCAATTAATAATTAAAATTTCACAGTCATGGCAATAAAGTTGTGTCTAATCTTTCAGTAAAAAAACATTGTATAGCCTCCTTACATTTGATAAGAGTCATCATGTCTCCGTAAATTATATAAGGCAGTTCTTTTGTTCAGACAAGTGACATTTTTTTAGATGTTACCTGCTGACAGTTTCGACTGTGAGGAAGACTGGAGACACAATCAAAACTGTCAGCAGGTAACATCTAAAAGTGTTTCACTTGTCTGAACAAAAGGATTGCCTCATATTATTATTGGATTTTTTGTGTGCAAATTAAGGAGAATGGCAAACGTTATGTCATTCGATTTCTTTCATCAGTGGATATCAGTCACTGCTGAGGGGCATCGAATATCTCGCTTAGGGCGTCACACTGAAATCGAACATAACTGGGAGAAAAAAAACAAAGGCAGGTTGTCAAATTCAAGTTTGACAAGTTTGTGCGGAAGAACGCGTTTGGAGAAACATGACATTTCCAATTTCAAGTGCTGCAAAGTTCCAACTGCAGGCAGAATCATTGAAAATATGAAGATTGATTTGATCATGTGTGTCATTTTTGTGTTTGTCTTTCAGTAATTCACACGTTCAATTATTTCATGACGGGCTCTCAAGTTGCAAAGCTACCAGAGTACTGGGAGGCCGCGTATGTTGACGGCGTTCAGATTCTGCACTTTGACAGCAACCACAGGAAGACGAGAGCGAAACATGACTGGGTGGACAAAATCACAGAAGATGATCCGCACTACTGGGAGACAGAGACGGCGGGCAGTATTCAGAATGAGCAGCTCTTCAAAGTCAACATTGAAATCGCTAATAAGCGCTTCAACCAAACTGGAGGTTTGTTTACGTCCAACCTTCTGCTCGTCAAATGACACTTTTTTTGTCACTGCTGGCTTCTCTCTGATCATCGTCCTCGCTGAATCTTGTGCGCCATCCTTTCAGGTGTTCACATGCTTCAGGAGATGTTCGGCTGTGAATGGAATGATGAGACTGGGGAGGTTGATGGTTGGCTGCACTACAGTTACGATGGAGGAGACTTCATATCATTTGAGCTGAAGACGATGAGCTGGATCGCAGCACATCCACAAGCTTTCATCACCAAACTCAAGCGGGACCAAGACGACGGGTTCAATCAAGTCTTGAAGAATGACCTAACTGAGGTGCTTCCTTTCCTGTTGAAGAAGCACGTGAGCAACGGGAGGGACTTCCTGACCAGAACCGGTACATTGTCCTCTCACGTCTTCTCTGCGTCTTTCAAGCTCACGCACAATGTCCATCTTTGACGCTCTTTCAAGTTGTATCTCTTCCTCCATGCACATCCTCCACTCTTCTCTCCATCTTTGCGCGCAGAGCTTCCCACGGTGTCTCTCCTGCAGAAGACGCCTTCCTCTCCAATCACCTGCCACGCCACGGGTTTCTACCCCAGGACGTCGGACCTCTTTTGGAGGAAGGACGGCGAGCAGATCCACGAGGACGTGGAGATGGGGGAGACCCTCCCCAACCACGACGGAACCTTCCAGACCACGGCCGACCTGAAGGTGGAGCTGACGCCCGCCGCGGAGGGCCGCTACGAATGCGTGTTCAAACTGGATGGCGTCCGGGAGGAGATGGTCACCAAGCTGTACGCCAAAAGCATCCTGAGCAACGCCCACATCCAGGGTGAGCCACGCGTTGGACACGGCTCGGCATCACGCCGACAGTCGTTAACGTGTCTCGTTTTGTTGCCATGTGAAGAAGAGGAAGACAGGAAGAAGGCGGTGGCCATCGCTGTCCCGCTGGTGGTCCTGGCTCTGGTGGCGATGGCGGTGGCGGCGGGGGTGTTCCTGGCCAAGCGTCCCAAAAGCCAAAAAGGTGAACGACGACACAAATGTTTGCTCCGTATGTGGCGATTCCTAATCTCCTCTCGCTTCTCTTCCATTTCAGCCAATTACGCTCCAGCTTGTAAGTGAGACGTCTTCCGCTTGCTATTTTGAAAAAATGCCAATGCCTTGAATGTATTTTCTTTTATGCTCCCTCAGCCACCGCCTCATCTTCTGAGCTGGATTGATTAACCCCACTAAGGTTGAAGGGATGTCTTCTTTTCTTGGGTGCCACGCTTGATTGAATCATCGCATTCCAACTGTATGAACTATTTGGAAATGTTTCTTATTTCAAATTGAAATGCAACATAGTTTTTCAAGTGCAGTGAATTCTAATTGTATTTACTTCACGAGTTCTTCCAAATACCGCTAGAGAGAGCCAACATACCACAAGTGATACCCGCATCACTGCTTTTTTTTAATTGCTTTTTGTTCAGCGAGCTACTGATCAATTTAATATATATTGCACCTCGCCGTTTCTCTACAAGTTGGATGTGTTTACGGCTGAATTGTTAAGCTACTGTGTGTGCGCCACGCGTGTGCGCGGCTGCAGCTCCACCCTCCCGCCTCTTGGCGGCGTTACATCAAACCCTGCGTCACGCGGCCGCTCCGTGCTTGTGAGTCACGTGCAACCCATCAATCAAAGTCTAAACCAGTGGTTCTTAACCAGGTTCTAAACTGACCCTAGGGGTTCGGCAGATCCTCCACTGCAGAGGTCCCAAAACACCTGATTTATAAATTCTTGATAACGCATATCTGAACTAGTTTCGCAAAGGCAACAGTAAAAGTCACACTGATTTGGAGGGATGTAATTTGTTGTTCTTTGAACAAGGTGCTGGTCATGCACGGCTCATTTTGTGCACCAGTAAAAAACATCTGTGTCTTGAATTTGAATTTATTTATTTTTTTCGCTAAAGAGGGGTTCGGTGAATGCGCCTATTAATGCGCCTGGTGGGGTGTGGTACCTCCAACAAGGTTAAAAACCACTGGTCCAAACAGTTCAAGTCACTACAACTTGCTTGCAGCCGCATGCTCTCGTCGGTCCTCGCGATTGGATGCTTTCTTTTGGGCTTTTGAACGTTGCTGTGTCACGCATGTTTTGATCGTTTGGGGCCCAGGTTTCCTTCATATACGGACGCTTGCTTTTTTTTTTCAATTCGATTTTTTATTTTTCAATTTTCCAATTTTGTGTTTTGGCATAGGCGGTTTTACAGGGTGGCAAGGAAGGGCAGTTGCCCCCTTCAGCAAATGTCTTGCCATCCCGGTTGCCAGCCCAACCTACAATGAATATTAAATTCAATGACATTTTCTTTGGTCTCATCTGATTTCACTGTCTTCTGCACTGAAAATTTTCGCTACCTAAGTAGAGTGGAATATGTACCGCCAGTGCCTTTTAAGAAGCCATATAGACCTGCTTTTGGCTCCATAGCCCAAAACGTGATATGTCAACCTGCTCATTTGACTTTTTTTTTTTTTGCAAGCAGCCCTTATGTGACAAAAGTGATCAGAAAATGTCAGCTGATTGAGCGACCCAATGTTTTCGATCTTTCCGTCAGCCAACGTTGTTATGCGCTAAATCCACTTTGAACGATGTTGAGTAAAAAAAGAAAAACTTTGACACCTTACTCGGCTTCACTTTAAAACGTAGGTTTAAATGACCACAAAGGTTGTCCCTCTTTCCCATCCCGAATAAAATCAAAGTGGTGTCAAAAGTCTGGACGAAGGTGGCCAAAATAATATCGCGTTCCTTCAGTCAAAGGAACGCGCTCTTCCAAGGGTGCGTTGCTCACGAAGGTGGGGGCCGAGCAGCAGCAGCCGAGCGAGCGAGCGGTTGTCACTTGTCTTGAGCGGAGCTAATGCGCGCACCACATCGATATTTCTGCGTTCAATAGCCTCGAGATCTCTGATGGGCTTCCGAAGCCATGATGACCCCGCCGGCTGCCCGCCTGGCGCTGATCCTTCTGTCTTGCGTTGTACTGATGTTGTACAGCTGCGGTGAGTACAAAATGTCCAATTTTGCGATTGTTCTACTCTTAATGATAACTTTGGAAGAACGCATGTTGGTTCGGATGGCAGTGCGGATCTGCTGGGTTAAAAATTCGAGCGACTCAGGAAGCAGGGTGAATTTGTCTTAACTATGGGTTGTTTTGGCATTTTAGCAGTTGTTTTGTACAAACTGGACTGTTCTGCGCAAAAGAGTTCGGTTTGATTTTTTTGACCCAACTTCGGTCCACTTTTTGACCCAAATGGAGTTGTTTTAAAATGGCTGTAACAGCGTTTGTTCTTGTGTTTTCCCTTGAGTTATCTGAGTTTTTTTTTTTTTACCTGTTTGTATACCTCTTTAACAAGCTGACACTGATTGCGAGACACAATGGCACATTCGAACCCGACTCCCCCCTCCCTCCCCTAAATGCGCACGGAAATTCTAGAGAAAGAAGTAAACCGAATCTGAAAAAGAGTCCATAAAGGAAGTGACAGAAAAGAAGAAAATGATTGTAATTGTCAAATATGAACATGCGAGAACCCCAATCAATATCAAAGTCAAAAGTCAAAGTCAGCTTTATTGTCAATCCCTTCATATGTCAAGACACACAAAGAAACCGAAATTCCGTTTCCTCCATCCCACGGTGACGAGACATACAAGTAGGCGACACAAAAGAAAAACAAGAAGGCACAAACCATAAATAATAAATAAAAAATAATAAATAAAATGAGCGATGAATAACTAATAAACCAATAACCCAATAAATAAGAGGAGCAAAACCGAGCCAGTGTGCATACAGCAGACAGCAAGAACAGGACGCTACGCTGAAAGGGGGAGCGAGTTCAGGATCCTAACAGCCTGGAGTACGAAGCTGTTGGAGAGTCTGGTGGTGCGGGAGCGCAGGCTCCTGTACCGCCTCCCAGAGGGCAGAAGATCAAACAAAGAGTGAGCGGGGTGACTCACATCACTCACAATCTTGGTCGCCTTGTGGGTGAGATGGGAGGTGTAAATGTCCTTCAAGGAGGGGAGAGAAGCACCAATAGTCTTACTAGCCGTTTTCACTATGCGCTGCAGGGCCTTCAAGTCGTAGTCAGTGCAGCTGCCACCACAAACAGCAATACAGCTGGAGAGGACGCTCTCAATGGTGCCGCGGTAAAATGTAGTCATGACGGCCGGAGGAGCTCCCGCTCGCCTGAGTTTCCGAAGGAAGTACAGGCGGCGCTGGGCCTTCTTCGCCAGCGATGTGGTGTTGGTGGACCAGGAGAGATCCTCACTGATGTGCACCCCCAGGAACCTGGCACTGCTCACTCGCTCCACCACAGCACCGTCGATGGTCAGCGGCAGGTGTTGGGCGTGACCCTTCCGGAAGTCAACAACAATCTCCTTGGTCTTGTCGACGTTCAGCAGGAGGTTGTTGTCCCTGCACCACGCGGTCAGGAGGTCAACCTCCAGCCTGTATTGAGTCTCGTCTCCCTTGGTGATGAGACCCACCAGAGTCGTGTCGTCAGCAAACTTCACTATGCGGTTGCCGCTGCAGGTGGCAGCGCAGTCATGCGTCAGGAGGGTGAAGAGCAGCGGACTGAGCACGCAGCCTTGGGGGGCCCCTGTGCTCAGCGTGATGCTGGCGGAGATTTTGTCGCCAACACGTACCACCTGTGGCCTCTGACAGAGGAAGTCCAGTAGCCAGTTGCAGAGGCAGGTACTGAGGCCCAGCTTGTCAAGTTTGCTGATGAGACGCTGTGGCACAATGGTGTTGAAGGCAGAACTGAAGTCCACAAACAGCAACCTCACATACGAGTCCCTCCCCTCCAGGTGGGTGAGGGCCGAGTGGAGGGCAGAGCAGATGGCATCCTCAGAGGACCGTTTGGCTCGGTACGCAAACTGGAAGGGGTCAATGGTGGGGGGGAGAACTGATCGGATGTGCTCCATGACAAGCCGCTCAAAGCACTTCATGATGATGGGCGTAAGTGCCACGGGGCGGTAGTCATTGAAGCAGGACGGAGCAGGTTTCTTCGGCACAGGTACGATGGTGGCAGCTTTGAAACACGACGGGACGATGGCCTGCTGCAGGGAAGTGTTAAAGATGTCCGTGAAGACACCCGTCAAAGGGAGAATGAGATATCTTTTGATACAGCAACTCATCAACATAGACATGTATCAAATATATTCTGAGTTTGGGGAGTAAAAGAGCTCCAGTGAGGACAAAATCGTGTATCACTTTTCTTGAAAGACAAACTCCATTTTTCTCCTCACATACTGCATTGGAAATAAGCAAATTTTGTACTTAATAGTAATGACGATGTCCGGTCTGCAAAAAAAAGTCGTTTATTCAATGTGGCGCTAAGCATAAGTGATCAAATAATCATTTGAATAGTGATGGCGTGTGTCCAGAGCCCTCCCTGCTCTCTTTTTACCACCAAACAATGTTTTATATCGAATAGAACATGCAATATCGATCCAACGGACACAATTAGAGGACAGAATATATCATATGATCCACTTTGATGTTAACGTGGCACTTGTTTGTCCATCCCTCCAAACAAAAATCCATAAAAACGTTATTCGGGCTACAGAATCTGTCTGCGTATATAGTCAAAGGCAAAAGTCTGCTTTATTGTCAATTTCTTCACATGCCAAGACACACAAAGAAATCGAATATAGCGACGTGCACACGCGTCAGTTCGCAACTCAGTAGCACCACTATTGGCTTTAATATTCGCAACCACACATTGCGTTTTTCTTATTCCAATAAAGGGGGTTAAATACATTTTGGTTGCAGAGAAAATGATAGTCACGGAGATTATTCTGTAGCTCTGTTACAAGAGGCGTGAAATTCCAACACGTCTTCCTTTGCATAGATTGCCGAAGTATCTTTTGGTAATTGATGAAAATAAAAAATAAAAAGTTGGAAGTGGAATTTGTTGACTTCTAGCGCCATCCTGCGGGCAGGAGTTAAATAAAAAAAAAAACTTTTCTCTTCTCTCCCCGAGCAGCTGAAAGACAGTCCTTGAAATTATTCAGCATCTTGAAACTTAGAAAATGATGGTCACAGAGATTATTCTGTAGCTCTGTTACAAGAGGCGTGAAATTCCAACACGTCTTCCTTTGCATAGATTGCCAAAGTATCTTTTGGTAATTGATGAAAATAAAATAAAAAGTTGGAAGTGGAATTTGTTGACTTCTAGCGCCATCCTGCGGGCAGGAGTTAAAAAAAAACACACTTTTCTCTTCTCTCCCCGAGCAGCTGAAAGACAGAAGTGGACTGAATTTCCTCCATTTTTAGACATGTGCAAACAGTCCTTGAAATTATTCAGCATCTTGAAACTGAGAAAATGATGGTCGCGGAGATTATTCTGTAGCTCTGTTACAAGAGGCGTGAAACTCCAACACGTCTTCCTTTGCATAGATTGCCGAAGTATCTTTTGGTAATTGATGAAAATAAAAGGTTGGAAGTGGAATTTGTTGACTTCTAGCGCCATCCTGTGGGAAGGAGTTAAATAATAATAAAAAAAAAGCTTTTCTCTTCTCTCCCCGAGCAGCTGAAAGACAGAAGTGGGGTGGTAGATTGGATCGAGCACTCAGTGCTCGACTGTGTTGGTCTGTCTGTATTGGAGGTTCAGTGATCGTGTGGTGAGGTCTGTGTGTAGTCGTGACGGAGCACCCGGTAAAGCTCGGCTCGTTCTGCATCCTTGCCTCCGTGTGTTATTGTTAGAGCAATCAATAAAATAAGCAACCTACTATAAGTGACAACATCCGTTTTGGTCGCACACAATGTCATCAGGAATATCGGTGGACAGATTCATCACAGAACTACGTCAAAAGAGCGAAAACTGTGAGTTTGGAAGACATGAAGATGACATGATAAGGGATAAATTGGTGTTCAGCAGAAGTGATACACATCTGAAAGAGAGACTGTTACGTGATAATGCACTTACTGTCGTTATGGATTTTTTTCAACTGGAGTATATTTTTACAATACTTTATCTCATTGAAAAGAGAAGGTACGAATAGAAATCGATGGAACTGAAATTGAAAGGTTGCAGGAAAACAAATTTCTTGGGGTTATAATAGATGACAGGCTGAGTTGCTGAGTCAGACTATGGAGCAGTGTAAGTGAGGAACTCAAGCAAAGTCCAAATATCCACTAGTTTAAAAAAAATGTTCAAAAATATGTTGTTTAGCGGGTGCAAGGACTAAAAATGCCAAATGGCAAAAGCTAAAATAAAACAGGATAATAAGTTGAAAGTGTGTAGATTTATACGTTGAATCATTAGTTTATTGGATAAACTGAGAAAGGGGTAGGAATCTAAAAAGGTATGCTTCTTCCTACTCCTTTTCGAGCATTCTTTATTGATTTTTTTCAGTTTGTTGGTTTATTGTTTGTTTGTTGTACGGACTTACATATGACACTTTAGTGTTATTTGTTTTATCTTTTATCTTTTTACGCTTTAAATATGTTCGAAATAGAAATCAATCAATCAATCCTTTTGCTTTTTAAACCCACATACAGCTAGCTCGACAGTGACTTAAATATGGCACTTTAAAGTGTTATTGATTGTATTTTATTTGTATTCATTTCCCCCCTCCTTTTATGTTTGAAATATGTTCGGAATAAAGACTCATCATCAACAGTTATGCATTCATCGATTGTCATACGTTCAACTGCTCTGCATTTCAAGTCACAGCCAACAAACAGGGCCACCCCCCCTCCCTTCTTGTTTCTTCTACGAGGGAAATAACAGAAAACGACAATATAAGAACAAATAATCAATTACTCTTAAGGAGTAGTATTGACTTCTTAAACAGTAAAGATCTCCATAAGGGACAGAGCATTGCAATTTACGAAATAAAAAATAAATAAAATCTAACTTCTATATCGAACTAAAAAAATCTAACTTCACGCAGGTGCTTGACTACAAATATAACGTCTTAAAAAAGGAAGGGCACCATTCTTTCTTTTACATTACAAACTATCTTTGTTGTTGTTTTGGTAAATATATCAATTTTATAATTTTTTTAAATGTCGATATTCGGAGCAAACATGCAACACACGATCTATCTATCTATCTATCTATCTATCTATCTATCTATCTATCTATCTATCTATCTATCTATCTATCTATCTATCTATCTATCTATCTATCTATCTATCTATCTATCTATCTATCTATCTATGTATTCGTTTATTTATTTATTGATTGATTGCAACACATGCTGCAGGCAGTCCTGAGTGACGTCATCGCCGGGTTGAACTCCAATTGGCTTACCTGAGAGGTAATCGAAGCTCGTAAACTGTTGTTGTTCCGCGTTCGCCTCTTGGACGACGAGTCGCAACTTTGACCGAAGTCCCTGCTTGACTAAAATCGAAAAACACATTGATTACAATGAATTTACTTGCATTCTTTGTTTTGGCTGTGCAACTATACAGCGTGACGCCTGGTAAGTTGGACTTTTCGGTTTATTATTCGAAAGATTGACGCTCTTGATTTGGAACTGACGCAGTCATTATTGTTTATTGCTTTCGTTTTCGCCACTCGTCTGTTGCGTCGGCATTTTAAGTTCTTTCACCTGAACGCCCGTTTTGTCGGAGTTATACGGGAATACATAGCTATTATTATAAATGTAAGAAAGTTGGAAAACTTGAAAATGGCACAAATCAAGGTGATATGCCTCAGAATAGATATGTAATCGATGAAATGTGGAAAAGCCTACGCACAAGAATGAAATGTTGTACAGGGGAGTCTTTGCAATTCATAATTAACATTTCACAGTCATGGCAATAAAATGTGTCTCATCTTTCAGAAAAAAACATTGTATAGCCTCCTTACATTATAATGTCGATAAGAGTCATCATGTCTCCGTAAATGATATAAGGCAGTTCTTTTGTTCAGACAAGTGACATTTTTTTTAGATGTTACCTGCTGACAGTTTCGACTGTGAGGAAGACTGGAGACACAGTCGAAACTGTCAGCAGGTAACATCTAAAAGTTGTACTAAGTTCATCTTGTTTTTCCTTTTCAATTACTTCACTGGTTCTTCTATATCAAACAAATTATTTTAGGTGTATTTACCTGACATGTTCTTCCGCCTTCATCAGATCTGATGAAGGCGGAAGAACCCGCCGAAACATGTCAGGTAAATACACCTAAAATAATTTGTTTGATATAGAAGAACCAGTGAAGTAACATCTAAAAGTGTTTCACTTGTCTGAACAAAAGGATTGCCTCATATTATTATTGGATTTTTTGTGTGCAAATTAAAGAGAATGGCAAAAGTTATGTCATTAGATTTCTTTCATCAGTGGATGTTAGTCACTGCTGAGGGGCATCGAATATCTCGCTTAGGGCGTCACACTGAAATCTTAACATATTAACAACTGAAAGAAAAAAACATAGGCAGGTTGTCAAATTCAAGTTTGACAAGTTTGTGCGGAAGAACGCGTTTGGAGAAACATGACAGTTCCAATTTCAAGTGCTGCAAAGTTCCAACTGCAGGCAGAATCATTGAAAATATGAAGATTGATTTGATCATGTGTGTCATTTTTGTGTTTGCCTTCCAGTCATTCACACGCTCAATTATTTCATGACGGCCTCTCAAGTTGCAAAGCTACCAGAGTACTGGGAGGCCGCGTATGTTGACGGCGTTCAGATTCTGCACTTTGACAGCAACCACAGGAAAGCAAAAGCGAAACAAGACTGGGTGGACAAAATCACAGAAGATGATCCGCACTACTGGGAGAGAGAGACGGCGGGCAGTATTCGTGAGGAGCAGGTCTTCAAAGTCAACGTTGAAACCGCTAAAAAGCGCTTCAACCAAACTGGAGGTTTGTTTACGTCCAACCTTCTGCTCGTCAAATGACCCTTTTTTTGTCACTGCTGGCTTCTCTCTGATCATCGTCCTCGCTGAATCTTGTGCGCCATCCTTTCAGGTGTTCACATGCTTCAGTGGATGTACGGCTGTGAATGGAATGATGAGACTGGGGAGGTTGATGGTTGGCAGCACTACAGTTACGATGGAGAAGACTTCATATCATTTGAGCTGAAGACGATGAGCTGGATCGCAGCACATCCGCAAGCTTTCATCACCAAACTCAAGTGGGACCAATTGGAAGAGAGGAATCAATACAATAAGAATTTTTTCACTGAGGAGTGTCCTTTATGGTTGAAGAAGCACGTGAGCAACGGGAGGGAGTTCCTGACCAGAACCGGTACATTGTCCTCTCACGCCTTCTCTGCGTCTTTCAAGCTCACACACAATGTCCATCTTTGACGCTCTTTCAAGTTGTTTCTTTTCCTCCATGCACATCCTCCACTCTTCTCTCCATCTTTGCGCGCAGAGCTTCCCACGGTGTCTCTCCTGCAGAAGACGCCTTCCTCTCCAATCACCTGCCACGCCACGGGTTTCTACCCCAGGACGTCGGACCTCTTTTGGAGGAAGGACGGCGAGCAGATCCACGAGGACGTGGAGATGGGGGAGACCCTCCCCAACCACGACGGAACCTTCCAGACCACGGCCGACCTTAAAGTGGAGCTGACGCCCGCCGCGGAGGGCCGCTACGAATGCGTGTTCAAACTGGATGGCGTCCGGGAGGAGATGGTCACCAAGCTGTACGCCAGAAGCATCCTGAGCAACGTGCGCATCCAGGGTGAGCCACGCGTCAGACACGGCTCGGCATCACGCCGACAGTCGTTCACGTGTCTCGTTTTGTTGCCATGTGAAGAAGAGGAAGACAGGAAGAAGGCGGTGGCCATCGCTGTCCCGCTGGTGGTCCTGGCTCTGGTGGCGGTGGCGGTGGGGGTGTTCCTGGCCAAGCGTCCCAAAAGCCAACAAGGTGAACGACGACACAAATGTTTGCTCCGTTTGTGGCGATTCCTAATCTCCTCTCGCTTCTCTTCCATTTCAGCCAATTACGCTCCAGCTTGTAAGTGAGACGTTTTCCGCTTGCTGTTTTGAAAAAATGCCTTGAATGTATTTTCTTTTATGCTCCCTCAGCCAGCGCCTCATCTTCTGAGCAGGATTGAATGAACCCCACTAAGGTTGAAGGGATGTCTTCTTTTCTTGGGTGCCACGCTTGATTGAATCATCGCATTCCAACTGTATGAAATATTTGGAAATGTTTCTTATTTCAAATTGAAGTGCAACAGTTTTACAAGTGCAGTGAATTGTAATTGTATTTACTTCACTAGTTCTTCCAAATACCGCTAGAGGGAGCCAACATACCACAAGTAATATCTGCATCACACGTTGCTTTTTTTTAAGTGCTTTTTTGTTAAGCGAACTACTGATCAATTTGATATAAGTTTGAGTATCATTATAAAAATGTTTGAAATGAGGTTTCTGGTCACTGTATTTTCACTTGTGGATATATAATTTAGCAAGGATAAGCAAAAAATTTATGATAAAGATCACGTCTTTTTTCTGTTGTCTTCTAAAAAAAACATACAAAACACATTCCTATTTACAGAGAAGTCCATGTGGAGTTTATTTTGTTATTTTTATTTTATTTATCTCCGTCATTGATGTGTATTTTGATCAATAGACAATTCAACTTTAGCAAGTAAACGCATATTTACATAATTATGCTTGAGAAGGAACAAGATGAAGAAAATCTTATAGTTCCTGCCCCCTTCCACATAATAATAAAATAAAACAACATAATAAGTGCAAAACTTCAAGTACAAACCAAACACCTCACGAGAAAATATATACAAAACCAGACAAGAAATAACTAAATTCATAAATGTAAAAAGAAATGTAGACACTTACGGCTGTCCATATAATCTTATTGTTCTGCCGTTATAGATTTTTTCTAATTGGAATATATTTATATAATACTTTATCTCATTGAAAAGAGAAGGTACGAATAGAAATCGATGGAATTGAAAGGGTGCAGGAAAACAAATTTCTTGGGGTTATAATAGATGACAGGCTGAGTTGCTGAGTCAGACTATGGAGCAGTGTAAGTGAGGAACTCAAGCAAAGTCCAAATATCCACCAGTTTAAAAAATGTTCAAAAATATGTTGTTTAGCAGGTACAAGGACTAAAAATGCCAAATGGCTACACAAAAGCAAAAATAAAACAGGATAAGTTGAAAGTGTGTAGATTTATACGTTGAATCATTAGTTTATTGGATAAACTGAGAAAGTGGTAGGAATCTAAAACGGTATGCTTCTTCCTACTCCTTTTCGAGCATTCTTTGCTATTGATTTTTTTTAGTTTGTTGGTTTATTGTTTGTTTGTTGTACGGACTTACGTATGACACTTTAGTGTTATTTGTATTATTTTTTATCTTTTTTAGTTTTAAATATCAATCAATCAATCAATCAATTGTTGGATTGTGTCCACAATTTAGGGAGCGTGCTATCTGCGCCTCACGGCAAAAGCCATTGCCAATCACCTGTTATCCAATTTACTCACTGCGTGCTCGTTTGATTTCTTCAGATTTAGGAAAATGCTAAGACACTGAAGCAGAAATTAGACTTACACAGGTTGGTTGAGTTCAATCACAATTCTCGTTAAGAAAGCTCTGGTTTCAGGAAAGTACAATCCAGCGATGGGCCTTTCAAGAGCAGAAAGTCTCCATTCCGAAAAGGCAACGTTCAAGGTTCTTTAGTCAGCTTATATTCAGTTGCACATGCCGGTGTGGGCCGAGTTTGATGGGTGATGAGTCTTTGGGGTGGGGCAAGTTCGCAGGAGATTCTGATTCCATGGGAGTGGGTGCTACTTCGGTGAGAGCTGGTTCCGTGGGGGTGGGTGCTGTGTAGCTCCCTCGTCAATCAGGCGTACAAGCAGTTCTTCAAAACGGGCATTTATTAAACTCCTTCTCCACACACATGCCGTGAGAACTAAAAGACATAAAGACTATTAACATAAAACGTTCTCACAGAGAACAATAAACGTTACACACAAAATAACTTAAATCTGCTCATGCACTTAAAACACATTCGTCATGTTCTTGCTAACATAACATAGCATGGCTAACATCATGGCTAACAGCTAAGGATTACCTCATTGCCGCATTTGCTCGAGGGAGAAAACGAAGAAAAAACGTAAATCTTGACAATACAGGTCTTCAAAACTCCGGTTTCACCAATAAACAAAAATGCTATCAGAAAGGAAACTAAATAAGCATTCCTTGCCTTCTTCATCACTTGCTTATGCAAACGGAAACGTCGCCACCCGGTGGCTCAAAATCAGACACACTCGCCCTTGTGTAACTCACAAAAAGGAACCGCTAACACAAAAACTAAAATGGTTCCCACTTGGAAACAGAGCTTAGCTCAAAACGTTACATATCAGTGCATTTTCTTATGGCAGCTACATGCTGATTATGGGCGATTCGGTGTGTGTGGGGGGGGGGCTGTTGTCTTCCATCCCGTCTTTCGGCCTTGGCGATCATCTTTGGCCGGGTTCTTGGCTGTCTCCCTCTGGCGCCTGCTGGTTTTATCTCCAAGTGACCTTCCTGTAAACATTCTGCTCCATTCTTGCACATACACTGTCGCACCTCATCCATTCGTCATTCTTTCAGTTTTGTCATTTTGTACGGAATTATGTGAGCTTTTGGCTGTGACATCATCAATTTATTAATGTTCCCTGACTATGCAAAGTTCGTACTCACCACTTACCATGTTTTTGTTTGTTTGTTCTTTTGATACTCCATGTACTTGCTTACGTCAGCATATTCTTAGTTTAATCATGCTTCCAACCATATCTTTTCTTTGTTAGGCAAAATATTTCCCTCTGTCCAGAACGTTCAGCAGTAATCGAAAACTGGCCAAAACATTAGTCAAAACATAAGATACAATCAAGTGCTGAACATTTTTAGACGACTTTGGCAGTGTCCGTGATTTCGAGAATCATCAGGCATGCATTAAACAGTTCCTTAAGGGTCATTAAGCTATTCAGGCAATATATCAAAAACATTTGTTATTTCAAAGTGCTCAGAAATATATATCCGATCATAAAGTTATAAAAACCTTTGTCATTACCACCTATCAAAAATGTCTAGTTATGTCTCCTTTATTGATTTGGTGTGTAGGTATAATTATACGCTTAAAATATTTATTTTATTGCTTTAATATGTGAATATACTTGTCTGCTTATGTACTTTATTCAATGAGGTTTGAGCATATCTGTTTTTGTAGCTAGGCAGGACTTTTTGTATTTCGACCCCATTCCTTCACAATCAATCAATCAATCAATCAATCAATCAATCAATCAATCTTTTAAACCCACATACAGCTCCACAGTGACTTAAATATGGCACTTTAAAGTGTTATTGATTGTATTTTATTTGTATTCATTTCCCCCCTCCTTTTATATGTTCGGAATAAAGACTCATCATCAACAGTTATGCATTCATCGATTGTCATACGTTCAACTGCTCTGCATTTCAAGTCACAGCCAACAAACAGGCCCCCCCCTTCTTGCTTCTTCTACGAGGGAAATAACAGAAAACGACAATATAAGAACAAATAATCAATTACTCTTCAGGAGTAGTATTGACTTCTTAAACAGTAAAGATCTCCATAAGGGACCAAGCATTGCAATTTATGAAATATAAAATAAATCAAATCTAGTTTCTATATCTAACTAAAAAAATCTAACTTCACGCAGGTGTTTGACTACAAATATAACGTCTTGAAAAAAGGAAGGGCACCATTCTTTCTTTTACATTACAAACTATTTTTGTTGTTGTTTTGGTAAATATATCAGTTTTAGAATTTTTTAAATGGCGATATTCGGAGCAAACATGCAACACACGGTTTGTTTATCTATCTATCTATCTATCTATCTATCTATCTATCTATCTATCTATCTATCTATCTATCTATCTATCTATCTATCTATCTATCTATCTATCTATCTATCTAGTCATTTATTTATTGCAACACACTGCAGGCAGTCCTGAGTGACGTCATCGCCGGGTCGATTCTTGTTTAGGATCTGCCATATCAGCCCATCATGCACAAAACCTGCTGTAAAATACTTGTAGGCATCCAGACACTTGTATGCCTTAAGGTCCTTTTCAGTGTACGTCGATGGTGAATCGACGAGGTAATTATAAATATCTGGATATGAGAGTTCAGGCAGGTCGGCTGTTGCAAAATGCTAGGGCGATTTTAGCATGCTTCTCGGTAAAAGGTACGGATCCGTTGTGCCAACAAGGTTCAACTTCTCTCTGTAACGTTTCTTGGATTCTTCATCCAAATGCCCAACTTCGTTGGATAGCAAATCAGCCATAATTCGGATGAAATCGGTGAAAATGTAGCGCAGAAATCAAACAATCGATACAAACACGTAGGAACGAGCTGACGAGTTGACCGCCAAGATGGCGGCATAACACAAAATCACGTGATAAAACCACGTGACTGCAAAGCCTCTATTCAATAGAGTCTATTGGCTTACCTGAGAAGTAGAAGCTCGTAAAGTGTTGTTGTTGTTCCGCGTTCGCCTCTTGGACGACGAGTCGCAACTTTGACCGAGTACCCTGCTTGACGAAAATCGAAACACACATTGATGATTAGAATGAATTTACTTGCATTCATTGTTTTGGCTGTGCAACTATACAGCGTGACGCCTGGTAAGTTGGACTTTTCGGTTTATTATCCTAAAGATTGACGCTCTTGATTTGGAACTGTCGCAGTCATTATTGTTTATTGCTTTCGTTATCGCCACTCGTCTGTTCCATCGGCAAGTTCTTTCACCTGAACGCCCGCTTTGTCAGTTATACGGGAATACATAGCTATTATTATAAATGTAATAAAGTTGGAAAACTTAAAAATGGCACAAATCAAAGTGATGTGCCCCAGCATAAATATGCAATCGATGAAATGTGATAAAGCCTACGCACAAGAAGGAAATGTTGTACAGGGGAGTCTTTGCAATTAAAAATTAACATTTCACAGTCATGGCAATAAAATTGTGTCTCATCTTTCAGAAAAAAACATTGTATAGCCTCCTTACATTATTATTTCGATAAGAGTCATCATGTCTCCGTAAATTATATAAGGCAGTTCTTTTGTTAAGACAAGCGACATTTTTTTAGATGTTACCTGCTGACAGTTTCGACTGTGAGGAAGACTGGAGACACAATCGGAACTGTCAGCAGGTAACATCTAAAAGTGTTTCACTTGTCTGAACCAAAGGATTGCCTCATATTATTATTGGATTTTCTGTGTGCAAATTAAGGAGAATGGCAAAAGTTATGTCATTCGATTTCTTTCATCAGTGGATGTCAGTCACTGCTGAGGCGCATCGAATATCTCCCTTAGGGCGTCACACTGAAATCCAACATAACTGGGAGAAAAAAACAAAGGCAGGTTGTCAAATTCAAGTTTGTCAAGTTTGTGCACAAGAATACGTTTGGAGAAACATGACATTTCCAATTTCAAGTGCTGCAAAGTTCCAACTGCAGGCAGAATCATTGAAAATATGAAGATTGATTTGATCATGTGTGTCCTTTTTGTGTTTGTCTTTCAGTCATTCACACGCTCAATTATTTCCAGACGGCCTCTCAAGTTGCAAAGCTACCAGAGTACTGGGAGGCCGCGTATGTTGACGGCGTTCAGATTCTGCACTTTGACAGCAACCACAGGAAAGCAAAAGCGAAACAAGACTGGGTGGACAAAATCACAGAAGATGATCCGCACTTCTGGGAGAGAAATACGGCGAACAGTATTCAGACTGAGCAGGTCTTCAAAGTCGACATTGAAACCGCTAAAAAGCGCTTCAACCAAACTGGAGGTTTGTTTACGTCCAACCTTCTGCTCGTCAAATGACACTTTTTTTGTCACTGCTGGCTTCTCTCTGATCATCGTCCTCGCTGAATCTTGTGCGCCATCCTTTCAGGTGTTCACATGCTTCAGGTGATGGAAGGCTGTGAATGGAATGATGAGACTGGGGAGGTTGATGGTTGGCGGCACTACAGTTACGATGGAGAAGACTTCATATCATTTGAGCTGAAGACGATGAGCTGGATCGCAGCACATCTGCAAGCTTTCATCACCAAACTCAAGTGGGACCAAATAGATGGGTACAATGAAGTCTGGAAGAATTACTTCACTGAGGTGTGTCCTTTACGGTTGAAGAAGCACGTGAGCAACGGGAGGGAGTTCCTGACCAGAACCGGTACATTGTCCTCTCACGCCTTCTCTGCGTCTCTCAAGCTCACACACAATGTCCATCTTTGACGCTCTTTCAAGTTGTTTCTTTTCCTCCATGCACATCCTCCACTCTTTTCTCCATCTTTGCGCGCAGAGCTTCCCACGGTGTCTCTCCTGCAGAAGACGCCTTCCTCTCCAATCACCTGCCACGCCACGGGTTTCTACCCCAGGACGTCGGACCTCTTTTGGAGGAAGGACGGCCAGGAGATCCACGAGGACGTGGAGATGGGGGAGACCCTCCCCAACCACGACGGAACCTTCCAGACCACGGCCGACCTGAAAGTGGAGCTGACGCCCGCCGCGGAGGGCCGCTACGAATGCGTGTTCAAACTGGATGGCGTCCGGGAGGAGATGGTCACCAAGCTGTACGCCAAAAGCATCCTGAGCAACGCGCGCATCCAGGGTGAGCCACGCGTCGGACACGGCTCGGCATCACGCCGACAGTCGTTCACGTGTCTTGTTTTGTTTCCTTGTGAAGAAGAGGAAGACAGGAAGAAGGCGGTGGCCATCGCTGTCCCGCTGGTGGTCCTGGCTCTGGTGGCGATGGCGGTGGCGCTGGGGGTGTTCCTGGCCAAGCGTCCCAAAAGCCAACAAGGTGAACGTCGACACAAATGTTTGCTCCGTTTGTGGCGATTCCTAATCTCCTCTCGCTTCTCTTCCATTTCAGCCAATTACGCTCCAGCTTGTAAGTGAGACGTTTTCCGCTTGCTGTTTTGAAAAAATGCCAATGCCTTGAATGTATTTTCTTTTATGCTCCCTCAGCCAGCGCCTCATCTTCTGAGCCGGACTGAATGAACCCCACTAAGGTTGAAGGGATTTCTTCTTTTCTTGGGTGCCACGCTTGATTGAATCATCGCATTCCAACTGTGTGAAATATTTATGTTTCGGAGGGGAACGATCTGGAATACAGGACGGTCATCGAGGACTTTGTCAGCTGGTGTGAGCTCAATCAGCTTCAGCTGAACGCCAGCAAGACAAAGGAGATGATTGTGAGCTTCAGGAGGACAGCACCCCACTTCACTCCGGTGAATATCCAGGGATCGGACATTGAGGTCGTGGAGAACTACAAATCCCTGGGTGTTGGCCTTAACAACAGACTGGACTGAACTGATCACACCCACGCCCTGTACAAGAAGGGCCAGAGTTGCCGCCACCTGCTGAGGAGACTGAGGTCCTTGCAGGGCTCTCCTCAGGACCTTCTATGACTCTGTGGTGGCCTCAGCCAAATATGCGCAAATGAAAAAATGCTTAAACATGGCGGGGCTTTTTGTCTTGAAACGGATAAAAAAAATTTCCATTATTTGCAGCTTGGTTTTCGGGACGTGGAGAAGGTGTGAATTGGATGAGCGGAGGCTTCGGGCGGCAGGTTTTGGGGCAAGGACTTCTTTGAGGTATGGGGGAGCATGTCCGAGGATACACTGGTGAGTGAGGAGGGCGATCTTATAATCAGTTCGGAATTTGATGGGGAGCCACTGCAGAGAACGGGGGATGGGTGTCATGTGGTCGCTTTTCCGCACCCTCATCAGGATCCTAGCAGCGCTGTTTTGGATGTACTGAAGCCTCTGGAGGCTCTTGCTAGGGATCCCGATGAGGAGCGCGTTACAATAGTCTAGCCTTGAGGAGATAAAGGCGTGGACAAGTTTCTCAGCATCCGTCAGGGTAAGTGTGGGGCGGAGTTTGGAAATATTCCTGAGGTGGAAGAAGGAGGTTTTGCAGATGTGTTTATGTGTGACTCCAGGTTGAGTTCAGGGTCCAGTTTCACATCCAGGTTGGTGACAGTGGCTGAGAGGGGGATAGTGTGACCGGTGAATGAGATGCTTGTTATTGGGCAGGTATGGATCTGATGGGGAGTGCCAATTAACATGGCTTGGGTTTTGTCACTGTCGACTTGCAGGAAGCTGAGATTCATCCACGCCTTTATCTCCTCCAGACACAGGGAGAGGATGGATGAGGGAGATGGAGGAGGCTGGGTTGTGGAGGGCGGGGGGTCGAGTTTGAGGTATAGCTGGGTGTCGTCCGCATAACGATGATATGAGATGCCGAACTTCCTGATTATATTGCCGAGGGGTAGCATGTAGAGAGTGAAGAGGGTAGGACCGAGTACAGATCCCTGGGGGACACCGGAGGTGACAGTGTGAGCGTCGGATTTTTTCCCTCCCAGGGAAACGTACTCGGTTCGGTTCGAGAGGTAGGACTGAAGCCAGGTTAGAGCAGTGCCAGAGAATCCAGTGGAGCGAAGTTGGTTAAGGAGGATATTGCGGTGGACAGTGTCAAATGCAGCGGACAGATCCAACAGAATGAGGAGTGACGGGGAGCCTGCATCGGCAGCCATGAGAAGGTCGTTGGTGACCCTAACAAGGGCTGTTTCAGTGCTGTGGCCAGAGCGAAAACCGGATTGAAATTTCTCAGCAATGTTATTGCGGGGGAGATGAGTGTGAAGTTGGACAGCTACCACTTTTTCCAGAACCTTGGAGAGGAACGGGAGGTTAGATGTCGGTCTGTAGTTGGCAAGGTTGTCCGGGCCAAGTGAGGGTTTTTGGAGCAGGCGGGTATTGATGGCTGTCTTCAATGTAGGGGGTACAGAGCCAGACTGGAGTGAGAGGTTGATGACATTGGTTATTGGGGGACTAATGGCTGAGGTTTGTTGTTTAACGACGGCTGTGGGGAAAGGGTCCAGGGCACATGTAGAGGGTTTCATCTTTTTGATGATGTCCTCTACCTCCGACTGCAAGATAGGGGAGAAGCAGCGGAGAAACTGGACTGTCCCGGGTGGAAGGAAGGAGGGTGGAGGTGAAGTGGAGGGGCCAGAAGAGGAGAGGAGCTGGGTGCGGATGTTGTCAACCTTAGCGGTAAAGAAGGTCATAAAGTTATTGCACACTACCTCTGAGGATTCTGCTGGAGTGGTGGCTTGGGGTTTGAGAAAGTGGTTGATGGTTGAAAAGAGCTGTTTTGAATTTCCAGGTCTATTGTTTATGATATTGGAGTAGAACTGGGCACGTGCAGTCCCAAGGGCTTTTGAGTAGGCCTTCTGATGTTCTTTGGAGGCCTGTTTGCGCACGGTCAGTCCTGAGGCTTTGAGACGACGCTCCAGGATGCGTCCAGTTGACTTCGTCAGACGCAGCTCACTGGTGTACCAGGGGGCTGAGCGTGGAAAAGTGACAGTTTTTTATTTTTTGGGGGGCGTGGATACCTAGAAGTTTGGCCAAAGAGTTATTGTAATGGTCCACTGCCTTGCTGACTGATGGAAAGGTTGCAGAGGAGGAGGAGAGAAGCTGGAGGTCCTGTGCTATAGTGTCTTGGTTGATGTTTTTGAAATTTCTCAATGAGATTTGCCGCTTGGGTTTGGAGTGGGGGCGTGGGAAAGGCAGTTCCATTTGAATAAGTTTGTGGTCAGACACACCGACCTCGTGAACTTGTAGGTTGCTTATGGCCGACGAGGAGATGACAAGGTCGAGTGTATGCCCTTTGTCATGAGTGGGGACATTTACATGTTGAGTGAGGTGTAAACAGTCCAATAGTTGCAGGGGGGCAGGAGGGGGTGTCGACATGGATGTTAACATCACCTAGTATGGTTAGATTAGAGGAAGTGTAGTAGGCAGCCGGCTAACTGTGGAGGTTCGCCGCGGTCCAGGCGACCGTGGGCCGACCGCGCCAGCCTCACCAACACCGTCCTCTCCTTCCTCGCCCGACAGGGCCTCTCCGCTCAACTTATGGCCCGTTGCGGTCCCGGCAACTGCGGCCCGACCGCTCCAGCCTGCACGCTAAAACCAAATGCTAAAAACTCAACTTTAATAATGGCTAAAAAATAAATAAAAACACTAAAACTAAACTAATTCCGGTGGAGAAGCGGCGAACAATCAGCGCCAGCGTCCTCTCCCCAGATTACTTCCTCCAAATGTTCAAATAATAACATAGTGAAAGCCAAATTGAGCAAATTGGCTATTTCAGAAGTGTGTGTCAAACTGGTAGCCCTTTGCCTTAATCAGTACCCAGGAAGTTCTATCATCATTTGGAAATGTTTCTTATTTCAAATTGAAATGCAGCTGATGCACTTTGTTTAAAACGGGCTGTATACATAGTTTTGAGTCAATTCTAATTGTATTTAGTTCACTAGTTCTTCCACATACCGCTGGAGGGAGCCAACATACCACAAGTGATAGCCGCATCACAGTTTGCTTTTTTTAATTGCTTTTTGCTAAGCGAGCTACTGATCAATTTGATATATATTGTACCTCGAGAATGTCGACTGCGGTGCATTTACAGTACAAAGACAAAATCGTGCGGCGCTATTTTCTGGGTCATCTCGCTGCTTTTCAGACTCGCACTACTCAACTCGCTACGTTCATTTTAGTATCTCTAAAGTGGTAATTATGATTGTTCTCACTTTGGGCTGTAACATGACTGATTCAATGTATTTATTCTTATCACTTTCTTCTGAGGGCATTTTATTGATCAGTTTGAGCTGAAAGTATTCAATCAATACGACCATTTGGATCACAAAGCATCTAGTTATCAAGTTATTATTGATGATGGATGTCATGAGAAGTGAGGACAGTTCACAGCAAGTACTGCAAATCATATTTTAGTCAATAGAGGGCGCCACAAGACCGATGCAAGATCTTGTAGCGTCACATCAGCTGGGGCAAAACTGACACTCGTCATCCAAAACGAAATTTGAAAGACAGCAAATTGTTAACAAATGCTTTATTTAAGATAAGAGTGTTAGTGCCGTTAAGTGAACTTCATGTACCTTATCAGCTAGCTTTATAGTAGACGGGAATACATTGCTCTAACTGTTGGAAGTTTAAGTTCATACATTTGGAAAATTAAAAAAATGACACAAATCAAAGTGGTGCACACCAGCATAAATATGCAAACGATGAACTATGGAAAAGCCATCGTACATTAATTAAATGTTATACAGGAGAGTATGTAATTAATAATTAACATTTCACGATAATGGAAATAAAATTGTATCTAATCTTTCCAAGAAAATCATTATATAGCCTCCTGAATATTATATAAATAATAAATACTCGAGTTGTTCGAATTGTTTTCTTTTTATTCATTTATTTTTGGCAATTTAAAAAGTGAGAACAGAGTAGGCAATCAGTGATTTAAAACAAAACTGGCCATGGTTGAATCTTTCACCCAGCGCTCCACTTTTCCACATGCAATATGGCGGCAAAGTTGACCTACGTTCAGCAATCAAGCTGGGTTTATGGATATTTTCAATGATAAAAGCACTCGACGGTCACGTGATTTCACGGAAAGCCAAACTTTAATTTACGTTGTAGTTACGCAGCCCACCAGGGGGCGGCGCTGTTTCAACGAGTGGTTTATTTTTATATATATATATATATGAATATATTTTAAGACGCGCACGCACACGCACACACACGCACAGTCATATGCGGGAGTCGAACTCATGGTCCATGCACACAAGACAGTCGAGCCATCCCCACACACAGTTTATTAACATACTGTAGGAGTGAGTGACGTCATGGCCGGGCTGAACTCCAATTGGCTTGCCTGAGAGGTAATCGAAGCGCGTCCTGCGCTTCGCTGTTGTTCCGCGTTCGCCTCTTGGACGTTGAGTCGCAACTTTGACCGAATAGCCTGCTTGACTAAAATCGAAAAACACATTGATGGTTAGAATGAATTTACTTGCATTCTTTGTTTTGGCTGTGCAAATATACAGCGTGACGCCTGGTAAGTTGGACTTTTCGGTTTATTATCCGAAAGATTGACGCTCTTGATTTGGAAGTGACGCAGTCATTATTGTTTATTGCTTTCGTTTTCGCCACTCGTCTGTTGCGTCGGCATTTTAAGTTCTTTCACCTGAACGCCCGTTTTGTCGGAGTTATACGGGAATACATAGCTATTATTATAAATGTAAGAAAGTTGGAAAACTTGAAAATGGCACAAATCAAGGTGATATGCCTCAGAATAGATATGTAATCGATGAAATGTGGAAAAGCCTACGCACAAGAATGAAATGTTGTACAGGGGAGTCTTTGCAATTCATAATTAACATTTCACAGTCATGGCAATAAAAATGTGTCTCATCTTTCAGAAAAAAACATTGTATAGCCTCCTTACATTATAATGTCGATAAGAGTCATCATGTCTCCGTAAATGATATAAGGCAGTTCTTTTGTTCAGACAAGTCACATTTTTTTAGATGTTACCTGCTGACAGTTTCGACTGTGAGGAAGACTGGAGACACAGTCGAAACTGTCAGCAGGTAACATCTAAAAGTTGTACTAAGTTCATCTTGTTTTTCCTTTTCAATTACTTCACTGGTTCTTCTATATCAAACAAATTATTTTAGGTGTATTTACCTGACATGTTCTTCCGCCTTCATCAGATCTGATGAAGGCGGAAGAACCCGCCGAAACATGTCAGTTAAATACACCTAAAATAATTTGTTTGATATAGAAGAACCAGTGAAGTAACATCTAAAAGTGTTTCACTTGTCTGAACAAAAGGATTGCCTCATATTATTATTGGATTTTTTGTGTGCAAATTAAAGAGAATGGCAAAAGTTATGTCATTAAGATTTCTTTCATCAGTGGATGTTAGTCACTGCTGAGGGGCATCGAATATCTCGCTTAGGGCGTCACACTGAAATCTTAACATATTAACAACTGAAAGAAAAAAACATAGGCAGGTTGTCAAATTCAAGTTTGACAAGTTTGTGCGGAAGAACACGTTTGGAGAAACATGACTTTTAGATGTTACCTGCTGACAGTTTCGACTGCGAGGAGGACTGGAGACACAATCGAAACTGTCAGCAGGTAACATCTAAAAGTGTTTCACTTGTCTGACCAAATGGATTGCCTCCTATTATTATTGGATTTTTTGTGTGCAAATTAAGGAGAATGGCAAAAGTTATGTCATTAGATTTCTTTCATCAGTGGATGTCAATCACTGCTGAGGGGCATCGAATATCTCGCTTAGCGCATCACACTGAAATCGAACATAACAACTGGGAGAAAAAAACAAAGGCAGGTTGTCACATTCAAGTTTGACAAGTTTGTGCGGAAGAACGCGTTTGGAGAAACATGACAGTTCCAATTTCAAGTGCTGCAAAGTTCCATCTGCAGGCAGAATCATTGAAACTATGAAGATTGATTTGATCATGTGTGTCATTTTTGTGTTTGTCTTCCAGTCATTCACACGCTCAATTATTTCTTGACGGCCTCTCAAGTTGCAAAGCTACCAGAGTACTGGGAGGCCGCGTATGTTGACGGCGTTCAGATTCTGCACTTTGACAGCAACCACAGGAAAGCAAAAGCGAAACAAGACTGGGTGGACAAAATCACAGAAGATGATCCGCACTACTGGGAGAGAGAGACGGCGGGCAGTATTCAGGCTGAGCAGGTCTTCAAAGTCAGCATTGAAAACATTAAAAAGCGCTTCAACCAAACTGGAGGTTTGTTTACGTCCAACCTTCTGCTCGTCAAATGACACTTTTTTTGTCACTGCTGGCTTCTCTCTGATCATCGTCCTCGCTGAATCTTGTGCGCCATCCTTTCAGGTGTTCACATGTATCAGATGATGGAAGGCTGTGAATGGAATGATGAGACTGGGGAGGTTGATGCTTGGCGGCACTACAGTTACGATGGAGAAGACTTCATATCATTTGAGCTGAAGACGATGAGCTGGATCGCAGCACATCCGCAAGCTTTCATCACCAAACTCAAGTGGGACCAAATAGATGGGTACAATGAAGTCTGCAAGAATTACTTCACTGAGGTGTGTCCTTTACGGTTGAAGAAGCACGTGAGCAACGGGAGGGAGTTCCTGACCAGAACCGGTACATTGTCCTCTCACGCCTTCTCTGCGTCTTTCAAGCTCACACACAATGTCCATCTTTCAAGTTGTTTCTTTTCCTCCATGCACATCCTCCACTCTTCTCTCCATCTTTGCGCGCAGAGCTTCCCACGGTGTCTCTCCTGCAGAAGACGCCTTCCTCTCCAATCACCTGCCACGCCACGGGTTTCTACCCCAGGACGTCGGACCTCTTTTGGAGGAAGGACGGCGAGCAGATCCACGAGGACGTGGAGATGGGGGAGACCCTCCCCAACCACGACGGAACCTTCCAGACCACGGCCGACCTTAAAGTGGAGCTGACGCCCGCCGTGGAGGGCCGCTACGAATGCGTGTTCAAACTGGATGGCGTCCGGGAGGAGATGGTCACCAAGCTGTACGCCAGAAGCATCCTGAGCAACGCGCGCATCCAGGGTGAGCCACGCGTCGGACACGGCTCGGCGTCACGCCCACAGTCGTTCACGTGTCTCGTTTTGTTTCCTTGTGAAGAAGAGGAAGACAGGAAGAAGGTGGTGGCCATCGCTGTCCCGCTGGTGGTCCTGGCTCTGGTGGCGATGGCGGTGGCGCTGGGGGTGTTCCTGGCCAAGCGTCCCAAAAGGCAACAAGGTGAACGACGACACAAATGTTTGCTCCGTTTGTGGCGATTCCTAATCTCCTCTCGTTTCTCTTCCATTTCAGCCAATTACGCTCCAGCTTGTAAGTGAGACGTTTTCCGCTTGCTGTTTTGAAAAAATGCCAATGCCTTGAATGTATTTTCTTTTATGCTCCCTCAGCCAGCGCCTCATCTTCTGAGCAGGATTGAATGAACCCCACTAAGGTTGAAGGGATGTCTTCTTTTCTTGGGTGCCACGCTTGATTGAATCATCGCATTCCAACTGTATGAAATATTTGGAAATGTTTCTTATTTCAAATTGAAGTGCAACAGTTTTACAAGTGCAGTGAATTCTAATTGTATTTACTTCACTAGTTCTTCCAAATACCGCTAGAGGGAGCCAACATACCACAAGTAATATCTGCATCACACGTTGCTTTTTTTTAAGTGCTTTTTTGTTAAGCGAACTACTGATCAATTTGATATAAGTTTGAGTATCATTATAAAAATGTTTGAAATGAGGTTTCTGGTCACTGTATTTTCACTTGTGGATATATAATTTAGCAAGGATAAGCAAAAAATCTATGATAAAGAACACGTCTTTTTTCTGTTGTCTTCTAAAAAAAAAAACATACAAAACACATTCCTATTTACAGAAAAGTCCATGTGGAGTTTATTTTGATATTTCTATTTTATTTATCTCCGTCATTGATGTGTATTTTGATCAATAGACAATTCAACTTTAGCAAGTAAACGCATCTTTACATAATTATGCTTGAGAAGGAACAAGATGAAGAAAATCTTATAGTTCCTGCCCCCTTCCACATAATAATAAAATAAAACAACATAATAAGTGCAAAACTTCATCAAGTACAAACCAAACACCTCACGAGAAAATATATACAAAACCAGACAAGAAATAACTAAATTCATAAATGTAAAAAGAAATGTAGACATTACGGCTGTCCATATAATCTTATTGTTCTGCCGTTATAGATTTTTTCTAATTGGAATATATTTATATAATACTTTATCTCATTGAAAAGAGAAGGTACGAATAGAAATCGATGGAACTGAAATTGAAAGGGTGCAGGAAAACAAATTTCTTGGGGTTATAATAGATGACAGGCTGAGTTGCTGAGTCAAACTATGGAGCAGTCTAAGTGAGGAACTTAAGCAAAGTCCAAATATCCACCAGTTTAAAAAAATGTTCAAAAATATGTTGTTTAGCAGGTACAAGGACTAAAAATGCCAAATGGCTACACAAAAGCAAAAATAAAACAGGATAAGTTGAAAGTGTGTAGATTTATACGTTGAATCATTAGTTTATGGATAAACTGAGAAAGTGGTAGGAATCTAAAAAGGTATGCTTCTTCCTACTCCTTTTCGAGCATTCTTTGCTATTGATTTTTTTTGGTTCTATTGGTTTGTTGGTTTGTTTGTTTGTTGTACGGACTTACATATGACACTTTAGTGTTATTTGTTTTATTAGACAAATAGACATCAATCAATCAATCAATCAATCAATCAATTGTTGGATTGTGTCCCCAATTTAGGGAGCGCGCTATCTGCGGCTCACGGCAAAAGCCATTGCCAATCACCTGTTATCCAATTTTCTCACTGTGTGCTCGTTTGATTTCTTCAGATTTAGGAAAATTTCAAGACACTGAAGCAGAAATTAGACTTACACAGGTTGGTTGAGTTCAATCACAATTCTTGTGAAGAAAGCTCTGTTTTCAGGAAAGTACAATACAGTGCTGGGCCTTTCAAGAGCAGAAAGTCTCCATTCCGAAAAGGCAACGTTCAAGGTTCTTTGGTCAGCTTATATTCAGTTGCCGGTGTGGGCCGAGTTTGATGGGTGATGAGTCTTTGGGGTGGGGCAAGTTCGCAGGAGATTTTGATTCCATGGGAGTGGGTGCTGCTTCGGTGAGAGCTGGTTCCGTGGGGGTGGGTGCTGATTATGGGCGATTCGGTGTGTGCGGGGGCTGTTGTCTTCCATCCCGCCTTTCGGCCTTGGCGATCATCTTTGGCCGGGTTCTTGGCTGTCTCCCTCTGGCACCTGCTGGTTTTATCTCCAAGTGACCTTCCTGTAAACATTCTGCTCCATTCTTGCACATACACTGTCGCACCTCATCCATTCGTCATTCTTTCAATTTTGTCATTTTGTACGGAATTATGTGAGCTTTTGGCTGTGACATCATCAATTTATTAATGTTCCCTGACTATGCAAAGTTCTTACTCACCACTTACCAAGTTTTTGTTTGTTTGTTCTTTTGATACTCCATGTACTTGCTTACGTCATCATATTCTTAGTTTAATCATGCTTCCAACCGTATCTTTTCTTTGTTAGGCAAAATATTTCCCTCTGTCCAAAACGTTCAGTAGTCATCGAAAACTGGCGTCTAGCATTAGTCAAAACATACGATACAATTAAGTACTGAACATTTTTAGACGACTTTGGCAGTGTCCGTGATTTCGAGAATCATCAGGCATGCATTAAACAGTTCCTTAAGGGTCATTAAGCTATTCAGGCAATATATCAAAAAACATTTATTTCAAAGTGCTCAGAAATATATATCCGATCATAAAGTTATAAAAACCTTTGTCATTACCACCTATCAAAAATGTCTAGTTATGTCTTCTTTATTGATTTGGTGTGTAGGTATAATTATATGCTTAAAATGTTTCTTTTATTGATTTAATGTGAATATACTTGTCTGCTTATGTACTTTATTCAATGAGGTTTGAGCATATCTGTTTTTGTAGCTAGGCAGGACTTTTTGTATTTCGACCCCATTCCTTCTCAATCAATCAATCAATCAATCAATCAATCAATCAATCAATCAATCAATCAATCAATCAATCATTTTGCCTTTTAAACCCACATACAGCTAGCTCCACAGTGACTTAAATATGGCACTTTAAAGTGTTATGGATTGTATTTTATTTGTATTAATTTCCCCCCTCCTTTTATGTTTGAAATATGTTCGGAATAAAGACTCATCATCAACAGTTACGCATTCATCGATTGTCATACGTTCAACTGCTCTGCATTTCAAGTCACAGCCAACAAACAGGGCCACCCCCCCTCCCTTATTGTTTCTTCTATGAGGGAAATAACAGAAAACGACAATATAAGAACAAATAATCAATTACTCTTAAGGAGTAGTATTGGCTTCTTAAACAATAAAGATCTCAATAAGGGACCAAGCATTGCAATTTACGAAATAAAAAAGAAATAAAATCTAACTTCTATACAGGGCCGGTTCTAGGAATGCACATAAGAGGGGGCAGTCAGAAATGTGAAGGGGGCATGTTTTTTTTTTTTTTTTACACATTTTTATCACTGTTTGTGTTTTCATCACGGCAGTTGTTAGCTGTGTGCCCAGATCTCAACCTGGAGAAGTGGATTGCACTCTGTCAGGCGTCTACACTAAGACCTGTCCAGCTTGGGTGTCCCACCTGAAGACTAAATCTTCTGCTGGTATAGCTCTTAGGGTCACTGAGGCAAGCAAACCCCCTGACCACAATAAGGTGGCAATCCCTCAGGGGGGGGAACTGAAAAATAAATGAAATAAATAAATGAAAAGTAAAATAAAATATCCTTCATCCAGATTTCAACAACCAAGCAATAATCATTTTCAACAACATAACATTCATCTTAACTGGATGGCCTAATTCTCAAAATCATTTCAAGCTAAAGGAAAGACTTGTCACTATCATCAATATTTACAAAACTGAAAGGAAGTCTTATGAAAATAAAATCATCAAACATCAAGTTCTCAAACTAATTTATATAAACAGAAACATTTATAATTATTTATTTATTAGCTAAATAACTCAAAATAGTTAGGGAACTAATTTGTACAACACAACAGTTACAGAACAGAACATTTAACATAACTTTTTCTTCTTTTTTTTTAATGTATTTTTTTTTATTAGCAACTTAATAACTAAAATCTCCTCCTTTCTCATTATTTTTTCTCACCACTCCACTTGACAACAAAATAGTTAGGGAACTAATTTGTACAACATAACAGTTACAGAGCAGAACATATAACATAACTTTTTTTTCTTTTTTTAATGTATTTTTTTATTAGCAACTTAATAACTAAAATCTCCTCCTTTCTCACAATTTTTTCTCCCCACTCCACTCTACAACACCAGTCTCCTATTTCCTTATGCAAAAACTCTCACAAATTCATCCATATCCAACTTACTCGTTATGGACCTCTCATGGGCTAAGATGACCAAATGTACCTTTCGCTTGTGTAACATGGTGCGACGATAAGGGGTTAGGACACGGTGACAATGTGGACAAGGAACGCTCACACGATGCTGAAGACACACCAATTACCAGGGCTGTTACATACAATTTATGCAACTCAGGAAAAGCTTCCTTGTACTCCTGTAGGTGTTTACAGACAGTGGATAGGTCTGTTTCATTTGGACATTTCTTGAGCAACATCTGTTTTGCCACAAGAATTCCATTTTTTAGATCATTTGCCACAGTGCCAGCCAGCGCGGACAGAGGATGCAACCCGGCTGAATCTAGAAATGTGCTGGATTTGGGTGCAAGACTAGATATGATTAAGATTAAGATTAAAGTCCCAATGATCGTCACACACACACCTGGGTGTGGTGAAATTTGTCCTCTGCATTTAACCCATCCCCGTGTGATTTTAATCCATCCCCTGGGGGAGAGGGGAGCAGTGAGCAGCAGCGGTGCCGCGCTCGGGAATCAGTTGGTGATCTAACCCCCCAATTCCAACCCTTAATGCTGAGTGCCAAGCAGGGAGGCAATGGGTCCCATTTTTATAGTCTTTGGTATGACCCGGCCGGGGTTTGAACCCACAACCTTCCAGTCTCAGGGCGGACACTCTACCACTAGGCCACTGAGCTGGCTCTCATCAGCTCAACGTTCTTCTGAGAAAATCTATTCTCCATTTCTGAAATGGCCCTGTCAAGGATGTTGAGCAGAGATCTTTTCAGAGACTGAGAGGGGGAAATGGTTGGATCGTCCGAGTCTGTATGGCCCACAGTTGAGAGCACGGCACTTTGACCAAGACATTTGCTCATTGTCCTCCTTCTCTTTGGAGGCGGTGCATCGTCCCCAGCAGCTGCCTGAGATGACTCTCCCCAATCCTCGTCTTCACGGAGGCTTTTTAAGGACTCCAGTGCTGCAGCAACAACCTCAGAAGCACCGCACATATCCACAGACTGAGACTGTAGAATTGCTTTTGCTGGTTTCGAGACACCAAGCACCAGCACGAGAAACTTTCCAGTCTCAAAGAAGTGATGCCTCGAAATTTGACACAGCAGGCCCGATGCCTCGGTGCAATATGGTCTTGATTGTCAACAATGCACCTTGTCACCTCATAGTGGCTTGTCCATCGGATTTCAAGCAGCCTTTTAAGGTTAGGTGCATTATATTCCTCAGACACATAGTGGTGCTGAAAAAACTTGTGCAATGAACTAGAGAGGTTAAAAAATCTCTTTGCACATGGTTCACTCTGTATGGCATGCACAACCACTAAGTGCAGTTGATGGTTGTAGCAGTGGATGTATGGGATATGCCTAGCAATCTTGTTTTGCAGCAGAGCTTGTACACCACCTCTTATCCCACTCATCACAGAAGCTCCATCATAACACTGGCTAAGTATGTCGTCAGCACTGTAGCCAGCATCAGAAAGGTGTGTCAGTATTTCAGACGTGATGTACTCTGCATCAAGTTGATGCAAGTCAATCAACCCAATAAGATGCTCCTCTGGCATGGAATTGCTGACAAATCTAATCATCACAGACAAATTTTCCACATTGCACCTGTCCCTGGTCCCATCACTTTTGAGGCAAAACCCTGCAGAATCAGCATTTTCATATTTTTACATTTACATGTTGAGTGAGGTGTAAACAGTCCAATAGTTGCAGGGGGGCAGGAGGGGGTGTCGACATGGATGTTAACATCAGTGTAGTAGGCAGCCGGCTAACTGTGGAGGTTCGCCGCGGTCCAGGCGACCGTGGGCCGACCGCGCCAGCCTCACCGACACCGTCCTCTCCTTCCTCGCCAGCTCCGCCCGACAGGGCCTCTCCGCTCAACTTATGGCCCGTTGCGGTCCCGGCAACTGGGCCCGACCGCTCCAGCCTGCACGCTAAAACCAAATGCTAAAAACTCAACTTTAATAATGGCTAAAAAATAAATAAATAAAAACACTAAAACTAAACTAATTCCGGTGGAGAAGCGGCGAACAATCAGCGCCAGCGTCCTCTCCCCAGATTACTTCCTCCAAATGTTCCAATAATAACACATAGTGAAAGCCAAATTGAGCAAATTGGCTATTTCAGAAGTGTGTGTCAAACTGGTAGCCCTTTGCCTTAATCAGTACCCAGGAAGTAGATCTCGGTTTAAGAAAGGTTGGTGACCCCTGCTTTACAACATGCGTGGCACCTGATACCATTGTGTTTCGTCTCTGCGAGCGGCACTTGTCTTTGTCCTTGTCTCTTATTTAACCTTTTTTGAAATGTTGGCACTCGTATGCGCTGCTGTGACAAGTAAATTTCCCTGCTGTGGAATGAATAAAGTTCTATCATCATCATCAATTGGAAATGTTTCTTATTTTAAATTGAAATGCAGCTGATGCACTTTCTGGGTCATCTCGCTGCTTTTCAGACTCGCACTACTCAACTCGCTACGTTGATTTTAGTATCTCTAAAGTGCTAATTATGATCGTTCCCACTTTGGGCTGTAACAAGACTGATTCATTGTATTTATTCTTATCACTTTATTCTGAGGGCATTTTATTGATCAGTTTGAGCAGAAAGTTTTCAATCAATAACGACCATTTGGATCACAAAGCATCTAGTTATCAAGTTATTATTGATGATGGATGTCATGAGAAGTGAGGACAGTTCACAGCAAGTACTGCAAATCATATTTTAGTCAATAGAGGGCGCTACAAGACCGGTACAAGATCTTGTAGCGCCACATCAGCTGGGGCAAAACTGACACTCGTCATCCAAAACGAAATTTGAAAGACAGCAAATTGTTTACAAATGCTTTATTTAAGATAAGAGTGTTAGTGCCGTTAAGTGAACTTCATGTACCTTATCAGCTAGCTTTATAGTAGACGGGAATACATTGCTCTAACTGTTGGAAGTTTAAGTTCATACATTTGGAAAATTAAAAAAATGACACAAATCAAAGTGGTGCACACCAGCATAAATATGCAAACGATGAACTATGGAAAAGCCATCGTACATTAATTAAATGTTATACAGGAGAGTATGTAATTAATAATTAACATTTCACGAGAATGGAAATAAAATTGTATCTAATCTTTCCAAGAAAATCTTTATATAGCCTCCTGAATATTATATAAATAATAAATACTCGAGTTGTTCGAATTGTTTTCTTTTTATTCATTTATTTTTGGCAAATTAAAAAGTGAGAACAGAGTAGGCAATCAGTGATTTGTAACAAAACTGGCCATAGTTGAATCTTTCACCCAGCGCTCCACTTTTCCACATGCAATATGGCGGCAAAGTTGACCTACGTTCAGCAATCAAGCTGGGTTTATGGATATTTTCAATGATAAAAACCCTCGACGGTCACGTGATTTCACGGAAAGCCAAACTTTAATTTACGTTGTAGTTACGCAGCCCACCAGGGGGCGGCGCTGTTTCAACGAGTGGTTTATTTTTTTATATATATATATATATATGAATATATTTTAGGACGCACACGCACACACACGCACAGTCATATGCGGGAGTCGAACTCATGGTCCATGCACACAAGACAGTCGAGCCATCCCCACACACAGTTTATTAACATACTGTAGGAGTGAGTGACGTCATGGCCGGGCTGAACTCCAATTGGCTTGCCTGAGAGGTAATCGAAGCGCGTCCTGCGCTTCGCTGTTGTTCCGCGTTCGCCTCTTGGACGTTGAGTCGCAACTTTGACCGAATAGCCTGCTTGACTAAAATCGAAAAACACATTGATGGTTAGAATGAATTTACTTGCATTCTTTGTTTTGGCTGTGCAAATATACAGCGTGACGCCTGGTAAGTTGGACTTTTCGGTTTATTATTCGAAAGATTGACGCTCTTGATTTGGAACTGACGCAGTCATTATTGTTTATTGCTTTCGTTTTCGCCACTCGTCTGTTGCATCGGCATTTTAAGTTGTTTCACCTGAACGCCCGTTTTGTCGGAGTTATACGGGAATACATAGCTATTATTATAAATGTAAGAAAGTTGGAAAACTTGAAAATGGCACAAATCAAGGTGATATGCCTCAGAATAGATATGTAATCGATGAAATGTGGAAAAGCCTACGCACAAGAATGAAATGTTGTACAGGGGAGTCTTTGCAATTCATAATTAACATTTCACAGTCATGGCAATACAATTGTGTTTCATCTTTCAGAAAAAAACATTGTATAGCCTCCTTACATTATTATTTCGATAAGAGTCATCATGTCTCCGTAAAGTCTATAAGGCAGTTATTTTGTTCAGACAAGTGACATTTTTTTTAGATGTTACCTGCTGACAGTTTCGACTGTGAGGAAGACTGGAGACACAGTCGAAACTGTCAGCAGGTAACATCTAAAAGTTGTACTAAGTTCATCTTGTTTTTCCTTTTCAATTACTTCACTGGTTCTTCTATATCAAACAAATTATTTTAGGTGTATTTACCTGACATGTTCTTCCGCCTTCATCAGATCTGATGAAGGCGGAAGAACCCGCCGAAACATGTCAGGTAAATACACCTAAAATAATTTGTTTGATATAGAAGAACCAGTGAAGTAACATCTAAAAGTGTTTCACTTGTCTGAACAAAAGGATTGCCTCATATTATTATTGGTTTTTTTGTGTGCAAATTAAGGAGAATGGCAAAAGTTATGTCATTAGATTTCTTTCATCAGTGGATGTTAGTCACTGCTGAGGGGCATCGAATATCTCGCTTAGCGCGTCACACTGAAATCGAACATAACAACTGGGAGAAAAAAGCAAAGGCAGGTTGTCACATTCAAGTTTGACAAGTTTGTGCGGAAGAACGCGTTTGGAGAAACATGACATTTCCAATTTCAAGTGCTGCAAAGTTCCAACTGCAGGCGGAATCATTGAAAATATGAAGATTGATTTGATCATGTGTGTCATTTTTGTGTTTGCCTTCCAGTCATTCACACGCTCAATTATTTCGTGACGGCCTCTCAAGTTGCAACGCTACCAGAGTACTGGGAGGCCGCGTATGTTGACGGCGTTCAGATTCTGCACTTTGACAGCAACCACAGGAAAGCAAAAGCGAAACAAGACTGGGTGGACAAAATCACAGAAGATGATCCGCACTACTGGGACAGAAATACGGCGAATAGTATTGCTACTGAGCAGGTCTTCAAAGTCAACATTGAAATCGCTAAAAAGCGCTTCAACCAAACTGGAGGTTTGTTTACGTCCAACCTTCTGCTCGTCAAATGACACTTTTTTTGTCACTGCTGGCTTCTCTCTGATCATCGTCCTCGCTGAATCTTGTGCGCCATCCTTTCAGGTGTTCACATGTTTCAGAGGATGCAGGGCTGTGAATGGAATGATGAGACTGGGGAGGTTGATGGTTGGCTGCACGACAGTTACGATGGAGAAGACTTCATATCATTTGAGCTGAAGACGATGAGCTGGATCGCAGCACATCCGCAAGCTTTCATCACCAAACTCAAGTGGGACCAATTGGACGAGAGGAATCAATACTATAAGAATTTTTTCACTGAGGTGCTTCCTTCCCTGTTGAAGAAGCACGTGAGCAACGGCAGGGAGTTCCTGACCAGAACCGGTACATTGTCCTCTCTCGCCTTCACTGCGTCTTTCAAGCTCACACACAATGTCCATCTTTCAAGTTGTTTCTTTTCCTCCATGCACATCCTCCACTCTTCTCTCCATCTTTGCGCGCAGAGCTTCCCACGGTGTCTCTCCTGCAGAAGACGCCTTCCTCTCCGGTCACCTGCCACGCCACGGGTTTCTACCCCAGGACGTCGGACCTCTTTTGGAGGAAGGACGGCGAGCAGATCCACGAGGACGTGGAGATGGGGGAGACCCTCCCCAACCACGACGGAACCTTCCAGACCACGGCCGACCTGAAAGTGGAGCTGACGCCCGCCGCGGAGGGCCGCTACGAATGCGTGTTCAAACTGGATGGCGTCCGGGAGGAGATGGTCACCAAGCTGTACGCCAGAAGCATCCTGAGCAACGCGCGCATCCAGGGTGAGCTACGCGTCGGACACGGCTCGGCGTCACGCCGACAGTCGTTCACGTGTCTCGTTTTGTTGCCATGTGAAGAAGAGGAAGACAGGAAGAAGGCGGTGGCCATCGCTGTCCCGCTGGTGGTCCTGGCTCTGGTGGCGATGGCGGTGTCGCTGGGGGTGTTCCTGGCCAAGCGTCCCAAAAGCCAAAAAGGTGAACGACGACACAAATGTTTGCTCCGTATGTGGCGATTCCTAATCTCCTCTCGCTTCTCTTCCATTTCAGCCAATTACGCTCCAGCTTGTAAGTGACACGTTTTGCCCTTCCTGTTTTGGAAAAAATGCCAATGCCTTGAATGTATTTTCTTTTATGCTCCCTCAGCCAGCGCCTCATCTTCTGAGCTGGATTGATTAACCCCACTAAGGTTGAAGGGATGTCTTCTTTTCTTGGGTGCCACGCTTGATTGAATCATCGCATTCCAACTGTATGAACTATTTGGAAATGTTTCTTATTTCAAATTGAAATGCAACATAGTTTTTCAAGTGCAGTGAATTCTAATTGTATTTACTTCACGAGTTCTTCCAAATACCGCTAGAGAGAGCCAACATACCACAAGTGATACCCGCATCACTGCTTTTTTTTTAATTGCTTTTTGTTCAGCGAGCTACTGATCAATTTAATATATATTGCACCTCGCCGTTTCTCTACAAGTTGGATGTGTTTACGGCTGAATTGTTAAGCTACTGTGTGTGCGCCACGCGTGTGCGCGGCTGCAGCTCCACCCTCCCGCCTCTTGGCGGCGTTACATCAAACCCTGCGTCACGCGGCCGCTCCGTGCTTGTGAGTCACGTGCAACCCATCAATCAAAGTCTAAACCAGTGGTTCTTAACCAGGTTCTAAACTGACCCTAGGGGTTCGGCAGATCCTCCACTGCAGAGGTCCCAAAACACCTGATTTATAAATTCTTGATAACGCATATCTGAACTAGTTTCGCAAAGGCAACAGTAAAAGTCACACTGATTTGGAGGGATGTAATTTGTTGTTCTTTGAACAAGGTGCTGGTCATGCACGGCTCATTTTGTGCACCAGTAAAAAACATCTGTGTCTTGAATTTGAATTTATTTATTTTTTTCGCTAAAGAGGGGTTCGGTGAATGCGCCTATTAATGCGCCTGGTGGGGTGTGGTACCTCCAACAAGGTTAAAAACCACTGGTCCAAACAGTTCAAGTCACTACAACTTGCTTGCAGCCGCATGCTCTCGTCGGTCCTCGCGATTGGATGCTTTCTTTTGGGCTTTTGAACGTTGCTGTGTCACGCATGTTTTGATCGTTTGGGGCCCAGGTTTCCTTCATATACGGACGCTTGCTTTTTTTTTTCAATTCGATTTTTTATTTTTCAATTTTCCAATTTTGTGTTTTGGCATAGGCGGTTTTACAGGGTGGCAAGGAAGGGCAGTTGCCCCCTTCAGCAAATGTCTTGCCATCCCGGTTGCCAGCCCAACCTACAATGAATATTAAATTCAATGACATTTTCTTTGGTCTCATCTGATTTCACTGTCTTCTGCACTGAAAATTTTCGCTACCTAAGTAGAGTGGAATATGTACCGCCAGTGCCTTTTAAGAAGCCATATAGACCTGCTTTTGGCTCCATAGCCCAAAACGTGATATGTCAACCTGCTCATTTGACTTTTTTTTTTTTTGCAAGCAGCCCTTATGTGACAAAAGTGATCAGAAAATGTCAGCTGATTGAGCGACCCAATGTTTTCGATCTTTCCGTCAGCCAACGTTGTTATGCGCTAAATCCACTTTGAACGATGTTGAGTAAAAAAAGAAAAACTTTGACACCTTACTCGGCTTCACTTTAAAACGTAGGTTTAAATGACCACAAAGGTTGTCCCTCTTTCCCATCCCGAATAAAATCAAAGTGGTGTCAAAAGTCTGGACGAAGGTGGCCAAAATAATATCGCGTTCCTTCAGTCAAAGGAACGCGCTCTTCCAAGGGTGCGTTGCTCACGAAGGTGGGGGCCGAGCAGCAGCAGCCGAGCGAGCGAGCGGTTGTCACTTGTCTTGAGCGGAGCTAATGCGCGCACCACATCGATATTTCTGCGTTCAATAGCCTCGAGATCTCTGATGGGCTTCCGAAGCCATGATGACCCCGCCGGCTGCCCGCCTGGCGCTGATCCTTCTGTCTTGCGTTGTACTGATGTTGTACAGCTTCGGTGAGTACAAAATGTCCAATTTTGCGATTGTTCTACTCTTAATGATAACTTTGGAAGAACGCATGTTGGTTCGGATGGCAGTGCGGATCTGCTGGGTTAAAAATTCGACCGACTCAGGAAGCAGGGTGAATTTGTCTTAACTATGGGTTGTTTTGGCCTTTTAGCAGTTGTTTTGTACAAACTGGACTGTTCTGCGCAAAAGAGTTCGGTTTGATTTTTTTGACCCAACTTCGGTCCACTTTTTGACCCAAATGGAGTTGTTTTAAAATGGCTGTAACAGCGTTTGTTCTTGTGTTTTCCCTTGAGTTATCTGAGTTTTTTTTTTTTTTACCTGTTTGTATACCTCTTTAACAAGCTGACACTGATTGCGAGACACAATGGCACATTCGAACCCGACTCCCCCCTCCCTCCCCTAAATGCGCACGGAAATTCTAGAGAAAGAAGTAAACCGAATCTGAAAAAGAGTCCATAAAGGAAGTGACAGAAAAGAAGAAAATGATTGTAATTGTCAAATATGAACATGCGAGAACCCCAATCAATATCAAAGTCAAAAGTCAAAGTCAGCTTTATTGTCAATCCCTTCATATGTCAAGACACACAAAGAAACCGAAATTCCGTTTCCTCCATCCCACGGTGACGAGACATACAAGTAGGCGACACAAAAGAAAAACAAGAAGGCACAAACCATAAATAATAAATAAAAAATAATAAATAAAATGAGCGATGAATAACTAATAAACCAATAACCCAATAAATAAGAGGAGCAAAACCGAGCCAGTGTGCATACAGCAGACAGCAAGAACAGGACGCTACGCTGAAAGGGGGAGCGAGTTCAGGATCCTAACAGCCTGGAGTACGAAGCTGTTGGAGAGTCTGGTGGTGCGGGAGCGCAGGCTCCTGTACCGCCTCCCAGAGGGCAGAAGATCAAACAAAGAGTGAGCGGGGTGACTCACATCACTCACAATCTTGGTCGCCTTGTGGGTGAGATGGGAGGTGTAAATGTCCTTCAAGGAGGGGAGAGAAGCACCAATAGTCTTACTAGCCGTTTTCACTATGCGCTGCAGGGCCTTCAAGTCGTAGTCAGTGCAGCTGCCACCACAAACAGCAATACAGCTGGAGAGGACGCTCTCAATGGTGCCGCGGTAAAATGTAGTCATGACGGCCGGAGGAGCTCCCGCTCGCCTGAGTTTCCGAAGGAAGTACAGGCGGCGCTGGGCCTTCTTCGCCAGCGATGTGGTGTTGGTGGACCAGGAGAGATCCTCACTGATGTGCACCCCCAGGAACCTGGCACTGCTCACTCGCTCCACCACAGCACCGTCGATGGTCAGCGGCAGGTGTTGGGCGTGACCCTTCCGGAAGTCAACAACAATCTCCTTGGTCTTGTCGACGTTCAGCAGGAGGTTGTTGTCCCTGCACCACGCGGTCAGGAGGTCAACCTCCAGCCTGTATTGAGTCTCGTCTCCCTTGGTGATGAGACCCACCAGAGTCGTGTCGTCAGCAAACTTCACTATGCGGTTGCCGCTGCAGGTGGCAGCGCAGTCATGCGTCAGGAGGGTGAAGAGCAGCGGACTGAGCACGCAGCCTTGGGGGGCCCCTGTGCTCAGCGTGATGCTGGCGGAGATTTTGTCGCCAACACGTACCACCTGTGGCCTCTGACAGAGGAAGTCCAGTAGCCAGTTGCAGAGGCAGGTACTGAGGCCCAGCTTGTCAAGTTTGCTGATGAGACGCTGTGGCACAATGGTGTTGAAGGCAGAACTGAAGTCCACAAACAGCAACCTCACATACGAGTCCCTCCCCTCCAGGTGGGTGAGGGCCGAGTGGAGGGCAGAGCAGATGGCATCCTCAGAGGACCGTTTGGCTCGGTACGCAAACTGGAAGGGGTCAATGGTGGGGGGGAGAACTGATCGGATGTGCTCCATGACAAGCCGCTCAAAGCACTTCATGATGATGGGCGTAAGTGCCACGGGGCGGTAGTCATTGAAGCAGGACGGAGCAGGTTTCTTCGGCACAGGTACGATGGTGGCAGCTTTGAAACACGACGGGACGATGGCCTGCTGCAGGGAAGTGTTAAAGATGTCCGTGAAGACACCCGTCAAAGGGAGAATGAGATATCTTTTGATACAGCAACTCATCAACATAGACATGTATCAAATATATTCTGAGTTTGGGGAGTAAAAGAGCTCCAGTGAGGACAAAATCGTGTATCACTTTTCTTGAAAGACAAACTCCATTTTTCTCCTCACATACTGCATTGGAAATAAGCAAATTTTGTACTTAATAGTAATGACGATGTCCGGTCTGCAAAAAAAGTCGTTTATTCAATGTGGCGCTAAGCATAAGTGATCAAATAATCATTTGAATAGTGATGGCGTGTGTCCAGAGCCCTCCCTGCTCTCTTTTTACCACCAAACAATGTTTTATATCGAATAGAACATGCAATATCGATCCAACGGACACAATTAGAGGACAGAATATATCATATGATCCACTTTGATGTTAACGTGGCACTTGTTTGTCCATCCCTCCAAACAAAAATCCATAAAAACGTTATTCGGGCTACAGAATCTGTCTGCGTATATAGTCAAAGGCAAAAGTCTGCTTTATTGTCAATTTCTTCACATGCCAAGACACACAAAGAAATCGAATATAGCGACGTGCACACGCGTCAGTTCGCAACTCAGTAGCACCCCTATTGGCTTTAATATTCGCAACCACACATTGCGTTTTTCTTATTCCAATAAAAGGGGTTAAATACATTTTGGTTGCAGAGAAAATGATAGTCACGGAGATTATTCTGTAGCTCTGTTACAAGAGGCGTGAAATTCCAACACGTCTTCCTTTGCATAGATTGCCGAAGTATCTTTTGGTAATTGATGAAAATAAAAAATAAAAAGTTGGAAGTGGAATTTGTTGACTTCTAGCGCCATCCTGCGGGCAGGAGTTAAATAAAAAAAAATTTTTTCTCTTCTCTCCCCGAGCAGCTGAAAGACAGTCCTTGAAATTATTCAGCATCTTGAAACTTAGAAAATGATGGTCACAGAGATTATTCTGTAGCTCTGTTACAAGAGGCGTGAAATTCCAACACGTCTTCCTTTGCATAGATTGCCAAAGTATCTTTTGGTAATTGATGAAAATAAAATAAAAAGTTGGAAGTGGAATTTGTTGACTTCTAGCGCCATCCTGCGGGCAGGAGTTAAAAAAAAACACACTTTTCTCTTCTCTCCCCGAGCAGCTGAAAGACAGAAGTGGACTGAATTTCCTCCATTTTTAGACATGTGCAAACAGTCCTTGAAATTATTCAGCATCTTGAAACTGAGAAAATGATGGTCGCGGAGATTATTCTGTAGCTCTGTTACAAGAGGCGTGAAACTCCAACACGTCTTCCTTTGCATAGATTGCCGAAGTATCTTTTGGTAATTGATGAAAATAAAAGGTTGGAAGTGGAATTTGTTGACTTCTAGCGCCATCCTGTGGGAAGGAGTTAAATAATAATAAAAAAAAAGCTTTTCTCTTCTCTCCCCGAGCAGCTGAAAGACAGAAGTGGGGTGGTAGATTGGATCGAGCACTCAGTGCTCGACTGTGTTGGTCTGTCTGTATTGGAGGTTCAGTGATCGTGTGGTGAGGTCTGTGTGTAGTCGTGACGGAGCACCCGGTAAAGCTCGGCTCGTTCTGCATCCTTGCCTCCGTGTGTTATTGTTAGAGCAATCAATAAAATAAGCAACCTACTATAAGTGACAACATCCGTTTTGGTCGCACACAATGTCATCAGGAATATCGGTGGACAGATTCATCACAGAACTACGTCAAAAGAGCGAAAACTGTGAGTTTGGAAGACATGAAGATGACATGATAAGGGATAAATTGGTGTTCAGCAGAAGTGATACACATCTGAAAGAGAGACTGTTACGTGATAATGCACTTACTGTCGTTATGGATTTTTTTCAACTGGAGTATATTTTTACAATACTTTATCTCATTGAAAAGAGAAGGTACGAATAGAAATCGATGGAACTGAAATTGAAAGGTTGCAGGAAAACAAATTTCTTGGGGTTATAATAGATGACAGGCTGAGTTGCTGAGTCAGACTATGGAGCAGTGTAAGTGAGGAACTCAAGCAAAGTCCAAATATCCACTAGTTTAAAAAAAATGTTCAAAAATATGTTGTTTAGCGGGTGCAAGGACTAAAAATGCCAAATGGCAAAAGCTAAAATAAAACAGGATAATAAGTTGAAAGTGTGTAGATTTATACGTTGAATCATTAGTTTATTGGATAAACTGAGAAAGGGGTAGGAATCTAAAAAGGTATGCTTCTTCCTACTCCTTTTCGAGCATTCTTTATTGATTTTTTTCAGTTTGTTGGTTTATTGTTTGTTTGTTGTACGGACTTACATATGACACTTTAGTGTTATTTGTTTTATCTTTTATCTTTTTACGCTTTAAATATGTTCGAAATAGAAATCAATCAATCAATCCTTTTGCTTTTTAAACCCACATACAGCTAGCTCGACAGTGACTTAAATATGGCACTTTAAAGTGTTATTGATTGTATTTTATTTGTATTCATTTCCCCCCTCCTTTTATGTTTGAAATATGTTCGGAATAAAGACTCATCATCAACAGTTATGCATTCATCGATTGTCATACGTTCAACTGCTCTGCATTTCAAGTCACAGCCAACAAACAGGGCCACCCCCCCCCCCCCCCCCCTTCTTGTTTCTTCTACGAGGGAAATAACAGAAAACGACAATATAAGAACAAATAATCAATTACTCTTAAGGAGTAGTATTGACTTCTTAAACAGTAAAGATCTCCATAAGGGACAGAGCATTGCAATTTACGAAATAAAAAATAAATAAAATCTAACTTCTATATCGAACTAAAAAAATCTAACTTCACGCAGGTGCTTGACTACAAATATAACGTCTTAAAAAAGGAAGGGCACCATTCTTTCTTTTACATTACAAACTATTTTGTTGTTGTTTTGGTAAATATATCAATTTTATAATTTTTTTAAATGTCGATATTCGGAGCAAACATGCAACACACTATCTATCTATCTATCTATCTATCTATCTATCTATCTATCTATCTATCTATCTATCTATCTATCTATCTATCTATCTATCTATCTATCTATGTATTCGTTTATTTATTTATTGATTGATTGCAACACATGCTGCAGGCAGTCCTGAGTGACGTCATCGCCGGGTTGAACTCCAATTGGCTTACCTGAGAGGTAATCGAAGCTCGTAAACTGTTGTTGTTGTTCCGCGTTCGCCTCTTGGACGACGAGTCGCAACTTTGACCGAAGTCCCTGCTTGACTAAAATCGAAAAACACATTGATTACAATGAATTTACTTGCATTCTTTGTTTTGGCTGTGCAACTATACAGCGTGACGCCTGGTAAGTTGGACTTTTCGGTTTATTATTCGAAAGATTGACGCTCTTGATTTGGAACTGACGCAGTCATTATTGTTTATTGCTTTCGTTTTCGCCACTCGTCTGTTGCGTCGGCATTTTAAGTTCTTTCACCTGAACGCCCGTTTTGTCGGAGTTATACGGGAATACATAGCTATTATTATAAATGTAAGAAAGTTGGAAAACTTGAAAATGGCACAAATCAAGGTGATATGCCTCAGAATAGATATGTAATCGATGAAATGTGGAAAAGCCTACGCACAAGAATGAAATGTTGTACAGGGGAGTCTTTGCAATTCATAATTAACATTTCACAGTCATGGCAATAAAAATGTGTCTCATCTTTCAGAAAAAAACATTGTATAGCCTCCTTACATTATAATGTCGATAAGAGTCATCATGTCTCCGTAAATGATATAAGGCAGTTCTTTTGTTCAGACAAGTGACATTTTTTTTAGATGTTACCTGCTGACAGTTTCGACTGTGAGGAAGACTGGAGACACAGTCGAAACTGTCAGCAGGTAACATCTAAAAGTTGTACTAAGTTCATCTTGTTTTTCCTTTTCAATTACTTCACTGGTTCTTCTATATCAAACAAATTATTTTAGGTGTATTTACCTGACATGTTCTTCCGCCTTCATCAGATCTGATGAAGGCGGAAGAACCCGCCGAAACATGTCAGGTAAATACACCTAAAATAATTTGTTTGATATAGAAGAACCAGTGAAGTAACATCTAAAAGTGTTTCACTTGTCTGAACAAAAGGATTGCCTCATATTATTATTGGATTTTTTGTGTGCAAATTAAAGAGAATGGCAAAAGTTATGTCATTAGATTTCTTTCATCAGTGGATGTTAGTCACTGCTGAGGGGCATCGAATATCTCGCTTAGGGCGTCACACTGAAATCTTAACATATTAACAACTGAAAGAAAAAAACATAGGCAGGTTGTCAAATTCAAGTTTGACAAGTTTGTGCGGAAGAACGCGTTTGGAGAAACATGACAGTTCCAATTTCAAGTGCTGCAAAGTTCCAACTGCAGGCAGAATCATTGAAAATATGAAGATTGATTTGATCATGTGTGTCATTTTTGTGTTTGCCTTCCAGTCATTCACACGCTCAATTATTTCCAGACGGCCTCTCAAGTTGCAAAGCTACCAGAGTACTGGGAGGCCGCGTATGTTGACGGCGTTCAGATTCTGCACTTTGACAGCAACCACAGGAAAGCAAAAGCGAAACAAGACTGGGTGGACAAAATCACAGAAGATGATCCGCACTACTGGGAGACAGAGACGGCGGGCAGTATTCAGGCTGAGCAGGGCTTCAAAGTCAACATTGAAATCGCTAAAAAGCGCTTCAACCAAACTGGAGGTTTGTTTACGTCCAACCTTCTGCTCGTCAAATGACACTTTTTTTGTCACTGCTGGCTTCTCTCTGGTCATCGTCCTCGCTGAATCTTGTGCGCCATCCTTTCAGGTGTTCACATGCTTCAGAGGATGGAAGGCTGTGAATGGAATGATGAGACTGGGGAGGTTGATGGTTGGGAGCACCACAGTTACGATGGAGAAGACTTCATATCATTTGAGCTGAAGACGATGAGCTGGATCGCAGCACATCCGCAAGCTTTCATCACCAAACTCAAGTGGGACCAAATAGACGGGTTCAATCAAGTCGTGAAGAGTGACCTAACTGAGGTCTGTTCTTTACGGTTGAAGAAGCACGTGAGCAACGGGAGGGAGTTCCTGACCAGAACCGGTACATTGTCCTCTCACGCCTTCTCTGCGTCTTTCAAGCTCACACACAATGTCCATCTTTGACGCTCTTTCAAGTTGTTTCTTTTCCTCCATGCACATCCTCCACTCTTCTCTCCATCTTTGCGCGCAGAGCTTCCCACGATGTCTCTCCTGCAGAAGACGCCTTCCTCTCCAATCACCTGCCACGCCACGGGTTTCTACCCCAGGACGTCGGACCTCTTTTGGAGGAAGGACGGCCAGGAGATCCACGAGGACGTGGAGATGGGGGAGACCCTCCCCAACCACGACGGAACCTTCCAGACCACGGCCGACCTGAAAGTGGAGCTGACGCCCGCCGCGGAGGGCCGCTACGAATGCGTGTTCAAACTGGATGGCGTCCGGGAGGAGATGGTCACCAAGCTGTACGCCAGAAGCATCCTGAGCAACGCGCGCATCCAGGGTGAGCCACGCGTCGGACACGGCTCGGCATCACGCCGACAGTCGTTCACGTGTCTCGTTTTGTTGCCATGTGAAGAAGAGGAAGACAGGAAGAAGGCGGTGGCCATCGCTGTCCCGCTGGTGGTCCTGGCTCTGGTGGCGATGGCGGTGGCGCTGGGGGTGTTCCTGGCCAAGCGTCCCAAAAGCCAACAAGGTGAACGACGACACAAATGTTTGCTCCGTTTGTGGCGATTCCTAATCTCCTCTCGCTTCTCTTCCATTTCAGCCAATTACGCTCCAGCTTGTAAGTGAGACGTTTTCCGCTTGCTGTTTTGAAAAAATGCCAATGCCTTGAATGTATTTTCTTTTATGCTCCCTCAGCCAGCACCTCATCTTCTGAGCAGGATTGAATGAACCCCACTAAGGTTGAAGGGATGTCTTCTTTTCTTGGGTGCCACGCTTGATTGAATCATCGCATTCCAACTGTTTGAAATATTTGGAAATGTTTCTTATTTCAAATTGAAGTGCAACAGTTTTACAAGTGCAGTGAATTCTAATTGTATTTACTTCACTAGTTCTTCCAAATACCGCTAGAGGGAGCCAACATACCACAAGTAATATCCGCATCACACGTTGCTTTTTTTGAAGTGCTTTTTTGTTAAGCGAGCTACTGATTAATTTGATATAAGTTTGAGTATCATTATAAAAATGTTTGAAATTAGGTTTCTGGTCACTGTATTTTCACTTGAGGATATATAATTTAGCAAGGATAAGCAAGAAATTTATGATAAAGAACACGTCTTTGTCTTCTAAAAAAAACATACAAAACACATTCCTATTTACAGAGAAGTCCATGTGGAGTTTATTTTGTTATTTTTATTTTATTTATCTCCGTCATTGATGTGTATTTTGATCAATAGACAATTCAACTTTAGCAAGTAAACGCATATTTACATAATTATGCTTGAGAAGGAACAAGATGAAGAAAATCTTATAGTTCCTGCCCCCTTCCACATAATAATAAGTGCAAAACTTCATCAAGTACAAACCAAACACCTCACGAGAAAATATATACAAAACCAGACAAGAAATAACTAAATTCATAAATATAAAGTGAAATGTCAACTCTTACGGCTGTCCATATAATCTTATTGTTCTGTCGTTATGGATTTTTTTTCAACTGGAATATATTTTTACAATACTTTATCTCATTGAAAAGAGAAGGTACGAATAGAAATCGATGGAACTGAAATTGAAAGGGTGCAGGAAAACAAATTTCTTGGGGTTATAATAGATGACAGGCTGAGTTGCTGAGTCAAACTATGGAGCAGTCTAAGTGAGGAACTCAAGCAAAGTCCAAATATCCACTGTTCTGCCCTCAGACTTGTTTTCATGATGTAAGAAATGTTTTCTATGTAAAGAAGCATGCACAATGGTTATTTGTCGTTCGGAAGCAAAGCGGAAATGTATTTTGAAATGCACCGGAAGCTGCGCATGTTTTCCTTGAAGCGACTTGACAACTGATGAGTTGAGAGACGTTAGGGCTACTCGCGTCATGTAAGCGAATCTTTGTTTATAAAATAAGAATATTCATAGAATAAACTAAGTGTGTTTGTTGTTTCACTTGCAGTTTCACTCGTGTTTAACACTGAACAGAAATAAAGGGAGCAAGACGCTCTGAATCCTGGCGCAAGTGTTCTATACATGAGTTGGGCTGGCTGATGAACTGTGACAACGAAAAGATTCAAACATGGCCGCCAAATCGACGACACGGAGACGGTAGACTTTGAAGAGAATTCACGTCGACCTTCATCTTCCAAGTCATCAGTCCACAGTCGATCGAGAGCTAGTGCTACCTTCAAGCGCTCGTCATCCTACAATTCCGTTCTGGAGGCAGCTGCCAGAGCTTCGGCTGAAGCAGCGGCAACCAAGGTAGCCTAGTCAAGGAAGCAGTTGGAAATTAAAAGGCAACGAGCTAGGCTAGACATAGATTTAGAAGAATTAGAAATTGAAAAGGAAGCAGAAGATTATGTGCAAAGCCAAACACAGCTCAACGCGCAGTCCCTTGTAGCCTACAGTGTTGTCTGGCGCCGCGAAGCCACACATAGTCCACCACCTGCGGCAGCTGAGGAGAGGTCCTCACACAACGTCTGCAGACCATCAGTGAATGAGGAACGTGAGGAAAAGGAGCAGTTCCAAGAGGCAATCAACACTCCGTATTATGCCCCCCATTTCATGGTGCAGTCAGACCTTGTGAGTCCAGCCTCCTACGACAGTCATCAGCCACACCGACGACACCACCACGCATGGATGACTTCAGGCCTTTGCGTGATAACTTCAGGCCTCTTCAGAGTGACATCGGAACCCCGACTCAGCCTTCACATGCAGCAAGGCACACATCTGCCCCAAAGCCACCTGACAGTCCACATATGCAACAAGGTCAGTATTCTCCTCCTCATGCCAGCCCTCCACACATGATAGACTTTGCCAAGTTTCTTGCTCGCGGACAATTAGTGACTACTGGCCTCACAAAATGTGATGATATGCCAGAGAATTTTAGGGCATGGCAGTCCTTATTCCTAAATGCAACACAAGGATTAGGTTTATCATACAGTGAGGAGCTGGACCTCTTGGTGAAGTGGCTCGGTAAAGACTCGTCTGAACATATAAAGAGGATCCGTGCTGTTTATGTCACCGAGCTCAAAGCTGCTCTACAACTGTCCTGGGATAGACTGCGTGAATGCTATGGCGCACCAGAAATAATTGAAAATGCCCTGTTCAAAAGAGTGGACGATTTTCCCCGTCTGACAACACGAAGCTAAGATTGCTCAGTGATCTCCTCATGGAGCTATTAGCAGCCAAAAACGATGGATATCTTCCTGGCCTTGCATACCTCGACACGCCTCGTGGGATAAAGCCTATTGTGGAGAAGTTACCTTCAGGCCTGCAGGAGAAATGGCTCGGTGTAGGCTCAAAGTACAAGGAGCGCTACAGGACATCTTTCCCTCCCTTTTCGTTTTTGGTGGACTTTGTGTACGGCCAAGCCAAGGCTCGAAATGACCCAAACTTCAGCCTGTCCATCAGTAGCCAGCCGTACGGCAAAGGTGAGAAAGCTCCAATCAAGCCAAGTGAATTTAAGACTGCTGTGCGCAAAACAGACGTGTCTGGTACCACTGATGCAAACGCCTTAAACTCTACGGACGATGGAAAGGAAAACAATGAGCCGGCTCGTGATTGCCCTGTGCGCAAGAAAACACGCCCATTGGAAATATGCAGATCATTTAGAGCAAAAACATTACAGGAAAGAAAAGACCACCTTGCCAAGGATTGTCAGGCATCATTGAAATGTGGTGAGTGCGACAGCCAAAGACACAGCTCCGCGATGCACCCAGACACCTCTCTGCCTCCCGATCAATCGGCCCTTCCACAAATCGGTTTAAAGTCCGCTTTCCAGGCGCCGCTGGGTTGGACTGGATTCTCAATATGGCTTTCTTCCACCGGGGACGGTCCATGGCCATCTCGTGGTTGAGAGTCCTATACTGAGAACATTTTTGGAGCAAAACCTTTTACAGCCGGATGCCCTTCCTGACACCAACCCAAGGGGAAATTGATTTTCTGTCGGGGTTGACTCCCTTAGCCCGTTCCTCCATGAGAGATATGATACGTGCACACAAAGTGAGAGATCAAGTCAATGGTCCTCATAACGCACCTTTTGCCCAGCGCCTGGACTTAGGCTGGGTCATTATAGGCGAAGTCTGCCTGGACAACGCCCACAAGCCAACCCTGAGCATCTTCAAAACTCATGTGCTTCAAAATGGACGTCCGTCACTTCTCGTTTCAAAAACGCTGAGATGAAAGAGCAGTTTTCCTCCTTCGTGGAAAAGCTTTTTGAAAACAACCATGCAGAGGTTGCCTCATCCATTGACGACACAAACAAATGCTGGTACCTGGCCTTTTTTGGTGTGTACCACCCCCAGAAGCCTGGGCGAATACGGGTCGTGTTTGACTCAAGCGGAGGTGGAGCAGTTGGTGGGCCGGTGCAGAGACAATAGCCTGATCCTGAATGTGGAGAAGACGAAGGAGATCATCGTCGACTTCAGGAAAAACCAGCCTCACCACGCTCCACTGATCATCAACAGCTCAGCTGTGGAGGTGGTCAGCAGCACTAAATTCCTGGGGGTCCACATCACAGACGACCTCACCTGGACTGTGAACACCACGAGACTGGTCAAGAGGGCACAGAAGCGCTTGTACTTCCTACCTTTATAATCCATGTTCATTTAAAAGTACGCAACCTGGGTTAGCATTCCTCTGCACACTTTGTAAATGCTGTTTTGTTTCCTGCACTGTTACATACTTTAACACTGCTGCACTTTATACTTATCTTATTTTATTTTATATTTTTATATATAATGTTACTCTTATTCAACCGCAATATCACCACATTGTGAAAGCTGTATGCAACAAAATTTCGTTTTGTATGCACCCTGTGTAGACAAAATGACAATAATGTTTGTCTAAGTCTAAGTCAAGCGCCCGACTGAACGGCCTCTCCCTCAACTCAGTGCTTCTCACAGGGCCCGACCTGAATAACACTCTGCTTGGCGTGCTGCTGCGTTTCAGGAAAGATCTCATTGCTGTCACTGTGGACATCCAGCAGATGTTTTATGGATTCCTGGTGAGGCATGAGCACAGAGATTACCTCAGATTTCTGTGGCACAATGACCTGTCTAAAAAGGTTCAAGAGTACCGCTTGCGGGTACACGTCTTCGGCAACAGCCCCTCGCCTGCAGTATGGACTACCACGTGCTGCTAAGAAAGGTGAAGCAAGGTATGGCACTGACACAACACAGTTTGTGCATAGACATTCCTACGTTGATGATGGACTCGTGTCACTGCCCACCGAGTCTGCTGCCATAGACCCGCTGAAACGTACCTGTGCCTCACTCGCCGAGTCTAATTTGAGGCTGCGCAGAATAGCATCAAACCGTGTCACAGTGATGAAAGCTTTCGAACCTGAAAAACTGGCCTCTGGCATTAGAGAGCTGGGGCAGGACGATGATTCTCTCCCTGCGCAGAGGAGCCTAGGCTTATGCTGGGACATTAACACAGACATGCTCACCTTTGAGGTAGCCATTGCTGATAAGCCTTACACTCGCCGTGGGGCGCTGTCAGTTGTCAACAGCGTCTTCGACCCTCTGGGTCTGGCCGCCCCAGTGACCATCAAAGGCAGGCTGCTACTGACACAAAAGCCAGAACTGCTTGCTCCTCCGGGCGAGTTTGCGGGTTTAGACCTTCTGAGAGGCCAGTGGAGGCAAGTGCAGGCGCTGGCGAACGAATTCTGGAACCGTTGGAGAAGTGAGTACCTGAGCACTCTCCATCCAAGACGTAAATGGCACAGGACACAACCTGGGGACATTGTGCTGCTAAAGCAAACTCAAGTGCCAAGGAATGAGTGGCCGATGGCTATGGTCATATCCACCTCCGAGAGCAGCGATGCAAGGGTCCGGAAGGTAGAGGTGAAAACATCATCCCAAGGCACCTCGAAGACTTACCTGCGGCCCATTTCTGAAGTGGTCCTTCTCATGGAAAAGGCGGATTAAAAGTGGACTGAGAAAAAGGAAAGTAGTTTCAAAGGTTAGTGGCATTACATGCCAGACGGGGAGTGTTCTGCCCTCAGAATTGTTTTCATGATGTAAGAAATGTTTTCTATGTAAAGAATCATACACAATGGTTATTTGTCGTTCGGAAGCAAACAGGAAGTGTATTTTGAAATGCACCGGAAGCTGCGCATGCTTTTGTCGAAGCGACTTGACAACTGATGAGTTGAGAGACGTTAGCGTTACTCGCGTCATCGAAGCGAATCTTTCTCCTCTCCTTATGCTCACGGAATCAACAGCTGTAAGTTATCATTGTTTTATTGGATAACTTTATTATTGTTTATAAGATAAGAAGAAGATGCATGGGAGAAACTAAGTGTGTTTGTTATTTCACTTGCAGTTTCACTCGTGTTTAACACTGAACAGAAATAAAGGGAGCAAGACGCTCTGAATCCTGGCTCAAGTGAGTTGGGCTGGCTGATGATCTGTGACAACGTACACGAAGTATATTAAAGCTTGGCGTACATCTGTGTCAAACTCAAGGCCCGGGGGCCAGATACGGCCCGCCACATCATTTTAAGTGGCCCGCAAAGACAAATTGTGCATCAAATTCGTGTCATTACTAGAATTGTCTTCACTTTTAATATATATATATATATTTTTAATATTTGACCAGTTTTTACTCGTCTGATTTGAAAACGAGTTATTTGTCAGTTTGTTTTGTAGCTTTTACTGGATATAATATGAGGTGCTCATACATTAATTTGGGTTGACAGTCATAATGGCCCTCCGAAAGAAGTTATGACTACAATGCGGCTCGCGAAGAAAATGAGTTTGACACCCCTGGCGTACATAATACCAAAGTGAGGCATATGCAGATATGGTTTTTGTCCACTTAAGGTCACCGTTCTCACGCTTAACAGTAGGATTGTGTCTGTGCTTGAATGCGTTTTTGGACTTGATACACGCTTTTAGCTGATCATAGCGAACATCTGTTGTTGTTTTTTCTCCGCTCTCTTAGGAGCTCCTGACTCTGGAAGCTTCGAATTCCGCCCTGGAAAAGGAAATCAAAGCGTTAAAAAAAAGAGATCCGGCACTACAACAGCGCCCTGGAGCGCCACCGGCCCTTTTGTGTCCTGCGAGGTTCCGTGCAGGTGGACGCCCTCCAGACTTCCACGTCTGTCACCTCCAAAGCGGAGCTTGGTGAAACCCCTCATCCAATGCCCTCATCTGATTTAGTCCCGTCCTCCCTGTTTACACACGCTCCTCATTCGCTGTTTAGCAATGACGCCCACATAGAATTGCCCTCGTCCACCTTCTCCACGCTTCACCCCGAAGACATCCTCTCAGTCACATCTGAAATGTTCCCCATTGAAGATCTGGGAGCGCCGCCGCTCGACCCGCATAAATACAAGAACGCTTTAATATCGGCGCAGACCAACGGCGATGGGACCTTAAAGCCGAGTCAGATAACCCCAACGCTCGAGTCCCTGCCGTGTTCGATTCCCGTTCCGCCCAACACTCCAGACGGACTTTTCCCTTTAAACACACCTTTGGTGGAGCCGTACCCGGAAGAGCTGTCGCTATCTACCTTCCTGGAGGAAAATGACTGGATTCTGAGTGCGGACAATAATCCCACCACTCTTTAAGGTCAACCAAAAAAAAAGGTCGTGGTGGTCTTTTTTTGGCCTAAGTACCCGTGGAAACTACAGGATTATGACACGGGGCCTCTTTACTTTCACTTGTGTTCACATGTGTTATTTCCTTTTTTCAAGGGGGGGGGGGGCAGGGGACACATTCTATGTTCATTTGCATATTTATTTATTTAATCTCAATGAGTAACATTGACTGTCAACTGATCCTCTGATTTCACAGTTATTTTTTGGTGCAATTTTCGCAAAGCAGCTATTGTGAACTAACTAAATGAAGAGTAATAAAAATGGCTTGATTAGAAATATTAGATTTCTGATGCTTCATTTTTAAAGGTAAGAGATAAGTGAGGATTTTCAAACTAGTTTCTGAGTAGGGTTTTATAGTAGGCTTAGGGTTTCAGACTACAATTAGGGTTTCAAAGTGGGGTTTTAAAATGGGGTTATGGTTTCAAATGAGATTTTCAGACGAGGGTTGGAGTTTTAAATTCAAGCTTTCAAAGTAGCGTTTTAATTTACATTTAGAGTTTAAAATTGGGGTTTTCATTAGATTTATTTATTTTGTGGCAGAGGTCTTTTTGAAATATGCTGGGAACAATACAAAAAAAGTCATTGGCATTTCATTGCTTTAGAGATTTGTATTGTATGTGATCAATGAATTCGGTACCGCCCTCCAGTTTGAGACGCAGACTGACGCCATCTTGTGGTCACAAGTGGTTCTGTCCTAGGATGCACGTTCATTGTACATCATTACAAAACGTGGTAATTTTCTTTTCTAACTAACAAAAAACTGTCCTGTACATGGTCATTTTATCAATCAAAAAATAGGAACAAGGTGATGTTTTTGTCATTTGTGATGTCATGATGACTTAGTTTCTTTGCGGATTTGTCTCTGAACTAAGAACTGAACAAGTTCGTTAAGTACGGTTTCAAACTAGGGTTAGGGTTTTCAACTATGGTTTTTAACTAAGGTTACGGTTTTAAACTAGGGTTTCAAATTAGATTTAGGTTTTCAAAGTAGGGTTTCATACTAAGGACACGGTTTCAAAGTAAGGTTTAAAGCTCGGGTTTAAAACTAGGGTTAGGGTTTTAAAGTAGGGTTTAAAACTAAGTTTAGGGTTTCAAAGTAGGTTTTAAAACTAGGATTAGGGTTTCAAAGTAGGGTTTCATATTAGGGTTTGGGTTTCAAATGAAGGTTTCATACTAGGGTCAGGGTTTCAAAGTAGGGTTTAAAGTTAGTTTGAAACCCTGGTTTAAAATCCTAACCCTAGTTTGAAACATTACTTTGAAACCCTAACCCTGTCAATTTTAACATAAATACATACAAAAAAAATTTGTGTATCAATAAATGTATAATAAAACTTATCCTTAGTTCATTAACTAATAGTTTCAAACATCTAAATACTATATTAATAGTATAAATGACATACAGAAAATCTATATAAATATAAATGTGTGTGTGTTGTGGGTAACATGTAGATGTAGCTAAAGTATACATTCAGGAAATATGTTTTTAGAACTCTTATTATTATAACAACATTTATACAACAAGGTACAAGTGTACATACTGTAAATATGTTTTTAGAAATATTTTCTTATTATAAGATTTTTTAGAACAAGGTACGATACTGTAAATATGCTTTTGGACCTCTTATTATTATAACAACCTTTTTTAAAACAAGGTACAAGTGTACGTACTGCATTGTGTGGTAAAAATTAAAATAAAATCGAACTAAAAATCTAACTTAAACGCAGGTACCTGAATACAAATATAAGATCTTCAAAGGGCACGTTTCTTTCTTTTATATTACACATCCTTTTTTTTTTTTGGTAAACAAAACTGGCCAAAGTTGAATCTTTCACCCAGCGCTCCACTTTTCCACATGCAATATGGCGGCAAAGTTGACCTACGTTCAGCAATCAAACTGGGTTTATGGATATTTTCAATGATAAAAGCCCTCGACGATCACGTGATTTCACGGAAAACCAAACTTTAATTTACGTTGTAGTTACGCAGCCCACCAGGGGGCGGCGCTGTTTCAACGAGTGGTTTATATATATATATATATATATATATATATATATATATATATATATATATATATATATATATATATATATATATATATATATATATATATATGAATATATTTTAAGACGCGCCCGCGCACGCACACACACGCACAGTCATATGCGGGAGTCGAACTCATGGTCCATGCACACAAGACAGTCGAGCCATCCCCACACACAGTTAATAACATACTGTAGGACCGAGTGACGTCATCGCCGGGCTGAGAGGTAATCGAAGCGCGTCCTGCGCTTCGCTGTTGTTCCGCGTTCGCCTCTTGGACGACGAGTCGCAACTTTGACCGAATAGCCTGCTTGACTAAAATCGAAAAACACATTGATGGTTAGAATGAATTTACTTGCATTCTTTGTTTTGGCTGTGCAAATATACAGCGTGACGCCTGGTAAGTTGAGCTTGTCGGTTTATTATCTTAAAAATTGACGCTCTTGATTTGGAAGTGACGCAGTCATTATTGTTTATTGCTTTCGTTTTCGCCACTCGTCTGTTGCGTCGGCATTTTAAGTTCTTTCACCTGAACGCCCGTTTTGTCGGAGTTATACGGGAATACATTGCTATTATTATAAATGTAATAAAGTTGGAAAACTTGAAAATGGCACAAATCAAGGTGATATGCCTCAGAATAGATATGTAATCGATAAAATGTGGAAAAGCCTACGCACAAGAATGAAATGTTGTACAGGGGAGTCTTTGCAATTCATAATTAACATTTCACAGTCATGGCAATAAAAATGTGTCTCATCTTTCAGAAAAAAACATTGTATAGCCTCCTTACATTATAATGTCGATAAGAGTCATCATGTCTCCGTAAATGATATAAGGCAGTTCTTTTGTTCAGACAAGTGACATTTTTTTTAGATGTTACCTGCTGACAGTTTTGACTGTGAGGAAGACTGGAGACACAGTCGAAACTGTCAGCAGGTAACATCTAAAAGTTGTACTAAGTTCATCTTGTTTTTCCTTTTCAATTACTTCACTGGTTCTTCTATATCAAACAAATTATTTTAGGTGTATTTACCTGACATGTTCTTCCGCCTTCATCAGATCTGATGAAGGCGGAAGAACCCGCCGAAACATGTCAGGTAAATACACCTAAAATAATTTGTTTGATATAGAAGAACCAGTGAAGTAACATCTAAAAGTGTTTCACTTGTCTGAACAAAAGGATTGCCTCATATTATTATTGGATTTTTTGTGTGCAAATGAAGGAGAATGGCAAAAGTTATGTAATTAGATTTCTTTCATCAATGGATGCCAATCACTGCTGAGGGGCATCGAATATCTCGCTTAGGGCGTCACACTGAAATCGAACATATTAACAACTGGGAGAAAAAAACAAAGGCAGGTTGTCAAATTCAAGTTTGACAAGTTTGTGCGGAGGAACACGTTTGGAGAAACATGACATTTCCAATTTCAAGTGCTGCAAAGTTCCAACTGCAGGCGGAATCATTGAAAATATGAAGATTGATTTGATCATGTGTGTCATTTTTGTGTTTGCCTTCCAGTCATTCACACGCTCAATTATTTCGTGACGGCCTCTCAAGTTGCAAAGCTACCAGAGTACTGGGAGGCCGCGTATGTTGACGGCGTTCAGATTCTGCACTTTGACAGCAACCACAGGAAAGCAAAAGCGAAACAAGACTGGGTGGACAAAATCACAGAAGATGAGCCGCACTACTGGGAGAGAGAGACGGCGGGCAGTATTCGTGAGGAGCAGGTCTTCAAAGTCAACATTGAAATCGCTAAAAAGCGCTTCAACCAAACTGGAGGTTTGTTTACGTCCAACCTTCTGCTCGTCAAATGACACTTTTTTTGTCACTGCTGGCTTCTCTCTGATCATCGTCCTCGCTGAATCTTGTGCGCCATCCTTTCAGGCGTTCACATGCTTCAGAGGATGTACGGCTGTGAATGGAATGATGAGACTGGGGAGGTTGATGGTTGGCTGCACGACCGTTACGATGGAGAAGACTTCATATCATTTGAGCTGAAGACGATGAGCTGGATCGCAGCACATCCGCAAGCTTTCATCACCAAACTCCAGTGGGACCAAATAGACGGGTTCAATCAAGTCGTGAAGAGTGACCTAACTGAGGTCTGTTCTTTATGGTTGAAGAAGCACGTGAGCAACGGGAGGGAGTTCCTGACCAGAACCGGTACATTGTCCTCTCACGCCTTCTCTGCGTCTTTCAAGCTCACACACGATGTCCATCTTTGCCGCTCTTTCAAGTTGTTTCTTTTCCTCCATGCACATCCTCCACTCTTCTCTCCATCTTTGCGCGCAGAGCTTCCCACGGTGTCTCTCCTGCAGAAGACGCCTTCCTCTCCAATCACCTGCCACGCCACGGGTTTCTACCCCAGGACGTCGGACCTCTTTTGGAGGAAGGACGGCGAGCAGATCCACGAGGACGTGGAGATGGGGGAGACCCTCCCCAACCACGACGGAACCTTCCAGACCACGGCCGACCTTAAAGTGGAGCTGACGCCCGCCGTGGAGGGCCGCTACAAATGCGTGTTCAAACTGGATGGCGTTCGGGAAGAGATGGTCACCAAGCTGTACGCCAAAAGCATCCTGAGCAACGTGCGCATCCAGGGTGAGCCACGCGTCGGACACGGCTCGGCGTCACGCCCACAGTCGTTCACGTGTCTCGTTTTGTTTCCTTGTGAAGAAGAGGAAGACAGGAAGAAGGCGGTGGCCATCGCTGTCCCGCTGGTGGTCCTGGCTCTGGTGGCGATGGCGGTGGCGCTGGGGGTGTTCCTGGCCAAGCGTCCCAAAAGCCAACAAGGTGAACGACGACACAAATGTTTGCTCCGTTTGTGGCGATTCCTAATCTCCTCTCGTTTCTCTTCCATTTCAGCCAATTACGCTCCAGCTTGTAAGTGAGACGTCTTCCGCTTGCTGTTTTGAAAAAATGCCTTGAATGTATTTTCTTTTATGCTCCCTCAGCCAGCGCCTCATGTTCTGAGCAGGATTGAATGAACCCCACTAAGGTTGAAGGGATGTCTTCTTTTCTTGGGTGCCACGCTTGATTGAATCATCGCTTTCCAACTGTATGAAATATTTGGAAATGTTTCTTATTTCAAATTGAAGTGCAACAGGTTTACAAGTGCAGTGAATTCTAATTGTATTTACTTCACTAGTTCTTCCAAATACCGCTAGAGGGAGCCAACATACCACAAGTAATATCTGCATCACACGTTGCTTTTTTTTAAGTGCTTTTTTGTTAAGCGAACTACTGATCAATTTGATGTAAGTTAGAGTATCATTATAAAAATGTTTGAAATGAGGTTTCTGGTCACTGTATTTTCACTTGTGGATATATAATTTAGCAAGGATAAGCAAAAAATTTATGATAAAGAACACGTCTTTTTTCTGTTGTCTTCTAAAAAAAACATACAAAACACATTCCTATTTACAGAGAAGTCCATGTGGAGTTTATTTTGTTATTTTTATTTTATTTATCTCCGTCATTGATGTGTATTTTGATCAATAGACAATTCAACTTTAGCAAGTAAACGCATATTTACATAATTATGCTTGAGAAGGAACAAGATGAAGAAAATCTTATAGTTCCTGCCCCCTTCCACATAATAATAAAATAAAACAACATAATAAGTGCAAAACTTCAAGTACAAACCAAACACCTCACGAGAAAATATATGCAAAACCAGACAAGAAATAACTAAATTCATAAATGTAAAAAGAAATGTAGACATTACGGCTGTCCATATAATCTTATTGTTCTGTCGTTATGGATTTTTTTCAACTGGAATATATTTGTACAATACTTTATCTCATTGAAAAGAGAAGGTACGAATAGAAATCGATGGAACTGAAATTGAAAGGATGCAGGAAAACACATTTCTTGGGGTTATAATAGATGACAGGCTGAGTTGCTGAGCCAAACTATGGAGCAGTCTAAGTGAGGAACTCAAGCAAAGTCCAAATATCCACCAGTTTAAAAAAAATGGTCCAAAATATGTTGTTTAGCGGGTACAAGGACTAAAAATCCCAAATGGCTACACAAAAGCAAAAATAAAACAGGATAAGTTGAAAGTGTGTAGATTTATACGTTGAATCATTAGTTTATTGGATAAACTGAGAAAGTGGTAGGAATCTAAAAAGGTATGCTTCTTCCTACTCCTTTTCGAGCATTCTTTGCTATTGATTTTTTTTGGTTCTATTGGTTTGTTGGTTGGTTTGTTTGTTTGTTGTACGGACTTACATGACACTTTAGTGTTATTTGTTTTATTTTTTATCTTTTTAAGTTTTAAATATGTTCGAAATAGACATCAATCAATCAATCAATCAATCAATCAATCAATCAATTGTTGGATTGTGTCCCCAATTTAGGGAGCGCGCTATCTGCGCCTCACGGCAAAAGCCATTGCCAATCACCTGTTATCCAATTTTCTCACTGTGTGCTCGTTTGATTTCTTCAGATTTAGGAAAATTTCAAGACACTGAAGCAGAAATTAGACTTACACAGGTTGGTTGAGTTCAATCACAATTCTTGTGAAGAAAGCTCTGTTTTCAGGAAAGTACAATACAGTGCTGGGCCTTTCAAGAGCAGAAAGTCTCCATTCCGAAAAGGCAACGTTCAAGGTTCTTTGGTCAGCTTATATTCAGTTGCACATGCCGGTGTGGGCCGAGTTTGATGGGTGATGAGTCTTTGGGCTGGGGCAAGTTCGCAGGAGATTTTGATTCCGTGGGAGTGGGTGCTGCTTCGGTGAGAGCTGGTTCCGTGGGGGTGGGTGCTGATTATGGGCGATTCGGTGTGTGTGGGGGCTGTTGTCTTCCATCCCGTCTTTCGGCCTTGGCGATCATCTTTGGCCGGGTTCTTGGCTGTCTCCCTCTGGCACCTGCTGGTTTTATCTCCAAGTGACCTTCCTGTAAACATTCTGCTCCATTCTTGCACATACACTGTCGCACCTCATCCATTCGTCATTCTTTCAATTTTGTCATTTTGTACGGAATTATGTGAGCTTTTGGCTGTGACATCATCAATTTATTAATGTTCCCTGACTATGCAAAGTTCTTACTCACCACTTACCAAGTTTTTGTTTGTTTGTTCTTTTGATACTCCATGTACTTGCTTACGTCATCATATTCTTAGTTTAATCATGCTTCCAACCGTATCTTTTCTTTGTTAGGCAAAATATTTCCCTCTGTCCAAAACGTTCAGTAGTCATCGAAAACTGGCGTCTAGCATTAGTCAAAACATACGATACAATTAAGTACTGAACATTTTTAGACGACTTTGGCAGTGTCCGTGATTTCGAGAATCATCAGGCATGCATTAAACAGTTCCTTAAGGGTCATTAAGCTATTCAGGCAATATATCAAAAAACATTTATTTCAAAGTGCTCAGAAATATATATCCGATCATAAAGTTATAAAAACCTTTGTCATTACCACCTATCAAAAATGTCTAGTTATGTCTTCTTTATTGATTTGATGTGTAGGTATTTGTAGCGAGGCAGGACTTTTTGGATTTCGACCCCATTCCTTCACAATCAATCAATCAATCAATCAATCAATCAATCAATCAATCAATCAATCAATCAATCAATCTGTCTTTTAAACCCACATACAGCTAGCTCCACAGTGACTTAAATATGGCACTTTAAAGTGTTATTGATTGTATTTTATTTGTATTCATTTCCCCCCTCCTTTTATATGTTCGGAATAAAGACTCATCATCAACAGTGATGCATTCATCGATTGTCATACGTTCAACTGCTCTGCATTTCAAGTCACAGCCAACAAACAGGGCCACCCCCCCTCCCTTCTTGTTTCTTCTACGAGGGAAATAACAGAAAACGACAATATAAGAACAAATAATCAATTACTCTTAAGGAGTAGTATTGGCTTCTTAAACAATAAAGATCTCAATAAGGGACCAAGCATTGCAATTTACGAAATAAAAAAGAAATAAAATCTAACTTCTATACAGGGCCGGTTCTAGGAATGCACATAAGAGGGGGCAGTCAGAAATGTGAAGGGGGCATGTTTTTTTTTTGTTTTTTTTACACATTTTTATCACTGTTTGTGTTTTCATCACGGCAGTTGTTAGCTGTGTGCCCAGATCTCAACCTGGAGAAGTGGATTGCACTCTGTCAGGCGTCTACACTAAGACCTGTCCAGCTTGGGTGTCCCACCTGAAGACAAAATCTTCTGCTGGTATAGCTCTTAGGGTCACTGAGGCAAGCAAACCCCCTGACCACAATAAGGTGGCAATCCCTCAGGGGGGGGACTGAAAAATAAATGAAATAAATAAATGAAAAGTAAAATAAAATATCCTTCCTCCAGATTTCAACAACCAAGCAATAATCATTTTCAACAACATAACATTCATCTTAACTGGATGGCCTAATTCTCAAAATCATTTCAAGCTAAAGGAAAGACTTGTCACTATCATCAATATTTACAAAACTGAAAGGAGGTCTTATGAAAATAAAATCATCAAACATCAAGTTCTCAAACTAATTTATAAAAACAGAAACATTTATAATTTTTTATTTATTAGCTAAATAACTCAAAATAGTTAGGGAACTAATTTGTACAACACAACAGTTACAGAACAGAACATTTAACATAACTTTTTTATCTTCTTTTTTTTATGTATTTTTTTTATTAGCAACTTAATAACTAAAATCTCCTCCTTTCTCATTATTTTTTCTCCCCACTCCACTCGACAACAAAATAGTTATGGAACTAATTTGTACAACATAACAGTTACAGAGCAGAACATATAACACATAACTTTTTTTTCTTTTTTTTAATGTATTTTTTTATTAGCAACTTAATAACTAAAATCTCCTCCTTTCTCACAATTTTTTCTCCCCACTCCACTCTACAACACCAGTCTCCTATTTCCTTATGCAAAAACTCTCACAAATTCATCCATATCCAACTTACTCGTTATGGACCTCTCATGGGCTAAGATGACCAAATGTATCTTTCGCTTGTGTAACATGGTGCGACGATAAGGGGTTAGGACACGGTGACAATGTGGACAAGGAACGCTCACACGATGCTGAAGACACACCAATTACCAGGGCTGTTGCATACAATTTATGCAACTCAGGAAAAGCTTCCTTGTACTCCTGTAGGTGTTTACAGACAGTGGATAGGTCTGTTTCATTTGGACATTTCTTGAGCAACATCTGTTTTGCCACAAGAATTCCATTTTTGAGATCATCTGCCACAGTGCCAGCCAGCGTGGACAGAGGATGCAACCCGGCTGAATCTAGAAATGTGCTGGATTTGGGTGCAAGACTAGATATGGCTCTCATCAGCTCAACGTTCTTCTGAGAAAATCTATTCTCCATTTCTGAAATGGCCCTGTCAAGGATGTTGAGCAGAGATCTTTTCAGAGACTGAGAGGGGGAAATGGTTGGATCGTCCGAGTCTGTATGGCCCACAGTTGAGAGCACGGCACTTTGACCAAGACGTTTGCTCATTGTCCTCCTTCTCTTTGGAGGCGGTGCATCATCCCCAGCAGCTGCCTGAGATGACTCTCCCCAATCCTCGTCTTCACGGAGGCTTTTTAAGGACTCCAGTGCTGCAGCAACAACCTCAGAAGCACCGCACATATCCACAGACTGAGACTGTAGAATTGCATTTGCTGGTTTCGAGACACCAAGCACCAGCACTAGAAACTTTCCAGTCTCAAAGGAGTGACGCCTCTAAATTTGACACAGCAGGCCCGATGCCTCGGTGCACAGGTCAACAGCAGCACTATCATCCTCTGTCATCTCAGATAGGATACTGACAATATGGTCTTGATTGTCAACAATGCACCTTGTCACCTCATAGTGGCTTCGGATTTCAAGCAGCCTTTTAAGGTTAGGTGCATTCTATTCCTCAGACACATAGTGGTGCTGAGAAAACTCGTACAATGAACTAGAGAGGTGAAAAAATCTCTTTGCACATGGTTCACTCTGTATGGCATGCACAACCACTAAGTGCAGTTGATGGTTGTAGCAGTGGATGTATGGGATATGCCTAGCAATCTTGTTTTGCAGCAGAGCTTGTACACCACCTCTTATCCCACTCATCACAGAAGCTCCATCATAACACTGGCTCAGTATGTCGTCAGCACTGTAGCCAGCATCAGAAAGGTGTGTCAGTATTTCAGACGTGATGTACTCTGCATCAAGTTGATGCAAGTCAATCAACCCAATAAGATGCTCCTCTGGCATGGAATTGCTGACAAATCTAATCATCACAGACAAATTTTCCACATTGCACCTGTCCCTGGTCCCATCACTTTTGAGGCAAAACCCTGCAGAATCAGCATTTTCATATTTTTACATTTACATGTTGAGTGAGGTGTAAACAGTCCAATAGTTGCAGGGGGGCAGGAGGGGGTGTCGACATGGATGTTGTTAACATCACCTAGTATGGTTAGATTAGAGGAAGTGTAGTAGGCAGCCGGCTAACTGTGGAGGTTCGCCGCGGTCCAGGCGACCGTGGGCCGACCGCGCCAGCCTCACCGACACCGTCCTCTCCTTCCTCGCCAGCTCCGCCCGACAGGGCCTCTCCGCTCAACTTATGGCCCGTTGCGGTCCCGGCAACTGGGCCCGACCGCTCCAGCCTGCACGCTAAAACCAAATGCTAAAAACTCAACTTTAATAATGGCTAAAAAATAAATAAATAAAAACACTAAAACTAAACTAATTCCGGTGGAGAAGCGGCGAACAATCAGCGCCAGCGTCCTCTCCCCAGATTACTTCCTCCAAATGTTCCAATAATAACACATAGTGAAAGCCAAATTGAGCAAATTGGCTATTTCAGAAGTGTGTGTCAAACTGGTAGCCCTTTGCCTTAATCAGTACCCAGGAAGTAGATCTCGGTTTAAGAAAGGTTGGTGACCCCTGCTTTACAACATGCGTGGCACCTGATACAATTGTGTTTCGTCTCTGCGAGCGGCACTTGTCTTTGTCCTTGTCTCTTATTTAACCTTTTTTGAAATGTTGGCACTCGTATGCGCTGCTGTGACAAGTAAATTTCCCTGCTGTGGAATGAATAAAGTTCTATCATCATCATCAATTGGAAATGTTTCTTATTTTAAATTGAAATGCAGCTGATGCACTTTCTGGGTCATCTCGCTGCTTTTCAGACTCGCACTACTCAACTCGCTACGTTCATTTTAGTATCTCTAAAGTGCTAATTATGATCGTTCCCACTTTGGGCTGTAACAAGACTGATTCATTGTATTTATTCTTATCACTTTATTCTGAGGGCATTTTATTGATCAGTTTGAGCAGAAAGTTTTCAATCAATAACGACCATTTGGATCACAAAGCATCTAGTTATCAAGTTATTATTGATGATGGATGTCATGAGAAGTGAGGACAGTTCACAGCAAGTACTGCAAATCATATTTTAGTCAATAGAGGGCGCTACAAGACCGGTACAAGATCTTGTAGCGCCACATCAGCTGGGGCAAAACTGACACTCGTCATCCAAAACGAAATTTGAAAGACAGCAAATTGTTTACAAATGCTTTATTTAAGATAAGAGTGTTAGTGCCGTTAAGTGAACTTCATGTACCTTATCAGCTAGCTTTATAGTAGACGGGAATACATTGCTCTAACTGTTGGAAGTTTAAGTTCATACATTTGGAAAATTAAAAAAATGACACAAATCAAAGTGGTGCACACCAGCATAAATATGCAAACGATGAACTATGGAAAAGCCATCGTACATTAATTAAATGTTATACAGGAGAGTATGTAATTAATAATTAACATTTCACGAGAATGGAAATAAAATTGTATCTAATCTTTCCAAGAAAATCTTTATATAGCCTCCTGAATATTATATAAATAATAAATACTCGAGTTGTTCGAATTGTTTTCTTTTTATTCATTTATTTTTGGCAAATTAAAAAGTGAGAACAGAGTAGGCAATCAGTGATTTGTAACAAAACTGGCCATAGTTGAATCTTTCACCCAGCGCTCCACTTTTCCACATGCAATATGGCGGCAAAGTTGACCTACGTTCAGCAATCAAGCTGGGTTTATGGATATTTTCAATGATAAAAACCCTCGACGGTCACGTGATTTCACGGAAAGCCAAACTTTAATTTACGTTGTAGTTACGCAGCCCACCAGGGGGCGGCGCTGTTTCAACGAGTGGTTTATTTTTTTATATATATATATATATATGAATATATTTTAGGACGCACACGCACACACACGCACAGTCATATGCGGGAGTCGAACTCATGGTCCATGCACACAAGACAGTCGAGCCATCCCCACACACAGTTTATTAACATACTGTAGGAGTGAGTGACGTCATGGCCGGGCTGAACTCCAATTGGCTTGCCTGAGAGGTAATCGAAGCGCGTCCTGCGCTTCGCTGTTGTTCCGCGTTCGCCTCTTGGACGTTGAGTCGCAACTTTGACCGAATAGCCTGCTTGACTAAAATCGAAAAACACATTGATGGTTAGAATGAATTTACTTGCATTCTTTGTTTTGGCTGTGCAAATATACAGCGTGACGCCTGGTAAGTTGGACTTTTCGGTTTATTATTCGAAAGATTGACGCTCTTGATTTGGAACTGACGCAGTCATTATTGTTTATTGCTTTCGTTTTCGCCACTCGTCTGTTGCATCGGCATTTTAAGTTGTTTCACCTGAACGCCCGTTTTGTCGGAGTTATACGGGAATACATAGCTATTATTATAAATGTAAGAAAGTTGGAAAACTTGAAAATGGCACAAATCAAGGTGATATGCCTCAGAATAGATATGTAATCGATGAAATGTGGAAAAGCCTACGCACAAGAATGAAATGTTGTACAGGGGAGTCTTTGCAATTCATAATTAACATTTCACAGTCATGGCAATACAATTGTGTTTCATCTTTCAGAAAAAAACATTGTATAGCCTCCTTACATTATTATTTCGATAAGAGTCATCATGTCTCCGTAAAGTCTATAAGGCAGTTATTTTGTTCAGACAAGTGACATTTTTTTTAGATGTTACCTGCTGACAGTTTCGACTGTGAGGAAGACTGGAGACACAGTCGAAACTGTCAGCAGGTAACATCTAAAAGTTGTACTAAGTTCATCTTGTTTTTCCTTTTCAATTACTTCACTGGTTCTTCTATATCAAACAAATTATTTTAGGTGTATTTACCTGACATGTTCTTCCGCCTTCATCAGATCTGATGAAGGCGGAAGAACCCGCCGAAACATGTCAGGTAAATACACCTAAAATAATTTGTTTGATATAGAAGAACCAGTGAAGTAACATCTAAAAGTGTTTCACTTGTCTGAACAAAAGGATTGCCTCATATTATTATTGGGTTTTTTGTGTGCAAATTAAGGAGAATGGCAAAAGTTATGTCATTAGATTTCTTTCATCAGTGGATGTTAGTCACTGCTGAGGGGCATCGAATATCTCGCTTAGCGCGTCACACTGAAATCGAACATAACAACTGGGAGAAAAAAGCAAAGGCAGGTTGTCACATTCAAGTTTGACAAGTTTGTGCGGAAGAACGCGTTTGGAGAAACATGACATTTCCAATTTCAAGTGCTGCAAAGTTCCAACTGCAGGCGGAATCATTGAAAATATGAAGATTGATTTGATCATGTGTGTCATTTTTGTGTTTGTCTTTCAGTCATTCACACGCTCAATTATTTCGATACGGCCTCTCAAGTTGCAAAGCTACCAGAGTACTGGGAGGCCGCGTATGTTGACGGCGTTCAGATTCTGCACTTTGACAGCAACCACAGGAAAGCAAAAGCGAAACAAGACTGGGTGGACAAAATCACAGAAGATGATCCGCACTACTGGGACAGAAATACGGCGAATAGTATTGCTACTGAGCAGGTCTTCAAAGTCAACATTGAAATCGCTAAAAAGCGCTTCAACCAAACTGGAGGTTTGTTTACGTCCAACCTTCTGCTCGTCAAATGACACTTTTTTTGTCACTGCTGGCTTCTCTCTGATCATCGTCCTCGCTGAATCTTGTGCGCCATCCTTTCAGGTGTTCACATGCTTCAGAGGATGCAGGGCTGTGAATGGAATGATGAGACTGGGGAGGTTGATGGTTGGCTGCACGACAGTTACGATGGAGAAGACTTCATATCATTTGAGCTGAAGACGATGAGCTGGATCGCAGCACATCCGCAAGCTTTCATCACCAAACTCAAGTGGGACCAATTGGACGAGAGGAATCAATACTATAAGAATTTTTTCACTGAGGTGCTTCCTTCCCTGTTGAAGAAGCACGTGAGCAACGGCAGGGAGTTCCTGACCAGAACCGGTACATTGTCCTCTCTCGCCTTCACTGCGTCTTTCAAGCTCACACACAATGTCCATCTTTCAAGTTGTTTCTTTTCCTCCATGCACATCCTCCACTCTTCTCTCCATCTTTGCGCGCAGAGCTTCCCACGGTGTCTCTCCTGCAGAAGACGCCTTCCTCTCCGGTCACCTGCCACGCCACGGGTTTCTACCCCAGGACGTCGGACCTCTTTTGGAGGAAGGACGGCGAGCAGATCCACGAGGACGTGGAGATGGGGGAGACCCTCCCCAACCACGACGGAACCTTCCAGACCACGGCCGACCTGAAAGTGGAGCTGACGCCCGCCGCGGAGGGCCGCTACGAATGCGTGTTCAAACTGGATGGCGTCCGGGAGGAGATGGTCACCAAGCTGTACGCCAGAAGCATCCTGAGCAACGCGCGCATCCAGGGTGAGCTACGCGTCGGACACGGCTCGGCGTCACGCCGACAGTCGTTCACGTGTCTCGTTTTGTTGCCATGTGAAGAAGAGGAAGACAGGAAGAAGGCGGTGGCCATCGCTGTCCCGCTGGTGGTCCTGGCTCTGGTGGCGATGGCGGTGTCGCTGGGGGTGTTCCTGGCCAAGCGTCCCAAAAGCCAAAAAGGTGAACGACGACACAAATGTTTGCTCCGTATGTGGCGATTCCTAATCTCCTCTCGCTTCTCTTCCATTTCAGCCAATTACGCTCCAGCTTGTAAGTGACACGTTTTGCCCTTCCTGTTTTGGAAAAAATGCCAATGCCTTGAATGTATTTTCTTTTATGCTCCCTCAGCCAGCGCCTCATCTTCTGAGCTGGATTGATTAACCCCACTAAGGTTGAAGGGATGTCTTCTTTTCTTGGGTGCCACGCTTGATTGAATCATCGCATTCCAACTGTATGAACTATTTGGAAATGTTTCTTATTTCAAATTGAAATGCAACATAGTTTTTCAAGTGCAGTGAATTCTAATTGTATTTACTTCACGAGTTCTTCCAAATACCGCTAGAGAGAGCCAACATACCACAAGTGATACCCGCATCACTGCTTTTTTTTTAATTGCTTTTTGTTCAGCGAGCTACTGATCAATTTAATATATATTGCACCTCGCCGTTTCTCTACAAGTTGGATGTGTTTACGGCTGAATTGTTAAGCTACTGTGTGTGCGCCACGCGTGTGCGCGGCTGCAGCTCCACCCTCCCGCCTCTTGGCGGCGTTACATCAAACCCTGCGTCACGCGGCCGCTCCGTGCTTGTGAGTCACGTGCAACCCATCAATCAAAGTCTAAACCAGTGGTTCTTAACCAGGTTCTAAACTGACCCTAGGGGTTCGGCAGATCCTCCACTGCAGAGGTCCCAAAACACCTGATTTATAAATTCTTGATAACGCATATCTGAACTAGTTTCGCAAAGGCAACAGTAAAAGTCACACTGATTTGGAGGGATGTAATTTGTTGTTCTTTGAACAAGGTGCTGGTCATGCACGGCTCATTTTGTGCACCAGTAAAAAACATCTGTGTCTTGAATTTGAATTTATTTATTTTTTTCGCTAAAGAGGGGTTCGGTGAATGCGCCTATTAATGCGCCTGGTGGGGTGTGGTACCTCCAACAAGGTTAAAAACCACTGGTCCAAACAGTTCAAGTCACTACAACTTGCTTGCAGCCGCATGCTCTCGTCGGTCCTCGCGATTGGATGCTTTCTTTTGGGCTTTTGAACGTTGCTGTGTCACGCATGTTTTGATCGTTTGGGGCCCAGGTTTCCTTCATATACGGACGCTTGCTTTTTTTTTTCAATTCGATTTTTTATTTTTCAATTTTCCAATTTTGTGTTTTGGCATAGGCGGTTTTACAGGGTGGCAAGGAAGGGCAGTTGCCCCCTTCAGCAAATGTCTTGCCATCCCGGTTGCCAGCCCAACCTACAATGAATATTAAATTCAATGACATTTTCTTTGGTCTCATCTGATTTCACTGTCTTCTGCACTGAAAATTTTCGCTACCTAAGTAGAGTGGAATATGTACCGCCAGTGCCTTTTAAGAAGCCATATAGACCTGCTTTTGGCTCCATAGCCCAAAACGTGATATGTCAACCTGCTCATTTGACTTTTTTTTTTTTTGCAAGCAGCCCTTATGTGACAAAAGTGATCAGAAAATGTCAGCTGATTGAGCGACCCAATGTTTTCGATCTTTCCGTCAGCCAACGTTGTTATGCGCTAAATCCACTTTGAACGATGTTGAGTAAAAAAAGAAAAACTTTGACACCTTACTCGGCTTCACTTTAAAACGTAGGTTTAAATGACCACAAAGGTTGTCCCTCTTTCCCATCCCGAATAAAATCAAAGTGGTGTCAAAAGTCTGGACGAAGGTGGCCAAAATAATATCGCGTTCCTTCAGTCAAAGGAACGCGCTCTTCCAAGGGTGCGTTGCTCACGAAGGTGGGGGCCGAGCAGCAGCAGCCGAGCGAGCGAGCGGTTGTCACTTGTCTTGAGCGGAGCTAATGCGCGCACCACATCGATATTTCTGCGTTCAATAGCCTCGAGATCTCTGATGGGCTTCCGAAGCCATGATGACCCCGCCGGCTGCCCGCCTGGCGCTGATCCTTCTGTCTTGCGTTGTACTGATGTTGTACAGCTTCGGTGAGTACAAAATGTCCAATTTTGCGATTGTTCTACTCTTAATGATAACTTTGGAAGAACGCATGTTGGTTCGGATGGCAGTGCGGATCTGCTGGGTTAAAAATTCGACCGACTCAGGAAGCAGGGTGAATTTGTCTTAACTATGGGTTGTTTTGGCCTTTTAGCAGTTGTTTTGTACAAACTGGACTGTTCTGCGCAAAAGAGTTCGGTTTGATTTTTTTGACCCAACTTCGGTCCACTTTTTGACCCAAATGGAGTTGTTTTAAAATGGCTGTAACAGCGTTTGTTCTTGTGTTTTCCCTTGAGTTATCTGAGTTTTTTTTTTTTTTACCTGTTTGTATACCTCTTTAACAAGCTGACACTGATTGCGAGACACAATGGCACATTCGAACCCGACTCCCCCCTCCCTCCCCTAAATGCGCACGGAAATTCTAGAGAAAGAAGTAAACCGAATCTGAAAAAGAGTCCATAAAGGAAGTGACAGAAAAGAAGAAAATGATTGTAATTGTCAAATATGAACATGCGAGAACCCCAATCAATATCAAAGTCAAAAGTCAAAGTCAGCTTTATTGTCAATCCCTTCATATGTCAAGACACACAAAGAAACCGAAATTCCGTTTCCTCCATCCCACGGTGACGAGACATACAAGTAGGCGACACAAAACAAAAACAAGAAGGCACAAACCATAAATAATAAATAAAAAATAATAAATAAAATGAGCGATGAATAACTAATAAACCAATAACCCAATAAATAAGAGGAGCAAAACCGAGCCAGTGTGCATACAGCAGACAGCAAGAACAGGACGCTACGCTGAAAGGGGGAGCGAGTTCAGGATCCTAACAGCCTGGAGTACGAAGCTGTTGGAGAGTCTGGTGGTGCGGGAGCGCAGGCTCCTGTACCGCCTCCCAGAGGGCAGAAGATCAAACAAAGAGTGAGCGGGGTGACTCACATCACTCACAATCTTGGTCGCCTTGTGGGTGAGATGGGAGGTGTAAATGTCCTTCAAGGAGGGGAGAGAAGCACCAATAGTCTTACTAGCCGTTTTCACTATGCGCTGCAGGGCCTTCAAGTCGTAGTCAGTGCAGCTGCCACCACAAACAGCAATACAGCTGGAGAGGACGCTCTCAATGGTGCCGCGGTAAAATGTAGTCATGACGGCCGGAGGAGCTCCCGCTCGCCTGAGTTTCCGAAGGAAGTACAGGCGGCGCTGGGCCTTCTTCGCCAGCGATGTGGTGTTGGTGGACCAGGAGAGATCCTCACTGATGTGCACCCCCAGGAACCTGGCACTGCTCACTCGCTCCACCACAGCACCGTCGATGGTCAGCGGCAGGTGTTGGGCGTGACCCTTCCGGAAGTCAACAACAATCTCCTTGGTCTTGTCGACGTTCAGCAGGAGGTTGTTGTCCCTGCACCACGCGGTCAGAAGGTCAACCTCCAGCCTGTATTGACTCTCGTCTCCCTTGGTGATGAGACCCACCAGAGTCGTATCGTCAGCAAACTTCACTATGCGGTTGCCGCTGCAGGTGGCAGCGCAGTCATGCGTCAGGAGGGTGAAGAGCAGCGGACTGAGCACGCAGCCTTGGGGGGCCCCTGTGCTCAGCGTGATGCTGGCGGAGATTTTGTCGCCAACACGTACCACCTGTGGCCTCTGACAGAGGAAGTCCAGTAGCCAGTTGCAGAGGCAGGTACTGAGGCCCAGCTTGTCAAGTTTGCTGATGAGACGCTGTGGCACAATGGTGTTGAAGGCAGAACTGAAGTCCACAAACAGCAACCTCACATACGAGTCCCTCCCCTCCAGGTGGGTGAGGGCCGAGTGGAGGGCAGAGCAGATGGCATCCTCAGAGGACCGTTTGGCTCGGTAGGGGTCAATGGTGGGGGGGAGAACTGATCGGATGTGCTCCATGACAAGCCGCTCAAAGCACTTCATGATGATGGGCGTAAGTGCCACGGGGCGGTAGTCATTGAAGCAGGACGGAGCAGGTTTCTTCGGCACAGGTACGATGGTGGCAGCTTTGAAACACGACGGGACGATGGCCTGCTGCAGGGAAGTGTTAAAGATGTCCGTGAAGACACCCGTCAAAGGGAGAATGAGATATCTTTTGATACAGCAACTCATCAACATAGACATGTATCAAATATATTCTGAGTTTGGGGAGTAAAAGAGCTCCAGTGAGGACAAAATCGTGTATCACTTTTCTTGAAAGACAAACTCCATTTTTCTCCTCACATACTGCATTGGAAATAAGCAAATTTTGTACTTAATAGTAATGACGATGTCCGGTCTGCAAAAAAAGTCGTTTATTCAATGTGGCGCTAAGCATAAGTGATCAAATAATCATTTGAATAGTGATGGCGTGTGTCCAGAGCCCTCCCTGCTCTCTTTTTACCACCAAACAATGTTTTATATCGAATAGAACATGCAATATCGATCCAATGGACACAATTAGAGGAGAGAATATATCATATGATCCACTTTGATGTTAACGTGGCACTTGTTTGTCCATCCCTCCAAACAAAAATCCATAAAAACGTTATTCGGGCTACAGAATCTGTCTGCGTATATAGTCAAAGGCAAAAGTCTGCTTTATTGTCAATTTCTTCACATGCCAAGACACGCAAAGAAATCGAATATAGCGACGTGCACACGCGTCAGTTCGCAACTCAGTAGCACCCCTATTGGCTTTAATATTCGCAACCACACATTGCGTTTTTCTTATTCCAATAAAAGGGGTTAAATACATTTTGGTTGCAGAGAAAATGATAGTCACGGAGATTATTCTGTAGCTCTGTTACAAGAGGCGTGAAATTCCAACACGTCTTCCTTTGCATAGATTGCCGAAGTATCTTTTGGTAATTGATGAAAATAAAAAATAAAAAGTTGGAAGTGGAATTTGTTGACTTCTAGCGCCATCCTGCGGGCAGGAGTTAAATAAAAAAAAAACTTTTCTCTTCTCTCCCCGAGCAGCTGAAAGACAGTCCTTGAAATTATTCAGCATCTTGAAACTTAGAAAATGATGGTCACAGAGATTATTCTGTAGCTCTGTTACAAGAGGCGTGAAATTCCAACACGTCTTCCTTTGCATAGATTGCCAAAGTATCTTTTGGTAATTGATGAAAATAAAATAAAAAGTTGGAAGTGGAATTTGTTGACTTCTAGCGCCATCCTGCGGGCAGGAGTTAAAAAAAAACACACTTTTCTCTTCTCTCCCCGAGCAGCTGAAAGACAGAAGTGGACTGAATTTCCTCCATTTTTAGACATGTGCAAACAGTCCTTGAAATTATTCAGCATCTTGAAACTGAGAAAATGATGGTCGCGGAGATTATTCTGTAGCTCTGTTACAAGAGGCGTGAAACTCCAACACGTCTTCCTTTGCATAGATTGCCGAAGTATCTTTTGGTAATTGATGAAAATAAAAGGTTGGAAGTGGAATTTGTTGACTTCTAGCGCCATCCTGTGGGAAGGAGTTAAATAATAATAAAAAAAAAGCTTTTCTCTTCTCTCCCCGAGCAGCTGAAAGACAGAAGTGGGGTGGTAGATTGGATCGAGCACTCAGTGCTCGACTGTGTTGGTCTGTCTGTATTGGAGGTTCAGTGATCGTGTGGTGAGGTCTGTGTGTAGTCGTGACGGAGCACCCGGTAAAGCGCGGCTCGTTCTGCATCCTTGCCTCCGTGTGTTATTGTTAGAGCAATCAATAAAATAAGCAACCTACTATAAGTGACAACATCCGTTTTGGTCGCACACAATGTCATCAGGAATATCGGTGGACAGATTCATCACAGAACTACGTCAAAAGAGCGAAAACTGTGAGTTTGGAAGACATGAAGATGACATGATAAGGGATAAATTGGTGTTCAGCAGAAGTGATACACATCTGAAAGAGAGACTGTTACGTGATAATGCACTTACTGTCGTTATGGATTTTTTCAACTGGAATATATTTTTACAATACTTTATCTCATTGAAAAGAGAAGGTACGAATAGAAATCGATGGAACTGAAATTGAAAGGTTGCAGGAAAACAAATTTCTTGGGGTTATAATAGATGACAGGCTGAGTTGCTGAGTCAGACTATGGAGCAGTGTAAGTGAGGAACTCAAGCAAAGTCCAAATATCCACCAGTTTAAAAAAATGTTCAAAAATATGTTGTTTAGCGGGTGCAAGGACTAAAAAGGCCAAATGGCAAAAGCAAAAATAAAACAGGATAATAAGTTGAAAGTGTGTAGATTTATACGTTGAAACATTAGTTTATTGGATAAACTGAGAAAGTGGTAGGAATCTAAAAAGGTATGCTTCTTCCTACTCCTTTTCGAACATTCTTTGCTATTGATTTTTTTTAGTTTGTTGGTTTATTGTTTGTTTGTTGTACGGACTTACATATGACACTTTAGTGTTGTTTGTTTTATTTTTTATCTTTTTACGCTTTAAATATGTTCGAAATAGATATCAATCAATCCTTTTGCTTTTTAAACCCACATACAGCTAGCTCCACCGTGACTTAAATATGGCACTTTAAAGTGTTATGGATTGTATTTTATTTGTATTCATTTCCCCCCTCCTTTTATGTTTGAAATATGGTCGGAATAAAGACTCATCATCAACAGTTACGCATTCAAATAAATCATCGATTGTCATACGTTCAACTGCTCTGCATTTCAAGTCACAGCCAACAAACAGGGCCACCCCCCCCCCCCCTTCTTGTTTCTTCTACGAGGGAAATAACAGAAAACGACAATATAAGAACAAATAATCAATTACTCTTAAGGAGTAGTATTGACTTCTTAAACAGTAAAGATCTCCATAAGGGACAGAGAGCATTGCAATTTACGAAATAAAAAATAAATAAAATCTAACTTCTATATCGAACTAAAAAAATCTAACTTCACGCAGGTGCTTGACTACAAATATAACGTCTTAAAAAAGGAAGGGCACCATTCTTTCTTTTACATTACAAACTATTTTGTTGTTGTTTTGGTAAATATATACATTTTATAATTTTTTTAAATGTCGCTATTCGGAGCAAACATGCAACACACGATCTATCTATCTATCTATCTATCTATCTATCTATCTATCTATCTATCTATCTATCTATCTATCTATCTATCTATCTATCTATCTATGTATTCGTTTATTTATTTATTGATTGATTGCAACACATGCTGCAGGCAGTCCTGAGTGACGTAATCGCCGGGTTGAACTCCAATTGGCTTACCTGAGAGGTAATCGAAGCTCGTAAACTGTTGTTGTTCCGCGTTCGCCTCTTGGACGACGAGTCGCAACTTTGACCGAATACCCTGCTTGACTAAAATCGAAAAACACATTGATGATTACAATGAATTTACTTGTATTCTTTGTTTTGGCTGTGCAAATACACAGCGTGACCCCTGGTAAGTTGAGCTAGTCGGTTTCTGATCCGAAAGATTGACGCTCTTGATTTGGAACTGACGCAGTCATTATTGTTTATTGCTTTCGTTTTCGCCACTCGTCTGTTCCGTCGGCAAATTCTTTCACCTGAACGCCCGTTTTGTCAGTTATACGGGAATACATAGCTATTATTATAAATGTAATAAAGTTGGAAAACTTAAAAATGGCACAAATCAAAGTGATGTGCCCCAGCATAAATATGCAATCGATGAAATGTGGAGAAGCCTACGCACAAGAATGAAATGTTGTACAGGGGAGTCTTTGCAATTAATAATTAACATTTCACAGTCATGGCAATAAAGTTGTGGAAAACATTGTGTTAAAAACATTGTATAGCCTCCTGAATATTATTTCATTATCATTTCGATAAGATTCATCACGTCTCCGTAAATTCTATAAGGCAGTTCTTTTGTTCAGACGAGTGACATTTTTTTAGATGTTACCTGCTGACAGTTTCGACTGTGAGGAAGACTGGAGACACAATCGAAACTGTCAGCAGGTAACATCTAAAAGTGTTTCACTTGTCTGACCAAAAGAATTGCCTCATATGATTATTGGATTTTATGTGTGCAAATGTAGGAGAATGGAAAAAGTTATGTCATTAGATTTCTTTCATCAGTGGATGACAGTCACTGCTGAGGGGCATCGAATATCTCGCTTAGGGTGTCACACTGAAATCCAACATAACTGGGAGAAAAAAACAAAGATAGAATGTCAAATTCAAGTTTGACAAGTTTGTGCGGAAGAAGGCGTTTGGAGAAACATGACATTTCCAATTTCAAGTGCTGCAAAGTTCCATCTGCAGGCAGAATCATTGAAAATATGAAGATTGATTTGATCATGTGTGTCATTTTTGTGTTCGTCTTACAGTCATTCACACGCTCAATTATTTCCTGACTGCCTCTCAAGTTGCAAAGCTACCAGAGTACTGGGAGGCCGCGTATGTTGACGGCGTTCAGATTCTGCACTTTGACAGCAACCACAGGAAAGCAAAAGCGAAACAAGACTGGGTGGACAAAATCAGAGAAGATGATCCACACTACTGGGAGAGAGAGACGGCGGGCAGTATTCAGGCTGAGCAGGTCTTCAAAGTCAGCATTGAAAACATTAAAAAGCGCTTCAACCAAACTGGAGGTTTGTTTACGTCCAACCTTCTGCTCGTCAAATGACACTTTTTTTGTCACTGCTGGCTTCTCTCTGATCATCGTCCTCGCTGAATCTTGTGCGCCATCCTTTCAGGTGTTCACATGTATCAGGAGATGTTCGGCTGTGAATGGAATGATAAGACTGGGGAGGTTGATGGTTGGCGGCACTACAGTTACGATGGAGAAGACTTCATATCATTTGAGCTGAAGACGATGAGCTGGATCGCAGCACATCCGCAAGCTTTCATCACCAAACTCAAGTGGGAACAAGACGACGAGAGGAATCAATACTTTGAGAATTTTTTCACTGAGGAGTGTCCTTTATGGTTGAAGAAGCACGTGAGCAACGGGAGGGACTTCCTGACCAGAACCGGTACATTGTCCTCTCACGCCTTCTCTGCGTCTTTCAAGCTCACACACAATGTCCATCTTTCAAGTTGTTTCTTTTCCGCCATGCACATCCTCCACTCTTCTCTCCATCTTTGCGCGCAGAGCTTCCCACGGTGTCTCTCCTGCAGAAGACGCCTTCCTCTCCAATCACCTGCCACGCCACGGGTTTCTACCCCAGGACGTCGGACCTCTTTTGGAGGAAGGACGGCCAGGAGATCCACGAGGACGTGGAGATGGGGGAGACCCTCCCCAACCACGACGGAACCTTCCAGACCACGGCCGACCTGAAAGTGGAGCTGACGCCCGCCGCGGAGGGCCGCTACGAATGCGTGTTCAAACTGGATGGCGTCCGGGAGGAGATGGTCACCAAGCTGTACGCCAAAAGCATCCTGAGCAACGTGCGCATCCAGGGTAAGCCATGCGTCGGACACGGCTCGGCAAAACGCCCACAGTCGTTCACGTGTCTCGTTTTGTTGCCATGTGAAGAAGAGGAAGACAGGAAGAAGGCGGTGGCCATCGCTGTCCCGCTGGTGGTCCTGGCTCTGGTGGCGATGGCGGTGGCGCTGGGGGTGTTCCTGGCCAAGCGTCCCAAAAGCCAAAAAGGTGAACGACGACACAAACGTTTGCTCCGTATGTGGCGATTCCTAATCTCCTCTCGCTTCTGTTCCATTTCAGCCAATTACGCTCCAGCTTGTAAGTGACACGTTTTGCCCTTCCTGTTTTGGAAAAAATGGTAATGCCTTGAATGTATTTTCTTTTATGCTCCCTCAGGCAATGCCTCATCTTCTGAATGAACCCCACTAAGTTTGAAGGGATGTCTTCTTTTCTTGGGTGCCACGCTTGATTGAATCATCACATTCCAACTGTGTGAAATATTTACATTATATATATTTTATTTGATCCTATTTATATTCATTGGTGGGAGCGCAGCCGGACCCCCTGCAGTTTGCTTACCGCCCTGGTGTTGGCGTGGACGATGTAGTGATTTATTTACTGCACAGAACGCTGCTTCACCTGGGAGGATCATGTTCTTCGATTTCTCCAGCGCTTTTAACACCTTCCAGCCGTCACTGCTCAGGGTGAAGATGGGTGTGGACCAGCGCCTGCCTGGCTGCATGGACAACAGACTTCCTCACCGACAGGCCGCAGTACGTGAGGTTACATCGCTGTGAGTCCGACCTGGTGCGCTGCAGCACAGGTGTCCCCCAGGGTACGGTGCTCTCTCCTTTCCTTTTCGCCCTGTACGCTTTGGACTTTACCCACGACACTGCCACATCCAGAAGTTCTCCGACGACACGGCCATTGTTGGATATGTTTCGGAGGGGAACGATCTGGAATACAGGACGGTCACCAAGGACTTTGTCAGCTGGTGTGAGCTCAACCAGCTTCAGCTGAACGCCAGCAAGACAAAGGAGATGATTGTGAGCTTCAGGAGGACAGCACCCCACTTCACTCCGGGGAACATCCAGGGATCGGCCATTGAGGTCGTGGAGAACTACAAATCCCTGGGTGTTGGCCTTAACAACAGACTGGACTGGACTGGACTGATCGCACCCACGCCCTGTACAAGAAGGGCCAGAGTCGCCTCCACCTGGTGAGGAGACGGAGGTCGTTGCAGGGCTCTCCTCAGGACCTTCTATGACTCTGTGGTGGCCTCAGCCAAATATGCGCAAATGAAAAAATGCTTAAACAAGGCGGGGCTTTTTGTCTTGAAACGGATAAAAAAAATTTCCATTATTTGCAGCTTGGTTTTCAGGACGTGGAGAAGGTGTGAATTGGATGAGCGGAGGCTTCGGGCGGCAGGTTTTGGGGCAAGGAGTTCTTTGAGGTATGGGGGAGCATGTCCGAGGATACACTGGTGAGTGAGGAGGGCGATCTTATAATCAGTTCGGAATTTGATGGGGAGCCAGTGCAGAGAACGGGGGATGGGTGTGATGTGGTCGCTTTTCCGCACCCTCATCAGGATCCTAGCAGCGCTGTTTTGGATGTACTGAAGCCTCTGGAGGCTCTTGCTAGGGATCCCGATGAGGAGTGCGTTACAATAGTCTAGCCTTGAGGAGATAAAGGCGTGGACAAGTTTCTCAGCATCCGTCAGGGTAAGTGTGGGGCGGAGTTTGGAAATATTCCTGAGGTGGAAGAAGGAGGTTTTGCAGATGTGTTTATGTGTGACTCCAGGTTGAGTTCAGGGTCCAGTTTCACATCCAGGTTGGTGACAGTGGCTGAGAGGGGGATAGTGTGACCGGTGAATGAGATGCTTGTTATTGGGCAGGTATGGATCTGATGGGGAGTGCCAATTAACATGGCTTGGGTTTTGTCACTGTCGACTTGCAGGAAGCTGAGATTCATCCACGCCTTTATCTCCTCCAGACACAGGGAGAGGATGGATGAGGGAGATGGAGGAGGCTGGGTTGTGGAGGGCGGGGGGTCGAGTTTGAGGTATAGCTGGGTGTCGTCCGCATAACGATGATATGAGATGCCGAACTTCCTGATTATATTGCCGAGGGGTAGCATGTAGAGAGTGAAGAGGGTAGGACCGAGTACAGATCCCTGGGGGACACCGGAGGTGACAGTGTGAGCGTCGGATTTTTTCCCTCCCAGGGAAACGTACTCGGTTCGGTTCGAGAGGTAGGACTGAAGCCAGGTTAGAGCAGTGCCAGAGAATCCAGTGGAGCGAAGTTGGTTAAGGAGGATATTGCGGTGGACAGTGTCAAATGCAGCGGACAGATCCAACAGAATGAGGAGTGACGGGGAGCCTGCATCGGCAGCCATGAGAAGGTCGTTGGTGACCCTAACAAGGGCTGTTTCAGTGCTGTGGCCAGAGCGAAAACCGGATTGAAATTTCTCAGCAATGTTATTGCGGGGGAGATGAGTGTGAAGTTGGACAGCTACCACTTTTTCCAGAACCTTGGAGAGGAACGGGAGGTTAGATGTCGGTCTGTAGTTGGCAAGGTTGTCCGGGCCAAGTGAGGGTTTTTGGAGCAGGCGGGTATTGATGGCTGTCTTCAATGTAGGGGGTACAGAGCCAGACTGGAGTGAGAGGTTGATGACATTGGTTATTGGGGGACTAATGGCTGAGGTTTGTTGTTTAACGACGGCTGTGGGGAAAGGGTCCAGGGCACATGTAGAGGGTTTCATCTTTTTGATGATGTCCTCTACCTCCGACTGCAAGATAGGGGAGAAGCAGCGGAGAAACTGGACTGTCCCGGGTGGAAGGAAGGAGGGTGGAGGTGAAGTGGAGGGGCCAGAAGAGGAGAGGAGCTGGGTGCGGATGTTGTCAACCTTAGCGGTAAAGAAGGTCATAAAGTTATTGCACACTACCTCTGAGGATTCTGCTGGAGTGGTGGCTTGGGGTTTGAGAAAGTGGTTGATGGTTGAAAAGAGCTGTTTTGAATTTCCAGGTCTATTGTTTATGATATTGGAGTAGAACTGGGCACGTGCAGTCCCAAGGGCTTTTGAGTAGGCCTTCTGATGTTCTTTGGAGGCCTGTTTGCGCACGGTCAGTCCTGAGGCTTTGAGACGACGCTCCAGGATGCGTCCAGTTGACTTCGTCAGACGCAGCTCACTGGTGTACCAGGGGGCTGAGCGTGGAAAAGTGACAGTTTTTTATTTTTTGGGGGGCGTGGATACCTAGAAGTTTGGCCAAAGAGTTATTGTAATGGTCCACTGCCTTGCTGACTGATGGAAAGGTTGCAGAGGAGGAGGAGAGAAGCTGGAGGTCCTGTGCTCTAGTGTCTTGGTTGATGTTTTTGAAATTTCTGAATGAGATTTGCCGCTTGGGTTTGGAGTGGGGGGGTGGGAAAGGCAGTTCCATTTGAATAAGTTTGTGGTCAGACACACCGACCTCGTGAACTTGTAGGTTGCTTATGGCCGACGAGGAGATGACAAGGTCAAGTGTATGCCCTTTGTCATGAGTGGGGACATTTACATGTTGAGTGAGGTGTAAACAGTCCAATAGTTGCAGGGGGGCAGGAGGGGGTGTCGACATGGATGTTAACATCACCTAGTATGGTTAGATTAGAGGAAGTGTAGTAGGCAGCCGGCTAACTGTGGAGGTTCGCCGCGGTCCAGGCGACCGTGGGCCGGCCGCGCCAGCCTCACCAACACCGTCCTCTCCTTGCTCGCCAGCTCCGCCCGACAGGGCCTCTCCGCTCAACTTATGGCCCGTTGCGGTCCCGGCAACTGCGGCCCGACCGCTCCAGCCTGCACGCTAAAACCAAATGCTAAAAACTAAACTTTAATAATGGCTAAAAAATAAATAAAAACACTAAAACTAAACTAATTCCGGTGGAGAAGCGGCGAACAATCAGCGCCAGCGTCCTCTCCCCAGATTCCTTCCTCCAAATGTTCCAATAATAAAACATAGTGAAAGCCAAATTGAGCAAATTGGCTATTTCAGAAGTGTGTGTCAAACTGGTAGCCCTTTGCACGAATCAGTACCCAGGAAGTAGCTCTCGGTTTAAGAAAGGTTGGTGACCCCTGCTCTAAAACATGCGTGGCACCTGATACAATTGTGTTTCGTCTCTGCTAGCGGCACTTGTCTTTGTCCTTGTCTGTTATTTAACCTTTTTTGAAATCTTGGCACTCGTACGCGCTGCTGTGACAAGTATATTTCCCCGCTGTGGAATGAATAAAGTTCTATCATCATCATCAATTGGAAATGTTTCTTATTTCAAATTGAAATGCAGCTGATGCACTTTGTTTAAAACAGGCTGTATGCATAGTTTATAGTCAATTCTAATTGTATTTACTTTCTGGGTCATCTCGCTGCTTTTCAGACTCGCACTACTCAACTCGCTACGTTGATTTTAGTATCTCTAAAGTGCTAATTATGATCGTTCCCACTTTGGGCTGTAACAAGACTGATTCATTGTATTTATTCTTATCACTTTATTCTGAGGGCATTTTATTGATCAGTTTGAGCAGAAAGTTTTCAATCAATAACGACCATTTGGATCACAAAGCATCTAGTTATCAAGTTATTATTGATGATGGATGTCATGAGAAGTGAGGACAGTTCACAGCAAGTACTGCAAATCATATTTTAGTCAATAGAGGGCGCTACAAGACCGGTACAAGATCTTGTAGCGCCACATCAGCTGGGGCAAAACTGACACTCGTCATCCAAAACGAAATTTGAAAGACAGCAAATTGTTTACAAATGCTTTATTTAAGATAAGAGTGTTAGTGCCGTTAAGTGAACTTCATGTACCTTATCAGCTAGCTTTATAGTAGACGGGAATACATTGCTCTAACTGTTGGAAGTTTAAGTTCATACATTTGGAAAATTAAAAAAATGACACAAATCAAAGTGGTGCACACCAGCATAAATATGCAAACGATGAACTATGGAAAAGCCATCGTACATTAATTAAATGTTATACAGGAGAGTATGTAATTAATAATTAACATTTCACGAGAATGGAAATAAAATTGTATCTAATCTTTCCAAGAAAATCTTTATATAGCCTCCTGAATATTATATAAATAATAAATACTCGAGTTGTTCGAATTGTTTTCTTTTTATTCATTTATTTTTGGCAAATTAAAAAGTGAGAACAGAGTAGGCAATCAGTGATTTGTAACAAAACTGGCCATAGTTGAATCTTTCACCCAGCGCTCCACTTTTCCACATGCAATATGGCGGCAAAGTTGACCTACGTTCAGCAATCAAGCTGGGTTTATGGATATTTTCAATGATAAAAACCCTCGACGGTCACGTGATTTCACGGAAAGCCAAACTTTAATTTACGTTGTAGTTACGCAGCCCACCAGGGGGCGGCGCTGTTTCAACGAGTGGTTTATTTTTTTATATATATATATATATGAATATATTTTAGGACGCACACGCACGCACACACACGCACAGTCATATGCGGGAGTCGAACTCATGGTCCATGCACACAAGACAGTCGAGCCATCCCCACACACAGTTTATTAACATACTGTAGGAGTGAGTGACGTCATGGCCGGGCTGAACTCCAATTGGCTTGCCTGAGAAGGTAATCGAAGCGCGTCCTGCGCTTCGCTGTTGTTCCGCGTTCGCCTCTTGGACGACAAGTCGCAACTTTGACCGAATAGCCTGCTTGACTAAAATCGAAAAACACATTGATGATCAGAATGAATTTACTTGCATTCTTTGTTTTGGCTGTGCAAATATACAGCGTGACGCCTGGTAAGTTGGACTTTTCGGTTTATTATTCTAAAGATTGACGCTCTTGATTTGGAACTGACGCAGTCATTATTGTTTATTGCTTTCGTTTTCGCCACTCGTCTGTTGCGTCGGCATTTTAAGTTCTTTCACCTGAACGCCCGTTTTGTCGGAGTTATACGGGAATACATAGCTATTATTATGAATGTAATAAAGTTGGAAAACTTAAAAATGGCACAAATCAAAGTGATGTGCCCCAGCATAAATATGCAATCGATGAAATATGGAAAAGCCTATGCACAAGAATGAAATGTTGTACAGGGGAGTCTTTGCAATTAATAATTAACATTTCACAGTCATGGCAATAAAATTGTGTCTCATCTTTCAGAAAAAAACATTGTATAGCCTCCTTACATTATAATGTCGATAAGAGTCATCATGTCTCCGTAAATGATATAAGGCAGTTCTTTTGTTCAGACAAGTGACATTTTTTTTAGATGTTACCTGCTGACAGTTTCGACTGTGAGGAAGACTGGAGACACAGTCGAAACTGTCAGCAGGTAACATCTAAAAGTTGTACTAAGTTCATCTTGTTTTTCCTTTTCAATTACTTCACTGGTTCTTCTATATCAAACAAATTATTTTAGGTGTATTTACCTGACATGTTCTTCCGCCTTCATCAGATCTGATGAAGGCGGAAGAACCCGCCGAAACATGTCAGGTAAATACACCTAAAATAATTTGTTTGATATAGAAGAACCAGTGAAGTAACATCTAAAAGTGTTTCACTTGTCTGAACAAAAGGATTGCCTCATATTATTATTGGATTTTTTGTGTGCAAATGAAGGAGAATGGCAAAAGTTATGTCATTAGATTTCTTTCATCAGTGGATGTTAGTCACTGCTGAGGGGCATCGAATATCTCGCTTAGGGCGTCACACTGAAATCTTAACATATTAACAACTGAAAGAAAAAAAGCATAGGCAGGTTGTCACATTCAAGTTTGACAAGTTTGTGCGGAAGAACGCGTTTGGAGAAACATGACATTTCCAATTTCAAGTGCTGCAAAGTTCCATCTGCAGGCAGAATCATTGAAAATATGAAGATTGATTTGATCATGTGTGTCATTTTTGTGTTTGCCTTCCAGTCATTCACACGCTCAATTATTTCCTGACGGCCTCTCAAGTTGCAAAGCTACCAGAGTACTGGGAGGCCGCGTATGTTGACGGCGTTCAGATTCTGCACTTTGACAGCAACCACAGGAAAGCAAAAGCGAAACAAGACTGGGTGGACAAAATCACAGAAGATGATCCGCACTACTGGGAGAGAAATACGGCGGGCAGCATTGGTGCTGAGCAGGGACTTCAAAGTCAACATTGAAATCGCTAAAAAGCGCTTCAACCAAACTGGAGGTTTGTTTACGTCCAACCTTCTGCTCGTCAAATGACACTTTTTTTGTCACTGCTGGCTTCTCTCTGATCATCGTCCTCGCTGAATCTTGTGCGCCATCCTTTCAGGTGTTCACATGCTTCAGAGATGCTAGGGCTGTGAATGGAATGATGAGACTGGGGAGGTTGATGGTTGGCTGCACGACAGTTACGATGGAGAAGACTTCATATCATTTGAGCTGAAGACGATGAGCTGGATCGCAGCACATCCGCAAGCTTTCATCACCAAACTCAAGTGGGACCAAGACGACGGATACAATCAAGTCAAGAAGAATTACTTCACTGAAGTGTGTCCTTTTGACTTGAAAAAGCATGTGAGCAACGGGAGGGACTTCCTGACCAGAACCGGTACATTGTCCTCTCACGCCTTCTCTGTGTCTTTCAAGCTCACACACAATGTCCATCTTTGACACTCTTTCAAGTTGTTTCTTTTCCTCCATGCACATCCTCCACTCTTCTCTCCATCTTTGCGCGCAGAGCTTCCCACGGTGTCTCTCCTGCAGAAGACGCCTTCCTCTCCAATCACCTGCCACGCCACGGGTTTCTACCCCAGGACGTCGGACCTCTTTTGGAGGAAGGACGGCGAGCAGATCCACGAGGACGTGGAGATGGGGGAGACCCTCCCCAACCACGACGGAACCTTCCAGACCACGGCCGACCTTAAAGTGGAGCTGACGCCCGCCGCGGAGGGCCGCTACGAATGCGTGTTCAAACTGGATGGCGTCCGGGAAGAGATGGTCACCAAGCTGTACGCCAAAAGCATCCTGAGCAACGCGCGCATCCAGGGTAAGCCATGCGTCAGACACGGCTCGGCATCACGCCGACAGTCGTTCACGTGTCTCGTTTTGTTTCCTTGTGAAGAAGAGGAAGACAGGAAGAAGGCGGTGGCCATCGCTGTCCCGCTGGTGGTCCTGGCTCTGGTGGCGATGGCGGTGGCGCTGGGGGTGTTCCTGGCCAAGCGTCCCAAAAGCCAAAAAGGTGAACGACGACACAAATGTTTGCTCCGTATGTGGCGATTCCTAATCTCCTCTCGCTTCTCTTCCATTTCAGCCAATTACGCTCCAGCTTGTAAGTGACACGTTTTGCCCTTCCTGTTTTGGAAAAAATGCCAATGCCTTGAATGTATTTTCTTTTATGCTCCCTCAGCCAGCACCTCATCTTCTGAGCAGGATTGAATGAACCCCACTAAGGTTGAAGGGATGTCTTCTTTTCTTGGGTGCTACGCTTGATTGAATCATCACATTCCAACTGTATGAAATACTTGGAAATGTTTCTTATTTCAAATTGAAGTGCAACAGTTTTACAAGTGCAGTGAATTCTAATTGTATTTACTTCACTAGTTCTTCCAAATACCGCTAGAGGGAGCCAACATACCACAAGTGATATCCTGCATCACACGTTGCTTTTTTTTAAGTGCTTTTTGTTAAGCGAACTACTGATCAATTTGATATAAGTTTGAGTATCATTATAAAAATGTTTGAAATGAGGTTTCTGGTCACTGTATTTTCACTTGTGGATATATAATTTAGCAAGGATAAGCAAAAAATTTATGATAAAGATCACGTCTTTTTTCTGTTGTCTTCTAAATAAAACATACAAAACACATTCCTATTTACAGAGAAGTCCATGTGGAGTTTATTTTGTTATTTTTATTTTATTTATCTCCGTCATTGATGTGTATTTTGATCAATAGACAATTCAACTTTAGCAAGTAAACGCATATTTACATAATTATGCTTGAGAAGGAACAAGATGAAGAAAATCTTATAGTTCCTGCCCCCTTCCACATAATAAAATAAAACAACATAATAAGTGCAAAACTTCAAGTACAAACCAAACACCTCACGAGAAAATATATACAAAACCAGACAAGAAATAACTAAATTCATAAATGTAAAAAGAAATGTAGACACTTACGGCTGTCCATATAATCTTATTGTTCTGCCGTTATAGATTTTTTCTAATTGGAATATATTTATATAATACTTTATCTCATTGAAAAGAGAAGGTACGAATAGAAATCGATGGAATTGAAAGGGTGCAGGAAAACAAATTTCTTGGGGTTATAATAGATGACAGGCTGAGTTGCTGAGTCAGACTATGGAGCAGTGTAAGTGAGGAACTCAAGCAAAGTCCAAATATCCACCAGTTTAAAAAAATGTTCAAAAATATGTTGTTTAGCAGGTACAAGGACTAAAAATGCCAAATGGCTACACAAAAGCAAAAATAAAACAGGATAAGTTGAAAGTGTGTAGATTTATACGTTGAATCATTAGTTTATTGGATAAACTGAGAAAGTGGTAGGAATCTAAAACGGTATGCTTCTTCCTACTCCTTTTCGAGCATTCTTTGCTATTGATTTTTTTTAGTTTGTTGGTTTATTGTTTGTTTGTTGTACGGACTTACGTATGACACTTTAGTGTTATTTGTTTTATTTTTTATCTTTTTTAGTTTTAAATATCAATCAATCAATCAATCAATCAATCAATCAATCAATCAATCAATCAATCAATCAATCAATCAATTGTTGGATTGTGTCCACAATTTAGGGAGCGTGCTATCTGCGCCTCACGGCAAAAGCCATTGCCAATCACCTGTTATCCAATTTACTCACTGCGTGCTCGTTTGATTTCTTCAGATTTAGGAAAATGCTAAGACACTGAAGCAGAAATTAGACTTACACAGGTTGGTTGAGTTCAATCACAATTCTCGTTAAGAAAGCTCTGTTTTCAGGAAAGTACAATCCAGCGCTGGGCCTTTCAAGAGCAGAAAGTCTCCATTCCGAAAAGGCAACGTTCAAGGTTCTTTGGTCAGCTTATATTCAGTTGCCGGTGTGGGCCGAGTTTGATGAGTGATGAGTCTTTGGGGTGGGGCAAGTTCGCAGGAGATTTTGATTCCATGGGAGTGGGTGCTGGTTCGGTGAGAGCTGGTTCCGTGGGGGTGGGTGCTGATTATGGTCGATTCGGTGTGTGTGGGGGCTGTTGTCTTCCATCCCGTCTTTCGGCCTTGGCGATCATCTTTGGCCGGGTTCTTGGCTGTCTCCCTCTGGCACCTGCTGGTTTTATCTCCAAGTGACCTTCCTGTAAACATTCTGCTCCATTCTTGCACATACACTGTCGCACCTCATCCATTCGTCATTCTTTCAATTTTGTCATTTTGTACGGAATTATGTGAGCTTTTGGCTGTGACATCATCAATTTATTAATGTTCCCTGACTATGCAAAGTTCTTACTCACCACTTACCATGTTTTTGTTTGTTCTTTTGATACTCCATGTACTTGCTTACGTCATCATATTCTTAGTTTAATCATGCTTCCAACCATATCTTTTCTTTGTTAGGCAAAATATTTCCCTCTGTCCAGAACGTTCAGTAGTCATCGAAAACTGGCGTCTAGCATTCATCAAAACATACGATACAATCAAGTACTGAACATTTTTAGACGACTTTGGCAGTGTCCGTGATTTAGAGAATCATCAGGCATGCATTAAACAGTTCCTTAAGGGTCATTAAGCTATTTAGGCAATATATCAAAAAACATTTGTTATTTCAAAGTGCTCAGAAATATATATCTGATCATAAAGTTATAAAAACCTTTGTCATTACCCCCTATCAAAAATGTCTAGTTATGTCTTTATTGATTTGGTGTGTAGGTATAATTATATGCTTAAAATGTTTCTTTTATTGCTTTAATATGTGAATATACTTGTCTGCTTATGTACTTTATTCAATGAGGTTTGAGCATATCTGTTTTTGTAGCTAGGCAGGACTTTTTGTATTTCGCCCCCATTCCTTCACAATCAATCAATCAATCAATCAATCAATCAATCAATCAATCAATCAATCATTTTGCCTTTTAAACCCACATACAGCTCCACAGTGACTTAAATATGGCACTTTAAAGTGTTATTGATTGTATTTTATTTGTATTCATTTCCCCCCTCCTTTTATATGTTCGGAATAAAGACTCATCACCAGTTATGCATTCATCGATTGTCATACGTTCAACTGCTCTGCATTTCAAGTCACAGCCAACAAACAGGGCCACCCCCCCTCCCTTCTTGTTTCTTTTACGTGGGAAATAATAGAAAACGACAATATAAGAACAAATAATCAATTACTCTTAAGGAGTAGTATTGACTTCTTAAACAGTAAAGATCTCCATCAGGGACCAAGCATTGCAATTTACGAAATAAAAAATAAATAAAATCTAACTTCTATATCGAACGAAAAAAATCTAACTTCACGCAGGTGCTTGACTACAAATATAACGTCTTAAAAAAGGAAGGGCACCATTCTTACTTTTACATTAAAAACTATTTTTGTTGTTGTTTTGGTAAATATATCAGTTTCATAATTTTTTAAATGTCGATATTCTGAGCAAACATGCAACACACGTTTTATCTATCTATCTATCTATCTATCTATCTATCTATCTATCTATCTATCTATCTATCTATCTATCTATCTATCTATCTATCTATCTATCTATCTATCTATCTATCTATCTGTTTATTTATTTAATTATTCATTCATTCATTCATTCATTCATTCATTCCAACACACTGCAGGCAGTCCTGAGTGACGTCATGGCCGGGCTGAACTCCGATTGGCTGACGTGGGACGTGATCGAAGAGCGTCCTGCGCTTCGCTGTTTTTCCGCGTTTGCCTCTTGGACAACGAGTTGCAACTTTGACTGAATACTCTGTTTGACTAAAATCAAAAAACAACTTGCTGTTTAGAATGAATTTACTTGCATTCTTTGTTTTGGCGGTGCAAATATACAGCGTGACGCCTGGTAAGTTGGACTTTTCGGTTTATTTTCCTAAAGATGGACGCTCTTGATTTGGAACTAACGCAGTCATTATTGTTTATTGCTTTCGTTATCGCCACTCGTCTGTTCCATCGGCAAGTTCTTTCACCTGAACGCCCGTTTTGTCAGTTATACGGGAATACATAGCTATTATTATAAATGTAATAAAGTTGGAAAACTTAAAAAGGGCACAAATAAAAGTGATGTGCCCCAGCATAAATATGCAATCGATGAAATATGGAAAAGCCTAGGCACAAGAATGAAATGTTGTACAGGGGAGTCTTTGCAATTAATAATTAAAATTTCACAGTCATGGCAATAAAGTTGTGTCTAATCTTTCAGTAAAAAAACATTGTATAGCCTCCTTACATTTGATAAGAGTCATCATGTCTCCGTAAATTATATAAGGCAGTTCTTTTGTTCAGACAAGTGACATTTTTTTAGATGTTACCTGCTGACAGTTTCGACTGTGAGGAAGACTGGAGACACAATCGAAACTGTCAGCAGGTAACATCTAAAAGTTGTACTAAGTTCATCTTGTTTTTCCTTTTCAATTACTTCACTGGTTCTTCTATATCAAACAAATTATTTTAGGTGTATTTACCTGACATGTTCTTCCGCCTTCATCAGATCTGATGAAGGCGGAAGAACATGTCATGTAAAATAATTTGTTTGATATAGAAGAACCAGTGACGTAACATCTAAAAGTGTTTCACTTGTCTGAACAAAAGGATTGCCTCATATTATTATTGGATTTTTTGTGTGCAAATTAAGGAGAATGGCAAACGTTATGTCATTCGATTTCTTTCATCAGTGGATATCAGTCACTGCTGAGGGGCATCGAATATCTCGCTTAGGGCGTCACACTGAAATCGAACATAACTGGGAGAAAAAAAACAAAGGCAGGTTGTCAAATTCAAGTTTGACAAGTTTGTGCGGAAGAACGCGTTTGGAGAAACATGACATTTCCAATTTCAAGTGCTGCAAAGTTCCAACTGCAGGCAGAATCATTGAAAATATGAAGATTGATTTGATCATGTGTGTCATTTTTGTGTTTGTCTTTCAGTAATTCACACGTTCAATTATTTCGTGACGGGCTCTCAAGTTGCAAAGCTACCAGAGTACTGGGAGGCCGCGTATGTTGACGGCGTTCAGATTCTGCACTTTGACAGCAACCACAGGAAGACGAGAGCGAAACATGACTGGGTGGACAAAATCACAGAAGATGATCCGCACTACTGGGAGACAGAGACGGCGGGCAGTATTCAGAATGAGCAGCTCTTCAAAGTCAACATTGAAATCGCTAAAAAGCGCTTCAACCAAACTGGAGGTTTGTTTACGTCCAACCTTCTGCTCGTCAAATGACACTTTTTTTGTCACTGCTGGCTTCTCTCTGATCATCGTCCTCGCTGAATCTTGTGCGCCATCCTTTCAGGTGTTCACATGCTTCAGGAGATGTTCGGCTGTGAATGGAATGATGAGACTGGGGAGGTTGATGGTTGGCTGCACTACAGTTACGATGGAGGAGACTTCATATCATTTGAGCTGAAGACGATGAGCTGGATCGCAGCACATCCACAAGCTTTCATCACCAAACTCAAGCGGGACCAAGACGACGGGGTCAATCAAGTCTTGAAGAATGACCTAACTGAGGTGCTTCCTTTCCTGTTGAAGAAGCACGTGAGCAACGGGAGGGACTTCCTGACCAGAACCGGTACATTGTCCTCTCACGTCTTCTCTGCGTCTTTCAAGCTCACGCACAATGTCCATCTTTGACGCTCTTTCAAGTTGTATCTCTTCCTCCATGCACATCCTCCACTCTTCTCTCCATCTTTGCGCGCAGAGCTTCCCACGGTGTCTCTCCTGCAGAAGACGCCTTCCTCTCCAATCACCTGCCACGCCACGGGTTTCTACCCCAGGACGTCGGACCTCTTTTGGAGGAAGGACGGCGAGCAGATCCACGAGGACGTGGAGATGGGGGAGACCCTCCCCAACCACGACGGAACCTTCCAGACCACGGCCGACCTGAAGGTGGAGCTGACGCCCGCCGCGGAGGGCCGCTACGAATGCGTGTTCAAACTGGATGGCGTCCGGGAGGAGATGGTCACCAAGCTGTGCGCCAAAAGCATCCTGAGCAACGCGCGCATCCAGGGTGAGCAACGCGTCGGACACGGCTCGGCATCACGCCCACAGTCGTTTACGTGTCTCGCTTTGTTGCCTTGTGAAGAAGAGGAAGACAGGAAGAAGGCGGTGGCCATCGCTGTCCCGCTGGTGGTCCTGGTTCTGGTGGTGATGGCGGTGGCGCTGGGGGTGTTCCTGGCCAAGCGTCCCAAAAGCCAACAAGGTGAACGACGACACAAACGTTTGCTCCGTTTGTGGCGATTCCTAATCTCCTCTCGCTTCTCTTCCATTTCAGCCAATTACGCTCCAGCTTGTAAGTGAGACGTTTTCCGCTTGCTGTTTTGAAAAAATGGCAATGCCTTGAATGTATTTTCTTTTATGCTCCCTCAGCCAGCACCTCATCTTCTGAGCAGGATTGAATGAACCCCACTAAGGTTGAAGGGATGTCTTCTTTTCTTGGGTGCCACGCTTGATTGAATCATCGCATTCCAACTGTATGAAATATTTGGAAATGTTTCTTATTTCAAATTGAAGTGCAACAGTTTTACAAGTGCAGTGAATTCTAATTGTATTTACTTCACTAGTTCTTCCAAATACCGCTAGAGGGAGCCAACATACCACAAGTAATATCTGCATCACACGTTGCTTTTTTTTAAGTGCTTTTTTGTTAAGCGAACTACTGATCAATTTGATACAAGTTTGAGTATCATTATAAAAATGTTTGAAATGAGGTTTCTGGTCACTGTATTTTCACTTGAGGATATATAATTTAGCAAGGATAAGCAAGAAATTTATAATAAAGAACACGTCTTTTTTTCTGTTGTCTTCGAAAAAAAACATACAAAACACATTCCTATTTACAGAGAAGTCCATGTGGAGTTTATTTTGTTATTTTTATTTTATTTATCTCCGTCATTGATGTGTATTTTGATCAATAGACAATTCAACTTTAGCAAGTAAACGCATATTTACATAATTATGCTTGAGAAGGAACAAGATGAAGAAAATCTTATAGTTCCTGCCCCCTTCCACATAATAATAAAATAAAACAACATAATAAGTGCAAAACTTCATCAAGTACAAACCAAACACCTCACGAGAAAATATATACAAAACCAGACAAGAAATAACTAAATTCATAAATATAAAGCGAAATGTAGACACTTACGGCTGTCCATATAATCTTATTGTTCTGCCGTTATAGATTTTTTCTAATTGGAATATATTTATATAATACTTTATCTCATTGAAAAGAGAAGGTACGAATAGAAATCGATGGAACTGAAATTGAAAGGGTGCAGGAAAACAAATTTCTTGGGGTTATAATAGATGACAGGCTGAGTTGCTGAGTCAGACTATGGAGCAGTGTAAGTGAGGAACTCAAGCAAAGTCCAAATATCCACCAGTTTAAAAAAATGTTCAAAAATATGTTGTTTAGCAGGTACAAGGACTAAAAATGCCAAATGGCTACACAAAAGCAAAAATAAAACAGGATAACAAGTTGAAAGTGTGTAGATTTATACGTTGAATCATTAGTTTATTGGATAAACTGAGAAAGTGGTAGGAATCTAAAAAGGTATGCTTCTTCCTACTCCTTTTCGAGCATTCTTTGCTATTGATTTTTTTTGGTTCTATTGGTTTGTTGGTTTGTTTGTTTGTTGTACGGACTTACATATGACACTTTAGTGTTATTTGTTTTATTTTTTATCTTTTTTAGTTTTAAATATAAATCAATCAATTGTTGGGTTGTGTCCACAATTTAGGGAGCGCGGTACCTGCGCCTCACGGCAAAAGCCATTGCCAATCACCTGTCATCCAATTTACTCACTGCGTGCTCGTTTGATTTCTTCAGATTTAGGAAAATGCCAAGACACTGAAGCAGAAATTAGACTTACAGAGGTTGGTTGAGTTCAATCATAATTCTCGTTAAGAAAGCTCTGTTTTCAGGAAAGTACAATACAGCGCTGGGCCTTTCAAGAACAGAAAGTCTCCATTCCGAAAAGGCAACGTTCAAGGTTCTTCGGTCAGCTTATATTCAGTCGCACATGCCGGTGTGGGCCGAGTTTGATGGGTGATGAGTCTTTGGGGTGGGGCAAGTTCGCAGGAGATTCTGATTCCATGGGAGTGGGTGCTACTTCGGTGAGAGCTGGTTCCGTGGGGGTGGGTGCTGTGTAGCTCCCTCGTCAATCAGGCGTACAAGCAGTTCTTCAAAACGGGCATTTATTAAACTCCTTCTCCACACACATGCCGTGAGAACTAAAAGACATAAAGACTATTAACATAAAACGTTCTCACAGAGAACAATAAACGTTACACACAAAATAACTTAAATCTGCTCATGCACTTAAAACACATTCGTCATGTTCTTGCTAACATAACATAGCATGGCTAACATCATGGCTAACAGCTAAGGATTACCTCATTGCCGCATTTGCTCGAGGGAGAAAACGAAGAAAAAACGTAAATCTTGACAATACAGGTCTTCAAAACTCCGGTTTCACCAATAAACAAAAATGCTATCAGAAAGGAAACTAAATAAGCATTCCTTGCCTTCTTCATCACTTGCTTATGCAAACGGAAACGTCGCCACCCGGTGGCTCAAAATCAGACACACTCGCCCTTGTGTAACTCACAAAAAGGAACCGCTAACACAAAAACTAAAATTGGTTCCCACTTGGAAACAGAGCTTAGCTCAAAACGTTTCATATCAGTGCATTTTCTTATGGCAGCTACATGCTGATTATGGGCGATTCGGTGTGTGTGTGTGGGGGCTGTTGTCTTCCATCCCGTCTTTCGGCCTTGGCGATCATCTTTGGCCGGGTTCTTGGCTGTCTCCCTCTGGCACCTGCTGGTTTTATCTCCAAGTGACCTTCCTGTAAACATTCTGCTCCATTCTTGCACATACACTGTCGCACCTCATCCATTCGTCATTCTTTCAATTTTGTCATTTTGTACGGAATTATGTGAGCTTTTGGCTGTGACATCATCAATTTATTAATGTTCCCTGACGATGCAAAGTTTGTTCTTTTGATACTCCATGTCTTTGCTTACATCATTACATTCTTAGTTTAATCATGCTTCCGCACGTATCTCTTCTTTGTTAAGCAAAATATTTCCCTCTGTGCAGAGCGTTCAGTAGTAATCGAAAAGCTGGCGTCTCACATTTAGGCGACATATGACGTTTAGTCAAAACACAAGATATAATCAAGTACTGAACGGTCAAGACGACTCTGGCCGTGTCCATGATTTAGAGAACAAACATCAGGCATGCATTACACAGTTCCTTAAGGGTCATTAAGCTATTTAGGCAACATATCAAAAGGCATTTATTTTGCAGTGCACAGAAATACATATTGAATCGTGAAGTTGTAGCAACCTCTGTTATTATCTTATATTAAAGAATGTCTAGTTATGTCTGCTTTATTGGTTGACTCCATGAATATACTTGTCTGCTTATATACTTTATCCAAAGAGATGTGAGCGTATCTGTTATTGTGGCTAGGCGGGTTTTGTGTCTTTTGACCCTATTCCTTCAGTATGCTAAATAAACCTGGATCCATTCATTATTCTCTTTAGTTATAGTTTTGGTGTGTTTTTTCCCTGTTGTTATATGTTGTATGCCTTATCCCTGTTATAAATGTTTCTTTTTTCCCCCCATCCGTATGACATGTATTAGGATGCATATTTTTCTATCCATTGAAATTTATCTTAAATGTATTCATATTTCTGGAGAATGCCACTTTGTAAGCCCCTGGAGTTTTTTTTTTGACATTCTCCATCACATTTATTTAATCTATCTACATTTTAAATTGTTTTTGTATGTGAAAATAAACAAACAAAGTTGTGAAAAACCTTGTGTTAAAAACACTGTATCGCCTTCTGAATATTATTTCATTATCATTTCGATAAGAGTCATCATGTCTCCGTAAATTATATAAGGCAGTTCTTTTGTTCAGACGAGTGAAAATTCTTTTAGATGTTACCTGCTGACAGTTTCGACTGTGAGGAAGACTGGAGACATAATCGAAACTGATCTATCTATCTATCTATCTATCTATCTATCTATCTATCTATCTATCTATCTATCTATCTATCTATCTATCTATCTATCTATCTATCTATCTATCTATCTATCTATCTATCTATCTATCTATCTATCTATCTATCTATCTATCTATCTATCTATCTATCTATCTATTGCAACACATACTGCAGGCAGTCCTGAGTGACGTCATCGCCGGGTTGAACTCCAATTGGCTTACCTGAGAGGTAATCGAAGCTCGTAAACTGTTGTTGTTGTTGTTGTTGTTGTTCCGCGTTCGCCTCTTGGACGACGAGTCGCAATTTGACCGAATACCCTGCTTGACTAAAATCGAAAAACACATTGATGATTGGAATGAATTTACTTGCATTCTTTGTTTTGGCTGTGCAACTATACAGCGTGACGCCTGGTAAGTTGGACTTTTCGGTTTCTTATCCTAAAGATTGACGCTCTTGATTTGGAAGTGACGCAGTCATTATTGTTTATTGCTTTCGTTTTCGCCACTCGTCTGTTCCGTCGGCATTTTAAGTTCTTTCACCTGAACGCCTGTTTTGTCAGTTATACGGGAATACACAGCTATTATTATGAATGTAATAAAGTTGGAAAACTTAAAAATGGCACAAATCAAAGTGATGTGCCCCAGCATAAATATGCAATCGATGAAATATGGAAAAGCCTAGGCACAAGAATGAAATGTTGTACAGGGGAGTCTTTGCAATTAATAATTAACATTTCACAGTCATGGCAATACAATTGTGTCTCATCTTTCAGAAAAAAACATTGTATAGCCTCCTTACATTATTATTTCGATAAGAGTCATCATGTCTCTGTAAATTATATAAGGCAGTTCTTTTGTTCAGACAAGTGACATTTTTTTAGATGTTACCTGCTGACAGTTTCGACTGCGAGGAAGACTGGAGACACAATCGAAACTGTCAGCAGGTAACATCTAAAAGTGTTTCACTTGTCTGAACAAAAGGATTGCCTCATATTATTATTGGATTTTTTGTGTGCAAATTAAGGAGAATGGCAAAAGTTATGTCATTAGATTTCTTTCATCAGTGGATGTCAATCACTGCTGAGGGCATCGAATATCTCGCTTAGCGCGTCACACTGAAATCGAACATAACAACTGGGAGAAAAAAGCAAAGGCAGGTTGTCACATTCAAGTTGGACAAGTTTGTGCGGAAGAACGCGTTTGGAGAAACATGACATTTCCAATTTCAAGTGCTGCAAAGTTCCAACTGCAGGCGGAATCATTGAAAATATGAAGATTGATTTGATCATGTGTGTCATTTTTGTGTTTGCCTTCCAGTCATTCACACGCTCAATTATTTCCAGACGGCCTCTCAAGTTGCAAAGCTACCAGAGTACTGGGAGGCCGCGTATGTTGACGGCGTTCAGATTCTGCACTTTGACAGCAACCACAGGAAAGCAAAAGCGAAACAAGACTGGGTGGACAAAATCACAGAAGATGATCCGCACTACTGGGAGATAGAGACGGCGAACAGTATTCAGACTGAGCAGGCCTTCAAAGTCAACATTGAAATCGCTAAAAAGCGCTTCAACCAAACTGGAGGTTTGTTTACGTCCAACCTTCTGCTCGTCAAATGACACTTTTTTTTGTCACTGCTGGCTTCTCTCTGATCATTGTCCTCGCTGAATCTTGTGCGTCATCCTTTCAGGTGTTCACATGCTTCAGAGGATGGAAGGCTGTGAATGGAATGATGAGACTGGGGAGGTTGATGGTTGGCGGCACTACAGTTACGATGGAGAAGACTTCATATCATTTGAGCTGAAGACGATGAGCTGGATCGCAGCACATCCGCAAGCTTTCATCACCAAACTCAAGTGGGACCAAGACGACGGGTTCAATCAATACAATAAGATTTTTTTCACTGAGGTGCTTCCTTTTGACTTGAAAAAGCATGTGAGCAACGGGAGGGAGTTCCTGACCAGAACCGGTACATTGTCCTCTCACGCCTTCTCTGCGTCTTCCAAGCTCACACACAATGTCCATCTTTGCCGCTCTTTCAAGTTGTTTCTTTTCCTCCATGCGCATCCTCCACTCTTCTCTCCATCTTTGCGCGCAGAGCTTCCCACGGTGTCTCTCCTGCAGAAGACGCCTTCCTCTCCAATCACCTGCCACGCCACGGGTTTCTACCCCAGGACGTCGGACCTCTTTTGGAGGAAGGACGGCGAGCGGATCCACGAGGACGTGGAGATGGGGGAGACCCTCCCCAACCACGACGGAACCTTCCAGACCACGGCCGACCTGAAAGTGGAGCTGACGCCCGATGCGGAGGGCCGCTACGAATGCGTGTTCAAACTGGATGGCGTCCGGGAGGAGATGGTCACCAAGCTGTACGCCAGAAGCATCCTGAGCAACGCGCGCATCCAGGGTGAGCAATGCGTCGGACACGGCTCGGCGTCACGCCCACAGTCGTTCACGTGTCTTGTTTTGTTGCCATGTGAAGAAGAGGAAGACCGGAAGAAGGCGGTGGCCATCGCTGTCCCGCTGGTGGTCCTGGCTCTGGTGGCGGTGGCGGTGGCGCTGGGGGTGTTCCTGGCCAAGCGTCCCAAAAGCCAACAAGGTGAACGACGACACAAATGTTTGCTCCGTTTGTGGCGATTCCTAATCTCCTCTCGTTTCTCTTCCATTTCAGCCAATTACGCTCCAGCTTGTAAGTGAGACGTTTTCCGCTTGCTGTTTTGAAAAAATGCCAATGCCTTGAATGTATTTTCTTTTATGCTCCCTCAGCCAGCACCTCATCTTCTGAGCATGATTGAATGAACCCCACTAAGGTTGAAGGGATGTCTTCTTTTCTTGGGTGCCACGCTTGATTGAATCATCGCATTCCAACTGTATGAAATACTTGGAAATGTTTCTTATTTCAAATTGAAGTGCAACAGTTTTTCAAGTGCAGTGAATTCTAATTGTATTTACTTCACTAGTTCTTCCAAATACCGCTAGAGGGAGCCAACATGCCACAAGTAATATCTGCATCACACGTTGCTTTTTTTTAAGTGCTTTTTTGTTAAGCGAGCTACTGATCAATTTGATACAAGTTTGAGTATCATTATAAAATTTTTTGAAATGAGGTTTTACCTCACGAGAAAATAAACACAAAACCAGACAAGAAATAACTAAATTCACAAGTGTATATATAAAGCGAAATGTCGACACTTACGGCTGTCCATATAATCGTATTGTTCTGTCGTTAAAGATTTTTTTCAATTGGAATATATTTATACAATACTTTATCTCATTGAAAAGAGAAGGTACGAATAGAAATCGATGGAACTGAAATTGAAAGGGTGCAGGAAAACAAATTTCTTGGGGTTATAATAGATGACAGGCTGAGTTGCTGAGTCAAACTATGGAGCAGTCTAAGTGAGGAACTCAAGCAAAGTCCAAATATCCACTGTTCTGCCCTCAGAATTGTTTTCATGATGTAAGAAATGTTTTCTATGTAAAGAAGCATTCACAATGGTTATTTGTCGTTCGGAAGCAAAGCGGAAATGTATTTTGAAATGCACCGGAAGCTGCGCATGTTTTCCTTGAAGCGACTTGACAACTGATGAGTTGAGAGACGTTAGGGCTACTCGCGTCATCTAAGCGAATCTTTGTTTATAAAATAAGAATATTCATAGAATAAACTAAGTGTGTTTGTTGTTTCACTTGCAGTTTCACTCGTGTTTAACACTGAACAGAAATAAAGGGAGCAAGACGCTCTGAATCCTGGCGCAAGTGTTCTATACATGAGTTGGGCTGGCTGATGAACTGTGACAACGAAAAGATTCAAACATGGCCGCCAAATCGACGACACGGAGACGGTAGACTTTGAAGAGAATTCACGTCGACCTTCATCTTCCAAGTCATCAGTCCACAGTCGATCGAGAGCTAGTGCTACCTTCAAGCGCTCGTCATCCTACAATTCCGTTCTGGAGGCAGCTGCCAGAGCCAGAGCTTCGGCTGAAGCAGCGGCAACCAAGGTAGCCTAGTCAAGGAAGCAGTTGGAAATTAAAAGACAACGAGCGAGGCTAGACATAGATTTAGAAGAATTAGAGATTGAAAAGGAAGCACAAGATTATGTGCAAAGCCAAACACAGCTCAACGCGCAGTCCCTTGTAGCCTACAGTGTTGTCTGGCGCCGCGAAGCCACACATAGTCCACCACCTGCGGCACCTGAGGAGAGGTCCTCACACAACGTCTGCAGACCATCAGTGAATGAGGAACGTGAGGAAAAGGAGCAGTTCCAAGAGGCAATCAACACTCCGTATTATGCCCCCCCCCCCATTTCATGGTGCAGTCAGACCTTGTGAGTCCAGCCTCCTACGACAGTCATCAGCCACACCTACGACACCACCACGTATGGATGACTTCAAGCCTTTGCGTGATAACTTCAGGCCTCTTCAGAGTGACATCGGAACCCCGACTCAGCCTTCACATGCAGCAAGGCACACATCTGCCCCAAAGCCACCTGACAGTCCACATATGCAACAAGGTCAGTATTCTCCTCCTCATGCCAGCCCTCCACACATGATAGACTTTGCCAAGTTTCTTGCTCGCAGAGAATTAGTGACTACTGGCCTCACAAAATGTGATGATATGCCAGAGAAGTCCTCATTCCTAAATGCAACACAAGGCTTAGGTTTATCATACAGTGAGGAGCTGGACCTCTCGGTGAAGTGGCTCGGTAAAGACTCGTCTGAACATGTAAAGAGGATCCGTGCTGTTTATGTCACCGAGCTCAAAGCTGCTCTACAACTGTCCTGGGATAGACTGCATGAATGCTATGGCGCACCAGAAATAATTGAAAATGCCCTGTTCAAAAGAGTGGACGATTTTCCCCGTCTGACAACACGAAGCTAAGATTGCTCAGTGATCTCCTCATGGAGCTATTAGCAGCCAAAAACGATGGATATCTTCCTGGCCTTGCATACCTCGACACGCCTCGTGGGATAAAGCCTATTGTGGAGAAGTTACCTTCAGGCCTGCAGGAGAAATGGCTCGGTGTAGGCTCAAAGTACAAGGAGCGCTACAGGACATCTTTCCCTCCCTTTTCGTTTTTGGTGGACTTTGTGTACGGCCAAGCCAAGGCTTGAAATGACCCAAACTTCAGCCTGTCCATCAGTAGCCAGCCGTACGGCAAAGGTGAGGAAGCTCCATTCAAGCCAAGTGAATTTAAGACTGCTGTGCGCAAAACAGACGTGTCTGGTACCACTGATGCAAACGCCTTAAACTCTACGGACGATGGAAAGGAAAACAATGAGCCGGCTCGTGATTGCCCTGTGCGCAAGAAAACACGGCCATTGGAAATATGCAGATCATTTAGAGCAAAAACATTACAGGAAAGAAAAGACCACCTTGCCAAGGATTGTCAGGCATCATTGAAATGTGGTGAGTGCGACAGCCAAAGACACAGCTCCGCGATGCACCCAGACACCTCTCTGCCTCCCGATCAATCGGCCCTTCCGCAAATAGACATCATCGTCGGTTTAAAGTCCGCTTTCCAGGCGCCGCTGGGTTGGACTGGATTCTCAATATGGCTTTCTTCCACCGGGGACGGTCCATGGCCATCTCGTGGTTGAGAGTCCTATACTGAGAACATTTTTGGAGCAAAACCTTTTACAGCCGGATGCCCTTCCTGACACCAACCCAAGGGGAAATTGATTTTCTGTCGGGGTTGACTCCCTTAGCCCATTCCTCCATGAGAGATATGATACGTGCACACAAAGTGAGAGATCAAGTCAATGGTCCTCATAACGCACCTTTTGCCCAGCGCCTGGACTTAGGCTGGGTCATTATAGGCGAAGTCTGCCTGGACAACGCCCACAAGCCAACCCTGAGCATCTTCAAAACTCATGTGCTTCAAAATGGACGTCCGTCACTTCTCATTTCAAAAACGCTGAGATGAAAGAGCAGTTTTCCTCCTTCGTGGAAAAGCTTTTTGAAAACAACCATGCAGAGGTTGCCTCATCCATTGACGACGACAAACGAATGCTGGTACCTGGCCTTTTTTGGTGTGTACCACCCCCAGAAGCCTGGGCAAATACGGGTCGTGTTTGACTCAAGCGGAGGTGGAGCAGTTGGTGGGCCGGTGCAGAGACAATAGCCTGATCCTGAATGTGGAGAAGACGAAGGAGATCATCGTCGACTTCAGGAAAAACCAGCCTCACCACGCTCCACTGATCATCAACAGCTCAGCTGTGGAGGTGGTCAGCAGCACTAAATTCCTGGGGGTCCACATCACAGACGACCTCACCTGGACTGTGAACACCACGAGACTGGTCAAGAGGGCACAGAAGCGCTTGTACTTCCTACCTTTATAATCCATGTTCATTTAAAAGTACGCAACCTGGGTTAGCATTCCTCTGCACACTTTGTAAATACTGTTTTGTTTCCTGCACTGTTACATACTTTAACACTGCTGCACTTTATACTTATCTTATTTTATTTTATATTTTTATATAGAATGTTACTCTTATTCAACCGCAATATCACCACATTGTGAAAGCTGTATGCAACGAAATTTCGTTTTGTATGCACCCTGTGTAGACAAAATGACAATAATGTTTGTCTAAGTCTAAGTCAAGCGCCCGACTGAACGGCCTCTCCCTCAACTCAGTGCTTCTCACAGGGCCCGACCTGGATAACACTCTGCTTGGCGTGCTGCTGCGTTTCAGGAAATATCTCATTGCTGTCACTGTGGACATCCAGCAGATGTTTTATGGATTCCTGGTGAGGCATGAGCACAGAGATTACCTCAGATTTCTGTGGCACAATGACCTGTCTAAAAAGGTTCAAGAGTACCGCTTGCGGGTACTACACGTCTTCGGCAACAGCCCATCGCCTGCAGTAGCCGTCTATGGACTACCACGTGCTGCTCAGAAAGGTTAAGCAAGGTATGGCACTGACACAACACAGTTTGTGCGTAGACATTTCTACGTTGACTCACGACTTACACTCGCTGTGGGGCGCTGTCAGTTGTCAACAGCGTCTTCGACCCTCTGGGTCTGGCCGCCCCAGTGACCATCAAAGGCAGGCTGCTACTGACACAAAAGCCAGAACTGCTTGCTCCTCCGGGCGAGTTTGCGGGTTTAGACCTTCTGAGAGGCCAGTGGAGGCAAGTGCAGGCGCTGGCGAACGAATTCTGGAACCGTTGGAGAAGTGAGTACCTGAGCACTCTCCATCCAAGACGTAAATGGCACAGGACACAACCTGGGGACATTGTGCTGCTAAAGCAAACTCAAGTGCCAAGGAATGAGTGGCCGATGGCTATGGTCATATCCACCTCCGAGAGCAGCGATGCAAGGGTCCGGAAGGTAGAGGTGAAAACATCATCCCAAGGCACCTCGAAGACTTACCTGCGGCCCATTTCTGAAGTGGTCCTTCTCATGGAAAAGGCGGATTAAAAGTGGACTGAGAAAAAGGAAAGTAGTTTCAAAGGTTCGTGGCATTACATGCCAGACGGGGAGTGTTCTGCCCTCAGAATTGTTTTCATGATGTAAGAAACGTTTTCTATGTAAAGAATCATACACAATGGTTATTTGTCGTTCGGAAGCAAACAGGAAGTGTATTTTGAAATGCACCGGAAGCTGCGCATGCTTTTGTCGAAGCGACTTGACAACTGATGAGTTGAGAGACGTTAGCGTTACTCGCGTCATCGAAGCGAATCTTTCTCCTCTCCTTATGCTCACGGAATCAACAGCTGTAAGTTATCATTGTTTTATTGGATAACTTTATTATTGTTTATAAGATAAGAAGAAGATGCATGGGAGAAACTAAGTGTGTTTGTTATTTCACTTGCAGTTTCACTCGTTGTGTTTAACACTGAACAGAAATAAAGGGAGCAAGACGCTCTGAATCCTGGCTCAAGTGAGTTGGGCTGGCTGATGATCTGTGACAACGTACACGAAGTATATTAAAGCTTGGCGTACATCTGTGTCAAACTCAAGGCCCGGGGGCCAGATACGGCCCGCCACATCATTTTAAGTGGCCCGCAAAGACAAATTGTGCATCAAATTCGTGTCATTACTAGAATTGTCTTCACTTTTAATATCTTTTTTTTTTAAATATTTGACCAGTTTTTACTCGTCTGATTTGAAAACGAGTTATTTGTCAGTTTGTTTTGTAGCTTTTACTGGATATAATATGAGGTGCTCATACATTAATTTGGGTTGACAGTCATAATGGCCCTCCGAAAGAAGTTATGACTACAATGCGGCTCGCGAAGAAAATGAGTTTGACACCCCTGGCGTACATAATACCAAAGTGAGGCATATGCAGATATGGTTTTTGTCCACTTAAGGTCACCGTTCTCACGCTTAACAGTAGGATTGTGTCTGTGCTTGAATGCGTTTTTGGACTTGATACACGCTTTTAGCTGATCATAGCGAACATCTGTTGTTGTTTTTTCTCCCCTCTCTTAGGAGCTCCTGACTCTGGAAGCTTCGAATTCCGCCCCGGAAAAGGAAATCAAAGCGTTAAAAAAAGAGATCCGGCACTACAACAGCGCCCTGGAGCGCCACCGGCCCTTTTGTGTCCTCCGAGGTTCCGTGCAGGTGGACGCCCTCCAGACTTCCACGTCTGTCACCTCCAAAGCGGAGCTTGGTGAAAACCCTCATCCAATGCCCTCATCTGATTTAGTCCCTTCCTCCCTGTTTACACACGCTCCTCATTCGCTGTTTAGCAATGACGCCCACATAGAATTACCCTCGTCCACCTTCTCCACGCTTCACCCCGAAGACATCCTCTCAGTCACATCTGAAATGTTCCCCATTGAAGATCCGGGAGCGCCGCCGCTCGACCCGCATCAATACAAGAACGCTTTAATATCGGCGCAGACCAACGGCGATGGGACCTTAAAGCCGAGTCAGATAACGCCAACGCTCGAGTCCCTGCCGTGTTCGATTCCCGTTCCGCCCAACACTCCAGACGGATTTTTCCCTTTAAACACACCTTTGGTGGACCCGTACCCTGAAGAGCTGTCGCTATCTACCTTCCTGGAGAAAAATGACTGGATTCTGAATGCGGACAATAATCCCACCACTCTTTAAGGTCAACCAAAAAAAAAAGGTCGTGGTGTTCTTTTTTTTGGCCTAAGTACCCGTGGAAACTACAGGATTATGACACGGGGCCCTCTTTACTTTCACTTGTGTTCTCTTGTGTTATTTCCTTTTTTCAAGAGGGGGGGGGGGCAGGGGACACATTCTATGTTCATTTGCATATTTATTTATTTAATCTCAATGAGTAACATTGGCTGTCAACTGATCCACTGATTTCACAGTTATTTTTTGGTGCAATTTTCGCAAAGCAGCTATTGTGAACTAACTAAATGAAGAGTAATAAAAATGGCTTGATTAGAAATATTAGATTTCTGATGCTTCATTTTTAAAGGTAGGAGATAAGTGAGGATTTTCAAACTAGTTTCTGAGTAGGGTTTTATAGTAGGCTTAGGGTTTCAGACTACAATTAAGGTTTCAAAGTAGGGTTTAAAAAGGGGGTTATGGTTTCTAATTAGATTTTCAAACTAGGGTTGGAGTTTTAAATTCAGGCTTTCAAAGTAGCGTTTTAACTTACATTTAGTTTAAAATTGGGGTTTTCATTAGATTTATTTATTTTGTGGCAGAGGTCTTTTTGAAATATGCTGGGAACAATACAAAAAAAGTCATTGGCATTTCATTGCTTTAGAGATTTTTATTGTATGTGATCAATGAATTCGGTACCGCCCTCCAGTTTGAGACGCAGACTGACGCCATCTTGTGGTCACAAGTGGTTCTGTCTTAGGATGCACGTTCATTGTACATCATTACAAAACGTGGTAAAAAAAAATTCTAACTAACAAAAAGCTGTTCTGTACATGGTCATTTTTCCAATCAAAAAATAGGGACAAGGTGATGTTTTTGTCATTTGTGATGTCATGAGGATTTGTCTCTGAACTAAGAACTGAACAAGTTCGTTAAGTACGGTTTCAAACTAGGGTTAGGGTTTTCAACTAGGGTTTCAAATTAGATTTAGGTTTTCAAAGTAGGGTTTCATACTAAGGACACGGTTTCAAAGTAAGGTTTAAAGCTCGGGTTTAAAACTAGGGTTAGGGTTTTAAAGTAGGGTTTAAAACTAAGTTTAGGGTTTCAAAGTAGGTTTTAAAACTAGGATTAGGGTTTCAAAGTAGGGTTTCATATTAGGGTTTGGGTTTCAAATGAAGGTTTCATACTAGGGTCAGGGTTTCAAAGTAGGGTTTAAAGTTAGTTTGAAACCCTGGTTTAAAATCCTAACCCTAGTTTGAAACATTACTTTGAAACCCTAACCCTGTCAATTTTAACATAAATACATTAAAAAAATTGTGTATCAATAAATGTATAATAAACCTTATCCTTAGTTCATTAACTAATAGTTTCAAACATCTAAATACTATATTAATAGGATAAATGACATACAGAAAATCTATATAAATATAAATGTGTGTGTGTGTTGTGGGTAACATGTAGATGTAGCTAAAGTATACATTCAGGAAATATGTTTTTAGAACTCTTATTATTATAACAACATTTATACAACAAGGTACAAGTGTACATACTGTAAATATGTTTTTAGAAATATTTTCTTATAAGATTTTTTAGAACAAGGTACGATACTGTAAATATGCTTTTGGACCTCTTATTATTATAACAACTTTTTTTAAAACAAGGTACAAGTGTACCTACTGCATTGTGTGGTAAAAATTAAAATAAAATCGAACTAAAAATCTAACTTAAACGCAGGTACCTGAGTACAAATATAAGATCTTAAAAGGGCACGTTTCTTTCTTTTATATTACACATCCTTTTTTTTTTTTTGGTAAACGAAACTGGCCATAGTTGAATCTTTCACCCAGCGCTCCACTTTTCCACATCCAATATGGCGGCAAAGTTGACCTACGTTCAGCAATCAAACTGGGTTTATGGATATTTTCACTGATAAAAGCCCTCGACGATCACGTGATTTCACGGAAAACCAAACTTTAATTTACGTTGTAGTTACGCAGCCCACCAGGGGGCGGCGCTGTTTCAACGAGTGGTTTATATATATATATATATATATATATATATATATATATATATATATATATATATATATATATATGAATATATTTTAAGACGCGCACGCGCACGCACACACACGCACAGTCATATGCGGGAGTCGAACTCATGGTCCATGCACACAAGACAGTCGAGCCATCCCCACACACAGTTAATAACATACTGTAGGACCGAGTGACGTCATCGCCGGGCTGAGAGGTAATCGAAGCGCGTCCTGCGCTTCGCTGTTGTTCCGCGTTCGCCTCTTGGACGACGAGTCGCAACTTTGACCGAATAGCCTGCTTGACTAAAATCGAAAAACACATTGATGGTTAGAATGAATTTACTTGCATTCTTTGTTTTGGCTGTGCAAATATACAGCGTGACGCCTGGTAAGTTGGACTTTTCGGTTTATTATTCGAAAGATTGACGCTCTTGATTTGGAACTGACGCAGTCATTATTGTTTATTGCTTTCGTTTTCGTTTTCGTCGGCATTTTAAGTTCTTTCACCTGAACGCCCGCTTTGTCAGTTATACGGGAATAGATTGCTATTATTATAAATGTAATAAAGTTGGAAAATCAAAGTGATGTGCCCCAGCATAAATATGCAATCGATGAAATGTGGAAAAGCCTACGCACAAGAATGAAATGTTGTACAGGGGAGTCTTTGCAATTAATAATTAACATTTCACAGTCATGGCAATAAAAATGTGTCTAATCTTTCAGAAAAAAACATTGTATAGCCTCCTTACATTATAATGTCGATAAGAGTCATCATGTCTCCGTAAATGATATAAGGCAGTTCTTTTGTTCAGACAAGTGACATTTTTTTTAGATGTTACCTGCTGACAGTTTCGACTGTGAGGAAGACTGGAGACACAGTCGAAACTGTCAGCAGGTAACATCTAAAAGTTGTACTAAGTTCATCTTGTTTTTCCTTTTCAATTACTTCACTGGTTCTTCTATATCAAACAAATTATTTTAGGTGTATTTACCTGACATGTTCTTCCGCCGAAACATGTCAGGTAAATACACCTAAAATAATTTGTTTGATATAGAAGAACCAGTGAAGTAACATCTAAAAGTGTTTCACTTGTCTGAACAAAAGGATTGCCTCATATTATTATTGGATTTTTTGTGTGCAAATGAAAGAGAATGGCAAAAGTTATGTCATTAGATTTCTTTCATCAGTGGATGTTAGTCACTGCTGAGGGGCATCGAATATCTCGCTTAGGGCGTCACACTGAAATCTTAACATATTAACAACTGAAAGAAAAAAACATAGGCAGGTTGTCAAATTCAAGTTTGACAAGTTTGTGCGGAAGAACGCGTTTGGAGAAACATGACAGTTCCAATTTCAAGTGCTGCAAAGTTCCATCTGCAGGCAGAATCATTGAAAATATGAAGATTGATTTGATCATGTGTGTCATTTTTGTGTTTGCCTTCCAGTCATTCACACGCTCAATTATTTCCAGACGGCCTCTCAAGTTGCAAAGCTACCAGAGTACTGGGAGGCCGCGTATGTTGACGGCGTTCAGATTCTGCACTTTGACAGCAACCACAGGAAAGCAAAAGCGAAACAAGACTGGGTGGACAAAATCACAGAAGATGATCCGCACTACTGGGAGAGAGAGACGGCGGGCAGTATTAGTCATGAGCAGGCCTTCAAAGTCAACATTGAAATCGCTAAAGAGCGCTTCAACCACACTGGAGGTTTGTTTACGTCCAACCTTCTGCTCGTCAAATGACACTTTTTTTGTCACTGCTGGCTTCTCTCTGATCATCGTCCTCGCTGAATCTTGTGCGCCATCCTTTCAGGTGTTCACATGCTTCAGGAGATGTTCGGCTGTGAATGGAATGATGAGACTGGGGAGGTTGATGGTTGGCTGCACTACAGTTACGATGGAGGAGACTTCATATCATTTGAGCTGAAGACGATGAGCTGGATCGCAGCACATCCACAAGCTTTCATCACCAAACTCAAGCGGGACCAAGACGACGGGGTCAATCAAGTCTTGAAGAATGACCTAACTGAGGTGCTTCCTTTCCTGTTGAAGAAGCACGTGAGCAACGGGAGGGACTTCCTGACCAGAACCGGTACATTGTCCTCTCACGTCTTCTCTGCGTCTTTCAAGCTCACGCACAATGTCCATCTTTGACGCTCTTTCAAGTTGTATCTCTTCCTCCATGCACATCCTCCACTCTTCTCTCCATCTTTGCGCGCAGAGCTTCCCACGGTGTCTCTCCTGCAGAAGACGCCTTCCTCTCCAATCACCTGCCACGCCACGGGTTTCTACCCCAGGACGTCGGACCTCTTTTGGAGGAAGGACGGCGAGCAGATCCACGAGGACGTGGAGATGGGGGAGACCCTCCCCAACCACGACGGAACCTTCCAGACCACGGCCGACCTGAAGGTGGAGCTGACGCCCGCCGCGGAGGGCCGCTACGAATGCGTGTTCAAACTGGATGGCGTCCGGGAGGAGATGGTCACCAAGCTGTGCGCCAAAAGCATCCTGAGCAACGCGCGCATCCAGGGTGAGCAACGCGTCGGACACGGCTCGGCATCACGCCCACAGTCGTTTACGTGTCTCGCTTTGTTGCCTTGTGAAGAAGAGGAAGACAGGAAGAAGGCGGTGGCCATCGCTGTCCCGCTGGTGGTCCTGGTTCTGGTGGTGATGGCGGTGGCGCTGGGGGTGTTCCTGGCCAAGCGTCCCAAAAGCCAACAAGGTGAACGACGACACAAACGTTTGCTCCGTTTGTGGCGATTCCTAATCTCCTCTCGCTTCTCTTCCATTTCAGCCAATTACGCTCCAGCTTGTAAGTGAGACGTTTTCCGCTTGCTGTTTTGAAAAAATGGCAATGCCTTGAATGTATTTTCTTTTATGCTCCCTCAGCCAGCACCTCATCTTCTGAGCAGGATTGAATGAACCCCACTAAGGTTGAAGGGATGTCTTCTTTTCTTGGGTGCCACGCTTGATTGAATCATCGCATTCCAACTGTATGAAATATTTGGAAATGTTTCTTATTTCAAATTGAAGTGCAACAGTTTTACAAGTGCAGTGAATTCTAATTGTATTTACTTCACTAGTTCTTCCAAATACCGCTAGAGGGAGCCAACATACCACAAGTAATATCTGCATCACACGTTGCTTTTTTTTAAGTGCTTTTTTGTTAAGCGAACTACTGATCAATTTGATACAAGTTTGAGTATCATTATAAAAATGTTTGAAATGAGGTTTCTGGTCACTGTATTTTCACTTGAGGATATATAATTTAGCAAGGATAAGCAAGAAATTTATAATAAAGAACACGTCTTTTTTTCTGTTGTCTTCGAAAAAAAACATACAAAACACATTCCTATTTACAGAGAAGTCCATGTGGAGTTTATTTTGTTATTTTTATTTTATTTATCTCCGTCATTGATGTGTATTTTGATCAATAGACAATTCAACTTTAGCAAGTAAACGCATATTTACATAATTATGCTTGAGAAGGAACAAGATGAAGAAAATCTTATAGTTCCTGCCCCCTTCCACATAATAATAAAATAAAACAACATAATAAGTGCAAAACTTCATCAAGTACAAACCAAACACCTCACGAGAAAATATATACAAAACCAGACAAGAAATAACTAAATTCATAAATATAAAGCGAAATGTAGACACTTACGGCTGTCCATATAATCTTATTGTTCTGCCGTTATAGATTTTTTCTAATTGGAATATATTTATATAATACTTTATCTCATTGAAAAGAGAAGGTACGAATAGAAATCGATGGAACTGAAATTGAAAGGGTGCAGGAAAACAAATTTCTTGGGGTTATAATAGATGACAGGCTGAGTTGCTGAGTCAGACTATGGAGCAGTGTAAGTGAGGAACTCAAGCAAAGTCCAAATATCCACCAGTTTAAAAAAATGTTCAAAAATATGTTGTTTAGCAGGTACAAGGACTAAAAATGCCAAATGGCTACACAAAAGCAAAAATAAAACAGGATAACAAGTTGAAAGTGTGTAGATTTATACGTTGAATCATTAGTTTATTGGATAAACTGAGAAAGTGGTAGGAATCTAAAAAGGTATGCTTCTTCCTACTCCTTTTCGAGCATTCTTTGCTATTGATTTTTTTTGGTTCTATTGGTTTGTTGGTTTGTTTGTTTGTTGTACGGACTTACATATGACACTTTAGTGTTATTTGTTTTATTTTTTATCTTTTTAGTTTTAAATATAAATCAATCAATTGTTGGGTTGTGTCCACAATTTAGGGAGCGCGGTACCTGCGCCTCACGGCAAAAGCCATTGCCAATCACCTGTCATCCAATTTACTCACTGCGTGCTCGTTTGATTTCTTCAGATTTAGGAAAATGCCAAGACACTGAAGCAGAAATTAGACTTACAGAGGTTGGTTGAGTTCAATCATAATTCTCGTTAAGAAAGCTCTGTTTTCAGGAAAGTACAATACAGCGCTGGGCCTTTCAAGAACAGAAAGTCTCCATTCCGAAAAGGCAACGTTCAAGGTTCTTCGGTCAGCTTATATTCAGTCGCACATGCCGGTGTGGGCCGAGTTTGATGGGTGATGAGTCTTTGGGGTGGGGCAAGTTCGCAGGAGATTTTGATTCCATGGGAGTGGGTGCTGCTTCGGTGAGAGCTGGTTCCGTGGGGGTGGGTGCTGATTATGGGCGATTCGGTGCGTGTGTGTGGGGGCTGTTGTCTTCCATCCCGTCTTTCGGCCTTGGCGATCATCTTTGGCCGGGTTCTTGGCTGTCTCCCTCTGGCTCCTGCTGGTTTTATCTCCAAGTGACCTTCCTGTAAACATTCTGCTCCATTCTTGCACATACACTGTCGCACCTCATCCATTCGTCATTCTTTCAGTTTTGTCATTTTGTACGGAATTATGTGAGCTTTTGGCTGTGACATCATCAATTTATTAATGTTCCCTGACTATGCAAAGTTCGTACTCACCACTTACCATGTTTTTGTTTGTTTGTTCTTTTGATACTCCATGTACTTGCTTACGTCAGCATATTCTTAGTTTAATCATGCTTCCAACCATATCTTTTCTTTGTTAGGCAAAATATTTCCCTCTGTCCAGAACGTTCAGCAGTCATCGAAAACTGGCCAAAACATTAGTCAAAACATAAGATACAATCAAGTACTGAACATTTTTAGACGACTTTGGCAGTGTCCGTGATTTCGAGAATCATCAGGCATGCATTAAACAGTTCCTTAAGGGTCATTAAGCTATTCAGGCAATATATCAAAAAACATTTGTTATTTCAAAGTGCTCAGAAATATATATCCGATCATAAAGTTATAAAAACCTTTGTCATTACCACCTATCAAAAATGTCTGGTTATGTCTTCTTTATTGATTTGGTGTGTAGGTATAATTATATGCTTAAAATATTTCTTTTATTGCTTTAATGTGAATATACTTGTCTGCTTATGTACTTTATTCAATGAGGTTTGAGCATATCTGTTTTTGTAGCTCGGCAGGACTTTTTGTATTTCGACCCCATTCCTTCACAATCAATCAATCAATCAATCAATCAATCAATCAATCAATCTGTCTTTTAAACCCACATACAGCTAGCTCCACAGTGACTTAAATATGGCACTTTAAAGTGTTATTGATTGTATTTTATTTGTATTCATTTCCCCCCTCCTTTTATATGTTCGGAATAAAGACTCATCATCAACAGTGATGCATTCATCGATTGTCATACGTTCAACTGCTCTGCATTTCAAGTCACAGCCAACAAACAGGGCCACCCCCCCTCCCTTCTTGTTTCTTCTACGAGGGAAATAACAGAAAACGACAATATAAGAACAAATAATCAATTGCTCTTAAGGAGTAGTATTGGCCTCTTAAACAATAAAGATCTCAATAAGGGACCAAGCATTGCAATTTACGAAATAAAAAAGAAATAAAATCTAACTTCTATACAGAAGAGCTCTTACATATAAGAGGGGGCAGTCAGAAATGTGAAGGGGGCATGTTTTTTTGTTTTTTTTACACATTTTTATCACTGTTTGTGTTTTCATCACGGCAGTTGTTAGCTGTGTGCCCAGATCTCAACCTGGAGAAGTGGATTGCACTCTGTCAGGCGTCTACACTAAGACCTGTCCAGCTTGGGTGTCCCACCTGAAGACTAAATCTTCTGCTGGTATAGCTCTTAGGGTCACTGAGGCAAGCAAACCCCCTGACCACAATAAGGTGGCAATCCCTCAGGGGGCGAACTGAAAAATAAATGAAATAAATAAATGAAAAGTAAAATAAAATATCCTTCCTCCAGATTTCAACAACCAAGCAATAATCATTTTCAACAACATAACATTCATCTTAACTGGATGGCCTAATTCTCAAAATCATTTCAAGCTAAAGGAAAGACTTGTCACTATCATCAATATTTACAAAACTGAAAGGAAGTCTTATGAAAATAAAATCATCAAACATCAAGTTCTCAAACTAATTTATAAAAACAGAAACATTTATAATTTTTTATTTATTAGCTAAATAACTCAAAATAGTTAGGGAACTAATTTGTACAACACAACAGTTACAGAACAGAACATTTAACATAACTTTTTTTCTTCTTTTTTTTAATGTATTTTTTTTATTAGCAACTTAACTAAAATCTCCTCCTTTCTCATTATTTTTTCTCCCCACTCCACTCTACAACAAAATAGTTAGGGAACTAATTTGTACAACATAACAATTACAGAGCAGAACATATAACACATAACTTTTTTTTCTTTTTTTTAATGTATTTTTTTATTAGCAACTTAATAACTAAAATCTCCTCCTTTCTCACTATTTTTTCTCCCCACTCCACTCTACAACACCAGTCTCCTATTTCCTTGTGCAAAGACTCCCACAAATTCATCCATATCCAAGTTACTCGTTATGGACCTCTCATGGGCTAAGATGACCAAATGTATCTTTCGCTTGTGTAACATGGTGCGACGAGAAGGGGTTAGGACACGGTGGCAATGTGGACAAGGAACGCTCACACGATGCTGAAGACACACCAATTACCAGGGCTGTTACATACAATTTATGCAACTCAGGAAAAGCGTCCTTGTACTCCTGTAGGTGTTTACAGACAGTGGATAGGTCTGTTTCATTTGGACATTTCTTGAGCAACATCTGTTTTGCCACAAGAATTCCATTTTTTAGATCATCTGCCACAGTGCCAGCCAGCGCGGACAGAGGATGCAACCCGGCTGAATCTAGAAATGTGCTGGATTTGGGTGCAAGAGTAGATATGGCTCTCATCAGCTCAACGTTCTTCTGAGAAAATCTATTCTCCATTTCTGAAATGGCCCTGTCAAGGATGTTGAGCAGAGATCTTTTCAGAGACTGAGAGGGGGAAATGGTTGGATCGTCCGAGTGTGTATGGCCCACAGTTGAGAGCACGGCACTTTGACCAAGACATTTGCTCATTGTCCTCCTTCTCTTTGGAGGCGGTGCATCGTCCCCAGCAGCTGCCTGAGATGACTCTCCCCAATCCTCGTCTTCACGGAGGCTTTTTAAGGACTCCAGTGCTGCAGCAACAACCTCAGAAGCACCGCACATATCCACAGACTGAGACTGTAGAATTGCATTTGCTGGTTTCAAGACACCAAGCACCAGCACTAGAAACTTTCCAGTCTCAAAGAAGTGACGCCTCGAAATTTGACACAGCAGGCCCGATGCCTCGGTGCACAGGTCAACAGCAGCACTATCATCCTCTGTCATCTCAGATAGGATACTGACAATATGGTCTTGATTGTCAACAATGCACCTTGTCAGCTCATAGTGGCTTCGGATTTCAAGCAGCCTTTTAAGGTTAGGTGCATTCTATTCCTCAGACACATAGTGGTGCTGAAAAAACTTGTACAATGAACTAGAGAGGTTAAAAAATCTCTTTGCACATGGTTCACTCTGTATGGCATGCACAACCACTAAGTGCAGTTGATGGTTGTAGCAGTGGATGTATGGGATATGCCTAGCAATCTTGTTTTGCAGCAGAGCTTGTACACCACCTCTTATCCCGCTCATCACAGAAGCTCCATCATAACACTGGCTAAGTATGTCGTCAGCACTGTAGCCAGCATCAGAAAGGTGTGTCAGTATTTCAGACGTGATGTACTCTGCATCAAGTTGATGCAAGTCAATCAACCCAATAAGATGCTCCTCTGGCATGGAATTGCTGACAAATCTAATCATCACAGACACATTTTCCACATTGCACCTGTCCCTGGTCCCATCACTTTTGAGGCAAAACCCTGCAGAATCAGCATTTTCATATTTTTACATTTACATGTTGAGTGAGGTGTAAACAGTCCAATAGTTGCAGGGGGGCAGGAGGGGGTGTCGACATGGATGTTAACATCAGTGTAGTAGGCAGCCGGCTAACTGTGGAGGTTCGCCGCGGTCCAGGCGACCGTGGGCCGACCGCGCCAGCCTCACCGACACCGTCCTCTCCTTCCTCGCCAGCTCCGCCCGACAGGGCCTCTCCGCTCAACTTATGGCCCGTTGCGGTCCCGGCAACTGCGGCCCGACCGCTCCAGCCTGCACGCTAAAACCAAATGCTAAAAACTCAACTTTAATAATGGCTAAAAAATAAATAAATAAAAACACTAAAACTAAACTAATTCCGGTGGAGAAGCGGTGAACAATCAGCGCCAGCGTCCTCTCCCCAGATTACTTCCTCCAAATGTTCAAATAATAACACATGAAAGCCAAATTGAGCAAATTGGCTATTTCAGAAGTGTGTGTCAAGCGGGTAGCCCTTTGCCTTAATCAGTACCCAGGAAGTAGATCTCGGTTTAAGAAAGGTTGGTGACCCCTGCTCTACAACATGCGTGGCACCTGATACAATTGTGTTTCGTCTCTGCGAGCGGCACTTGTCTTTGTCCTTGTCTCTTATTTAACCTTTTTTGAAATGTTGGCACTCGTATGCGCTGCTGTGACAAGTAAATTTCCCCGCTGTGGAATGAATAAAGTTCTATCATCATCATCAATTGGAAATGTTTCTTATTTCAAATTGAAATGCAGCTGATGCACTTTCTGGGTCATCTCGCTGCTTTTCAGACTCGCACTACTCAACTCGCTACGTTCATTTTAGTATCTCTAAAGTGCTAATTATGATCGTTCTCACTTTGGGCTGTAACAAGACTGATTCATTGTATTTATTCTTATCACTTTATTCTGAGGGCATTTTATTGATCAGTTTGAGCGGAAAGTATTCAATCAATAACGACCATTTGGATCACAAAACATCTAGTTGTCAAGTTATTATTGATGATGGATGTCATGAGAAGTGAGGACAGTTCACAGCAAGTACTGCAAATCATATTTTAGTCAATAGAGGGGGCCACAAGACCGCTACAAGATCTTGTAGCGCCACATCAGCTGGGGCAAAACTGACACTCGTCATCCAAAACGAAATTTGAAAGACAGCAAATTGTTAACAAATGCTTTATTTAAGATAAGAGTGTTAGTGCCGTTAAGTAAACTTCATGTACCTTATCAGCTAGCTTTATAGTAGACGGGAATACATTGCTATAACTGTTGGAAGTTTAAGTTCATACATTTGGAAAATTAAAAAAATGACACAAATCAAAGTGGTGAACACCAGCATAAATATGCAAACGATGAAATATGGAAAAGCCATCGTACATTAATTAAATGTTATACAGGAGAGTATGTAATTAATAATTAACATTTCACGATAATGGAAATAAAATTGTATCTAATCTTTCCAAGAAAATCTTTATATAGTCTCCTGAATATTATATAAATAATAAATACTCGAGTTGTTCGAATTGTTTATTTTTATTCATTTATTTTTGGCAAATTAAAAAGTGAGAACAGAGTAGGCAATCAGTGATTTGTAACAAAACTGGCCAGAGTTGAATCTTTCATCCAGCGCTCCACTTTTCCACATGCAATATGGCGGAAAAGTTGACCTACGTTCAGCAATTAAGCTGGGTTTATGGATATTTTCAATGATAAAAGCCATCGACGGTCACGTGATTTCACGGAAAGCCAAACTTTAATTTACGTTGTAGTTACGCAGCCCACCAGGGGGCGGCGCTGTTTCAACGAGTGGTTTATTTATATATATATATATATGTTTTTAAGACGCGCACACACACGCACAGTCATATGCGGGAGTCGAACTCATGGTCCATGCACACAAGACAGTCGAGTGTACCACGACACTTTCAGCCATCCTCAGTTTATTAACATACTGTTGGAGTGAGTGACGTCATCGCCAGGCTGAATTGGCTTGCCTGAAAGGTAATCGAAGCGCGTCCTGCGCTTCGCTGTTCTTTCCGCGTTCGCCTGTTGGACGACGAGTCGCAACTATGACCGAATACCCTGCTTGACGAAAATCGAGAAACAACTTGATGATTACAATGAATTTACTTGCATTCTTTGTTTTGGCTGTGCAAATATACAGCGTGACGCCTGGTAAGTTGGACTTTTCGGTTTATTATTCTAAAGATTGACGCTCTTGATTTGGAAGTGACGCAGTCATTATTGTTTATTGCTTTCGTTTTCGCCACTCGTCTGTTGCGTCGGCATTTTAAGTTCTTCCACCTGAACGCCCGTTTTGTCGGAGTTATACGGGAATACATAGCTATTATTATGAATGTAAGAAAGTTGGAAAACTTGAAAATGGCACAAATCAAAGTGATGTGCCCCAGCATAAATATGCAATCGATGAAATATGGAAAAGCCTACGCACAAGAATGAAATGTTGTACAGGGGAGTCGTTGCAATTCATAATTAACATTTCACAGTCATGGCAATAAACATGTGTCTCATCTTTCAGAAAAAAACATTGTATAGCCTCCTTACATTATAATGTCGATAAGAGTCATCATGTCTCCGTAAATGATATAAGGCAGTTCTTTTGTTCAGACAAGCGACATTTTTGTACATTTTTCCTGCTGACAGTTTCGACTGTGAGGAAGACTGGAGACACAATCGAAACTGTCAGCAGGTAACATCTAAAAGTGTTTCACTTGTCCGAACAAAAGGATTGCCTCATATTATTAATGGATTTTTTGTTTTTACAAATGAAGGAGGTTGGCAAAAGTTACGTCATTCGATTTCTTTCATCAGTGGATGTCAATCACTGCTGAGGGGCATCAAATATCTCGCTTAGGGCGTCACACTGAAATCCAACATATTAACAACTGGGAGAAAAAAACAAAGGCAGGTTGTCAAATTCAAGTTTGACAAGTTTGACAAGTTTGTGCGGAAGAACGCGTTTGGAGAAACATGACATTTCCAATTTCAAGTGCTGCAAAGTTCCAACTGCAGGCCGAATCATTGAAAATATGAAGATTGATTTGATCATGTGTGTCATTTTTGTGTTTGCCTTCCAGTCATTCACACGCTCAATTATTTCATGACGGGCTCTCAAGTTGCAAAGCTACCAGAGTACTGGGAGGCCGCGTATGTTGACGGCGTTCAGATTCTGCACTTTGACAGCAACCACAGGAAAGCAAAAGCAAAACAAGACTGGGTGGACAAAATCACAGAAGATGATCCGCACTACTGGGAGAGAGAGACGGCGATCAGTATTCAGACTGAGCAGATCTTCAAAGTCAGCATTGAAAACATTAAAAAGCGCTTCAACCAAACTGGAGGTTTGTTTACGTCCAACCTTCTGCTCGTCAAATGACACTTTTTCTGTCACTGCTGGCTTCTCTCTGATCATCGTCCTCGCTGAATCTTGTGCGCCATCCTTTCAGGTGTTCACATGTATCAGTGGATGTACGGCTGTGAATGGAATGATGAGACTGGGGAGGTTGATGGTTGGGAGCACCACAGTTACGATGGAGAAGACTTCATATCATTTGAGCTGAAGACGATGAGCTGGATCGCAGCACATCCGCAAGCTTTCATCACCAAACTCAAGTGGGACCAAGACGACGGGTTCAATCAATACTGGAAGAATATTCTCACTGAGGTGTGTCCTTTACGGTTGAAGAAGCACGTGAGCAACGGGAGGGAGTTCCTGACCAGAACCGGTACATTGTCCTCTCACGCCTTCTCTGCGTCTTTCAAGCTCACACACAATGTCCATCTTTGCCGCTCTTTCAAGTTGTTTCTTTTCCTCCATGCACATCCTCCACTCTTCTCTCCATCTTTGCGCGCAGAGCTTCCCACGGTGTCTCTCCTGCAGAAGACGCCTTCCTCTCCGGTCACCTGCCACGCCACGGGTTTCTACCCCAGGACGTCGGACCTCTTTTGGAGGAAGGACGGCGAGCAGATCCACGAGGACGTGGAGATGGGGGAGACCCTCCCCAACCACGACGGAACCTTCCAGACCACGGCCGACCTGAAAGTGGAGCTGACGCCCGATGCGGAGGGCCGCTACGAATGCGTGTTCAAACTGGATGGCGTCCGGGAGGAGATGGTCACCAAGCTGTACGCCAGAAGCATCCTGAGCAACGCGCGCATCCAGGGTGAGCAATGCGTCGGACACGGCTCGGCGTCACGCCCACAGTCGTTCACGTGTCTTGTTTTGTTGCCATGTGAAGAAGAGGAAGACAGGAAGAAGGCGGTGGCCATCGCTGTCCCGCTGGTGGTCCTGGCTCTGGTGGCGGTGGCGGTGGCGCTGGGGGTGTTCCTGGCCAAGCGTCGCAAAAGCCAAAAAGGTGAACGTCGACACAAATGTTTGCTCCGTTTGTGGCGATTCCTAATCTCCTCTCGCTTCTCTTCCATTTCAGCCATTTACGTTCCAGCTTGTAAGTGAGACGTTTTGCCCTTCCTTTTTTGGAAAAAATGGCAATGCCTTGAATGTATTTTCTTTTATGCTCCCTCAGGCAATGCCTCATCTTCTGAGCCGGACTGAATGAACCCCACTAAGGTTGAAGGGATGTCTTCTTTTCTTGGGTGCCACGCTTGATTGAATCATCGCATTCCAACTGTATGAAATATTTGGAAATGTTTCTTATTTCAAATTGAAATGCAACAGTTTTTCAAGTGCAGTGAATTGTAATTGTATTTACTTCACTAGTTCTTCCAAATACCGCTAGAGGGAGCCAACATACCACAAGTAATATCCGCATCACACGTTGCTTTTTTTGAAGTGCTTTTTTGTTAAGCGAGCTACTGATTAATTTGATATAAGTTTGAGTATCATTATAAAAATATTTGAAATGAGGTTTCTGGTCACTGTATTTTCACTTGTGGATATATAATTTAGCCAGGATAAGCAAGAAATTTCTGATAAAGAACACGTCTTTTTTCTGTTGTCTTCTAAAAAAAAGCATACAAAACACATTCCTATTTACAGAAAAGTCCATGTGGAGTTTATTTTGATGTTTTTATTTTATTTATCTCCGTCATTGATGTGTATTTTGATCAATAGACAATTCAACTTTAGCAAGTAAACGCATATTTACATAATTATGCTTGAGAAGGAACAAGATGAAGAAAATCTTATAGTTCCTGCCCCCTTCCACATAATAATAAAATAAAACAACATAATAAGTGCAAAACTTCATCAAGTACAAACCAAACACCTCACGAGAAAATATATACAAAACCAGACAAGAAATAACTAAATTCATAAATATAAAGTGAAATGTCAACTCTTACGGCTGTCCATATAATCTTATTGTTCTGTCGTTATGGATTTTTTTTCAACTGGAATATATTTTTACAATACTTTATCTCATTGAAAAGAGAAGGTACGAATAGAAATCGATGGAACTGAAATTGAAAGGGTGCAGGAAAACAAATTTCTTGGGGTTATAATAGATGACAGGCTGAGTTGCTGAGTCAAACTATGGAGCAGTCTAAGTGAGGAACTCAAGCAAAGTCCAAATATCCACTGTTCTGCCCTCAGAATTGTTTTCATGATGTAAGAAATGTTTTCTATGTAAAGAAGCATACGCAATGGTTATTTGTCGTTCGGAAGCAAAGCGGAAATGTATTTTGAAATGCACCGGAAGCTGCGCATGTTTTTGTTGAAGCGACTTGACAACTGATGAGTTGAGAGACGTTAGGGCTACTCGCGTCATCTAAGCGAATCTTTGTTTATAAAATAAGAATATTCATAGAATAAACTAAGTGTGTTTGTTGTTTCACTTGCAGTTTCACTCGTGTTTAACACTGAACAGAAATAAAGGGAGCAAGACGCTCTGAATCCTGGCGCAAGTGTTCTATACATGAGTTGGGCTGGCTGATGAACTGTGACAACGAAAAGATTCAAACATGGCCGCCAAATCGACGACACGGAGACGGTAGACTTTGAAGAGAATTCACGTCGACCTTCATCTTCCAAGTCATCAGTCCACAGTCGATCGAGAGCTAGTGCTACCTTCAAACGCTCGTCATCCTACAATTCCGTTCTGGAGGCAGCTGCCAGAGCTTCGGCTGAAGCAGCGGCAACCAAGGTAGCCTAGTCAAGGAAGCAGTTGGAAATTAAAAGGCAACGAGCTAGGCTAGACATAGATTTAGAAGAATTAGAAATTGAAAAGGAAGCAGAAGATTATGTGCAAAGCCAAACGCAGCTCAACGCGCAGTCCCTTGTAGCCTACAGTGTTGTCTGGCGCCGCGAAGCCACACATAGTCCACCACCTGCGGCAGCTGAGGAGAGGTCCTCACACAACGTCTGCAGACCATCAGTGAATGAGGAACGTGAGGAAAAGGAGCAGTTCCAAGAGGCAATCAACACTCCGTATTATGCCCCCCCCCCCATTTCATGGTGCAGTCAGACCTTGTGAGTCCAGCCTCCTACGACAGTCATCAGCCACACCGACGACACCACCACGCATGGATGACTTCAGGCCTTTGCGTGATAACTTCAGGCCTCTTCAGAGTGACATCGGAACCCCGACTCAGCCTTCACATGCAGCAAGGCACACATCTGCCCCAAAGCCACCTGACAGTCCACATATGCAACAAGGTCAGTATTCTCCTCCTCATGCCAGCCCTCCACACATGATAGACTTTGCCAAGTTTCTTGCTCGCAGAGAATTAGTGACGACTGGCCTCACAAAATGTGATGATATGCCAGAGAAGTCCTCATTCCTAAATGCAACACAAGGCTTAGGTTTATCATACAGTGAGGAGCTGGACCTCTTGGTGAAGTGGCTCGGTAAAGACTCGTCTGAACATGTAAAGAGGATCCGTGCTGTTTATGTCACCGAGCTCAAAGCTGCTCTACAACTGTCCTGGGATAGACGGCGTGAATGCTATGGCGCACCAGAAATAATTGAAAACGCCCTGTTCAAAAGAGTGGACGATTTTCCCCGTCTGACAACACGAAGCTAAGATTGCTCAGTGATCTCCTCATGGAGCTATTAGCAGCCAAAAACGATGGATATCTTCCTGGCCTTGCATACCTCGACACGCCTCGTGGGATAAAGCCTATTGTGGAGAAGTTACCTTCAGGCCTGCAGGAGAAATGGCTCGGTGTAGGCTCAAAGTACAAGGAGCGCTACAGGACATCTTTCCCTCCCTTTTCGTTTTTGGTGGACTTTGTGTACGGCCAAGCCAAGGCTCGAAATGACCCAAACTTCAGCCTGTCCATCAGTAGCCAGCCGTACAGCAAAGGTGAGGAAGCTCCATTCAAGCCAAGTGAATTTAAGACTGCTGTGCGCAAAACAGACGTGTCTGGTACCACTGATGCAAACGCCTTAAACTCTACGGACGATGGAAAGGAAAACAATGAGCCGGCTCGTGATTGCCCTGTGCGCAAGAAAACGCGCCCATTGGAAATATGCAGATCATTTAGAGCAAAAACATTACAGGAAAGAAAAGACCACCTTGCCAAGGATTGTCAGGCATCATTGAAATGTGGTGAGTGCGACAGCCAAAGACACAGCTCCGCGATGCACCCAGACACCTCTCTGCCTCCCGATCAATCGGCCCTTCCACAAATCGGTTTAAAGTCCGCTTTCCAGGCGCCGCTGGGTTGGACTGGATTCTCAATATGGCTTTCTTCCACCGGGGACGGTCCATGGCCATCTCGTGGTTGAGAGTCCTATACTGAGAACATTTTTGGAGCAAAACCTTTTACAGCCGGATGCCCTTCCTGACACCAACCCAAGGGGAAATTGATTTTCTGTCGGGGTTGACTCCCTTAGCCCATTCCTCCATGAGAGATATGATACGTGCACACAAAGTGAGAGATCAAGTCAATGGTCCTCATAACGCACCTTTTGCCCAGCGCCTGGACTTAGGCTGGGTCATTATAGGCGAAGTCTGCCTGGACAACGCCCACAAGCCAACCCTGAGCATCTTCAAAACTCATGTGCTTCAAAATGGACGTCCGTCACTTCTCATTTCAAAAACGCTGAGATGAAAGAGCAGTTTTCCTCCTTCGTGGAAAAGCTTTTTGAAAACAACCATGCAGAGGTTGCCTCATCCATTGACGACACAAACGAATGCTGGTACCTGGCCTTTTTTGGTGTGTACCACCCCCAGAAGCCTGGGCAAATACGGGTCGTGTTTGACTCAAGCGGAGGTGGAGCAGTTGGTGGGCCGGTGCAGAGACAATAGCCTGATCCTGAATGTGGAGAAGACGAAGGAGATCATCGTCGACTTCAGGAAAAACCAGCCTCACCACGCTCCACTGATCATCAACAGCTCAGCTGTGGAGGTGGTCAGCAGCACTAAATTCCTGGGGGTCCACATCACAGACGACCTCACCTGGACTGTGAACACCACGAGACTGGTCAAGAGGGCACAGAAGCGCTTGTACTTCCTGCGGAGGATGAGGAGAGCCCACCTGCCCCCACCCGTCATGAGGACGTTCTACAGAAGCACCATAGAGAGCATTCTGACAAGCTGTCTCGGTGTGGTGTGGAGGTTGCAGCGCCTCCGATTGGAAGAACGTGAGGAGAGTGGTGAGGACAGCAGAGAGGATCATCGGGGCTCCTCTTCCCTCCATTCAGGACATGTCATCCCAGCGCTGCGTGTCCCGAGCCCGTAACATTATCAGTGACCCGTCACACCCCCACCATGGACTGTTCTCCCTGCTGCCCTCTGGGAAGAGGTTTCGCAGCATCCGCTGCAGGTCCACCAAGTTCTGCAATAGCTTTTTCCCTGCTGTCGTCAGACAGTTGAACATTCAAACGTAGCATTCCTCTGCACACTTGTAAATACTGTTTTTGTCTCCTGCACTGTTTACATACTTTATCACTGCTGCACTTTGTACTTTATAATTATCTTATTTCATATTTTTATATAGAATGTCACTTTTTTAACCAGCCGAAATACCACTACATTGTTGAAAGCCGTATGCAACGAAATTTCGTTTTGTACACACCTAGTGTTGACAAAATGACAAAGTTCTGTCTAAGTCTAAGTCTAAGTCTTTATTTTATATTTTTATATATAATGTTACTCTTATTCAACCGCAATATCACCACATTGTGAAAGCTGTATGCAACGAAATTTCGTTTTGTATGCACCCTGTGTAGACAAAATGACAATAAAGTTTGTCTAAGTCTAAGTCAAGCGCCCGACTGAACGGCCTCTCCCTCAACTCAGTGCTTCTCACAGGGCCCGACCTGAATAACACTCTGCTTGGCGTGCTGCTACGTTTCAGGAAATATCTCATTGCTGTCACTGTGGACATCCAGCAGATGTTTTATGGATTCCTGGTGAGGCATGAGCACAGAGATTACCTCAGATTTCTGTGGCACAATGACCTGTCTAAAAAGGTTCAAGAGTACCGCTTGCGGGTACACGTCTTCGGCAACAGCCCATCGCCTGCAGTATGGACTACCACGTGCTGCTAAGAAAGGTGAAGCAAGGTATGGCACTGACACAACACAGTTTGTGCATAGACATTCCTACGTTGATGATGGACTCGTGTCACTGCCCACCGAGTCTGCTGCCATAGACCCGCTGAAACGTACCTGTGCCTCACTCGCCGAGTCTAATTTGAGGCTGCGCAAAATAGCATCGAACAGTGTCACTGTGATGAAAGCTTTCGAACCTGAAAAACTGGCCTCTGGCATTAGAGAGCTGGGGCAGGACGATGGTTCTCTCCCTGCGCAGAGGAGCCTAGGCTTATGCTGGGACATTAACACAGACATGCTCACCTTTGAGGTAGCCATTGCTGATAAGCCTTACACTCGCCGTGGGGCGCTGTCAGTTGTCAACAGCGTCTTCGACCCTCTGGGTCTGGCCGCCCCAGTGACCATCAAAGGCAGGCTGCTACTGACACAAAAGCCAGAACTGCTTGCTCCTCCGGGCGAGTTTGCGGGTTTAGACCTTCTGAGAGGCCAGTGGAGGCAAGTGCAGGCGCTGGCGAACGAATTCTGGAACCGTTGGAGAAGTGAGTACCTGAGCACTCTCCATCCAAGACGTAAATGGCACAGGACACGCCGCGACCTTCAACCTGGGGACATTGTGCTGCTAAAGCAAACTCAAGTGCCAAGGAATGAGTGGCCGATGGCTATGGTCATATCCACCTCCGAGAGCAGCGATGCAAGGGTCCGGAAGGTTGAGGTGAAAACATCATCCCAAGGCACCTCGAAGACTTACCTGCGGCCCATTTCTGAAGTGGTCATTCTCATGGAAAAGGCGGATTAAAAGTGGACTGAGAAAAAGGAAAGTAGTTTCAAAGGTTCGTGGCATTACATGCCAGACGGGGAGTGTTCTGCCCTCAGAATTGTTTTCATGATGTAAGAAATGTTTTCTATGTAAAGAATCATACACAATGGTTATTTGTCGTTCGGAAGCAAACCGGAAGTGTATTTTGAAATGCACCGGAAGCTGCGCATGCTTTTGTCGAAGCGACTTGACAACTGATGAGTTGAGAGACGTTAGCGTTACTCGCGTCATCGAAGCGAATCTTTCTCCTCTCCTTATGCTCACGGAATCAACAGCTGTAAGTTATCATTGTTTTATTGGATAACTTTATTATTGTTTATAAGATAAGAAGAAGATTCATGGGAGAAACTAAGTGTGTTTGTTGTTTCACTTGCAGTTTCACTCGTTGTGTTTAACACTGAACAGAAATAAAGGGAGCAAGACGCTCTGAATCCTGGCTCAAGTGAGTTGGGCTGGCTGATGATCTGTGACAACGTACACGAAGTATATTAAAGCTTGGCGTACATCAGGTGTCAAACTCAAGGCCCGGGGGCCAGATACGGCCCGCCACATCATTTTAAGTGGCCCGCAAAGACAAATTGTGCATCAAATTCGTGTCATTACTAGAATTGTCTTCACTTTTAATATATATATATATTTTTTTAATATTTGACCAGTTTTTACTCGTCTGATTTGAAAACGAGTTATTTGTCAGTTTGTTTTGTAGCTTTTACTGGATATAATATGAGGTGCTCATACATTAATTTGGGTTGACAGTCATAATGGCCCTCCGAAAGAAGTTATGACTACAATGCGGCTCGCGAAGAAAATGAGTTTGACACCCCTGGCGTACATAATACCAAAGTGAGGCATATGCGGATATGATTTTTGTCCACTTGGGGTCACCGTTCTCACGCTTAACAGTAGGATTGTGTCTGTGCTTGAATGCGTTTTTGGACTTGATACACGCTTTTAGCTGATCATAGCGAACATCTGTTGTTGTTTTTTCTCCCCTCTCTTAGGAGCTCCTGACTCTGGAAGCTTCGAATTCCGCCCCGGAAAAGGAAATCAAAGCGTTAAAAAAAGAGATCCGGCACTACAACAGCGCCCTGGAGCGCCACCGGCCCTTTTGTGTCCTCCGAGGTTCCGTGCAGGTGGACGCCCTCCAGACTTCCACGTCTGTCACCTCCAAAGCGGAGCTTGGTGAAAACCCTCATCCAATGCCCTCATCTGATTTAGTCCCTTCCTCCCTGTTTACACACGCTCCTCATTCGCTGTTTAGCAATGACGCCCACATAGAATTACCCTCGTCCACCTTCTCCACGCTTCACCCCGAAGACATCCTCTCAGTCACATCTGAAATGTTCCCCATTGAAGATCCGGGAGCGCCGCCGCTCGACCCGCATCAATACAAGAACGCTTTAATATCGGCGCAGACCAACGGCGATGGGACCTTAAAGCCGAGTCAGATAACGCCAACGCTCGAGTCCCTGCCGTGTTCGATTCCCGTTCCGCCCAACACTCCAGACGGATTTTTCCCTTTAAACACACCTTTGGTGGAGCCGTACCCGGAAGAGCTGTCGCTATCTACCTTCCTGGAGGAAAATGACTGGATTCTGAATGCGGACAATAATCCCACCACTCTTTAAGGTCAACCAAAAAAAAAAGGTCGTGGTGTTCTTTTTTTTGGCCTAAGTACCCGTGGAAACTACAGGATTATGACACGGGGCCCTCTTTACTTTCACTTGTGTTCTCTTGTGTTATTTCCTTTTTTCAAGGGGGCGCAGGGGACACATTCTATGTTCATTTGCATATTTATTTATTTAATCTCAATGAGTAACATTGGCTGTCAACTGATCCACTGATTTCACAGTTATTTTTTGGTGCAATTTTCGCAAAGCAGCTATTGTGAACTAACTAAATGAAGAGTAATAAAAATGGCTTGATTAGAAATATTAGATTTCTGATGCTTCATTTTTAAAGGTAGGAGATAAGTGAGGATTTTCAAACTAGTTTCTGAGTAGGGTTTTATAGTAGGCTTAGGGTTTCAGACTACAATTAGGGTTTCAAAGTGGGGTTTTAAAATGGGGTTATGGTTTCAAATGAGATTTTCAGACGAGGGTTGGAGTTTTAAATTCAAGCTTTCAAAGTAGCGTTTTAATTTACATTTAGAGTTTAAAATTGGGGTTTTCATTAGATTTATTTATTTTGTGGCAGAGGTCTTTTAGAAATATGCTGGGAACAATACAAAAAAAGTCATTGGCATTTCATTGCTTTAGAGATTTTTATTGTATGTGATCAATGAATTCGGTACCACCCTCCAGTTTGAGACGCAGACTGACGCCATCTTGTGGTCACAAGTGGTTCTGTCTTAGGATGCACGTTCATTGTACATCATTACAAAACGTGGTAAAAAAAAATTCTAACTAACAAAAAACTGTTCTGTACATGGTCATTTTTCCAATCAAAAAATAGGGACAAGGTGATGTTTTTGTCATTTGTGATGTCATGAGGATTTGTCTCTGAACTAAGAACTGAACAAGTTCGTTAAGTACGGTTTCAAACTAGGGTTAGGGTTTTCAACTAGGGTTTCCAACTCAGGTTACGGTTTTAAACTAGGGTTTCAAATTAGATTTAGGTTTTCAAAGTAGGGTTTCATACTAAGGACACGGTTTCAAAGTAAGGTTTAAAGCTCGGGTTTAAAACTAGGGTTAGGGTTTTAAAGTAGGGTTTCAAATTAGATTTAGGTTTTCAAAGTAGGGTTTCATACTAAGGACACGGTTTCAAAGTAAGGTTTAAAGCTCGGGTTTAAAACTAGGGTTAGGGTTTTAAAGTAGGGTTTAAAACTAAGTTTAGGGTTTCAAAGTAGGTTTTAAAACTAGGATTAGGGTTTCAAAGTAGGGTTTCATATTAGGGTTTGGGTTTCAAATGAAGGTTTCATACTAGGGTCAGGGTTTCAAAGTAGGGTTTAAAGTTAGTTTGAAACCCTGGTTTAAAATCCTAACCCTAGTTTGAAACATTACTTTGAAACCCTAACCCTGTCAATTTTAACATAAATACATACAAAAAAAAATTGTGTATCAATAAATGTATAATAAACCTTATCCTTAGTTCATTAACTAATAGTTTCAAACATCTAAATACTATATTAATAGTATAAATGACATACAGAAAATATATATAAATGTGTGCGTGTGTTGTGGGTAACATGTAGATGTAGCTAAAGTATACATTCAGGAAATATGTTTTTAGAACTCATTATTATAACAACATTTATACAACAAGGTACAAGTGTACATACTGTAAATATGTTTTTAGAAATATTTTCTTATTACAAGATTTTTTAGAACAAGGTACGATACTGTAAATATGCTTTTGGACCTCTTATTATTATAACAACTTTTTTTAAAACAAGGTACAAGTGTACGTACTGCATTGTGTGGTAAAAATTTAAATAAAATCGAACTAAAAATCTAACTTAAACGCAGGTACCTGAGTACAAATATAAGATCTTAAAAGGGCACATTTCTTTCTTTTATATTACACATCCTTTTTTTTTTTGGTAAACAAAACTGGCCATAGTTGAATCTTTCACCCAGCGCTCCACTTTTCCACATGCAATATGGCGGCAAAGTTGACCTACGTTCAGCAATCAAACTGGGTTTATGGATATTTTCAATGATAAAAGCCCTCGACGATCACGTGATTTCACGGAAAACCAAACTTTAATTTACGTTGTAGTTACGCAGCCCACCAGGGGGCGGCGCTGTTTCAACGAGTGGTTTATATATATATATATATATATATATACTATATATATTTTAAGACGCGCCCGCGCACGCACACACACGCACAGTCATATGCGGGAGTCGAACTCATGGTCCATGCACACAAGACAGTCGAGCCATCCCCACACACAGTTTATTAACATACTGTAGGACTGAGTGACGTCATCGCCGGGCTGAACTCCAATTGGCTTGCCTGAGAAGTAATCGAAGCGCGTCCTGCGCTTCGCTGTTGTTCCGCGTTCGCCTCTTGGACGACGAGTCGCAACTATGACCGAATACCCTGCTTGACGAAAATCGAAAAACACATTGATGATTGGAATGAATTTACTTGCATTCTTTGTTTTGGCTGTGCAACTATACAGCGTGAAGCCTGGTAAGTTGGACTTTTCGGTTTATTGTTCTAAAGATTGACGCTCTTGATTTGGAAGTGACGCAGTCATTATTGTGTATTGCTTTCGTTTTCGCCACTCGTTTGTTGCGTCGGCATTTTAAGTTCTTTCACCTGAACGCCCGCTTTGTCAGTTATACGGGAATATATTGCTATTATTATAAATGTAATAAAGTTGGAAAACTTAAAAATGGCACAAATCAAAGTGATGTGCCCCAGCATAAATATGCAATCGATGAAATATGGAAAAGCCTACGCACAAGAATGAAATGTTGTACAGGGGAGTCTTTGCAATTCATAATTAACATTTCACAGTCATGGCAATAAAAATGTGTCTCATCTTTCAGAAAAAAACATTGTATAGCCTCCTTACATTATAATGTCGATAAGAGTCATCATGTCTCCGTAAATGATATAAGGCAGTTCTTTTGTTCAGACAAGTGACATTTTTTTTAGATGTTACCTGCTGACAGTTTCGACTGTGAGGAAGACTGGAGACACAGTCGAAACTGTCAGCAGGTAACATCTAAAAGTTGTACTAAGTTCATCTTGTTTTTCCTTTTCAATTACTTCACTGGTTCTTCTATATCAAACAAATTATTTTAGGTGTATTTACCTGACATGTTCTTCCGCCTTCATCAGATCTGATGAAGGCGGAAGAACCCGCCGAAACATGTCAGTTAAATACACCTAAAATAATTTGTTTGATATAGAAGAACCAGTGAAGTAACATCTAAAAGTGTTTCACTTGTCTGAACAAAAGGATTTCCTCATATTATTATTGGATTTTTTGTCTGCAAATTAAAGAGAATGGCAAAAGTTATGTCATTAGATTTCTTTCATCAGTGGATGTCAATCACTGCTGAGGGGCATCGAATATCTCGCTTAGGGCGTCACACTGAAATCTTAACATATTAACAACTGAAAGAAAAAAACAAAGGCAGGTTGTCACATTCAAGTTTGACAAGTTTGTGCGGAAGAACACGTTTGGAGAAACATGACATTTCCAATTTCAAGTGCTGCAAAGTTCCATCTGCAGGCAGAATCATTGAAAATATGAAGATTGATTTGATCATGTGTGTCATTTTTGTGTTTGCCTTCCAGTCATTCACACGTTCAATTATTTCTCGACGGGCTCTCAAGTTGCAAAGCTACCAGAGTACTGGGAGGCCGCGTATGTTGACGGCGTTCAGATTCTGCACTTTGACAGCAACCACAGGAAAGCAAAAGCGAAACAAGACTGGGTGGACAAAATCACAGAAGATGATCCGCACTACTGGGAGAGAGAGACGGCGGGCAGTATTCGTGAGGAGCAGGTCTTCAAAGTCAACATTGAAACCGCTAAAAAGCGCTTCAACCAAACTGGAGGTTTGTTTACGTCCAACCTTCTGCTCGTCAAATGACCCTTTTTTTGTCACTGCTGGCTTCTCTCTGATCATCGTCCTCGCTGAATCTTGTGCGCCATCCTTTCAGGTGTTCACATGCTTCAGTGGATGTACGGCTGTGAATGGAATGATGAGACTGGGGAGGTTGATGGTTGGGAGCACCACAGTTACGATGGAGAAGACTTCATATCATTTGAGCTGAAGACGATGAGCTGGATCGCAGCACATCCGCAAGCTTTCATCACCAAACTCAAGTGGGACCAATTGGAAGAGAGGAATCAATACAATAAGAATTTTTTCACTGAGGAGTGTCCTTTATGGTTGAAGAAGCACGTGAGCAACGGGAGGGAGTTCCTGACCAGAACCGGTACATTGTCCTCTCACGCCTTCTCTGCGTCTTTCAAGCTCACACACAATGTCCATCTTTGACGCTCTTTCAAGTTGTTTCTTTTCCTCCATGCACATCCTCCACTCTTCTCTCCATCTTTGCGCGCAGAGCTTCCCACGGTGTCTCTCCTGCAGAAGACGCCTTCCTCTCCAATCACCTGCCACGCCACGGGTTTCTACCCCAGGACGTCGGACCTCTTTTGGAGGAAGGACGGCGAGCAGATCCACGAGGACGTGGAGATGGGGGAGACCCTCCCCAACCACGACGGAACCTTCCAGACCACGGCCGACCTTAAAGTGGAGCTGACGCCCGCCGCGGAGGGCCGCTACGAATGCGTGTTCAAACTGGATGGCGTCCGGGAGGAGATGGTCACCAAGCTGTACGCCAGAAGCATCCTGAGCAACGTGCGCATCCAGGGTGAGCCACGCGTCAGACACGGCTCGGCATCACGCCGACAGTCGTTCACGTGTCTCGTTTTGTTGCCATGTGAAGAAGAGGAAGACAGGAAGAAGGCGGTGGCCATCGCTGTCCCGCTGGTGGTCCTGGCTCTGGTGGCGGTGGCGGTGGGGGTGTTCCTGGCCAAGCGTCCCAAAAGCCAAAAAGGTGAACGACGACACAAATGTTTGCTCCGTTTGTGGCGATTCCTAATCTCCTCTCGCTTCTCTTCCATTTCAGCCAATTACGCTCCAGCTTGTAAGTGAGACGTTTTCCGCTTGCTGTTTTGAAAAAATGCCAATGCCTTGAATGTATTTTCTTTATGCTCCCTCAGCCAGCGCCTCATCTTCTGAGCAGGATTGAATGAACCTCACTAAGGTTGAAGGGATGTCTTCTTTTCTTGGGTGCCACGCTTGATTGAATCATCGCATTCCAACTGTATGAAATATTTGGAAATGTTTCTTATTTCAAATTGAAGTGCAACAGTTTTACAAGTGCAGTGAATTCTAATTGTATTTACTTCACTAGTTCTTCCAAATACCGCTAGAGGGAGCCAACATACCACAAGTAATATCTGCATCACACGTTGCTTTTTTTTAAGTGCTTTTTTGTTAAGCGAACTACTGATCAATTTGATATGAGTTTGAGTATCATTATAAAAATGTTTGAAATGAGGTTTCTGGTCACTGTATTTTCACTTGTGGATATATAATTTAGCAAGGATAAGCAAAAAATTTATGATAAAGAACACGTCTTTTTTCTGTTGTCTTCTAAAAAAAAAATACAAAACACATTCCTATTTACAGAGAAGTCCATGTGGAGTTTATTTTGTTATTTTTATTTTATTTATCTCCGTCATTGATGTGTATTTTGATCAATAGACAATTCAACTTTAGCAAGTAAACGCATATTTACATAATTATGCTTGAGAAGGAACAAGATGAAGAAAATCTTATAGTTCCTGCCCCCTTCCACATAATAATAAAATAAAACAACATAATAAGTGCAAAACTTCATCAAGTACAAACCAAACACCTCACGAGAAAATATATACAAAACCTGACAAGAAATAACTAAATTCATAAATATAAAGTGAAATGTCAACTCTTACGGCTGTCCATATAATCTTATTGTTCTGTCGTTTCAGATTTTTTTCAATTGGAATATATTTATACAATACTTTATCTCATTGAAAAGAGAAGGTACGAATAGAAATCGATGGAACTGAAATTGAAAGGGTGCAGGAAAACAAATTTCTTGGGGTAGATGACAGGCTGAGTTGCTGAGTCAGACTATGGAGCAGTGTAAGTGAGGAACTCAAGCAAAGTCCAAATATCCACCAGTTTAAAAAAATGTTCAAAAATATGTTGTTTAGCAGGTACAAGGACTAAAAATGCCAAATGGCTACACAAAAGCAAAAATAAAACAGGATAACAAGTTGAAAGTGTGTAGATTTATACGTTGAATCATTAGTTTATTGGATAAACTGAGAAAGTGGTAGGAATCTAAAAAGGTATGCTTCTTCCTACTCCTTTTCGAGCATTCTTTGCTATTGATTTTTTTTGGTTCTATTGGTTTGTTGGTTTGTTTGTTTGTTGTACGGACTTACATATGACACTTTAGTGTTATTTGTTTTATTTTTTATCTTTTTTAGTTTTAAATATAAATCAATCAATCAATCAATCAATCAATCAATTGTTGGGTTGTGTCCACAATTTAGGGAGCGCGGTACCTGCGCCTCACGGCAAAAGCCATTGCCAATCACCTGTCATCCAATTTACTCACTGCGTGCTCGTTTGATTTCTTCAGATTTAGGAAAATGCCAAGACACTGAAGCAGAAATTAGACTTACAGAGGTTGGTTGAGTTCAATCATAATTCTCGTTAAGAAAGCTCTGTTTTCAGGAAAGTACAATACAGCGCTGGGCCTTTCAAGAACAGAAAGTCTCCATTCCGAAAAGGCAATGTTCAAGGTTCTTCGGTCAGCTTATATTCAGTCGCACATGCCGGTGTGGGCCGAGTTTGATGGGTGATGAGTCTTTGGGGTGGGGCAAGTTCGCAGGAGATTTTGATTCCGTGGGAGTGGGTGCTGCTTCGGTGAGAGCTGGTTCCGTGGGGTGGGTGCTGATTATGGGCGATTCGGTGTGTGTGTGGGGGGGCTGTTGTCTTCCATCCCGTCTTTCAGCCTTGGCGATCATCTTTGGCCGGGTTCTTGGCTGTCTCCCTCTGGCACCTGCTGGTTTTATCTCCAAGTGACCTTCCTGTAAACATTCTGCTCCATTCTTGCACATACACTGTCGCACCTCATCCATTTGTCATTCTTTCAATTTTGTCATTTTGTACGGAATTATGTGAGCTTTTGGCTGTGACATCATCAATTTATTAATGTTCCCTGACTATGCAAAGTTCTTACTCACCACTTACCATGTTTTTGTTTGTTCTTTTGATACTCCATGTACTTGCTTACGTCATCATATTCTTAGTTTAATCATGCTTCCAACCATATCTTTTCTTTGTTAGGCAAAATATTTCCCTCTGTCCTGAACGTTCAGTAGTCATCGAAAACTGGCGTCTAGCATTAGTCAAAACATAAGATACAATCAAGTACTGAACATTTTTAGACGACTTTGGCAGTGTCCGTGATTTTGAGAATCATCAGGCATGCATTAAACAGTTCCTTAAGGGTCATCAAGCTATTCAAGCAATATATCAAAAAACATTTGTAATTTCAAAGTGCTCAGAAATATATTTCCGATCATAAAGTTATAAAAACCTTTGTCATTACCACCTATCAAAAATGTCTAGTTATGTATTCTTTATTGATTTGGTGTGTAGGTATAATTATACGCTTAAAATATTTCTTTTATTGCTTTAATATGTGAATATACTTGTCTGCTTATGTACTTTATTCAATGAGGTTTGAGCATATCTGTTTTTGTAGCTAGGCAGGACTTTTTGTATTTCGACCCCATTCCTTCACAATCAATCAATCCATCAATCAATCAATCAATCAATCAATCAATCAATCAATCAATGAACCAATCAATCATTTTGCCTTTTAAACCCACATAAAGCTAGCTCCACAGTGACTTAAATATGGCACTTTAAAGTGTTATGGATTGTATTTTATTTGTATTCATTTCCCCCCTCCTTTTATGTTTGAAATATGTTCGGAATAGACTCATCATCAACAGTTACGCATTCATCGATTGTCATACGTTCAACTGCTCTGCATTTCAAGTCACAGCCAACAAACAGGGCCACCCCCCCTCCCTTCTTGTTTCTTCTACGAGGGAAATAACAGAAAACGACAATATAAGAACAAATAATCAATTGCTCTTAAGGAGTAGTATTGGCCTCTTAAACAATAAAGATCTCAATAAGGGACCAAGCATTGCAATTTACGAAATAAAAAAGAAATAAAATCTAACTTCTATACAGGGCCGGTTCTAGGAATGCATATAAGAGGGGGCAGTCAGAAATGTGAAGGGGGCATGTTTTTTTGTTTTTTTTACACATTTTTATCACTGTTTGTGTTTTCATCACGGCAGTTGTTAGCTGTGTGCCCAGATCTCAACCTGGAGAAGTGGATTGCACTCTGTCAGGCGTCTACACTAAGACCTGTCCAGCTTGGGTGTCCCACCTGAAGACTAAATCTTCTGCTGGTATAGCTCTTAGGGTCACTGAGGCAAGCAAACCCCCTGACCACAATAAGGGGGCAATCCCTCAGGGGGGGGACTGAAAAATAAATGAAATAAATAAATGAAAAGTAAAATAAAATATCCTTCCTCCAGATTTCAACAACCAAGCAATAATCATTTTCAACAACATAACATTCATCTTAACTGGATGGCCTAATTCTCAAAATCATTTCAAGCTAAAGGAAAGACTTGTCACTATCATCAATATTTACAAAACTGAAAGGAAGTCTTATGAAAATAAAATCATCAAACATCAAGTTCTCAAACTAATTTATAAAAACAGAAACATTTATAATTTTTTATTTATTAGCTAAATAACTCAAAATAGTTAGGGAACTAATTTGTACAACACAACAGTTACGAACAGAACATTTAACATAACTTTTTTTTCTTCTTTTTTTAATGTATTTTTTTTATTAGCAACTTAATAACTAAAATCTCCTCCTTTCTCATTATTTTTTCTCCCCACTCCACTCTACAACAAAATAGTTAGGGAACTAATTTGTACAACATAACAATTACAGAGCAGAACATATAACACATAACTTTTTTTTCTTTTTTTTAATGTATTTTTTTATTAGCAACTTAATAACTAAAATCTCCTCCTTTCTCACTATTTTTTCTCCCCACTCCACTCTACAACACCAGTCTCCTATTTCCTTGTGCAAAAACTCTCACAAATTCATCCATATCCAAGTTACTCGTTACGGACCTCTCATGGGCTAAGATGACCAAATGTATCTTTCGCTTGTGTAACATGGTGCGACGAGAAGGGGTTAGGACACGGTGACAATGTGGACAAGGAACGCTCACACGATGCTGAAGACACACCAATTACCAGGGCTGTTACATACAATTTATGCAACTCAGGAAAAGCTTCCTTGTACTCCTGTAGGTGTTTACAGACAGTGGATAGGTCTGTTTCATTTGGACATTTCTTGAGCAACATCTGTTTTGCCACAAGAATTTCATTTTTTAGATTATCTGCCACAGTGCCAGCCAGCGCGGACAGAGGATGCAACTCGGTTGAATCTAGAAATGTGCTGGATTTGGGTGCAAGACTAGATATGGCTCTCATCAGCTCAACGTTCTTCTGAGAAAATCTATTCTCCATTTCTGAAATGGCCCTGTCAAGGATGTTGAGCAGAGACCTTTTCAGAGACTGAGAGGGGGAAATGGTTGGATCGTCCGAGTCTGTATGGCCCACAGTTGAGAGCACGGCACTTTGACCAAGACATTTGCTCATTGTCCTCCTTCTCTTTGGAGGCGGTGCATCATCCCCAGCAGCTGCCTGAGATGACTCTCCCCAATCCTCGTCTTCACGGAGGCTTTTTAAGGACTCCAGTGCTGCAGCAACAACCTCGGAAGCACCGCACATATCCACAGACTGAGACTGTAGAATTGCATTTGCTGGTTTCAAGACACCAAGCACCAGCACTAGAAACTTTCCAGTCTCAAAGAAGTGACGCCTCGAAATTTGACACAGCAGGCCCGATGCCTCGGTGCACAGGTCAACAGCAGCACTATCATCCTCTGTCATCTCAGATAGGATACTGACAATATGGTCTTGATTGTCAACAATGCACCTTGTCACCTCATAGTGGCTTGTCCATCGGATTTCAAGCAGCCTTTTAAGGTTAGGTGCATTCTATTCCTCAGACACATAGTGGTGCTGAAAAAACTTGTGCAATGAACTAGAGAGGTTAAAAAATCTCTTTGCACATGGTTCACTCTGTATGGCATGCACAACCACTAAGTGCAGTTGATGGTTGTAGCAGTGGATGTATGGGATATGCCTAGCAATCTTGTTTTGCAGCAGAGCTTGTACACCACCTCTTATCCCACTCATCACAGAAGCTCCATCATAACACTGGCTAAGTATGTCGTCAGCACTGTAGCCAGCATCAGAAAGGTGTGTCAGTATTTCAGACGTGATGTACTCTGCATCAAGTTGATGCAAGTCAATCAACCCAATAAGATGCTCCTCTGGCATGGAATTGCTGACAAATCTAATCATCACAGACACATTTTCCACATTGCACCAGTCCCTGGTCCCATCACTTTTGAGGCAAAACCCTGCAGAATCAGCATTTTCATATTTTTACATTTACATGTTGAGTGAGGTGTAAACAGTCCAATAGTTGCAGGGGGGCAGGAGGGGGTGTCGACATGGATGTTGTTAACATCACCTAGTATGGTTAGATTAGAGGAAGTGTAGTAGGCAGCCGGCTAACTGTGGAGGTTCGCCGCGGTCCAGGCGACCGTGGGCCGACCGCGCCAGCCTCACCAACACCGTCCTCTCCTTCCTCGCCAGCTCCGCCCGACAGGGCCTCTCCGCTCAACTTATGGCCCGTTGCGGTCCCGGCAACTGCGGCCCGACCGCTCCAGCCTGCACGCTAAAACCAAATGCTAAAAACTCAACTTTAATAATGGCTAAAAAATAAATAAATAAAAACACTAAAACTAAACTAATTCCGGTGGAGAAGCGGCGAACAATCAGCGCCAGCGTCCTCTCCCCAGATTACTTCCTCCAAATGTTCAAATAATAACACATGAAAGCCAAATTGAGCAAATTGGCTATTTCAGAAGTGGTAGCCCTTTGCCTTAATCAGTACCCAGGAAGTAGCTCTTGGTTTAAGAAAGGTTGGTGACCCCTGCTCTACAACATGCGTGGCACCTGATACAATTGTGTTTCGTCTCTGCTAGCGGCACTTGTCTTTGTCCTTGTCTCTTATTTAACCTTTTTTGAAATGTTGGCACTCGTATGCGCTGCTGTGACAAGTAAATTTCCCCGCTGTGGAATGAATAAAGTTCTATCATCATCATCAATTGGAAATGTTTCTTATTTCAAATTGAAATGCAGCTGATGCACTTTGTTTAAAACAGGCTGTATGCATAGTTTATAGTCAATTCTAATTGTATTTACTTTCTGGGTCATCTCGCTGCTTTTCAGACTCGCACTACTCAACTCGCTACGTTCATTTTAGTATCTCTGAAGTGCTAATTATGATGGTTCTCACTTTGGGCTGTAACAAGACTGATTCAATGTATTTATTCTTATCACTTTATTCTGAGGGCATTTTATTGATCAGTTTGAGCGGAAAGTATTCAATCAATAACGACCATTTGGATCACAAAGCATCTAGTTATCAAGTTATTATTGATGATGGATGTCATGAGCAGTGAGGACAGTTCACAGCAAGTACTGCAAATCATATTTTAGTCAATAGAGGGGGCCACAAGACCGATGCAAGATCTTGTAGCGCCACATCAGCTGGGGCAAAACTGACACTCGTCATCCAAAACGAAATTTGAAAGACAGCAAATTGTTAACAAATGCTTTATTTAAGATAAGAGTGTTAGTGCCGTTAAGTGAACTTCATGTACCTTATCAGCTAGCTTTATAGTAGACGGGAATACAGTGCTATAACTGTTGGAATTTTAAGTTCATAAGTTTGGAAAATTAAAAGAATGACACAAATCAAAGTGGTGCACACCAGCATAAATATGCAAACGATGAACTATGGAAAAGCCATCGTACATTAATTAAATGTTATACAGGAGAGTATGTAATTAATAATTAACATTTCACGATAATGGAAATAAAATTGTATCTAATCTTTCCAAGAAAATCTTTATATAGCCTCCTGAATATTATATAAATAATAAATACTCGAGTTGTTCGACTTGTTTTCTTTTTATTCATTTATTTTTGGCAAATTAAAAAGTGAGAACAGAGTAGGCAATCAGTGATTTGCAACAAAACTGGCCATAGTTGAATCTTTCATCCAGCGCTCCACTTTTCCACATGCAATATGGCGGAAAAGTTGACCTACGTTCAGCAATCAAGCTGGGTTTATGGATATTTTCAATGATAAAAGCCATCGACGGTCACGTGATTTCACGGAAAGGCAAACTTTAATTTACGTTGTAGTTACGCAGCCCACCAGGGGGCAGCGCTGTTTCAACACGTGGTTTATTTATATATATAAATATATTTTTAAGACGCGCACACACACGCACAGTCATATGCGGGAGTCGAACTCATGGTCCATGCACACAAGACAGTCGAGTGTACCACGACACTTTCAGCCATCCTCAGTTACTGTTGGAGTGAGTGACGTCATCGCCAGGCTGAACTCCAATTGGCTTGCCTGAGAGGTAATCGAAGCGCGTCCTGCGCTTCGCTGTTCTTTCCGCGTTCGCCTCTTGGACGACGAGTCGCAACTATGACCGAATACCCTGCTTGACGAAAATCGAGAAACAACTTGATGATTACAATGAATTTACTTGCATTCTTTGTTTTGGCTGTGCAACTATACAGCGTGACGCCTGGTAAGTTGGACTTTTCGGTTTATTATTCGAAAGATTGACGCTCTTGATTTGGAAGTGACGCAGTCATTATTGTTTATTGCTTTCGTTTTCGCCACTCGTCTGTTGCGTCGTCATTTTAAGTTCTTTCACCTGAACGCCCGTTTTGTCGGAGTTATACGGGAATACATCGCTATTATTATGAATGTAATAAAGTTGGAAAACTTAAAAATGGCACAAATCAAAGTGATGTGCCCCAGCATAAATATGCAATCGATGAAATATGGAAAAGCCTACGCACAAGAATGAAATGTTGTACAGGGGAGTCTTTGCAATTAATAATTAACATTTCACAGTCATGGCAATACAATTGTGTCTCTTCTTTCAGAAAAAAACATTGTATAGCCTCCTGACATTATTATTTCGATAAGAGTCGTCATGTCTCCGTAAATGATATAAGGCAGTTCTTTTGTTCAGACAAGTCACATTTTTTTAGATGTTACCTGCTGACAGTTTCGACTGTGAGGAAGACTGGAGACACAGTCGAAACTGTCAGCAGGTAACATCTAAAAGTTGTACTAAGTTCATCTTGTTTTTCCTTTTCAATTACTTCACTGGTTCTTCTATATCAAACAAATTATTTTAGGTGTATTTACCTGACATGTTCTTCCGCCTTCATCAGATCTGATGAAGGCGGAAGAACCCGCCGAAACATGTCAGTTAAATACACCTAAAATAATTTGTTTGATATAGAAGAACCAGTGAAGTAACATCTAAAAGTGTTTCACTTGTCTGAACAAAAGGATTGCCTCATATTATTATTGGATTTTTTGTGTGCAAATTAAAGAGAATGGCAAAAGTTATGTCATTAAGATTTCTTTCATCAGTGGATGTTAGTCACTGCTGAGGGGCATCGAATATCTCGTTTAGGGCGTCACACTGAAATCTTAACATATTAACAACTGAAAGAAAAAAACATAGGCAGGTTGTCAAATTCAAGTTTGACAAGTTTGTGCGGAAGAACACGTTTGGAGAAACATGACTTTTAGATGTTACCTGCTGACAGTTTCGACTGCGAGGAGGACTGGAGACACAATCGAAACTGTCAGCAGGTAACATCTAAAAGTGTTTCACTTGTCTGACCAAATGGATTGCCTCCTATTATTATTGGATTTTTTGTGTGCAAATTAAGGAGAATGGCAAAAGTTATGTCATTAGATTTCTTTCATCAGTGGATGTCAATCACTGCTGAGGGGCATCGAATATCTCGCTTAGCGCATCACACTGAAATCGAACATAACAACTGGGAGAAAAAAACAAAGGCAGGTTGTCACATTCAAGTTTGACAAGTTTGTGCGGAAGAACGCGTTTGGAGAAACATGACGTTTCCAATTTCAAGTGCCGCAAAGTTCCATCTGCAGGCAGAATCATTGAAAATATGAAGATTGATTTGATCATGTGTGTCATTTTTGTGTTTGTCTTTCAGTCATTCACACGTTCAATTATTTCCAGACGGGCTCTCAAGTTGCAAAGCTACCAGAGTACTGGGAGGCCGCGTATGTTGACGGCGTTCAGATTCTGCACTTTGACAGCAACCACAGGAAAGCAAAAGCGAAACAAGACTGGGTGGACAAAATCACAGAAGATGAGCCGCACTACTGGGAGAGAGAGACGGCGGGCAGTATTCATAATGAGCAGGCCTTCAAAGTCAACATTGAAATCCTTAATAAGCGCTTCAACCAAACTGGAGGTTTGTTTACGTCCAACCTTCTGCTCGTCAAATGACACTTTTTTTGTCACTGCTGGCTTCTCTCTGATCATCGTCCTCGCTGAATCTTGTGCGCCATCCTTTCAGGTGTTCACATGTTTCAGTGGATGTACGGCTGTGAATGGAATGATGAGACTGGGGAGGTTGATGGTTGGCAGCACTTCAGTTACGATGGAGAAGACTTCATATCATTTGAGCTGAAGACGATGAGCTGGATCGCAGCACATCCGCAAGCTTTCATCACCAAACTCAAGTGGGACCAAACAGACGGGTACAATGAAGCCTGGAAGAATGCTCTCACTGAGGTGCTTCCTTCCCTGTTGAAGAAGCACGTGAGCAACGGGAGGGAGTTCCTGACCAGAACCGGTACATTGTCCTCTCACGCCTTCTCTGCGTCTTTCAAGCTCACACACGATGTCCATCTTTGCCGCTCTTTCAAGTTGTTTCTTTTCCTCCATGCACATCCTCCACTCTTCTCTCCATCTTTGCGCGCAGAGCTTCCCACGGTGTCTCTCCTGCAGAAGACGCCTTCCTCTCCAATCACCTGCCACGCCACGGGTTTCTACCCCAGGACGTCGGACCTCTTTTGGAGGAAGGACGGCGAGCAGATCCACGAGGACGTGGAGATGGGGGAGACCCTCCCCAACCACGACGGAACCTTCCAGACCACGGCCGACCTGAAGGTGGAGCTGACGCCTGCCGCGGAGGGCCGCTACGAATGCGTGTTCAAACTGGATGGCGTCCGGGAGGAGATGGTCACCAAGCTGTACGCCAAAAGCATCCTGAGCAACGTGCGCATCCAGGGTGAGCCACGCGTCGGACACGGCTCGGCGTCACGCCCACAGTCGTTCACGTGTCTCGTTTTGTTTCCTTGTGAAGAAGAGGAAGACAGGAAGAAGGCGGTGGCCATCGCTGTCCCGCTGGTGGTCCTGGCTCTGGTGGCGATGGCGGTGGCAGCGGGGGTGTTCCTGGCCAAGCGTCCCAAAAGCCAAAAAGGTGAACGACGACACAAATGTTTGCTCCGTTTGTGGCGATTCCTAATCTCCTCTCGCTTCTCTTCCATTTCAGCCAATTACGCTCCAGCTTGTAAGTGAGACGTTTTCCGCTTGCTGTTTTGAAAAAATGCCAATGCCTTGAATGTATTTTCTTTTATGCTCCCTCAGCCAGCGCCTCATCTTCTGAGCAGGATTGAATGAACCTCACTAAGGTTGAAGGGATGTCTTCTTTTCTTGGGTGCCACGCTTGATTGAATCATCGCATTCCAACTGTATGAAATATTTGGAAATGTTTCTTATTTCAAATTGAAGTGCAACAGTTTTACAAGTGCAGTGAATTCTAATTGTATTTACTTCACTAGTTCTTCCAAATACCGCTAGAGGGAGCCAACATACCACAAGTAATATCTGCATCACACGTTGCTTTTTTTTAAGTGCTTTTTTGTTAAGCGAACTACTGATCAATTTGATATGAGTTTGAGTATCATTATAAAAATGTTTGAAATGAGGTTTCTGGTCACTGTATTTTCACTTGTGGATATATAATTTAGCAAGGATAAGCAAAAAATTTATGATAAAGAACACGTCTTTTTTCTGTTGTCTTCTAAAAAAAAAATACAAAACACATTCCTATTTACAGAGAAGTCCATGTGGAGTTTATTTTGTTATTTTTATTTTATTTATCTCCGTCATTGATGTGTATTTTGATCAATAGACAATTCAACTTTAGCAAGTAAACGCATATTTACATAATTATGCTTGAGAAGGAACAAGATGAAGAAAATCTTATAGTTCCTGCCCCCTTCCACATAATAATAAAATAAAACAACATAATAAGTGCAAAACTTCATCAAGTACAAACCAAACACCTCACGAGAAAATATATACAAAACCAGACAAGAAATAACTAAATTCATAAATATAAAGCGAAATGTCGACACTTACGGCTGTCCATATAATCTTATTGTTCTGTCGTTTCAGATTTTTTTCAATTGGAATATATTTATACAATACTTTATCTCATTGAAAAGAGAAGGTACGAATAGAAATCGATGGAACTGAGATTGAAAGGGTGCAGGAAAACAAATTTCTTGGGGTTATAATAGATGACAGGCTGAGTTGCTGAGTCAGACTATGGAGCAGTGTAAGTGAGGAACTCAAGCAAAGTCCAAATATCCACCAGTTTAAAAAAATTTTCAAAAATATGTTGTTTAGCAGGTACAAGGACTAAAAATGCCAAATGGCTACACAAAAGCAAAAATAAAACAGGATAACAAGTTGAAAGTGTGTAGATTTATACGTTGAATCATTAGTTTATTGGATAAACTGAGAAAGTGGTAGGAATCTAAAAAGGTATGCTTCTTCCTACTTCTTTTCGAGCATTCTTTGCTATTGATTTTTCTCAGTTTGTTGGTTTGTTTGTTTGTTGTACAGACTTACATATGACACTTTAGTGTTATTTGTTTTATTTTCTATCTTTTTAAGTTTTAAATATGTTCGAAATAATAATAATAATAATAATAAACTTTATTTGTATAGCACAGGGATGGGCAAACTACGGCCCGCGGGCCACATCCGGCCCACGGGACCGTTTAATCCGGCCCGCCAACCCTGAATTAATTGTATTAAACTTTTTTTTTTTTGTCATTTTGCCTGCAATGACTGCGTTTCCCCAGTAGATGGGGAACCGCTCGCCTGCGCATTTACTACCGGAAGCCGTGTCAGAAAGCTCGGTGCACACTCACAAGTGCGTGTACGTACGTACTCAGTAGTACGGACATGGCGCACTCGCGCTCTATTTGTATCAGTCCCGAATTTAGAGCGTGGGCTGTGACGACAGCATTCTTGTAATTCGCTCGCTGAGCTTTCAGATACAGTTTGACGCTAAAGCCACCCACAAACCTTCCCCTGGAATCCTTCCATTAAAATGAGTGGCCCGAAGAAAAGAAGTGAGTGCCGAATGTTAAAAGAGTGGCCAATTTGGCTCGACGTACGCGACGTGACGTTCAGCCACATCAACCCGTCACAGATCGAGGTAAACGGATCTCTCCTAAGAATTGCCACAACAAATTTTACTCCAGACTATGATGCACTAGCAAAAAAGGGAGACCAACAACACTGTTCCCACTGAAAATGAAGGGGAGGCTCTCAAGTTTGTTGTAAAAAAAATGCATTTTGAATATGATTTGTACACATAGCAGGGATTGAAACTAGCGACCATTCTCATTTTCAAACAATGCAGGATGCTCAAGGACATTGATGCACCACCTGTTTGCGACTAATCTTAACCTGTAAAGTTCTTACGGCTTACTTTAAGGAAGTGTTTCCCGTTTCCTCACCTCTGTTACCAGGTGTTTGTGAGTTAAAACTCTGCTCTGATGTTCAGATACCCCTTACCGTGTTGCCGTTTTGATTACTTTATTTGGATGTATGCTTTCACCGATTCTTCAAGATGATATATTTGGTCAGAATGTTTGCTGTTTGATGTGATCTCATAAGATAAACATTTTTCATTAATCTGACCTGCAGGCACTGAAGTGATGGAGACTGTTATTCATAATAATAGTGTCGTATTTTATGAGAATCACTGATAGCAGTTTTTTAATGATTTTTTTTTTAAATGCTGTTAAATGCATTTGTTTTCAAAAAACTTGTTTGGAATATCCATGCTTTACTACCTACTAAAGGCCAAAATCTTTTATGCAATGACCTTTACAGGTCGCTTATATTACTTCACACAAACACTACGTCCATCTGCTCCTGGTTCGGCCCTCCGGTCCAAATTTAGAACCCAGTTCGGCCCGCGAGTCAAAAGTTTGCCCACCCCTGGTCTAAGTCTAAGTCAAGCGCCCGACTGAACGGCCTCTCCCTCAACTCAGTGCTTCTCACAGGGCCCGACCTGAATAACACTCTGCTTGGCGTGCTGCTGCGTTTCAGGAAATATCTCATTGCTGTCACTGTGGACATCCAGCAGATGTTTTATGGATTCCTGGTGAGGCATGAGCACAGAGATTACCTCAGATTTCTGTGGCACAATGACCTGTCTAAAAAGGTTCAAGAGTACCGCTTGCGGGTACTACACGTCTTCGGCAACAGCCCATCGCCTGCAGTAGCCGTCTATGGACTACGACGTGGTGCTCAGAAAGGTGAAGCAAGGTATGGCACTGACACAACACATTTCTACGTTGATGATGGACTCGTGTCACTGCCCACCGAGTCTGCTGCCATAGACCCGCTGAAACGTACCTGTGCCTCACTCGCCGAGTCTAATTTGAGGCTGCGCAGAATAGCATCAAACCGTGTCACAGTGATGAAAGCTTTCGAACCTGAAAAACTGGCCTCTGGCATTAGAGAGCTGGGGCAGGACGATGATTCTCTCCCTGCGCAGAGGAGCCTAGGCTTATGCTGGGACATTAACACAGACATGCTCACCTTTGAGGTAGCCATTGCTGATAAGCCTTACACTCGCCGTGGGGCGCTGTCAGTTGTCAACAGCGTCTTCGACCCTCTGGGTCTGGCCGCCCCAGTGACCATCAAAAGGCAGGCTGCTACTGACACAAAAGCCAGAACTGCTTGCTCCTCCGGGCGAGTTTGCGGGGAAAGACTTTCTGAGAGGCCAGTGGAGGCAAGTGCAGGCGCTGGCGAACGAATTCTGGAACCGTTGGAGAAGTGAGTACCTGAGCACTCTCCATCCAAGACGTAAATGGCACAGGACACGCCGCGACCTTCAACCTGGGGACATTGTGCTGCTAAAGCAAACTCAAGTGCCAAGGAATGAGTGGCCGATGGCTATGGTCATATCCACCTCCGAGAGCAGCGATGCAAGGGTCCGGAAGGTAGAGGTGAAAACATCATCCCAAGGCACCTCGAAGACTTACCTGCGGCCCATTTCTGAAGTGGTCCTTCTCATGGAAAAGGCGGATTAAAAGTGGACTGAGAAAAAGGAAAGTAGTTTCAAAGGTTAGTGGCATTACATGCCAGACGGGGAGTGTTCTGCCCTCAGAATTGTTTTCATGATGTAAGAAATGTTTTCTATGTAAAGAATCATACACAATGGTTATTTGTCGTTCGGAAGCAAACCGGAAGTGTATTTTGAAATGCACCGGAAGCTGCGCATGTTTTTGTTGAAGCGACTTGACAACTGATGAGTTACTCGCGTCATCTAAGCGAATCTTTCTCCTCTCCTTATGCTCACGGAATCAACGGCTGTAAGTTATCATTGTTTTATTGGATAACTTTATTATTGTTTATAAGATAAGAAGAAGATGCATGGGAGAAACTAAGTGTGTTTGTTATTTCACTTGCAGTTTCACTCGTGTTTAACACTGAACAGAAATAAAGGGAGCAAGACGCTCTGAATCCTGGCTCAAGTGAGTTGGGCTGGCTGATGATCTGTGACAACGTACACGAAGTATATTAAAGCTTGGCGTACATCTGTGTCAAACTCAAGGCCCGGGGGCCAGATACGGCCCGCCACATCATTTTAAGTGGCCCGCAAAGACAAATTGTGCATCAAATTCGTGTCATTACTAGAATTGTCTTCACTTTTAATATATATATATATTTTTTTAATATTTGACCAGTTTTTACTCGTCTGATTTGAAAACGAGTTATTTGTCAGTTTGTTTTGTAGCTTTTACTGGATATAATATGAGGTGCTCATACATTAATTTGGGTTGACAGTCATAATGGCCCTCCGAAAGAAGTTATGACTACAATGCGGCTCGCGAAGAAAATGAGTTTGACACCCCTGGCGTACATAATACCAAAGTGAGGCATATGCAGATATGGTTTTTGTCCACTTAAGGTCACCGTTCTCATGCTTAACAGTAGGATTGTGTCTGTGCTTGAATGCGTTTTTGGACTTGATACACGCTTTTAGCTGATCATAGCGAACATCTGTTGTTGTTTTTTCTCCCCTCTCTTAGGAGCTCCTGACTCTGGAAGCTTCGAATTCCGCCCTGGAAAAGGAAATCAAAGCGTTAAAAAAAAGAGATCCGGCACTACAACAGCGCCCTGGAGCGCCACCGGCCCTTTTGTGTCCTCCGAGGTTCCGTGCAGGTGGACGCCCTCCAGACTTCCACGTCTGTCACCTCCAAAGCGGAGCTTGGTGAAACCCCTCATCCAATGCCCTCATCTGATTTAGTCCCGTCCTCCCTGTTTACACACGCTCCTCATTCGCTGTTTAGCAATGACGCCCACATAGAATTGCCCTCGTCCACCTTCTCCACGCTTCACCCCGAAGACATCCTCTCAGTCACATCTGAAATGTTCCCCATTGAAGATCCGGGAGCGCCGCCGCTCGACCCGCATAAATACAAGAACGCTTTAATATCGGCGCAGACCAACGGCGATGGGACCTTAAAGCCGAGTCAGATAACGCCAACGCTCGAGTCCCTGCCGTGTTCGATTCCCGTTCCGCCCAACACTCCAGACGGATTTTTCCCCTTAAACACACCTTTGGTGGAGCCGTACCCTGAAGAGCTGTCGCTATCTACCTTCCTGGAGGAAAATGACTGGATTCTGAATGCGGACAATAATCCCACCACTCTTTAAGGTCAACCAAAAAAAAAAAGGTCGTGGTGTTCTTTTTTTTGGCCTAAGTACCCGTGGAAACTACAGGATTATGACACGGGGCCCTCTTTACTTTCACTTGTGTTCTCTTGTGTTATTTCCTTTTTTCAAGGGGGCGCAGGGGACACATTCTATGTTCATTTGCATATTTATTTATTTAATCTCAATGAGTAACATTGGCTGTCAACTGATCCACTGATTTCACAGTTATTTTTTGGTGCAATTTTCGCAAAGCAGCTATTGTGAACTAACTAAATGAAGAGTAATAAAAATGGCTTGATTAGAAATAATAGATTTCTGATGCTTCATTTTTAAAGGTAAGTGATAAGTGAGGATTTTCAAACTAGTTTCTGAGTAGGGTTTTATAGTAGGCTTAGGGTTTCAGACTACAATTAAGGTTTCAAAGTAGGGTTTTAAAAGGGGGTTATGGTTTCTAATTAGATTTTCAAACTAGGGTTGGAGTTTTAAATTCAGGCTTTCAAAGTAGCGTTTTAACTTACATTTAGTTTAAAATTGGGGTTTTCATTAGATTTATTTATTTTGTGGCAGAGGTCTTTTTGAAATATGCTGGGAACAATACAAAAAAAGTAATTGGCATTTCATTGCTTTAGAGATTTTTATTGTATGTGATCAATGAATTCGGTACCGCCCTCCAGTTTGAGACGCAGACTGACGCCATCTTGTGGTCACAAGTGGTTCTGTCTTAGGATGCACGTTCATTGTACATCATTACAAAACGTGGTAATTTTATTTTTCTAACTAACAAAAAACTGTCCTGTACATGGTCATTTTATCAATCAAAAAATAGGAACAAGGTGATGTTTTTGTCATTTGTGATGTCATGATGACTTAGTTGCTTTGCGGATTTGTCTCTGAACTAAGAACTGAACAAGTTCGTTAAGTACGGTTTCAAACTAGGGTTAGGGTTTTCAACTATGGTTTCTAACTAAGGTTACGGTTTTAAACTAGGGTTTCAAATTAGATTTAGGTTTTCAAAGTAGGGTTTCATACTAAGGACACGGTTTCAAAGTAAGGTTTAAAGCTCGGGTTTAAAACTAGGGTTAGGGTTTTAAAGTAGGGTTTAAAACTAAGTTTAGGGTTTCAAAGTAGGTTTTAAAACTAGGATTAGGGTTTCAAAGTAGGGTTTCATATTAGGGTTTGGGTTTCAAATGAAGGTTTCATACTAGGGTCAGGGTTTCAAAGTAGGGTTTAAAGTTAGTTTGAAACCCTGGTTTAAAATCCTAACCCTAGTTTGAAACATTACTTTGAAACCCTAACCCTGTCAATTTTAACATAAATACATACAAAAAAAATTTGTGTATCAATAAATGTATAATAAAACTTATCCTTAGTTCATTAACTAATAGTTTCAAACATCTAAATACTATATTAATAGTATAAATGACATACAGAAAATCTATATAAATATAAATGTGTGTGTGTTGTGGGTAACATGTAGATGTAGCTAAAGTATACATTCAGGAAATATGTTTTTAGAACTCTTATTATTATAACAACATTTATACAACAAGGTACAAGTGTACATACTGTAAATATGTTTTTAGAAATATTTTCTTATAAGATTTTTTAGAACAAGGTACGATACTGTAAATATGCTTTTGGACCTCTTATTATTATAACAACCTTTTTTAAAACAAGGTACAAGTGTACGTACTGCATTGTGTGGTAAAAATTAAAATAAAATCGAACTAAAAATCTAACTTAAACGCAGGTACCTGAATACAAATATAAGATCTTCAAAGGGCACGTTTCTTTCTTTTATATTACACATCCTTTTTTTTTTTTGGTAAACAAAACTGGCCAAAGTTGAATCTTTCACCCAGCGCTCCACTTTTCCACATGCAATATGGCGGCAAAGTTGACCTACGTTCAGCAATCAAACTGGGTTTATGGATATTTTCAATGATAAAAGCCCTCGACGATCACGTGATTTCACGGAAAACCAAACTTTAATTTACGTTGTAGTTACGCAGCCCACCAGTGGGCGGCGCTGTTTCAACGAGTGGTTTATATATATATATATATATATATGAATATATTTTAAGACGCGCCCGCGCACGCACACACACGCACAGTCATATGCGGGAGTCGAACTCATGGTCCATGCACACAAGACAGTCGAGCCATCCCCACACACAGTTAATAACATACTGTAGGACCGAGTGACGTCATCGCCGGGCTGAGAGGTAATCGAAGCGCGTCCTGCGCTTCGCTGTTGTTCCGCGTTCGCCTCTTGGACGACGAGTCGCAACTTTGACCGAATAGCCTGCTTGACTAAAATCGAAAAACACATTGATGGTTAAAATGAATTTACTTGCATTCTTTGTTTTGGCTGTGCAACTATACAGCGTGACGCCTGGTAAGTTGGACTTTTCGGTTTATTATTCGAAAGATTGACGCTCTTGATTTGGAAGTGACGCAGTCATTATTGTTTATTGCTTTCGTTTTCGCCACTCGTCTGTTGCGTCGGCATTTTAAGTTCTTTCACCTGAACGCCCGTTTTGTCGGAGTTATACGGGAATACATAGCTATTATTATAAATGTAAGAAAGTTGGAAAACTTGAAAATGGCACAAATCAAGGTGATATGCCTCAGAATAGATATGTAATCGATGAAATGTGGAAAAGCCTACGCACAAGAATGAAATGTTGTACAGGGGAGTCTTTGCAATTCATAATTAACATTTCACAGTCATGGCAATAAAAATGTGTCTCATCTTTCAGAAAAAAACATTGTATAGCCTCCTTACATTATAATGTCGATAAGAGTCATCATGTCTCCGTAAATGATATAAGGCAGTTCTTTTGTTCAGACAAGTGACATTTTTTTTAGATGTTACCTGCTGACAGTTTCGACTGTGAGGAAGACTGGAGACACAGTCGAAACTGTCAGCAGGTAACATCTAAAAGTTGTACTAAGTTCATCTTGTTTTTCCTTTTCAATTACTTCACTGGTTCTTCTATATCAAACAAATTATTTTAGGTGTATTTACCTGACATGTTCTTCCGCCGAAACATGTCAGGTAAATACACCTAAAATAATTTGTTTGATATAGAAGAACCAGTGAAGTAACATCTAAAAGTGTTTCACTTGTCTGAACAAAAGGATTTCCTCATATTATTATTGGATTTTTTGTCTGCAAATTAAAGAGAATGGCAAAAGTTATGTCATTAGATTTCTTTCATCAGTGGATGTTAGTCACTGCTGAGGGGCATCGAATATCTCGCTTAGGGCGTCACACTGAAATCTTAACATATTAACAACTGAAAGAAAAAAACATAGGCAGGTTGTCAAATTCAAGTTTGACAAGTTTGTGCGGAAGAACGCGTTTGGAGAAACATGACAGTTCCAATTTCAAGTGCTGCAAAGTTCCATCTGCAGGCAGAATCATTGAAACTATGAAGATTGATTTGATCATGTGTGTCATTTTTGTGTTTGCCTTCCAGTCATTCACACGCTCAATTATTTCACGACGGCCTCTCAAGTTGCAAAGCTACCAGAGTACTGGGAGGCCGCGTATGTTGACGGCGTTCAGATTCTGCACTTTGACAGCAACCACAGGAAAGCAAAAGCGAAACAAGACTGGGTGGACAAAATCACAGAAGATGATCCGCACTACTGGGAGAGCGAGACGGCGGGCAGTATTCAGGCTGAGCAGTACTTCAAAGTCAACATTGAAACCGCTAAAAAGCGCTTCAACCAAACTGGAGGTTCTTTTACGTCCAACCTTCTGCTCGTCAAATGACACTTTTTTTGTCACTGCTGGCTTCTCTCTGATCATCGTCCTCGCTGAATCTTGTGCGCCATCCTTTCAGGTGTTCACATGCTTCAGAGGATGTTCGGCTGTGAATGGAATGATGAGACTGGGGAGGTTGATGGTTGGCAGCACCTCAGTTACGATGGAGAAGACTTCATATCATTTGAGCTGAAGACGATGAGCTGGATCGCAGCACATCCGCAAGCTTTCATCACCAAACTCAAGTGGGACCAAGACGACGGGTACAATCAAGTCATGAAGAATGTTCTCACTGAGGCGCTTCCTTTTGAGTTGAAAAAGCACGTGAGCAACGGGAGGGAGTTCCTGACCAGAACCGGTACATTGTCCTCTCACGCCTTCTCTGCGTCTTTCAAGCTCACACACTGTGTCCATCTTTGACGCTCTTTCAAGTTGTTTCTTTTCCTCCATGCGCATCCTCCACTCTTCTCTCCATCTTTGCGCGCAGAGCTTCCCACAGTGTCTCTCCTGCAGAAGACTCCTTCCTCTCCAATCACCTGCCACGCCACGGGTTTCTACCCCAGGACGTCGGACCTCTTTTGGAGGAAGGACGGCGAGCAGATTCACGAGGACGTGGAGATGGGGGAGACCCTCCCCAACCACGACGGAACCTTCCAGACCACGGCCGACCTGAAAGTGGAGCTGACGCCCGCCGCGGAGGGCCGCTACGAATGCGTGTTCAAACTGGATGGCGTCCGGGAGGAGATGGTCACCAAGCTGTACGCCAGAAGCATCCTGAGCAACGCGCGCATCCAGGGTGAGCCACGCGTCGGACACGGCTCGGCGTCACGCCGACAGTCGTTCACGTGTCTCGTTTTGTTGCCATGTGAAGAAGAGGAAGACAGGAAGAAGGCGGTGGCCATCGCTGTCCCGCTGGTGGTCCTGGCTCTGGTGGCGATGGCGGTGGCGGCGGGGGTGTTCCTGGCCAAGCGTCCCAAAAGCCAACAAGGTGAACGACGACACAAACGTTTGCTCCGTTTGTGGCGATTCCTAATCTCCTCTCGCTTCTCTTCCATTTCAGCCAATTACGCTCCAGCTTGTAAGTGAGACGTCTTCCGCTTGCTGTTTTGAAAAAATGCCTTGAATGTATTTTCTTTTATGCTCCCTCAGCCAGCGCCTCATCTTCTGAGCAGGATTGAATGAACCCCACTAAGGTTGAAGGGATGTCTTCTTTTCTTGGGTGCCACGCTTGATTGAATCATCGCATTCCAACTGTATGAAATATTTGGAAATGTTTCTTATTTCAAATTGAAGTGCAACAGTTTTACAAGTGCAGTGAATTCTAATTGTATTTACTTCACTAGTTCTTCCAAATACCGCTAGAGGGAGCCAACATACCACAAGTAATATCTGCATCACACGTTGCTTTTTTTTAAGTGCTTTTTTGTTAAGCGAACTACTGATCAATTTGATATAAGTTTGAGTATCATTATAAAAATGTTTGAAATGAGGTTTCTGGTCACTGTATTTTCACTTGTGGATATATAATTTAGCAAGGATAAGCAAAAAATTTATGATAAAGAACACGTCTTTTTTCTGTTGTCTTCTAAAAAAAACATACAAAACACATTCCTATTTACAGAGAAGTCCATGTGGAGTTTATTTTGTTATTTTTATTTTATTTATCTCCGTCATTGATGTGTATTTTGATCAATAGACAATTCAACTTTAGCAAGTAAACGCATATTTACATAATTATGCTTGAGAAGGAACAAGATGAAGAAAATCTTATAGTTCCTGCCCCCTTCCACATAATAATAAAATAAAACAACATAATAAGTGCAAAACTTCATCAAGTACAAACCAAACACCTCACGAGAAAATATATACAAAACCAGACAAGAAATAACTAAATTCATAAATATAAAGCGAAATGTCGACACTTACGGCTGTCCATATAATCTTATTGTTCTGTCGTTTCAGATTTTTTTCAATTGGAATATATTTATACAATACTTTATCTCATTGAAAAGAGAAGGTACGAATAGAAATCGATGGAACTGAGATTGAAAGGGTGCAGGAAAACAAATTTCTTGGGGTTATAATAGATGACAGGCTGAGTTGCTGAGTCAGACTATGGAGCAGTGTAAGTGAGGAACTCAAGCAAAGTCCAAATATCCACCAGTTTAAAAAAATTTTCAAAAATATGTTGTTTAGCAGGTACAAGGACTAAAAATGCCAAATGGCTACACAAAAGCAAAAATAAAACAGGATAACAAGTTGAAAGTGTGTAGATTTATACGTTGAATCATTAGTTTATTGGATAAACTGAGAAAGTGGTAGGAATCTAAAAAGGTATGCTTCTTCCTACTTCTTTTCGAGCATTCTTTGCTATTGATTTTTCTCAGTTTGTTGGTTTGTTTGTTTGTTGTACAGACTTACATATGACACTTTAGTGTTATTTGTTTTATTTTCTATCTTTTTAAGTTTTAAATATGTTCGAAATAATAATAATAATAATAATAAACTTTATTTGTATAGCACAGGGATGGGCAAACTACGGCCCGCGGGCCACATCCGGCCCACGGGACCGTTTAATCCGGCCCGCCAACCCTGAATTAATTGTATTAAACTTTTTTTTTTTTGTCATTTTGCCTGCAATGACTGCGTTTCCCCAGTAGATGGGGAACCGCTCGCCTGCGCATTTACTACCGGAAGCCGTGTCAGAAAGCTCGGTGCACACTCACAAGTGCGTGTACGTACGTACTCAGTAGTACGGACATGGCGCACTCGCGCTCTATTTGTATCAGTCCCGAATTTAGAGCGTGGGCTGTGACGACAGCATTCTTGTAATTCGCTCGCTGAGCTTTCAGATACAGTTTGACGCTAAAGCCACCCACAAACCTTCCCCTGGAATCCTTCCATTAAAATGAGTGGCCCGAAGAAAAGAAGTGAGTGCCGAATGTTAAAAGAGTGGCCAATTTGGCTCGACGTACGCGACGTGACGTTCAGCCACATCAACCCGTCACAGATCGAGGTAAACGGATCTCTCCTAAGAATTGCCACAACAAATTTTACTCCAGACTATGATGCACTAGCAAAAAAGGGAGACCAACAACACTGTTCCCACTGAAAATGAAGGGGAGGCTCTCAAGTTTGTTGTAAAAAAAATGCATTTTGAATATGATTTGTACACATAGCAGGGATTGAAACTAGCGACCATTCTCATTTTCAAACAATGCAGGATGCTCAAGGACATTGATGCACCACCTGTTTGCGACTAATCTTAACCTGTAAAGTTCTTACGGCTTACTTTAAGGAAGTGTTTCCCGTTTCCTCACCTCTGTTACCAGGTGTTTGTGAGTTAAAACTCTGCTCTGATGTTCAGATACCCCTTACCGTGTTGCCGTTTTGATTACTTTATTTGGATGTATGCTTTCACCGATTCTTCAAGATGATATATTTGGTCAGAATGTTTGCTGTTTGATGTGATCTCATAAGATAAACATTTTTCATTAATCTGACCTGCAGGCACTGAAGTGATGGAGACTGTTATTCATAATAATAGTGTCGTATTTTATGAGAATCACTGATAGCAGTTTTTTAATGATTTTTTTTTTAAATGCTGTTAAATGCATTTGTTTTCAAAAAACTTGTTTGGAATATCCATGCTTTACTACCTACTAAAGGCCAAAATCTTTTATGCAATGACCTTTACAGGTCGCTTATATTACTTCACACAAACACTACGTCCATCTGCTCCTGGTTCGGCCCTCCGGTCCAAATTTAGAACCCAGTTCGGCCCGCGAGTCAAAAAGTTTGCCCACCCCTGGTCTAAGTCTAAGTCAAGCGCCCGACTGAACGGCCTCTCCCTCAACTCAGTGCTTCTCACAGGGCCCGACCTGAATAACACTCTGCTTGGCGTGCTGCTGCGTTTCAGGAAATATCTCATTGCTGTCACTGTGGACATCCAGCAGATGTTTTATGGATTCCTGGTGAGGCATGAGCACAGAGATTACCTCAGATTTCTGTGGCACAATGACCTGTCTAAAAAGGTTCAAGAGTACCGCTTGCGGGTACTACACGTCTTCGGCAACAGCCCATCGCCTGCAGTAGCCGTCTATGGACTACCACGTGCTGCTCAGAAAGGTGAAGCAAGGTATGGCACTGACACAACACATTTCTACGTTGATGATGGACTCGTGTCACTGCCCACCGAGTCTGCTGCCATAGACCTGCTGAAACGTACCTGTGCCTCACTCGCCGAGTCTAATTTGAGGCTGCGCAAAATAGCATCAAACCGTGTCACAGTGATGAAAGCTTTCGAACCTGAAAAACTGGCCTCTGGCATTAGAGAGCTGGGGCAGGACGATGATTCTCTCCCTGCGCAGAGGAGCCTAGGCTTATGCTGGGACATTAACACAGACATGCTCACCTTTGAGGTAGCCATTGCTGATAAGCCTTACACTCGCCGTGGGGCGCTGTCAGTTGTCAACAGCGTCTTCGACCCTCTGGGTCTGGCCGCCCCAGTGACCATCAAAGGCAGGCTGCTACTGACACAAAAGCCAGAACTGCTTGCTCCTCCGGGCGAGTTTGCGGGTTTAGACCTTCTGAGAGGCCAGTGGAGGCAAGTGCAGGCGCTGGCGAACGAATTCTGGAACCGTTGGAGAAGTGAGTACCTGAGCACTCTCCATCCAAGACGTAAATGGCACAGGACACGCCGCGACCTTCAACCTGGGGACATTGTGCTGCTAAAGCAAACTCAAGTGCCAAGGAATGAGTGGCCGATGGCTATGGTCATATCCACCTCCGAGAGCAGCGATGCAAGGGTCCGGAAGGTTGAGGTGAAAACATCATCCCAAGGCACCTCGAAGACTTACCTGCGGCCCATTTCTGAAGTGGTCCTTCTCATGGAAAAGGCGGATTAAAAGTGGACTGAGAAAAAGGAAAGTAGTTTCAAAGGTTCGTGGCATTACATGCCAGACGGGGAGTGTTCTGCCCTCAGAATTGTTTTCATGATGTAAGAAATGTTTTCTATGTAAAGAATCATACACAATGGTTATTTGTCGTTCGGAAGCAAACCGGAAGTGTATTTTGAAATGCACCGGAAGCTGCGCATGTTTTTGTTGAAGCGACTTGACAACTGATGAGTTACTCGCGTCATCTAAGCGAATCTTTCTCCTCTCCTTATGCTCACGGAATCAACGGCTGTAAGTTATCATTGTTTTATTGGATAACTTTATTATTGTTTATAAGATAAGAAGAAGATTCATGGGAGAAACTAAGTGTGTTTGTTGTTTCACTTGCAGTTTCACTCGTTGTGTTTAACACTGAACAGAAATAAAGGGAGCAAGACGCTCTGAATCCTGGCTCAAGTGAGTTGGGCTGGCTGATGATGTGTGACAACGTACACGAAGTATATTAAAGCTTGGCGTACATCTGTGTCAAACTCAAGGCCCGGGGGCCAGATACGGCCCGCCACATCATTTTATGTGGCCCGCAAAGACAAATTGTGCATCAAATTCGTGTCATTACTAGAATTGTCTTCACTTTTAATATCTTTTTTTTTTTTTAATATTTTACCAGTTTTTACTCGTCTGATTTGAAAACGAGTTATTTGTCAGTTTGTTTTGTAGCTTTTACTGGATATAATATGAGGTGCTCATACATTAATTTGGGTTGACAGTCATAATGGCCCTCCGAAAGAAGTTATGACTACAATGCGGCTCGCGAAGAAAATGAGTTTGACTCATTGTTTGACTCATGAGGTCATTCCTCAACAGTTCACTTTAGTTATTACAAAGACTTCAATATAAAGAGACGTAATAACTCACTTTGGTATTATGTACGCCGTACATTATACCAAAGTGAGGCATATGCAGATATGATTTTTGTCCACTTGGGGTCACCGTTCTCACGCTTAACAGTAGGATTGTGTCTGTGCTTGAATGCGTTTTTGGACTTGATACACGCTTTTAGCTGATCATAGCGAACATCTGTTGTTGTTTTTTCTCCGCTCTCTTAGGAGCTCCTGACTCTGGAAGCTTCGAATTCCGCCCTGGAAAAGGAAATCAAAGCGTTAAAAAAAGAGATCCGTCACTACAACAGCGCCCTGGAGCGCCACCGGCCCTTTTGTGTCCTCCGAGGTTCCGTGCAGGTGGACGCCCTCCAGACTTCCACGTCTGTCACCTCCAAAGTGGAGCTTGGTGAAAACCCTCATCCAATGCCCTCATCTGATTTAGTCCCTTCCTCCCTGTTTACACACGCTCCTCATTCGCTGTTTAGCAATGACGCCCACATAGAATTGCCCTCGTCCACCTTCTCCACGCTTCACCCCGAAGACATCCTCTCAGTCACATCTGAAATGTTCCCCATTGAAGATCCGGGAGCGCCGCCGCTCGACCCGCATCAATACAAGAACGCTTTAATATCGGCGCAGACCAACGGCGATGGGACCTTAAAGCCGAGTCAGATAACGCCTACGCTCGAGTCCCTGCCGTGTTCGATTCCCGTTCCGCCCAACACTCCAGACGGATTTTTCCCTTTAAACACACCTTTGGTGGAGCCGTACCCGGAAGAGCTGTCGCTATCTACCTTCCTGGAGGAAAATGACTGGATTCTGAGTGCGGACAATAATCCCACCACTCTTTAAGGTCAACCAAAAAAAAAGGTCGTGGTGGTCTTTTTTTGACCTAAGTACCCGTGGAAACTACAGGATTATGGCACGGGGCCTCTTTACTTTCACTTGTGTTCACATGTGTTATTTCCTTTTTTCAAGAGGGGGGGGGGGGGGCTGGGGACACATTCTATGTTCATTTGCATATTTATTTATTTAATCTCAATGAGTAACATTGGCTGTCAACTGATCCTCTGATTTCACAGTTATTTTTTGGTGCAATTTTCGCAAAGCAGCTATTGTGAACTAACTAAATGAAGAGTAATAGAAATGGCTTGATTAGAAATATTAGATTTCTGATGCTTCATTTTTAAAGGTAAGAGATAAGCGAGGATTTTCAAACTAGTTTCTGAGTAGGGTTTTATAGTAGGCTTAGGGTTTCAGACTACAATTAGGGTTTCAAAGTAGGGTTTTAAAAGGGGGTTATGGTTTCTAATTAGATTTTCAAACTAGGGTTGGAGTTTTAAATTCAGGCTTTCAAAGTAGCGTTTTAACTTACATTTAGTTTAAAATTGGGGTTTTCATTACATTTATTTATTTTGTGGCAGAGGTCTTTTTGAAATATGCTGGGAACAACACAAAAAAAGTCATTGGCATTTCATTGCTTTAGAGATTTTTATTGTATGTGATCAATGAATTCGGTACCGCCCTCCAGTTTGAGACGCAGACTGACGCCATCTTGTGGTCACAAGTGGTTCTGTCTTAGGATGCACGTTCATTGTACATCGTTACAAAACGTGGAAATTTTTTTTCTAACTAACAAAAAACTGTCCTGTACATGGTCATTTTATCAATCAAAAAATAGGAACAAGGTGATGTTTTTGTCATTTGTGATGTCATGATGACTTAGTTTCTTTGCGGATTTGTCTCTGAACTAAGAACTGAACAAGTTCGTTAAGTACGGTTTCAAACTAGGGTTAGGGTTTTCAACTATGGTTTCTAACTAAGGTTACGGTTTTAAACTAGGGTTTCAAATTAGATTTAGGTTTTCAAAGTAGGGTTTCATACTAAGGACACGGTTTCAAAGTAAGGTTTAAAGCTCGGGTTTAAAACTAGGGTTAGGGTTTTAAAGTAGGGTTTAAAACTAAGTTTAGGGTTTCAAAGTAGGTTTTAAAACTAGGATTAGGGTTTCAAAGTAGGGTTTCATATTAGGGTTTGGGTTTCAAATGAAGGTTTCATACTAGGGTCAGGGTTTCAAAGTAGGGTTTAAAGTTAGTTTGAAACCCTGGTTTAAAATCCTAACCCTAGTTTGAAACATTACTTTGAAACCCTAACCCTGTCAATTTTAACATAAATACATACAAAAAAAATTTGTGTATCAATAAATGTATAATAAACCTTATCCTTAGTTCATTAACTAATAGTTTCAAACATCTAAATACTATATTAATAGTATAACTGACATACAGAAAATCTATATAAATATAAATGTGTGTGTGTGTTGTGGGTAACATGTAGATGTAGCTAAAGTATACATTCAGGAAATATGTTTTTAGAACTCTTTTATTATTATAACAACATTTATACAACAAGGTACAAGTGTACATACTGTAAATATGTTTTTAGAAATATTTTCTTATTATAAGATTTTTTAGAACAAGGTACGACACTGTAAATATGCTTTTGGACCTCTTATTATTATAACAACTTTTTTTAAAACAAGGTACAAGTGTACGTACTGCATTGTGTGGTAAAAATTTAAATAAAATCGAACTAAAAATCTAACTTAAACGCAGGTACCTGAGTACAAATATAAGATCTTAAAAGGGCACGTTTCTTTCTTTTATATTACACATCCTTTTTTTTTTTGGTAAACAAAACTGGCCATAGTTGAATCTTTCACCCAGCGCTCCACTTTTCCACATGCAATATGGCGGCAAAGTTGACCTACGTTCAGCAATCAAACTGGGTTTATGGATATTTTCAATGATAAAAGCCCTCGACGATCACGTGATTTCACGGAAACCCAAACTTTAATTTACGTTGTAGTTACGCAGCCCACCAGGGGGCGGCGCTGTTTCAACGAGTGGTTTATATATATATATATATATGTGAATATATTTTAAGACGCGCACGCACACACACGCACAGTCATATGCGGGAGTCGAACTCATGGTCCATGCACACAAGACAGTCGAGCCATCCCCACACACAGTTTATTAACATACTGCAGGACTGAGTGACGTCATCGCCGGGCTGAACTCCAATTGGCTTGCCTGAGAGGTAATCGAAGCGCGTCCTGCGCTTCGCTGTTGTTCCGCGTTCGCCTCTTGGACGACAAGTCGCAACTTTGACCGAATAGCCTGCTTGACTAAAATCGAAAAACACATTGATGGTTAGAATGAATTTACTTGCATTCTTTGTTTTGGCTGTGCAAATATACAGCGTGACGCCTGGTAAGTTGGACTTTTCGGTTTATTATTCGAAAGATTGACGCTCTTGATTTGGAAGTGACGCAGTCATTATTGTTTATTGCTTTCGTTTTCGCCACTCGTCTGTTGCGTCGGCATTTTAAGTTCTTTCACCTGAACGCCCGTTTTGTCGGAGTTATACGGGAATACATAGCTATTATTATAAATGTAAGAAAGTTGGAAAACTTGAAAATGGCACAAATCAAGGTGATATGCCTCAGAATAGATATGTAATCGATGAAATGTGGAAAAGCCTACGCACAAGAATGAAATGTTGTACAGGGGAGTCTTTGCAATTCATAATTAACATTTCACAGTCATGGCAATAAAAATGTGTCTCATCTTTCAGAAAAAAACATTGTATAGCCTCCTTACATTATAATGTCGATAAGAGTCATCATGTCTCCGTAAATGATATAAGGCAGTTCTTTTGTTCAGACAAGTGACATTTTTTTTAGATGTTACCTGCTGACAGTTTCGACTGTGAGGAAGACTGGAGACACAGTCGAAACTGTCAGCAGGTAACATCTAAAAGTTGTACTAAGTTCATCTTGTTTTTCCTTTTCAATTACTTCACTGGTTCTTCTATATCAAACAAATTATTTTAGGTGTATTTACCTGACATGTTCTTCCGCCTTCATCAGATCTGATGAAGGCGGAAGAACCCGCCGAAACATGTCAGGTAAATACACCTAAAATAATTTGTTTGATATAGAAGAACCAGTGAAGTAACATCTAAAAGTGTTTCACTTGTCTGAACAAAAGGATTGCCTCATATTATTATTGGATTTTTTGTCTGCAAATGAAAGAGAATGGCAAAAGTTATGTCATTAGATTTCTTTCATCAGTGGATGTTAGTCACTGCTGAGGGGCATCGAATATCTCGCTTAGGGCGTCACACTGAAATCTTAACATATTAACAACTGAAAGAAAAAAACATAGGCAGGTTGTCAAATTCAAGTTTGACAAGTTTGTGCGGAAGAACGCGTTTGGAGAAACATGACAGTTCCAATTTCAAGTGCTGCAAAGTTCCATCTGCAGGCAGAATCATTGAAAATATGAAGATTGATTTGATCATGTGTGTCATTTTTGTGTTTGCCTTCCAGTCATTCACACGCTCAATTATTTCCTGACGGGCTCTCAAGTTGCAAAGCTACCAGAGTACTGGGAGGCCGCGTATGTTGACGGCGTTCAGATTCTGCACTTTGACAGCAACCACAGGAAAGCAAAAGCGAAACAAGACTGGGTGGACAAAATCACAGAAGATGATCCGCACTACTGGGAGAGAGAGACGGCGGGCAGTATTCAGACTGAGCAGGTCTTCAAAGTCAGCATTGAAAACATTAAAAAGCGCTTCAACCAAACTGGAGGTTTGTTTACGTCCAACCTTCTGCTCGTCAAATGACACTTTTTTTGTCACTGCTGGCTTCTCTCTGATCATCGTCCTCGCTGAATCTTGTGCGCCATCCTTTCAGGTGTTCACATGTTTCAGGAGATGGTAGGCTGTGAATGGAATGATGAGACTGGGGAGGTTGATGGTTGGGTGCACATCAGTTACGATGGAGAAGACTTCATATCATTTGAGCTGAAGACGATGAGCTGGATCGCAGCACATCCGCAAGCTTTCATCACCAAACTCAAGTGGGACCAATTGGACGGGTTCAATCAATACAATAAGAATTACTTGACTGAGGTGTGTCCTTCATGGTTGAAGAAGCATGTGAGCAACGGCAGGGAGTTCCTGACCAGAACCGGTACATTGTCCTCTCTCGCCTTCACTGCGTCTTTCAAGCTCACACACAATGTCCATCTTTCAAGTTGTTTCTTTTCCTCCATGCACATCCTCCACTCTTCTCTCCATCTTTGCGCGCAGAGCTTCCCACGGTGTCTCTCCTGCAGAAGACTCCTTCCTCTCCAATCACCTGCCACGCCACGGGTTTCTACCCCAGGACGTCGGACCTCTTTTGGAGGAAGGACGGCCAGGAGATCCACGAGGACGTGGAGATGGGGGAGACCCTCCCCAACCACGACGGAACCTTCCAGACCACGGCCGACCTGAAAGTGGAGCTGACGCCCGCCGCGGAGGGCCGCTACGAATGCGTGTTCAAACTGGATGGCGTCCGGGAGGAGATGGTCACCAAGCTGTACGCCAGAAGCATCCTGAGCAACGCGCGCATCCAGGGTGAGCCACGCGTCGGACACGGCTCGGCATCACGCCGACAGTCGTTCACGTGTCTCGTTTTGTTGCCATGTGAAGAAGAGGAAGACAGGAAGAAGGCGGTGGCCATCGCTGTCCCGCTGGTGGTCCTGGCTCTGGTGGCGATGGCGGTGGCGGCGGGGGTGTTCCTGGCCAAGCGTCCCAAAAGCCAAAAAGGTGAACGACGACACAAACGTTTGGTCCGTTTGTGGCGATTCCTAATCTCCTCTCGCTTCTCTTCCATTTCAGCCAATTACGCTCCAGCTTGTAAGTGAGACGTTTTCCGCTTGCTGTTTTGAAAAAATGCCAATGCCTTGAATGTATTTTCTTTTATGCTCCCTCAGCCAGCATCTCATCTTCTGAGCAGGACTGAATGAACCCCACTAAGGTTGAAGGGATGTCTTCTTTTCTTGGGTGCCACGCTTGATTGAATCATCACATTCCAACTGTATGAAATACTTGGAAATGTTTCTTATTTCAAATTGAAGTGCAACAGTTTTACAAGTGCAGTGAATTCTAATTGTATTTACTTCACTAGTTCTTCCAAATACCGCTAGAGGGAGCCAACATACCACAAGTGATACCCGCATCACACGTTGCTTTTTTTTAAGTGCTTTTTGTTCAGCGAGCTACTGATCAATTTAATATATATTGCACCTCGCTGTTTCTCTACAAGTTGGATGTGTTTACTGCTGAATTGTTAAGCTACCGTGTGCGCGCGCGTATGCGCGGCTGCAGCTCCACCCTCCCGCCTCTTGGCGGCGTTACATCAAACCCTGCGTCACGCGGCCGCTCCGTGCTTGTGAGTCACGTGCAACCCATCAATCAAAGGCTAAACCAGTGGCTCTTAACCAGGTTCTAAACTGACCCTAGGGGTTCGGCAGATCCTCCACTGAGGAGGTCCCAAAACACCTGATTTATAAATTCGTGATAACGCATATCTGAACTAGTTTCGCAAAGGCAACAGTAAAAGTCACACTGATTTGGAGGGGTGTAATTTGTTATTCTTTGAACAAGGTGCTGGTCATGCACGGCTCATTTTGTGCACCAGTAAAAAACATCTGTCTTGAATTTGAATTTATTTATTTTTTTCGCTAAAGAGGGGTTCGGTGAATGTGGCCTATTAATGCGCCTGGTGGGGTGTGGTACCTCCAACAAGGTTAAAAACTACTGGTCTAAACAGTTCAAGTCACTACGACTTGCTTGCAGCCGCATGCTCTCGTCGGTCCTCGCGATTGGATGCTTTCTTCTGGGCTTTTGAACGTTGCTGTGTCACGCATGTTTTTGATCGTTTGGGCCCCAGGTTTCCTTCATATACGGACGCTTGCTTCTTTTTTTTTCAATTCGATTTTATTATTTGGTGTTTTGGCATAGGCGGTTTTACAGGGTGGCAAGGAAGGGCAGTTGCCACCTTCAGCAAATGTCTTGCCATCCCGGTTGTCAGCCCAACCTACAATGAATATTAAATTCAATGACATTTTCTTTGGTCTCATCTGATTTCACTGTCTTCTGCACTGAAAATGTTTGCTACCTAAGTAGAGTGGAATATGTACCGCCAGTGCCTTTTAAGAAGCCATATAGACCTGCTTTTGGCTCCATAGCCCAAAACGTGATATGTCAACCTGCTCATTTGACTTTTTTTTTTTTGCAAGCAGCCCTTATGTGACAAAAGTGATCAGAAAATGTCAGCTGATTGAGCGACCCAATGTTTTCGATCTTTCCGTCAGCCAACGTTGTTATGCGCTAAATCCACTTTGAACGATGTTGAGTAAAAAAAGAAAAACTTTGACACCTTACTCGGCTTCACTTTAAAACGTAGGTTTAAATGACCACAAAGGTTGTCCCTCTTTCCCATCCCGAATAAAATCAAAGTGGTGTCAAAAGTCTGGACGAAGGTGGCCAAAATAATATTGTGTTCCTTCAGTCAAAGACGTGCACACGTATAGAACGCCTCCGCAGGAACGCGCTCTTCCAAGGGTGCGTTGCTCACGAAGGTGGGGGCCGAGCAGCAGCAGCCGAGCGAGCGAGCGGTTGTCACTTGTCTTGAGCGGAGCTAATGCGTGCACCACATCGATATTTCTGCGTTCAATAGCCTCGAGATCTCTGATGGGCTTCCGAAGCCATGATGACCCCGCCGGCTGCCCGCCTGGCGCTGATCCTTCTGTCTTGCGTTGTACTGATGTTGTACAGCTGCGGTGAGTACAAAATGTCCAATTTTGCGATCGTTTTACTCTTAATGATAACTTTGGAAGAACGCATGTTGGTTCGGATGGCAGTGCGGATCTGCTGGGTTAAAAATTCGACCGACTCAGGAAGCAGGGTGAATTTGTCTTAACTATGGGTTGTTTGGGCATTTTAGCAGTTGTTTTGTACAAACTGGACTGTTCTGCGCAAAAGAGTTCGGTTTGATTTTTTTGACCCAACTTTGGTCTACTTTTTGACCCAAATGGAGTTGTTTGAAAATTGATTCAACAGCGTTTGTTTTTGTACTTAATAGTAATGACGATGTCCGGTCTGCAAAAAAAGTCGTTTATTCAATGTGGCGCTCAGCATAAGTGATCAAATAATCATTTGAATAGTGATGGAGTGTATCCAGAGCCACCAAACAATGTTTTATATCGAATAGAACATGCAATATCGATCCAACGGACACAATTAGAGGAGAGAATATATCATATATCAATAACATCCTGCTCTTCACACCTTTTTGAATTTGTCTACACTGTTTTTGCCATTATTCACATGTCCTGAGTGTTGTTAGTCACCTAAATGTTGAACAGAGGGTGTGTTTTACCGAAGTCAAATTCCTTGTTTGGCACGCTCAAACATGGCGAATAAAAACTCTTGAATATGATCCACTTTGATGTTAACGTGGCACTTGTTTGTCCATCCCTCCAAACAAAAATCCATAAAAACGTTATTCGGGCTACAGAATCTGTCTGCGTATATAGTCAAAGGCAAAAGTCTGCTTTATTGTCAATTTCTTCACATGCCAAGACACACAAAGAAATCGAATATAGCGACGTGCACACGCGTCAGTTCGCAGCTCAGTAGCACCACTATTGGCTTTAATATTCGCAACCACACATTGCGTTTTTCTTATTCCAATAAAGGGGGTTAAATACATTTTGGTTGCAGAGAAAATGATAGTCACGGAGATTATTCTGTAGCTCTGTTACAAGAGGCGTGAAATTCCAACACGTCTTCCTTTGCATAGATTGCCGAAGTATCTTTTGGTAATTGATGAAAATAAAAAGTTGGAAGTGGAATTTGTTGACTTCTAGCGCCATCCTGTGGGCAAGAGTTAAATAATAAAAAAAAAAAGCTTTTCTCTTTTCTCCCCGAGCAGCTGAAAGACAGAAGTGGACTGAATTTCCTCCGTTTTTAGACATGTGCAACAGTCCTTGAAATTATTCAGCATCTTGAAACTGGTTATCTTATGAAAAAATGTGCCTTGTTGATTTTTTGGGGAATATATTATTGTAGTTTATTTATTTCATATTACATTATTGTCAGTCATGCAGGTGACGCAATTTGAAAAAAAAACCTTGCAACTGGGCATGAATTTTTTTTTTTTTTTTTTTTGTTACTACCAGAAAAAACAGTAAGCTTGAATTGTTCGGTACCTGTGTTAAAACAGAGGCGTGACTTGTCAAGATGTCTTTCTTTGCATAGATTGCAAACGTATCTCCAAAAAGTTGGATGTGGACTCTTTTGACGTGGGCAGCACTTGAGTATTAAACAAACCTTTCTCTGTCCGAGGGTCAGAATGAAACAACTGGACTGAATTTCCTCCATTTTTAGACAAGTGCAACAGTCCCTGAAATTATTCAGCATCTTGTTTGATGATTATCTTATTAAAAAAAATGGCCTTGTTTATCTCTATATGCTCTCAGGCTAATGGCCTTTATTGCCCAAGTCAGTCATGCAGGTGACGCAATTTGGCGAAAACTGAATTCGGCCGACTTCATTCTTGTCTGTTGGCTGAATTTGTGCTTTTCACCAAACGCTGAAAAATGACCAAGGCAACTTTGCTCTTTCATCAGGATCAATCAAGACATGTGACACAGCCCACGGATGGATTTCTAACCACTCAAAGTGCTACAAGGAGATGGCGACAACCAACGGTTGGCTGGGGGCTCGCCACGACTGCCTCTGGGAGGGCGGCGACCTTCTTTCCATCACCTCCAAGCACGAGGAAGACTTTGTGAAGGAGCAAATGGGCGACAAGCCGTTCTGGATCGGACTCTCCAATCTGGTAAGACCAAAGTGCTAGCGGCTGTTGGCCTGCGATTGATACGCCATTGACAACGAGTTTGGACTCTGCAGAACTGCAGCAAGACCTGGTGTCAGTTTTCTGAAGCGGGAGACAAGAGGCTGACTTCGTCCAACACCCGTGTGACGCCGACCTACGCCAACTGGGACTCGCGTCAAGACGGAAGGTAAGAAGGTCACCTCTTTGCGTTCGGTGTCAGGCAAGATGCACAGGAACACTTTGGAACCCCTTTCCAAAAATGTGTGAGCAGGTTAAAAAAACAGCTTTTGTTTTCTTTTGATCCGAAAAGAGGACCATCAACTCCAAATTGGCTTGTTGTGTGTCTCATTTTCCCCCACTTTTCCCCAACAGCGCCAACGTTGGCTCCTGCGCCTACGTCAACCAAGGCGCGTACTACGGCAGTCAGCCTGGCAAGTGGAGACATGGCTCGTGCGGATCCTCCTTGGCGTACATGTGCGAGCGGTCGCCGGGAGGTGAGTCTGTCTCTCCTCGGGATGTTGACGCTAAAACAAGGAAAAATTGCAATCACATCGTCCTCCTGCAGACTGCCCGGACGGATGGCCGTGTTCTTACAAAGACTTTGGTTACAATTACAGTCGAGTCGAGAGTGAGTGGCAGCGACGCCTCTTTCTACACCCCCGCCGTCTCCTTGTGGCTTTCTAATTAGGTTCTTTTGGTTTTCAGCTTCCTTCTGCGACTCTGGTGAGTTCCTGTACAAGGACTCTTGTTATCTTTTTGAGGGGACATGTAGAACCTGGCAAGCGGCTGAGGATTTCTGCAAGAACAAGAGCGGTCACCTGGCCAGCGTCCACTCACAGGGTGACGGACAATTTTTGGCTGGTGAGCGAGCTGACAAGACAAACTGACCAGGCCAGCAATCGACCCGCAATGTTTTCACAACAAGTGTTTGTTCTGCTCTCCTCAAGCTCACCAGCAAGATGAATTCAGATGGTCGGGTTCTTGGCTGGGACTCAGCCGGAACAATGGCAAATTTGAGTGGCGCGATGACTCAACTACAGTAAGTGACACGTGTGCAACAGATCGAGGTCCAAAAAACTTGTCAATTGGCCAGAATGAAGCTGTCATGTTAGAGGGCAAAAGTTAAAAAGCAGAAAAAAGTTGTATTGAATTAGGAGGAAAAATGTGACAAGAATGCTCTCACTGTCAAATAGATTTGAATTCCACTTGCCTTGAGTCATGTTACAAGACAGTTTTTTTCATTTGATAAGGATTCAACTGATAATTTAGAAGGAAAAAAATGATGAGGTAATCAGTAGAATCAAAGCGCACCGTTCATTTTACAGAGAAACATATTTTTTCATTAAAAAGTTTCCGAGATTTGAATCAATAAAGTGGTATCTGAAGGAATTTGGTGGGAAGCCATCTGAGCAGCTGCAACACCTAACACGCTCAAGTCACGCCCACCCGCTGTGTCCTCCCTCCGCAGAATGATGTCCCGTGGTATCCAGGAGGCAAAGAGAACGACTGCGCCCAATTGTATCGGGATGGTCGAGTTCACATGTATCCTTGCAGCCAGGTTTACCCATCCATCTGTCAAAAAGGTCAGAAAGTCGCGACCTCTCATTTGCCCTTTGTCTTCTGGTTGCGCTCTCATATTTGATCCCTCTCACGTCCTTACAGGCAAGGCCAGAGATTCTCTTCCGCTTCTTCCGGCGCCGACATCAGCATCAGGTGGGAGTTCCACGCAGGACCGCTTTTTGCCATGGGCAATATGGGCGACCCCTCAGGGCACACGATAAACGTGGTGGCGCGCGAGCACTCTCAAGAAAAAAACAAATCTCTCATTTTCTAGCTGAATCACTTCCATCTCAAATCTGTTCAATGGGGCGCCCTTATTGTCACACGCAAAAAATCACAAACAAATGAAAAATATCCGGACAGTGCAGGCACTACTTTATGGCCGCATTACTAGATGTTGTTTGCGATGAAAGCGTGTCGGTCGGCACGACAGGAGTGAACTGAATTTCCTCCGTCCTTTGACATGTTCTTGAAATTATTCAGCATCTTAGTTGTACTAGGTTCATCTTGTTTTTTCTTTTTCAATTACTTCACTGGTTCTTCTATATCAAACAATTTTCTTAGGTTCATTTACCTGACATGTTTCGGCGGGTTCTTCCGCCTTCATCATCTTGAAAACGGTTGATGACTATCGTGAGAAAAAAAAAAAGTGCCTTGTTGATTTTTTGGTGGATAGATGATTTCAGAATCAGAATTGGCTTTATTGACCAACTTTGTGCACGGCCAACAGGGAATTTGACTCGGGCTGATCTCAGCCTCTGTACAACCCTTAAGTTCTAGTTTCTTCATCTCATATTGTCAGTCATGCAGGGACGCAATTTGGCAAAAACTGAATTCGGCCGACTTCCTTCTTGTCTGCTTGCTCAATTTGTGTTTTTCACCAAACGCTGACAAATGACCAAGGCGACATTGCTCTTTCATCAGGATCAATCAAGAAATGTGACGCAAAAATCGGATGGACTCTTCACGGCTCCCACTGCTACAAGAAGATGGAGACCCCCAACGGTTGGCTGGGGGCTCGTTACGACTGCCTCTGGGAGGGCGGCGACCTAGTTTCCATCACCTCCAAGGATGAGGAAGACTTTGTGAAGGAGCAAATGGGCGACAAGCCGTTCTGGATCGGACTCTCCAATCTGGTAAGTGCTAGCGGCTGTTGGCTCGCTACTAGTAGTTGATTGACAACCGCGATTTGGCCCGCTATTGGCTATTGACAACGGGATTGGTTTCAGCAGAACTGCGACGACGAATGGTGTTGGTTTTTGTATACGGGAGAAAAGAACCTGACTTGGTCCGACACCAGTATGACGCGGAACTACAGCAACTGGGACTCGCGTCAAGTCGGAAGGTAAGAAGGTCACCTCTTTAGGTCAGTGGTCCCCAACCACCGGGCCGCGGACCGGTACCGGTCCGTGGGTCACTTGGTACCGGGCCGCGGAGCCGCACAGGAAAAAAAAAAAAAAATTTTTTTTTAAATTTTTTTTTTTCATTTTTTTTTTTCATTGACGATCAATTCATTCAGGTTAAGACGCTCGTCCCGGTCACGTGACATGTCACCACAGTCAAGCCCGCGAGGCAAGCAAAAATGAGCAAGAAACAGAGAAGTTTGGAAAGCTTCTTCGGAAAGGGAAAAACGTCCAATGAGTACACTGAAGAAGAAGAGGCTACGACTTCTAAGAAAAGGAAAGCTGCATTTAAAAGAACATTTCTGGAGTCCTACTTAAAATATGGATTTATCGCCACAGGTGACTCTGACACGCCAAGTGCACTCCGCATATGTTGCGAAAGGCTAGCTAACGAGGCAATGAAGCCTTCAAACCTGCTTCGGCACATGGAGACCAAGCATCCTGCATTTAAAGACAAACCTTAACCACTTCGGGTGTCATTGTCTCCGATTACGCCTAGATGGGAACGGCTCATTTCTGAGAAAAGAGCTCGGTGCTCCCACTAATTCAACGTTTTATTTTTATGTGGTTTATATTTGTTTTTATGCCAGTCGTATCATTTTATTTCATCCTATTTATATATATAAATATTTAAATAATAAATATATAAATATATTTATTTATATAAAGGCCGGTCCGCGAAAATATTTCTGACACGTAACCGGTCCGTGGTGCAAAAAAGGTTGGGGACCACTGCTTTAGGTTCTGTCAGGCAAGATGCATAGGAACATTTTGGTACCCCTTTCCAAAAATGTGTGAGCAGGTTCAAAACAAGCTTTTGTTTTCTTTTTAACAGAAAAGAGGATAAATAAACTCCAAATTGGGTCGTTTGTCAGATGTGACTCATGTTTCCCCACTTTTCCCGACAGCATCAACGTTGAGTCCTGCGCCTACGTCAACCAAGGTGTGCACCTCTCCAGTCAGCCTGGCAAGTGGAGACATGGATCGTGCGGCTCCTCCTTGGCGTACATGTGCAAGTGGTCGCCGGATGGTAAGTGTGCACGACCGTTGTATTGTTGGCGGTGAAAGGAGGAAAAAATGCAATCACGTCGTCCTCCTGCAGACTGCCCGGACGGATGGCCGTGTTCCTACAAAGACTTGGATTACGGTTACAGTCGAGTTGAGAGTGAGTGGCAGCGACGCTTCTTTCTACACCCGCACCCGCACTGTCTCCTTGTGCTTTTTTCTAATGAGTTTCTTTTGGGTTTCAGCTTCCTTCTGCGACGCTGGCGAGTTCCTCTTCAGGGACTCTTGTTATCTTTTTGAGGGCAGGAACCTGACTTGGGAAGCGGCTGAGGATTTCTGCAAGAACAAGAGCGGTCACCTGGCCAGTGTCCACTCACTGGTTGGCGGACAATTTTTGGCTGGTGAGCGAGCTGACAAGACAAACTGACCAGGCCAGCAATCGAGCCGCAATGTTTCACAAGTGTTTGTTTTGCTTTCTTCAAGCTCACATGCGAGTAGGATGGTTTTCTTGGCTGGGACTCAGCCGGAACAATGGCAAATTGGAGTGGCGCGACGGATCAACTACAGTAAGTGACACGTGTGCAACAGATCAAGGTCCAAAAAGTTTTCAATCGGCCAGAATGAAGCTGTCATGTGAGAGGGCAAAAGTTAGAAAGTGTCATTTGAGCAGAACAAAGTTATGTTGAATTCTCCGTGTCAAATCAATTTGAATTTGAATTTGACTTGAGTCATGTTACAAGACAAACTGTTTTTTTCATTTTATGAGGATTCAAATGAATCAAGTGATCAGTAGAATCAAAGTGCACCGTTCATTTTTACAGGGAACATTTTTTTCTTTGAAAAGTTTCAATTTGAAAATGGGAAGGGGGGTTGGAAGATGGCAACAATTCTGATTGTGAGAAAGAGGTTATGGAAATGAATCGGAGAGATTTGAATCAATAGAGTGACTTTGAAGGAATTTGGTGGGAGGCCATCGGAACAACTGCAACACCTAACGCTCAAGTCACGTCCGCTGTGTCCTCCCTTCGCAGGATGGCGCCCCGTGGCATCTTCCGAAATTTCCATATGACTGCTCCAAATTGACAAGTGATGGTAAAGTTCAATTGGACATTTGCGGTGACCTTCGTCCATCCATCTGTCTAAAAGGTCAGAAAGTCACAACTTCTCATTTACCCTTTGTCTTCTGGTTGCTCTCTCATATTTGATCCCTCTCACGTCCTTACAGGCACGGCCAGAGATTCGCTTCAGCTTCTTCCGGCGCTGCTGCATTCAGCATTAGGTGGGCGGGCGTCCCACCCTGCAGCCCACGTGCAAAATCCTGTTTGCCCTCAAGTGACTCGAGTCTCGCTTGCAGGCAAGAGCGCAAAGTGCGGTTGGTGGCAGGAAAACCCCGCCAACGACTTCTGCTACCTGATCAACTCCAAGCCCAGCAAGACCTGGAAGGAGGCGCGAGACAAGTGCGCCCGCCTCAGAAGCAACCTGCTCGGCATCTCCGACTCGCAGGATCACACCTTCATCCAAGGTAGGCTGTCTAATGTGCTTGATGAAAGAATCCATGCGGAAGAAAGTCACATCGAGGGACTCACTTTTTGACAAGTTTCTTTCATTCCAAAGAAAAGACCAGAAATAAGCTTGTGGCCGGCACGAGCCAGACGTCTCCCGCACTTCATTACGGTTAAGCGTTTTACACGTGCACCTGTAAGGTGTTTCAACCTCCTGCTCCGTGTCTACCTTTGACCCAAAGGTCTTCTGCCAAACGCTTCCTCTTTGTGGTTGGATGCCAGCGACACCGTTGTCAAAGACGGCAGTAAGAAGTCTGAGAAGTCCTCACCGAGTTCCGTCCAGTTGGCCGCCGCAGGTGGGTCTAAAACCTGGTCGGTGTGGAGGAACGGGGGAACACTGAGCATCTGTGGTCTCCTTGCAGGTAACCCTGGTGACCCCTCCGGCCCACGCTGCAACTACTTACTCGGTGGCAAGGGCGGCCGGGAAGTTGGCGATTGCGAGAAGAAGCGCGGCTACGTCTGCAAGAGAAGAGGTAAGACAAGGTGCTCGGGTGATTCTGACAAATGGCTGTCATCAGATCAGAAGACCAAAATGGCGATTGTCAGTGACAGGCTGAAACTGAATGAAGGCGTGGTCCGCTACTTTGTCGGCCAAATGCCGAAGAAAACAAAAAACATGGCGCTATGACGTCAGAATAATCCCAATATGTGTGTCCTCAGTCGTTCAGACATGTGAAAGGACCAAAGGGTGGCGCCGCTTGGACTCCAACTGCTACAAGAAGATGGAGACCACCAACGGTTGGCTGGGGGCTCGTTACGACTGCGTCTTGGAGGGCGGCGACCTGGTCTCCATCACCTCGCCGTACGAGGAAAGCTTCGTGAAGAAGCAAATGGGTGACAAGCCGTTCTGGATCGGGCTCTCCAATCTGGTGAGATGGAAGCACAAGCAAGCGGCAGTTGGCTCGCTAGTGGTAGTTGAGTGACAACGGGTTTGGACTCTGCAGAACTGCAACGAGACCTGGTGTGAGTTTTTTCAAGCGGGAGAAAAGAACCTGACTTGGTCCGACACCGCTGTGATGCCGACCTACGCCAACTGGTACTCAGGTCAAGGCGGAAGGTAAGAAGGTCACCTCTTTGTGTCCATTCATTGTCAGGCGGGCGGGGTACACGGCAAGAGGATGGAACCCGTCTGCAAAACCTGAGTGAGCGCACAAGGAAGACGAGAAAGCAGGGAAAAGCCTTGAAATTGGCCCCTTTGTGGGATGTGTCTCTCGCTTTTCACGGCTTCTCCCCGACAGCGCCGAGGTTGATTCCTGCGCGTACGTCAACCAAGGGGTGCACCTCTCCAGTCAGCCTGGCAAGTGGAGACATGGCTCGTGCGGATCCTCCTTGGCGTACATGTGCGAGAGGTCGCCCGATGGTAAGTCTGCACGACCGCTGCGATGTTGATGCTCAAAGGCGAAACCATAATCACCTCATTCTCCTGCAGACTGCCCGGAGGGACGGCTGTGTTCATACAAAGACTATGGACTCGGCGTCAGTCGAGTGGAGAGTGAGTGGCAGTGACGCTTCTTTCTTTTCACACCGCATCGTCTTGTTGAGGTTTAATCCATGTGTCTTGGTGGCTTCAGCTTCCGACTGCGACTCTGGCGAAATCCAGTACAAGGACTCTTGCTATTACTTTGGGGGAATGGAGAGCACTTGGGCGGGAGCCGAGAGGTTCTGCCAAGAATGGAACGCTAACCTGACCAGCATCCACTCACTGGCTGATGGCCAATTCTTGGCTGGTGAGCATTAAGACAAACTGCCGATGCCATTTATCGTCTCCCAGTGTTTCACAATGTCTGTCACGTTTGAATGCGCTTCTTGTGATCAATTGCTTTTTGTGATTTCCTCAAGCTCACGCGCCATATGTACGAGGTTTGCAATCTTGGGTGGGACTCAAGAAGAACGAGAGCCTCTATAAGTGGAGTGACTCAACACCTGCAGTAAGCGAAACGTTTAGAGCGGTCTGCAGAAGTTGTCACTGTCATATCGGAAGGCAAAAAGTCCAAGTGAGGACAAAAGCCAAATTTTAGCAGAACAACGAACTAGGAGGAACAAAAGTTAGACTTTGGCAAGAAGTGATCAATATTGAAGGTGTTAATCAGCTGGAGCAATAACAATTATAAGAACAAAATTGTAATCTTCAGGAAAACTTGAAAGAAGTGAACAAATAAATCATATATGCAGAATTTCACAGGTCAAAGTTGCGCGTTTCTGAGAATAAAAGGAGTGTGAAAGTTTGAGTCTGAAATTCAAGCTGTGATTTAATTGCAAGAAAATTGTCAAACAACAACAAAGAGGCTCAGAAAATGGATGAATGGATATATTGTGAGAAAAGGATTGAGAAAAGATTGATTAGAGGGACGGAACAAAGGGCTCAAATGCGGTGGCAAGCAAGACCAAACGCGCCAAAGTCACGTCTGGCGTGTCGTCCGCAGGGCAAGATCGAGTGGGTCCCATGCAGGCCGGCAGGACGTGGCGACTGCGCTTCCTTGTCGCAGACTGGACAAGTTGAGGAATGGCCCTGCACCAAAAGTCAGCCATTCATCTGTAAAAAAGGTCCGCGAATGACGAGCACTCACTCTCCACTCTCCACCATGTGCTCGCTCATAATCATCCCTCTTCCTTCCTTGCAGCCAAGATCCAAGGCTTTCCTATTCTTCCGCCGCCAGGTGGGCGTCCCACCCGACATTCGACCTGTGGTCTCTTGTCGTTGGTTTGCCCTCAAGTGACTCCACTCCCGTTTGCAGGCCGGAGTGCAAAGTGCGGCTGGTGGCAGGACCGAACCTCCTCCGACTTCTGCTACCTGATCCAACGCAGGCCAACCAAGGCCTGGAAGGAAGCGCGAGACGACTGCCTCCACCGCGGAGGCGACCTGCTCATCATCACCGACTCACAAGAACAGGGATTCATACAAAGTAGGCTTTCCGTAGTCGCAATCAGGGCTGTTGAATTCCCCCAACGTGGAGTGTTTCAAACTCTTGTTCCACATTTGACCATTTACCTCCAAAGGTCTGCACACTTCTCTGCCAAGCGCTCCCTCTCTGTGGTTGGGCGTCAACAACAACGTCACGAAAGACGGCAGCGGGTGGACTGACGGATCCCCGTTGGGTTACGTCGTCACGGACGGAGGTGGCTCGAAAACCCAATCGACGTTTGTCTGCGAGGAATGGAGCTGAGCGTCTGTCGTCTCCTTCCAGATGACCCCGATGACCCCTCTGCTGCGTCCTGTCTTTCCTTACTCACAAGCAACGGCCGCTGGAAGTTTGACGATTGCCGGAAGAAGAAAGGCTACGTCTGCAAGAAAAGAGGTAAGACGTGACGACGCTCGGCCGATACGCACAACGTGCTGACTCGCTTCTTTGGATTTTGTCTTGCAGGAAACATTCCGAAACCGCCGCAGCAGCCTCATGACGGTAAGTCTCCTTGAACGTTGACTTCAAACGACACGAGACAAAAATGACACGACGATTGTTTTTACTTACATAGCAAAGAAAAGAATTGAGGCTGTGAGCTAATGAGGGTTATGCAAGATCAGCTGCTCACGGTTGAGCTATGTTGCGACTATACCATGGGTGACTCGTCCATTAGCGAAATGATCACGTTGGCAAAAGCTGAATTCGGCCGACTGCATTCTTGTCTGTTTACTGAATTTATGTTTTTCACCGAATGCTAAAAATTGACCAAGACAATGATGCTGTTTCATCAGTATTGACCGGTCATGAGTCACCATGTGACAGAGTCAACGGATGGGCTTCTCACGGCTCCAAGTGCTACAAGAAGATGGAGAAAACCAACGGTTGGCTGGGGGCCCGTTACAACTGTGTCTGGGAGGGCGGAGACCTTGTCTCTATCACCTCATCATACGAGGAAAGCTTCGTGAAGAAGCAAATGGGCGACAAGCCGTTCTGGATCGGGCTCTCCAATCTGGTGAGACGGAAGCACAAGCGGCCGTTGGCTCACCGCGAGTAGTTGATCGACAACCGGGATTGCTTTCGGCAGGACTGCGACGAGGACGGGTGTCAGTTTTCTGAAGCGGGAGAAACGAAGCTGACTTGGTCCAACACCAGTGTGACGCTGACCTATACCAACAGGGACTCGCGTCAAGACGGAAGGTAAGAAGGTCACCTCTTTGCGTCCTTTCATTGTCAGGCGGGGCACACGGCGAGATTATGGAACCCATTCGCAAAAATTAAGAGAACACAAGTATTGACGAAAATTGCCTTTTGCCGAGAAAAAAAGGGAAAGCCTCCGATTTGGACCGTTTCTCGGGTGTGTTGTTTCTCATGACTTTTCCCCAACAGCGCCAACATTGCTTCCTGCGCATACGTCAACCAAGGTGTGCACCTCACCAGTCAGCCTGGCAAGTGGAGACATGGATCGTGCGGATCCTCCTTGCCGTACATGTGCGTGAGGTCGCCCGATGGTAAGTGTGCACGACCTTTGTATTGTTTGCGGTGAAAGGAGGAAAAATGCAATCACGTTGTCCTCCTGCAGACTGCCCGGTGGGACGGCTGTGTTCCTACAAAGACTACGGATTGGGCTACCATCGAGTGGAGAGTGAGTGGCAGCGACGCTTCTTCTTTCTTTTCAAGCCTGCAGCGTCCCCTTGTGGTTTTGTAATCCATGTTTCTTGCCGGCTTCAGCTTCCTACTGCGACACTGGCGACTTCCTGTACAAGGACTCTTGCTATCATTTTGAGGGGATGATGCGAACTTGGGAGGGGGCCGAGACGTTCTGCAGAATATGGAAAGGTCACCTGGCCAGTGTTCTCTCATGGGACGAGGGCAAATTCTTGGCTGGTGAGCGAGCGCCAAGTCAAACTGCCTATGCCAGCAACTGTCCCCCGGCCCTGCACAATGTCTGACACGTTTGAATGCTCTTCTTGCTCTCAATCGCTTTTTGTGATTTCCTCCAGCTCACGCGCCACATGTCGGAGTATTCCAATCTTGGGTGGGACTCAAGAAGAACAAAGGCAACTTTGAGTGGAGCGACGCAACACCTACAGTAAGCGAAACGTTTAGGGCAGCCTACAAAAGTTGTTACTGGCCCAGAATGAAGGAGTCATATCAGAAGGCAAAAAGTCCAAGTGAGGACAAAAGCCAACTTTTAGCAGAACAATTATCTAGGAGGAACAAAAGTTCGACTTTGGCTAGAATGCTCATCAAGAAGAGATCAATATTGAAGGTGTTAATCAGCTGGAGCAATAACAAGGACAAAGTTGTGAAATTATGAGAATAAAATCGAATGAAGTAAAAAAAAAAAAAAATCATATATGGTAAAAGTGCAGAATTTCACAGGTCAAAGTCGCTCATTTCTGAGAATATAAAATTGAGTCTGAAAATCAAGTTGTGATTTAAGTGGATGGAACTTGTCAAATGAATTCAAGTCACACTGTGGGAAAGTGTTGATTAGTGGGAGGAAAAAAGGACTCATCATTTTGGAGCAAATGCGGTGGTGGCAACCAAAACCAAACGAGCCAAAGTCACGTTTGGCGTGTTGTCCGCAGGGCAAGATCGAGTGGGTCCCAGGCAGGCCGGCAGGACGCGGAGACTGCGCTTCCTTGTCGCAGACTGGAAAACTTGAGGACCGGCCCTGCACCAATGCTCGGCCATTCATCTGTAAAAAAGGTCAGCAAATGACAACCACTTACTTTGCACTTCTCAATAATAATAATAATAATAATGATAATAATAATAATAATAAATAAATAAACCATGAAAATTAGAAAATAAATAACATTTCATTTGAAAAGCACTTTACATTTTAAGGCAAAGCTAAGAGGCTAATGTGTCCTCTTCTTTTCCTTCCTTCCAGCCAAGGTCCGAGACTTTATTCTTCCTCCGCCGCCAGGTGGGCGTCCCATCCGCCAGTCGACGCGCGTTCTTTCGTCGCCCGTTTACCCTCAAGTGACTCGACTCTCGCTTGCAGGCCGGAGTGCAAAGTGCGGCTGGTGGCAGGACCGAAACTCCTCCGACTTCTGCTACCTGATCCAACGCTGGCACGCCAAGGCCTGGACGGAGGCGCGAGACGACTGCCTCCGCCGCGGAGGCGACCTGCTCAGCATCGCCGACTCACATGAGCAGGAATTCATAAAAAGTAGGCTGTCCGTAGTCGCAATCAGGGCTGTTGAATTCCCCCAACGTGGACTGTTTCAAACTCATTTGACCGTATACCTCCAAAGGTATCTACACTTTACTGCCAAGCGCTCCCTCTCTGTGGTTGGGCGTCAACAACAACGTCACGAAAGACGGCAGCGGATGGACTGACGGATCCCCGTTGGGTTACGTCATCATCACGGACGGAGGTGGCTCGAAAACCCAACCGATGTTTGTATGCGAGGAATGGAGCTGAGCGTCTGTCGTCTCCTTCCAGGTGACCCCTCTGGTGCGTCGTGTCTTTCCCTGCTCACAAGCAACGGCCGCTGGAGGTTTGACGATTGCCGGAAGAAAAGAGGCTACATCTGCAAGAAAAGCGGTAAGACACGGCGACGCTGGGCCGATTTTCACAACGTGCCGACTCGCGTCTTTTGCTTTTGTCTTGCAGGAAACAGGCCAAAAGCGCCGCGGCCTCATGACGGTAAGTCTCCTTTAATGTTGGCTTCAAGGGACGCGAGACATAAAATGACACGACGATGCTTTGGCAGGCTTTAAGGAGATCCTTGTCTGCAACAACCGTTCTGCTGACCTGGTATGTGAGGCTGAGGGTCAGAAGCAAAGCCGCATCAGCATCCAGTCCGCCTTTTACGGTCGGCGGAGTGACGACGTTTGCCAGGAGGACGGCGACTCACACGACGACTACTCATTGGACGACGACGACTCATTGGAAAACGGTAAGAGCTGAGAATCCACCATTTGCCAATGAAGGCATTTATCCGCCTACCTCTAAAGACTCATCCAGCGCGTTTCACTTGGTTTTCTCCTGAAAGTCTCCAAACAACTTTGGCCTGCTACGGAACGTCATGAAATTGAAGTGCATCAATGCTCATACTCACCGATGTGTTGTAACTTGCAGAGACCACCTGCTCAGTGGAAGGCATCCTCCCTCGCTACAGAAAAATGTGCAACAGCCAGCAAAAATGCCACATTGAGCTTTTGGAGGACGAGTCCTGCCCTGCCACCTCCAAATATCTGCAGATGATCTATAGCTGTGAACAGAAAGGTGGGATTCACGTCTTGCGATCTTCCACTCTGCACTGAATCTAGGACTCTTCACATTCCCAGAAAAACAAGGGGTTTGATGGCCAGATGTTTTTTTTAAGCATCCGTTCCAAATTCAAATGACTTTTGGCTGTCCTCAGTATGTCTCGACAGTCTGGGCATCGCCGACGGCAGCGTCGCAGACTCTTCCTTCAAAGCCTCCTCCTCACTGGAAGACGCCACCCCAGAAAAAGCCCGCCTCAACGGGGAGTCCTGCTGGAAGCCGTCAAAAAATCGTACGTGGAAAATTGACCGCTTGGCACTTTGGTCTCCTGGGCTTTGGAATGTCTGCCTCCTCCAGCCGTTGGCAGTTGGATCCAGGTGAACCTCAGCTACACAAGAAAGGTGACTGCGATCGTGACCCAGGGGTGTGATAGCAACAATACTCGCTCCTGGGACATCCCACTTGAGATGAGACTGAGCGTTGATAGGAAGAAGTGGACCAAACACCCGGACGGGAAGGTGAGCCAATGGAGTCGACCGCGACCTCATCCTCCCATCTTGTCACAACAAACAAGGAAACATTCGATTTCTAGTTCATCGGCGGTGGGACTCATCTGCTTGAGATGCCCGCGTTCGCTCAGTACGTCCGCATCCTGCTCCTGGAGAATCGTCCAGAATTTGGGCTCCGCTTCGACATCTTGGGATGCGCACATGAAGGTGAAATCCGCCGCTTTGGTTGCCCAAACCAACAACTGCAAAACATGCCACGAACTCTCGCCTTTTGTCCGACAGATGAGACAACCTGCGCCAGAAAGTTCAACAGCGTCCGCTTCACCGATTCGATGACGTGAGTCACGCCTGACACGATGTTTCATTACCGCCTGTTGCCAATCTCACAACATGTACCTTCTGCAGGTTCTACTGTCCCCCGGGCTGTGACAAAGAGGAACACTTTGTCTTTGGATTGATGGTCTACTCCGCGGTACGTGATTGCCTGACCCACTGGTCGAGGTCTTGTATGTGATTGCAACTTTGTGTAAATGCAGGACTCGCACATCTGCGCGGCCGCCATTCACGCTGGAGTCATTCAGAACAACATCGGAGGAGATTGTATTGTGATGAGAGCTCCCAAACAGCAAGTCTACACGGGCTCCACCGGGAACGGGATCACCTCCAGAGAGTGAGTGGCCGACCTTCACGGAAAAGTCCCATGAAGAGCCACCGGCTAATTATCGCTTTACTATATGCAGTTTGAACGACCCACTGGGTGTGTCTCACACGTTTGCGGACGGGGGTGAGTTCCAAAACCAGTTGTTTATCTCCCGCTAACTGTCATGACGACTACAACTCACACGGGGTCTCGCCTGCAGAGCCCAGATGCGCGGCGCCTGACTGGGAGGAGTTTGCCGGGTTCTGCTACAAAACGTTTGACGAGGAAAAGAACTGGGCGGATGCTCAACAGGTCTGTCGTGGTTTCGGTGCCGAACTGGTGTCCATCCGCACCGAGATGGAGCAGGCGTCAGTGAAAAATGTCTCCAACCTTGGTGCGCATCCCGACCGTTAATTAACAGTCCCCGTCAACATCTGAGAACCGGATGAGAGCTCTGTTCCCTCCCATCAGAAACCAGCGACATGTGGACCGGACTGAACGACCTGGCGCTTCCCGGCACGTTGGTGTGGTCGGACCGCCACGAGGTGACCTTCACCCACTGGGCCGCGGGAGAACCCATCCAGCGCGTCGGCCTCGACAAACACTGCGTGGCTGTGTTACGGCAGGTGCGTCCTCAAATGAGCATTGGGAAGAAGAAGAGCTTTGCGCTCCACTGAAATTGATTGTTTTCTTTCAGACTGGAAGATGGACGCTAATGTCTTGCGCCCAAGTCAACAGCTTCATGTGCAAAATGCCCACAGCGCATTTTCCAATTGCCTCACCCGAGCCACAGGTGGCGCCGTAGAGTCCACCTGGCTGTGTCAGTTCCCAACGGCCCAAGAGCCCATGGAGAAAATTGACAATGCAAGCAAGTCATCATCGAAGACGGAGAATTTAATGCCCTTCTGACTTAGCTGTTATCAGCCAACGAGATACAATGTGAACAAGCGTGCTATGTTCACTTACACTCGACTCTACTTGGTTTGTCCTTTTCTGTTTTTTTGCGTGCTTGACTTAACTTTGACTGCCTTTTCGTAAAGTTACTGACTCAAAGAGCAAAGCACATTGTACAGAAATTCCAGTGCTTTCAAAGAGCCCAATCATAAGAACGTGAGAGACAGCAATAGTCTTAAAGCTGGAATGAAAGGCCAAAGTCGGTTATTGCTATCGCTCATTGTTTTGTTTTTATTCTTGTTGTCTGGTCCTCGTAGCCCTTTAAAAAGCGAGCTCAGAGTTGACGGCTTTTTGTTTTATTCTAGTTAAAAAAAAACTTCTATAGATTGTATGATTACAAATAATGAGTTTTGAATCAATAGAGAGCGATGTTACTGATGTTTGCGACTGTAGAAATGTAACTGGAAGAGTAATCCAGTATTTTCCATCATTTTCTATGGTCTGTTACCGCATCTACATCTCACTGTCAATTTATATCCAGTTATTGCATTTTTGATTACTGATTGGAGTTTTGACTCGATCACCGCTGCCAGAAAAGTGTTGGTTTTCACTGTCGTTCTCTTTACGGTACGTTATTGCGTGTACAATTCACTGTATATCATGTAGATGTATATCCAGTCATGGATTACATTTTTCGATCACTGACTGCAATATTTTAATCGATTACTGCTCTCAGAAAATATTGGGTTTTCACTGTTGTAAACATTTCAAAATAAAAGCATTTGATTACGATTCAGGGATTGTTTGTTTGTTTGTTTGTTTGTTTTTTCGACGACACAAAAATGAAAATGACCAAAATCTTTTCACACAGGTGTGTTTAACGAGGGTAACTTGGAAAACATATTGGAACGCGGGCCCGAGGACTAGAGCTTGACACCTGTGCCCTTTGCCCATGATATTTCCCTAATAAAGTGGCCTGTTATTAGGTACACTTGAAAATGGCGGTGTACCTAATGGAGTGTCCGTGTGATTCCCTCGTTAAGCGCACCTGCGTGAAAAGTTTTAGCTCCTGCAGAACGTGAAAGTGGCTAAAACTTTTCACGCAGGTGTTTTTAACGAGGGTAACTTTGAAAAACATATTGGAACGCGGCCCTGAGGACTAGAGTTTGACACCTGTGACCTTTGACCATGATATTTCCCTAATAAAGTTGTCTGTTATTAGGTACACTTGAAAATGGCGGTGTACCTAATGGAGTGTCCGTGTGATTCCCTCGTTAAGCGCACCTGCGTGAAAAGTTTTAGCTCCTGCAGAACGTGAAAGTGGCTAAAACTTTTCACGCAGGTGTTTTTAACGAGGGTAACTTTGGAAAACATATTGGAACGCGGCCCCGAGGACTAGAGTTTGACACCTGTGACCTTTGACCATGATATTTCCCCAATAAAGTGGCCTGTTATTAGGTACACTTGAAAATGGCGGTGTACCTAATGGAGTGTCCGTGTGATTCCCTCGTTAAGCGCACCTGCGTGAAAAGTTTTAGCTCCTGCAGAACGTGAAAGTGGCTAAAACTTTTCACGCAGGTGTTTTTAACGAGGGTAACTTTGGAAAACATATTGGAACGCGGCCCTGAGGACTAGAGTTTGACACCTGTGACCTTTGACCATGATATTTCCCTAATAAAGTGGCCTGTTATTAGGTACACTTGAAAATGGCGGTGTACCTAATGGAGTGTCCGTGTGATTCCCTCGTTAAGCGCACCTGCGTGAAAAGTTTTAGCTCCTGCAGAACGTGAAAGTGGCTAAAACTTTTCACGCAGGTGTTTTTAACGAGGGTAACTTTGGAAAACATATTGGAACGCGGCCCTGAGGACTAGAGTTTGACACCTGTGACCTTTGACAGTGATATTTCCCTAATAAAGTGGCCTGTTATTAGACACTTGAAAATGGCGGTGTACCTAATGGAGTGGCCGTGTGATTCCCTCGTTAAGCGCACCTGCGTGAAAAGTTTTAGCTCCTGCAGAACGTGAAATTGACCAAAATCTTTTCACGCAGGTGTGTTTAACGAGGGTAACTTGGAAAACATATGAGAACGCGGCCCCGAGGACTACAGCTTGACACCTGTGACCTTTGACCATGATATTTCCCTAATAAAGTGGCCTGTTATTAGGTACACTTGAAAATGGCGGTGTACCTAATGGAGTGTCCGTGTGATTCCCTCGTTAAGCGCACCTGCGTGAAAAGTTTTAGCTCCTGCAGAACGTGAAATTGACCAAAATCTTTTCACGCAGGTGTGTTTAACGAGGGTAACTTGGAAAACATACAGGAACGCGGCCCCTCGAGGACTGGAGGTCGACACCACTGGTGAAAAGTGCCACACCCGCCCTCACCCCCACTTTCTGATTGGCTGGTTGATCTGTGACATCACTCGGACACTCTATTAGGTACACCGCCATTTTCAAGTGTACCTAATAACAGGCCACTTTATTAGGGAAATATCATGGCCAAAGGTGTCAAGCTCTTGTCCTCGGGGCCGCGTTCCAACATGTTTTCCAAGATTCCCTCGTTAAGTGCAAAACATTTGTGGTAAGGATGAACGGAACAGTTTATCGGTTTGAATCAGTCGAAATACGTCGACAAAACAAACAAACAAACAAACAAACAAACAAACAAACAAACCCTGAATCGTAATCAATTGCTTTTATTTTGAAATGTTTACAACAACAGTGAAAACCCAATATTTTCTGACAGCAGTAATCGATTAAAATATTGCAGTCAGTGATCGAAAAATGTAATCCATGACTGGATATACATCTACATGATATACAGTGAATTGTACACGCAATAACGTACCGTAAGAGAACGACAGTGAAAACCAACACTTTTCTGGCAGCGGTGATCGAGTCAAAAACTCCAATCAGTAATCAAAAATGCAATAACTGGATATAAATTGACAGTGAGATGTAGATGCGGTAACAGACCATAGAAAATGATGGAAAATACTGGATTACTCTTCCAGTTACATTTCTACAGTCGCAAACATCAGTAACATCGCTCTCTATTGATTCAAAACTCATTATTTGTAATCATACAATCTATAGAAGTTTTTTTTTAACTAGAATAAAACAAAAAGCCGTCAAGTCTGAGCTCGCTTTTTAAAGGGCTACGAGGACCAGACAACAAGAATAAAAACAAAACAATGAGCGATAGCAATAACCGACTTTGGCCTTTCATTCTAGCTTTAAGACTATTGCTGTCTCACGTTCTTATGATTGGGCTCTTTGAAAGCACTGGAATTTCTGTACAATGTGCTTTGCTCTTTGAGTCAGAAGCTTTACGAAAAGGCAGTCAAAGTTAAGTCAAGCGCGTAAAAAAAGAGAAAAGGACAAACCAAGTAGAGTCGAGTGTAAGTGAACATAGCACGCTTGTTCACATTGTATCTAGTTGGCTGATAACAGCTAAGCTAAATGCTAAAAACACTTGTGATAAGATAAGTTCTCGCTCCAGGCCTTCGGATATGTTGTCGGCCTTAGCTAGTGATATTTTTTGTCTTTTTATGTTTCTTTATGGTTTTGTTACAATGCTGATACTATTTATTTCGAGCAGAGTCAGAAGGGCATTAAATTCTCCGTCTTCGATGATGACTTTCTTGCATTGTCAATTTTCTCCATGGGCTCTTGGGCCGTTGGGAACTGACACAGCCAGGTGAACTCTACGGCGCCACCTGTGGCTCCGGTGAGGCAATTGGAAAATGCGCTGTGGGCATTTTGCACATGAAGCTGTTGACTTGGGCGCAGGACATTCGCTTCCATCTTCCAGTCTGAAAGAAAACATTCCATTTCAGTGGCGCGCAAAGCTCTTCTTCTTCCCAATGCTCATTTGAGGACGCACCTGCCGTAACACAGCCACGCAGTGTTGGTCGAGGCCGACGCGCTGGATGGGTTCTCCCGCGGCCCAGTGGGTGAAGGTCACCTCGTGGCGGTCCGACCACACCAACGTGCCGGGAAGCGCCAGGTCGTTCAGTCCGGTCCACATGTCGCTGGTTTCTGATGGGAGGGAACAGAGCTCTCATCCGGTTCTCAGATGTTGACGGGGACTGTTAATTAACGGTCGGGATGCGCACCAAGGTTGGAGACATTTTTCACTGACGCCTGTTCCATCTCGGTGCGGATGGACACCAGTTCGGCACCGAAACCACGACAGACCTGTTGAGCATCCGCCCAGTTCTTTTCCTCGTCAAACGTTTTGTAGCAGAACCCGGCAAACTCCTCCCAGTCAGGCGCCGCGCATCTGGGCTCTGCAGGCGAGACCCCGTGTGAGTTGTAGTCGTCATGACAGTTAGCGGGAGATAAACAACTGGTTTTGGAACTCACCCCCGTCCGCAAACGTGTGAGACACACCCAGTGGGTCGTTCAAACTGCATATAGTAAAGCGATAATTAGCCGGTGGCTCTTCATGGGACTTTTCCGTGAAGGTCGGCCACTCACTCTCTGGAGGTGATCCCGTTCCCGGTGGAGCCCGTGTAGACTTGCTGTTTGGGAGCTCTCATCACAATACAATCTCCTCCGATGTCGTTCTGAATGACTCCAGCGTGAATGGCGGCCGCGCAGATGTGCGAGTCCTGCATTTACACAAAGTTGCAATCACATACAAGACCTCGACCAGTGGGTCAGGCAATCACGTACCGCGGAGTAGACCATCAATCCAAAGACAAAGTGTTCCTCTTTGTCACAGCCCGGGGGACAGTAGAACCTGCAGAAGGTACATGTTGTGAGATTGGCAACAGGCGGTAATGAAACATCGTGTCAGGCGTGACTCACGTCATCGAATCGGTGAAGCGGACGCTGTTGAACTTTCTGGCGCAGGTTGTCTCATCTGTCGGACAAAAGGCGAGAGTTCGTGGCATGTTTTGCAGTTGTTGGTTTGGGCAACCAAAGCGGCGGATTTCACCTTCATGTGCGCATCCCAAGATGTCGAAGCGGAGGCCAAATTGGGGAAGATTCTCCAGCGGCAGGATGCGGACGTACTGAGCGAACGCGGGCGTCTCAAGCAGATGAGTCCCACCGCCGATGAACTAGAAATCGAATGTTTCCTTGTTTGTTGTGACAAGATGGGAGGATGAGTTCGCGGTCGACTCCATTGGCTCACCTTCCCGTCCGGGTGTTTGGTCCACTTCTTCCCATCAACGCTCAGTCTCATCTCAAGTGGGATGTCCCAGGAGCGAGTGTTGTTGCTATCACACCCCTGGGTCACGATCGCAGTCACCTTTCTTGTGTAGCCGAGGTTCACCTGGATCCAACTGCCAACGGCTGGAGGAGGCAGACATTCCAAAGCTCAGGAGACCAAAGTGCCAAGTGGTCAATTTTCCACGTACGATTTTTTGCCGGCTTCCAGCAGGACTCCCCGTTGAGGCGGGCTTTTTCTGGGGTGGCGTCTTCCAGTGAGGAGGAGGCTTTGAAGGAAGAGTCTGCGACGCTGCCGTCGGCGATGCCCAGACTGTCGAGACATACTGAGGACAGCCAAAAGTCATTTGAATTTGGAACGGATGCTTAAAAAAAACATCTGGCCATCAAACCCCTTGTTTTTCTGGGAATGTGAAGAGTCCTAGATTCAGTGCAGAGTGGAAGATCGCAAGACGTGAATCCCACCTTTCTGTTCACAGCTATAGATCATCTGCAGATATTTGGAGGTGGCAGGGCAGGACTCGTCCTCCAAAAGCTCAATGTGGCATTTTTGCTGGCTGTTGCACATTTTTCTGTAGCGAGGGAGGATGCCTTCCACTGAGCAGGTGGTCTCTGCAAGTTACAACACATCGGTGAGTATGAGCATTGATGCACTTCAATTTCATGACGTTCCGTAGCAGGCCAAAGTTGTTTGGAGACTTTCAGGAGAAAACCAAGTGAAACGCGCTGGATGAGTCTTTAGAGGTAGGCGGATAAATGCCTTCATTGGCAAATGGTGGATTCTCAGCTCTTACCGTTTTCCAATGAGTCGTCGTCGTCCAATGAGTAGTCGTCGTGTGAGTCGCCGTCCTCCTGGCAAACGTCGTCACTCCGCCGACCGTAAAAGGCGGACTGGATGCTGATGCGGCTTTGCTTCTCAGCCTCACATACCAGGTCAGCAGAACGGTTGTTGCAGACAAGGATCTCCTTAAAGCCTGCCAAAGCATCGTCGTGTCATTTTATGTCTCGCGTCCCTTGAAGCCAACATTAAAGGAGACTTACCGTCATGAGGCCGCGGCGCTTTTGGCGTCTTTCCTGCAAGACAAAAGCAAAAGACGCGAGTCTGCACGTTGTGAAAATCGGCCCAGCGTCGCCGTGTCTTACCGCTTTTCTTGCAGATGTAGCCTCTCTTCTTCCGGCAATCGTCAAACCTCCAGCGGCCGTTGCTTGTGAGCAAGGAAAGACAGGACGCAGCAGAGAGGTCGTTGGGGTCACCTGGAAGGAGACGACAGATGCTCAGCTCCATTCCTCGCAGACAAAGATCGGTTGGGTTTTGGACCCACCTCCGTCCATGACGACGTAACCCAACGGGGATCCGTCAGTCCATCCGCTGCCGTCTTTCGTGACGTTGTTGTTGACGCCCAACCACAGAGAGGGAGCGCTTGGCAGTAAAGTGTAGATACCTTTGGAGGTATACGGTCAAATGAGTTTGAAACAGTCCACGTTGGGGGAATTCAACAGCCCTGATTGCGACTACGGACAGCCTACTTTTTATGAATTCCTGCTCATGTGAGTCGGCGATGCTGAGCAGGTCGCCTCCGCGGCGGAGGCAGTCGTCTCGCGCCTCCGTCCAGGCCTTGGCGTGCCAGCGTTGGATCAGGTAGCAGAAGTCGGAGGAGGGTCGGTCCTGCCACCAGCCGCACTTTGCACTCCAGCCTGCAAGCGAGAGTCGAGTCACTTGAGGGTAAACGGGCGACGAAAGAACGCGCGTCGACTGGCGGATGGGACGCCCACCTGGCGGCGGAGGAAGAATAAAGTCTCGGACCTTGGCTGGAAGGAAGGAAAAGAAGAGGACACATTAGCCTCTTAGCTTTGCCTTAAAATGTAAAGTGCTTTTCAAATGAAATGTTATTTATTTTCTAATTTTCATGGTTTATTTATTTATTATTATTATTATTATTATCATTATTATTATTATTATTATTGAGAAGTGCAAAGTAAGTGGTCGTCATTTGCTGACCTTTTTTACAGATGAATGGCTGGTTTTCGGTGCATGGCCAGTCCTCAAGTTTCCCAGTCTGCGACAAGGAAGCGCAGTCGCCACGTCCTGTCGGCCCGTGCGAAACCCACTCGATCTTGCCCTGCGGACAACACGCCAGACGTGACTTTGGCGCGTTTGGTCTTGCTTGCCATCACATTTGAGTCCTTTGTTCCTCCCACTAATCAACATTTTGTCAACATGATCCCACTATATTCATTTTACAATATTCATCTAGTCAAACTTTTACAGTCACTATATTCTCAGAAATAAGCGACTTTGACCTGTGAATATCTCCACTTTAATCGTATATGATTTCTTTTTTCACTTCATTCGATTTTATTCTCATAATTTCACAACTTTGTCCTTGTTATTGCTCCAGCTGATTAACACCTTCAATGTTGATCGCTTCTTGTAACAACATGATGAGCATTCTAGCCAAAGTCTAACTTTTGTTCCTCCTAGATAATTGTTCTGCTAAAAGTTGGCTTTTGTCCTCACTTGGACTTTTTGCCTTCTGATATGACACCTTCATTCTGGGCCAGTGAACACTTTTGTAGGCTGCCCTAAACGTTTCGCTTACTGCAGGTGTTGAGTCGCTCCACTTATAGAGGCCCTCGTTCTTCTTGAGTCCCACCCAAGATTGCAAACCTCCTACATATGGCACGTGAGCTTGAGGAAATCACAAAGAGCAATTGAGCACAAGACGAGCATTCAAACGTGTCAGACATTGTGCAGGGCCGGGGGACAGTTGCTGGCATCGGCAGTTTGACTTGGCGCTCGCTCACCAGCCAAGAATTGGCTATCGACCTGTGAGTGGACGCTGGTCAGTTGACCTTTCCATTCTTGGCAGAACTTCTCGGCCTCCTTCCAAGTGCGCTCCTTCCCCTCAAAGTGATAGCAAGAGTCCTTGTACAGGAACTCGCCAGAGTCGCAGAAGGAAGCTGAAAAGCAAAAGAAAAACCAATTGGAAAACCACAACCACACGACACGGTGCGGGTGTGAAAAGAAAGAAGCGTCGCTGACACTCACTCTCCACTCGACTGACGCCGAGTCCGTAGTCTTTGTAGGAACACAGCCGTCCCTCCGGGCAGTCTGCAGGAGAATGAGGTGATTATGGTTTCTCCTTTGAGCATCAACATCGCAGCGGTCGTGCAGACTTACCATCGGGCGACCTCTCGCACATGTACGCCAAGGAGGATCCGCACGAGCCATGTCTCCACTTGCCAGGCTGACTGGAGAGGTGCACCCCTTGGTTGACGTACGCGCAGGAAGCAACGTGGGCGCTGTCGGGGAGAAGCCGTGAAAAGCGAGAGACACATCCCACAAAGGGGCCAATTTGAAGGCTCCTTCCTCGTCTTCCTTGTGCGTTCGCTCAGGTTTTGCAGACGGGTTCCATCATCTCACCGTGTGCCCCGCCCGCCTGACAATGAATGGACACAAAGAGGTGACCTTCTTACCTTCCGTCTTGACGTGAGTCCCAGTTGCCGTAGGTCGGTGTCACAGCGGTGTCGGACCAAGTCAGCTTCTTTTCTCCCGCTTGAAAAAACTGACACCAGGTCTCGTTGCAGTTCTGCAGAGTCCAAACCCGTTGTCACTCAACTACCACTAGCGAGCCAACTGCCGCTTGCTTGTGCTTCCATCTCACCAGATTGGAGAGCCCGATCCAGAACGGCTTGTCACCCATTTGCTTCTTCACGAAGCTTTCCTCGTAAGGCGAGGTGATGGAGACCAGGTCGCCGCCCTCCAAGACGCAGTCGTAACGAGCCCCCAGCCAACCGTTGGTGGTCTCCATCTTCTTGTAGCAGTTGGAGTCCAAGCGGCGCCACCCTTTGGTCCTTTCACATGTCTGAACGACTGAGGACACACATATTGGGATTATTCTGACGTCATAGCGCCATGTTTTTTGTTTTCTTCGGCATTTGGCCGACAAAGTAGCGGACCACGCCTTCATTCAGTTTCAGCCTGTCACTGACAATCGCCATTTTGGTCTTCTGATCTGATGACAGCCATTTGTCAGAATCACCCGAGCACCTTGTCTTACCTCTTCTCTTGCAGACGTAGCCGCGCTTCTTCTCGCAATCGCCAACTTCCCGGCCGCCCTTGCCACCGAGTAAGGAGTTGCAGCGTGGGCCGGAGGGGTCACCAGGGTTACCTGCAAGGAGACCACAGATGCTCAGTGTTCCCCCGTTCCTCCACACCGACCAGGTTTTAGACCCACCTGCGGCGGCCAACTGGACGGAACTCGGTGAGGACTTCTCAGACTTCTTACTGCCGTCTTTGACAACGGTGTCGCTGGCGTCCAACCACAAAGAGGAAGCGTTTGGCAGAAGACCTTTGGGTCAAAGGTAGACACGGAGCACGAGGTTGAAACACCTTACAGGTGCACGTGTAAAACGCTTAACCGTAATGAAGTGCGGGAGACGTCTGACTGACACAAGCTTATTTTTGGTCTTTTCTTTGGAATGAAAGAAACTTGTCAAAAAGTGAGTCCCTCGATGTGACTTTCTTCCGCATGGATTCTTTCATCAAGCACATTAGACAGCCTACCTTGGATGAAGGTGTGATCCTGCGAGTCGGAGATGCCGAGCAGGTTGCTTCTGAGGCGGGCGCACTTGTCTCGCGCCTCCTTCCAGGTCTTGCTGGGCTTGGAGTTGATCAGGTAGCAGAAGTCGTTGGCGGGGTTTTCCTGCCACCAACCGCACTTTGCGCTCTTGCCTGCAAGCGAGACTCGAGTCACTTGAGGGCAAACAGGATTTTGCACGTGGGCTGCAGGGTGGGACGCCCGCCCACCTGATTCTGAAGGCTGCAGCGCTGGAAGAAGCTGAAGCGAATCTCTGGCCGTGCCTGTAAGGACGTGAGAGGGATCAAGTATGAGAGAGCAACCAGAAGACAAAGGGTAAATGAGAAGTTGTGACTTTCTGACCTTTTTGACAGATGGATGGACGAAGGTCACCGCAAATGTCCAATTGAACTTTACCATCACTTGTCAATTTGGAGCAGTCATATGGAAATTTCGGAAGATGCCACGGGGCGTCATCCTGCGAAGGGAGGACACAGCGGACATGACTTGCGTTAGGTGTTGCAGTTGTTCCGATGGCCTCCCACCAAATTCCTTCAAAGTGACTATTGATTCAAATCTCTCCAATTCATTTCCATAACCTCTTTCTCACAATCAGAATTGTTGCCATCTTCCAACCCCCCTTCCCATTTTCAAATTGAAACTTTTCAAAGAAAAATATGTTCCCAGTAAAAATGAACGGTGCACTTTGATTCTACTGATCACTTGATTCATTTGAATCCTCATAAAATGAAAAAACCTTTGTCTTGTAACATGACTCAAGTCAAATTCAAATTCATATTGATTTGACACGGAGAATTCAACATAACTTTGTTCTGCTCAAATGACACTGTCTAACTTTTGCCCTCTCACATGACAGCTTCATTCTGGCCGATTGAAAACTTTTTGGACCTTGAGCTGTTGCACACATGTCACTTACTGTAGTTGATCCGTCGCGCCACTCATATTTGCCATTGTTCTTCTTGAGTCCCAGCCAAGAAAACCATCCTCGTGGGCAGTGAGCTTGTAGAAAGCATAACAAACACTTGTGAAACATTGCGGCTCGATTGCTGGCCTGGTCAGTTTTTCTTGTCAGCTCACTCACCAGCCAAAAACTGTCCGTAAACTAGTGAGTGGAGGCTGGCCAGGTGACCTCTCTTGTTCTTGCACAAATTCTCAGCCGCTTCCCAAGTCAGGTTCCTGCCCTCAAAAAGATAACAAGAGTCCCTGTACAGGAACTCGCCAGCGTCGCAGAAGGAAGCTGAAACCCAAAAGTAACTCATTAGAAAAGCACAAGGAGACAGTGCGGTTGCGGGTGTAGAAAGAAGTGTCGCTGCCACTCACTCTCAACTCGAGTGTAACCGTAATCCAAGTCTTTGTAGGAACACGGCCATCCGTCCGGGCAGTCTGCAGGAGGACGACGTGATTGCATTTTTTCCTCCTTTCACTGCCAACAATACAACGGTCGTGCACACTTACCATCCGGCGACCACTTGCACATGTACGCCAAGGAGGAGCCGCACGATCCATGTCTCCACTTGCCAGGCTGACTGGCGAGGTGCACACCTTGGTTGACGTAGGCGCAGGACTCAACGTTGGTGCTGTCGGGAAAAGTGGGGAAACATGAGTCACATCTGACTAACGACCTAATTTGGAGTTTATTTATCCTCTTTTCTGTTAAAAAGAAAACAAAAGCTTGTTTTGAACCTGCTCACACATTTTTGGAAAGGGGTGCCAAAATGTTCCTATGCATCTTGCCTGACAGAACCTAAAGAGGTGACCTTCTTACCTTCCGACTTGACGCGAGTCCCAGTTGCTGTAGTTCCGCGTCATACTGGTGTCGGACCAAGTCAGGTTCTTTTCTCCCGTATACAAAAACCAACACCATTCGTCGTCGCAGTTCTGCTGAAACCAATCCCGTTGTCAATAGCCAATAGCGGGCCAACTGCCGCTTGCTTGTGCTTCCGTCTCACCAGATTGGAGAGCCCGATCCAGAACGGCTTGTCGCCCATTTGCTCCTTCACAAAGTTTTCCTCGTCCTTGGAGGTGATGGAGACGAGGTCGCCGCCCTCCCAGAGGCAGTCGTGACGAGCCCCCAGCCAACCGTTGGGGGTCTCCATCTTCTTGTAGCAGTGGGAGCCGTGAAGAGTCCATCCAATTTTTGCATCGCATGTCTTGATTGATCCTGATGAAAGAGCAAATTTGCCTTGGTCATTTGTCAGCGTTTAGTGAAAAACACAAATTCCGCAAACAGCCAAGAAGGAAGTCGGTTCAATTCAGTTTTTGCCAAATTGCGTCACCTGCATGACTGACAAGAATAGAAATAGAATAGAATAGAACATCTTATTTGCCAATTTTGAGCATGCCAAACAAGGAATTTGACTCCGGTAGATAAGATTTAAGTAGCCAACAACATTCAGGACGACATGTGCAAAATTTACAATAATCTAATATGAAATCAATAAACTGAAACTTCGTCGAATTCGCTGTTTGGGGTGCACAAACTTGGTCAATAATGCTGATTCTGAAAGAATCTATCCACAAAAAAAAAAAAAAATGACAAGGCACATTTTTTATCCCTCGCCACCCTCCCTTTGCTTTTCCTCTCCGGCCTCTGCTGTCCCCCCTCTTGCCTGCTCGGAGCAGGGGAGAGAGAGGCGGCGAGGGAGGGGCGGGCGAGAGGAGAGAGAGGGCTGCTCTTCTGACACGCACGCACAAAGAACGAACGAAAGAACCCAACCCGACACGCCTCTCCGGAGCAAATTGACATCACGTGACGATAAGGGCGCCCCGGTGCCCATTGAGCAGATTTGAGATGGAAGTGATGGAGCTAGAAAACGGGCGATTTTTTTCTTCTTCTTGAGAGTGCTCGTGCGCCCCCACGTGTATTGTGTGTCCTGAGGGGTCGCCCATATTGCCAATAGCAAAAAGCCCTGCGTGGGACTCCCACCTCACCTGATGCCGATGTCGGCGCCGGAAGAAACAGAGTAGAATCTCTGGCCTTGCCTGTAAGCACGTGAGAGGGATCAAATGTGAGAGAGCAACCGCAAGACAAAGGGCAAATGAGAGGTCGTGACTTTCCGACCTTTGTGACAGATGGATGGACGACGTTGACCGCAACTATCCATCTCAATTTGACCGACCTCGTTCAATTTGGAGCAGTCATATGATAATGTAGAAAGATACGAGGGGACGTCATCCTGCGGAGGGAAGACACGGCGGACGTGACTTGAGCGTGTTAGGCGTTGCAGCTACTCAGATGGCCTCCCAGCAAATTCCTCCAAAGTCACTTTATCGATTCAAATCTCTCCAATTCATTTTCCTAACCTCTTTCTCACAATCAGAATTGTTGCCATATTCAGATTGAAACTTTTCAATGAAAAAAGGTTTCTCTGTAAAATGAACGGTGCACTCTGATTCTACTGATCACTTCTTTGTTTTTTCCTTCTAAATTATCATGTGAATCCTCATAAAATGAAAAAAGAAAAACAGTTTTACTGATCACTTCATTGTTTTTTCCTTCTAAATTATAACTTGAATCCTCATGAAATAAAAAACCTGTTTGTCTTGTAACATGAGTCAAGTGAAATTAAAATCTATTTGACAGGAAGCGCATTCTTGTCAGAGTTTTCCTCCTAATTCAATACAACCTTTTTCTGCTTTTTGACTTTTGCCCTCTCACACGACAGCTTCATTCTGGCCAATTGACAACTTTTTGGACCTCAATCTGTTGCACACGTGTTACTTACTGTAGCTGATCCATCGCTCCACTCCAACTTGCCATTGTTCTTCTTGAGTCCCAGCCAAGACCAATATCTAGATAGTCGCATGAGAGCTTGTGGAGAGCAGAACAAACACTTGTTGTGAAACATTGCGGGTGGGTGGCTGGCCTGGTCAGTTTGCCTTGGTGCTCGCTCACCAGCCAAAAATTGTCTGTCAACCAGTGAGTGGACGCTGGCCAGGTGACCTCCCTTGTTCTTGCAGAAATCCTCAGCCGCTTGCCAGGTTCTACCTGTCCCCTCAAAAAGATAACAAGAGTCCTTGTACGAGAACTCGCCAGAGTCGCAGGAGGAAGCTGAAACCGAAAGAACCTAATTAGAAAAGCACAAGGAGACGGCGGGGGTGTAGAAAGAGGCGTCGCTGCCACTCACTCTCAACTCGACTGTAACTGTAACCGAAGTCTTTGAAGGAACACGGCCATCCGTCCGGGCAGTCTGCAGAAAGATAACATGGTTGCACTTTTCTGCTTTCAGCATCAACATCCCGAGAAGAGACAGACTCACCACCCGGCGACCGCTCGCACATGTACGCCAAGGAGGATCCGCACGAGCCATGTCTCCACTTTCCAGGCTGACTGTAGTAGTACGCACCTTGGTTGACGTAGGCGCAGGAAGCAACGTTGGCGCTGTCGGGGAAAAGTGGGGAAAAATGAGACACACATCTGACAATCGAGCCAATTTGGAGTTTATTTTCCTCTATTCTGATAAAAAGAAAACAAAAGCTGTTTTTTAACCTGCTCACACATTTTTGGAAAGGGGTTCCAAAGTGTTCCTGTGCATCTTGCCTGATACAGAACGCAAAGAGGTGACCTTCTTACCTTCCGTCTTGACGCGAGTCCCAGTTGGCGTAGGTCAGCGTCACACGGGTGTCGGACCAAGTCAGCCTCTTTTCTCCCGCTTCCAAAAACTGACACCAGGTCTTGTTGCAGTTCTGCAGAGTCCAAACTCGTTGTCAATGGCGTATCAATCGCAGGCCAACAGCCGCTAGCACTTTGGTCTTACCAGATTGGAGAGTCCGATCCAGAACGGCTTGTCGCCCATCTGCTGCTTCACAAAGTCTTCCTCGTCCTTGGAGGTGATGGAGACGAGGTCGCCCCCCTCCCAGAGGCAGTCGTGACGAGCACCCAGCCAACCGTTGGGGGTCTCCATCTTCTTGTAGCAGTGGGATCCGTGAAGAGTCCATCCAATTTTTGTGTCACATGTCTTGATTGATCCTGATGAAAGAGCAAAGTTGCCTTGGTCATTTGTCAGCGTTTGGTGAAAAACACAAATTCCGCAAACAGACAAGAAGGAAGTCGGCCGAATTCAGTTTTCGCCAGATTGCGTCACCTGCTTGGGCATTAAAGGCCAATAGCCTGAAAGCATATAGCCACAAGAGATAAACAAGACACATTTTCAGATCACAACAGTTTCAAGATGCTGAATAATTTCAGGGACTGTTGCACATGTCTAAAAACGGAGGAAATTCAGTCCACTTCTGTCATTCTGCTACTCGGGTAGAGAAAAGCTTTTTTTTTTTTTCCCCCTTCTCTCATTTCCTGCCCACAGGATAGCGCTAGAGGTCAACAAATTCCACATTCAACTTTTTACTTTCCGTCAATTGCCAAAAGATACATTTGCAATCTATGCAAAGGAAGATGTGTTGATAATTCACGCCTCTTGTAGCATAGCTACAGAATAATCTCCGTGACTATCACTTGCTCTGCTTCAAGATGTCCGTCGTTGAGCAAGGAAAATAAAGATGTGGAGTAATGGTTGGTTCTTTATTTGCAAGATCTTGGGTTGTTTTACGGCAGTCAGTACACAATGCCCTTCAGCAGATGAAACAACAACCTCTTAGAGAAGAAAAGGGAGGGGGAAAGAAGGAAAAACATATCCTCATAAGGCAGACATTTGTTCTCTTATCACCTGAATGTTTTGTTATCTACTGAATATTTTGTATCCATGTGGCATGACGTTAATGAGCTTTGCCTTATGTGCAATGGAAAATTACCAGCTCTGTGTGCCGTGTCTGTGCTCTGATGGAGCAATTACGTTTGTATAAATTAATACGAGTATTTACACTTTGATGGATATGATAAAGTATACAAGTTTGTATGGACTAATAAGAGTATGTACACATTGCTGTTGCTCCCTCTTCAATGTCTGTGTTGAGGAGTTGCTGTATCAAAAGATATCTCATCCTCCTTTTGATATTGATTGGGGTTCTCGCATGTTCATATTTGACAATTACAATCATTTTCTTCTTTTCTGTCACTTCATTTATGGACTCTTTTTCAGATTCGGTTTACCTCTTTCTCGAGAATTTCCGTGCTCATTTGGGGGAGGGAGGGGGGAGTCGGGTTCGAATGTGAAGGTAATAAAAAAAAAAAAAAGACTGTTTGCAATCAAGGAAAAACACAAGGTTTACGTGCACAAGAACAAGCGCTATGTTCCATTCATTTCTCCATTTGGGGCAAAAAGTGGACCGAATGTGGGTCAAAAATCAAACTTTTTTTGCCCAGGACAGTCCATTTTGTACAAAACTACTCCTAAAACACCAAAGCACCCACATTTGAGACAAATTCACCCAGCTTCCTGATTTTTAACCTGGCAGAGGATCCGCACTGCCATCCGAACCACACGCGTTCTTCCAAAGTTATCATTAAGAGTAGAACAATCGCAAAATTGGACATTTTGTTTGATGTACTCACCGGCGGTGCAGCTGTAGAACATCCATATAACGCAAGATAGGACCAGCGCCAGACGCGCGGCCGGCAGGGTCATCATGGCTTCGGAAGCCCACCAGAGATCTTGAGGCTATTGAACGCAGAAATGTTGATGTGGTGCACGCACTAGCTCCGCTCAAAACAAGTGACGGCCACTCGCTCGCTGGGCTGCCTGCTGCTGCTCGGCCCCCACCTTTTTGACTTACGCACCTTGGAAGAGCGCGTTTCTGCGGAGACGTTCTATGCGTGTGCACGCATGACTGAGGGAACGCGGTATCATTTTGGCCACCTTCGTCCAGACCTTTGACACCACCTTGATTTTATTCGGGATGGGAAAGAGGGGAAGCGAGCAAAAAAGAGGGACAACCTTTGTGGTCATTTAAACCTACGTTTTGAAGTGAAGCCAAGTAAGGTGGAAAAGTATTTTTTTTACTCGACATCGGTCAAAGTGGATTCAGCGCATAACAGCTCAGTGGCCTAGTGGTAGAGTGTCCGCCCTGAGACTGGAAGGTTGTGGGTTCAAACCCCGGCCGGGTCATACCAAAGACTATAAAAATGGGACCCATTGCCTCCCTGCTTGGCACTCAGCATTAAGGGTTGGAATTGGGGGGTTAGATCACCAACTGATTCCCGAGCGCGGCACCGCTGCTGCTCACTGCTCCCCTCTCCCCCAGGGGATGGATTAAAATCACACGGGGATGGGTTAAATGCAGAGGACAAATTTCACCACACCCAGGTGTGTGTGTGACGATCATTGGGACTTTAATCTTAATCTTTTAATAACAACGTTGGCTGACGGAAAGATCAAAAACATTGGGTCGCTCAATCAGCTGACATTTTCTGATCACTTTTGTCACATAAGGGCTGCTTGCAAAAAAAAGTCAAATGAGCAGGTTGACATGTCACGTTTTGGGCTATGGAGCCAAATGCAGGTCTATATGGCTTCTTAAAAGGCACTGGCGGTACATATTCCACTCTACTTAGGTAGCAAACATTCTCAGTGCAGAAGACAGTGAAATCAGATGAGACCAAAGAAAATGTCATTGAATTGAATATTCAAGAGTTTTTTTTATTTTTTTTAATTCATTGTAGGTTGGGCTGGCAACCGGGATGGCAAGACATTTGCTGAAGGTGGCAACTGCCCTTCCTTGCCACCCTGTAAAACCGCCTATGCCAAAACGCTGAATTGGAAAATTGAAAATAAAAAGTCGAATTGGAATTGAAAATTGGCACCTAACCGTGTCACAAAAGGTAGGGGAACTGGTGGGTTTGCAGCTTCGTAGTCCATTTCCCTTCAGACACGACACGACACGATGGTGGCGTTTGGCATTCACTTCCTTATTGATCCCTGCGCTTTTTGGCGCGCTTCTTTGAGTTCACTTCCTGCTTCCGGTTGCCGCAAACAAGGTAAAAACCAACGTAAAGTGTCCACAGTACATAAAATAGAAAACGTCACGTCACTGCAGTAAACACAAAATACGGCATAAGACACCGAACAAATAACACAATGACATAAATAATATAATGAGAGCACAAATAACTCAACAGAAACGCTGCTCTAGTGTGGCTTAGTCATTATTTAATTAAAATCTCATCTCGGCAGTCTTCACACATAAAAACACTCAATAAAGCACATGGAATCAAAAACTTGTTTTCGATCGTGCGTACCACTCCGTTTGAAAAGATATGCTCTAAAGTCCCGTTGTCCGAATCAAACCTTTTAACTCCGGAGTAAAGGAAGACTCAGAGTCCACCTTTCTTTTCCTTGGGCCACTGATTTTAATGGAAGGATTTCAGGGGAAGGTTTGTGGGTGGCTTTAACGTAAAACTATCTGAATGCTCAGCGTGCAAATTACGGGAATGCTAACGTCACAGCCCACACTCAAAATTCGGTACTGATAGAAATCGAGCGCGGAGAGCGCCGGGTCCATACTACTGAGTACATACAAGCACTTGTATGACACGGCTTCCGGGAGTAAATGCACGGGCGGGCGGTTCCCCATCTACTGGAGAAACACAGTCATTGCAGGGAAAATGACCCAAAAAAATGTTTAATAATACAATTTATTCAGGTTTGGCAGGCCGGATAAAACGGACCCGTGGGCCGGATGTGGCCCGCGGGCCGTATTTTGCCCATGGCTGCCCTAAACTCTATATTGAAAACCTAGTTTGAATTGATGAGTTTAAATTGATACCCTAACTCTAGTGTAAAACCCTAGTTTGAAACCCTAACTGTAGTTTGAAACCCTAAATTGAAACAAACCCTAACTCGAGTTTATAATCCTAGTTTGAAAGCCTAAATCCAGTTGGAAACCCTAATTTGAAACCCTAACTCCAGTTGGAAACCCTTCTTTGAAACCCTAACCCCAGTTGGAAATCCTACCTTGAAGCCCTAAACTAGTTCACAACCTAACCTTAGTTTAAAACCCGACTTAGAAACTTGACATTTATCCCAAAAAATATGGAAACTCCTCTGAGTTTATGATTATTTATTTATTAACGCTACAACTACGTATTACCAGTTTGGGAGCACAGACCGCTGACCATTGGGCCAAAATCTCGGGCCTCCAGCGAAGCAGTCAGCACTCATAATTTTTTTTAATTTCTTCAAAATTTACATCACACTCAACTTGTCTTGGGCATTTTTTCCAGTGTTCTTTTAATATACTTTTGAAAATGATAACAATCATCTCTTCATCATGACAATTTTTAAAGTGTACTGCAAAAAAAAAAAAAATTAAACACCCTCATGACATCGACATCAATGTTTCCAATATCTGGCTGGACCCGCCCACGCTATATTGGCTTTAAGCACCATTCAAGAGCAGACACATTCTTATGAGACGCCCGGCCGGACACCCATCCCCCATGAAAACACAGGCGCAGGGTGAAAGGGGGTGCAGCACATGCCCTGGATAGGAGAGGAGGAATGCATGTGCTGATGGGAGTTGCATGAGATGGGGGGGGGGTTTGCTGATAAGCTTTGTGGGTGGGGAGAAAGTGGAGTGAGGGAGAACCGGGCCAGACAGCACTATGGACTCAATTAGATGAGTTGAGACAAAGACACCGCTTGCTTCCAGGAGAAACACTGAGGAGGAACATACAGCACAACGGAAGCCCAAAAAGTGAAATCCACAGAAGAAAAGCAGCAAAGGCAAGCAGGAGGAGCAGCGAGAGGTCCATCGGACCCTCACACACAGCGACAACAATGTGAGTACATGGCATTATTCAAAACGCTAGGAACTTTTTTTAACTAGGCAAGTAGGCACAAGGTGGCGCAAATTCTCTGGCAAACTCTTTACAAAAAAGCTAAAGTTGTTGATTAATTGATACATTTTGACAGCTCTATTTTTTTTTGCATTTAAACTAACCATGTTCACTGTGAGGGCCGGTCTGAGATTGCGGGTGGGCCAGAACTGGCCCCCGGGCCGTGGTTTGCTCACATCGCTAGCATAGACAGGTGACATAAAATACATGATTTGTAATTCAGAACAAAATCCGTTCGTCAAGATGATGTTTCATTCCCACAGTCCACCATGAGTATGACTGGCACGCTGGAGAAGGGGGCGCACCATCAGGTCCTGGATCTTTCTGAGGAGCTGCCACCTCACCATCACCCTCACAGCAACCACCAGACTCTGGCCTCCACTCCTGCGGTGGCGGGAGGGGGCAGGGAGACGCCCTCGCGGGTGGTGGTGCCCCCACCTTACTCCGCAGCCGAGGGCGGGGCGGGCGGCGAGACCCCGCTGGAGCTACGGGGGTCCCTGGACTGCTGGGCCTGCTCAGTTCTGGTGACGGCTCAGAACCTTGTCATCGCCGCCGTCAATGCCTGCCTGGCCGCGCTGGTGTTTGGTAGCGTCTTGACGCCAGCCATCGTCATGGTGTTCTTCGGGTTCCTCTGCCACTCCACGGTAAGTAAGAGGGGAAACTCGTGTCCAGACCAAGAATGGTTTTACTTTTCCTACTCGGAGGCCTGGTCGCCGATGATGTGAGGGATCTTCTCATCACATGCATTTCGCAATCTTGAAAGGATTCTCGGGAGACCAACAGGCCCAGTAAGCTTAAGTCAAGACGGTCACGGTTCAGCGACTTTCTAATACAATGGCCTTTAATGAGTGGACTTTTCTTCTACGTTCCTCTGGTTAGACTTCATGTGACAGCGGCTTAGTGGAGGATTAAGGCGGACCTGGCAAGATGGAAAAAAGAAAGTTAGAGGAGGTCATCACCAGACTACCTGGTGGTGATATTCCAGTCGTTGTTTTTTCTCAGCTTTGAAGACGCAGATAGCACATGAAACCAAAAAGTAAGCAAGCTTGCACAAGACAATTCCTCTGCATCTACTCAGGTGTTTTGACTCTCCAACTGTCAGAAACCTTGTAATCGGCCGCGCTCACCCTCTCTCCCCCAAAAGGTGATTGATGCCTCGTTCGACTCCCGACATTCTCCTCCGTCACGTCACGAGGCGATAAGGAAGATTCAGTCCTGCTGTCTCCTCTCAAACTCCCTCGTTTGTTTACACTTGCCACCATCCCACCTTTGGCTCGAGTGAGCTCAACTTTAGGAAGGGTTTCTATTTTTGTGTTACTCACAAATGCTGTCTTCACTTAAAGGTGCGACCCCACGGGACGAGCATGTACTGCTCCGACCTGCTGACGGACGGAGGCTGCGTGGCTCTACTGGTGGTGGGCTTCCTGCTGGTGACGCCTCTGCTGGTGCTGGCCTTGGCCGCATACTGCCGCCTGGCCAGGCACCTCCAGCTGGGCCTGTGCTTCATCCCGTACAGCCGGGCCGTGTACAAGAACCTACCGGCCAGTCAGCATCGTGGACTGGGGGGTTGCTGCGGAGGCCGGGATGGGGCGGGTGGCGGGGGCAAGGGAAAGGTCTGGGTATGAACTTTTTTTTTTTTTTAAAGTAAATGAATGAATACAATGTCAGCTTCTCATGACGGTACACTATATTTTTTGTTGCGTAATACCGAATTCATACACTGCATGCATTTTGTATTGTACCACTAACTACCAGGTTGCACTGACAATAAACATTTGCCTAAAATAGATTGTTAAAGCTTTTCTCTCTCCTGTTTAATTAAAATAATATACAGATAGCAAAGCGTTAAAAAGAAAAAGGAAAAAAGACATTCTGAAAGACCGAGGCTTTAAAAAAAAAAAAAAAGTAAAGTAAGGCAGTTACGGTAGTTCCATTTCCGGCCACAAGATGGCGACAACCTCACTGAAAACTGCGGAGCTGTTGCGTTGGAACAAAAAAGAAAAACAAAATGAGGCGGCATGAGCAGAGAAAAGTGTACAATGTCATTTGTTTTTCTTTGGTTCTGGTCCTTTTTGAGGAAAACCATATTTATTTTTCCATCACTGCTGACACTGGATGCATAACATATTCAAACAAACATTAGAGTGACTATACAGGATATTTGCCACTCCTCTAATTTTAATGTACACGTCTGCCCACCCCTCCTATCCCGGTAAATAAAAATGATGGATAGTATCATGATTCTGGTAGAATAATGACACTTTAGATTACAAATCAAAAAGACAAATCTATAGACATGTGGTCATAGTAGTGGTTCTAAGTCCCAAAGCTTTCGCCATCCGGGCATCTGTTTTATCCTTATTAATATATTTGGGAAATTCAGCAGTCCATCCTTAAGAGCGCACGCTAAAAAAAAGCGCTTATGTTGCCTAGGGAAATAAAAAACAAACAATAACAAAGCACTAAGAGCATTTAGGGGGGGTCAGCAAAAACCTATGTACAGCAATAATTAACATTCTATCAGACAAGAGTGTGTGGTGTTGAATTACAAAAAGTGAAAACAAAATAGTTTTCAGCCCGGGAAGTGATTTAGTTTGTTATATTTATTCCCCAAAAATGATCAGTGCAAAATATTTGTCATCCAGAACTGCTGCTGGTTGGCCATGCGAGGGGATTTGTGGAAAAGAGTGCTGCTTTGGTTTATGCAGCTCGTCTCGTAGTAGCACCGGTGAGAAGAACACAAACAACAAACATGTTGACTGAAAAATAAAGTTGCATATGTCGTAACTGTAACAAGAAGCGAATGAATTGTGCCGTTACGTTTGTTGTCTTTAGAACTGCGGGGTGCAGTCTAACACAAAAGGACAATTCTCCCAAATAATACTGTCGCCACAGTTTCTGATGAATGCATGCATAAAGAATGAGTACACGTGAATGTTAGCCAGTCGTTAAAAAAAAAAAAAAAAAAGCTTTTAAACATTTTTTTTTTTTGCATGTGCTGCAGCTAAAACAGCTCAGACCCATATTCAGATTTTCGGAAGTAACCAGCATCCAACAAGTGATGCAGAGCCCAACAGATGCAAAGGCGGAAGAGTCGGCACGCTCTGAGGTAGCCGAGAACGAGTTCCGCCCCCAAAGCCATGCTCACGGGAGCAAAGACATAGACAACACAAAACACATAACGTAGCACCATGGTCAGTGATAATCTGGAGGAGCGTAGAGCCCTCCTCTCATCGAACCCCCCACCCCTCCCGATATGCCATTCTTTCTGAAAATTATTATCGAGCAGAGGAGGCTCATTTTCAGTCACATGTTCTTGCTCTTGTAGTTTTCTTTTCCTCTTTCGTCGCCTCTTCCCTACAAGACCTTGCTGCACACTTGGCAGCGGCTGACTTTGGAGCGCTCTTGGCCTCCCTTCAGGGTCTCCTGCGCTGGCGAGTAGACAAACTCTTGGTTGGGATCCACCGTGGTCAGCCAGAAGCTGTACTTGTTGGCAAAGTAGTGGCACGAGCCCTTGGCACCGTTACACTCGATGAATGGCGTCGCCCGGAAATCCTCCAGGCACGAGCCGGGGGAAACCAGGGACTGGCCGCCGCCTTCGGCCCCGGCCGCTGTGTGCTAAACCCGGAGAAACATTTTGTTTGTATCAGATAAATAAAAGCAGAAAAAAGTTTAGCCTGGGTCGTTAGAGGAAGTTCCAGGGAGTGTTTGTACTTTGCTGAAAAGGCTGATCTGAAATGCCACAAGATGGCGCTGAAAGGGAAAGTCATACGTCTCAACTTAATATGAGGGCAGAGCTACATTTAGACCGAGCTGTTAGCGAAAGCACTGGAGAGTCTTCATCTCATTTGCTCGTTTTTTTTTTTTTCTGCTGAAAAAGCTGAGCTACGATGCTACAAGATAGCATCACAGCCCTGCAAAATAGGATGGGGGGTGGTCACCACATACATTTCCTGCTGAAATATTTTTGAAGCTATGTATTTTTGAGGCAATACTTACCATAAGGAAGGAGTAGCCTATCCAGAGACTCCTCCAGCCCGGGGGGCAGTTGGGGATGGTCAAGTCCTGACTGTGGACCGCCACCGCCTGTGATGGCGCCTCGCACACTGAACATCTGGGGGCGGAAGAAAATTGTAAAATGTAAGAGGGAGAATTCCAAAAATTCCAAAATCTAATTCGCAAAAGCGCTCGATACCTGCTGATGTAAGGCCGAATCTGATTCTGGGCCACGGGCATCATGGGAATGGGCGCGGTGGTGGAGAGCCAGTACGATTTGTCGTTGCGGCTGGCGTAGTAGCACACCTCGTTTGGGGAGCAGTAGAGGAACGGGATGGTGCTGAACCTGGGGAGGCAGGAACCCGGCTGACCTGGGAGGACAAAGACGAGACGTGTGGTTTCCAGCAAAGGTCAGCCGATCTGGCGCGTTTTCATACCAAGGTCCTGGTTGTGTGCCTTCTCTTGACCCTCCACGTAAAGCAAGCTGTAGCCGTCCCACAGTTTGGCCATGCCCTGAGGACACATGGGAATCTGTGCGTTCTGGCTATGCTTCACCAAAGTGTAGCCAATACTGATGCTGCGGCCCACCGAGCCGGGACTACCGGGTCGACCAACAGCACCGGTAGGGCCTGAGGAAGAAAATGCAAAGAGGTGATTTTTTGTGTATCTTGCGCAAAGTGAGTAAAAAAACAAAAGCAGACCTTGATCTCCAGTGGCTCCGGGAAAACCAGGAGGACCAGGGTCACCAATTGGTCCAGCTGAACCAGCGGAACCAGTGCGGCCCAGTTTACCAAGAGCGCCTGGACGTCCCTTCGGACCTGAGGAATAAACGGTGAAACCTTGATTTCAAAGGAATCAACCAAGCGATGGCTGGAAACTCCGAAAACATGTACCTTGGGGCACAGGAATGAAAAATGCTCCTGTTTTGTAAATATTCACCTGGGCGTCCAGGCAATCCAGGCTGACCGGGCCCTCCGGAGAAACCAGGAGATCCAGGGTTACCTACAGGACCGACATCTCCCACAGGTCGCTCATACGATGGAATTCTCCCGGGCAGTGTGATACCGGGGCGACCCTTTGGACCCGCCGGGCCTGAGCAGGAAGGCGACGCAAAACATTATCAACATAAACTAAAGTCTTGCTCCACATTTGTCGAGTTTCGAGTCCCCTTACCTCGGAAACCTTTGGCTCCTTTGCCTCCGTAATAGCCAGGGTCACCTGGAAATCCTTTAAGACCTGGAGTGCCGCTGAATCCAGTATCACCTTGGAGTCCTAGATAGTAGATTTCATGGTGTAAAAACGACTCCCGGTGACAACAAATAATAATCACAAAGAAAGTCTCAAAGAAGTCCAAGTCTACCTTTGAAGCCAGGACTGCCAGGGAGTCCGGGGCTTCCGGAAGGCGCTGGTTCACCTTTCCTGCCAGGGGCTCCAGGGAAACCCGGGAGTCCGGGATCACCTCTTTCTCCCTGGTCCGTACCTGGACCGGGTGGCCCGGGAAGGCCTGGAGGACCAGTCAAACCTGAAGAAGAGAAGCGATGAAGGTGAGACAGGAAAAAGCCAAGAGGGTAGAATTAAAGATCTGCACTTACCAAACTCTCCATCCAGGCCAGGGAGGCCGGGATCTCCCAAGGGTCCAGGAATGTCTGAACCGAATGAATTACCAGGGAGTCCAGGTCGACCTGGAAATCCATTGACTCCAGGACCACCTGACACACAAGGCCACACCCCATTATGGTTCAGCCCACCTAAATGTAATCTGTCCGTCAATTATTCCCCATGTCTGGCTTGGGTTGTCTAACCTGGCGCTCCTCTCTCTCCCTTTGATCCTGGGAAACCTGGTCCTCCTGGGTAAGAGACGCCTCTCTCGCCCTTCAACCCCGGAACACCAGGGGCACCCTGTCGAGTTCCGGCACTCACCCCTGTAAAAAAAAAAAAATGAGGGTACAATTAGCAAACAAAATCAACTCCTAGCATTGCGAAAGCTAACTACCAGGTGTCCCAGGAAGGCCTTTAGGTCCACGGAGGCCATTAAGTCCGTCCAAACCAGGAGCTCCAGAAAGACCTGAAAAAACACAAGAGTGTGTCTGTCCGGCATTCACTGTTTTACTCCAAAAAAGAAAAACAAAAGCTGAGTTGTTGTCTGACCTTTAGGTCCAGGGCCTCCAGGGCCTCCGGGCAAACCAGGGGTTCCATCAGACCCACTTCTCCCGGGGAAGCCAGACTGACCTTTGGGACCTGGGTAACCAGGTGAACCTACCGACATGATATATGTTGGTAAATGTACAAAAAAGGCCTGTTGAAGAAGAATTCCATCCAACATGGATGGCAGCCATCCGTCGTCACGCTCACCCATTATTCCAGGCCGTCCACCTTCTCCAGGTCCTCCCTTGAGACCAGGGAAACCGGGACTTCCAGGAAAGCCATCATCACCAGGAGAGCCAATGTTGCCACGTCCACCTTTGAGGAACACACCTTGCGCTTAATCAATGTGAGGTGATTGGAGCCTTGTGGGTGGCACCTTTCCTTCTAGCTTTACCTGGATATCCTGGATCTCCAGGTTGCCCTTTCTGGCCAGGACCGCCGGGATAGCCATACGACTCTCCAGGCTGACCTGAGGAATACAGTTTATGATTTAAATTAAAGTAATAAATAAATATAAAAAAAACTCATAGCTTTTGTGTGTCAGGTGAAATTGAACTCACCCTTGGTACCAGGACGACCGGACGGTCCAGGATTGCCGGGGTTACCAGGGTATCCGTCGTCTCCCTGTAAAGAAAACAAAGTTGAAACTCACATCCTCAACTTCTATGCAGGACTCTACTAACTCGGCATGTTCAGTTGCCCTTTTTTCAGCGCTAGAAGAAAGTTTTCACCAATACCAATACTGATACCACCAATACTTTTTCAAACATAAAAAATTCAATTCGCACATTTAGAGATAATTAAAAACAAAACCTTGCTTTGTATTTGACGCACATATGGTGATTTGTCAATGTGTCAAGATATGGCATTATAGCGCCCACTACTGGTGAGGAAGACTTGCTCAATTTCAGACTTTTTTTTTTTTAGGTTTAAACATTGGAGGACGTTATTGGCACTTGGAAGCCTCCATTAAAGTAAGGCCAGTATCATCCCCGATACCTGGTATTAGTACTCGCCCTTCCCCACTCCTCACTAAGCCAGAGATATTCAGCTTTGCGAAAAATTAAAGAATGAAACTTGTCCAAAACCTTTTTTGTGAGTCATATTTGAGAGTTTTTCCTTACTCTTGCTCCAGCGGTGCCGGGGAATCCCAGGATTCCGGCTTCGCCTTTAGGACCAGGGCCGCCGGGAAATCCGGGCTGTCCGGGGAAACCAGGCTGTCCCGGCAGCCCTTTACTCTGTTCAGCAAAACCCGGAAGTCCAGGCAGACCCTGACGACCCGGCGGACCTGGAAAACCTTTGTCCCCTGTGGAAAACAATGGCAGTATTGCGACTGACTCCTATCATGCAAATGGAAGCAACCAATGTATGTATACCTCGGGGTCCGACGAAGCCGGGAAGGCCGCTGGGTCCAGGAGTTCCGGGGTCCCCTCTAGGCGCCTCCCTGCCTAAAATTGGAGGGCCGGGTGGGCCTGCGGGACCGGGATACCCTGATTCGCCTAAATACGAGAAGAAAAAAAAGAGTTTTTGATCTCTGAAACTTTCACATACTGAAATGTGACTAGAATGAATACACGACTAAAAATGTAAATGCAACACTGTGAACCAAATATGCAATAAAACCCAGGCGTGGTCATCTTCATCCCGGTTTTGGACACACTACCTTTCTGTCCAGGATAACCGGGCCCTCCAGGAAGTCCATCTCTTCCTGGCCCTCCAGGTCCTCCTTTCCCCCCAGGAAATCCCGGACTCCCAGGACGTCCTGGTGATCCGGGGAAGCCCGTCACGCCTGGGAAACCTCGTTCGCCTGTGTAGAAAAAGAAAACATGCTGTTTGTTTTTTATTTTTTTTAATGACGAGTAATGTCACCAGAGGCATACCTTTCCTTCCTGGTATTCCTGGCACTCCTTCCCTTGTTCCTGGTCCTGGAGGTCCAGGGGGTCCCCTTGACCCTGATGAGCCCGGGGTACCGGGTAGTCCTGGAGTGCCCTTCATACCAGCAGGTCCTGGGAAACCTGGGTCTCCTCTCTCTCCCTTTCGACCAGGAAAACCTGGTGGACGATGGACCGCGTTTCATTATTATTATATTAAATGATCATTATTGGGGGCGAAGCATGGAGAAACACGCCGTTGGTTATAAAAGCAATCAAAAGCACTCTTCAAAACTTGTAATTGTCTGAAAATGTGCTTTGTGTTTTCGATCAGCCTTTCCAAATAAACTCACCTCCAAGAAGTTAGGAATTTTGCATTCTTGCACACACATAGATTAAGAATACACACACGTTGTATGCACGAGTATGGCTGCAATTGCACTCTGATTGGAAAATACACACTTATGATCATCCACGTTTTTGATTAAAATAAATTGAACTAAGTTGGTGATTTCAGATGTAAGTATTGAAAAACAAAAATTGTAGTGCAATTCCAGACTAAATTAGCATATTCAAACCATCAAGGAGTAACTAAATTCTACCATTCGATTCTTAAAAAAAAGAATTTTCGAGCTATCCCACCAGGTGAGTGGGACGTGATGAAAAAGTCCTTTTTTTAAGAATGAAGCCTTGTTGAGTTTGTGGTCACACAAGCCGAGTGCAGAGAAATTGGCAGAACAACAACTGGAACGTCTCGGTGCACTACAAATGTTAGTGCTAGTTGCAATAAAAAAAATTAAAAAAAAGGACAGCTGGAAAGAAGAACACTTCCAAATGTCTTGCAGCTAAAATGTCCACAAAGTTGCTCATTCAATTGAGCGGATGCTTTCATGGACATTTTGAGCCGGAACATGGATGTGCGTTGGGCCGTTGATGGAAGCAGGAAAAGATGGAGCGGATTGCTACATATGCGGAAAAAAAAAAAAAAGGGGGAGTATCTCACCTTGACAGCCTACATGGAAGGAGCCAACACCAAGAGGAAACAGGCGGAAAGGATGGATGGAGGTGACGATGTGGGAAGGAGGGAAAGAAAGGTGGAGGAAAGACACAAGACGTGGGAATATCAACGCAAAGGGAGGGAGAAAATCTTTCGGGTGAGTTTGAACACGACAAAACGCGTGGTGTGACGTCTGGTTCAAAAATGGAGAGAATCAACAATCAGGACAAAGTCACAAAATCACATTTGCTCATCTAACAGGAAACTTTTTCTTCACCTGGTGAGCCACTTTGGCCCTTGCTGCCATCGATTCCCGGTGGACCGGGGATTTCGACGGTTGGGTCGCCCGGGAGGCCGACAGGACCAGGAAGCCCAGGATAACCGTCCACTCCGCGCTCCCCCTTAAGCCCAGGAACACCCGAGCGCCCATCCAGACCTGATCAAGCAAAAGTGGCGACTGAGTTACGGTATTCATGGGACTCTAACGCCATCAGCGTGACGCACCGGACGATCCGGGCCCTCCTGGTGTGCCAGGCTGGCCCTTATCTCCGGGACTTCCGGGAAAACCATCCTGTCCCGGAGGCCCCCCGGTGGCTCCCAGAACTTCTCCAGGCTGGCCTTTGGCTCCGGGGCGTCCCGGGACGCCATCCTTCCCCCTGGCCCCATCAAAACTCCGCCCCGGGGTACCGGGGACTCCGGCGTCCCCTCTGGGTCCGGGAAAACCTGCGGGAGGATGCAAGATCAATAAATGGATTGATAGCTTGGTTCAATTAAAATTGGATGAGTTCTTTTCAAGTGGTGGCTTGGAGGGACATTTCGGATGAAAATTACATACGGTGGTCAAATTCTGGTCTCACACACACAAGAGCTATCGGAGCAGTGATTTTGTGAAACAGTTAAGAAATAGCCAAAGCATTGTGCAATCCAAGGGTCGCTAAAGGTCAAATTCAGTTTATGGCGAAAGAGTATTTTAGGTTCATCCTGAACTTTAAGTACGGCTGGCTGGCTGGCCGGCTACCTTGTGGTCCAGGCTGCCCTCCATAGCCGGGGTCTCCTCTCTCTCCTTTGCCACCGTCTAATCCTGGACGCCCGGGGCCTCCCGATGAGCCCGGTTGACCTTTCGTACCTAACAGATACAAACAGCTGCCATGAGACTTTGTCGTGGTTTCACGTCTCTTTACCAGTAACTTTTTTTTAATTTTTTTACCTGGCCGTCCAGGTACACCGGGAAAACCGGGCAGTCCGACTTCACCGGGTATGCGACAGGGAAGAACTTGGCCTGCCAGCAGTCACACACAATTAGCAAGTGGACCCACAAACAAAAAGTGATCTGAAAAGAAAATAGTTTTGAGCAGCGACAAGTCTCTCCACTCACAAACGGTTTGTTGACACTCTCCATTCACGCCATCACTACTTTTCAAACACAACTCATTTCTGGTCTTTTACTCCCTGCAAGTCATTTTTGCGCAGCATTTTGTTTCAGTCTTTGGGAGTCGGCGCGTATAAAACTCCGCCGAGCCCGTTACGCTGGCCGGCGGATGACAAAAGTTCATTACCCACCCGTTCCCTCTTGGCTGTCAATAACCTCTTCGCAGCTGTTTTCACCTGGACAGATGCACGTGCACGAAGAGCGATGGAGAGAAAGAGAGAGAGAGGTGGAAAATTGCAGCAGAAAAAGCCAGTCAGGGTCATTTGCATGCACCAAATCATGTTCATCAAACAAAACATGAGCAAAAATCAGCAATCAGTTCCATTGGTTGCCTTGAGGCTCATCGGGTTAAAGGCAAAAGCACATTTCAACGCTCGTCCAAATGCTTCCAAACAGATTATTGCACTTGTTGCGAGAGCAATTCGACGCTTGTCTCTTTGCTCCCGCCCGTGACAATAACCTTTCATATTAAAGAGCACAAAAATGCCTTGTTTAGCATTAGCATTGCGCTATGACAGCACACAGTCATTTCCGCAGATAAGCCAACTTTGTGTCGTTTGACCTCGGAGGACGAGAGACTTTAAATTCTTTATGGGACTCTTTTAAAGCACAGGTGTCAAACTTATCCGGCCCGCCACGTCATTGTTTTGTGTACACCAAAGCTAATCAAGTGTGTCCTGTTTGTTGCTAACTCTCCACTTTCACGTATGCTAGTATTTGAGTTGTTTGTTTGCTGAGTTTTTATTTCAAATCCATACAGAGCTTAGTCCAGGGTTGTGTTTTTCTCTCATCAGTCTTATTTAGACACTTTTTCACATACCGACAATAGAAAATATGTACGCAAGATGCAGGTGCTACTTTTGGCCACTTGGGGTCGCCAAACTCAGGCGACACTGGTATCTGTAGCTTTGAACGTGAGCAACTTTCAAAGGCTTGGCTCGGCCTGGTGAGTGAAGTTGGAAGTCAGCAAACTTGAGTGGAGAGTATAAATATTGCGCTAAAATCTGAGAAATATGATAATAAAAAAATATAATGAGGTAATTTTGAATTGATAATATTTTCACAGTTCCCACAGACCCCTGCTGGGAAATTTTACCTACGATGCGACCCACCAAAAAAAGTTTGACACCTCTTTAATGTCATAATATTAATAGTTGAGTGACTCCAAATCAAATTGTTATCCACGTCCTCTGAGGCTAAAGGAGCACAGGGGCTGTTCAGGTTTTCACTCTCATCACATTGCAGCAATCAATGCACTAACAAAGCGCTTTATCAACGAGAGAGATTATAGAGCAAGTGTAGAAGCTCATTAATGGAGACCATTAATTGTCACGTTAACAGCTTGCTGCAGCAGCCGAGGTGGGAAGGGCAGGAAGCTGCTTTTGGGAGAGAGAAATCCTTCCGAGGTTTTTGGGTGACTCCACGAGGTAGGCGTGTAACCCTCCTAAAGTGCTTGGGCGTGGTTGCTACGGTAACTACTGAACCAAGGGGAGGGCAACGCTCGGATGTTTGATTCACATTTCAACCTGTTGGGAGAATATGATACACGGACGCTCACACACTCAGGTATCGTCCGTCTGCTACCACTTACCTCTTGGTCCTGGCAAACCTGGCGTCCCCGGCAGTCCCGGTAAACCGGGTTCCCCGGGTTCTCCTCGGAAACCGGGCGTACCCACAAAGCCGGGGCCGGGCTCGCCGGGCCCTCCAGACCGACCCTTGGCACCCGGGAAGCCCGGGAAACCTTTCTCTCCGCGTGTGCCGATGCCGACGTCGCCCTGGAGAGGAGATTTACATTTCATAATGTTTATCAAGCAGCCTCTTTAGGTGTTTTGATTTTTTACTGAAGCACTCACTGGGGGACCGCGAGGTCCGGGGAAACCTGGTGATCCGTCCCTGCCTGGTGTCCCTGTTTCTCCTGTGGGCCCTCTGGGCCCAGTTGCTCCGAGTTCTCCCTTTTCTCCAAAACCATAGTTGGTGTAGTAAGACGCTCCCTTTTCTCCCTTGCGGCCAAAGAAACCACGTTCACCAGCGCGACCCTGAGGGAAGATCACAATTTGGTTGGGATTGGGCCGTACTAGTACACGGACATTTCGGTTCGAACTTTACGCACAGGTGTTCCCTGGCCCCCAAAGCCAGGTGAGCCAGGGTCACCGGACTCCCCCTTTGACCCTGGGAAGCCGGGGTTGCCCGGGGTGCCCGGACGTCCAGTAGGCCCGGGCAGTCCTGAGGAGCCGCCTCCGATACAGTTGCAGTCACCGGGATCCCCTTGTGGGGTGGACGGGACGGGTTAGAAGTGCAAAAGTCTCCGTTAGTGCTCAGCAGCGGATTCATCGGTGGTTTGTACCTCTGAAGCCATTATATCCTCGGTTTCCCTGCGGTCCACGGGAACCAGGCAATCCCGGCACCCCTGGGATGCTGGGTCCAGGTGAAACTGCAATGACACGCGCACGTTTAACTGAGAATCAACAGGAGCGACTTTATAAGCCTAGAAATGGCGTGGCTTTCCGATTTCACACTGTTTGCTAATGAGAAGAGCTGCGCACGCTCAGGGAACAAAATGTAAATCAGCAATGTCAATTCTGACATTAGGTCTTGAAATAAAGACTTTTCCAGGGACATGATGGGCGAGCAGAACGGCGCAGCTTTGCGACACAGTGTGAAATCGGGGTTAGTCGCTTCTCATTGGCCACGACAGCTTTGACAGGCTTAAACTGCAAGGTTATTTTAAGCGGTAGATTGTTTCTTTTTTTTAAGTCACTATAACACAGCTTTACATTAAGCATGAACCAAATTCACTGATTTTACATTGCTACATTTGGTGAACATGTGATTTGTGTTTTTTTGGTTTTTTTGCAATGACTGCATAATGTGCATGAATATAATGAATGCAAACAGGAACTGTTGCTGCATGTGTCCCTCCTACTTGCAAGTAAAATCAATGAATTATGTTCACTGGCGACACCCTGTGGCCAAAGATGAGAAAAGCAGCTTGCAGTCAAAAGACCAGTAAGCAAAACTTACCGCTCCAGCTTGCACAGAATCAAAAGAGTTAAGCTATCGCCTGCTGAAAGTTGAGTTTGCTGGGCTGCTTTCTTATCGATTTATTCGCCCAGGCGAGCAAAAATATTGCCATTGTGACCATGGCAATATGGCTGCCGCCCGGGGATACCTGAATTTGACTGACCAGTGGGCTTTTCCCCGTCGGGATAGATGATGCAGGGCTCACCGGGTCGGCCTTGGAGGACAGTAAAGTCAGTCAGCCAGGATTTCTGTCTTGCAGCTGCACTTACAACTGGCTTTCATGCCTTGAATTCATTGGTTTTATAGCGAGCGTAACGCCTGCCTGCTGCATCCCTAACACGAGGTTAATGCAATCATCAAGAGAAAACTTCACAGTAAAAAAAAAAAAAAAAAAAACGTGATGATCCGCACCTATTATGAAAGAGAATTTTTATGAACCGGTCGTGTGTGAACATACTGGATGGCCCCTGAGATCCGGGTGGCCCCTGAGGTCCGGGAGGTCCCGGGATCCCTGGAAGTCCAGGGGAGCCGGGGAGTCCTTCGACGCCATAGCCGGGTATGCCGGGGCTGCCTTTCTCTCCCTTTGGGCCCGGGGTGCCTGTGAAACCCAAAGTGGGACGGCCTCCTGACAAGAAACCAAAGACAATTGATGAAAATGACGACGTGCATACTTCTAAGAGCGGTCTGGGCCATGTTACCTGTATCGAAGCCCCCAAGACCTGGTGGGCCTGGCGGGCCTGGAAATCCAGGAGGTCCTTGGTCACCGCGTGGACCTGGAAGCCCGTTAAAGCCGGGATCACCCGGTGGTCCTGGGAGCCCAAGGAAATATTTGGAGGAAAAACGTCAACAGTACAAGCCTAAATAAAATCGTAGTTAAATCTTTCAGGTGCACTGTACTAGGGTGTTTGTTTTTCCGCCGACATCTTAAGGAACGTAAACCGTCGGGCTTTTTACCTTGAATAGATGTACTGGGACCGCTGACATAAGCAGGAGGTCCTGGGAGTCCGGGGTCTCCCTGGTCTCCCTAAAAGACATTCAGCATTGACAACTTTTTGCTTAAATGAACAACCCAAGCTTGACCGTCTAAAATTAGAATAATTAAGGAAGTCCTACCTTGGGTCCGGTGTATCCGGGTTGTCCGGGGAAACCTGGAGTTCCAATGTATCCCTGTGACATAACAGATGTTTGATTGAGCTCAGCCAATGAGGTAAAACAATCCAAATAAATGTGAGTGTCTACCTTTTGTCCTGGTAGGCCAGGAGGTCCGTTAAAACCCGGAGGACCCTGAAGACAACATAAGAAATAACAAACAAGACGCATAATACTCTCGATCTCGATTGAATATGAAGACGTGAAGTTCTTACTCTTGCCCCTGGGTATCCGGGTATTCCTTTCTCTCCGAATTCGCCGCGGAAACCAAAAGGACTCTGAAGTTGAAGCAAAACCACAAACGTTGACAAACCCAAAGTTGTACAGACAGCCTTGGAGGACGAGCACTTACAGGGAGGCCGCGATTCCCAGGGAAGCCACGGATCCCCTTCGGGCCGGGTTCACCCTTACAAAGTAGAAGAAAGAAAAGTCAGCTTGGATTGAAGTCACGTTAAAACACCTGTTAATTAATTTCAATAATTATCGTCGAAAATGTGAGAAGTCAGACAAGTAGTATCATTTCCTGTAATGAATACGCCGGATCTTTCTTACCTTATCTCCTTTATAAATGGTGAGGGTTTGCTCGCTTCTTAGAGACCCGTCACCTGGAGTACCACTCGGTCCCGGAAGCCCCAAGTCACCCTGGAGACCAAAACAGATTCGATCAAGAGAGATAACCGGATGGACGGATTTTTAATAACAAACCTTGTCTCCTTTTTCGCCTTGATATCCGTCGCTACGACTCCCCTAAAACAAAAGTTGCAATTGGAGAGGTCTCAAAAATGACCAAGTCACACAGATTGCTTGTTTGTGGACTTACCATTGGCCCTGGTGGACCTGGAGGACCAGGCAGGCCCTGAAGACAAACAACACAACCTCACTCAACATTTATTTCACAACACAAGAAAGTGGGGGGGGGGGTGTATGTGCAGTTTTCTCGACATACGGGATATCCCTCCGGCCCCGGTGGGCCAGGGAAGCCGAGTGGGCCATCGGGACCTCTGGCACCCTGCAGCGACAAACACATTTTCAAATTTGGATGAAGATCGAGAACACAAAATGGGGGAAAAAGATGTAACAGTACAAAATCTTACAGGTCGACCGTCTTCTCCTGGAAGGCCAGGTAAACTCTGAAACAAACACAAGTTTGAGAAGGCTGCGCAAAGATACTTAAGTAATATGACAAAAGAATAAATAAATAATGCAAGAGAGAATCAGTACAGAATTATCTAGCTACCTCTGATTCCAAGAGTTGTTCAAAAATCAAATAGCAGCTACTTTGCCGCCATCTGGTGGCCATAAGCAATTACTGCAAGCTATGACGCATGAAATATCCTTAACAGTTTTGCCAGGTGTTAACACAACTTTAAGAAATTGTCAGTGAGAACTCACAGTGGTGCCATCACCAGTAATGTATCGAGGTTCTCCTTTCTGACCCTTTGGCCCGATGGGTCCCTGGGGAAGCACCACAACATCGTTACTGAGTACTAGGTAAAAAAAAAAAAAAAAAAACAGAGCGAAACAAGCGGATCGGTCTTTACTGCAAAACCAGGTAGCCCGGGCACTCCGGTGCCGTAACCAGGATAGCCGGGCTCGCCTCTGGTCCCGTTACAGCCGTCCAGTCCTGGTTGTCCTCGGCTACCTTGCTGACCAGTGTGACCCTACGTTCACCGGGAAAAATCAAAACCAAATACGGTTTGGTACTCGTCCATCCCAAATCATTTACTCTTAAATTTTTTATTCTTGCATTGTGCCTACTTACAGGTACGCCATCATTTCCTTGAAATCCTGGTACTCCCATTGGTCCCTGTTGAATCAATCAAATCAATCAATGACATGATAACATTTTGTTGAGTTTTATGATATTTGCTTGTATGTGATGAACAACTGTGTCAAAGTCTACAACACCCACTTTGTCTCCTTTCGGGCCGGATGGTCCTTTCAAGCCAATATGGCCCTTCTCTCCTTTGGGGCCCGTAGGCCCCAGGCCGCCACGGGGCCCCTCTGGCCCACTTTGACCAACCTCCCCCAGGGGCCCTGGACGACCCTGAGAAGAAAGAAGGTCATGAGTCAAGTGTTGTTGTCAAGTGTAACCCACGTTGCAAATTATTGAGGTAAGGAGGGAAAAAAAGTTTTATCTATAAAAATCTATAAATGAATACAAATCAAAGAGTAGCGCTTTTCAGGGTGCGCTTCCACATTTCCACCACACGGTGGCAGTAAAATGCAATGAAAATCTCAATGTGCGCAGAGACAGACAGACAGACAGACAGACAGACAGACAGACAGACAGACAGACAGACAGACAGACAGACACAGACACAGACACACACACACACACACACACATCAAGATGATTGACATTCAAAGCCATTAGTTCCCATTTAAGGAGGTGAGCGGAAACACCAGAGACGGAAGGAGGAAGGTGAAGGGCGTGTCAGATGTCAGAGAATTTGATTGCGGAGATGGAAAAAAAATAAACTTGAGGCCTTGATATATTGTTTAAAAATACTACATTCAATGCATATTGACATAAAGGTCAATAGACCGCTTGCATCCACTTTGTTTTTACTCTTAGGTGAACCTCCAACCGTTTAGTCCAAAATCATGTTGTGACAACTAATAACGAGTAGACAGCGATCCCGCCTTTGACTTGACCAGCGTGGGCGTGCCGGAGGCCTCGGGGCAGCCGTGTTGACGTGATGAGAGGGTTTGCGCGAGGTAAAGTCAGCCCTGTCAGCGCCGTCTGGATTCCATCTTGCCTCCACACCTGGTTTCACACGGAGGAAACCACGCCAGGAGTGCCACTTTCTCTCACGCCAGGCCTTCCGGCTTAGGCGCGGGGTCACGTTTGATTTGGAAGGCCAAGTACCAGTTGACATGGGGAGATGGATAAACATCTCAAAGGTGTGCTGTGAGACTCCTTAAATGTAAATTATTAGCCTTGGCTTAATGAAGGTCGGGAGACCCTGCTTTAAGCAGACGAGTCGGGTCGTTTGGAAGCGGTCTGTGTTTTCGTGCCAGAGAGTCAACGTTCCGGTCAGCCCTCAGCGGACCTTCCACCCTCATCATCATCAGTGGTCAGTTTGTAGGCCCAAATCCCCTCCAGCACAAAGGGCACAAAGGGGCCTATTCGGGGCGGCTAAGCTCTCTGGACTTAGCGCTCCCATCGAGGTCCTGCCTCACTTCCTGGAGCGGGAGAGCGCTCGGACAGATAGTTTCGGGACGGACGAGTGTGTGTGTGAAAGTGTGCGTGTTGTCCTGGATGTCCACCCTCAGGCCGTCGGGGGGTTTAACCGCTCGTATTGTTCTGGTGGCGGGGCGAAGATTTAACTGTCACACTGCATGCTCACTGTAGGATAGTGATGGGGGCAGAATTTGGTGCTGGTGATTTTGGTGGAGGAGAGATTTGGCAAATGAATGGGTTTGGTGGACTATGGTGGTGTAGGCTCAGAGCAAAATTCCAGCTGTGGCACCTTGACCTTTAAACTCTGCTGGAAAATGGACGCACAGATACAACAGATAATAAATGACAGAAAAGATTTGCCTGAATTTCACTGAGATGACTAAAATATTTTTTTTTATGAAGCGCAATTTGGGAGCGAGATAATTACGATGGTGTGTTCATTATGGCCACTAGGGGGCAGTGTAATATAGTCACGCAGAGCCAAACGCAATACATACTCATTTTTTGTCTACGTGTTGCTGCAGGTTTGTTTTAAATATCCCTCGCTTTTAAAACAGCCACTATTGATTACTGCTAACTGTTAGCACGTCAATTTCATAATGATAGCTGGCAAACAACTACGCAAACTTTCCAAAGTCAACATTCAGTACATGAATGTCATGTTTGTTTTTATTGACACGTCAGGTCACGTCTTGACAACCTACATTTCGTTTCACGACGCAATTTGTCAGCTTTCACCAAACACTTGAATACTTTTATATATTGAATACGTTAAATATTTAAAAATGTTGATGCTGACCCGTTTCATACCAGAACAATTTAATTTCCAAAACACCTCGGATCACGGGATAATCTTATAGGATAATCTTATAAAACATGAAATAATCTGGCATTTGTGAGCTTGCACGCACCGATTTGGACATAGCACAAATATACGCGCGCAGAAATATAATTGCACAGACAGGAATATGCGCCCCCGAGTTGTAAGAGTCGAGGAGTGCCTACATGTTTAACGACCACACTCAGCTTTTGTGGAGTTCGGGACCTCTGAATGGATCGTAAATTGCCGATATCAACGAGAGCCTGCAAAATCACTGCTAATAAGCAGTCTTGCGCATTCCTGCACGTGTGTAAACTTTTGCGTGCGTGTTTGTGTTGAGAAAGTCAGAGGTGATTTCACTCCAGTGTCGACATACGCCTTTTTTTTTTACTTCCATTCAATGCACGCTCAGCCCTACGTCATCTCTTCCCATTCATTGCAACGTTTCTCAATGCAGAGGAAAAAGTTTGAAATGACGTTTCAAATAGGTTGCAATCCCGGGGTGAGCCACGCGAGGGCAGTAGAGTGCATCAGAAGAGGCCATTTAGCAGGCAGGAAAAGCCACTCGGTGCATTTTGCTGCTTGATTCTTTGCGTTTGCGTGCGTGTTAAATTACTTCACACATTTTTCCTCCTTTCAGGATGACACTCACACTGGCACACACAATTTCTCTCTCACACACACTTATTCGCTTGCTCTCTCACAAACAAACATTCTCTGGCACACACACGCACACTCTCCAACTCATTCCCTCACATACTCACACATGCATTTTTTTAATAGGATTTATTAGATAATAGACCATCACACACACACACACACACACACACACACACACACACACACACACACACACACACACACACACACACACACTCTCTCTCTCTCTCTCTCTCTCTCTCTCCCCCCACACACACTCAATCACAATCGCCCAGTCACGCGCATGCACGCGTACACTCTGTCTCTCCTATGCGGAAGTGTGTATTTGTGTCTGTCATCGTTTTCCGCCATTTTTACACACACACGAGTGTGTTTATTAGTAGCCTTTCAGGGACATGGAAAAAAGAAAAAGAAAAAAGGCCCATCACCTCAGGCTGATAACATGCCATGGAGGGGCCCCAACTGCATGCGTCTGAGCCGGGAAAAAATGTTTGGATGAAAGGCTGCGGCTGATAAGACTCCCCTGTACATTAGTGTGTACAATATCATGACACAAACGACACACAAACACACAGAAGAGTAGCCATGCATATAGCTCACACACACACACACACAGAATGAGCGATGGGGCGGTTATATTGAAAGTAGATCAAAGTCATCATTCATGCTTGCCTGGTGCTGCTGCCAACTTTCATTATCTGGATGCAATCGGAGCCATTGTGTGCATGCGTTTAATACGGCAAGCCTCACTCTTGCTCTTTTTTTTTTTTTTTTTGCTGCCTTTTGCACCCAAAAACGTAACTCACAGAACTCTAAAGAGATGCTGATTTATATCGAGGGAGCCTATAGAGAGGTTTTATTGCTCCTATGCCCTTATTTTGAAGTCCCCCCCTCCCCTCCCCTCATCCATGACGGTCTGTTTAGTCTTCTTTAACTCTCCATCCTTGTGTCAATAAATGCAAAGGCTTAGTTGTTTTAACTTGGCGCAAGTTATTTTGCTGGGGCGCTTTGGTTGACTTCAAGAATGATCTCTTAGGCCTTTGCTGTTGACCCAGCGGGAGAGGATGTTTTCAGATCAAATGAATCCAACATGGCACCCATAGTATAAATAAAGTTCTAAAGACCCTCTTCGGAAGGCAAAGCCCCCTCGGCTGTTCATAATGAGAAGCCAACAGCACATCTGGATTGCGTCTCTTTGGTGTGTTTGGACATCACCTGGGGGAACGGACCCTCCCTCTCCCAGGCATCAGCAATGGATTCACAGCTAATGTCACCACGTTAGCCCCCCCCCCCCCCCGTTTACTGCCTAACAAAACCTTTTCAAACTAGCTAGCTGCTTTCGAGTATAGCTGAAAAAAATAAAAAAAAAGTTTCTCCAATTCCCGTTCTGGGATTTGATTGATTTTTCCTGATACTAAAGAAGCTTTTAAAAAATTAAATAAAGTAAAAAAAATAAAAATAAGAAGAATATGTTTCCACTTTTGAAATTCTAGTTTTTCCAGCAAGGCTTGAGTGTTAGCGCTGTCCCGCCAAGTGCCAATTAAGCCGCTTGTATAATTAATATATAATATATATTAATATAAGACTATAAATAAATATAAATAAATAAAAGAATAAAATAAAAAACATGTATGTAAAAATAATATAAATAAATAAATATATAACAATAATGTAATCATTTCTGACAATGACGGTTAAAGGTGAGTTAGCAACAGGAGCCATATCATTTCGCCTCAAGTGGCTGGGCGTCGCTGATATTTAACAAAAGTGGTGTATAGTGGCGAGCGGGTACAGTAAGTGTAGCCTTTCGCTGTCAGACGGTAATTGTTGTTGCTGGATGTGAACAGCAAAAAAAAAAAAAAGACTCACCCTCGCTCCCTTTTCTGGGTTGCACCTGCATCCTCGGCTGCAGTCCAAACCGAAACACGGCTCGTTGGAATTGTCCCCCTGTGCACACAAACAAGTGGACAGCTCATTTTCCGTTCAAGATTTGATCGCCGTCGTACCGTTGTCATTTTTTGTCCTCTGCTCCACACAGCATCTTGTGAAACTTTTGCATCTTATAAACTCGCAGTGAACTGCAGATTAACCTCAGGGTGGCATTCCTGAGAAGGCTCGCAAACATCACACAGCGCTTTCAGACTTGATCGGAGGCATAAAGAAGGCTTTGATAAGCTGACATGTGAGTGACAAAAGATCATGTGAAGTATACATTAGGCCTCTGTTCACGTTGGGCCTCACAGTGAGCGGCTGATGGCTGAAAATGTCAATTTAAACTCCCCACCGAGAATTTGAACAACACCTCTGTATGAACGTATGGCCCGATGTTGTTTCTGAGTCCATTTGGGGTCAAAGGTGGCCCTCCAGCATGATCTGGGGATGAAAGGAGAGGTGGAGGGCACTGGTGGGACATGCTGGTGGGATGAAGGTTATGAGAAAATAAGGTGGCGATGTGTTTTTGGTCTTTATAACAAGCTGGGTCAAGACCTTTCCGGACCCCCATAAGTCAACATAAGCTAGTCTAGAACGCACATAAAAAGGCCTGGGAAAAGAAATGGCAGCTATCAGTTCAGGACATACGAGTTTTTAACCGCTGGAGCTAATTGACTTGAGATACAAGCTGGTAATTGTGAGCAATTTTTCCAAATTTACTGACAATATATTCTTTATCCTCTGAGAAGAATGACTGATATTAGTGGCGTACTGAGTGTTGTTGAAACATCTTGATGAGGCCGTTTGATAAAAAAAAACTTTGACCCTTTATAATCAAGGATATCATCGATAAAAGATTGAAGAATAAAATAAAAACAAAATTACTAACTGATAGAACATTCTGCATTTCTGAAAACCAAAATTATAACACAATATTATGGAGTCCTTGTTTTCCTCATCAAAATACACAATACAACCATTGTTTGCTGTTTTGGGAAGGAAGTCAATGTTTTGGGCAAGTTAAAGTGCATTTTAATGAGTTTAAAAGGATTTGTCTTTCTATATTGGGGGGGGGGGGGGCTCATTTCACAGTTGAGAGCAACGAGCAACAAGGTGTGTGTTTGTCCCCATTAACAATTACCTTAAGATTACTGGCATGTGACGATGGAGGGGAGCGGATAATATGCAACGAGGAAAAGTTTGGCACAATGCCTGGGTGGTGGTGGGGGTGGGGAGGGGGCGGGGTCAGCGGTGCAGGTCCGAGCCTCGCTCCCTCTGATCTCCTCAACTCTTCTAATCACGATGACAGAAGGAGGCCAAGAAAATGAGCCTGGGAACGGAGACTTTTTGGGCTCACAGTCAGAGAAAACCGGACGCAGGAATGTTGATTTCACGTCCTTCCTTTTTTCAAAACAATATTACTTATTTTCTAAGTGGCACCATTTGATCCCCATACGTGCAAACAATTCCTGACGTAGGACAGCTGGGCTTATGTCACATTGTCCTCGGAGTGATTAGCGAGGCCTGAGGTGGGGGTTAGGGACGTGCAAAAGACACTGATCCTCATCCAGGCGCTGCTGTCCACACCCGGACTTGAAAGTGAAGGATCAGACGAGCAAATGGACGCTAAGCCCCGCAGAACCTGAGGCAGAACACACTGAACGGATAAATCCGGATGTATTATTTATCCTTAAAGTTACATCAAATTTACAGCACGTTTTTTTTTTGTCCTTTTCTTATACAACCTAAAATGAAATGCTTATAAGATTAACTCATTCAGTGCCATTGACGGTTATAGACGTCAAAGCTTGGCAGTGAATGAGTTAATAAAAATAAAGTAAATAGCATTCCAAATTCTTGGAATGCAGTAAAGCAGCAACTTAAAATTATTGATGTTACCTTGATATTTTTTTTTTTTCTTCCCATTACCTTGATTTTTTTTCATTTTTTTTTTTACCATTGCACACCTTTCATTCCGATTGAAACAAATCTGTCTGCTTGAGAGGCAACTCGGGCATCATGTTGGCTAAGAACAAAATTAAGCCAATATTTCTCCCGCTGATAAATTTCCTGATAAAACACTGACACGACTGAGCAGGCCTCTGCTACGTTTGTCATCTTTATGCTCTGCATCATTCAGCAGGTGATAAAGCCATCCGATCTATCTGCTGTGCTTGCTCGCGCGCTACTGTCCAAACAGTCGTGCGCGCAGGACGCTGTGCATGTCTTCTACCGCTTCTTCTTCTAACATCTGAGCGGGAGCTTGCGGATGACAGCCAACGCCTCAACTTGCCCGCTTGTTGCTATAGGCTCTGCAGATGTTATCATGATGTCTCAGGTTACCCCCCCACAAAAAAACAAAAAAAAAAAAGTCACCGAGCCATATAGCGGCGAGCATGTAGCATGATGAGACATGAGTGTTTATTGTGGAAGGGAGGGGGGGAATAAAGATGATGGAATTCCTTATTGGGAAGTGAGGTTAGAAGGTGAAGGCTGTGATTGGGAGGTAAGTGTTTCTTTCAATTTCTCTGCAAATTTGTCAGTGATTTGCAGTGTAGGTCTGCTTAAAGCCAGATTGTTACGACATCTTTAATGTCATAGAATTGATGCCCTAGTTTTCTTAAGATTGGATTTTTGACAATTTCCGTACTCTAAATTTTGTCACAGGGTCTTTGTGTTTGTTTTTTTATCTAAAAATGAGTGATTTGGCCGTTTATTTCCTGGAAGGGATTGAGCGTGCATTCAAAAAATACCGTTAAAGTTGAGTATCATGAAAGAAGGATCAGATTTTGACGAACTCAAAACTAGCTTGCGGCTAGTTAATAGAGTTGTTAATAAAATCAATCTTAAAATATGAAACAGATGAATATTCGAAAGATTAGAGAAAATCCAATTAAGATTACCTGTAAAAAAAAAAAAAAATTTCATTTCAGGTTCATGTGGAAATTTCACCCAAATTATTTTGCGACTATGCAATAAAGACAAGAAATGTGCAAAAAAGGGAAAACATCAGCTTTGATCTTCCTTTCCTCCCTTTTCTCAAATCTCCCTTATCACATCCCTTCCTCTTCCTCCTCTCAACCCTCATCCTCCTCTTCTTCCCCGCTCCGTGTGTGACCCTGACATCCGCGGCGGGAGATTAACCAGCTGTGTTTGGCCGTGCGGCGGCGTTCCCGCTTTACTGTTTATTCCATATGCAGGCTCGCGTGCGTCCCAGTTCCCGGAAGCGGGGCCACCCAGCACGAGTCACGTTTGACGACAAAATGTTGGACGCCGACCTGCTGTCGCACGGAAAATTATCGCTACATTACTCACACCACCAAACACCTTCCATCCAAATTTCAACTTTGACCCTAATATTGTGTTTAAAAAAAAAAAAAAAAGACATGATAATTCCATTGCCAGGAGGATCAAACATTGCTATTAGACAGGATTAGCAAACAACCTGCCCGGCCTTGCTCACACTCTCGCCGCTCCATGTGGATGCGCCTCTGTAGTATTTCAACTATTTCAACGTGATTTTCGGAGCCCAAAATGAAGCAATGCGAGAACGGGCATGCCGGATAAATGCTTGTGTATTTTATGTTTCCACTAAAAGTGCTCGAGTAAGTTCAAGCAGTGCGTTCGCCGCCCAAGGCAATTCAATCCTGTTTGAAGTAAAAGAGCATAATAGATTTTTGTTTCTATCCAATCATATTTCAGCCTGTGTGTTGCCATGTCAATCAAATCTGCCCTGAGCATCACTCATGTAACTTCATTAGCGAATAGTTTCATTAGCTAATCCTGACAATAAATCCCGCATTTTAGCGCACCTGCTTGGCGGAATTACAGTCTCAGGACCATTTGGAAGTAATAAAAAGAGCGTTCATCGAAATGAATCATGTAGATGTTGCTACTATCTGTGGATTTATGGCCCTGCAAGTAAACATGCCTGCTCTGTTTGAGCATCGGTCGCTAACGTTTAGCTAACGGTGGATTATTAGGCCAATGAATCAAGCTCCTCAACACTGTTGATAAAACAAACTTTAATTCCAAGCATAAATGTTAAGACAGGGCCTGACTAAACATTAAGTGCGAACATTTCCCCGAGTCTACTTCTGCGAAAGAATATAAATCTACAGAGTAGATTTTATTTCCAATTTGTGGTCAAGACAACAAGATGTACGATGCGCTATAGCCTATTAGCCCATTAGCGTAGCACGATGTTGACGTCAACGGGATACAAAATAATAGATGGCAAACTTTTTCCTGAAATGGTTTGCATCCTTTCCTTACATTTCCCCGTTATTAATCGATTTTATTTTGTGGAGCAACGCTAAATCCGACACAGCCGCGGTTTCTTTGCATTTCTTTTTTTTTTGGACACAGTTCCGTGAAGCGATGTGTTGTGATAACTACCCCCGCTTTCTCTCGCATCTCTGAAGGGGGGACAAGGGGGAGTGCGTCTGAACTGAGGAGGTGGACAATAGAGACGAAATGCACCAGAGGCGTCAGACGCGGGATGAAAAGAAAGTGTAATGGCAGACAGATGGGACTGAAAGGAGAAGAAAAGCGGAGGAATTGGTGACACTGCCACCTCCAACGGGAGGTACGGTTTCACTTGCGTCTCCGATTTACTCCCCCCCGGGAGTTGGGAGTGTTTACAATGATGAGGGAAGCCGTACAAGTATTTGGGCACTAAAGAAGGAACAACAAAGGGATGGAAGCAAAGTCGTCCCAAAACAAGACTTTGCTTACTCGGCCTGGACCGTGCCTGACCCGCTGACCTCGCCAGAGCCTATTTTTAGCAACGAACCCGCCGCCCCTTTCTTCAAAAGTGTCATTTAAAAAAAAAAAAAAAACACAAAAGCAAGGACGGACACCAGCCGACATATTTTCCGTGTATTTCCGACTGATCTCTGTGTGCGATGCCGCCCCACACGCACACACTGACGAATTCCACACCCGCCGGTGGAAAGTAAACACACATTTCTGGCACTGCCGCCACACACCGTACAGATGTTCAGTGGGCTTGTTATCGGGGAGAGCCCACCGCCGCGGAAGCCCGCACTTTGGCCACAGGGGGCGACAGAGAGGAAATTGGAGTCACAGCCACCTTGGCTCATTTGATGTCTCTCCATGACTTAATATAGGCAAGTCTGCGTAGAAGCAAACGTTTGAAATGCAAAGGTACTGTATACATACATTACTTACAAAAACTCTTGAGCCCTCTCCAGCATGTGCACTTCAAGGCTACGCTGCTCACAGGCAAATAACCATATATGGCCAAAATCGCCCCCCCCCCCCTTCCATAAAAACAACTCAGCACCTCGAGAGAAACCATGAAGAGCACTCCGAAGGTTGTCTGCGGGATTTTGCATTAAATGTGTTCTAATGATTACAAGTGTTTAGCCATCTACAGAGCTGCAAACAAAAGTATTTGGAAAGTGTTTAATCATTATTTAAGGGCATACATTGTGGATTGTGTGGTGGCGAGCAAGCGCTCATCCACTGGAACAGATTCAGGAAGACAAGTTAAACAAAAACCAGCGTGGCTAACGTGACAGACCTTGGTGGTTTTTTTTCCCTAAATTCCTTTAAAATGAATGAATTGAGAATTGTGAGTGTTACAAATGTTACCTTCGAGATGTCGCTTGAGCCCAGGTAGTAACTGGCTTTTGCTGTATATAACGTGTCGAAGGAAAAGAATACAATAGCTATAAATGACATAGTAAAATGCTGTAATATTGGACGTTCTTTGCAGAGGATAAAGAATATATGCCTGTGAGTATTGTTATATGATCTGTCTGCTACTAGCCATGCTAACTATTAGCGTGGCATTTTGCATTAGACACTTGCATTAATCCAGGCAGATGTTTTTTTTTTTAACGACAATTGTGCCTATAACGACAAATTGCCCATTAAACTGAGTGATGCAGAGGTATGAAAAGAGAATATTTCAGCGTGCTGCAACAAATCATGAAGCACCCCAGCAGTCCAACAGCATGGGGAAACATCTTTGCTACCTGGAGGCAAGACTCACTTGGTATTTTGGGTGATTAAAGAAAGAAAAAAAAAACCTGAATCTGGATGGAGTAGACGTTGGCGCCACATGTTCAGAAATGTTTGTTGGGATAGGGAAAGGGGGGTGGGTCGAGGTGGAAGAGGCGCAGGTGGGGTTGGGGAATCTGCCTTGTCTTTTATCCTGGAAAGCGTGTTGCAGCAAGATTGGACAATAGCGTCTCATATAGGTGGATCAAAAAAGCTTGCACGCAACGCCAGCGAAAAAGAAATAGCACGTAAGGAGGAATGTGGGGGTTAGCGAGGTTATTGAGGAATCCGCGCACAAAGCAACGTGCAGATTCTTCTCGCCATCTCCTTTGCTTGACTAATCTTGATGAAAGGGTTCATTTAAGAGCGCCAGACTGAACGTGAAGTTATCGTAAAAGCGAGAGTTCCCAGAGTATTATTTGTCCGCATCCTGTCACCCCGTTTATTATGAGCACGGGATTTAGCGGCGTGGCCTCTTGGTATTTCGCTGGTATCTAGGTGCACCGCAATGCAAACAGCATGCGAGCGCGGTACCTCCTACACCCCCGCCGTTTAATTGCGCGGCCTCCGTAACGAGCGCATGGAGCCAGAAGAGGCCGTAGATCGCGCGCTAAACATGCCAAGGCGTCGCGCCTCTCTCGGGGGAAAGGGGTGTCGTTTCCATGTGAGAGACACAGGCATGTGATAAGGGAAATTTAGGGTACCCCCCTAGATGTGGGAGATGTGTACTGTATACACACACATAAATATATGTAAATATGTAAATATATATATATATAATACACGCTCTAGTTTAAGAACGTTCCATTCATCCATGTGTCACCTTTAGAAAGCCACTGATGAGCTACCATTAAAACATGAGCGCAAGATTGAAGTTTCCAGCATTTTCCAGCATCTTCTGACTTGTGTGAGCGTTCAACAAGTTGAAGCTCCTGCGGGCTAAACGGAGGCAATAAGAGAGCAGGTCATATCCTGTCTCCATGTTCTCATTTCTCGGCACAGGTGCGCTTGTTTTTTTAACCCAACAAAATATTCCCATGCAACAGATTTATTAAAACAGGAGTTTTATATATTATTTCCATGTGCCTTTTATGTTCTTTTCTCTGTTTACCCGTCGCATAGTATCGGAGCATCTGCAAATACCTCGAATACTCGGTTTGATTTGACCTTGAAGTGGCTTTTGCATGACTGACATTTAACCGTCTCAGACTTGTCTTGCTGAAGCTCAAACTGAAAACTTGCCAGTGTTGCCCCCACAAGACTGTTACAGTTCTGCGCTGGTGCTGTTCAATACCTGCAAGAATGCGTCGCAGTGAGTTTGAGTCCGTGTTGGCACGCGTTGGGCAACCTGAGTGAACTTTTAACCGCGAGCGTATTTTTATTAGCTCCATTAAGTCAGAATGCTGCGTGCCAAAGCAGAAGCGGAATCAGAACGCTTTGACACGCACATAACGACATCCTTAATGACTTCAACGCACCGTGTTGGGAAATAACATGAACCGAAACATTTGATTTCGTCTCACGAGATCTGCTATCTTAATACTATATGCTAGCTTAATCCAGATATGAAATGGCGGGTTTATGGAAATGTGTGGTGATGTTATTTCAGCCACCTGCTGATTTAATATTTCTTCTCAACTTAAAATTTGGACTTGACTGCATACTTTAAAACACAATCGCTTGAAATTATAGCGAGGGCACAAATGATGAACTGCGACATAACGGGGAGTTCACTGCGCAGTATATTTACTCAACATTCCTTAACGCAATCTGACTTGTGGTCATCGCATCGCTTCCACAGTGCTGTCCCCCCCACCCTGGCGCGGGACACAAATAAAAGATGAGCTGCTAGCGGGGGTGCAGAGGAACAAAGGAAAAGGGGCGCAGCGGGCGGCGAGGAGGGGCGCCGCTCGTTGATCAGGATTGCCTTGGTAATTTACGGCTTTTCATAGTGATGCAAAAAGGTCAATAAATTGAGTTGATGTGAGGCCTTGTGACTCGCTCCCACGTGAACGCACACGTAGGAAAGCTCCATATGGCCCACGGTCGAGGGGCAGCCATATTGTATGTGTGTGTGTGGGGGGGGGGTCCATGACCTTTGCAGAGAAAGACTTTTGACTCAATGTTGAAAGATATACAAGTGATATTTAAGATTTATTTAAGATTTATTTAAGAATGTGACACCTGCTGTGTTTTCAGTCTGCTTCTGTCTCTTTTTTGGCGCTCGGTTGAAAAAGAAGGCCGACCGGAGTTCTGACGTAAAAACGCACGAGGTGCGAAAGACGCGCCTTGGCAGACTGTTTCGACTACTCTGCTAATTTTACCCTTTATTTGCACTTTCCCGCCATTTTTTTTGCCATTTTGTTCATCGAATTGCTTATTAATTGACTGCAGTGTCACCATTTTACCAATAGAGGGTGCTAATAAACTGTGAGGCTGTCATGACTAGAAGACTACGCCTGCGTTAACATGCAGTCAATAACCTTTTTAAAACCCGAATATTGTCTTTTTAAAGTCCATGTAGAGGCGCGCAAAAACTCAAACATTCCCTTAATCGTGTTTTTAAAATTCCGAATAAGATGATCTGATACCATTCGCGAGGAAAGAAATCTTTGTAGCAACTTCCTTGAGCCAAACTGAAAAACATTTTTGTTTGCGTTTTCACATTATTTAAACGGGTTATTCCGATTGTTTCAGAAACACAAATTCTGACCCTAACCCAAATATTGACTGAATGAAAATATACTCGGAGATGCCGTAACACAGTGCCTCAAAGCTTCAGGGCAGAAATGTTATGTCGACATTTTTTTTGAGATTGTAACCTTAACCGTATATCAAATGATGGTTTTTGACCTGTTGCAAAATTTTAGTGGGGCACTGCCCCCCCCTCACCCCAAACACACAGACCCTTTGAGTTTTTAAACAGAGCAGTCCCCAGACACCACTTTGCTCCATGCAAGGGGCTTAAGAGGCCCCAGGAGAGCTGTTTAAACCTGGTGACTTTGTAGGTCACAGGCCTGCTGGTGGCTACACTGACCACATTGCCTCGTGCTCATTGGAGCGTTAAATAAAGCCAAATGCTGAATAAAGAATGTAATATAAACGACAAGGAGAAAGCAGCCATCTCCATTGTGTACATCTCCTCATCTGCGGCCACTGTTTGGAGATAAGCAAGTGATGAAAAGATCATGGAATGAATCCAAGAGGATCTCACTTCAGGTTTTTTTTTTTATGTTCCGAGTTTGCATTCGGTTTGGAAGACTGAGATCGGGTTGCACGACAATATAGGCAGAACCTCTGAAAGCTTCACCGTTAGTTTTGGGGCGGTGGGGTTGTATGGATGCCTTTAGCATTAGCCGCTGGGGTAGAGTTACAGCTATGAATTAGCTTATCAAGTCGGACGGGAAGTTTGAATGGCCGCATTGTGAACGCCAAGGCGGCTCAGGTATTGTGACGGCTGAGGTCCCCTGTAACAAAGGACGATACCGATGACTTAGTTGGTGTCAAGTTGCTTTTTTTTTTTCTTTTTTAAATTCTAGACAAGCCATGAGAAAACTCAAGCATTACACTGTGGGGCTCAAAATGCAAAATACATCACGGTGGTTTTGGCCTGCAAAAATATCCAAGTGTGTTTTATGAGAGGAATTTGTTTTACTGTGCAGGTGAAAAGTATCATGGGAGCAAAGGTGTGCAGCGTGGGGGCGGATACATCGAGACCACCCTGGAAGAAAGGAGATTGCTGCCAGATTCCGTTCGTGTCGTTTATCATTTCGATTTCGGAAGATTTAGTTTGTGCAAGCTCAGCACTTTTGTCTTGTCAAAGCATGTTCACCTTCTCAAGGTGGAACTGCAAACGTAAACATTGCAATCTTTCCTAACTACTCTTTTTTAAACTTTAAAAAAATAAAGACTCACAGACACGATATATGCAAAAGTATTGGGACACGTGCTCACAGGATGTCGAAAGGGGGCCACACTAACGCAAAACTGTTTTGTCAGACCAAAAAAAAGAAATGGAAAATGAATTTCGGAATAAATTTATTACCTGGGTCTTTAGGCATGTTTTAAGGAATTTAAAATTGATTAAACCGCGTGGGAAGGATAAAACTCACCTATTACAGGTGGATCTGTCAAAGACTCAGCGTAAGTAGCCCAAAAACAAAATTGGGACAATAAGATAAATGGATATGAAGGTGACAAAAGAGAAATGATGGGGGGAAAAAAGTCATCAGTATATATCTTGAGCTGTCTTTGCAAGGCTTGTGTAAACCTGTGGTGCTGCTGAACGAGGAGCAGGGACAGCTAAAGCCTCACTTTGACGCGAGAGCATGTCAACGCAGGGTTGGCAGCTTGGGAATGTATGGAAATTCCTGTCAGGGCTAGCTATTATGTATCTGGGGGGGCTTAAAAGAACTTGTCGGCCTTATCGTCACAAAATCGGGAGTTTCTAGGAACGAGCGGGGAGAAAGACTAACCAGATGGAATGTTGCAACTGCACAGTAAGTCTAAGTGACAGACTGTATTTGCACAAACCCACTTGTATGTGTCTAAGCACATTGAAATATCTCCACTACAGGCTGAGAAGCTTACAAACTCGCCCCAGATGCAATCTTTTTGGCCCTTCCAGAGCGGATGCTGCTATCAGTGCCCAAGCGATTGCTTCCATTAAGTTTTCTCCGTAAAGAAAAGTGTGTTGAGTGATTCACGAGCGCAGACGTTCATTAAAATGGCGCCTTGGTGTCAGAGTGAAAGTCAATTTCAACTCAATCTTTACATTTTCAAGAAAAGGAGTTGTCGCTTTTCTACTCGGGGGAAAAAAAAGCATACATATTGTACAAATTGTTTGTGTGTGTGTTGGGAAGGGAGGCGCTATTTGCCCCATTGCCGTTCATAGTTTTAAAATAGCCGACAGAGAGTGACAGTGGCCTCTTCGGGGAGGAGTGTCGAGTTCTGTGTGACTCATCCTCACTGAGGGGAAGGTAAATCCCCACACAAATATTAATTACAAGTCTAAAAGTGCCACATGAAGGCGTCGGAGTAAATATCCCCCGTCGGAATAAACCGCCCCCCACCCCCCCTCATCTAAATTGGTTTCACCTCGACCGGTAGAGTGCAGAAATGTTTTTAGGACTCGTCTGACATGTCCGCCGGTGTCCAAGACCCAAAAATAATAAGAAATAAAATAATAATAAATAATATATATAATAATAATAATATATGTATATAATACTATATATAATAATAATAATAATAATAATAATAATAATAAAATAAATAAACAAAATTACGGTTAAAAGTCACAGGCCGCTGCAGTTTCCTTGGAGGAAGAACAAAATGTGCCAGAAGGAAACCGCTGCAAAGAATCCGACATATCGTATCCTGAACAAATACAATCGAGCCCACTGAGGAATTAAAAGCCAACCATCTTAAAATTCACCATTTACCTTTAAAAGGAAAAACGGCCAATCAGCAGCTGAGGCCAAGAAGCCGACATGTTTATAGGTTGGGGAATGTATGGGACATGTCGAGCCACAAAAACCCAGTGAGAAGTGTTGACATCCCCTCCCCTACCTGAACCAAGCCTGCACACCAAGCCCCCCCCAAATGTCCCCCTTGTGCTCTCCATCTTCTCTTTTGTCCTCACATTCCTCCCATCGTCCAGCTCCGGGCGGCCTAGCTTGAAAAGCTACGAGCCCTCTCAAGTATTGCAAATTTTTACCAAATGATAGTGGGCCTGGTACATATCCCCTCTCAGTTGTCTCTCTCAAGGGATTTGTTTCTGCGATGGCACTCGAGGAAGCCGTGAGAACGCCGCGCAATCTCAAGCAATCGTCTAAGGGTGCACTTGACGTCCTCCACCTCGGGTTGGAAGCGACCTTATTTGTCCGCGAGTGTTTACAAAGCCATCCGTCACTGTGGCGCGCGCAGGTAAACTTACAGTACATATCTCCAACGACCTTCGAACTCGCCGTCTTCTTAGAAAGTTTGACTGGACCACCAAGCAGCCAATTAGGAGGGACAAGCGGTGCGTGTCTGTTTACACTCTAAACACGTGTGAGATCGTAGAGATGGATAAAACTCATTTGTCTAGACCAGGGGTGTCAAACTCATTTTTGTCACGGGCCGCATCGGAGTCCTTCGGAAGGCCATTATGACTGTGAACCCAAATGAATGTATAAACGCCTCATATTATGTACAGTATAAGATACAAAACAAACTGCCAAATTATTCTTTTTCAAATCAGACTAGTGGAAACTTTTTAAATGTTTTAAAAAGACGATTTTTAAAAGGTGAAGACAATTTGCAATTTTAGTAGTGACACATGAAATCCATGTGCAATTTGTCTTTGCGGGCCACAAAAAAAATGATATGGCGGACCGTATCTGGCCCCCGGGCCTTGAGTTTGACACCTACGGTCGAGACGGACAGTCAACTCTGTGGCGCGAGGGGGATTTCGGATCACTTCTGAATTGTGCAAAGACAGTATTTTGTCACAAAAGAAAAGCAGGGACTTAAGCGAGCTTTACACAGCTGGCAAGCGCTGCGGCTTCTCACACACGCACGGCGGGAATCGTGCCCAAACAGGCCACCTGGTGTCAGCGCCTCCACTCGACACAGGAAAGCAGCAAGCTGAAGAAGGGGGCAGCAGGTAGGGGGGGGGGGGGGGGGGGGGGGGGGGGGGGGGGGGTGACAACTTCTCATTGGGGATCAAGCTGCCTTGAGACAACAAGAAGTCCGGAGAGAGCAGAAAGGCAGTGATAATATTATCTAAGGGCGAAGACGGCAAGACAGGAACCACTTAAGTGGATGATCAGAGAGGGAGCCAGAAGGGGAGGGGAGGGGTTGCGTGTCATGGGTGGATGAACAAAGAATGGTTATGACAGAGGAACTGGGATGTTCTGTAGGCAATAAAAAATAAAATAAAAAGTCGGAGCAATACTTTTGGAATGGCTTTGAGAATCGTAAACGTATATGCAAGAGCGGATCCGCCCGCTTGGGTGGATTCGCCACGAATCTCCTCGGGGCACTGATCAGAATCGGGATTCGGATCCGTACCTGCCTTCACTCAACTGGGCCTCCTCCTTTGTTGCCTCTGTAAAGAGAAACCACTTGTGTGTGTTTCAAAGCTACAACTAACACTCCCGACCCCGCTCCCTCCTCTCGGCCGCTTGACCTTTCACCTTTACCGTGGAGAGCTCGGGATGAGCGGAAAGGAATGGAATGCTCGCTGATGGGCGCCGGGAGACGAGCAGAGCCGGCCAGTAAATGTGCAACCGCGCTCGGGTTGAAAACTTGCTACCCGAGGCATGTAAGGAGGTGAACATTAACTCTCAGAGTTTGACGTCGGACGGAGGAGAAGGCGGCACTGAAAGTGAGCGATGAGGCCAGACAGTGACCTTGTGGTGCCACGCGGAATCACGGGAAAAGCCTCGGAAGGACACGGCGGCGCTGTCCTTTCATTTGCCTGTAAAAATTATTTATGGTGGCAAAGAGGCGACGTCTATATTTTCTGCTCGGTGTTGCTTGTTTTGCTCTCTCTGGCGATCATTCTCCAACGTCCCTCAGGGTAATTGAAGATTAAATCCACATTTCACACACACAAACCCTCAGGCGAGCATGAAAAGGTCAGTCCGTGACCCTTTGTGGAGGTCAGAAGACTTGAGCTGACCATCCGTGCACGGACACGCACCGTCTTTATGTCACTTTCACTTCATGCTTGGAACATCTTCACTGCCCAGAAGTGTCTCTTTAAAAGACAACTAAAAATGTGCACGTTCTTCACTAAATTATCATCGCTTGTGTTAGCAAAATAATAATAGCCGGTAACGATCGATCTCACTATCTGGAATCGTCCAGGGACAAAAAAAAAAAAATCCTGAAAGTAAAACAACATAATGGCGAGAGCTCCGTTCACCTTTGACCAGTTCAACTTTCCCCACTGACCCCCAGCGCTCTTTTCCCACACGGAAAGAATTTATGAGATTTCTGCTGTTTTAGATATACGAGACGCTGTCAAGCCAGTGACATCTGCCGAGTGATGAAAGTGTTAAAAATTGGATTGTTTGGGTTCGAGGGTGGGGGGCAAGCAAAGAGAAGGCACAGACAGGTGTGTGACCCCTCAAAGTAGCGGGAAGGAGGGAGGGAGGAAGAGAGGACTGGCGGAAGAGCAAAGGGGAGCGGGTGGGGCGGTTGCTATAGCGATGAGATGGAATGTTCATGTCGCCCCTGGCAATGGTTCATTAGCTATTAGCCTTTACATGCTGACGGGTTCTAAGCCTGGACCTGCCTCCCATTCTGTCTGTCACAGATTCCAAGATCCTATGTCATCTGGAATGCCAAGGGGATCGGGAATGCCGGAAAATTCCAGAAGGAGACGCGCTTTTTCTGAAATAATTCCAAAACCGGGTGATATTACTTAAGTAGACTTCAGCGTCACATAAGTTGCAGCACGCCTGGAAAGTCACCTTGACTTTTTTTTTTTTTTTCCCCCCCCGAGGGAATGTGAACATTGTCATGACGTGCACTTAATACGCTTAAAATGTGTACTAAACAGTCCAAACAGATGGTCGCTGATATCTGTCGGCATTGTTTACATCTCCATAAAACCAGGAAACAGCTGATATGTGTTTGGTCCAGTTTTGGGGAAAGCAATATAAGCAAGGCGGTTTGTTATCATAAGGAGACGCTCGGGCATTTTTTTTTTTTTTAACATACGTACATCTTCATTCAATCTCCAACAGATGGTGGAATCACAAGAACTGTACTTGCACAAACAAGGTCAAGGACAATATTGGAATGTTGCAAAATCGGCGATTTGCAAACCAGGCAAGCAAATGTTGCTCGTCATTTCTCACTTGAGCTCACTTTGAAACGGAGTCGAAAATCGTAATGAATACAGAATTTACAAAAGCTGAATGTGGGTGACTTTACTGAGCTGAACACACTCCGTATCAAAGCTTGTGAATGAGCAAGTGGGCTATTTTTGGAACAAGAGGAGCCAACTGACCAACAACAACAAGAGGGGCAACAAAATCACACAACGACTTAACAGGCAACGACTACATCTTCCCAATATAATTCAGCCCAGAAATCTGAACAAATGCAGCAAGGGCAGTTAGTGTCCGTGATTTTAGAGTGTTTTACGCCCCCCGCCACCATGTCTCCCTCATTAATGGGCATTTGGGGCCGCGGTGGGCATGCCAGAAAAATAGCAAAGAGGCCCACGGTCCTGTAATGAATGGCGGCACAAGGGAACCATGCCAGGTAGTGCCACAACACCTTTTAGACATACAATAACACTCAAAATGACAATAAAAGGCAAAATAACTTTTCTCATGTCAACTAAATTACAAGGGGTTCCGACATGTACTGTAAAGACACGTCTTACGTCATTTCGCGGGCAATTACGCGGAAGCTAATTAGCGAGCAAAACAGTTACAATTCTTGACAAAGCTCTTTGAATATGTTTAGTGCTTTAAGAAGATTGGAGGTAAAATGAAGGCTTTTGTTGTCTGTTATAACACGGGCGCCTCCGGTTGTCGCGGAAAATTTTTGTTTGGATCGCGTCCAAAGACAGGTTAAGGCGGCAGCTGTGTGACCCAGTCCCTTCCTGGTACAGTCCAGCTCTCACTAAACTATTCATATTCTATGAAACAGGTTGGAAACTTGAGGAGGACTAAATGGAGCAGCCCTAGATCCTACTTGGAGGAAACAAGTTACTTTGTGACCATTGCAAGTTTTGAATGTGATCAAATGGACATGACATGTGGGGTGCCTCAAGGGTCAATTCTAGAACCCCTTTTGTTGAGCCTGTATTAGCTTTTTCAGAACGTAAAAAAATTATTAGCAGGCCTATGCAGATGATACTGGTTCAATTTAGGTGTTGGGTTAGGGTTAGGGTTAGTCAGCTGTAGAATAGATTTTAAAATTCCTTTAAAATGATCGAATTATTAAAAGAAAATTGCTTTTAGATGTTGACCTTAAGATTTTTGCGCTGCTCCATGAAGCTGCCTCACCTTGCCCTTGCCTGCCAAACAATATTTTCATCAAAGTTGCTTGGAAACGCGAGCTTAATCGATCAATCAAAGCCTCCATTACAGTACAAGGATGCTTGGATGAAAAAGCAAAGCCAGACAATTAAAGCATTCTTGTCCTGAATGAAGTCTGGGTTCAACTCCAGGGCGTGGGTGATGGCGTCACCTGGCACCTGACTGACGGTTGTGGTATTTCGCCCTGTGGAAAGGTCTCCGAGACAAACTGGGAAGTCTTTCTAATTTATAGACGAGACGCCAGAGACAACCAGGATACTCCGTCGGCGCGGCAATAAATATCGTGCGATTGGCACCGAATGATTTTTTTCCAAGAACAAAACTTTGGCAACAAGTCATATCTCATAAGAAGCCAAAGATTAAAATCCACAGTTTATTTCCGCTCACTCGGCAATATGTCCTGGCACTCGTGTAGCCCGAGGCTGCGTTTTGTTCACAACATTGAGTTTGGCTGCCGCCACCGAAAGTTATTACAAAATAAGGTACAGAAAAACAAATAGAAGTAAGCCGGAAAAAAATTCAATAAAGGTATAAAATGCACCCAAATACCATCGCTCACGCAAAGCTTTGACCCGGAGGCCAAGGTGGGGGAGCCACGGATGAAATCATCGAGATGACCTGAGGAGATGGAAAGACGGCACGGCACGCCAGAGATCCAAATTACAAGGATTTGATAATCGGACACAAAATATTTTGTACTTTTGGCGCCGTTTGTTACGGTTGTCGAAATAAGAAAAAAAAAAAATGTTTGGCTTTCATGCTGACGCTAATCAAACTTCAGCCATGCGTTTTGTTTGTTTTGTCTGAATTTACACTGGCTGTCAAGCAAATATGTCTCTTCAAACATCTTGACCCTGGAGCATTAATGCTGCTTGAAAATCAACGCAACCGCGAACAAACGTTCGCATGCACCCACAAGTTAGAAGTGGGTGGGGCGGGCGAGGGGGGGGGGGGGCAGACAAAAGAAGATGTGTTCCGTCTGTACAGGCATGCAAATGATAATTGGAAAGGAGGGGGGAATCAAAGTAATGCTGAAAATATAATGGAGTGAGAGAGCAAAGAGCAGTGCTAACATCTTTTCTACCTTCAGAACATTATTCATGGTTGCAAAAGACAGGTGACGCTACGCCTTGAAGCGAAATGAGCAATCGAGAGCGGCGAGGTCGCGTCAATCATGCACAAAAACCGAGAAGAAAAGTTGCTGGAATATTAGTAGCAATATGATGAGACAATCCATCAAAACGACAAGACTGGTTAGAACAGCCACGTCAATATTCAATCAATTATATTTCTAAAGGGATAAAGAATGATATATAATCTGACTACCAAGGTTGCAAAAAGTCAAATTGAAAAACATTTTTATGAACAAAACAAAATACTGAAACTATATCTTGCGTATTTAAAACTTTTACTACAGTGAAAATGGTGTTTGTTTTCATTTTTGTCAATTAATATTTTATGTGAGTGTATTTAATTCTGTATTGCTGTGCAGTACACAACAATTTGTGACTTTTTTTATTTCACACTCGACAAACACTCCATATATTAAAAAACAAACACTAAAACTTGTAAAAACTAAACAAAGGCAAAGAATTTCAGAAAACAAATCAAATAAAAAATAAGAAGCTCTCTCTTAGAACTAATCAAAACTGAATTAGAACAAAAGTACAAAACAAAACAGAAACAAATGAATGAAAAATATAAAACTACTTTAATCCTGCTAGCAATGCTAACCGGTAGCATGTCAATGGCATTTTCCATTCTATGCTAGCATTGGGCTAGAGGGCCATTCTTAAGGCAAACTAGTTTGATTGTTTTAAATATACAATGTGCATTTTTGGGGATAAAATAGCAAAGCGATGAGGAAAATGAGATGTACGCCGAGGGAACATGCGTCTTGAAACGGGAGGACCGGCCACTTCCAACAAGCTACGACAGCACCTTCTGCTAGCATCCAAGCGCTGCCTCACCTCAGCTCCTCTCTTACAAGTTCACAAGTGGCCACAGATAGCGTTGCCGCATTTAGGCCTTCAATGGCTCGCTCGCTCCCCCTCTGTGTCATTTCCCAAGATGAAAAAAAATGTGCGATAAACAAATCTAGAGAACACTGAACGGAATGTTAAGCGGTCGCCACGGCCACAAGACAACCAATTGAGGGACAGCTTGTGCTTGGTTTAAAAAAAAAAAAAAAAAACATCATGAGAAAGTGGTCACGCCAGCTTTTACTGAAAGGATATCGAATGATGTTTTCTTTGGCGTTTAACGGCAGGATGAATTTGATTCTTTCGATAAAACGTCACACAAAAGCAACATCATCCAGACTGATTGCTTACATGACAAATCATCCTTATCAAAAAACAACTCTCGCTTGACATTTAAGGTACGCCGGGCAAATTTGAAAGGAGCTTTGTTCGGTGATGCGCCGTGACTAGTCCCTTAGCATATTACAAAACTCCAAAATTGCGACGCTAGTTAGACGATACCGTCATAATGAATTTTCTACAAGTTATTAAAATTGCAACCATTCAGTAAATCAGGCCGACTGCCGGAGGGAACGTGTCAAGACAAAGATTGATGCATAACGCATGAATTTTCCAGGGCGTCCCACCACAAATCAGCTCATGTTGGAAAAGAGGGAAACGGGCGAGTCAAAACAGAATGCGAGTTCATTTAAAGCATTTTTTTTAAAGAGGGATTTCCCATCTTTCATGTCACAAACACGTACATGATTTTATGTGCCTACCACACAGGTCGTTTATAGCTCGCAAAGCAATCAACCGCATGCAAAGAGGACCTTTAAAAAAATCGTATTCAAATCCGAATTCCAACATTTGGTTCAGCCTGACAAAGAAGCTTTCTAGACAACAAAGGCATGAGAAACCGTGGAATGAGGGATGGTGATTTTGAGCGAAAGGAAGGAAGATAAGTCACAGAGGAAGCATAAAAAAATCATTTCGTAATGAGTCGCTTGTTCTATGGAAAAGCACTCGGGCAGCGAGAAGGATCGAAAAGAAGAAACAAAATAGGTGTTGGATGTTAGGAACACTTCAAGTGATCCGCATCATCACTTGCCGGAATGTTCCGGTCTGTAGCACTTGCAGGGACAGCCAGACAAGTCTTGCCAAGCTCTGAAAGGGGAGGAACACCTGGAGGGGGGGGCGCAAAGGAGCCTGTTGCAATTTCAATCGCTAATACTAATTCCATTCATGTTTAATTTTGAATCCATCCATCCTGGAGCCACGCGGCACGGGGAGAACATGCAAACTCCACACAGAGTGGGCCGGAGATGGAATCAAACCCTCGCCCTCCTAACTGTGAGGCGGACGTGCTAACCAGTGCATCCACCGTGTCACTGTTGAATTTTAAATGCTATATTTATTTTATGTAAAATATTTTTTGCGATGAATATATTTTGGAGTGGCTGGACTTAATTCTCTTTTTTTAACGCTATGTTTAATTTATTAGATTTTGTTGACATGACTGGATTGATTATTTGCCGTATTTTTCGTTTTATAAAGCGCACTTAAAATCTTTACATTTTCTCATATACATAAATAAATATTACTTTCTCCCTAAATTTCATGTCCGAGACATTTTGGACACTGGTGTGCTTACAGATTTGCGCCAAGTGTTTGAGAAAGGTCCTCTCCTGTTCCAATGCAGGAACATCTTTTTGAAAGCTTTTTGTACACAATCTGAAGAACACTCCAAAGTTTGGAAGCATCGTTTGGCTTGGCACCTCCTCGGCGTTCCTGTCGTATGCCTCCTCCCCACGCCATTCCTCCTCACCTGTGTGTGATGTCTCCCTTGTGCCAACAGTTGCGGCAGCCGAATCGCTGGAGACTACAGTGGAGTTCCGATCATGTAGCGAGAGGTACCTCGGCTTACACGTGCGCCAATTTACGAGTTTTCTGTGATTTTGTGTTGTGAGCCCAAATTTTAGTTACAAGCAAGCGTACATAAATAATTTTGGGGGATAAGTAATACTTTCTGTTATGTTTTAATGAAACATACATGTTTTGATTTATCAGAGAAACTTTAGATCGGGGTCACATGACTCAATTCCATCAATCAAACGGAACTACCAAATGACCTCAGATGTCTTTCGACCAATCAAACACAGCCAGGTAGTCACATGACCCACCCGCCCCCAACAACGCGCAATGACAGGCATTTCAATGGTCTCACTGCAAGGAACATTTCTGATCATTCCAAAACAGGTCGCCGTGGATACGAGGCCACCCAATGGACTCAGCTGTCACACGTCCACTCATCCACCCACACAACAGAGCGCTGGCACGTGGGAGGAGTCAATTCAAAGTCAATACGGCACAATTGGCTGATCTTCATTGATTTGGGGAAGGATTATGGCTGCCACGAGTTAATTGTTGGCTGTTGTATTATGTGGGGGCACTCAAATAGACAATACAGAATTGACATCTATAAGCGGTTTCACATCACACTTAACGAGTATTTTGCGACTCGATCAAACGCATTGAAAGGCAAAATTGCATATTGGCGTTTATATGGGAGAGCTGTCAAATGTTACAGAAAAAAAAAAAAAATATATATATATATATATATATATATATATATATATGTATGTATGTATGTATGTATGTACGTACGTACGTATATAACATGCAATGTGAGGACTGAACAGCGGATGAGAAGCAGCATTCGAGTAACTCAGTGGGCGTGGCTTAAGGAATAAGGCCAGTCGCCCAGCTTCTAAATATTAATGAGGGGGCGGGGTTTGATTTGTAAATGGGCCCGAGCGGCATGCTAAAAAAATGGACTACTTTTTCTAAAACATTCCTCTACTTTAGCACTGTATGTATGTATATATATTTTTTTTTTTTTTTTTTTATTTAGTATTTTTGTGTTTTTTTTTAACCAAAAATAAAGTTAGGCTAAAGCATCCCCCATTCCATACTTTTACTATTCTTAACTAGATAAATTAAAATACCGTTCCAATATTCACAAAGGAGTGCACTTGAGTCAAAAGAACGACCCGGTGTGAAATTTCACTCCATCGACAACATAATAAACATTACATGTGCGTCACGATCGAATAAACACAGTCCTGCATAAAAAAGGCAGGCGGCGGCTCACAAGTGTGCTAGTAAACAAATCGCACTTACTGCCTGGGTCGCTCTCGCCGCCACGACGACTGCCACAACGCACACCCTGACAGGGAGAAGCATTTGGGATTAGATTGGCACGAAACGTGAACCTGAGAGAGCGCGCAGTCGTTCGCGAAAAATCACAGACCGCACACTCTTCGGATAGCCTTATTGTGCTCGTGCGCGGTTTAAAGGCGTAAAAAATCGAACTTACAGGAGCTTCATCGTGATCGGGTGAGTCGCAAGTTGTGAATGGACTCCCGAATCTTCAGCTGCAAAGCACTTGCACCGCGCTCATCGACGGCTTCGAAGATCCTGTCATCTAGCAAGCAGCCACACACAGAAACGTCTTTTCTTTAAAACAGCGCACGCAAAGGCGGTCGACTCGACCGTGACTTGCTTCCAAGGACAGACGCGAACTTCCTTCACCAATTCATTAATTTCGAGCTTTTTGTTCAAACTCACCAAAGCTGCAGAGCGGCAAAGTCGCTGCTGCGCTCTCCAGGCTGTTGCGCTTCAACTCTGCAGCGCTGCCCCGCCAGCCGGGAGAGGAGGGGCCAAGTTCGCCAACACATGTCATTCAGGAGTCCCACCACCGCGTCTCCTACAAGACTTTTTTTTTTATTTTTTTTTTTACTGCGTCTTCAACAGGACCCCGCGCACATTCAGCATCAACTGCAGACATACAAGTTCAATGTTGACGAGCGCAAATACATTTTTACATCATTTACGGTGTGAAGAGTTCAAGTCGCCAAATAAAGTGCATTTAAGTAAATGGTGTGTGTTTTCTTGCCAGTTTTAGTATTTCAAGGTGGTTTGAGAGCTTTTCAAGAACGGGATTCCGCATGGATCTGTTCTGTGATCTGTAACATTTTAACTTATATGAGCCTGCTTTAAATATTTGGGAGTACGGTAGTAGGCTTAGTCTATATAGTAAACAAATCATAATTTAGATTTTATATCCACTATAATTCTATGACCTACAACACTGTTTTAAATGTGGGATTCAAAATCAAGAAAGGTAATACAGTCTTGTTTCTGGGATGTCTCCCAAGATTAGGAAGGTTTATTTCAGTCATTTTTTTTTTTCTTACAGTTGTTGCAAGTATAGTAAACAAATTTAGATTTGCATTACTGTGGTGTAATTAATTTCCAATCTCACGTATATCTTCCATACATGCAATCTTTTTGTCTTAAGTGAATATTCAATTGGCAATAAAGTGGTATGGAATGCAACATGTCGGGACGCATAAGAAAAATAAAGGTTTTATTTCAGTCTCCGTTTTGTGCCGCCTCAGGCGTGGGTAGGCGCGCAGGAGTAAGGGGACTACACTATATCCCTCCGCCCTTGCAGAGTCCTAACTTAGTTGCATTACTTTCCCGCTGTTATATACGTGACAAAACATAGCGCATAGTTGTTGGAAATTCAGTAAAGTTCGTTTTATTCTAAGAATTCGCGATAAAGTCGACGTGAAAGTGTAATTCAACACTATTTGAGTAGGCGTCTTCTCGGAGCGAAGGTGCGAGTGGCTGATATCAGTGCGCACTGCAAGTGGAAAGTAGATCCGCTGGGGCAGGTTCTGGAGCGAAATCAGAGAGGGGGAGCAGAGGCGCACGGTACCACAGCCAGGACCACTTTGGAGCTTCTGCACGGCGACAGGAGAACCACTCTAGCGCCTCAGTGTTCCGCGTCCACGCAGAGCAAGACGCGCAAAGAGTGGAGCGAAGAGACGCGCGGCGATGACACGCGAGTAACAAGGCGCACTTTTCTCAGTCGGAACGCGAGCGGATCCTGTTGAGTCCCCCCCGTGTATACGTCCAAGATGAGCAAAGAGGCGACGAGGCTGCCCCGGTACGCGGTGCCGCTGCTGCTGCTCGCCCTGTGCGCCGCCGTGCAGCGGACAGACTCTGCGGTAAGTTGCGCTCCTTTTGCCGGCCACACAATCACCCGAAGTCCACCGGAGAGCCGCGGAGGAACAGGGGAATGGTGCAGCCTTGGCCCGGACACCAGCGGCTCTCCGACGGACACGTTTATAAATAGAGTGGTTGCTTTGCAACAAGTGTAACTTACTCGCCTTTTGCTTCATGCACAACTACAGTTTTACGACATTTATGCCTGCGTTTTCTCCAAATTACCTGGAACAAAACAATATTGTATTTTTGGGGGGTTTTCGGGTTTTTAATGCCTTTAATGGCAATTCATGTATTGCATTTGCAAAAAGACTAAAATTGATTTTAGTGTCCAACATCACTTTCTATGCAAAATTATGACCAAAAAAAGTCACATTTGCATTGCGGCTTAAATATTGTAAAAAAAATAAATAAAAACGCGTGCATGTTTGTGCACACTTCACTTGTTTGCCTACCCCCAATAGCCGCCATGAAGCAGCTTTCTAACATTACCTCTATCGTGCATCCCCGTCTAAAGTCAACAGTGCACCAGGCTCATGTAATAACCCAGCATTAGCTGAATATTAATACTCATGAATAATTCATATGGCATGCATACCAGTACTTCGAGGGCCACGCCCCCGCAACTCCAAGCAGGCGTGTCCACGAAGGACTTGCATACATTTTTTTTTTTAACCGAGACCTAAGACAAGGTGGTTACCTTGCCAACGCTGTTTGGCCTATGGACTGACAACGTATGCAATGAGCATGAAAAGTTCACGAAGAGTTATTGTGACAGAGTAATTGTTACAGTGGGAAAATAGACTGAAATGTTAGATTTAGTTAAGGCAAGTCATATTTATGGAAAGGCAAGAGGAAATGAATATTCTAATAAAATCAGTGTTCAAAAGTGAGACTCAAGCTGTAAATGTAAATAGACATTAAGTTCAGTTGATAAAGCGGCTGCCTGAAGATTATTAAAGGCACGAAAAAAATGACAAACATTACAATTTTCTATCGAATACAATAAAAGGGCAACCGGAGTGGCGGCGGGCATTGACCCCAAATCATTTCTGCCATGATCATATCGCTCCCCGTGCGCTCATTGAGGCCACCTAGTGGAGCCTTGTGAGCATGACATGACATTCCTCCATTTCTTTTTTTTTTTTTTTGTCATGTCCTATAACGTCTTCAGAAATGTGTCTGTTGACGGAAATGGTCGTGAACTCTTAAACATACAGACATGCAACGGCAAGGTCAGCTTTAAATGGAACTTCACATCCATCTCGGCTGTGTGTGTGTGGCGTTTGTGTGTGCACATCAATCCTCACACAGATATGAATCTCCTCTCAGCCAGGTGAGGGAGTTCAGCAGTAACGCATACCTGGACATTTCCTTTGAACACACAATTAATTTGCCTTCCTGTGTGCGCGCGCACACACACACACACACACACACACGTCACCTGAGCCACACGGCCGAGTTTTGGTAGCCATAACAGCCTCAGGTTGTGACATCATGCTTTAGTTAAATCCTTCTTTCTTCCCGCTGTCTCTCCGTTCCTTTACGTTAGCTTGCAAGTCGTAGCGCTCGGGCGGACCATTGTCGTAAAGTGCTAATGTTTTTAATTTGGAGTCAGAGTGCCGGGTTCTCTCCACTTGAGATGTCCCACAATGCCGACTTCCACTTCAGGGAAGACGGAAATTTTGAGAAAACATGGAAAGCTTGTTCATGTTCCAAAAGCACAGCAAAAGCTGTGTGCCACCACAATGCAGGAGAACAGAAGATGCCGCAAAAAGTCGCAAGTAGCCAAAAGTCAACGAGAGGCAACGTAAATGTTTAAACAACTAATTAGCTCCTCTAAACTACGTCCTATTTTTAAAAAGCTTTTCAAGGTTGTCACGTCAAACTCAATTTTTGGAACTGCCTCTAATAGATATCAATTCAACCCAATTGTAGTAAAAGTTGTTTTGCGAGCTAAATAAAGTAAGCGCAGAACATGTAGCTCTCGTTTCTGTTGTCACAGGTCATAAAAGGGCACATGTGAGCATTGAGTGCGTTTCCAGGCATTGGCTTGAACCTTCAGGAGGAAGACCACGGCCTCATGTTTAGCCCTCGGTGGTGATTCAGACGGAGGATTTCTGCCATTTCACAAAGTGCTTTTGTGGGGTTTTATTTTTTTAAGGCCAGGCTAATGACAAAGTCAGACATCTGGACCGAGATGTTGTTGATTAATGTGCTACTTCAATTTTAGGAAGCTTTGCGGACGCTTGAGGATCAGGAATCTACCTGCAGAATTTCTTAAAAGAGGAGTCAAATGCCCGCTTTGATTGCAAGCGTAAGGTCAGAGGTCAGACTTGGTCCCATTTGTGTTTTGACAAAACGTGGCCGTGATCCATCGGGCTAGCGCGCAAATCCACCTACTCAAAGACTCGCTGTTCGATTTCCTCTTTCCCTTCCGCTCATTTTGGGCCAAAGGCAGCGCTCTGGGACAAATAAGTTCACAAAAACAGATATTCAGCTGAGGAATCAGAAAGGAAAATATAATAAAGCTGAGCGGAAGGCGAGTTATTGTAAGCAAATAATCGACTTGCAGCTTGTGAAGTTGGAGGGGGCGGAAGATGGCATTTTTTTTATTGTATGATTTCCTACAAGCAGGCCACGTTATTGTTTTGAATTCTTTCGACTTGAGGTGCGGAAAGAGAAGGGGGCGTAATCTGTCGAACATCGACGGGTGACCTCGATGTAACGATGTCTCGTTTACATCCTCATTTGCGACGCCTGAACAAAATGCCTTAACACAATCCCAGCAAATAAGCTTCTTTACTAACGCTGCCTGCAGAAGCGTGCTGGTTTTTTTCTGGCGCAAATCCAGATTTGGGAAGCTCTGCATCCCGACACTTAGGGATAGATGTACTGTACGGAAAAGTCGTGTTCTGGGCCTCTATCGGTTCATCTCACATGGGCCTCTACAGACCCCCAGACAGAGAGATGTCGGGGGAAGATAGGCCTCACGGCACTGGGCCGAGTGTGCACGCTCCTCGGCTATCTGCTGACGGATGAATGAAGCCGTCAGAGCTGCCTGAGAAGGTGTTTTGACTGGCGAGGAGGATGCCAAAAAAGGAGTCCTGACTCTCTGTATGCTCGCTCAGTCTCTTCCAATCAGGGCACCTGTTGCTCCCATTATACTAGAATCTTCTTTGGAGCTCAGTGAAAACCTTCTGGCTCATGACACTGGAAACTATGTGTGTCTTGTTTTGTTGGACCTGACCGCGGGGTTCGGACATTAGCGGTACTGCCAGTGGTTCAGATCCTACACGGCAGGCAAGATTTTTATCTGAGTCCCCACTCAGCACCACTGTCGGATGGCGTTCCACAGGGTGCAATGTTAGGGCCCTACTGTTTTCATTGTATTTGCTGCCCCCTGGATGCCATCTTAAGAAATGGTGGTCCTTTTCACTGCTATGCAGATGCCGGTCTCTTCAACATGCAAAAAGGACACGTTCTCCTTAAATTTAAGAAGGTGTGTCTTCAGATATGTGTTCAAAGTTGGCACAAATCATGTTCCGGTTGTGTGAACTTGGTTAGCAGTAATCCCAGGTCAGTGTGGTGGCTGGAATGTGACTAAGCGGGGGATAAGGGGCTCGTGGCATGCCGTGCGGAGGACTCTCGCTCTTTGCTTCCCTTCCACGTTCTTGCCTAAGTTTTTCCACCTTTCTTGTCAATAAAGTGCATCTCCGTGGGGGAAATTGGACAAAAAAAAGTCAAGCCGGCTGCTTTGTGCAAGAGTGGCGGCGCTGAATGCGGCACATTCCAGGCCCTCTGCTACACAAACAGCACCCCCCCCGCCGCCTGCAACGACGGGAAATCAAACATCTGTTGGAGCAGTGAGCGAGAGAGAGAGCAAAGGATGGTGACCGACTGACAGCTGAAGATGAGGCAGAAAAATGTCAAATGGAGATCTTCTCGTACGCTGATTTAAAATAATATATTAGTTGCCTTGAGATACCTGACTTATGGCAGCAGGTCATTTCACCGCCGAGCCTCATCTGTGCTCTTGCGGAGGATTCTCAGGTGCAAAGCAGGCCAGGAACCTGCTGCGACCTGCCCCCCTTCACAAGATCTCTTCACAAAAACTGACAAGCGTGTTTGGCTCAACACCTCAAAGCGTTTGCCGGGAGAGACAACATCATCTAACTCATCCATAAATCATCCCAATGAGGCTTTAATTAAAAACAATCTCAAGCCAGAAATGGTGGTAATGAGACGTTTGAGGAGGACAGGAATAATGAGTCACATTCAAATTGACATCATCGTTGTTTTATGAAATATGGAAAGTTGAAGTCGGAAAGCCACAAATTTGTTTGCATTATTGGATGGGCATCTTAAATGCTGGAGGGGGGCGACCATTTTTCATCAAATGAGGCCTGCTCACGTTTTAGTACAGGGCAGTATAAGCGCAACTAAGACATGTCCGCCGTCTAGTGGTGACTGGTGACATTACAACTCAAAACTACAGTCTGAATATTCAGTTTGTTTTAGGGCAAGCATAACCGGCAGAATGTGTAACGTTTATTGTAATGCTGATTAATTTACTGCTCGCCTGTCAACAAAACAGAAAAGAGAATTTTGAAGAAAAAAAAAAATCGTATGTTAAATTGCAATCGCAATATTGAGAAGAGGGAAAAACAAAAACACCCTCAGCCCGACGTTCTACCTAATCTCCCTTCATCTTTCCACTGGCCATGAGAGCATCTCACTCAACCCCCAAAAGTATTTGTCCCACATTCTCCCAGAAAAGAAGGCTTATCTTGTTGTGTCTACAACTGCTGCTCTCGGGTAAATGTTAAGATTAGGCCCCGGCTCATCCAAACAGATTTTGTACACTCCGAGCAGAGCAGTATGCCGTTTACTTAAGGCCACTTCAATAGCTCCGCTTGCAACTTTGGACGCATTCATGTCCACCTTCTGGTCAGCCCCTCCGTGACACGTATCCAAGCTCATCATCCCTTGCTTCGATTTCACGCGACGCCGCTGCCGCTCTCTGCGTGTGTTGCGAGAGCCCGACGCCGTCATGTTCAAACCTGCGCGAGACAGGGCCGGGCCTCGACGGGATTGATATCATGGAATTAAAATGCAGACTCTCCAAATAATACCTGGCCGTCCGCCACGCCCTTGGCTTTCGGAAGATGACGCCGTCTGTTCAAAGAAATGGTGACGGCGATGACTAATAAATTTTTCGGAAGGGCAAAGAAAGAACGTAATACTCAGACTAATTACAGATCACCATTCACATATTTTGGAACTCCCTTTTTTTTTTTTTTTAATCTAAGATGAAACAATAAGACAAATATTAATGGAGCCACTCCTCTCTCACCTCCTCAATACGGCACTAATATTAACGGTTGTATGGAAAGCATAAAGAAAATGAGTACTGTCTGTGAACGTGTCGCCTCACTCAACGTAAATGCTAATTAGCATTAAGCTCGCCTCTTAAATGCAAAGCTATCTGGTTGTTTTATGATTGTCTTTCTTTTACGTGTAGTTTGACAGTCAATTTCAACTAGGAGTTCTGTCAACCAGTACTTTCGTTTTTTCATTACTTAAGCTTTCTCCCTATTATTGGATTTGAATGCACGGGTAGAAAAAAAAGAAGCGTTCATTTTAATTACACTTGATAAACTATTGCATTTGTCGGCGTGTTTCAAAAGAAGGTTTTGCCGATGAAGTACGAATTCCTGGTGGAGCATAGTGACAAGATCACACACGTGCGAGTGTGGGGAGCTTGAGCTTTGTCAGTAGGGGGTCTTCCTCCTCTAGTCAAAACACACTCCAATTTTTGGGCCGATGGGAAGAAAATATTTGCTTTGGTCGCCTCCGTCGGGTCACCTTGAAGTAGTCAAAGTCCAAACGCGATGAAAGGGATCAAGGCAACGGCTCGGAGGCCGGAGCACTAACCTTGGGATAAACCAACACGCTGATGCTTACCACACTTAATGACCCAATCGGAGTTCCTCTTAATGTTCCCCCCTAGTTACAGAATGTCGTGGTTCAAAGTTTGCGCCCACACTGTTTTAGATTTTCTAGGTTTTTCGCTGACAGAATTTAGAGATCCCACAGAGCAGAGAGACTACGGAGGAATGCTGAACGCGTGTTAAAGTCGAGTTGGTTGAAGTTTGAAGATTTATAATTACCGTGACATTCCATGCTAATTCGCGTTAGCACGTCAAGGGCATTTTGGATTGTGTGGCAGCATTGAGCTAGCGGACTTTTGTTCGATTAAATGAATTGAATGGGTCCAATATTTTGGTATTCAAACACACAATGTTGAATTATTTGTAGTTTTATGTTTCAGTTTTACAGAAAGTTTCAACTGGGAGTGACAATTTCAACACATTTCAACGCATAACACATTTTTTATTTAATTTAAAGTAAACTATATGGAACTAAACCGCAATCGCTTTCCTTTTTTTTTTTTTTTTTTTTTAATTCTAAGATCGAGGCCAACTTCTTTTTTTGTTGTCATTTTTGTTTAATAATTTTTGAGTGTGTAGGAGGGCTCAAATTAATGCTGGTAAAAATGAGTGTCATATGCTAAGGTAGAAAATGTGTAGCAGGCAAAATAATTTCTTATTATTTGCTGATGGAAATTAGTGCATGGATTTATTTTGTTTCATGAATTCTAGTCTAATCACACGGAGGAGGCGGGGATGTGTGCTTCCAAACTCACCTTCCTCCTCATCCTCACCTGTCTCAGCTCCTGCTTTGTTGAGTGAAACAGCGCCGCCTAACGGTCAGACGAGGGGTTGAAGTTTTTTCCAACCTTTGACAGAACATGACAAGCTTGTAAAAATTCAAGGAGTGGGGGGAAAGGTTTTACTGCAGCTGTCAACACTTATTCTAGTGTTTCGTGCTGTTTGGTCATCACATCCGCACGTAGAGAAGATGATTGTCAGAGATGACTGGTTCTTTATGGACCGTACGCGGTGCCAAATAGCAGGCCGGTCTCGGCTTGTCAGTTCAAGCTGGCAGGAGTGCCGACTTCCCTCGGGCCTGCCGGCTTGGGCTGGCACCAAGGGAGGAACGCAAAGAAGAGGAGTGAGAGAGTGCGAGCCAAAGGGAGGGAGGGAATATTTGCAGCTCAGTGACCTTTGCAAGTGGATTACATGGCCATTGACTCTTATATTTGGATTATTGAGCCCGGTTCAGGGCAGTTCACAGTGACAGCTATAATTACAAATCAACAAAGAGCTCTTTTTAAATTATTACAAACAAAATATTAAGCGACGTGACGTGTTCCATCGAGCCGATATTTGCGCTCACGTATATGTCAAGTAAATTTAATTACATAAGACGGGCAGAACAAGAAATAGATATTATATAGCAATATATTATTGATGTATTTAATTTCAGTCTCTTTTGTACAGTTGAAGCTGAATCCATAACAGACGAGGGTGCAATTATCTGCCTTTCGAGAACGTTAATGCAAAACATTTTCTGCTCTTTCCTCGTTTCACGTGATTAAACAAATTTTTTTTCGCCAGCAGGCACACCTTTTTGTGTGCAGACATTCACTGTTGTGTTGACACAAGGCTGGCGAGGCGCCATTGCACGCAGGTGCGCAAGCCACGGGGGGAGGACCAGTAAACATGTAGTACAAGATGTAAAGAGCAGACGGGAGATCAAGGTCAAAGTTCAAGTGCAAAAGAAAGGAAATTAGAAGAAGAAAAGAAAATGAGGTAGAAAGTCAGCATTCAAAAAAAATGTTTCACAATCTGGAATGACGCACAAAAACCTGTGAGTGGTAGTCTCGCCATTGGAGAGCAGACTGCATTGAGCTGAAGCAGACCAGAGACTAATCTGGAGATCCAGGCTTTGTAAAAACACACACCCGTGCACGCACTCACACACACACACACACACCCACACCCACACACCCTTGACTACCCATGTGCAAATGCATTCAGACATGAGCAACAGCAACACCCTCTAACCCTGACAACACGTTTTGTGCCTACTGCCAAGACATAGAATTCGATAGCAATAAACTTTTTTTTTTTTTTTAGCAGTGAACTTCAACTTGCTAGCTTGATGTTCTGTGATGCCCAGCTGGCACTGAGCACGTCAACAACCATGGGAAAACTTGCAAACTTTTCTCAACTTTCTCTCCACCAAACAATCTCCTCACTCTGTTTATTAGTCGTGTTAGCTGAGAGAAATTGTGGGAATCCGTTTTATTTACTGATCACTATTACATCGCTAATACATTAGACGGCTGTTTTCCTCATGACCTTGCACCTGTCTTCTCAAAACCAAGCAAATCTGCACAACTCCCGAAATTTCCTGTGGGAAGAAATGCGGCTCTTGTATGGTTGTGAGATTGCGTGTTCAGTTAAAACTTTTGCGGAGTGTTAGTTTGAGTAGATTGCGTTTGCTGGGATTTAAATAATCAGCTAGCAATTTATGACCAATTTATACAGAAGTCCGAGTGATTTCCCAAACATTCACATACTTTCTCTTGCACCTGTTTCATAAAGCTACACAAGGGCGCCCTCCTGTGGCGCAGAAGGGTATTGTTTTAAATACGATGCTGTTTTTTGCGTGTACTATTTAACGCATTTCCAGACGTATTTAATGAAGTCTTTAGTTAAAATACAACAAAGAGTAACAAATTACAACATTTCAATAAAGCTGATTCTGATTCTATGCCACCAATGCTAGTGATTGCTAACACATTGAGTCCGTTCTCAGAAACTGACACCAAGCCATATTCTTAAAGTTTTCCAAAAATATTTCAATGACAGTCTAAGAAAGTGTAAGAACAAATTTGCACTTGTAGGTGAGTCAGAGAGTGGTCAGTCGTCACAGCGTTTAAACTTATGTAAAGTTGTAAATTAGCCTTGTTAGCGTTCGTTAGCTGAATGGCTAACTGAAATAAACACATGCGTATTTTTTTCATATTTACAATTTCATCACTTTTCCATGGACATTAATTGTCTACAATTAATTTCATTATGATTAGTCTTTTTTTACCTGATGAATGAACGTCCATCTTTTTTTGTCCATCAGGCTTGCCATGGGTGTGCAGGATCCAAATGTGACTGCAGTGGAGTCAAAGGAGATAAGGTAAGTGAAAAGAGAAATTAATACGTTTGAGTAACGTCACCTATGTTCAATATTTGTGTCGGTGCACAGGGTGAGAGGGGTTTCCCAGGTCTCACCGGACAACCAGGGGTGCCGGGATTCCCGGGACCGGAAGGGCCAATCGGAGCCAGAGGAGAGAAGGTCGCTCATTATTTAAAACGAAATAACTGTTTTGCTAATAGTAATAATTCCAACTCATGTTTTTTTACTTGTGTCTTTCAGGGTAGTGATGGACCTATGGGTTTAGGTGGCCCAAAAGGAATAAGAGTGAGTTTTATTATTATCACCATAAATGTAGAAAGTTGTATTAGATTACGAAAATTTGTTTTAAATTATTGGTCGGGTGATTGTAGTTCCCTTTCTTCTCCAACAGAGGTCACTGTTTTCACGTGAATTAAGTCACAGGTAGCTTTTATGTCCATGGCTGACCTTGGTTATCTTTTTATAGGGACCTGCCGGATTGCCAGGATTTCCAGGAACACCAGGACTTCCAGTGAGTTTTCATAGTTTGTATCAATGTTTAATTAAAATGCCACAGTTTGTGTAATTTCAAATTGATTTTTACCTCTTTTTTGTTTCCCAGGGTCTGCCGGGGCAGGACGGAGCTCCAGGCCCAAGAGGAACGCCAGGATGCAATGGGACTAAAGTATGTTGAGGAAAAACAGGTTCGTGTTAATTCAAATATTTACATATTCATACATTTGGTTTTTTATTGACTAGGGTGAAATAGGCTACCCGGGAACATCCGGAATCCCAGGACAACAAGGACTGTCGGTTAGTCTAGAAAAGAACTTACCTATGATTTGACTCTCCGGCACACTGATCCACATTCATTCAACTATTTGATCATCCTCTTCCCTAGGGTCCACCTGGTCTTCCTGGACAGAAGGTTTGTGGTTTGAACTGCTTCCTAATAAGGGGCCAAACTCTTTTTCCAAACAAAAACACATTTGACCATATCACAGGGCGATCCCGGTGACGTGATCTCGACAAATCGCTTTGGGGAGAAAGGAGCTGTGGGATTTCCTGGACTGCCAGGAGTTCCTGTGAGTCTTCTTAGAGCTTTTGTACCATTTATTTTTAATCATTAGACTGAAGTAGAACTTCCAAGATTTTGACTGGTCTCTCATGCTTGGATACGTCCTAGGGTCCTCCAGGGCCTGCCGGCTACCAAGGTCCAATTGGCCCTCCAGGACAGAGAGGCTTTGAGGTAACAGAATGAAAATTACTCACACAATACATCATCATAGCTTGATGCTAAGCTAACTCCATTGTTGTGTGGTAGGGTCGATCTGGTCCTCCCGGTCCTCCTGGACCTAAGGTGAGGTTGTTTTTGTTTAATTTCTATGAGCTCCATTCTCATGGCAATTCTTCTTGCTGAAACAGGGAAACATGGGACTGAACTTCCAAGGCCCCAAAGGAGAGAAGGTACCACCCCCTAACAAAGTTATTCCTTGCTTCATCTCATTTTGTACCAATTTAATTGTGAACGCAGGGCGATGCTGGTTTACCGGGACCTGCTGGGCCGCCGGGACAGGTTGGGGAACAGAAGAGGCCAACCGAGACAGAGATTCAGAGAGGCGACAAGGTGAACTTGTGACAATGTATCTATTTATATGCTGCAATGACATCTTGTGACACATGTAAATATAGTATATTTAACCACTGTTAAACCAAACACTCAAATTTGATCTAAAAGTTTGGTAGCTTAATGTGAACAGGCAAGGTGTGTCAACAAATTTCCAGACCAGGTGTCACAAAAATATTTCAGATCCAGACTCCACGTTTCCCTCTTCAAAGTAACCCCCAACACACTCTGCCAGCCTCCTGATACATCCCTTGAGTTTTACGAAACAGATTTGATTTTTTTCAGGGCTGGTAGTCGGGGTTTGAAAAATACAGTGCACCTGTTTGGAGATTTTTGGTTTGAGATACACAGTACTCATCAGTGTCTTGCATTTCTGTTTTGAAAGGGTGACCCAGGAATTTCAGGCTCCCCAGGTGATCCCGGCTATCCAGGTCCCCCTGTAAGTGTCTGTCATTTGTAAATCAGTCCAATCGTCCGTCCGTCCATCCATCCATCCATCCATCCGTCCAGCCATCCATCCATCCATCCATCCATCCATCCATCCATCCATCCATCCATCCATCCATCCATCCATCCATCCATCCAATCATTCATCCATCCATCCATCCCAATTCCCTCCATCCATGAAAAACATCTGCTCACCTGAGTTTTGTTGTTGGCTGCAGGGTACCCCTGGTGGCCAGAAAGGAGAAAAGGGAGAACCGGGAGAGGCAGGCAAACGTGTGAGTTAAACCACCAAAACCCACCTGGGTTGTGTGTTTTTACGTTACACTCTCAGTCCCATTTCAAAATAAATCTGTTTATTTTTTAACAGGGCAAACCAGGAAAAGACGGCGACCCTGGTCCACCAGGCTTCCTTGTGAGTTCTCAATACAGAAAATGTCAGATTGTTGAGAATTTATGAATGCTTCTAATCTCCTCTTCTCTTAGGGTCTCAAAGGAGACTCAGGCATTCCGGGTTCCCCAGGCAGGGATGGAGAGAGAGTAAGAGAAATCATTTCTTTTCTAGATAATTAAACAGATTGGGATGTCATGTTTTGATAATATGTACTCAAATATTTTTCCTTCAAAGGGCATGAAAGGAGAACGTGGATTCCCCGGTGCTCCAGGATTGGTGTGTACTCCATCTAACCTTGATGTCTTCCAATCAATAAAAACATCTTGATCATTGAACGTTACTACCGTAACGGGTTTGGCTTGATTGTCTTTGTCCCATCAGGTGATTAGCGGGCAGACAGGAGCACAAGTGGGTCCAAAAGGCGAGCCCGGGTTCCCCGGATCACCTGGCAGCAAAGGAGACAGAGGATCAACAGGTCAGTGGAGAATCGAGTTTATTATAGTTAAAGCAAACAAATCAATGGAAACTGGAATTGATTGTTTCACTTTTGGCTTTGTCTGAAATAGAAATAATAGGTTCTAAGAGAACGCTAACCTAATTAAAGCAAAGTATTGTCAAATTAGAGTGAGGATTCCACCTCCCTCTCTCACTATTAATCAACAAAGTCACCATTTTGTCCTTCTCCAGGTTTATCAGGACCTCCAGGAGCAGCAGGAATTCCAGGTGGTGGTGGTGGTGGTATACCAGGACAGCCAGGCTTCCCAGGAGACAGAGGTCAAAAGGGAGACACGGGCAGTCCGGGGATCTCTCTTCCAGGAACTCCGGGTCGCCCTGGACCCCCCGGGGCGCAGGGTCTACCAGGGCCCCCTGGACCTCATGGCTTTTCCACCGGTGGACAGAACTGTCTCCCTGGCAATCCTGGACGTGACGGCCTTCCGGGAGAGAGAGGTTACCCAGGAGAGTCGGGCCAGAAAGGTGAGATGCCGCTTTTTTTATTGGTGGTCATCGAGAAGTGATCGCTCGGTGATCTGTCGTTCATCATTTCAGGTGAAAAGGGAGACACCTGTGTCAACTGCTTGAGTGGTACAACCGGTATCCCCGGACCCCCGGGTCCTGCTGGACAACCAGGTTACCCAGGTAACACGATCGCTTATAACAATGAGTCACTAGAAAGGAAATAATCATTGGTGTGGGAACCCCTCAGGAAATTCTGGTACCCCAGGTGTTAAAGGAGAAAGAGGATTCCCTGGTTCATCTGCCGGAAATGGGCAACCCGTGAGTCCTTTTTTATTCCCTGGAAAACTCTCCTATTAAATGTAAATATGTATGTTAATCCGCACATCTTGTGGTATCGACAGGTAATCATAAACCTTGGGTGGGACCTTCAATCACTAAATTTGCGGCCGGGCGGGCTGGCTCATGTTTTTATAATAGGATTTCGATGGATGGGCGTCTTACATACCGATTTTCTTCTGTTCCACAGGGTGTGCCCGGTCCTATAGGTCCTCCAGGATTCCCAGGAGAGAAGGGAGAGCCAGGCGAAGCCATCTCTGGAGGCGGTGCCAGGGGTGAGAAGGGTGACACTGGATTTCCTGGTCCACCTGGTCTTCCAGGTCTGGATGGACGGCCCGGTCGCGATGGGCAGCCCGGTCTTCCGGGGCCCAAAGGAGCTCCTGTAGGTTGCCACGATTCAGTTGTTCTGAGACTTGGACAGTTGGATCCATTCTGATTCTGATAAGATTTATTTTCTTGCTTCTGATAGGGACCTTTCGACGGGAGAGGAGAGCGAGGGATCCCTGGTGATTCAGGTCCCCCTGGGATCCCAGGAGATCGAGGCTCTCCAGGTTCCCCCGGCTTTGGACCCGCCGGACCATCTGGAGAAAAAGGTATCCAGGGTGTCTCTGGAAGACCTGGAGCTCCTGGTATACCTGGTGAGAGATTTTTTATTTTTTTTATTTAAAGTTGTAATTCTTTCAAGGTCATGGAAATGACCCCATTTGTCACTAATAGGTGCCAAAGGTGAGCCAGGCTTGTCAGTGGCAGAAAAAGGGCAACCGGGACCCAGAGGTCTGGACGGGGAGCCGGGACTTCCTGGTGGACCAGGTATAGCTCTTCATCGTAGTGAGATATCATAAACTATGCATTCTTGCTTCTAAAATATTTTCGCTGATTTCAGGAAACCCAGGTCAGCCTGGTCAACCTGGTTTCCCTGGATTACCAGGAGCCAAGGGTGACCCTGGACTGCCCGGTATTGGACTTCCTGGGCCCCCTGGACCTAAAGGTACCTGAAATCGCTTATGATCATCTAAATGCACGTCCAAACTAACACTTATCTCTTCTTGTCTTCAAGGATTTTCTGGTACCCCCGGACAACCAGGAGCTCCGGGAGGAGGTGGTAGACCAGGGGTAGATGGCCTTCCAGGCCAACCTGGATTTCCTGGACCAAAGGTACACGGAAGTTAAAACATTTTAAATGTAAAAGTGCAAAATAATGCATTTTCCTCTGTGACAGGGTGAACCAGGCTTCGGCTTACCAGGGCCTCCAGGTTTACCAGGTGTACCTGGAACTAAAGGTTTCACCGGACCCAAGGGAGATCCTGGTTTCCCTGGAGGGCCTGGCTCACCAGGGCGATCTGGATTTGATGGCGTACCAGGACCTAAAGGTATTTGAGCATTGCCGTTTAATTCTTTGTTATAAGCAAGCCAAACTCATTATTTCTCTGCTGTCCAGGTGAAGCAGGAACATCCGGTCTCCCCGGATCTCGTGGCCCACCAGGACCCCCGACAGCAGGCTCACGTGGGCCTCAAGGGTCTCCTGGACTCCCAGGGCCAATGGGTCCACCTGGTAAAGAACACAACACTGCCCTACAACATGAAGGACCAAGTCTTATCATTTTCTCACTCTTGCAGGATACCCTGGAGCGAATGGAGCAAAAGGAGACCCAGGGACCCCAGGTTTAGATATTCCTGGATTGCCAGGAGATAGAGGAAGTCCTGGTTTCCCTGGTTCCCCAGGACCAATTGGAACCCCGGGACCCCCTGGAGGACCTGGAAGGGATGGCCTTCCTGGGCTGCCAGGTAAAGACTAACTATGTGAATTTGTATGCCACAAACTAAATAGACAGTCACATTTGTCCCGACTCCAGTAGTGAAACGGTTGAATGATGACCAGAAAACAACTTTTAAAATTTCAAGATCATAACTTGATGTTTCGATACTGGAGTTTGTTGCTTTGGCGTGATGGTGAATCTAAATTTTCTATTCTGACTACTCCTCTTGATTTTAGGTGCCAAAGGAGACATGGGTCCCATTGGATCTCCTGGACCCGCTGGAGGACCCGGCGGTCCTGGGGGACCCGGCGGTTCTGGTCAGAAAGGTATTTACCTCAAGTTCACCTCAAAGGATTTAATAACTCATCCCTATGTGCACTGTGTAATCTAGTTTCCCCCAACTTTGGCAGGTGAGTCTGGATTCCCTGGTAGGGATGGCGTTCCTGGCTCGACTGGAGCAAAAGGAGAAAGGGGTGATTCTGGCCTACCAGGACCTCCTGGATACAGTCCACCAAATCTGAATACAAAGGGTGATAAAGGAGAACCGGGACTATCAGGCAAGACATTTGGCACACTTGTGGACCTTCAACATAAGAGCAAAGTGTAAAAAGCATTCTTGTCGTTTTGCAGGATCACCAGGTTTTCCAGGCCAAAAGGGCATCCCTGGTATCAACGGTGACCCTGGACTTCCAGGATCAGATGGACGGCCTGGACTTCCTGGACCATCAGGTATGGCTTCACCACTAAGTACTAACCGATGCGTCCAAGCAAACATTTGTATAAACATTCCGTTTCTATTGTGCATAGGACCAAAAGGAGATCCTGGCATTCCAGGTGGACCTGGCGGTTCTGGAGCTCCTGGACTAAAAGGCAGCATGGGAGAAATGGGATTTCCAGGTTGAGTTGAAATGCTTTTTCAACTCGAACACCCAGAAACACTACCAAAGGCTTGAACTTAATCTGGGGGCATGTGTACCACAGGACCGTCAGGGCAGAAGGGTTTGCCGGGCCTATCAGGTAGACCCGGAACTCCAGGCCAACCTGGAGTGCCCGGTTTTCCAGGAGCCAAAGGTGAACCTGGTTCTGCTGGGGTTGGACCCCCTGGATCACAGGGAATCAAGGTAGACTGGACCCTAAAGTCCTAATTGGAGGAAATTAGATAAAACTGAAATCGATTGCAGGGCGATCCAGGCCAGTCAGGTTTTCCTGGAAGTCCAGGGCCTAAAGGGACTTCAGGATTACCAGGTCTTCCAGGACTACCTGGAGGACCGGGTGCCAAAGGTGATCTAGGTCCACCAGGATTCCAAGGTATTTAGGTTTATACACTTTACCCGTGGGCATTTCATCTGACCCAACATAATCGGAACACCTGACCTCTTTCTGTCAGGATCTCCTGGTATTCCCGGTCCAAAGGGTCTCGACGGTGGACCCGGTGGCCCTGGCTTAACTGGAGCTCCTGGCCGACCAGGAGAGTCTGGCCGATCAGGTGCACCAGGATTTCCAGGAGATAAGGGTCAACCGGGTCGGGACGGGATCCCTGGGCCGGCTGGCGTCAAAGGAGAGCCAGGTAAAAGTTGTGGTAGAAAAGAAACATCAGCTTCAACATAGGAAGATAAAATATAATTGCTGGGGGGGTTTTTATTGAAGGGCTTCCAGGCTATGGTGAACCAGGACCCTCTGGACTTCCAGGACTGCCGGGTATGTTGCCATTTAACACACGCACATGTGCCGACTCACGTGAAGTAATCCCCTCCCCCTCTTGTTCGATCAAAAAGGTGCCAAGGGAGACCCCGGTCCCACAGGCCCACCTGGCAGTCCCGGTTTCCCCGGTCCAAAAGGCGACGGTGGCTTCCCCGGCCTGCCAGGCTCTCCGGGGCCCATCGGCCCTCCTGGACCTTCAGGTCCAGCTCTCCAGGGTCCTAAAGGCTTACAAGGACCCCCTGGACCACCAGGAAGAGCAGGTAAGGAACGTATCTGTACCACGTGAACTTCCAGGAATTGCCGTCTGGTTTTTGGAGCGGGCCGTGTAGATAAAGATGAAATTCTTATCAAACTCTAAACGGGTTTTAGGTTGTAATTGATATTAGTTCTGTGAATTGCCACTTTGTATGCGGTTCCTATAAAACCAGGCAGCAACCCTGACGTAAATCACCAATGTCACTTGAGGCCCGATTTGCATGAAACACTCTTTCACGAGTCACCACCATTGTCAGATCTGTTCAATCAATGTGTGACGTTCCAAGCACCGCCTTAAACGGGTGATCATCATCATCACACACCTTCCAACCTCCTCATTGCACTTTGTGACCCCAAACGAGGGGAGTTGCCACTTGTCTTCTCCGAGCCGCCCATTTGCTGTTCCTGCCACTGTGAGTCAAGCTGAGCCAGACATCAACCTCTCCAACACTACCAATTAAATTAGGCGCTTCAAATTTGATTGAGTACACAAATTGGACTGAAATACTTGTGTTGCGGTTTCATCTGGCTTTGCTGTCCTACCCTTCTTTGATTCCACCAATCATCACCAAACAATGCATGGTTGTTGTCTACGGGCGACGATGAATTTTTCCCGTAAGGATCGAGCGGGAAAGCCCTTTTTTTTGTTCTCTGCTGTGACATTTTACCTCCATTTCTCTCGTCCCTCCTCGTGATGACGCTCGCCGCAGGTCCATCAGGTCAGATTGACTGCGTCCAGACTTTTATGCACGTTCCTCCTCACCGTCACTGTTAGAGCTTGAATTCCACTTTCTGATCTGCTGGAGAGGAAGTTGGCAAATGATTGTAATGTCTCTCCTCTTTCACTTTTAACGCACACTGATGGTAACAGTCATGCACCTTGAGCAAGTAAGCACCGTTTTGGACAATTTGGGTTTTGTAGTCGAGTGAAAATGGCACAAGTCCACGGTTTGAGGTTTTAAGCATGCCATCTGGATCAAACACTCCACTGAGATTGTGATTTGCATTTAGTCAGTTGTGCACAGAAACACTCAGTGTGACTAACTCACCTGGAAAATAGAATCCGAGTGAACTTGAGATTCAGATCATTTATGATTATTATTATTGTTGAGGTTGTACATTTGCATTTCTGTTTTGATTCTTGTTTTCTGTCTAAACCTCTTTGTCGTTTATGTTTTGCTTCAACCCTCAACCACTTTTCCCGGGAATTCGGGGAAGCCTAGGTCCTCCAGGTTAGATGTTTTTGATGATTTGGGGAGAGCTGACTTTGAACGGATGTTGTGACATCACTGCGTCGTGGTTAAGATGAACCTTTTTTCCTCATCAATGTCGATTTAGCCTTGATTTCATTTTTGTAAACTCGAGCAATGTAACGCAATAATCGCGCTTTGTATTTTCGACTTGCCGTGTCACCTGACTTCAGGTCTTCTGTGTACCAAGGTGTGCCTGGCCCTCAAGGAAGTCGTGGTCCCCCAGGAAGTGGTGGCGTTAGGGGAGAGAAAGGTATTCCCGGTGCTGCTGGTCAGCCAGGCTTCCCTGGACAGAAAGGAGACCCTGGCGTTCCAGGATTCTCAGTAAGAACTGAAGGAATCAAATCGAGTACTTACGACTTGATGATGTAACCGTCTTGGACCTTTTCCACCAGGGTGCACCCGGCTCTCCTGGTGGTCCTGGCGCAAAGGGAGACATCGGTCTGCCCGGCGTTCCCGGATTCCCAGGTTCTGTTTGTTCGGATGGAGAAGTGGATCTCAGGATTTGAAATCCATCATCTCTAAATAAGTGTTTGTATCTTAACCAGGACCAAAAGGAGACTCAGGACTTCCCGGTGGCTCTGGCCTTCCTGGTGACCCTGGAGATGTGGGACCGCCAGGTGAATATATTTAAGAGTGCCACTTCAGGTTTGGAGGCACAATATGTATGACGCCACTTTTCTTGTTTTTTTCTCCAGGCATTCCGGGTGACCCTGGTGTTCCTCCGCCCCCCATTGTGATTAAAGGAGAACGTGGACCCCCTGGTCCTCTGGGCCAGCCGGGTGCTGGAGGGCTTCCGGGCTCTCCTGGACGTGATGGCCTCCCAGGTCAGTTTTCAGAAATGAGACTTGATTTGCCGCTTCTGCATTAAAAAGCAATGTCATGATACTTTTGGCTCTCTTTTCAGGTCAGCCAGGTGACTCGGGAGATCCTGGTACAGAGGGTCCCCCTGGATTCAGCGGCCCCCCTGGAAGGAAGGGAGACAACGGACCTGCTGGTCAGCCTGGTGAGTTGACCCGAGCTGAAAAACCATCGTGAGTGACCGGTGATGCCCACAGTTGTCTCTCATGTCATCTGATCCCAGGTCAGCGCGGCTATCCGGGTCCTCCCGGTTCTGACGGCCCACAGGGTGCTCCCGGTCTTCCTGGCTCGGGCTCGGCGTCCCACGGCTTCCTCATCACCCGACACAGCCAGATTCAGGAAGTGCCACTGTGTCCGGTCGGAACCAACCTCATATACGACGGCTACTCCCTGCTCTACGTGCAGGGCAACGAGCGGGCGCACGGGCAGGACCTCGGTAACGAATCGGGACGGCAGAGCTTCTAAAACGCGTTCTGCACGACTGATTGTCTTCTGTGGCATCCTCCAGGAACGGCGGGCAGCTGTCTGCGCCGCTTCAGCACCATGCCCTTCATGTTCTGCAACATCAACAACGTGTGTAACTTTGCTTCCCGTAACGACTATTCCTATTGGCTGTCCACGCCCCAACCCATGCCCATGTCCATGGCCCCCATCACCGGCGAGAGCATCAAGCCTTTCATCAGCCGGTACGACGCACACTCAAAGACGACGACTGAGGCGAGAACAATCCTCACTTTGTGTATCTGTCTAAATGTAGATGCTCGGTATGCGAAGCTCCCGCCATGGTGATCGCAGTCCACAGCCAAACCATCCAGATTCCAAACTGCCCCGCCAACTGGGAGGCTCTGTGGATCGGTTACTCCTTCATGATGGTAGGACATCTGCGCGGACTCGGCCAGTAATCAACCGCGATGTAACGCTTCTATCTTCTTTCCCGGCCCGCAGCACACTAGCGCCGGCGCCGAGGGCTCCGGCCAGGCCTTGGCCTCCCCTGGCTCTTGTCTGGAGGAGTTCCGCAGCGCCCCCTTCATCGAGTGCCACGGCAGGGGCACGTGCAACTACTACGGAAACTCTTACAGCTTCTGGTTGGCCACAGTGGACGAAAGCGAGATGTTCAGGTACGGGGCAGGCACAAAGCTTTAGACATCAAATGAAACTTTCCTTTTTCGTCCAAAAAGACGTAAAACAGGCAAACGGAAATTACATATAACACATGCAGACGCGGCGCTCACCTTGACCTTTGCCCTCACAGCAAGCCCCAGTCGGAGACACTGAAGGCGGGCAACCTGCGGACACGCGTCAGCCGTTGCGTGGTCTGCATGAAGAGGACGTAGCGGCGCACAGCAACCATCGCACCACCTGCATCCGAATTCGGGCTGATCGCACGGCGGAACTGGTGGAATTCCATTGGTGCATTGTCTTCAAGTAAAAACAATGGTGCTACTGTGCAACACAGCTTAAAAAGAAAAAAACTGACATAAATCTCCTTTTTTTTTGCTTTGTTTTTCCTAAGAAGTACCTCAAAAAAAAAGCAGAGGAAAAATATTCACAAAACGGTGCCATGATGAATGTGTGACAGCAAACATGCATTTTTCACTCCCCCCCTCCCCTCCCCTCTCCACTTTGAACGTGACCCAGGTGTTCTTCCTTTTCTACACATGCTCTTTTTCTTGTTTTCTTTTCTTCTTAACGAGGAGGGTGCGGATGAAGCTCTCCGTGGTAACCAAACGGGCACTTTGACTTCGGGACATCCAAGATGCGAGATGCACTGACTAGGAGCTTTCCTTTTGTGAGATTGACTTGGCTTTGTTTTGATTTTGACCACTTTTTTCTTTTTTTTTTTCTTGTCTTGCTCTTCCCTTCTTATTTCTATACGTCCGTCGTGACACGTGGTGGTACTTACTAACCCTGCTGCAAACACGCCTGCTAACTCTGCCTTCTTTCTTTTGTAAGTAATAAAATGTGTATATTGTGTAAAACACCTTTTATTATTAGCGTATTAGGTCTTGAATTGGTAACGAGCATTTTTGCAGGTTTAGTTTGCTTACACTCACTCACGCACGCACGCAACACACACACATATTGTACAAAGTAAGGCTTTTATGAATGAAAACAGTATTTTATATATAATAAATATATATTTCTTAAAAAAAAAAAGAGGATACTTGGCAGTGGGTGTTTTAAGGTCATGCAGTTCACCAAAAAACAAACTACTGAGCACAGTCAAAGCCATTTCCCTGCAACAAGTGTGTACGATATTAAAATCACTTAACCTTTTGTATTCAATTTGTAGAATTAATAATAAAGCTGAATTAAGGGGAGTTTTAAGATTGTCTGATGATCGGGGAAATGTTTCACAGGATTTGAATTAAATCATGGCTTCTTGTTACGAAAACCATGGCATGTTGTGTTGTTTCTTCATTTGTTTTTGTTTTTTTTAAACATTTCCAGGTGTTGGGCTTTGCTGTAAAATGTGAGCCTGAATTCCTGCACCAAAAATCTCCAAATTTCACACTTGATTTAACGTATGCAACATTAGTAGGAGTCTCTAATTTTACTGTGACTTTGTGAGATGTTCTTTGGGTCAAGCTGGGGTGCGATTGTAATTTTTCTTTTTTTTTTTAAAGTTCCTGTTCTGGTATTTCGAAGTTGTTATAAGCGAAAGACTGAAATAAACACAATGACCAAAATGTTGTGCGCTGAAAATGGATCATTTCCACTCTTCTGGCTCAATAAAGGTTGGAAAGCATCATTTGTGAGACTAGACAGATGAGTATCTCATTGACCAGCAGGTGGCAGTATTACTACAAAGGAGAACGTCAAGCTTGACGAGATAAAATGTCAGTTTTAAGACTGTCGCAAACCCAAAATAACAGAGATGAGTGAGCGCGTGAATACGCAGTCAAGTTAAGAGTCAGTAAAGCAGAAAAAAAACTCCTAAAAATAAAAATAATAATCTGTGACTGTTTGACATTCACAGTCCAAACGCACCCTAAAATCGAGAAAAATGTTAACACTAGACGAAAAAAAACACTTTTATTATATAGATAATTTGTTGATGTGAAAGAACTTTTTCTTTTTTTTTTTTTTTTTTTTTTTAAGTTCTCTCAACTGAGTGGCTCGCATGTGCAAAAGTGGACTTTGGGATTGTTTTTGAAGCTTGAACTTTGGGACCCCGAGCAGGTCACCTGAGCTGGATAAACTGACCGCGATTGTCGGTCGAATTTCAGTTAAACGAAGAAGGAGGAGTAGGAGGGGGGGGGAAAAAAAAAAAAAAAAAGATTAGAGTTGAATAAAGTGACGCAAACACAGGCGCGCAACATGAACATTTTTATTGCAATAGCTCTATGGAAAGCAAAGGTTGGAACAATATAAACATCACGTACGGCGGCGTGAAAAAAAAAGCCACAACTTCTCCTTATTTGTAGGAGAAACTGTGAGGTTGATTTTTCCCAAATGGAGGAGGTACGAAGGAGAAGCGTCTCCCCACTACTTTACTCTTTTCTGTAAGGCTAATATGAACAAACAGCATTCGAGTGGGAAAAGAACACAAGTAGCAGGAGGCGCGCCTCCAAAAGGAGGACCACTTATCAATCAACTGTACTACACAGCAGCAAATGAACTGGAATATAGTTACAAAAAATAACCAATTTCTTAATACAAAAAAATGCAAAATGCCACAAAAAAATAAACCGGGCATCGCTTTGTGTGCAGGTTGCTTGGATACCTCCCCGCTTTTTTGGCGTCAACTAAAATACAAATGAGGGGGGACAGGGGGAAACGCATCGCTTGCGTAAGGATGCAGTGAAGTCTACAAAATCAAACAAGTCCTAGCGTGATTCTTTGCAGCCATTTCGGACTAGGAGGACACGCTGATCAGTCCGATCTGAGCTGGCCCAGTCTGAAATACTGTAATGTAGTGATAAACCGCTTAAATTAAAAATAAATAAGGTTGGCTATTGAATTGAAAAGACAAAAAAGGAGAAATAGCACTTTTGCTTTGTATTATAAAAAAGGACCATGTCACAATAGCACAGCAAGTACACGGACCTTTGGGACCGTTCTGACCGGCCTGATTTTGAGACGGATCCACATAGGCCGGGGGTGTCCAAACCTTTTGCTTAGTCCGACCTTCTGAAAAACCCTAAAACCAATTTTGTATCACAGCAGGGGACCACTTTGAAACCGAGAGCTATGTGAAGGATGAGCACTTCTGAAAATATCGGTTATTTAAATAATGCTGTTGTAAAAAAGTAATGGCATTCATTTTTGTTAAGACGATTTCTCACAGAAATTACGCAACAGATGAATAAATATCAAAAAGCAACACTTGAGTTCTATAAATCTCAGCCAGTGGTTACATTTTCAAATGATCACTTCAGTCCCAGGTCAGCTATTTTTAGAACGGCGGCTACTCATGTGGAACTTGGTGACCACTGCTTTAGAGCTATTTTGCTTTTATTTTAGCAGCAAAACAGTTTGGGATTTTTATGAAACTAATTTTTTTCCATATATTCTAAGCGCCGCTAGAAAATGGCGGACGGGCCGCAAGTGGCCCCCGTACCGCAGTTTGGACACCACCGACATAGGCGGGAAAAACCTCGCAAAGACGGCCTCGCGTACAAAAAAATACGAGTGACTCGGAGAATGGTGAACCAAAATAATCAGTCAATCGGTGTTGCATTTAAGCTCACATCCCCGCTGTAGGAAAGCGGCAGGAGACGCTACATACGGATGCGGGAGCGCACCAAAAGGGGGCGGGGCTTCGGCTAACACTGCGCTTGATGCCCGTGTGTGTGTGCGTGCGTGTGTGTCTAAAGGGGCAAACTATGTCCACGTGCAGCCGCAGCTCGGGTAACTGGAAAAAAATTTCACGTCACCCGGAAGCATGTGGCATGTGGATGTGCGCTGCTGGGAAGGATCCTAATCATCCGTGAGGTGGGGGGGGGGGGGGGTCACTTAGGGGGTCTACCCTGGGTTGTGTGAATAGTGTGTGTGCATCCCATGTGAGACTTTGTACCGTGCAACACGCGAGGTAAAATGGAAAATGTTTAAAAAAAGAGAACATCAACCTCTCAGTCATTTCATGATCACATCGCTAATTTCTCGGCTAGCCGAGGAGCTAAAAAAAAACAATGTACCGGAACTATTTGAACCTCAAATAAATATGTGCAAGTGTACCAAAAGGAAATTTTACTTCCTGTTAGGGAGCAGGAAGCCATTCTAGGTCAAGTGAACAAGTGCATCCCAAAAAAATAGATTATACTGTGTATATACACATTCTCTACAACAACGCTCTCCACAACGTAATAACTGTACGGTACCATAGCGAGGTGAGGCTGGATGGTTAAAAATAAAATTAAAAAAAAAAAGCATAAAAATCAAGATTGTATCAAGACTGCCTCCCTTTTTAACACCATATGAGGAAGTTGAACCGCCTGCTCACCGCGACAGGGCAGCAAACACTGGCGCTTGACCAGAGACGCGAGTTTAAAAAACAAAAGAAGACAGTGAAGATTTGCATATAAAACAAGAAAAATAAAACGTGAGACAGTTCATATGAATGAAAAATATGCAAGCCTTTCTCTGTCATCTCGTCTGTGTCTTCTGCAGATCATCTCAGTCCAGTTATTTTTTTTTTAGGGGGGGGGGTAACCTCCTCCTGTGCCGCTCCAGCTCAGTCTGTGAGGACACAAAAACAGGTTAGCCACGTCTTGGTGCGGTTTTGTTGCAGTACAACAAGTGTTTGAAAAGCAAAGTTCACAAGTTGTTTTTTTTTTTAACCAAAGGGAATCTACTCTCCCAACTCTCTGACTCCCGGTTTCACTTTCTCAACTTTGGCAGGGACCCGTGCCCGGTGTGACCCCGGCGCAGCTGGGTTATTCCACCGAAAGTGCAGCTTTTGTACGACGACAATGCGAGCGGGACGCCACAATGCCGTCGCTTTGACAGGCGGCGCTGCTGGAATGCCGGCAAGCCCGCCTGCGGCCGAGGCCGGGCGGCCGACTCGCGGAGACCGAGTTTCCTAAATCGCCATCAAACAAACGAGCCAATCGGAGCCTTGTTCTTGCTGCGGTCCCAAAGTCAAAGTTAATCCAATTGTAGTTCAACAGCAAGGATAATGACTATTAAACAAGAAATTAAAGATGTCAACACCAAAATTTTCTTGACATAAATATGTTGTACCCCCTGTTATCAACTGAAAATGACATCACGGTTGCCAGGTATCACACATAGATGATTTGAGAGATCCTTCTAATGTCCCTTGAGAGCACTCCAAGTGGAAATGGAGGTCTTGTTACAAGCACGGCCGTAAACTCACATCAGCCTGGAAATAGACGTGTAAATATAGAAATCCGGCAGGCGCATAGGTGGCAACGCCAGAGCTTAAAGGCCAGCCTCGTACGACTTTGGCTCTTGACCCCACCACACCCCTTGCCTGACGCAAGTCACTCCACACATAAAAAAAAAATTCGGATGCAACATCGAAAGCAAAGCCCTTTGACCCCCGCTGTAAACGAAGCAGGTGTCCCGTCGTGCCACAGCTGAGCGGAAGCGCATTCCAGAGAGATGATGCCTTCCTCCCGTCGCCGCTGCGTTGCCTTGACACGCCGCCGCCACGATGACATCAAAGCGGCGGCCGCCGCGACTCGGCACGCTCGCGGTGACGGCTGCTAAGCGCGCACTCGAGTCAGCTGGTGCTCAAACGGTCCTGACTCATGCCCGCATGGCATGTTTGCTGAGGAAGTGAGCTAAACTTTGGGGGGGTTAGGGTTAACCTCGCAAAGTCTCAACAACTTCCAAAATGTGAAAAAAAACACTGGATGTTTGACACCATTTTTCCCACTATGAGTATTCACCGATACCGCCAACCGATACCTGGAATGTAAAATTCCATTTGATTTAACATAATGACAAAAAAACTGAGAAAAGAACTTTCTGAACTTGTTCGACGTTTCAATCTGCTGCAATGTAGCACCAACTAGGAAGACTTACTAATCAGATTTTTATTTTTGCCTGAAGTATCTGTGGCCTGTATCGGCAACCTCTGGGAGTACCCGATACCTTCAAGTAAGCTTGGTATCAGCCCGATACCTGGTAACAATGCACGCACGCACACGACAGGACTAGCAGGTCAGGATGGCTTCAAAACATCAGCGGTTCTCTGATCTTGACAAAGCTACGTACCGTCAAGAGCCAAAATAGAGCTTTTACATGTGGAGGAACAGCGAGTTGATAAAACAAAACTAAAAATAGCACAGAACACAAAGGCTTATTTTTAGCCTGCGAAGAAAAAAACATTCTATTCTATTTCAAAAGGTCTTTGTTTCATACAAAAGCAAATGTACTCACCCTTGGTCGTCGTGGAGACGCCTTCTGATTTGATTTCGAGACCAGCACGGGCGCCGTTCTCTGGCACTGCGGCGCTCTCGTTGACATCCGCGGACGCGTCCGTACGGCCCCCGTCATCTCTCACCTCCAGGGCGATGTAATTGAGGCCATTTTGGTATCCCACAGACACGTCGCTTGCGTACATTCCGCCGGTCGAGGTGGGAGAGGACGCAGAGGTGCCGGTTGCTGTGGCCGGACCTGATGAGAAAAGCTGGTCCGGGTCCCGGCGACTTTCCACCGACATCCACACGCTGTCGAAGGATGGCAGGCCTGCGTGTGACCCATTTGAGGTCGCAGAGTCCGTCGGCATCGGGTGGCTCGCCGAGGATGAAGGCGTTGAAGTGGAGGAGGAGGTGGAGGAGAAGGTTTCCGAGCTATGCCTCCTCCTGCCTTGAGGGTCGGCCCGGACGACCTTTGGTTCCGGGGGATGCGCCGGTGTCCTTGCTGGGCTCCTTGCTGGGCTCCTTGCTGGGCTCCTTGCTGGGCTCCTTGCTGGGCTCCTTGCTGGGCTCCTTGCTGGGCTCCTTGGGGGCAAGGTGGGGGGTATGGGGGAGGCGGAGGAGGAGCCACCATGACTGTAGCATCCCTCCATCACGCAGAGATGCTGCAGCATGTCTGTAGGGCTCGTTTGAGTCCTTTCGCCCTTCTTGCTGTACGTCATTTTAGTGTAGTCGTCGCCCACTGACCTCCAGTGACCTCCGGCATGGACCCCGGGGGAGGCCAAAGCACCGGAATTACTAGCCAAGGGTCGGATATAGCTGGGAGGGTTCCAGGGGGCCACCAGGCTGGGTCTAGGTGACTGGCTCTTACCTAGACAGCCATCGCTGTCCTGATGGTCGTGACCCACTTCCATACTCATGTAGTCCTGAGTGGTTTGGGGTAAGGGGGGGGTTCGACGGTGGTCGCTGGAGGCTTGGGTGGGGGCTTCATCCTTGCTGGGAAAAGGGTAGGCAGGAGGCTGCTGTTGGTGGGGGTAATGATCCACAAAGTCGATGTTGATATACTCCCCAGGACTCGGAGGCCTATTGGTCGCGATCCCGGCCGTGGGGACCGAGGTGGAGGTAACTGCGGATGAGGCGGAGGCCTCGCTGACTCGCAGCGGACCGTGGAAACTCCTCCTGCCTAAAGGCAGGCGGTTGGGTCTCATGACACGCCCGTCAGCCACGGCGGACGTGGTGTGGTGAGCTTCGTAAGGCGGGGGTGGGTGTGAGGGTGTGGAAGGGCAACCGCCGCCGCCAGCCCTCCTCTCGGGTGCGGATGAGGGAGTCGCGCCGACCGAGGCGTGGACCGGCTTGCCGAGACAGGCCATCCGAACATAGTCGTCGCACTCTTTCTCATCGCTCTCTCTGGTGGGGGCCTTGTAGGAGCGAGGGAGGGAGAAATAAGGGCTGAAAGACCTCCAGACTTCGGCGCCATAGGACCCGCTGCTGCCGTCCAGCTTCTGCCCCATAATGCCGCCGCAAGACATGTCCATGTACGCCGCCGCGTTGGCGGGTCTCTCTGCTATGCTGTCACTGGTGCTTGCGCCGCTGTGGGGGGGGCTGAGGGAGGCCTGCACCGGGGAGGGAGAGCTGCCCCTGCATCCCGGGAGCATCATCATGTAGCCGTGAGCGTCGGTGGAGGATTGCGACTGGGGCTTGGCCGAGCGGGGACCCAAATTTGGACTCTGAAACTGACGTGGTTGGGAAACGGGGTGAGAACCGGGATGCATGGGCATGTAGTCGGGAGGCGTGTCCCTCGGCGACGGAGCCACGCCGCACTGCATGGGTACGTAGCTGCTATCTTCCTTGGCGGAGGATGGCGGCGGAGGCGGCTGCGACGTCGAGGGCCGGCTCTGCTGGCTGTGCTCGGAACAGGAGCTGTCTGACGCGTCGGCCGATTCTTCTAAAGAAAAATTGGTTTGAGTCATTTTTTGATAAACGGCTACGCCGGGCCCAGCGCTTCTCCTTCTCCTTTGAGAAAAAAAGCGCTCGTCTTCTGTCGTCGACGTGCTATCGTCTCGCGGTGTGTTGGCGCCACTGCTGTTCCCGGAGCCAGCGCTGGTGCCAAACACCTCCCGGTTCCAGCCCACTGCCATGTAGTCACTCAAGCAGTTCTCCTCTCGGATCGGCGGGGTGTTGCCCAGGGAATCGGGGGTGTTGCTGCGCACCCGGAAGTACCTGAAGTCCCCGGGGCTGGATCCGTACTCGTCAGACGAGTTGAAGCCGCCGTCGGACGGAGAGCCGCATATTGATGCGCTGGATGGCCGTGTGAGGGTGTCTGAGACAGAACCGTGGCCGCTGCTGGAGGACACGCTGACCGGGCTTGTGGTGAAAGGGTGGGAGACCGGAAGGGAGGCGGAGCGGGCGTGGTAAGTAGAGGCCGATGACCCGGGGACGGCCCGCACGTGGCGCCCGGCCCCGGCGCTCGTGCCGGCATTTCCCAGCACCACGCCGGCGCTACCACCTAGGTCCGCCTCAGCGCGGCCAAGATGAAGACGCCCCGAGTTAAGGTGGACCAGGCTTCCTGTCGTGGAACGAAACAGTCGGTTCATGGTCCCCTCCCCTTCGCTGGATGTGCGGAAGCGGTAACCGCTAGCGCCGGAGCTCTTGCTAGACGGCGGCGTTCCCACCACCGACTCCATCCTGGAACGTCGAGGCAAGCCCGTCTGGCTCGGCGGCAGGTTGCTAAGGTGCCGGTGCGTGGTGACAAACGGCATGGGGTTGGAGCCCGATGACTGGCTCTTACTCCGAGGCCTGATCTCCACGTAGGCCTTCAGGGTCTTCATGGTGTTCAGAAGCGTCTCGTGCATTTTCTGGGCCACGACAGAGTCGTCCACCTGCATCCATATTTCCCCCGGTCCGATCGAGGAGAAGCGACCCACCTCGATGAAAAAGAAGCTTTCAGAGTTTCCGCAGCGCCTGATGTTCATCAGATGCTGGTTCACGCAGGGGGTCTCAGAGTTCAACTTGATCAGGTGAAGGGTTTTGGACGAAAGGCATAAGCGATACAAGCCCGTGAGGTTTTTAGTTTGACCGAGTCCTTTGGGTTTGACATTCACATGCCACACCTCCTTGAAAACAGTGCCAGGGGTGACCGTACCATATCCATCATCCAAATCGTCCGTAATCAAATGCCCCTTCCTGCCCTCGCTCATCAACTCGCTGATGGCCACGTACCAGTCCTCCTGGTCCTGCTCGTTTTCCGCCACAATAGCAAAATACTCATCCTTGGTGTAAAGAGCAATGAGGTGTTTGTTTTTAGAGTCTGCTCTCTTGTTGACAGTGAAGCACTGGTAGAGGTAAATCACCCTCTTGGGTGAGGAAGGGCCCGCCGGTCCGGCTCCCCCGCGCAAGCTGCTCCGGAATTTCTTCTCATTGTCGTAGTACTCCAACCGGCTGGGGCCCAGGTGGCTGGAGGCGCGCAGCACGAAGAAGCGCTTATGTCCGTGCTTTTGCTTGCGCAGGTAGCCACACTTTCGAATGTCGTCCACTGCGTCCGGCGGGTTTGACACGCCGCCAGCCTCGTACGCAAGGCCGCCGCTGGTGGTGGTGGTGCTGCTGCTGCTGCTGGTGGTGGTGGCAGTGGCGCCGTGCTCCACCGGGGACAACGATTTTCTGCCCGGGGTTTCAGCGACGTCCGCGGAGAGATGATGAAGATGATGATGCGACGCCAGCTCGTAGTGATACGACTCAAGGTGGTGTTGGTAGGAGGGCGGCAACTGATGGGAACGACAGCCACCGCCTCCGCTGCTGCTGCTGTTAATTAACGGGGAAGGGGGTTCCCTGACCGAGCCATCTACGGTTGCATCGGTAGACTTAGAGCCCACGTTCCTCTGCTGCGTCTCCAGCTTCAATTTCGCTGCCTTGCCTTCCGAGTAATTCGTGAAATTTGCCATTCGAAAACGCAATCAAAGGTCACTTGACTTGCAAGCTAATCCAAGCGGACCACTACCCCATTCTTATGTCGGGAGACCAGCGCTCAAGTCCGGTTAGGCCAGCTAATGCACGGCACAGATTGCACTATTCGCCAAGCGGTTGTTGTTGTTTTTTTAATCCATAAAGTGTCCCTTGTAGCAGCAAACAACTATTGCACTCGGCCTCGTTTTAAGAAATAAAGCCTACCGTGTGCAGCATGGCCACGTTCAATCGTGTGTCTCCAGCTAGTTGTTAGCAACTCGCTCTCCTCCGCCTGCACACAAGTCTCCGGGCCACAGCACAAACAACACGTGATCACCTACGTCAGGAATAACAGACCAGCTCAAATTGCCTGAGGCGTTGTGTGATTGGTCAAATATTATGAGTGACACACGCTGACAGGGGTCTTGGCCAATTGTCAAAAAGACGATACGGCCTTGCGTCAATGGATCTGACCAATCACAGAAGGCATAGTTTTTACTGGGGTTAAAAATAGGCGTCAATTTTTAGGCTTGTTTCGAATGTGATGGGAAGGTTGCATCCAAACCGCACATCCAAAGTGGCCTGATAACTTATTTACATTTATCTTTTTATCAATCAATATGAAATGAGGTTCAACCAGCGTTGGCCCTACACAGGTGGGCCAAAGACTCGTCAGAAATACGCGTAGCCCCAGTTAAGCCCCTCCAGCTTTGTATTTGATACTCTAAAATACATTTATAAAATATTATCTCAGCCTCCCTATGTCAAGTCCCCTTTAGTCCCGTGAGAGAAACAAAATCCTGGAGCCGTGTCTGGATTCAACTAACACGCATTATCATTAACATGGGGTTGTCCCAGGTACGACTGACCTCACTTAATCCGTCTACCACCATCACATTACAATAAAATAAACCATAGCAGTTCAGACTAAATCTCAAACTATATATTTTTTTTTTAAATAATAAGAAAAAATATACAAATAGGTAAAAATGTTTTGCTAGTCAAATTTGCTTTGCTGAGGACAAAAAAATGTGGACGTTATTGTGGTAGGCAGGTTTGAAATCTGACTGAAGAAACAGTCACATCCGAGCCAGGGCAGATTGGATGGACAGTCTTAAATCTGGGAAAAAAATCTCACAACACTGTACAATTGTGAATACAGGGCATCCGAGAGAAACACTTTGCTGCGTTGTCTCATAGTCCACCTGAGTAGCGTTTAACTTTTTTTATATGCTGCGTCCATGGTGAATAATTAACTATTTGACACAGTGGGTAAGCCTGTTGAAACATCAGACGCATTTCAAAGAAAGATCGGTTTCGCTTATTCCTCCCACGAACTCCTTTGGTGAATGTCTTGGGAACAACTGCACTTAATGTTACCCACATCCAATGCTTACAAGTGTGAAATTTACACGTGGGGAAGTAACGTCAACAATGTATGAAGTCAAAATTGCACTTCAACTGCTCTGATAAGTCAAATTTAACGGGAGTTAAATTGCCCCAAGGAGGCCTCCCGGTCAGGTGTCGCAAACACTTGCCCGGGCGCCCTCTGCTGGTGACAATGGTGTACTGCAACAAGTGCTATTGTACCGCTAACAAACGAATAGAGCCAACAAAGCTAAAACACACACAAAGAGATTCACAAAGGATCGCATGCTTGCCTTTGTTCACGCCTTTAATTCAGGGCAAGCACAGGAGCAACACCGTCACTGTTGTTGGTGCTTCAGTTTGGGATTTATCTCAATTTTGGTTTGAACGACCCGATAGTGGCCGATGGAAATGTTCCAATTACACTCAATTAGTCAAAATTTTAAGCAGCAGAGTTGGTGTTTTCTTCTCAAGCTCTGCCTTCTTTCCACAATTAAAAACAAAACTAAAATAAATATGGAAATAATTTGATTAAAATTAACCAATCACCGTAAAATGAGGTGTGTCAAATGAAGTGGCCAATGAGCTGCCACGCATTACAGCAGGATGGTGGAAGTTGAACTTTTGGATTTATTATTTCCTGACATTTACAATAAAAATACATTTTTAATAGAACCAGATGGGATCAAATTTTCAAGTATAATCAGCATCTAACCTAGAAATGTCATCTCTCATCCCTCAACATTCTCGTCACCATGATATTCTATAAAATGCCCGTCCCTTGAACCGAGCGGTGTCAATGTAAATCCTCTGTAAATCCCCACATCACCCCCCCCCCAACCAAATGTTCAAGAGCGCCATCTGCAGGAAGCACACACATATCGAGACACAAATTGGGAGGATCAGCAAAGATAATCCTCAACACGAACAAATCTACAAGTGAAGCAAACCGTTTAGTATCAGCCGCTAAAGACACTATCTTATCTATACTTTTTTTTTACATGAATTTCTGACGTGGCTTGTATTTTGTCAGATCAAAATGAAATTTTTGATTCAGTCCTTTTCCCCTTACTTGTTTTCCAGAGGAAAGGCGATAAGCTGCGTTCATCACTTGTTGTGTCTGCAGATCCCCGCTTTGCTGAGTCGCTCTTCTTCTATTCATAGCAGCGGGCAAGACCGCGTCTCCTCAACTCGGTTGACGCTAATCCCAATTTTGGCCTGAATGTTCACAGAGAAAACGTTTGACCCGGGAATTCAACCTGAGGTGCCACCACAGCCTGCGGACAAGCGCTCAGTGATGCTCCATCATGACGCTGCCGTCCTCGCACAGTTGTGTGACGACGCGGATGTGGGAGATCTTCCTCACCGCTTTGTACAACACTTGCTTCAGGTTCTTTGGCTCTTTGGCGACCACGCTGAAGAAGAGGAGGAACGACAATGCCATATAGTTAAATTAGCAAGGCATTTTAAAATTTGTTTTAGAATTTTGTAATGGAGTCAAAAGTTGTTTTTTCAAGCGACAAAAAGGTTTTTAACCTTGTAAAGGAGAAGAACTGAGTTTTGCCAGCAATCAAGAATTGCAAAATTGCGATTCCCTTATGAAAGTTTGCCCAACTCACTGGCGGAGCTACATGGGGGGCCGCGGGGGCACTGACCCCCAGGTGCTAGAGCTGATAATGGGAATTTTCCGATTTCACCCCATCCCCCTGTGGGGAACATGTAATGAATGTTTATCAACATTTTCTAAACAATGTTTTGGGTTTATTAAAAATAAAATAAATCAATAAAACATGGCTAGCCCATGACCCCCCCAAGGAACAAATCCTAGCTCTGCCAGTGGCCCAACTATCTTTGTCCCCATTCCCGAGCAAGCCAGTAATGTTATACATTTTGCGAATGCATAACATTACCTCAGTTTTTCTTCTTTGCAAGTTGTTCCTGTCGCTGCTTCTCGGCTTGCCGCTTCTTGTGCTGGGCTATCTCGGCCATCTGCAGCCCGTGGGCCATTTGCCTGATGGGACGAAGCGAACAGCGTGAACACGGAACACGCGCGCTTGCACGCAAGCAGACCATTCTTACCCGGATTTGAGCTCTGGAGGTACAGGAAGAGGTTTGGTGAATCCGTCCCTCCCAACAAGCCAGTACGTCTCTTCCATTCCTTTCCCCTACAGGAGAAGAAATAAGAAAATGGCACTCCATGAGGCGGGCGTGTCCCACCTTCACTTCCATCCGTCCCCTCAGCTCCAGCTTGTAGCCCAGGTTGAGCGCGCGCAGAACTTTGACTGTGTCGTGGTGCACGTGGATCCTGTAGGCTGTAATGGGGCGAATAAATACCAAAGCAAAAGCGAGGTAAGGATAAAAAAATGTGGGGCCGTGAAACTTACGCATGCCGGTGGATTCCATGCGAGAGGCGGTGTTCACCGTGTCTCCGAATAAACAGTAGCGCGGCATCGTGAGACCGACCACTCCTGCTACGCAGGGACCTGCAAAACACACAGTGTCGTCATGACAACATTAAGATAAACAACAGCCCCAACAAAGCACCATAAGGAATAAATAATGACATTACTAATTAATTTTTTTTTGTTCATCCACCTGTGTGCAGTCCGATGCGGATCCTGACGGGAACGTCGGGCATGTGCCTCATCTTGAAGGTTCCCACTGCGCTCAGGATGTCGAGGGACATGTTAGCAATCTCCGCCACGTGCCGGTTACCGTTAGGAACGGGCACGCCCGACGCCACCATGTAGGCGTCGCCAATCGTCTCCACCTGCGTGGAGGGTGCGTGAGAAGATCCTAGATGTTTTGGTTGACGGGGGTGGGGCACCTTGTAAACGTCGTGGTTGCCGATGATGGCGTCGAAAAGCGTGTAGAGGCTGTTGAGCAGGTGGACCACCTCGATTGGCTGGCTGTTGGCCGAAATGGTGGTGAAGCCCACGATGTCGCTGAAGTAGAGAGACACGCTGTCGAAATACTCGGGCACCACCGTCCCGCCGATCTTCAGAGCTTCTGCCACGGATCTGCGGAACGATGCAGAACCGCATTTGACAACATCAGGTTCGTCCGAATGTGTGCCGTGGTTGACGTTATGACCGTCCGCAGCCTCACGGAGGCAGCATCTGCGTCAGGAGCTTCTCCGTCTTCTGCTTCTCGATCTCCAGCTCCTCGGTCCGCTCTCGGATCAGCTCCTCCAGGTTGGACGAGTACTGCTCCAGCATCCGCAGCATGGAGTCGATGATGTTGGTCTTCTTGCCCTTGTTGATGTCCTTGAACTTGAAGAGGCGTGACATCACATGAACCAGCGGCGCATTTGGTACTCAGCTCATCAATACGACATTAATATTGGTCATTCTACGCAGAGGATAAAAAATGGATGACCGTTTGTACACATTATATCGTAATAATGATATTGTCATTCTGTGTTGCTCCATATTTTCTGTTCAATGAGTATCTTAAAGTGCTAAAGCTGCAGAACATGGATGCTATTTAGCTTTAGCATTGTGCTAGCAGACTGTTATGTGATTCTCTTTATGTTTAGTTTGCCAGTAAACTTCAGCAGCTTTTATTAATTATTCACTAAGTGCGATTCTGAAGATAAAAGAATGACTACAAAATTAAGGAAACACACGGTTGGTAATAAATGACGACAAATTGATGGAACAAATGTTGTCGTTTAGGTTGTAAAGGCTGACGGTATATAGTTGTGGCAGCGTGAAGAGCCTACCTTGTCAAATATCTCCTCAAACGTGGGTCTCTTTTCCGCCTGTTCGTTCCAGCATTGTTTCATCAGTTGGATGCACTCTAACGGAGCGCAGTCCAAACTAACTAGCGGGCGACACAGAGGCGGCGGCTTGCGCAACTTCGCGATCACATCTAAAACAAAAGGAGAAAGCAAAATGGGTGCCCGGGCACCAGGCCGTATTGTAGGAGCTGTTTTTGGCTGTCCCACCTGCTGCCGACAGATCCAGCATGCAAAACGGAGGCCCTCGGATAACCACCTCCTGGGTGATGATGGCGAAGCTGTACACGTCGCCGGCCATCGTCCCGTGGAGGCCCGGGTGAGGGCCTCGGAGCAATTCCGGAGCTGTCCACAGCAACTCTACCGAGCACGGCCGTTAGGTTTTGAAGAATTTGTGAGGACGTCGTTGTGCGGTTTCTCACCATCTGCAGGTGGTTCCACGTACGGGAACCTCTGAGCCTCCAGAACCTCATTGTAGCCGTAGTCTGTGATCTTCAGCACAAAGCGTCCGTCCACCACACAGTTGCGAGACTTCAGATGGGAGTGAGACACGCCGCAGTGGTGGAGGTACTTCATACCCTAGGAGAGGGAATCAAAATGCAGAAGTTCAATGGTGTGGTCTTTCTGAGGCACCGTAGTGGCCAAACTTTAAAACGTACACGTGCTTCTGAACTTAGTTAAATGAACCTTGATTAAATCCAGGAGCAGGGAGGACTTGAACATCCAGTCCAGCTTGACGTCGTCATTCAGGAGCAAATCTTCCAGGCTTCCTCTGGAGCAGAACTCCGTCACGATGGCAAACACGCCGCAGTCGAGGAAGAAGCCCAGGAAAAGGTTGATGTTCTCGTGTCGCATGTCCTTCATCTGCGAGCGGATAGCGACGGCTCTTACAGTGTGATGCCAAAGCCGCGTTGTTTGATGATGGGGTGTCCTACCAGCTCAAACAAGTCGCTCGTTTTGGGGTTGATGCTGCTAAACGAGCCGTAGGGAAGTCTCTTGAGCCACGCCCAGTCCCCCTAGTGGGCACGTTCATTAATTACAGTCATGCCCGACAGTCAGACACCTTCATTACCTCACAGACTGTCGGAAATTATAAAACGATGACAACATTTCGCATAATACCTCACTATTAAGTGTTTAACAATTTTTTTTTTTAAATTATGCCGAGTGAATAACACTTACCTCAAAAATGACAACATTGGAGTTCTCGTACGTGGCGGGTGATTGGATGGAGGACGTGACGCTGCATTCCGACACGCTCTTGGCGCAGCTGGCTCTGCTGTCCTCCACGTTGAGCTTCTGGAAAATGACTCCTTTCAGTTTTCTTATTATAGAACATATTAATTATACCATTTTGAAAGGGGGGCATTTGCATTGTAGAAACATGTAATCACTGGCTCTGCCCCCTCCCCCCCACCACCACAAAAAAATTCTAGCTCCGCCAGTGGATGCAATAGTATAATCATAAAATAGGAAACACTGCTCAGAACAATATTTGACTTACAAAATGAAACACTGATCTACTGTATATACCCCAAATAAAAATAAAAAGACAATACCTTGTTGCTAAGTGAGGGGTTGATAAAGGTAACATCCGCTAGAGTCAGCAGGATTTTGTTCGGACCCCTGAGCAGGCGAATCTGGTTGATGCGTCGCCTAGGCAACAAGAGACAGGGAAAAACGACGTCTTTATTATCTTGTTTGCAAACAAAGCCCAACCCGTTGCCAGACTTACCGGACAAAGTAAATCAGCACAGCGACTAGCACACAGGCGGCGACGGCTCCTAGCGCAATGCTAAAGGTGGAAAGAAGATCCACACCTGAAATGAAAAGACACCAGTATCAGTCCCAATCTTAGACACGCCAGAGCCTCAAGGGACTCACCCCCTGAGCAGATGACCCCTGGGGTGAACCAGCACGGGAGGTCCCGTTCGGGTCCCGAGCCGCGAGGAAAGTGAATGTCTCGACCCAGGAAGTTCACCGAGTCGGCCTCCATGTCGAGTCTTTGGTGACAGAGAAACACGTCTTTAGTTCGGTGGTAGGAAGTAGTTTCCAAATTAAGACTCGTCAACAACCTGTGTGTTGGTGTCAGCTCACAGGTGAGTCCGTCTGTGTCCAGCACGATGTAGTCCAAGAACACGTTTCCGGAAGAATCCGATTTCACGGGATGGCTGAAGCCCTGCGATAGCAATTAGGCAGCGGCTTTTGAAGTGCCAAACGGAAAAACATTTGCGTTAGGCGAGCGTACCTCAAAATTGCGGTTGCGCACTTGCTGCGCCATATTCCCACCGGACATCCACTCCTTGGAGAGGACAACACGCTGCACGGCGTGAGCGACGAGAACCACCGAGTTGTAGATAGTCCCGAAAAGAGGAGACACCTGCAAACACCGACTGATCAGAATCTTCTTCTTGTGCTCATCTGCAATCTTCATTCAAAGCAAATATTGAAATGCTTTAGTGTGTCATCACCTGCTGGGGTTTGATCGTCCTCGCCAGCTCGCCCTTCTCCACGGCTTCCGCGTAAGCTTCCGTAAATGACACCCGGGGCGAGTCGACGGTGACGGTGAGCATGGCGTCGTAGGCCCGCAGCAGTTTGCGATTGCTCCTCAACGCTGGGTAGCTTACATTCCGGAAGGGCAGGCTGTAGAGGAGCGTGTCGTAGGGCACCAGCACCAGGGAGCCGTCAATCATCCGCATGTCGTAGGCCGTCTCCAAAAAGTGCTTCTGAAGCTCGCCGCCGATCAATGCTGAGTGCATGCAGAGGATCACAACTAAGGGACAGCAAATAAGATTAGAGGTAAAGTTCTCTTGAGCATAATAAATAAATTAAAAAAAAAAGATCCACCTCGTATTTCTCTCATTTTCCGAACTTTAGCCAGAGTCCTCCTGATGCCGTGTGGTGTGTTCTCCATAACGCTGACCAGTCTGACGGGCATAGCGTGGGCCCGGAGGGATTCCGCGACCTACAACGCACACGCACGTTGTGAACATGACACGTGTAGCTCAAAATGTGATTTGAGTCACCACTTTCATTCCAACCTTTCTCGCCGTCTCCACCCAGATGTCATCCGAGGCAGAGAGGATTCCGACGTGAGCCCATCTGAAGTACCTCATGATCCGTAAAAGCACCCAGGTGGGCCTGGGCATGGAGCGGGCGAAGGTCGGGTGGCTCCAGACGCGATCCAACTCGTAGCCGACACAGCTCCATGAAAACAAAGCCTGAAGGAGGAATTAATTGAATTATAAACAAAACACCAAATGATAAAAGTAGACTTCCAATCATGACCGAATCAAATTAAACAGTCTTTGCTACACTGTAACAACGGCATGTGCTGTTACCCACCTTGGCCACCTGGGGGCAGTATAAAAGAGCTCTTCTCAGAGGATAAAGAATACCTGACTTTTGAGTAATGTTGGATTGAACTTCTAAATGTTATTAAAGTTACTTCTAAGTTATTTTAGTGATTATATGCATTTCCGATTTTGTCAACTCACTTTGTTCCAACCTTTGCTCAGCATTGAGGCAGCATCGCAGTAACCCGGGTTCGCCGGTCCCACGTAAGCCGAGGCTTTGGTATGGAAAGTCACAAACTTCTCCAGACCTCTTGAGGTCTCACATGGCTCCTGCGGAACGACATTAAGTCGTTCAACAAGACATTTCTCACTCCCCAAGTTATTGCGAGCAAGGCAAGCAGGTGCTTACATGCAGTACGGTGTAGTCAAAAGTGGCAGCGTAGGACAGGGAGGGGTCTTTGTTGATGCGGTTGACAGCCAGCTGTGCCGCCACATCAGGGAGGGCCTTGGCGAAGAATGGGTCACATTCCCAGGGGCCGACCACCCCGACACGAAATAAGCCACCTAAGCCCGGCCAGGGCAGCATGAACAGGCAGGCCAGGAACAGCGGGAGGATCCTAGCGGGAGGACCTCGGTGAGGTGATGAGGTGTTGTCCCGTGCCTGCTTCCATGTTGCTTGAGAGAGCAGACTCCGTCCTTGCATGGTGACGGTGATGAAATGTTCACACTGGCACAATCAGATAAAGATGGATTAACTGACCACTTCATAACTGCTCTAAATATAATCCTTTATCTTGGGATTTTTTTTTTTTTTAACATTACATTAACCCATGATTTTTTTTAGAGTATCAAGTGTGCTGGAATATGACAGTTTTTTTTTTTCTCATCATAACAGTCAAGCAAGTTTCCTACCAGAGATTAGACGGACGTTCGCCTTGGCAACGATTCCGCCGGAGCAACACGTTCTGTCGATGTCGTCTTGGGACATTTTCATGCACGTCCTCGAGCGTTCCCCAAACATTCAGCAGAGTCCCTGCAAGAGAAAAAAAAGTGTCTGCATGGTGGTCAAATTCCCTGGTTGTGCGAGGTGACCTACCCGACAGATTAGATGCAATCCAATCATGACCCCTGCAGCATTAAGATGCATTGAACAACAGCAACGACAATTTAGTCAACACATTTGCCCAATTAAATGGGACTAATTAAAAATAAATTAAAAAATATATACAAATAAATGAACTATTCATTATACTGAGGAATTGTTCACTCACCTCACCACAAGGTGGTGGTAACGCTCACGTTTGCAACCTCATAGCCGTTGCTCGGCTTTCCACCCTCGGTATCCATAGCAACCATTTTCATAATGCCAGGGAACGAGTTTAAAAGACTGTCAGGAAATAATTGTTCGCTCATCTCACCACAAGGGGGTAGTAACGCTCACGTGTTTGTAACCATAGACCACGCGAGGCTTTGCACCCTCCGTATCCATAGCAACCACTAATGTCAGGGAAAGAGTTCAAAATGACAACTATCAGGTTTATTTCGATTGCATATTTTCAAACTGTCCAGTGACGTCATTGTTCTTGGTCTTGTAGAGCCTGTCCTCCACTTTTAAGTACTTGTCATATTTCTCCTTTCCCTCGCTGGGGTAGATCCTCTTGAAGCCTCCTAGGTGGTCGTCTTCGTAGCTCTCCATCTCTTCCACCATGGTCGCCCGTCGCTGCTGGTCGTTCTCCAACCTGGAGGGGACCGAAAGTTTCACGTCTGCTTGAAAAACCAAAACAAAACAAGGGTGACTACCTCTCCTCAATGCGCACGTTCTGTTTCATGCGCTCCTCCAGCTTGCGCTTCTCCTCCTTGATCATCCGGCATCGGTCGAAGGGAGCCAAGTTGATAAGCACCATCGTGTCGTAAAGCAAGGCGTCTTTGACGTCGCGGTCTAACTGCAGCAGGGTGGAAAGATCTGGAGAGTGATTCACCTGAGAATTAATAAATAAAAACATCTGTCTTCAACGTGGGTTCCTTTTCAGATGAAGGAGCTGAAGGAACAAAAAGGTACGAACAAATTACGGTGGTACCTTGACTTACATGAGGAAGGCCTTAAAATCATCCAATGGGTTTGACATCGATTACAAAGACAAACAGTGGAGCCGCAGATTCAAAGGCATATATTCTTTATCCTCTCCAAACAACTATAAGAACTATGTTCTTGCCACACTTGTTTTGGCTCTAAATGTCTTCCTTCTGGGCTAACGTTGAAAAAAAAGTGTTGGGAGGACTGAGCACCTCCATATATACATATCTGTGTTACACTGCCCCCAAGTGGCCAAGACGCATACAAAAAAAGAGACAAAATCATCCTGGGGCCGTCAATTTCATTTTTTGGTTGTATTTTTGTGTAATGGGCTTTGGGGTGGGAGTTTTCTTTTATAATTATGGATATTTCCATTCATTTCAAGAAGGAAAGATAATTTAAAACAAGTTACGAATTTAACTCGTATCTCAAGGCACCACTGCAGCGTAAAAAAAAAATGTTGGAGATAGCATAGTAGACAAAAATAAAATGCGCCAACCTCAAGCACCCACGGCCTGTAGTGCTCGTCCAGAAGCACGTCAAAGCCGAGGATCTGGAAACAGGCGCTGCCCACCACGTGTTTGGAGAAGAGCGTGATGTAACCGTGCTGGATGCGAGAGTGAGCCAAAACCAGCGTCTTCACGATGCCGTCCTCGATGTTGCTCCAGATCTTCTCCGTGTTCCTGTAGGTGGACCGCAGCTGCTTCTTCAGTGTCGACAGTTTCCTAAAAGAGCGCAAGTGTCATACATGGCAAAAAAGAATAATAATTGGGCTTTGGGGTGAAATTTCAGGAAGAAATGAAAATCTCTTGCTTAATTGACCAATTTTTGAAGTAAATATAATAATAAAATAACTTTTTTGCTCACTTTATGTGTACAAGTTATGAATTATAGGCAGAACGTTTTTACAATACTTAATTAGTATTACATTTTACAATAAACAATGGGTAAATTTTTTGCCCATAAAAAGTTGATTTCAACTTATTTTTTTATTATTTTTAAGTTTATCTTTGTATTGTTGTAATGTATTCATATGTTAAAAAATTGGCAAAAATCATCAGATTTTTTTGTTTGCTGACTTTTTTTTTTTATACCAGCCGAATACTCAGTCGGGCTCTACATGTACCTTCCTTATGAGCATACCTTTTGCTACCCGTCTTCTCATCATCGATGAAAGTCTCGCTGTCCTTGTTGATGGTAAAGTTGGTGAGATGCATGTACTTGTTATTCTGCCAAGCAGACCCCAACATGAGAGCTCGCGTTGCCCCACGTCATCAGATGAGGTCGACGGGCGCGTGCGCTCACCACGTTTTCATCGGTTGGCTCTTCATACTTGATGGTGCAGAAGCGGGCCAGGCCCTCATTGTACATGTAGATCCTCCACGGGTAGCACGAGGTCACCAGCACGTAGATGCGCATGTCGAACTTGAAGCCGTCGATAAGCAGAGGCTGGCGGGGAGCAAAGGGAGCCATTTGCGGGTCTTCCGACTGGCGTTTTCTGCGGGAGACTCACCTTGTCGATGTATTCCTGACAGATCATATCCTGTTCCGGCTGGACCTTCTCCCACGACTTAAAGATGGAGATACCTTTGCCCTGGCTGCCCGCATTGGGTTTGCAAATGTAACATTTGTCTTTGTCCCTGGCGTAGGCTTTGAAGAGGCCGTACCTGCAAAGGACAACGGGGGAGGGGGTCGCGTTAGCGCATGCGACAGGCAAGCCAGTCAACATGACACGGAGAAGCAAGCAAAACACACTCGATGGGAAAGGTCCACGTTCGAGGAAAAATGTTGTAGTCTTTGGGGAAAAACTTGAGCATGTGCTTCCAGTTAGTTGCTAACGAATTTTTGTGGCAAATTTCAGTCATAGAGGGCAAATGGTTGATTTTCTGCAACAAAAGAAACAAAAATTATTGGCATGAAAAGATAGATAGAAATATCAGCAAATATGGCATTTAAGAAAGGGAATGAGAGTACCTGGTATGGTTTCATTTCCTTAAATTTGTCCTCACAAGGACGGGTATCGCTCCAAAACAGGGTCCAGTCTTCACCTACCTTCGCCTCTTTAATGCCTAACTTGTCAGCAGCCCGACGCACTAACACAAAAAATAGGCAGCAGCTTTTAATTTTGCTCACATATGTGTGATATTTTGTTGTTACCTACCACTGTCATAGCGGCAATTGGTGAGATTAATACCCTGACAACTACAAGAGGAGAAAGTCAATTAGAAGGACTACAATCATTCATTATGGGCGAAATAAATCATATTGCATGTACCTGCAAAGTGGAACATCGTCGTCATCATCGTCTGTGAAAGGGCAGCTGTCCCAAAAAAACATCCTAAATGAAATTACAAATGTTTACATTTAAAACAAATATGCTTTAGGGCAAGCAGGTCGGACAAATTAAATTCATATTAATGGTAATATATTATTTAAAATAAAAACTGTAGACAGAAAGAGAGAGATGGGGCAAAGATAAGTAGATAATCAATTATTATTAATGTTTATCTTTTGATTTTATTTTATTTTTTGTCTCACCTTGTTAAGGCAGATGCAGTAGCATCTATGTGTGATAAAGGTTTTATCCCCACGCTTTACTTTGGACAAATCGGGGAAAGCCATAGCGATCTGAAGTATTTTGGCAACATTGCTGCGACACGTGACGTGACGTCACCTCCCTCACCTTTGTCATACGAGCGGGTCTCTGTAAAAAAGAGTTGGACTCCGTTTAAATGAATGCCACGCGTTGCTTTTTGTTCGTTCCTATCCTGGCTAAAATTTTCAGCCCAGTCTCGTCAGCTCGTCACGCCGAAAATCTTAATTATTCCTGATTATTTACAATTAACTAACCTGCTTTTCCAAAACAAGCAGGGGATCATGAGCATTCTAACACACGCTGTAAGAACCAACTATATTACACGAATATCCAAAATGTTGTTGTTTTTGAATAGGTATCACTAAAAACTATAATTTAACAGGTTAAAACGTCGGCTTTCTTTTCGACTCAGGTAGAATTAAAAATTTTGGAAACCATCTTGGAAAACGAGTTATTTTGCTTCCGGGTTGAAAAACAACAACTTCCGGGATGACGTTTCTTGCTCTAATGATTGTTTAGCCATTGAGATTGGAATTAATTGCTCGTTGGCGCCACGCAGGGAATTAAAACAACACATTTATGTGGCTTGTTATTTATTTATTTTTAGTAATCAAAATTAATTAGTTTTTCATGTTTAAAAAAATTAATTAATGGCAGCCTCAGTTACAGAAATTTCCAGTCCCAAAGGTTAGTCAATAATAATAATAATAATAATAATAATAGTTAATAATTAACAATAATTAATAATAATAATTCAAGAATAGACTATGTTGCATATGAATAAGCAGAAGGAGCCTGGATGAGGCAAGAGACGCGTGCTGGATGGCTGCAGTTGTGCCCGCAGAGGTGCAGTGATTCATGATGTCACATGCTGAGGACTGGGGTGACTCATCCACCAACATCCTCCCTCACGCTGCCGCTGCAGAGCAACACATTCAACATTCGTGCACACGTGAATGCAGCAGCCGCGCACACACAAAATCTGCATTCACATCACATGTAAACTCATGTTGATGCATGAGGGAGGGGGGGGGGGGGGGTAAATGGACACACACTGTCCACAATGAAGCTTCTCTTGCTTAAAAAAGCAGTCGACTTTATTGGTTTCTTTGTGTGTAGCAAAAGTAGTCATTGACATGCGCATACTTGCATATCCAGCAAACGCATGTTTATTGGACAATTTGAACAAGATACATCTAAAGAGGTCTTGTACAGGCAACAACAGTACATCACTCAAACAAGGATCATCTCAAGGTACGACAACATTGCTTCTGTCATCTTGAAGACAATTTTTTTTTTTAAATTCTTTTTCATTGTTGCGTTGGAATCTCGTAAGAGAAGACATTTTAGATGCAATTATACATAAACGTGCACACTTCTTTACACGCAGATGCCATCTTGATCTCATACAAATATCAGTTTGGTACAAATTACAAAACTTGTTTTCATGAGAGCGGTTGGGATGAATTTGTTGAGATTGTCGATGCCGTGACTTGGGAATGTTATGGCCACATGGCAAATTTATTTTCTTCTCCCCTTAGCAACAGATAATAGTCACAAAATGTCCAAAAAGCGACATGGCCATTTCACCTTCTCGCCTGTGAAGACACTTCTTAGTCCTGAAGCAGCTTTTTGGAATCATTCCGTGTGTGTTTACATTCCCCAAGTGGAGCTCATGGATCATAGAAAAAAAAAAGATGAGCAAAATGAATGAATAAATGCTAACAATGTCACAGTGACCTGTAAGGCAGCGTATATGTTATCAATATGTAAACAACTTCAACTGACAAATGTAGAATAGTGATTGCGCAACCTGGTTTAAACATTACCAAATGGAATTCAATTCAATTTTTCGTGCGGGAGGGAAAGTTGCTTCTTTGTAGGAACATGTTAAATAAACATTAGTATTACTTTTAACCACAACCTGGTAACCTATTTTTTGGTCTCTTCACTTATCATGGGTATGGGTAGTTTATTGGATCAAAATCTTGACCCAACATGCTGGATCAAATCCTTACCCCATTGTGCTGGGTTTTATTGCGATTTTTTGTTTTTCTCCAGCAATGTGACTCGTAGCCACAGGCGGAGCTAGGAATTATTTCAAGAGAGGGTGGGGGGGGCAGGGGGCGGCCAAAAGATATCTCAGTGGTCTGCAAAACATATATATTTTTGACAAACCCCAAAAATGGGGAAACCTTGAAAGAAAATGTCAGGAAAAAAACTATCCAAAAGTCAATTATATGGCCTGGCACCTGGGGTGTCCAAGCATATTTCGAGGGCAGTGCCCCCCCCCCCCACACACACACTTAAGTGCTCCCAGCAGATCTTGGCAGTAAAAGAAAAGGAATGGCATGTAGACTTTGGCACTATAGCAACAAGGTAATTGAAGTTGTGCAAAGGGATGAGTCACCAGAGTCATTACAGTGCTGCCTCACTGCCCCCGCCATCAAATACTGTACGTCCTGTTCGCAAATGTCGTTTTGCTCTTTTGTTTGAAAGGCGAACTGCATACACAGTATGTGAAATTGAACGTGCACAAATAATAAAAACAACACAGTGACACTTCAGTCATTCCTTGACCATCCTTTGATTGTTCGAATGTTTTGGGAGTTCAGAAGCGGGCCGATTAAAGCCCTTCCGGAATGGATCGAATGATGACAAAATAGAAACACTCTGGTATCTCCTCGACACCGGATCCGTTCTCTTCCTTAAGCCCCGCCTTCCCGGGCTGGCTCGCCACTTTCAGTCTTGCACCCGAGGCCTCTTCATGAGTAGCTGCTCAATGTATTTCTCCAGTTGTTCCTTACTGTCGGACAAGTATCCCTTTGGGGGCGACTGGTAAAACGGATCCTGTGGCGGAGGGAATCTGGGAGCGGCCAGTGGCCTCGAGGGGAGGCGGTATCTGGGGTAGAAGGGCTTGCGCTGCAGGGCGGCAGGGGGCTTCCTGAAGCGGGGCTGCACCCAGTTGAGGTAGCGCTGCTTGGGCTGGAACGGGGACCGCTGGAGGAAGGTGTTTAAGGCCAGAGCGCGGTTGGGCACGTAGTATCTGTACGTGGGGCGAGGAGGAGGGAAGTAGACCGGGTAGAAGGAGGGCCGGGTGTACGGGTAGCGCGTCCGACTCCAGGGGCTTTGCTTCACCGGTTTCAGAGCTTTGGGCCACATATAAGGTTTGGATACCGGAGTGCTCCAGAATTCCTTGGATTTCGTTGGCGATTGCTCTTGAAACCAGTTTTTTAGGAGATGGCGCGATGGAGACGGTTGCTTGGAGAGGGGAAAGGTGATCAGACCGCTCTCGGAGTCCGGAAATGAGGACACGGGCATTTGCGTGTTCACGTCTTTTTTCTTCTTCTTCTCCACGTCGCTGATGATGTCCACCACGTCGTCGGCGGGCAGGTGGAGCTTGCTGGAGATCTCGATCAGCTTGTCGATGGTCTGGGGGTCGATGTCGTCCTCCTCCTGCTCTTCTTCGGACCTCTTGTCTTCGGCGGCGTTGGGGGAAGACGAGGCGTACTTCCTGCCGCCGCCGTTCTGCTTGACCATGTAGCGCAGCAACATGTCCGAGGCGATGTCTGCTAGCTTTTCCTCCTCCATTTTGGCTCGCTGCACCTCGGCGGCTTGCCTCCTCATCTCCTCTTGCTCGGCTTTGGCCCGGGCCTCCTCTTCTTGGGGACTCAACGTCTCCTCCTCCTCCTCCTCATCGGGCGGAGGCGTGTCATTGAAGTCATCCATGAAGTTGCCTCTGAATGATGGAACATTCAAGTTCTGCTGGGTCTCCTCTTGCCATTTCAGTTTCTTCTTGGACAGCGCCACATTGTTGCCTTTGTTGAATGGGATGATGTCATTGTAGCTGCTATAGCCGCGACTTTCCCTCTGGTTTGGCTCCCCCGCTCTCTTTGCGGCCGTATCCAAACGTGGAAATTCTTTCATCATGGTCTCTAGATTCTTAAGCTCCTCCGGGTTGAGCTGCTCTTCCTCGGCGCCTTGCTCGGCCGGCGGTTGCTTCCGGGCCGGGACCGTCTGGCTCGTGGTGCGACTGCTCACCCGTTCCGTCATCCTCTCCTCTTCTTCCTCGGCTTTCTTCTTCTCCTCCCTTGCTTGTGAGGCCATCAGCAGCTCCAGCTTGAGTCGCCCATCTCTGTCCCGCTCTTCTCCTTCGGGTTCGTCTCCCGCCACGGGGTCTTCCTCCCTCCTGCTCTCCGCCCGGGTGTGACTGAGCGCCCCTAGCAAAAGCGCCGCGAGTGTTTTGGGATCCATGTCGTCAAAGAGGTCCTCTCCTTGCGCCTCCCTCTCTGCGATTCGATCCTCATCCCCGTCGCTCTGCGCATCTCTCGACGGCGCCATCTCGGTAGGGATGACACGTTGGGTGTCGGGGGTCGCGGTGGGGACAGCGGAGGAGGCCCACGCAAAGACAACCAAGAGGAGAAGGACACTTGGGGTGTTGCGGGAACCCATCATGGCCTCTCGTGAGCAGGATGAAGAGATTCCTGGAGAAAATTGAAACATATTTCAGCTCCTATAAATCATATCATCAAACAAATCCCTAAATCAAATTCTAGTGTGAAATCCATATGGAGATAACGTCAATCTTCATTTCTTTTTTTTTTGTCCAATCAGATGCCACCTTCCGTGTGTTTCCATGTCAACGTAATCTACCCACAGCCTTCAGATTCGCTAACATAACTCCGACTATACTAGCAATAAGACTTTTTTTTTTAATTGGATCATCCGTACAGAGCTAGAGCGCTGGCTGTGGATGACATCATCATTGTGTTCTAATTGGTTTCAGAATTAAGAAGTTCAGTCACAGCAAAGTGCTGCAGTCCCGCCGCTCGCCTGCTCTGGCAGCCTGTCAACAGACGGGGGGCCATAGCCCTGCTCCGATTGGCCTTGAGGAGCGTTGACAGCGGCCACTTCATTAGGGACGCCTGCCCAATTCTAAAGCGACACTCCAGCAAGACAATAACAAACATGTTGCATTATACTAAAAATGAACGATGCATGCCCTGCCAATCAGACCTGATACGGCCATTGCGGGTGAAAAGCAAAAAAATAATAAAAAAAAATACATAAAAATGCATTCATTAAAAAAAAAAATATATATATATATATACAGTTATTGTTTTAGCTATGAAAAAAAAAAGAATTAGGATGTATATATTCACTTTGGCTGGGGGCGCACTCCTACCTTTTGAGTGGGGTTATTTTTGATGAGGGGTGGGGGGGGTGTCATGGTGATAATAGCTTGGCTGTGACGAGAACAGTGATGAAGGTGCTGATGATGATGACAACACAGAATCCATGCATCGTGAGCAATCCCGCTTTAAAATCACATTAGTGACAAAATAAGAGTCATGTTGGAATTGGATATTAACAGTTTCTCATTCAACTTATTTTCATTATTGTCAGCTTTTTGTAAGATGGTGAAATTGCATTTTGTATTATTAGAAGTTGAGACTCACTTGAGGTGGGAGCACTGTGAGGGGATTCCAGCCTCCGCTCCTTAGGACGTCACAGTCTTGTTGTCACGCTTCACAGCACACTTCCCCGTGGGTGTGCGTTTCTCCTTCTCCGTGTCTTCTCCTTGTCCTCCTTTTTAGTCGCTCTTCTGTTTTGTTTTCTTTTTTTCTTTTTCTTCTATTAGGATTTCCTACCGTCCGCTCCACTTGCTTGGATTCCAAAGCCGGGATTCCTCGTCTCCCTCGTCTTGTTTTCAGCACCGCGGACAGCGTCAGTGCCTCTTATAGAGGACCACCCGGGACACGTGACACATGCGTCAAGCGCCCCCATTGACGTCACCAGTCCGGGTTCCATTCATAAGGAATCTCTGCACCGCCTTGGTGACCCCGCCCCCACCTCCCTCCTCCCATCAGATCAATGAGCTGCAATGCTCAATGAATTTGCAGTGAAAGCACAATAATAAAAAATGTATACACACACATATCTCCTAGATTTTATTTTTAATAATAATTTTCAGATAACCATGGCTGGTAAGCAATGACAAAAAAAATGTAATGAAAGACTACTGGACAGTCGTATTTACCTTTTACAAATTTGCATTGATTCGTCCATAATGGTTTGTATACAAACAATTTAGGGAGATTTGTATTTAACTTGAGTGTGGAGGAAATGACCTGGCTGCCATGGTTATCCGAAAATAATTAAAAAAATAAAACAGCACACAAATGCACAGGGACCAACAAACCACATGGCAATATAAATTAATAAAACCTATCCAAAAAAAAAAAAAAAACCACGAGCAAACATCAGACTAAAAACACCGCCTCAAAACACACACCGCCAAAATTAGCTTGAAATCTTTTATTTAACCGTTATAAAATTGCTTCCACACACCTGTTAAAACATCCAACAGATCCAAGAAGTTCATTTTCTCTATAAACAACTCTTGTTTGATTCCAATGTCTTGCAGGGCTTTGTTTCAAATACAACAATTACAACATTAGATTCCTTTTAAAAAAAAAAAAAAAAAAAAAAAAAAAAAAAAAACATTCACATTAACATGAGCTGAGCCATCTCAAGTTGAAGTTAGGTATTGAATCAAGTCAAGAACTGAAGTTCTTCCAAACAGGCACACGCACAAATAAAGCTGTTGACCAACATGCATACGTTGACAAAGTATTTTTCATCAAGGCCAAAAAAAAGAAAAAAAGGCAAGCCAGCACCCCAAATGAAAACCCTCCTTACAGTAGAATAATTATCCCTCTGGCTTGGAAAAAGTACCCTAAAAAAAGCAATTCAAGTGCAGAAAGATACAAAGCAAAGATAAAAGCGGCGCTTGCAAAATGCAGAAAAACTTCCAGCCATTTGCTCAAACTCAAAAGGTGGAATGTTCTTTTCCAAGTGAGTTAAGCTTGATTTTTACACAAGTGAGTCAGCGAGGCCCAAAGCGACTTGGGTACTCCTCCCACTCAAAAGGAACATTCAAGCAAGCTTGCTCATCGAAGAAGAAAAAAAAAATTAGCGTTTCAACTACCACACTGAAAAATGCTGCCCACTCGTTGTGGATTTTGAGCAGATCGACCGAGTTCGAACCCAACCCAAAGTTCGGCTTAGTCGGGACCCAGCAATCGGACGTGCTGCCTCCCTTTAACGAGCTTCACCTGATTGGACGCCAAAAGCTGACGATGTCATGTCGCAGTCCCAGCGTAGCGGCAGTGATGTTCAACTTCTTTGGTTCCTCTTTCCCAGCGGACGCTTCATTAGGCACACCTGTCACCTCAAAATGTCGCCACGTGTGACATTTCAAATGAAAAGCGACTATGGACTTAAATTGTCTCCTTAGTAACCAACCTCAAAATGCCCGCTAAAGTCACACTGTCTAGCTGCCGGCGACTCACAACGGCGTACACAATGTTGGAATCGGGACACAAAACAAACTTTTCTCGTGTTGGGGGGATATGCTCGAAATTTGCATTTTCTTTCCTAAGGTTTGTCCCCATTTGCTTCTGACCATCAAGTACACTTCCAGGTCACTCGTACAAATAGAAATACATACAAACAGACCGTGTGTGCACTATGTCACACAAACACACACACTCACACGGATGAGCCGGCTCGTACCCACGCGCTGCATCGCAGTCCACCGAGCAACAAGAGACACACAGAAGCCGTGTTCAGTCTCGTCCGCGAGTGTCCGCTACGCCAAGCCCATCTCCTCCAACACGCTCCTGGGCGACTCATCTTCCTGCGTGGCGGGAAAAAAGACATGAGACGAACAAATGGAGAGTGAGGGGAGGGAGGAAAAAAAAAAAGAAGACCTCCTGCAGGATGTCGGCTTGCTCGATGGCTTTGAGGACGCTTTTCTTGGATGTGTCTTGGATCTCTCCTCCCATCAGGAACTCATCCAGGATGAAGTAGGCCTTCTCGAAATTGAAGATGATGTCCAGCTCGCACACCTGAGCGAGTACACGACATCAGAGGGAGCAAACTTTGGACACGTGGGACACAAACACACACTTACGCTGCCAAAGTATTTATCCAAGAGTTCGACAAAGCGATGGATGACTTCCAGCGTGATGAGCTCGTTGTCGTGCTCCTCCACAGCGCAGCAGAAATACAAGCTGGCGTACCTGCGCAGCATTTTTGAGGCATCTTACGCTTGCAGTGGTTGCGTGGTCAAATGTTAACAACATTTTAGCGTATTGTCAAAAAACCTCTTATAGACGATTTTGAGGTCCCGCCACTCCAGGAAGCTGCACATTTTGGGCTTGCGGGCGAGCACGATCTGCATCAGCTCCCTGACCATCTTCTTCTTGTCGCGCTCGGCCGTGGCTGTATACCACTTCTGCAGCCGCAGCTTGCCCTGTCGACTGAACAGCAGCATGAAGCGCATCTGGGGAGGTACAACAAGAAAAGGCTGCATATGAGTTCACTTTGCTTGGAGAGCCAAGACCAGACAGTCGGTTATAAATGAGGCCTGACAAGTACAAAGATGATTAAAAACAGTGGAATTAATGTATTCAGGTTTATGAAGGTTCATGGCCCATTGCGCCCATCTTCTGGTGTGCTTGGCCACCTAGAAGCCGTAAAGGACAGACGAGCGCCGTCTCACTCGGTCAGCTCATCAGTGCGGCACTGATATTAGTCATTCTACTCAGAGGAGAAAGAATGTATGATGACTTTGTGATGCGTAATTTGTGTTCAATCGTTGCGTAAAGGATTAAAGCGCTGCGACTTAGATACTATTTTGCGTTAGCATTGTTTGGAATACACAAAGATTGTCTTTGTTTGATGTTACAATCAAATGGATTTCAACTGGGAATGGCGATAAAGAACTTAAAAGTTTAAGAATGATCCCTTCTATTAAATTTTTGCTGACATGTCAAAGGAAACATTTCCAAAATGACACCTAGTATCTATCTCAAGGCACCACATTGTTATTTTTGTATTTACTAATGTGTTAATATTGACTGAGCAAATGTACACAAATTGAGCATATGAATCTTCTATTGTACCTTAGTATTTACTTGAAACTTCAACTGACATGTGATTATAACATTTCAAAAGAATACTCAACATTATTGACAAAACGCTCTCATTGTTGACAGTGACGACTGCCTGGAGCTTTAACGCCCGGCAAGTGAAGGACGCTTTAATTGTACATACACTTAAAAATGGACTTTTTTGGACCACGACATGCCAGGATAGAAACTCGCTGGGTTGGTTCTAAGCATCTAATTCGCCGCGAACTCGCTACCAGATGCCAGGTGAGAAGGTAGCGCAGGTAAGGGGCCACTTCCTGAAACCTTACACCTTCCTAGCATTAGCATAAGCACACGTAGTGTAGTGGCTCCTCTCTCCCGGCGAAAACGGACAACTTACCATTTTCCGAATGTTTTGGATCGATACCACGACCGTTTCAGAGCACCTGTCCCTCGGAAAGTACCCCACGGGGTAATTCGTTCACACTGCGGTTAGTGTTGATACTTGTTCATGTCTGCCAGGTACTGTGTGCGAGTGAGTACACATTACACAGTAAAGTACAGTAGAGGAAAAATTATCACCTCCTTTCACCGAAGCAGGGTTAAGCCCCACTGAGCATGCGTAGCCGGTTTCTTCACGTCTTCCAAAGCGGTTGGGGACTCGAGGACTCTGTGCACGAGCGCCATCTAGTGCACAGTTTTAGTACTATGTGCTACGTGGCTCGGTCAAATTGAGCCATACGGTCTTGCATTTGGCTAGTTAGCGCAGAAAAGCACCAACAATGGACTATTTTGTGTATTTATTAAAGAATTTTATTTGCAATTGTTACAGAAACGTTTTACTGCAAAAAAAGTAATTAGTTAAATTGAAATTTACCACTATACAAGGTGAAACTAATGTTATTCTACTGGTGTGGCAGTAATATGTATGCTATCGTAGATGTTAATCAATCATTATATCAAATGTTTGTGATTTATCACAAACTGACAATTACACAAACACTGTTTCATTGGAACTTACATTTTAGCATTAAAATGATTTTGAGGTTTGTGAGTGTAACAATTTTTTTTTATGTTTATTATCCTCTGGATGTTTTATTCCAATTCAGGCATATCTTCATATCCCTCCTCTTCCTGCTGCTTCTTGAGTTCCTCCATCTTCTCCTCGGCTTTCCTCTCGTTCTCTATGGCGTTCCTCATCTCCTCCTCTACCTCCTCCCTCTTTACATTCTGCACCTCTTTCACGTCAGCCCGTCGTTCGCCTCCGCCCGCCTCCACTTGCGTCTTTGTCGGCGCCGTGTCGTAGGCCCACTCCTCGTCCGAGTCGCTGATGTCATCATCGTCGATATCCCAGTCGGGATGTTGCGACTCCTGGGCGTCGTCTGCCGTGGGTTCCGGCTCGGGTTTGTAGTTGGGGTCCTCCAGTTTACCCCAGGACACCTGGTCAGCTTTGCGGAGAGTAATCTCCACTTTGGATGGGACCATGTTGACGACACTGTGCTGGACACTGATGACCTGAGAGCACGGAACAGGGACGATCAGGAGAAAAGCTGTTCTGATAGAACTCTAGTATTCACGCACCCCCCAAAGGTGAAAGTCTCTCTTGAAGATCTTGTCGCTCTCAAACTGGACATGACAGGAGACCACCGTCCCGTTGGCCTCGATGCAGCTGTACTCTGCGTTGGCGTTTTTGGCGTAGATCGTCACCACGACGCTGTTTGCCGTCTGGTGCCAGTCATGTCGACACGCCACCTTCTTCTTGTCCTGTCGACATGTTCGCAAAAGTCACACACAAGCACAGTGGAATTTTATTTCACATATTGCCTTGCTGCAAACCTGCTTGGGGACCCAACGGTGTTTTCCGGCTGTGCAGCCCTTCTGGTCCAGGAAGGCATTGAAGTCTACGGTCCTAATGCAGCAGCAGCTCCAGTACTTGTATCTGAGGTTGAAAGTCGCAGATGCATCAGCTGGGATGATCCTAACTGCACAGTTTTTTGTTTTGCATTTACCCCTCATGGAAGACCGGCGCACCAGGATGGTGCGTGCAGACCTCCAGGTCAGTTTCTGAGCCCTGATAGATCTGAACACATAAAAACATTATAGACCGATCCTCAAAGTCTGGCATGGATGATGGGCTTCTGGAGAGACAGACAAGAAAAGGCTCACTTACTGTTTTGCATCCTGAATTCTTGCATCGCGTGCCTTGCACCACATCTTGGCTCTCTAGCAAAAACAAAAAATCAATCCAATTGTTGACAGAAACTGCAAAGCCTAAACTAGCATTTATCCGATAGCCACCTTTCTTCTCCTTTTCCGCCTTCTCGTTCATGTTCAGCTTCTCCAGCTCCTTCGCGAGGGACGGCGCCACCTTGAGGGGCAATTTGGTCTTGGGTTCGTCTGAACTGTGCACATGCACCACATTTTATATTTAAAAAGTCTGACGGAAAAACACCGGGAATGACAGGCAACACACCATGGTCTCTCTCTCTGTAGCTTTTCAGAAGATTTGGGTCCCTGGTAGATGATCTCCTGGCCGTTGCCGTGTTTACTGTCAGCCTTGTCGGACGACACTTCGGGCAGCAAAGGCTCTTGGGGCTTTTCGTTGCTATGGTGCCCGCGGGTGCAGCCCTGTAAGTAAATAATAAAAAAAAAATGATGCAAAAAAACAAGTCATAACATCAAAACAGCCTTTAAAGAGTTTTACCTTGATGGAGAGAAATTCCGAGAAGTCTGTTGTCCTCTTGCGGCAGCATGACCAACCCTGGAGGAAGCATTTACATTTGAATTTTCTTTTTTTTTCTTTTTTTTTGAGAGGGTTGTTTTGGTTGCACCTTGACAAACATTACCTTGAGTGCATCGTGGAAAATGGGGTTTCCAGGATGGAAGAGACAGGAATCTTTTCAAAGAGAGACAGAACACAAGGTTGCTGCAACTATGTCCACAATGTGACTCTGTCAAAATAGTTTTTGGCAGAGGATAAAGAATATATGCCTGGGAGGTTTGTTGTCCTGTCTAGCTGGTTTGTTTTTAAATAATTATTGTCAAAGCATTATAATAACGCTAAATCAATCCGTCGATTGCGGTTCTTGTTACTTGTTAGCAGTGTTGCCACAGTTAGCTTGAAAAAAAAAAAAAAAGACTCTAACTTCACTAATTACTTAAAGATGTGGCAGTCAGATAAATGAGGAAAGGTGACACATTTTATAAGTTGTTACCATAAAAAAAAAAGTGATTCATTAATAATGTATTATTGACAGGCTATTAGCATTACGCTAGCAAACGTTAGGGGCTTACACACAAAGGAATTCTTTTGTTTTCTATTGAGTTTGAAAGTACGGCAAAATAAAACAGCTGCTACCCACTATCTGAGGAACAATGAATGAACTTGCTAAACGACACGTGGGTCCACAGAATTTCCTGAGAGACACTCACCATCCTTGTTGTTGTTTGCATCAAAAGTCTGTCCGCAGCCTTTGTTGTAGCACAGCAGCGCCATGTCGACTCTCCCGCCGTGGCTCCGACTTCCTCTTGTAGTCCAGGAGCCGCTTCTCCAGAAGTTTCTTTGATCGGGAGAGGTCCAGAAGGCGAAAAGGAAGGCCACCCCCTATGAACACTTCTCTTTCTGGCTGGGGGAAAGACAAAAATAGCAGCTCACCTCCCTCTTCCTGTCGTGCTACAGCTGTTGTAGTTTATCTGCAAGCCGGGGGGGACATTCCTTGTTTTGGGGGGGGCGGTCAGCTGTCACTCTAGGCCCGGTCCTCGGAGACTTGCTGCGGACTCAACAAAACTAAAACGCACATCAGTCGATTGGACTGACACAAAGTTAATGAGTCTTTTAATTGCGTGTGATGCTGCTACAAGATGAAGACAAGACACGCCTCTAGTAATGGAAAATGACTTTATTTCTTCCAAAAAGACAGAAAAACCAATCCTCTGAATAAACAAATATACTGCTGTAAAATAAAAGCCTGTGATTTTTGTCGTTTTACCTTTCCATGCTCGATACGATCCATATAATTCTGCATTAAATAAATAGAAATCATGTACAAAGAGACAAGATTCAAAAGTGGCACCAGCTCAAAAAGCGTTTGGCATCAACTGTATGACAGCGGGAAGGGGTACATGAGCAGTAATATTACATCTGTGCTGATATCTTTCATTATTAACTCAATTTCGAAATAGCATAAATGAACATAATGCAGGTTATGATGATTACAAAAAATGCCACCACTTTACCAGATTTTTTTTTCATAAAGCTGCAGTACATGATGTGAACGTTAGGTGGCAGCAGAATCACAACAAAATTGACAACGTAACATCTTTGGGGACACTTTGCTGCTGTGGCTCAACTACAACAGAGGAGTGAGCCCAACGAAGAAAAAAAAAAAAATCACAAGGAAGGGGGGGTCAGAATCCATGTGGGAACTGTGGTAAAAGTCAATGATGGTCACCGTCACATGCTTTTGAGAAAAAAAAAACAATTCAATGCTACAACCATGCACTCACTCACTGATTTGAACTTTAGTTTCAAGGCTCATCCGTGTTTTCCTTCCCTGCTCCCAGGAAGCAACCGGTCGGTACTGAACATGAAATCGAGCCGAAAAGCAGAGCCCGCATGAACTCACCAATCATTAACGGCAAAATCAAAGTCTTTGGGGACAAAGGAGAGCTTGTCACAACACGCAGGAATGGGCACCATGCAGGGGAAATTTGAAATATAAAACTAGAGACGTGACAGTAGTTACCATAAGGAACAGGTCTGAGAGGTTTTATGTGGTTTTCAGGGGAGGGGGGCTAGAAAAAACCCAAAAAAAAACCATTCTGCTGCTGAACTTCTGGTGTCCAAGCTGGAACGCAAAAGCTAAACGTGCCTTTCGGATGCTACAGGGAAAGGAATTCGGTTGATGAAAGGAAATTAAATGCCAACGGTTGTCAATGTTGCTTGTTTTGGAGAGCTACACACACACGGAGACACACACACACGCACACACACACACACAGCAAGATGTGCTCAAGCTGCCAGCGTGACTACACCCTTGACAGCAACATGCGGGGAAAAAAGTGCTGAGTAGGGATGTCCCGATCACATTATTTTTTTTTACCCCCCATTCGAGTCACTTGATTTCCAGTATCGGTCGATACCGAGTGTGATCCGATACTAATGTAGTAGACGGTACAGGATTTCTATCCTAAATGACGTTTGATTTCACCAAACATTTACATTTTAATTTAGAAGAGCGTCTTAGTTATTCGTATGACGGGCCAAAGCATAAGTTTGCTTGTCACAAAATAATTTACGCACGTTAGACGGTTTCAATGCGTCACATTTGCTAATCTGTCGGTCGCTCTTTCCATATTGATTTAGTAGAATTTTTTGGATTGTCCTGACAGTTGGCTACAAAACAAAAATGTTTCCACATCTCAGTCCCTGCCTTATTTTTCTAATCCCTTTCTTTCCGGTACTAAAAACCCAGAAACATTACTCTGAGTAATCTAAAACCCAACTATTGCTTTTCCATTTGGCAAGATCTTTGTCGCTTTGTGACCTTTAAAACTCAAGAAAAGAAAAAAAATTTGGGTGACACCGATCAGCTGTAAATGACATGATCGGTCCCCCCCGTTTCCCGATTGGATCGGGACAACTTTCGGCACCCGGTTCACATGATTTTAGAGATGTGGCGGTTGGCTGCTGACACGCTTCAGAGGCACACGCATGAAACAGACTTGAAAAACAAATGAGGCAAGGGCGCTAAGCCGAACAACACTATAAAAAAGTGACACACTCCGAGAAAGCGAAAAAGGACGAGGCAGGAAATCTACGGCAAGGGTTTGCGTCTACGAGGAGTCTAAGGCTAACACAAGACTGTGACGAGAAGCGTTCAAGAGCGACATCTATCCAAGAGCGATGGCATCATTTGCGTTTACAAATCTACACACAGCAAAAGAGTGACGAGGCAGCGTTCTCGAGACAGAAGCACGACAGCACGAGTGCTGGTCTGGCGGAGCTGAATGAAAACACTTGACGGGGGAGGGGGGCGGGGCTTTGAGTAGAAAAAGTCCAACGTTCAAACGGCAGGAACGTTTTGTAACCTGCTAAAGTGGCTGGTGTGTTTACACAAACTGTAAAACGTTTTTTTTTTTTTTTTTTTGACACCAGAAAGTCGGCTCGACGGCTGCGGGCGGCTTGGTCACGTCAGTGCAAAGCTCCGCGTGTGCATTTTGCCACAAAACTAAGCGCAAGTATCTTTAACGTGGTGTGACTTTGAGAATTAGCCCTCGGTGAAAAACGGACAGAATGACAAGACCGACGACAAATCAGACAAATGATTGCGATGGAATGCTTTGGATGACCTTTTGGCACAAGACACAACATACCGACGTTTTGTTCAAAAAGCAGAGGACAAGGGAGGGGGGGGGATGGCTCGACACTTTAAGACAACCAGAATCAGTGCAATTTAAGTGATTGAAAATATGTGATGGAAACAAAACAGACGGGCAAAGCACAACAAAGAAACACACCGCCTCTATTAGCAATTACAAGGGTACGCATAGTGAGGCTAGCGGCACCCAAAAAAAAAAAAAAAAGACAATTAAATGAAGGGGAGCCACCATCATTGGATTGCATACGGAAAGGTTGTATGTAGTGAATGGCGCCTCTGGATGAAGATAATAGAAAAGAAAGCTCGCTACTGCTCAGGGCGACTAAAATAAATGTCAAGAGACAAAAGGGAACTAGCTGCGAGCAATACGCGAGCAGGTCATTTCAACATTTATTTGATGTCCTACTAGCGCGCTGTCACTTGTCGGACAATTTAGCGGACTACAAGAGCCTTTAGAGAGCTTCCAAAAGTTTCGTACTGATTCCTATCTTGTTAAATCATCGATGAGGGAATTTCTTAAAATTGCTCAGGCACGCATGAAGATGGATTCGATTGCCCGCCATGCTAGCATGCTAACACAACTCGGGGTTTGTGTCTGGGAGGGTGGCTTGAATATGAAGGAAAAAAAAAAAAGACCACAATCACAAATGGGCATGAGGGAGCAGTTTCAGAAGAGGATGCTTGTCTGAAGCAGCTGCGCACGCTCAACTCACACACGCACTCACACACACACAGTTGCAGGCAGACGTAGCCAAAAGGGGACAAAATAGCACCAGTATGAAATAAAGCTAATGTGGCAGCAGAGACCCTCACTTCAGTCACATGCATTCTCCGTATCATTGCCAATCTGGCACTCTCGTCTCTCGCAGCTTCAAACATCCAGCAATGCAGCTACCCTTGCACGCGCACACACTCACACACACACAAACACTTCAGACAACAGCAGCCTCATCAACTTGTTTCGGGGGGGGGGCATCGGTTGCGTCTCAGTCTTTGTCCTTTTAGCTTAATCAAATAATCGTTCCTCTTGTGTGTGTGTGTGTGTCGTCTTCTTTGTGTCTGTCGCTTTTGGCACACGACTCACCCCCCCCCCCCCCCCCCGCCCGTCACGTGATCACATAAACTGCATCTGAATAAAGACAGAAAAATTGCCGGGATAAAGTGACAGCAAGAAAACAAAATGCGCAATAACTTACACCCCAAATTCCTTACGAAAATGTGAATTGACTTTTTTTTCCCCCCTCTCTGCGGTAGAACATTTTGCAATCTCACCTGGGCGCCAGGCATGGCTGCAAAGGGGTTGGTGGGTCTGAGGACAGGCTGGTTGTACATCATCTGCTGAGGAGCCATAACTGGTACCCCGCCCACCTGACCCATCTGGGGGGGGACCTACACAAAGATAATAGTCACAAATTGTCAATCTGTCGAAAAAACCCATAAACTCTTTGCTCTCACCATTCCATACACAGGCACTTGCGGTGTCGTCATGGGGAAAGCCACGGGAGCAGGAGCCTTGAAGGGAATGGGAAATGAATCAGAACTGCTCGAGGAGGGGGGAAAAAAAATAAATAAAAAAATCGAGGCCGATGACAACATACCAGAGCACCTCCGAGAATTTAACGCCGTTTATGAGCTTTAGTGCGCGGAAAAATTGCTGCCTGAGTCTGTAGTATGACTTGTTTGCACGGGAAGCAATAAAAGTAATTCCCAGTCGAGTGAACGCATAAGGAGCAAATCTTTAATGCGGGTGAAGTGCATACGCAGTGGGACGAATTACAGTTAAGCCTTGCCCTGCGTGCTCCCGAGGCGGACGCGGAACCCCCCCCGGGCTCAGCAAAAGTGGCAATTGATGCTCCAACATGGCGGAGGCAACAGGTAAGTAAGGGATGCCTGATCATTTGCCTTCCAGTGTCAGGACAGATCGACAGCATAAGAAAAGGAGACGTCGTGGCGATGTACTTACATAACTAGCATAGAACATTCCGTTCTGCGACAGGATGCAACAGGAAAAAGAGACAAAAGACAGCAAGATGAGTAGACGGATAAACAGAAAGCGGGAGGGACAAGGAGTGAGGGGGCGGGGGGGGGGGGACTGAAAGGTAAGCGGATGAGAACCAGAGAGAAATAAGTGAAGGGTCAAAAAGTGGATGATGAAAAAAAAAATCATCGCAAGCAGATGACAAAGCAAAACTGAGCCGTGATGAATGCGAAACAAGCAAAGGAGGGAAAGGAAGACGAGGGGATGCTGCTGCAAAACAGCCGGAAGAAGTGCTTGGTGGGAAATGCTGACTCAAGAGGGAAAAAAAAAAAAAAAAGGATGACAAACATGGTTCGTGACGATTGTCCTCACGTGAGCACGCTTCATGCGTCTTACTTACCACGTGTTGCACAGGCATGGGTGGCGGGACCATGGGGGCCGGGCTCCACTGGGTGGTAGACATGGTCTTGTTCTGCCAGTTTTGCCCTCCCGTCAGTTTCTTCTCCCCCTGCTGGTTCCACTGCATCTCCGACCTGGAGGTGCAGCAGGAGTTAGGTGTTCAGCTACATGTTTAGGTTGAATGTACCAGACTTACTTCTTCGATGGAGTTCCACCAAACTGTAGATCTGAGCAAAAGAAGAAGACTCAGATTAACACCAACGACTGAGCAGATAGCGACTTGTCACGGAGCGCGGGTTGGACTCACTGCCTACAAGGTTGGCCAGGGAGGAGTCCAGGTCAGTGGCCAGCAGCTTTCCTCCAGACTGGAAGACCACTTGAGGCGGGAGAGAATGGGCTGCGTGTACGGGAACCGTCGGCTTCAGCAGATCTCCCAAGGTGTCAAAACCTACTGGGGTCGAGACAAACCGTCGTTGAAAAGGATGTTAGGAGAAACAAAAAAAATGTTTCAGAGAAGTTGATCAGATCTGGAAGTAGCACCAAAACTCCAGTTCCAAAGCTGGAGGGCACGCACTGAAAATTGTTAGCGTATTTGTGAGGGTGGACTAATAGTGATTTTGTCAATGTGTCGCCGGCGGGCGCAAATGGCAGCAAGCAATTTGGCGTGATGGCGCGTGAGCGTAGGTGGCCGGGTTAACGACTTCCCATGTCAGCATTCATTCCAGCTAATGAGTCAGTAATAGCGCCCGGCCGGCGCCGCCACAACCCAGAAGGCGTCGTGACGATAGCGCGGCGAAGGGACAACAAGGCTAAAATGAATGTGGAAAATGCCACAACAGGCTGAGGGATGACCACGCTGACCTCGTGAAACGTAGAGGGTGCAGAAAAAGAAAGGAAGGGATCATATTTAGTTAGGAAGTGCTTTGTCGCTCTGACAGCCGTGCTGACACAAGACATCGAGCGCACGCTTTTCCTGCTAGACGTGCAGATGGAAGCCAGGGAGGAGGGGCACATATGTGGGGGGGGGGGAAATGTGTAAAACTACAACAATGTCATCTTGCAACACGTCCCCCATGATAAACAGTAGTTTGATGTAGTTTGTAATTCTCACAATGTCAAATTTGTCTTCTTGTAGAGGAGATAAAAAAAAAAAAAAACTCTGGTACCGTCTCAGTGAAATCTGCTCAATACAACTGAATTATGAGTGTGGAGGAGACAGGGGGGGGGAAAAAAAAAAAAAACCCTGAAAAATCCCTCACAGAAGATCAAATAGCGCAGAGGGCAGTAATGGAACACGGCGTCTTCTATTGGAATAGCAAACACGGGGAGAACAAAAGACAGCTTTCAGAGGACGTGACGTGTAGAGTACACGCTGGAAAAAAGAAAAAAAAAAGAAAATCAAGGAGAAGAGCAGATGGAAGCGAGTTGCCTGGGTGATTCTTTGCAAAGTGTGACGGGGCGGGCAAATTGAAGGCTGCTGTTCAAGCAACGGGCGGAATAAAATGGAGACAAAGCGGGGAGGCAGATACCTGCAGATACACGGGGACACAAAGAGGCACACAGCGAAGAGAAAAAAAAAAAAAAAAGACTGTGGTGAGATGCGGCCAGTCAAGCAGATGTGTTGGCAGTCAGAAAGGCGTTTTTTTCTTTTTCTTCTTCATGCATTGCTTAAGTGGAGGGAGAAGGTAAAGAGCAGCACAACACAAGAATCACAAGGAGGGAGGAACAATGAAGCCCATTCAAAATCAACACGGCAACTTGAAAATCGTTTTTCCATCTTGGTTTTATTGTAGCGTAAACCTAACCTTTAAGAGTAGGACCTGATTGATCCATATATTTTACATGTATTTAAGGAATACAAGGTTGTGGTATAGAATTGTGGGTGCTAAATATCGAGACCAATGAATAAAAAATAAATAAAATTGCAACTTCAATATTGGGAAGGGGGACACAACCTTAGACAAAATATGTGAAAAGGTTCGAGGGTTTTAAAATTGGGAGCGACATTTTCCAATCCCCTTTATAATTTTGGTTCCACATGTTAGGGGGAAAAAAAAAAAGGGGACACATTGAGTGTCACACGCATCAGTGGCTGGTGTGAAACAGCTGTCTGCTAAATGCAAAGCCAACTTCCCGTTCGTGATGTTGATGGATGAGAGCTGTCAGAGAGAAGATGCACTAGAAAATAATTGCAGCCTGATTGCAAGTGAACAGGAAGGAGATGTTGTTGAGCAAGTGTAGAGTAGGGGGAAAAAAAAGAAAAAAAAAAAATCAAAGCCCCGTATATCAATTGCCTTATCTGCATTTTGAGCACGCAAATGTTCAAGTAGTGATGAAAAAGGCAAGAAGGAAAGGTAACAAAGCCCCGCCCACTGCCGAACAGCAGCCACAAGTTGCAAGAACGAGTGTTAATCAAAAGCCACTTTGGCGCTGCCCGCAAAGCCAAAAAAAAAAAAAGGTTTTAGTCGTCCAGTACAAGACGTTACCGGCTGCTGGCTGTGTTCCGTCGTTAGCGGGCGCCGCCTTATTCCCGAACACGGCATCGAAATCTACAGTCATGGCGGCGGGGGCGTTGTGTGGCTGGCTCTCCAGTCCTGAGGGATGTAGGTCCGTTATTAAAGGTGCTGCTCTCGTTTGGGAACACGTGGACACACGCATCATAGGAGTCGGCCACTAATTGTCAACAGAAGAATTTTCTTTGGGGGGTGGGGGCTTAAGGGGCCCCCTCTCATTACTCAACCAGATAGTCGAGCGAGCTCCTCGTTACAGCTAACCTTTCGGAGAATTGAGCGGGAGCTTCGTGAAGCTCGCATTGCGTAAAGGTCAACAGACATATATATGAAGACATTTCAGAGTCGACGCTGACGGTAAAGCTACTTGTGTGAACGTAGCGGAGCCGGGGGGGGGGGGGGGGGGGGGGGGGGGGGGGTCAAACGAGACAAAAGATGGCAAAATGGCGGGCGCGTGGTGATAGCGATGAACATGTGGATAGATGGAACCACTCGTACTTGCTTATCTGTCTGAAGCAGTTCCTCTGAACATATCTTCGTGTGTGTGTGTGTATATGTGTGTGTGTGTCGCACCTCCCCAGGCACTGTTGGCAGAGGAGATGGAAGGCGCGCACTGCACGGCGGGGATGAAGGCTGGCTGGAGATCAAACAAGTCGCTGTTCAGGTTGGGCACACTGAGTCGGCGGGAAAGAAGAAAGTCGTGAGAAAATAAGACGGTGTTAGGCGGGCTACTGATAAGGAAATTGGACGAAAGGACGATTAAAAATAGAGGCCGGTATAACGGAACGATGAATGGAAAAGGGGTGTGGGGTGAGGCGCGGCCAAAAAGATCAAGATACGTAAACTAAAAGGGCCCCAGATTACAATCTGACGTTAATAATTAGTTGCGAAAGCCGCGGCTAAAAACTTCAAAGTTGTCACAGATAAGGAGAAAATTCAAAGCCCAGCGTCCATATAAAGTGATTTCGCTCCTTGGGTCACAACTCGCGTCAGGATGGCGATACCGCAAGATGCCACAAGGTGGCGCTACAGAGCTCCTCAACTCACTTCAACATTGTTCCTTGCTGTGTTGCCTTGAAAAGGTGCTAAGTAACTTTACTGCTTACTTTTAAATTGACTGATTACTTAATTTGTAGTGAGATTACTTTAGTTACTGCTTACGGACATATATGGACCGTAATTGAAAAATATGATTCCGATTCAGGTCACTCACTTTCGGTATTATCTCGCGAATTGTAAGTGACAGTTTCTGTAAGAGGAATCGTCGTCAGATGACTTCACAGAGAAACGTACGACTTCAGGGTCGTAATTAAATGACAGTAACGAGTCACTTTCAAACGTGCTAGATCCTTGATATACCAATGATGCCAAAGCACTACTTGTCTATTTGGCACGTTCTGTCGCACCTGTTGGTCGAGAGCGTGGAGCCAAAAAACTCCGGCGTCGGCGCGATGTGGTTGTTGTTGTTGTGAGCGCTGCCTATCGATTGGTTGCTGGGGGAGGCAGAGGGCGGAGTTTGCAAGCTGATCTCTTTCAGACGCTGATCCTGGGAGGGGGGGGGGAGGCATATCGGCAACATTTAAGCAGTGACGCTTTAAATAAATTCTGCAACTTTTAAGGTTGGCACCAAGGACACATCAATAGTGTAATAAAGGCCAGCTGAGCCGAATCGATGCAGATTAATAAGCAGTCCATGTCCTCTGCTGCGGAATTAAGATGAGCAAACGTTACATGACTGAAATAAGAAAAGAGCATGCTGGGAACATGATTGCTTCCTCAGGCTCACTCTCACACACGTTCCTTACATTTACATTGGATGACATTTTTTTTGACAGCTTGTATTTCCTCTTTTACGATGTCTTAGAATAACGTCTGCATTTTTTATTGTCCTGACATTTTTTTTCTTCTTCAATGCAAGAGAATATTTCATTGACTTCCAGCTCCATCCCAACTCTCAAAGGAAGCAGGATTTTATTTCTAAAGTTGAGATGAGAGCACTTGCTCACACATGACAGGAAAGTGACTTTAAAAATATATATATATATCTGCCTCAGCCAAGCGGGAGACCTCTTCATTTACATCCCAACCGTGCGGTAAGGAATAAACGCAGAAGGCTACAATGGCTTCAGGAACTCCAATTAAACTTTTCCAATTAAACCCAAAGGAAAAAAAAAAACACTTCTCCAAAGCGAGTTACCTTAAGAGCTTGTAGTCTGGCCTGCTCCTCCTCCAGAGCCAGCTGCTTCTCCTTCTCATCCATACGGGAGAAGGACATGTCGGTGGAGGCCAGACACGAGACGGCGCTGGACAGGGTGGACGCTCTGCGAGACGAAAGTCGCACAAAATGGAGCTCAGATGATGATCCGCTGTCATCTTCAGAATCCTCACCTGGTGTCTGCATTCAGCTCCTTGGTCTTCTTGCCCTCCAGGGAGGCCAGGTGCTGCTCCAGGGCCTCCAGGAGGCTGCTAGGGGCCTTGAGACACAACAACGTGGGGGCACTTAGGACAATAAACAACTTTTTTTGGGCCTCGGATGTCTCACAGGAAGGTTACGGAGGGCATTAGGCAGTAAAAGGTAGCCATGGCAACATGCAGCAAACTGACTCGATGAGCAGAGTAGCATTACAAAGCTTTCAAACAACAAGCGAGAAAACAGGTAAAGAAGAGGGTTCATGCGGTTCAGGTTTCAATTTTTTTTTTGGGAGGGGGGGGGCAGCACGCCGAAGAGAGCAATTTCCTCGGTAGTGAAAATATGACAACGTCACCGTCCGCAAGAATGCGCGCAAGCACACACATCTGGAAGTATTTTTGTCTTGGGAGCTCCAGACAGTAGAAGAGGACCTTGTAAGCCGAGTCAATATTGGCCGAGTTGCGTTGGCAATTGGTAAGGTGCGTGTTGCGTTTAAACATTCATGATTTGCTTCGTCTTGTTTGCCACTCATCTTTTTGATCGCCTGCATAATAACGATTACACGGGAAATCTCGGGTCACGATTAAAAGCGACTCTCCAGAGATGTCTCGCCTGGTCGCGACGAGAGAGGGAGTGAATTCCGATGAAACCTGGCGGAGGGAAAGTCATGCAGATGAAGACGTGGTGAATTCTCATTTGCTATTCATGAAGTTTCTTGGCCTTTCGCTCGTGGCGGCGGAGAAGGCCAAAAGCAATCTGCACGGGTCGGCCAGGCGCATATCGTAAGCAAGGCAGCGAGCCAGCCCGGCCAGGTGTGTGTGTGTGTGCGTGTGCATGCGGCGGCGCGTGTCACATCACACGTTTTGAGAAAAGACGGTCTTGCGTGCAGGAGTGTCGAAACGGGTGGGAAGGAAGAAGTAACGCGGTATGCAAGCCACCACCTACAATGTATGATCCTTTTGTTTTCTGCGACACAGGAGATGAAAAGAAGAAAAAAAAAAAACACAATTTGTCACAGACACTTCTGATGAGTTTTGTTAGACCTGAATTGTTTTTTTTTTTTTGGAGGGGGCGGGGTGAATTTGTGTTACTTTGGCCCTATCAGGTGTTAAAATTATGGATGTTTGATACCACTCTTTTCCACCAGATTGATACCTGCGTGAGTATTCACCACTTTTCACATCTAAAATATCATTTAACACAACCTAGTGAACAAAGACTTTTGTTTCTAGAGCAGATGATGAGTCGCAAACCACTGCAGTGTAGCGCCAACTAATGCCGAGGAGGACTTAACGTCAGCGTTCGTTTGCCTCAAGTATCGGTGCTTGGTATCGGCCGTCTCGACGAGTCACGCCGTAAAATAAAGCTGGCATCGGTACTCGGCTATTGTAGTTAAAATCAACCCCAAAGCTGAAGCCTGACAGCAACATTGACCAGGAAACAGCAATCGATGTCTTTTCGGTTCATTGGTGCGGCTAATATACACAAGGTAAGATGCTTTAAGGCTTTTTATGATTGCACGTCGGAACAATCTGCAGTTGCTGATGGTGCAGTGTTCCGGCCGAGCTATGCCTGCTACCGGATCTATTAGAAAGAAAAAAAAAAAAAGTGGGAGCTAGCCTTTCTCCCAACAACAAAACCGGCATGAGTGTTGGTAATGCCAAATAATAAGAAGTGAGTGGAGCGTGAACAGGAGAGATTTTTGGTGAGTGTGGAAATTGACAGGTAAGTTGAATGAGGCGAGTCCATGAATGGAAACGTGAGTGTTGGGACAGAAAAGGGAGAAAGAGAGGTGGCAGCGGAGAAGAAAAGGAAAGGAGGTGAGATGTACACTGACCTGCGAGAGATCGGGGATGTCACCCTGATCTATTCCAACTTCCTGTCGTAGAAAACAAACAAAAAAAGATAGGGAGCAAGGTGGGGGGGGTGAGGGGAATGGAGGAAAAAGGGGGGCGGGGTCCATGTGAGAAAAATTGTTTTTCATGCGCTAAAAAAAAAATAAAAATAAAAAAAAAAAGACCGCAGAAATCAACAAATCAAGAATTTGTGACGGCACACTGAGCGGTTGATCGGTGACGGATGGCCAATGCGAGGTGGAGGATGGCATGTGATGAATCGTCTTGTGATCACACATTGATAGGAAAATAAAAAAAGAAAGGGACACCGACAGCAAATCCATCGGCAGCGGCTCGGACAGATATGTGGACTCTTAAGACACAGATATATATATAAAAAAAAAAAAGGACGAAGTCAAGAACTCTTAAAGAAGTCACCATCGGGGCTTCGACATCACTTGGGTGCAGCCTCCAAAGCAGCTCTTACATCTAGAAAAGTAAAAACTGAGCTCTCATTTAGGTCAAGCATTAACAAGGAACAACAATTGGACTGATCCGTTTGTCATTTTTGGAATCATCTGCAGCCGACATCCCAAAACAATCGCTGCGTTTATCACCGGCCAAAACATATTTGGTCGCTTTGAAGTTTTCATTTTCAAGATGTGAACCTCCCTGAAGTAATAAGCAAGTTGACGAACGGCGTTCATCCGGAAAATATCAATTTGCCTGGAGACATTTGCAACTTGGAACAAATCATCCGTTTCCTCAAATTTAAATATGTAACCAGAGTTCCTTTTGCATCATCTTTTTTAATGAGCCGTGGGGAAAGAAAAAAAAAAAGTTTATTCAGGAGACTCCTTGATTATTTCGACTACGGGATTCGTTGGAGCGGGGTCGGACGTTATGGCCGCTGACTCGCTCGGTTTCACGTCTGTTTGGGGAACAAAGGCGAGGCGGAAAAACAAGAGGGATGATTCGCGGGAATTGGGCGACAGAGGGCCGTGAGGGCATCCATCTTTGTCAGGATAAGGCACAGAGGGGGACATTAAAAGCCAGACGCCGAGTGTGTTTGCGCATACCTCAGCGACTTTGAGGAACTCTGACAGCTTGGTCATCCGGTAGAGAAACTTCTTGTAGATATCCAGAGCGTCTTTACACTGGTTCTTCTTCATGTCAAAGTATTTCTCTGCAGCAGCAGACAGAAAGGAAAGGGGAGAGAGGCAGCCAGGGGAAAAAAAAAAAAAAAAAAAAAGATGAGAAGCACTCAATGCGTTTTGAAACCTATGCCGCTGCCATGGCAACCGGCGCTACGCACACGCCGACACCTCTGATCTACCGCGCTGGTGTCTTCGATCATGAGAGCACTTAAGTCAAGGTGAGTGCGGGTACCCAAAGGTTGATGACCCCTTCGTTGTAAGCGGCAAACAGCCTGATGGAGTCTTTAAAGAGCAGCATGAAGGCAGAGTTGATCACGCCGTTAGTCAGTTCGTTTGGGTTGGCCTGCGCAAACAAAAAAAAAAAAAAAAGGGGAGGGTGGGAGAATATCACCTCTCTCACACGTACACACATACCTGGAAATCCAACAGAGCGTCCAGTTGGTTCTGAATTATAGGCAGCGTCTTAATCAGCTTTTCCGTGTTCATGGTCCGCATCACACCGTCGGTCCTGCACAAAAGACAAACGTTTGGGTGCAAATTAGGAAAAACCTCGCACAATGAATACATAATGAGCATCCGCCCAGCCATGCGTGCTTTGCAACTGAGAGCTCATTTGAAATTCAGAAAAAGAAATGATGCCGCTATTGAAGCAGAAGAACTACAGTAGCTCACGTTGACGTGATTACGGTATTCACATAAAGTCACCGGATAGTGGAAAATGAATGTGAAATTGAACGCGTCGTTCTTAACGACATGCTTGAGCTGTCAAATTATCTGCTCCGAGTGGCTGGTTGTTAGAAAATATCCCGGCGGGCTTTTTCATGGCACACTAAAGTGCGCTTCGACGTTGACTTGAACGATAATGAGCTCAGGTCATTTTGCATGGTCTACCCTCTCTTCATCTTGGTGAAGTCCACAGCCACGAGTCTGTAGGACATGGCCTTCTCGTTCAGGTAACGGCTGTATCTTCGAATGAAGGTCGACATGTCGTAACCTGGGAGGGAAGCGAGCGAGGAAAACATACTAAGTGGGCTGCTTGAATGATTTTCATTCATTAGCGATGACGCGAGCGGAAACTTACCTTGCAGGGCTCCCTTATCCAGGAAGTTGGTGAGGTTAAACAAGGTGTTTCTGGAGGCCAGGTACTGGATGAAACGCTGAAAAGGACAAAAATAGTATTAATAAAATAAAAATAATAAGCTGACAAAGACATTTGATGCAGGATAAATATTTTTTAAAAAAAACGTTTGAAGCAGGAAGCTAAATAGTTTTCATTCATTTTCTATTCAAATAATATTTTGATTTTTATTTGTTTCAATCTATGTTTGCGTATTCTTGAGCTAATAATAGTAAAAAGGGAAATTACTCAAACGCAACCAAGTGAATTTCTCAACTCCTCTTCCACTGTCATCACATCTGTATTTGTGAATGCACGCGTCAGTGGAGCTCCACATTTCACCATCTCCATCGAACCCACTTAAAATATTCGGGAGCTTTGCCACTTTGCCGATACCCGTTTTGGCCGCGTCGACAAACGCGTTTGCTTCCAGACGTACGTGTTGGATTGAAATCGTTTCCAGAGGCGTTGGAACTGCTTAAAGAGGCATTCATTGGTTTCTTTTTCCTTTTTTTAGGGGGTTGCCTGCACACTAAGGCTTTGAGGCGAGAAACGGCATTCATGCGAGGATAGAAACTGTTTTCATAGCGGACAATATGCATCAGATTTATTCTGGCAGTTTAAAGCGCAAAATGTTGCTACTCTAATGTGAATGTGAATGTGCTGGATACACATTTGCCAAGTAGCTTTAAAATATTCAACTCAAAATGTTTTTCTTCCCCTCATCGCGTCACGGCGAGACTTTCCCCCCAAAAAATCTTAGTTTAAACAAATACTGTGAGGTAACTGCTCCGAAAAATTCACTTTGATAGTTTGGTTGTTGTTAAAGGAGACGAGATGAAGCAAAGCAGTTAATATGTCAGGTTCAATTACGCGGCGCGCTGGCAGAGGTCGAGCTAATTACAGGACTTAAACCGGAAAGAAAGGTGAAGACAAAAGAATGCTCCCGACTGCATTCCGCAAGAAAGGCTTGTTGTAATAGATGACCAGACGCATTCCGGGGAGGGGAAACGCCATCATTTCACGGAACATTAAACAGTCCCGGAGACCCGCCGCAAATACTGCAGTGGGAGTATGCATTGGGAATTTCATTAAGCCACCACAGCCTCACGATAAACATGATTTAAAATTGAAACAGTTTGGCTGGAACCGCATGAGCTGGTTGGCGCTGGCAGAAATGCGAGCAAGTATGCAAGCCAGATTTTTTTTTTTGCCTTCAAAATGATATCTCGGGATAGATAAACACAACTCTAATCAACTGTGGGCGTTTGATCGGAGTTGATTGTGATGTCAGTGAAGGCATCGCAGCTGATGGATGACCTTAAGACAGGCAGAGCTCATATTTGGTACAAAAGCTCATTTCCTTTCAGAAATCTTTTCTACAGCGGTGGCACCTTGAGAAATGAGTTCTATTTTTGTTCTCTGTAAAAGGAAACCCGGCATGCTATAATGAGGCACTTTATAAAAACATACCGCAATGAGATTTTTACTACAGGCTGACGAAGATGCTGGAAGAGGATAAAGAATATACGCGTGCGAGCGTGGCTACATTGTCCGTCAAAAAGCAATCGGTTAGCTGTCTCGTGTCAGGATTGACTTTATCTGTATCGGACTGACTGAATAACGCATCCTCCTATCGTGAAAACGGCGAGTGCCTTTTCGAGTGGATCATTTTCCAGTCGAAAAGGTCACGGCTGTAGAGGCTTCATTTTCCAGACAAAAACAATGACTGTTACAAAAGGCAAAATGAGAGCCCGAGTTTGACCTTAAATAGAATTAAAGTCAATAAAGAAACAAAGCAGAAAAAAAATGTAGAAAAGGTCAATTATAGTTCTTTCTCCTTTCATGAAGCCAAGTGCTAAATGTGAGCTCCCATTCATTTGTGTTTCTATTATGGTGGCGAGCGGTTCCCTCCAGCAGAACATGGGCTGGAACTGATTGAGTGGAAATGAGCTCTCACAGTCATTGTTTGGAACTTCCTGCTGGACTGTTTTTGATCCTTTTCTGCACAAAGGCGCACGCTGATATGGCTCGACGACAAGCCTCGGCTAAGCCCTCCCCAATTTCAATCCGTTTTGTCTTTTATGTACGTACAGTGAAACCGAGACAGTATTTCATTATAATTTACAATATTTATGATATATAATATAACTTATATAAATGTTATATTATATAATATTTACAATTATTAGAATTTAAATAACATTTTAAATTGTAGTAGGCCGCATTGTAGTCATAGCTTCTTTCCGAGGGCCGTTATGACTGTCAACCCAAATAAATGTATGAGCACCTCATATTATATCCAGTAAAAGCTACAAAACAAACTGACAAATAACTCGTTTTCAAATCATACAAGTAAAAATTGGTCAAATGTTTAAAAAAAGATATTAAAAGTGAAGACAATTTGTAATTCTAGTAATGACACCCGAATTTGATGCACAATTTGTCTTCGCGGGCCACATCAAATGATGTGGCGGGCCGTATCTGGCCCCCGGGCCTTGAGTTTGACACCTGTGCTTTAGATATTAGTGGCTGAGTGTTGAGTTATTTAGAGGGGACAGCAAATTTACAATGCTACAACAACTAGATTCTAGTAAAGCATCATTTCTCCAGAGTTGTCGCCCGAAAAGATCAAATCTAACACTCCGTGTTTGACAGCACGGTCACATAAAGCCAGCCGAATGTTTTCAATTAAAATTGAAAACCCTTCTTGACTTTACACAATGCCAAGCCAGAGTTGCGCGGTCTATTGACCCCAATTCCTCGGCTTGTAATTTTACGGCCGGATTTCTTTCAGCTGTGATGTAAAATGGCTGGTGTGGCCATGGGGGAGAGGGACACCTGGCCCCCGAGCTGGCGTCAGCACAACCGTCCCGACGGGCCTGATGAATGCACGCTCGGCGATAACGTGCAACCGACTGAAAGTTGCCGGCGCTCCTTGCGATTACGCCGCAGTTGGCGCAGCTCATAATTGAATTAAAAAAGGATTGCACATCCAAAAATTCAACACGACTGAATGTTATTGTCAGTCAAAACTTCTGACGGAAACGAGTCAGATAAGGCAACCCACTGGGGGAAGACGTGTCGAGAAATTCCCGCAGCTCCGCGCTGACCTACTTAGCAGCGCTTTGGTTGAAGAAAAATGTTGCACGAATTTGAACAGCTTGTGCAAACATTTAACACAACGACGCGATGAACTAGTGTCTCTGGATGGTATTTATAGTCTTGACTTGAGCGCCGACCCGAGGGTGCTATTTGATTGGACCGCTAATTCGGGGCATCTGTTGAAACAACTTCAATGCGGAGAGAGCTCCATAAGGTAAAGGTTGCTTGATATTACAAAACAAGAACAAAATCTCACACCAAGTTCTTCCGCTTTTTAGAGTACGTTGACGCAATAATCGACAAAAGGGAACTTTGCTTCTTGTCAAAAGATCCGAGAGGAGAAAAAAAAAGCAGGCCTTTTTGATTGCCATGTTTTCCATCTTGACTGTTCGGTTTCTTTTGTTAAAGCTGACTGAGTAAAATTGACCACACCCCCCCCCCCAAAAATCTTATTTTCATTCTTGTCTGAAACCACAACTTGGGCTTTCAAATTACATACTGTCAAACACGTGATTTTATCTGCCCCAAAACGTGATTCCAAACATACCAAGGCTGCTTGGAATACAATTGTTGGACTCAAAAAAGCTTTCAGATGTCACTCCTGTTTAATCCGTCTATGAATTACGTCGATTTACAATGTTTGACCCTGAGTGGCAAAAATGCGGCATTTGTATACATCTGTCATCCAATTGATGCAGTGAAAAATAATGATGAGAATGTGTCATTAAGCTGCGCGTGTGTGTGTGTCCTACCTCGTTGCCATACATCATGATGTGGTGCGTGGTGATAAGGGCCTTAAAGACCACCACCCAGCTGGAGTTGGCCGTGCGCTCGAACAGCGTGTCCGCCAACTGGGGAATGTTGACGTTCATCTCATTGGTGCAGTGGATCAAATCTGTGCACAACAACCACAGCAGCAAACAAAGAGGTCAGGAGGAAAAAAACAAAAAAAACAGGCAGACTGTTTTGCACACACATAAATAGAGGCTGGGGGCGATGTTTTGAGGACATAAAAAAGAACATATCAGCAGAATTGATGGAAACGCTCATCAATCATGAAATGTGGTGAGAACAGATAGCTGCATTTTGTTTCATTGCCTTTGGGCCCAGGAGACTCCGCCTCCTTATGAGCAGCCAGTTCCTATACCTGGCAACAGCGGAAAGAGCTTCTCGGGGAGGGGTCGTCCCGCCGGCTACTTCATCATCATAATCGCCCACATGCTTCATTCGGCTCGGCTCGGCCCATTCTCCCCGTATCCTTCACTTGCACGTAATGGCAGCGTCTGCATTGTATAAGATGACACCTCTCCCGCCGCCTGCCTTAGCGGGCTATTTAGCCGATACAAACGAGGTATCTAGCAGCTCATTTAGAAGAGCCGAATCACAATCTAAATGACGGGAGTGTTTCGTGTGTCACATTGTCCGTAACAAATGGCTCTGAAACGGACTACTCGGAATATAAATTAGCATCGCACGATTTAACTGTCATAAAAAAAGTACATTGTCGTCAAAAGCAATATCGCTTTTTTTTTTTTTTTTAGAAAAGAATATCTTTCCAAATCAGAGTGTGAATTATTTTGTGATTAGTGAGACAAGGCGATAAGTAAATACTGTTTGTAGCGCAGTCGAGAGCACAGTTGCCTGGCAATAATCGTTTAAAATGCAATCGAATAAGAAGACGACACACTGTTTACGTGCTTGTATTCACACACATACTAGAGGTGTTAAAATTAATCGATTCATCCAAAACAGATTATCAAATTAATCAGCTTGTATTTTAATAATCGAGTGATCGTTTAGAGACATTTTTTGAACTTGCGCACGAGTGTGATCATGTAAAGAGGCAACGTGTGCTGGCCGAGTGGAAAGCACGAGGTGCCGCTGATCCCGGAGCTGAGCCAGAGAGATGGCGAGGGAGGAAGCGCCAAGACCAAGTGCGTCGAAAACAAAGACGGGAGAACTTGAACGGCGGACACAAAATGAAAAAGGTGAGCACATAAAAGGAAAGGCGATAAGGAGGATAAAGAGGCGAGCAGCTCAATAATCATAAATAAGATCCTTCCCCGACGCCAATCCTGCTCTGACCTGGCAACCGGGATAAACCGCCGAGAGGTTGGGCGGTACATTTTAAGACGAGATGCGGTGGAGATTGTGATTCGATTCCTAACGAGATGTGAGGGCCATTGTTATCGCTCATCTTTGACCTTGGTGGCCTTTGATTGAGACACAATAGACCAGAGACTTCCTGGCACCAAGTGACACGTGTTTATGTGTGTGGGTCAGCTCCTCTCAGAATCAAGCGTTAACTGGTACTCCCAAAGTTCCCGAATAACAGATTCACCTCAATCTTATGACTGAGACCATTTTGAGATTTCTAGTCCAATCGCAGAATCTTCAAATACTCTCTCGGGTGCACAGTGGAGGGTGAAGAGCTAAGAATTAACACCTGGCAGCCTTTGCACCTTGCCTGGCACTCGGCTCCCCATCGCTCGGGTAGACTGAAAGGAGCGCTTTTATTCATCCGGTCGTCTTGACAGTAAGGACTGAAGTGGTGTGAAGAAGGGTGAGGCCGCTGTGAAGCTGAGAAAACCCACTGCAGTCTTTTTTTTTTTTTTTGCCGCACACACAAAGACACCGACAGATTTTTCTGCTGCATCCAATTGCTTCGATGTCAGGTTTGAGGAGAGAAGCCTTTTCCTTTTCACGGAAAGGAACAACAGATGAAGAGGGTTAAAATGGGAGCACGTTTGTTTATAGTCAGGTCGACGGACAGATGGAGAGGGGGGGGATTTATGAAATTAACACGAAAGAAGCCGAAAGGAAGGTAAGGCGGTGTCACCAGAAGTTTGCCTATTAATAGATGAGTTGGAGCGCTGTTGTTTTAATTCCACCCAGGAGGGCTTGAACAAAAAGCAAGTTCTCGTCACAGATATAAATACAGACTCCCTCTTGCGTCGGGGCATCTCTGTGTATGATCAACCGGAGTGCGTCACAGCATCCAGCCGACGAGATGCGCATAGGTAGAATCGAGCCAACGAAACAAGCAGCTGAACCCTGAGAGGAACGCGGCTATAAATACCCGCACAGAACCATGGAATATTTGCAAACATAGCGAGAGCCAAGCCCGCATGTGTGATGTATACCAGGCGATCCAAATAGCTTGGACTTCCAGTTGACTGAAACTGGCACAGCGAGCAGCAAGAAGCCTCCTTTCCGGGCCGGGAGTCGAAAGTGGGCCTATCTTTAGTCCGCAGCCAGGGAGGGGCAAGCCCTGCTCTGTTTGGATAGCATTCAACTCACCTCAAGTAGACATCATTTTGGGCTAGCTTGCTGTCAGGGATGGCAATCTATGCAAAATGGCCTGGAAGTCATGTATTGTGTGATTAAAAAAAAAAAAAAACTGAAGCAAAGTAACGGTTGTTTGAAAGATGATAATCACCATAATAGCCATGCTAATTTGCCCTAGCTCGTAAATTGTGTTTCACGTGCTATGTTAGCATTAACCTAATAGAATTGTGTTTCTGTGCAATTTGAGCGAACGTTTAAATATGTATTTAAAGAAGTAATGTTTCATTCATTTTCTTGCTGAACTCATTCCCTGCCATCCCTGCAAAAATGGATCTTAGAGGTCAATAGAGGTCAATGAACGTTACGGTCTAAAAAGTAAAACAACAACTGCGAGTGGTAAATCGTTCAAATGTTTTTCAAAGATCAACGGACCTTGCGCCTCATTTTCTCAAACAAGCCACACAAACAGATCGCCGACAGCCATTGTCGTCCACTTTCCCTTGACAAAATCTCCAGGAGCGACGACTGACTGGAATACTTTAAAAAATGTCTTTCACACAATCCAAGCTAGCAAAGGTTAAAGATGTTGTGAACAAACCCGCAATATTGCTACCATGATCCCCATTCAGGTTCCCTCGCCAACTTAGTCCATTTAACGCCAGCCGACTGCCTACGTTGCTGCCATGACAACAGAGTGCTGGTGGAAGGAAAACCAGCCTTGACTTTAAATGTCACAATTCTTCTGTAACCGCTGCGAGATGGCGAAACCACGGCTCACAACAACAATTTAGCTGCTCCTCAGACGACGGACCCGATGCAGTTCACCCTCCTCCGGAGTCTGGTTGACTTTTATAGAGTTCACGTGATGGAGGGACTTGCCGCTGACATCCACCCGGCGATTAGTTAAAGTGATGGACAATCGTGAATTCAACCATTTATACGTATACTCGGGGAACGACATCAAACATGTATTTATTTTTTTAATACAATGCAAAAAGCTAATTTGCATAAAAATGACCATTCAGGGATGACACAAAACTGCCGAACAAGAACATTAAATATAAGAACTCATTTCGTACTTGTTTTTCTTCACCAAAACAATCAACTCATTCAATACAGTATTATTGAGGTACTCCATAAAAAAACACTAAGTCGACTCAGGTTGCAGTAAAGGCCAGTGAAAGTTGTCTGATTGGGTGGTCAGTGCAAAAGACAACTTTTAACTTCCAGGTGAAGGCCTGGGAACCAAATACAGCACGCAGTCCGCTACCGGGGACATGAGGTGGACTTTCCCAAATGGTGTCGAGAAGTGGCTTCAAATTGTTCTTTCTTTTCACAAGTGGTGAATGAATGTCACACTTACTGCCGGTTGCTGCTCTTGAAAGGCTTCTGGCGGAGACGCAAATATGCCAGTGAGATCATTCCCAGCTTACCGTCAGATTTTTATTTATTTTTTAGCCCAGGGAACAAAAGTTGTATGTTTGTCTCTGTGAATGGAAGCTACACAAATATTTGCTTTCTCCAACTTTCTGAAGCATCACGGCTGCACCGTGTGAGCAAATGTCTTTGTTTCATTTCCTCTCACCACTTTTCAGGAAAACCACATCCTGCCACTAGTTCCTTAAACGCGCCAGCTACGTGATAACTCCCATGGGGTGCCGGCGTCAAAGCTCTGCGGTGCTTGGCGGAGGTCAACGTCGGGCGGGCGGGCGGGCACTGCGCTCAAGGTGTTTATTGTCAGTGTGGCCCGGCAACCACATCTCAGGAGGTGCAAGTTTTGACGGAGCAACCTGGCCGCACTGGCGACATCGATCTGGATGTTTTTTTTCTTCTTCTCGCCAGACTCTCGTCACTTGGCGTGAGCGGCAATGCAGTTGACACAGGGTTTGTCGCACTCACAGAGAAATCAATGGCGGACAATTATTAAGCTGAAGGTGGCGTTTGGGCTGCAAAGGTCGGGACAGGTTCAGACAGGACTTCCACTTGACACTGCAACACTTCTCCCTTCTCTGCATTGTGTTGATGAAGTTAAACTATGACAGTATTTTTGTTCTTGGCTGCTTGTTGTGTTTTTTTTAAGTCAGGTTGTTGGGGAAATTCAAAAATCATGCAGAAATTTACTGCCCCCCCCCCCCCCCAGTAGTCAATTTTAAATGGCTTTTTTTGTATCAATGTGACAAGTGGCTGCCATCTTTGTGGAATTTTCTACAACCTCGAATCCTTTGTACCGTAATTTTCGGAGTATAAGTCGCACCAGCCATAAAATGCCCAGAAAAGTGAAAAAAACCATATATATGTATATAAGTCGCTCCTGAGTATAAGTCGCCCCCCCACCCAAACTATGAAAAAAAACGCGACTTATAGTCCGAAAATTACGGTAAATAAATTCACATAAAAGCAATTTACTCCTACAAATTACCTGTTGAATTTGTGCTATTTCAGTCAAGTTTGTGACATCTCTGATGGACCCTTTTAAATTTCGGTCCCTACAAACTTATTGGTGTATATTTTAAATTGAAACTTGCCATCGTTAAGGTTTCAATGTTTCATTCCAATTCGAAGGTATTTTTTGACCCGATTTTCTGTAGGTAATAAGATAAAAAAACGTTTTTCCTCCATCCACATAGAGTTCACCTCTTTGAGAGCCCATCATTTAATTTTCAAAATTCCTGTTACTCTATACTCAGGTTGAACCAGTTTGACCAACTGCCATTTTTGAGAAATCTTATCAGATTGTCATGTCACTTTTACAATATAATTCAAGTCAGAGTGACAACTTGAAGCAAGCACACTCGACCTCTAATGTTGTCCTACACTGAGTCGGATTTTCATCGTGTGGGTTGGAATTTACTTCCCAACTTTCTGAATGGAAAGCAGCGACCTCGTCAGAGCTGAAGATTTGTGATGATGACTAGAAGAGGAGATGCACTCACAGTCAAGATGTTTCTTCTTGGGTCCGCTCACTTCGTGCGTGGTGGCCTTGCACACCGCCTTGCTGATCGCCGATCCGGTCATGCTGTGCTGAGCTGCAGCGATCCGGTCGGTGATCGATTGGCCAGACATGACGTCTCCTCGGCTTTGCTTCTGTGCCTTTCTGCACTGGTTCAGCTCAAACAAAAAAAAAAAAAAGAAAGAAAAAAAGGCGCACAACGATCCTATCAGTGGGTCGACTCCCGGCGGCGGGGGGATACTTGAACGTGACTTCGCTGTTAAGTCAACGGTAAAGGTTTTTTTTTTTTTTTTTTTTTTTTGAAAGGGTGGTGTTGGTGATGTTCTGCTTTCTCTAAACCTACGACACTATTCTAAGCTAGTCTGTGTTAGCTCATGTTTCCGCTGCGATCCTCCAGCCAAAAGAGAGTCCCGCTGTGGGATTTGCCACCAGTGGAAATAACTTTGTGGGCATAAATAAACATAGCTTACTGACCGCTATGTCGCACGGACGATGTTATGGTTTCACGCTGGACACCTTAGGGGGGGGGGAAACGTGAACAATCCGTGTGAAATCACCTCCAAAAAAAGAAAAAAAAAAAAAAAAAACAGTCGCCCTCTGCAGATCTTTTTTTAGTTCCTCCTTCTTCCACGTCAACTTGTTAGCTCGTTAGCTTCTAAAAGTGCAAGTCAACTTCTTCTTCGGGCAAAAGATGTCACGCAGAACCGACAAGGGCATTGCTAGAACTTGTAAAAATCACACGGAGGGGGGGGGAAAGGGGGGCACGCGGTGACAGGTGATGTCTCAGTCGGGGGGAGTGGGCGCGAGGGGCGGAGGGTGTTAGCCGAAAAAAAGAGGCTACCGACATTAGCTTGGAAAAAGAGTTGAACCGGCCGAAAGGTTAAGTTATAAAAAATGACAACCGCTGGTCCTTCGTCGCTCGCCTTGGCTTTCTTTTCGCGCTGTCCACGTTATTGACTATCGCTGTCCCGCAACGTGGAGCGTCTCGACGTGGGGTTGTTCTGAGACGCGGCAGGAAAGCCTGTGAACGGCTGCTTCAGTCTCCGCCGGACAAAATGGCAGCGTAAAAAATCAGCTGATCTCACAACTGAGATGCCTTCAGGGACGAAACATAAACTCGGAATTGCTATAAACCACAGAAAGAAATGTGTGATTGCCAATACATTAGAAAAGCGCCGCCATTTAATTCCAGCATACATTACAAGGCAAACATACAGTCTATTAAATATGAGACAAAATTAGTCCGACTGTTATTCATAAAAATGTCTGGCAAAGGAAAGTTTCACTTGTCCGACAGCACTTAAACGTCCCATAGACTACTTGCTTAGTGTGAAGTCCACGGTGATTGCAGTGGTGCAGCTTTTTAATTGGATTTATTTTACATTATATTGTATTTATTTATTAAACCTCATTGCATAACGTCCTGCATCGCCGAGCAAACGCCATTCACGTCATTCTTTGATGACGGGATGCGCACAATTTTAGAGACGGCGTCGAATAGTTGCCCCTCAAACGCCCCGTGTCCTCATTTGACTCCGGATTGTACGGAACACGATGTACTGCAGTACCAATTGTGGAGACTCTCACGTCCGGAGCAGACAATGGACATTTTTTGTACGTGTAAAATCATTTTTTAAATTCGGATGACAATAACGCACAACAGTGGGTGTTTTATTTAATTTAAATACCCAGAGGAAATAATCCAACAACCCCTAATTTTATGGGACTTGGAGTGTATCGCCATCTTCCGGCGCAGAGGTGAACCTTCTGATTGCCATGGCAACTGCAAGGATGCTGGCAACCCGTGTCCCATAGCAACGGGGGCCAAGACTTGATGGTGTCACTCAAATAAGACTTGCCCAAGACAAGTGTAATCCTCAAAGGGCTAAAAGGCTAGGTGGACCGACTGGAACTAATAAAACACGGAGGTTGAATGATGGACACGGACAACAGTGGTATGGTTAAGGTCATATAATATATATTTATAAACACACCAAATACTCACCATCCAGTTTAATTCGGTTCAGTTCAAGGGGGAAAAAAAACCTGACCTGAAAGGTCAGAAAAACAATATAGATATGACATGATTACATTTCAAAACATAATACAGAGAAAGTTTGTATAGTTGTACGCTGTATCTATAGGAATGATCTCTACGGTATCCCCGGTGTCGATTCACCGTCGAGCGTGAGTTGAAATGCGCGCCTGCAGATTTCCCGGGGAATGCACGAATGCAAAACGAATACCAACCATCGCATTCACAGCCGCAGTGAGCGGCAGCGGCGAAACAGGTCGAAATCGTGTTTGTGTCAGATGGCAAACATCCAGAGGGCAACGGCCGCAATGACATTACCCTAGCAACAACTCATAATGGTAGTTTGGCCTTTTATTATATAAAGTTATGTATTGGTGAATTTACAGACAACAAAGTGACAAATAACAAGCGAGGCTGAGTGCGACAATGTCAGGGTCAGAGGCGTAGCCAAGCCGGGGCGGCGCCCCGGTTAGGACTCCCTGCGCCCCGGTTGAAAAAAATCGAGCTTTTTCTATTCTTCATTTTCATGCCGTTTTTTTCTTTCAGTCTTGCGCGAATGTGCTTGCGCTATTCTATGTGCGCGATGTTATCCATTCACCGTTTGCCTCCCGGACCCGGATGTTGTTTTAGCGATCAGCAGACGGCGTGGGTGATGTTCGATTTTTTTTCCTGTGGGCGTGCGCCCCTACTGGAAAAATTCCTGGCTACGCCTCTGGTCAGGGTCAAAGCGTTACTACTCATGGCCAAACAATAAGCACATTTTCTAAGTGCTACTTACATCCCACAGCAGCCTTGTGCGCTTCTGTCATGCACAAACATTGATTTATGCCAGCGACATTGACTCAGCAGCAGCACGTTTCATAATTAATTTATTCAAAGTGAAAAGAAAGTTCGCCAGACTGCAATCAGTCACTGTGTGTGCATGCGGGACCTTAATTTATCAGCTTTTCAATTCACGGCTGAAGAAAAACCTATTGAGACGCATATACTAAAAAAGTCCCTCAAACTAGGGCCGACGACATCTCGGCCAGAGTTTCCGGGTCGATCCCGACGGCGATGGGCTGGCAGCAGCCGACGCAAATGTACCTGAGGACCCACAGGTAGATGATGACCGACAGGACCACGGTCATGGCTAGCAGCAACAGGCTGAGGACGGAGTGCTGGCCGGCCCCCAAGAACATGACCAGGGAAGACTGGAGGGAGTCATCAACTGCTTTGTATGCTGAAAGTGGAAAATCGAGTCAAAAAATAAATACGATCCAAAACACGCCAGATACAAAGTTTGGTTAGAATGACAAAGTTTCACCTTTGCTGGAGTGAAGAATCAACAGCAGGCTGATGACGATCCCAATCACAGCATCCCTCCTCATGGTGGCCTCTCTGGAGGAGAAGACCTCGTAGCGTTAAATAAAAAAAAACACACATGCAAACAACTACGTCACGGGAATTGACTCACAAAAAGGAGGAGCGGTGGAAAGAACAAGAGCTGATGATTGGGTATCGGATCCTCCTTTGCCAGTGTCCGTCGTCTCGGATGCAAGGTGGTTATCATTCAAATAAAAATAAGGTACAAATAAAACAAATTAAAAAGCACTACAGCCTGGCCATGATTTTAGCTCCATTTGTGTGGCGCGTCAGTCGGGAGATTTCAGGGACTTCATCATCGTCTCCCAGTTTTCAGCCAGCTGGAAGGAGGTGGGGGGTGACACCTAAAAAAAAAAAAAAAAGATGGCTTTTTGAGCTCGCGAGAAATTGGCTCGAAAAGAGATGGTGTTGGCGAGGTAGAGGGGGGGACGAGTTTGATAATTAGGGGGAGCGGCTCCCACTTGACCGGCAGCGGAGGAACCTTGCTCCCCCTGGTGGTTTTAGAAATAATTAAACTTGCTTCACAAGTTCGATTTTTAATAAACGGCATTAAATTCAAAATTCATCCCATGTTTTTGATACGACAAATATTTGTCCCTCCCCCCCCCCCCACACACACAAATCGATCCATCCGGACATGATCTGAAGCAGCTATCCTCGCGAGGGTCGCGGGCTCGCTGGAGCCTTTCCCAGTCGACTATCGAAATAAAATAATGAGTGCTGAGACCATTGATAGCACGAAGGCACGTAAAACAAGTGACAGAAGAGCAGAAGAAAAGAGTCTGCTTGTGAATCTGGCCGTGACATGTCTTTTGTGCCTCCTCGTCACGCCTCCAGGGGTCGCCTTGACAACATGTTTTACAACTGGCAGCCTTTCAAATATCTACTATGGCTGTACACAAGAACCTAAAGAGCCACATTCCCCAAAGAAAGGGAATGCAACAAGTTTGTAAAAAAAATCGTTGACCATTTTTGCTAAATATTTTTGCTGCTTGGACTTCAAAACGGCTCCTGGAAGTTTCTGACCCATTTCTTCTAGCATCTTTCAGATCTTCATGGACAACAAAAAGAGTCGAGAGGACAATGAGGAGAACGAGAGGAGACAAACAGCTTTGGGAGTGCTCAGGCAGCTTAATGTTTTCCATGCAAACAGAATGACTGCATGGAGGGATGCTCTTCGGCAGTGTGTCTGCATTCTCAACAGAGACCCGCCAGGTATGCTTCTTGAGAGGCGGTTTGTACACCACGTATGAAATCAATCTTACGTTCATAAATGAGTTCCTCAGATGTGGCCTTGACTTCTACTACCTATCTAAAATGACCTCTCCTTTTCCAGACTTAGGTGGTGTTTTACCAAGTCTTCTGGAAGACTTAGAGCAGATTCAGGATCAACTGAGCACAATATGCAACAAGATGGAGGCTGAAATAATCCACCCGAACACAGAAGCATCTGTGGACTTCATAACTCAACACCTCAAAACCGCCGCCGATGAACCGATGGCCACCGAGGCTCGGTCAGAGCACGAAGAGGAGCCTGAAGATGGAGATGATCGAGAGCAGCTGTCAAACGGTGACCAAACATTAGCTTCTGCTAACATTACTTGTCACGATGAAGCAGAACTGAAGGTCAAAGGTCAAGAGAGGGATGGTGAAGACCTCTTGGACACCGTCTCGGAGAAGACAAACAAAGAATGGATCAGCCAATCAGACATACCAGGCGTCTGCTTCGTCAGAGCACCTTTGGGCGGGGCCAAAGTCGTGCGCTGCGAGGTGGCCGACGCCTTGAGTTGCACGATGGTGACCGGTGCCGAGGAGCTGGTGAGCCGGGTCATCAGACTCCGAGCCGAAAGCGACCTCCACTTCCCTCTGACTTTGGCGTTGTCTTTCCGTGCACGTTACCGTGGCAGCTACAGAACCATCAATGTCAAGGTGGTGGATGGCGAGGGCCGGGTCAGCTACCTCGTACCTGCAACGACAGAGGGCACGTACGGTGGGAAGAGGGTAAAGCACCTAATTTATTTCCCTTCCAACATGGTGGAAGTGTCGTTTCTTCATTGTTGCCCAAAGAAATTGTAAGATATTTACAAAAATGTGATTTTAATTCTATTTCTTGATGCACAGGGTTCCTTTGCAGAGGTTAAGGTGTACTCCCTAGGCTTGTTCGCTGTGATTTCCTGTCTCAAACAGGAACATTTTACAGTTCCGAGACGAGGCTTGTCATACAAACTTCCTGTGGACCCTCGTGTCTGCCTCAATTACCTACCAGGGTCCTTCACTGCCCCTGTACTGGTCCAGTACACGGTAAGAGAGACTTGTTTGAAAATCAAACAGTAGTGACACTTTAACTTGTCCCAAACCTCAGATTCAGCCGCTCGACGCAGTTCTCCTGGCTGCCGTCAAGTCAAAAAGCGAAGCCTACCGCCGGGTGGTGTCCACCAGTCCATTACTCTACCTCGCACATCCGTCCTCTCAGACCCTACGAAGGCCTCTCACGGTCACCCTTCCTTGTCCACCAAATCCTGACAAGAGGAAGGACATACGGGAACAAGTGGAGGAAAAGGAACTCTGCCTTCCTCGACTTGCCGCCGTTCCCCCAGTGTGGGATTGGACTTCTTACCAACGGAGGAGGTAAATGTCTCCAGCATAGTTTAATTACGTCTCAAGAAGTGGGTATTAGTGGCAACCTTGTCGAGTTGTTTAGAACCTTTTGGCAGACCGGACTTTTTGTTTCATTCTTCTAAGCTACACTGTTCTATGGAGTTCCACAGGGTTCAACCGTGGGGCCCCTCTTGTTTTCATTGTATTTGCTGCCCTTGGGTTCTACCATAAGAAAGCATGTTAGACAGCTTTTTGAATGCAGCTGAGGTCGTTTTTAAAAATGTTCTATAAATAAAGTTGAGTCTGCTACAAACAGAATGGATCAGTTTCAACAATATCGCATTTGTGTCAGGATTTTAGGTTCCTGCACACAGTCCTCTCAAGAGAACCCTGCTGAGCCTCTGAGTGTACTGGGCTCCAGGGACCAACAGTGGAGCGTTCCAGAAGAAGTCCTGATCCGGAACCATCAGAACGGTCTGGTGTCATTTGAACTGACAGAGAGCTTTGACAGGTTTGTTGTTTCTCTCTCTTAAAACTGTAGCTTCAGTTTCTGCATGTGTTTCAACTTCCATGTCAAAGAGATTACAATGTGAAGCGCCACCAAAGAAAAGTAGATTGAAAGTAGGTTGTCATCTCAGGTGCTTCCGGGTACTTCAATATGGTCAGGACATCAAGAAGACTGAAGCTGGGCCAGAAATAGTGCTGATGGATCAAATCAGTTCTATACAGTCCAAACCTGAAAGTGAATAGTCGTTCGATTTTTTTGTCCCTCCTCCTTCAGACTTCTCGTTGTTCGGCTTCTCTCTCCACTGCAACCTTGCCATCTCATCTCCCTGGCAGAAGATCTGGTGGAGTCAGCCCGCCGCCACCAGGTCACTGTTGTCCTCTGGCGGCATCGGGACGATCCCCGCAGCGTCCTGGTGGCCGCTCTGCCCAGTCGGGAGCTCGGTTGGGAACTGTCTCGACTGCAGGCGAAGACCAACAGTGGTCCCATGGAGACTTCTCCGGAGATCTGCATGGAGGAGGGGGACCAGCTTCTCCTCCATCTTTGTGGAAATGTCTCCTGTGCGGGTAAGACAGATCAACAATCGCTTACAGTTGGAGCAATACTGTCCTTGTGTGAAGAATAACAATAAACGTTATACTACGTCGGAGCAGGAGCTCAGGTGAACGACATTCTAGACCAGCGGATCACTTTCCACTGCCAGCGCAAGAATGAGCTGCTGCTGCATCTGACCGAAGTGGACCCCTTTGGTAACTACAGCTCCCCTCACTACAAGGGCGCTGTCGTTTTCTACAAGGTCACCAGAGGTCAGGTGGAGCGACCAGAGGCCACGCTGGTCCAGACGGAAGTCAAATATCTCGGAAAGCCCGTTTGTACGCTGCCTCTGACTTTACCGAAGGTATCTCAAACTTCAGATGAATTCAAGAGCACTTGATTGCACTTTTGGTTGAGCCAGTCTTTCTGTTTCATGTAGCGAGTTAGAACCATCAGACGACCCGTCACGCCCAAGATAACCCTCTGCGAGCGAAACGGTAATTGACTCTCCACCGTTGACGCATGGCCGAACCCTAACTTTGACATATTTTGGCTACCAGACTCCCTCCCAGACTCGCTGCTCCACTGGCTATCAGGAGAACTTTCGGAAGATGAGCTCGCCCCCTTGGCGATTTCTCTACGTCTTCGCCGCAGCGCCGGCCAGCTGGTGAAGCTTCGGGCCGGGGACAGTTTGCCTGCGCAGGCCTTCGGCATCTTGACCATGTGGAGGAGGGAGCTGCCCGCTTCCCAGCTTCAGTCCAAAGTCCCCCAGTTAGCACAATGCTTGGCTAAGATCGGCCGACCGGATCTCGCCAGAGAACTGCTGCTATGACAGACAGAAGAACCCTAGCCGTTGACATAAAGACGGCGCCTCAGATTATATGCTAGCATTAAACTACTGGATTTGACTAAATATAGTTTGATTTAACAGTTTGGACTCTACATAGATGTTTCTGTTAACTCGTGTCAGATTTACACTCAACTCCAACTGGAAGTGACAAATAAATAACTTGAAGCAAGCACGCTTTGCCTCTTATTTGGGGAAGGGTGCGAGCCAGTCAATGTATCCCATGTGATAAACAGAGACTGTATTCATGTGTTCTGTACTCACCTTGAGTGGCTTGCAATAATCTACAGTAACCACAAGGGGGCAGTGTTTCACCAGCCTTCTGCGCCTTTTTTCAAACTTTAGGTTATAACTATTTTGATAATGGACATTGTTTCATAGCACATACAGAAAAGTATAAGCCAAACTGTTCAATTTAAAAAATGAATATTTGACAAAAAGAACCTCACTTCATGATCTCAAAACAAATCACCACTAGTTAAAGTGTGACAGCTCTCCACATAGAGCGGTAGATGATTCACCAACGCGGCCTTCCGGCGTGTGAGCGCGCCTGGGCTTGAGATGTGACCTTGGTTCAGTCCCATGACACCGAGTCATATTGGTTCTCACCAGCGCTGATGTTTGGCGACAGCCAAATATTTCACACACCACTTTCTGTTGCAACTAAGTGATGGGGCGCTAATGATGAGTGGATGAGGGGAGGGGGGGGGTTGAGATGTGTCCTCCATTGGGCTTCACATTCGGTAGCGCTCGGCTAGCTTCAGCACTTAGAGATACAACAAAATCCCAGATAAACGGACGGCGCAAAAAAAACAACAACAACGTAATATCGTGGTGGGACTGTCATGTTTTTTTTTAAACCCATTTTGTGGGATGCTAAAAGTCTCATGTGAGTGTGCTGGGCATTATTAGTGGCCTATCACTGACACACAATCATGCACGTACGCACACACCGAGAGTCTCAGTAAATGTCACAGAGGGGGCTCCTACAGTGCCAGGAAAGCGTTTCCTCCCTCAGACGATCTCCCGCTCTACATTATTGAAAAGGCCACACAGCAAGGCACTGTTGGAGCTGCGCGCCGAGTCCGGCAGGGGGTTGGAGAAGGCGGGAACGGAGGACGGATGAGGTGACGAGTTCCCGCCGAGCCAAAGAAGAAACATGTTATGATTAAAACCTCATTGCTTGAAGCACAAGTGGAAGAATGTTACCGGTCTCGAGATCGGTAAATTTCATCGGACGATATCTCTGGGGAGCAGAGGGGGGGAATGTCACATTGTGACTCACAAGCAGATGGTGAGAGAACTCTCAGGTGGACAGCTCGCCGGTCCGTGCTAAAGTCTTCATTTGTCCTCCATTTCAAAGACAGACATTGCAGAAAGGAGCCCAATCCCCCATCAGGAATTCCCATCCTGTGAAAAGTGTCAGATGAATCAGTCAGTTGAAGTCTCCTAAGACCATTTTTTGGGGGGGTGGTTCTATTACACTGGGAGCTCAGGGTATCAGATATGAGGCTTTGATGCACTGTGAAACAGGCCGTGAGTGAAAAAGGTGAGAAGAGGTTAGGAAAATGGTGAGAAAACGGGTCGAGGAAAAAAATAACGTGAGGGGAGGGGGGTTTAGGAGGAAAGAGACGACTTTGGCCATCTAATGGCGTTGACATACAATATGTGTGTGTGTGTGTCAGCAGGTTTGGCTTCTTCCACTTTCACACAAACAACCACAAAACGGCCCGCGGGATCGAGAGGACACATTTCGCCTTTTGTGTTGCGCACATTTATGCAACCATTCGGAGAGCGAGAAGGCTAACTGTACCCAAGTATAAAAAAAAAAATAGACACTCCCTGGGTATATTATTAATAATTAACTCATATTCATATTTGTTATAGGAAAATATAGTCATTTATTTCCCACAGTATTCATTTAACATAACAAAAATAGACACTCCCTGTGTATATTATCAATAATTAACTCATATTAATATTTGTTATATAAAAATATAGTCATTTATTTCCCACAGTATTCTTTTAACAACGTTTGTGTTGGTTGCACTGCTTCCAATATGTGACTATTATATTTTTTGTCCAATCAGATTTCAGCTTTTGTGTGTTGCCATGTCAAACTAATCTGCCCAGCATCTTCAGGATCAGTCGTGCTGGCTGACCTAAATGATATCAAGAACCGATTCGATTTACAGCAGTAATTTTCCATCCTCTGATTGCAAAACAAGCTTTTATTGATCCTTACATATTAACCCATTTAATAATCAGCATCTCTGGTGAGTGTGATATACAGAATTTAGTATCGATGATGTAATTGTGATTTTCACCTGGAAAACTGTTGCTATATTTTGTTTGCAAAAGAAACAGCATGTTTGAGTGATATCCTTCTGCTTCCATAGTGCGACATTCGAACCACAACAGATGTCAGCCTCTTCATTTCGTCTCCCTCGATTCACACTTCAGAGCGCTTCTTACGCTCTAACAAGCAGCTGTCAACTTTCCTCGCCGGTCCCAGCAATCCTCGTTATGAACGTCACATTGCGGCCGACCTCGGGCTCAAGTGCTGTTGTTTGCCCCTCAGCATGCCCGTCAGATGGAATAAGATTGGGGGGGGATTTCCAAAGAGCTCTCCCACATTACCATTCATTTATTCGCACTATTTTATGGTTAACTTGGTTGAGAGACATTCAAAAGCATGAACGCTGAGATTGTCTTGACTGAGGAACAAAATGGCCGACGTGCAAATGCAGTGTTTGTTTACTATTTTAGTTTGTTGCGTTTGCCTGAAAATTTAGATTTAAAAGTGACATCTACGCTAATTACCCTTAGCCCATCAATGGCATTTCACTCTATACGTTAGCATTAAGCTAGTCCGTGAGACCTAATGAACCGATTTGATTGAACATTTTGCTGAAGGTAAAGCTGACGGGATGTCGCAATATTTAGGGACCGCAAAACTCATGACTTGTTGTCCAACATGGCGACGCCGAGCAACCGGCTGCCCAATTATATTCAATGCATCTGTCCAGAGCGTTGAGAGAATACTATACATGACCGGCGTTGCAGCTCCTTTGGACCCCCCCCCCACAAGGACGGCCATCCCATTACAATAATTAACTAGAGAGGGAGTTGATGGGAGAGAGAAAAGAAAAGAGAGAGAGTGGTTGGGAGAAAGCAAAGGAGATGGAGGCTGGGTTTGGGTGGCAAAGGGAAGAGGGGGGGGGGGGTGCGTTGGGTTTTTGCCGAGGCAGCAATTGGGTGGGAGCTTCCTGCCTGCCGTTAATCCCCAAGTGACTTTCACTGCATACAGTGAAGCGGGCACAGGCCAGAGCCATCGCAAATTAATCTAGCAAAGAGCTCGGGAAGTGGCCGCATTGAACCCCCCCCCCGCCCCTTGTTAAAAGACTGGAAAGCAATGGAGGGGGGGGGAGGGAGAGGGAGACAAGCAGGGGATGAAGGCAAAAGGGATTCGGGTGCAGAAAGGACAAGATGGGAGGGGGGGGGGGTCCATAAGGAAGGAGGTGAGCTATTTTGGGCACAGTAAAGGACAAGCGTGTGGTGACATCACTCACAGGCATGTGATGTCACCACCTGCTGTGATGTTATCCAGCGCCAACCTGAATACTATTGTTGCTGCTGTGGTTGTGTCAATTCTGGCAGAGCTATTTATATAAACGTTAACGCTGCTGTGATGTCATCAAACTGCCCTGTTGTCAAGTTCTCTCTTAGCTTAGGTAAAACACATTTTATTGCATTAATTATTATATTTTAACTCATCCGATATTGGACTGTACTGTAAAAGTGACACACAAAAACAACAAAACATTGTATATTTAAATGAAAAAAATTCCAACCAAATCCATCACTTTGTGTTATGAAAAGCAGCTAGCTTAATGCTAACATAAAATGCAAAACACCTTACCATGCTAATGGAAATTAGCATAGAAGTTTCAATACCCATAAACTGCTACTTTTACACACACAAACCAAACATAAAATCTTGGGAATATGATGCGACCGTTAGCTTGTTAACGCTAGCTTAGTATTGCTAGCGTTGCTATTTTGTTAAAGCCGGACAGCCTTCTGTGCGATTATAACGACGCATACCTCATTTAACAGCTCATTTAACCCGCCACTTTCAATACCAATTGTGATCAGAGAAGCTTTTACGCATCATCAGATCCCTATCAAACTTCTTATCTTGGCTTTTCCGGAAAAAAGAAAAAAAAAAAAAGAGGCATATTTGCCGAAGCGTTGAACTTTGCGTGCACTGAATCTGTCAACCGTTTTTTAATCCTCCTCCTCGCCTGGCGAGAAGTGCCAATCAAGATTTGGGGAAAATGTGAAATAGCCATTTGAGGATTTTCCAGTCTGGCGTACATCCACATCTTGCTCTTTGCTGCCACGGGGGCAACTGAACTGCTCAAGTGAACCATAATGTGTTGACGATAAAACAGTTTGGCTCTTATCTTCCCAATACTTACAAATTCTCTTTCTCTCCTGCCCCAAATCTGGCTTCCATTAGTGGTTAGTCTCCAATAAGCTCATATATCTTGTTCAGTGGCAGTTGCTAGTCTTCCTCGACGGCAATAAGTGCACAATACTTGAAGGGCAGAAATGATGACTAACGGCAGCAATCTCACCTCGTTCATTTCGTGAGCTACCATTGAGGCCATTTTACTGAAGATGCCCAAGTCATCCTGTCAGTCCTTTTTGGGGGACTCATTTTGGAGACACATTTGTTTTGTCCACACAGGAGCAGGCCCAAGATCTAATCATCCGAAAAAGGAGGGGAAAAAAAAAAAAAAACTGTCAGCAAATTATGTGGCCTGCATCGCCGCTTCAAATCCAGCACACAGCAGCCTGCGGGCAAATGTAGGCACGCATTAAAGTGTGAGTGTGGAAAAAGATAGGTTGACCGAGAGACCAGAAAGTGCCGAAGGTAAGTAAACAAGCTCAGCGTTTCCTTTGCTGCCATAGCTTGTTCTTTACTTGGATTTTCGCGAAGAATCTCCAAAAAAAACAATCATGGATATGGTGGAATTTTATGCAGGCAGAGCTGTCCTGACCTTTCCCTGACCTTTTGTTCACGTTCGCTTGACTGTTTACCGAGGCGGCAAGAAGCTAACAGATCCGAGACATCTCATTTATTCAGCGTGTCAAATGTGTTTGAATATATGCAAGCATGACAGAGACAAACAAAAGGCCAAAGGGGACTTTGTTTACATAAAGGGCCAAAAATATTCTGCACGTCTCCACCAGTCATCGCAAGCTTGGAATAGCAGACCTTATTGTTGCACCAAGGATCTCAGATCGACATTTTTTTTTCCTATTCTTTCAGCCACCTTTGGAAAGACAAATGGTAGAAACTACTTTTCAGTCTACTGTGCTAATTGAGCCGCAGCAGCCATTCTCCAGAGGATACTTGATTGTCTGCCCGGCGAAGGATGCGCGGCGGCACAGATAGGAAATGTCGCCGCCGCCGACCTCTCATCTGTTTTCTTATAGACAAACTCAATTAAGTCGTGCGCAGGCAAACCAGGGGGGAAGACGGCAGATCGCCTCCCGAGAAAGCCACCGCTGTCTCGCCGAAGCTTTATTAGCCTGTAAGGATCATGCATCTCAATGAAGGCCTTACACGTTTATCGCGCACGTGCGCGCCGCTCTCCAAACGCACCTCGCCTCGGGAGACGGCGGGACGGACCTCCGGCTCGAGGAAATAAATCTCCGTATTGTTGCCGCTAAGCTTGTGTCAAACAGCACGGCTGCCACGTCAAATAGGCGCTTTGCATCCCAATGCGCCGCATAGATTAAGCAGTCATTTCGGATTTCTAATGACGGGCACGAGCGGCGGCTACGCACGCGCACGACTATTTTCTCGCCAGCCAGCTGTGGCGGCATGTGAGATAAGACGAGATGCTCAAGCGAAATTTTGTTTTGTTTTGTAAATTGAGTTTCTAATCCCATTCACTGCCAGTCGGGTTAAAATTGATCTTTGACGTCTGTAGTCGTCAATGGGAGTGAATGAGTACATTTCTGCCAATTTCATACCTGGTTCTGAATAGAATACACAGCCTAATTGACACAGGAGAAGCCAAGGCCAGCAGAGAATGCGAGCCGCTTAGACATTTGCAACGTTTAATCCTGGACTAAATGAACAAATTGCTTGGCCTGGGGCACCAAACTGTGTATGAGCAGATTAGCGAAAAGTCAATGAGGCATTATGTGCTTATTAGGCGCCGCGATGTGCTGCGCTTTGCAAGAACGTAAAAAAACGTTCAAACAGAGCCGGTTGTGAAGTCGTTACGAGCGGGCGGCAGTTCAGGTCCCAAAGAGCTGAAAGTGAGCTTAGCGCTGGTCAAGTTTCCCGGTCACGCTACCAGTCATGATCCGCCGCTTCTTCCTCCATCTTTCATCGCAAACACGCAGAGAGCATTTTGTTTCTTCAATAATTTAAAATGATTTCAGCCAGTTTCTTCCCTGTTGGCTGGTGAATGACATTTGGGGAAAATAGCCTGAGCTGAGCCTGAGGGCTGCTCACGCTATATTGGGAATGACATCTGGGCCCGAAGGCTCCCAGTGAATCCTCAGTGGATGCTGGCAGACAACGTGGGGATTGGCAAGTGAAGGCTTCCAAACCAAATAGATTGCCCTTCTGCCAATTGTCGGGCGCAGTTGAGCCGTGCGATACCTGACATTTTGGTATCGAGTAAATACTAGCGCCAGTATCGCTGATACCAATACCGATACATTTAGGTTAAAACATTTTATTTTTTATTTTGAATGCAATGTACAAAATAGTAGTAATCTGCATATTCTTAGTCCCCGCCTGTCTTTAATTCCCTTCGTCCAGACAACTTCTGCTAGCTTGTTTTGATTTGAATCGTTAAATAAGCTAATCAGCGCGAATGTATTTACCATCGTTTTGGTTTCCTTTCTGCTGGCAATTAAAATTGGAAAATTGCAGGTAGTTTACTTCAAGCTATCCTCACTTAGTATATTTTATGTTATGTCACAACAATAAACAGCGAGCTGGTTGTTTGAAAAACTCAAATATGACTCTAAACGCAAAATCTCCGTGACTGTACGCAATAATTGTTTGAAAATAACTGACATCATAGAAATAAATGTAAAAGGTCGAGACTAGCGTTTGAGATTGATGCGATACCGATACTTAGTATATTAGTATTGATTCTGTTTAAAGGCTTATAATTACAGTAGCATCTATGCTAATTTCCATTGACCTGTCTAACGCTAAGGGACGCTAAGGGACGTCCGTTCATACAAATTGGTTGGTTGAACAATTTGGTGCTTAAGTATGCGTTTAATTTGTTTTGCTCTTGGGCGTCGGATTTACGTTAAACCAACTGGGAGAGGGAAATAAATAGCTTGAAGCCAATATGCTACGCCTCTTATTTGGAGAACTGCGAGCAGAGAGTGAGAACAGGCCCAAAGGAATACTTTCAAGAGTGTGTTCTAGTAAGTCCAAATGTGTTTTGGAGTGTGTGGGAAGGGTAAAGCGATTGAAATATTTTTTTTATATGGTCATGAAATAGAAGATTGATGATGTTTTCAGACGTATCACGCTAGCATATTTGTTCTTGATTCGGGGGAACCAAAATGCAATGCGGTGCAAACGCACCTCCTGCAGAAAACCCAGATGCATTTTGGGACGTGTATTTTTATTTTCCAATTGAGAATCTTACAAGTCGAGAATTGTCTGGCAGCCAGCTCCTCCCCCACCACTTGAGGCTTTGCCGATGACTCACTGATTGTCAGAGTGCTAGCATGAAAATGCTACGACACTCTCCTCTGACTCGCTTCCTTCCGCCGCTGATTACAAAAGTCGGACATCTCGCGTTTGCCGTCAGTTCATATTTTCATCTCGTCATCATTTGTAATATCTCGTTTTGCGGTTGAAGCCGAACGAGTAAGTCGCCTTTGTGTTCGCCCCGCTCTTCCCTTGAGGGAAATTTCCGCATTTCCACGTGTCCATCACTTTTGCAATTTGCGCTTTTCATAATAGCCTTAGTCACGTGACTCCTTTTCAGTTCCGCTCAGCGACCCCGTCAAACGTTTTACCTGTCAGATGCACGCGCCGGGAAACAAAAAGCGAGTCGTGCTCTGATTGACAAGGTTGGAACTTTTCCCTCTGGCGACGCTTTGCATTTTTCCCAAACAATTTAATGGATGTTTCAGTGCGGTTTTTTTTTTTTTTGGTCTCCATTGAGAAAAGCAATGAAGGTTAGCAAAAGAACTGGCGGCTTTCCACTTGGTTACACAGAGCGAGGCTAAAATCGAGCCAAGCCAGAGCGCCACCCTTGGGAACAATTAGTAACAGTTTCTATTGACGGGAATCCCAAGGCATTCAATCGTTCCTCTTGATTTTCTCAATGACTGGTGCTGAGCCGCGCCACACAATGAAGCCTGATGATCTAAATTAGCCCACTTTTCTATCGACAGTATCTGCATGTGAATGTGTGATTATGGATAAATGCTAATGCCAGCGTAAGAACGGTGGCAAAGATCAGAGCTCGTTACGCTCCCTTAAAGACGTTACGAGAGAATGCCGGGCGCTGTTCTGTGTGAGGGCAATTAGCCGGCAGCGGCGGCAGTGTGTGTGCACACGAAGCCGGAATAAATGAGACAGCTTGTTACTTGGAAAAAGCCACCTTGTTCGTTGCGCATTCCTTTTGAGCGCTTGGCAGCCGGCGAGAACACAGAGAGAACACACACACTGAATATAGTCGTGGCTAATTAAAGTTAAAGGCCCGTATTGGTGAATATTTTTACAAAGGATTGTGAAATGACTGTTTATCGCATTTGCCTCAATGGATGGACACTAAAAGTATTGGGACAGCGGGCTGTGCATTTGGTACCTGTTCTCTCAGAGCGGAATTTCCCGGCTTCACCGTCACAAAATTATAGAAAACCATCAATACAATAATAAAAAAAAAAAACAGCACACAATTCTGCCGGGTACATTTCCTGGAGCAGTTCAGAATCTATATTTATCTGATAACATGACAAATCAAGAAAATACATCATACTCACCAAACCCAATGTTAGACCCGCTGGTAATTTCCCCAGAGGGTGGGCTGCGCCGCTGTGGGAGTGGTCGCAGCCGACTTCAATCACGGCCAATCGAAGCTGCCGCTTTCAGTCTGTTTAAATGCGACGTGCTACTGGAGGATCGGCCCAGTGGTGCAGTGCTTCCGCTTAAAAGTTTTGCTGACCTTGACTTCCCACAACTGGCACCTTCAGGATATAGAAAGTAAAAATTGAAGATATTTGTCCATATTGTGTAAGGCTCTTGGGCATGGCAGTGTTAAACATATTTCCAGACATGACTTGCCTGCTGCATTGGAAGGCACAGGGGAAAAACAACCTCGATAATAATAAGTCATGCCGACCCTCTACTGTGCACACGGCGCGTTTGCATTTGCCTCGGCGGACGTCTGATGGGGCGCGCTGTGACTGATATGGAGCGGAAGGACTCAGAGGGCAGCGCTGCCTGCTGCCCGCAGACAAAATGCATCACCGCGCTGAGTGGGAAGACAGAAAGAGAGCCCGGGGAACGAGATAAAGAAGTCTCACGGTGAAGAACATCCCGCGTGCTGTGCCAAAGTCATCAATTAGACTAAAAGATGGTTTTTGGTTGTCTCACTGGAAATAACAAAGGCAGGTGTGAAATGTCACATCGGAATCGGTACGTGTTTGTTGCGGGGATTTGAACGGTAGTGTTGGAATGCTAAATGCTGAAGTTGGGTGATTTAACATCACCCTACATCTGGCCTTCCATTTTCTATACTGATAATCCTCATTAACGTTGCTAGTTTGCCCAAATATAGTATAATTTTGCCCTTTAATCAAGTCTGCTAGCTCAATGCTAACATGGTAGATGCTATAGATGCCTTCTTTTATCCTCATTAACGTTGCTAGTTTGCCAAAATATAATATAATTTTGCCCTTTAATCAAGTTGGCTAGCTTAATGCTAACATGCTAAATGCTAAAGATGCCATCTTCTGTACTGCTTATAGTCGACGTCAGTGCTGGCTGGTATGTTGTAGGATTATACACGCAAATTATACGTACGCAAATCCAAAATCAGACCTGCCTGCGTGTTGTGAAAAGCAAAATGGGAAAAGAGTCGACAGATAACCCGTTCACGTCTTAGCAAAAGACATTCCTCGTGTCTGTTCCTGCTTCCTTTTTCAACGTCGACCGCTCTATTCTCTGCTGGCCATCTCATTTAGTCAGTCGATCAATAGTGGCGCAATCATTTGTTCTTCTTTCCCCCGTTCACGTCAAAGCTCCTCTCTGACAAGCAGCTACCTCGGAGAAGGCGGCCCTCCCGCTCTCCCGCCGCCAATTAACTTAGCGAGCGAGCGCTGCCGGGCTAATTGGTGTCGCTGTAAACATTCGCGCCAGGAGCACGAGGAGCTGTTCCAGGCTGTTTCTTAATTTACTCACCTTTCAGGAGTCACGAGAAGGTCGTGTTTGTTTGGCGGACAACAGGAAGTCGAGGACCCTGGCCGAGGATGCCATTCAATTTTGGTTATTTATTTATTTGTCAATCTTTTTCTGCACATGCTAGCTATTTTTTTTTTCCCCTCACTCTGCCTCGCTTATGTTTTTTAGCAGCACGCCACACCGGGTGTTAAGACCCCCCTCAGGTCAACATCTGCCATCTTGGCACCGCTTCCCTATCGATTGGGTCGAGTTCCCGAGCAGATGTTTTTGCGCTCGTTTTTGAATCACACGCCACGATTTCCTAGCATCCCTCTTCTCTCTCTCTCCTGCCATAAATTATTTCCTCGCCGCTTTTAAAAGCCTACCACGTATTCCTCCCTGGACATTAACAGCTGCATATATATGGACCCAAATGAGGCTAGGCCTCTTTATAACGTATTAATATTTAGCCCTCTGCCAGCTGAGATAATGATAACTTTGAATTTAGTTTTTGCAAATTAATAAGTGGCAGCTGCTACTCTCGGGCTTTGCAGAGGCAGATAAGAGAGAGCGAGGGAACGGTTTGCTTAGACGCTGAATTTAAACGATGCGTCACGGGCTAAAGGGCAGATTGAATCAATCATGACTGAAGCGTAATTGGAAATGTCCTGCCATCCAAATCGTAAACGTAAGGCGGCTTTATGCTTGCGCCCCCACACACACAAAACAATATTGTTATTAAGAAGCAGCACTTGAATGGTTGCAATGAGCTAAATTGATTTTTCTTAATCATGCAGCCAAAGGATTTACAGGAGATTGACTAAAGTACGCTAGCAATATCGCAGCTCATCATTCGTGTAATATCCAGAGATGGTGGTAATATCCATCCATGTTACTCTAAAATGTGGACATCTTACAGTCACTAATCTAACGCAGACTTTTGTGTTTTCAAGATAGGGAATTTGGAATTTCAATATATCAAGTTTAAAAATAATAACTAAAGTAAGTAGGTACTTTTAAAATCCAATAATCAGTCAAATAATTCAAAAAAATTAAAGCATGTAATTTATTAAGCTACTTTTTCAAGGTATATAGTTTTTTCATGTTATATAGTTTCAGATATTAAAAAAAAATTGGAAGACGACCTTAAAAAAATAATAAAAAATCACCTAACAAATCGGCAACTTTGGTGCCCTTCTTCAACATTGCCACATTCACTTTCTAGTTGAATTGCGCTTGGCCGCCTTTTACAGCTCTAATAAGGCACCCCGATCTTGACAAGCGATGGCCTCGCCATTCCTATAAATACCTGAGCATAACAAGCGCCCTCGAGAGTGAAGACGTCCAGTCAGCTGCCAGGAGAGACAGCGCTGCTGGATGACTGTATGGGCCCGCTTGCTTGTTAGAGAACACGTCTGTGCTACTTTCCTCGTTCTAACTTTGCGCGCAACTTCCTGACTTTTCACAAGTTTAACTCCAGTAATAGTGGTTATTCCAACAGAAAATATTCCTGTAAAGATGTTTTTTTGTTTCTGAGTCCCACTCTGCCCTATTGTCATGTGGTGTTCCACAGGGTTCAATTTTGGGGCCCCTGCTGGTTTCATTTCAAATGGGTTTCATCTTACGAAAGCATGAAATTTCCTTTCACTGCTATGCAGATGATTGTCAGATCAATGTCCCGCATATAGGACGCTATGTGGGTTGTTATTTTCTTTTTTAATCGTCTCCCTATTTCAGAATTTCATCGATTGCTGGAGGGGTGGGAACGTTTTGTGTACGATAAATAGTCACGCATACAAATATTCAATGCTCAAATCATCAATTTGTTCTTACTTTAATTTGCAAAGAAATCTTGCTTATTGGCATTTTAGGATAAAAACAGGACTCTAACAAAGCTGAATGGCGTTTTGTGAGGCGTCACATTGCTTTCTGTTGGGGATACCGTTTAACAAACAAAAGTCACTGTTTATTCCCGGGAGATTAAAAAAAAAAAAAAAAAGCCTGCCTGCCGGTGTGACAGTGATGTACGAGCATCTCATTGAAAGCAAAACCCACTCTGTTCGCTCGACGGGAAAATGCAAAACTGCACATCGAAAGCGATCAGGCAACACAATCAAGCAAAGCACGGCTGACACTGACCCAACGCTGCAAAAGTGCAAACTCAGGGAAGAGGCATGTGGCAACGTGGACTTTTTACTCTCATTTGCTAATTGAGGAGATAATGTAAATCATCATGGGAGTCGGGGGAAAAAAAATAGCACTTTAAAAATCAATGAGCCGCTTTCGTTTGAATTCTGCACAAGTGAATCAGCATCTCGTACCTGCAGCTGGTGCCGCCGCTTGGGAGGACCCAACACGGTGGTTAAAGCCCACACCAGGAAGCCGGACCATCGAGACTTGCTCTTCTTGGACTCCATCAAAACAACTTTGATCTCCATCATGAATCGTTTGTCATCAGCGATGGTACTGCAAAGACAATGTTTATTTTGCTTATAGAGAACACCGCAACACTGCAATCAAGATTTTCCCGCAGCGCTTGTCGGCACTTTATCCATCTTAAAGGAAAGTTACACACATCATCATGACACATCACTTAGATAATTATTTTGCTCTACCGAGCAACAGTAAGAGAGGTCATTAATCTGTGTTTTGTTCCTCCTGAGGCTGCAACCAACACAATCGATAGTTTGGGTCTCATGCATAGACATGGAGGCAAGGTGCAAATGTAGAATAATTCTTGCTATTGTGGTTTTAGTGACAAAATAAAACAAAAGGTTGAAGAGCGTTCACCCTCATGCACTACAAATATACTCCAGGTACAATTCTAAAATTACGCAAACCGCAAAAGAAATAAAAGAAATAAATAAAAAAGAATAATAATTTGCAGAACACAGGCTAGTCCAAATTTAGAGTTGTGCACCTGCATTAGTGCTGAACGATTTCAAATAATCAATTTGTGATTTAAAATACAATTACAGTGATCCCTCACTACTTCGCGTTTCGTTTATCGCGGCTTCACTACATCGCGGATTTTTTTTTCCAAATGAAAAAAACATTTAAAAGTCAAAATAAAACTTCTAAATTTAGGAAACATGTGTCTAACCTTTAGGACAATGTAGTATTGCTCCAAATGTTCATTTACATTCCTTTAGAAGTCCGTTATCGTGTGTTAGCACGATCGCGAATTAGCATCTTTCCGCTCACTCGTTAGCCTACCCAGTACTTCTTGTTGGTGACCGTACTTTGCGGATTTCACTTATTGCGGATGGTTTTTGGAACCAATTATCCGCGATAAACGAGGGATTACTGTATTGAGAATCGACAGAAGATATACTGCAGTATATGTCAACCAAGAAATTACATGTAGGCATAAAAAAAACAATGCTAAATGAAGTAGCATCCATTTTTCAGGTCAAAGAAGTGTTTGATTGACAGTTGAACAGGGCATTATTATTGTCAGGTTTTTGGGGAGAATAATAAATACTAAAGCATCACCTGTAGGTTTGGCATTCGCTTGACAAGATGTTTTTTACAAGAAAACATTTCTTTTTCAATGACCGCCGGCGTGAGCGGGGATGTTTACGAGCCCGCGGCGAGAAGAAACGCCGCGCTTGTGTGGCTATCAAGCCCGAGTAAGCTTTCAAATCTAAACAAACATGATGAAGAAGCAACAGCTGAAAAATGCAAAAGCGGCAGCTCGCCATAAATAATCTATGCTAATAGGTCTTCTCCGGAGACGTCTGCTGAGTGCTTAATGGCGCTCGCTAACAATGCAAGAATTCTCAGTGTTGTTAAACACAACCCACCACGGCGAGACACAATCCCCAGGCCGCGTCGCCGAAATGCAAGCAGACAAGGCCCTCACTACATAAATTCTGACAAATCATACGGAGGGATTCCCCGGACACACAATCACTGCCACACACACACATTCGAAGACACGCACAAAGTGCTCGGACACAAAAGTGACCACGTCATGCCAGCGTCTTGGGAGATTTATGAGCCCGAGTGGACAGGAGAGATGAAATCCGCCTTGCTAAAGGGCCTAATGACCTCATCTGCGGCCAGCAGCCGACATGACCAATAAGATCTGAGATCACACACACACACCTAACCCACTCCAACACACACACAACCACGCCGCCAGGGGCTCATCCTGTCCTCCCTTTCCACCGCTCGCCATGTCGCCCTCGTTAGTGGCAGAGTGCGTCTTTTTAACCGCCACGTGTGTGTGTTTGCCAGTGTGTGTGTGTGCACAACTAGCCTGAGCCGGTTGGAGACGGAGGAGGCGGATGAAAAGACGGATGGTGGTTTCCAGAGAGATAGAAGCGTGTGCGTTGATTTGGTAATAAACATGTTGTGACAGATTTAATAGCACACGCACGTACGCACACGCGTGCACTACCTCCTCCCATTCATCCAAGTGCGCCGCTTTCATCTTTCATTTATTTTGTAAGCCTTCAGCAAAACACTCGCTGGCTTGTGTGTATTTTCTGTACACTGCCAATGGGCCGCATATGTTGTTTATCCAGTTTTTCTGCAAGCTTTGGCATCCTTGAAATTTTATTCAAATTACAAATCGTCTTCTCCCATTGAAATGAATGGAAATTCCCGTAAACTGTTCCAGGTCCCACCCAAAAAATAAATAAAACAAAGCTGGTTAGCAACATTTCTTAATCAGAGATGCAATTAAACTTTTCTAGATTTTTTTGCACAGATTCTGAATTTGCCGTTGTTTTGTTTCAAGCACATCAGGTTTGAATAATAATAATGATAATAATAATAATAATAAAAATTGAAAATTTAAATAATACAAAACATGTAAAATATATTTATAGTAATATTTATGAATTAAGGGTCAGGTTCCGCAACAGGTGGAATTATTTTCTGAAATCTCATTGCCATAAATTTATAGGTCAAACTTGATGTGCTTGAAAGAAGTAGATTTTTTTTTTTAAATGTCTACTTAAAAATAACCTACTTAAAAATAATTTGAGGAACACATACAGCATTATAATCTATTCAAACATTATATCATAGATATTTGTCAGTCTATGCTTCAGTTTGTTCACATTACATGTAAGACATGACTATCCATTTTTTTTGTGCTGCTACTACGTTAGCCCATTCCTCCAGTTTTTTTTTTTGCTGCCAAATCAAGTCAAGAGAGACATGTCGCTTGTGTGACATGCAAAGCTGCACACTTTCCATTACGTAACAAATCGCATCCAGCAAAAAGCAAGGCAGCACAAAGGCAGAGTCAACGCGGACGTGTGATGGAGGAAAAACTAATTAGCGCAGCACTTTAAGCATCACGGGCCACAGCCAGAGAGGACTGCCACAGACAATCCGAGTCAATTTTCCCATTCAGTGGAGAGAGCTCTGACATTGTGCTTTATCTCAGACGGCCTCTTGGCTCACCAAGACAAAAAAAAAAAAAAAAACGAATTAAACCAAGCGAGTGGTCACACCAAAGAAAGCAAAAGTGCAAGACGTCAAATCCACCAGGACAAAGGCGGACATGAAGACAAGCAGGGAAGAACTGCAAGGATTGGACGGAAACATTTGAATAGCCGCGCCGCACTAACTGAACGCTTATCTTTTGCTTTTAATATGCAAATTAGGCCCAAAGTAAAATTCAGCATGAGGACTGTGCAAATTGTGAGCGTTGGTTTAAAACAAAGAAAGAACATCTGATGAGCAATATGCTAATATTCTGTCTGCAATGTACAAATAACATGACTATTCCCCATCACGTGAGCTCCTCTGCGTGCGAACGTTCCAATCTGAATAAATCATCGCACGAGGACGCTTTTGCACATCTCCTTTCATGGTCTAGTTTGCCATTGCGTCGAGCCCACCGTGAAATCCTCATGAATATCCAATACGCACTTAGCCGACAGCTACACGTACAATTAAGGAATTGTGTATGTTAAATACTTGCGCGATATCTTTTCTTCGACCAGTGGTGGGAAGCAACAAAGTCCGAAATGTTTACTTTGCTAGTCTCACACCACTTTTAAAAAGAGGATTTAAAATAAAAACAAAATGGGGTTAGGGTGAAAGACATTTTAAAAAAAACAACTAGTTTTGAAATCAGAGACTAGTAAAAACTGTTCAAATATTTTAAAAAGACAAATTGCAAGCAATATATCTATTTTTAAAGTGAAGACTCGATGCAAAATCTGTCTTCGCGGGCCACATAAAATGATAGGGCGGGCCGCATATGGGCCCCCGGGCCTTAGGTTTGACACCGACCGGTCTATATAGACAAAAAAAATGCATTTAGAAACTTATCTGAATTCCCATTGCAGACAAATTGCTAATCAGCTCTTACACGTGAAAGTGGGAAGACAAGATCATGACAAACATTTTGTCATGTTTAGTGTTGAAAGGTTACAATTGTTGGGAAAGTCATATCATCATCATCCCTCTCTCGGTCTCAAAATTGGGCATCATCTGATCCCCGGTCAGCTGGAACAGGATCGATACCGCAAAAACCGTGTGACAAGGACAAAGTAAAGCGAGAAAATATGCCGACTGCGGGGGGAAAAGATCTGGTGAAAATTGCAAACGTTTTTTTTTTTTTTAAATGAATGTTCCTTCAAGCTCAACTTGAGGCGGTCTGCATTTTACAAGGACACAGCGATCTTGGCTGTCCTAAACATAAAGGCGTCAAAAAAAAAAAATCCCTTTCCACAAAACACATCAAGTTACAATAAAAATCAATTCAACTCATCCGAGAGGGAGCGATTGGCCTCTTACTGGAAAAGGTTATTGATGATCAGATCCCCCTCTATTATATTCTGATGGAGGGGAAAAAAAAAAAAAAGCAAAGATCTCAAAACAGATTTCAGCAAGCGCCTGTGATTGTGCCCGAGCTCGGGTCCATTCAGAATTCGCTCGGATGGAGAAAAATAGATAAGAAAGGCACCGCAATGAGAGTCTATTGACGATATCGCTCGCATCGCGCACACGTCTTCGGGACATTTTAACGGGATGCCCATGCGGACTATTATGGACAAAAGGCTATTGAGACCTTTTCAAACATCGCTCAAAAACTTGCCCTCTTTGGAACTTCCATAATTTATATTTATAGTCAAGCTTGGTGACCCTCACCAACCTTTTAGTATTCCTTCTCTTATTGAATATTTTTTTTTAGAACTGACTATTGATTATTCAAGCAATCACATTTAAAAAACATTTTGCATAATACCAGTATGAAATATATTTTGGGTATTATTTTGCTGTGGCTAAAACACATTCAAGACTATGACTTTGAATGTGTATGGCTTTAAGAGGCGGAGCTTGGTCGGTGAGTGACGTGGGAGTCTGGGAGCAAGAGCGTAGATTTGGCCGCTCCGCATTTCTGCAGTAACGTTAGTTTGCAAGAAAAAAAAACATTGCTTCTTTTATTACGTTTGAATAATATACAGTGTGATAATTCTCAACTAAAAAAATTTATGGTGTTGACTTGTGTTGCTTGGCCACACGTGTGTTGAAATCAGCATTGTTACGAGCAACATCATGCAGCCTGGAGTTTCTTGCTGTCAGGCGAGATGCGAGCTTAAGGCGAAATTAATGAGGAATTGCAAATCTTAGCATGAAATGTGGCATGATCTTGCGCTCATCGAGCGGCAGAAGAATTATTAAGAAGCTGCCTTGGCTCTTTGCCAACCATAATTGCCCGTCGTTCTTTTTTTTTCTCTCTTTGTGTCTTTTTAATCACCGCAGCCGATTGTCTCACGTCCGCCATTCACTCCGTGACGACTCCACCTTTTGTCTTTTTGCCCCCCAACCATCAATTAAAAAAAAAAAAAAACATAACTCTCCTTTCCACCTTCAGCGCAATCCCGAGCTGCCACACGGTCAGCCAGAGCCAAGCCTTTTCACACCCCAACCCCCCCCCCCCCTCCCCCTGACAACACAAGGGCGTCTAAATTGGTCTTGCTTCTCTCCGCCAAGGAGCTTATGTTCACAACACAGTGCTGTAGAAATAATTTAGGACAGTCAGCCAATAATAAAACAGCGTCTAACGTGACGCAAAGCGACACAACGCTCACACATACATACCATTCAGTGTAATATCATACACAGCCAATGATTTCTGCATGTAGCTATTTTTAGAAGCCCACTACTCTTCATTGAGCATCCAACGTATTCATGGGCGAGTCTCAAGGAGGACATTTTTTTTTGTAGCCACACAGACAATCACGACAGCACGTCTGCAAACCTGAGCCGGTTTCTAATTTTAGCTCATTTCTAATGCCGTGTTTACGGCACAAGCACAAATGCATCTTCAAATTGAAATAATAAGAAACAAAATGGATGCTCGAAAGATCACGTTCATTATTGGCATCACGGAATGAGAATTTGCTATTTGTTCTATGAAATTGCATTCTCTAAATTTCATCGCGTTTCTCTTGGATGCGCTGCTTCCGGGATCTTGGATGTTTTCGTCCAATTAGATTTCAGCCTCTTTGTGTTGCCGTGTAAATCTAATCCGCTCCGAGCCTTCAGAGTCCGTAGTCACTCAAACCGGGACGGTTTCTGTAACTGCCCATATTTCTAATTCATCATAAGCACCGGCTCTCGATGACATCGGCATTTGATGACATCACCATCGCGTCTTTGCTCGCTGCTCATTGTCCACACTCACTCCGACACACTTTAAGGTTGGCGAATTTTGTCAAGGGCGCAGCCGGGATGTTCCGAGGTCCAATAAATGAGAGGGCATGTCAAGCTACGTGGGGACGTATTAAATGCTTGATGTGTTTTTGCGGCACCTAAAATCACCGGTCTATTTTTACGCAGCTTTTCCGAAGGGCGTGATTGACATGTTGCCAATTTTTACACACAAGCCGCCGTTGTCGTCATGGTCACCAAGGGCGAGCGGTAAAGTCATCTCGCACTTAACGCATAAGCATCATTTCAACATATCCCGGCATACACACACGTATCTAAGGAGATACCTGAGGAGCCATGCGACATCGTCATGGTAACAGGCTGAAGCACCGGCTCACGGCCTTCTAATCAATTAGATCCAAATGGGTCTGGGGCAAAACAATTGCCGGCAGAGAATCACAGAGGCCGCAAGGAGGATGAAAACACTTGAACCAAAACACACGTCTTACATGGGATAGGAAACATGAGACGGGGTTTAACGATTTTCAGAATAGTTTGAATTGAGATTGTTCGGGCAGATGTTACGATTGCAATTTATATTCTTCAAATATTCACTTGACACAGTAACATTTACAAAAAGGGGACAGGGAATGACATCACAAAGGGGACAGGAAATGACATCATCATCATCATCATCGTTTTAAAGTCCGCTTTCCAGGCGCCGCTGGGTTGGACTGGGTTCTCGATATGGCCGTCTCTAGCCATACTGAGAATTTTTGGAGCAAAACTTTTTACAGCCGGATGCCCTTCCTGACGCTAACCCAAAGGGAAATTGATTTTCTGTCGGGGTTGACTCCCTTAGCCCATTCCTGTCCCGAGGAGCCCACTGGGCAGTGGTACTATTTAACCCATAGTTGGGGGCTGGTTCGTGGGCACCAGGGCGTGTCCACACACCGGTGGGCCTGCGTGCCGCACGTCTAGGGGCCAAACCTCCTCCGAGTCCCTTGTAGTTTAGCCTGGGTCCGTGTTGTACCCAGTTACCATGTGTCGCCGCGTGGAGGCACTACATAGGGCTTGCTGTTAGAGAGGCTATGTACTGGCAGGGAGAGACTTACGCACTCGGCTCTCCCGTTCGCATACTGCTAGCCAGCGGTGAGGGTTGACAGTGAGAAGTGACATGCACTGGACACTCCACCAACACACTAGACGCATCACAACAACCCGACTTGATGTTATGAAGTCAGACACACCAAATGACATCATCAGCATAAAAACATTTACCTATCAAAACATTAGCATCAAGCTATCACTTGAATAGTGCAAGGATACGATATTCGGTTCCTTAAAAGCATTTACATTCACGAAATACTTTTTTTTTTAACCAGAAAAGTTTTCAAATAGTGTACAAATGTAAATGTTCATTGTACTGTACTGAAATGAAAGACTAAATAAAAAAAAAAAGCGACTTAACTGCTTAAAATAGTGATTGAGGGTCTAAAATGTAAATATCATAATGTAAGTATGTTTAAAGATAGATATTGACTTTTCCTTTGCTCACAAAATGAAAAAAATATATATTTTAGTTTGAGTTATTTCATTAAGCTTTGCTGAACTAACAACCTTGCTCTCCGTGACAGTTATCTTGACATCTCGAAACAAATCTTTAAATTCACTTGACAGGGTCTTTAATAAAGTGGATAGTAAACAACGCCTAAAATATGGATCTGAAAAAGGAGAAGCAGGACAGGAAGCGGAGACATTTGAGAGCATTGATATTTGGCAAGCTAAGCTAAGGCTAATAAGGGAACCAATTGGGACTCATCTGTCAGAGCGCCAAAGTGGCTCCATCCTGCGGGAGCTCATTAGCCAAGAATTCAGCCTGGAATAAATGGCGCGTTACGTCCCTTAGCTTACTCTTCACGCCGCTTCTCTCGTCATGTCTTCATCACTTGTGATGGGAAGCCAACCGTGGAGCTTCCAAAAGAATTTCAATCCCACAACGTGACACCTACTTTCCACAACCCATGGATATCGAGCCAGGAAAAGATCCCAAACTGGCCGTCCTCTAAAGCGCCTCACTTTATCAGCAACTCAGAGTGTCCAAGATGGTGGTGGGGTGAGAGAGAGAGGGGGGGGGGGGGGGGGCGCACCATCTGCTACTTCTTCCCAATTTTCATGACAGCCAGCTCAGACTTTTGCTTGAAAAACAGAGACTAAACTATCCACGGAGGCTACGATGCTATTCGGCTTCCTGGAGGAACCCTGAAAGTCAGAAGAACCTCAACGGGATGTGCCCTCTGAGCCACATCACATGATCCTGGCAGACTAAAAACTATGCTGACGCCATGCCAAGGGTTCGAGCGGTGACATGAAAAGTTCAAGCGAATGAAAAGAGCAGCTGTACGAGCCTTATGAATGCACAACTCTATTATTCATCATTTGGCTGAGAGAAGCTTCAGATATCAGGAAGCTAGCACATCTCAGTGAATTTTTCATGTATATTTTCACATATGCCACACGTGTATAGAGTCTTTGTTTGTGCTCAGCTAATACGGGTGAGAAGAGACTTTAATCCCGACATACCACAGAGGCTTGGTACAAGATCTTCGTCTGACTCCCGGAAGACTACAAAGGAGACGACATCGGAATGAGGTGGGCTCAGCGAGGAGCGAGTGCGGATCAGAGAACGAGTCGCCTCTTTGAGATGCACGTTACTGCTGCCATGTGGCTCGGCGGCACAAGATGGAACATTTTGCTGAAGGGAATTTGGAATGGATTAAATTACCAGGGCTGAAGCCAAGTACAGGAGTCCAAGTCAAGTCAAGGTCATAGTCCAAGTCTAGTCGGAGTCCACAAAGTTCAGAGTCCGAGTGAAGTCCAAATCACAAAGGTCCGAGTCCAAGTCAGTGTACACAAAGGTTTGAGTCCAAGTCAAGTTAGAGTCTCAAAGGTGTGAATCCAGGTCAAGTCCAAGTCCAAATTAAGTCCGAGTTCACAAAGGTCCGACTCTTAGTGAAGTCTGAATCACAAAGGTCCGAGTCCAAGTCAGGTCAGTGTCCGCAAAGGTTTGAGTCCAAGTCAAGTCCGAGTCTCAAAGGTGTGAATCCAGGTCAAGTCCGAGTCACAAAGGTCCAAGTTAAGTCAGAGTCCGCAAAGGTCTGAGTCCAAGTCAAGTCAGAGGCCACAAAGGTCTGACTCCAAGTCAAGTCCAAGTCCTAAAGGTCAGAACCGAGGAACTGATCTGCAAAGTCCACAAAGGTCTGAGTCCAAATCAAGTCAGAGGCCACAAAGGTCCGAGTCCAAGTCACGTCCGAGTCACAAAGGTCAGAGCCTAGGAACTGATCTGCAAAACCGTTACTTGACCCATGAAAATGTTCAAGGGTGTACGCCTTTTTGCCTTTCAGACACTCTTCCAGTCTCTGTTGAGTGGCAACTTCACTTATCTAACAACCTGTTTGAAGGCAAGGTACTGGTGAGCCATTTTTAGGTGCTGCCAAGGTCGTTGAACCAGGGATCAAACCCCTGTTGTTAAATTTGACATCCAGCAGCTTGTTAGAGGACAAGTACTGAGCTCACCTGTAAAGGCTCCATTAAATTATAGTCTCGTCTTAAAACTTCACCCCAAAGCTGAATATCGCTGACTTTTTGTGAGTATCGTATTATATTTATTTTACATTCAAGGGATTGCTGGCTTTCCAGGACTGAGCAGCAACTGAAAAGCAGGACTCCACTGCCATCAATCACCCGTCCAACACTTGACCTATCACGGCTGGATGGAGACTCGCATTTCTCGCCGTGACAATGTCGTGATGCCACAAGATGACAACACAGCCAGTACGCCGCACATGGCGTTGACGTGAGGGTTACGAAAGGTGACGTTTTGTGTTCCGCAAAAGATTAACTAGCCTTGCCCTGTCAACCTTTATGTCAACTCCTTGGGAAGTCACACAGAAAGACGAGAGCGTTCTCCACACTTCGACGTTTTATTTACCTCCACCATGATCGTGAGTGTGTTTCTGCTTTTCTTGTTGAATGTTTAAATCTCATCAAGATTTTTTTTTTTTTTTTTACAGTCTCACTTCTATACAAAATGGCTTGCTAGATTTGAATTTGCAATTTACGTCGCGTGGCCCAAATTTAAAGCTTCTAATGACCTTGTTTCGAATGACTGACTTCTGCCACCTGATGGTTCGGAGGGGAATTACATGGCAGTCTCAACAGCAAAGTGAGCTGAGACGTGTAACACGAAGGGCCAGCATGTGGCCATTACTGTCAGGTTTCTACTTGGCAACCCGACACTTTAATTTGCGGAGAGAGCGACAAGTGCATTTTTTACACGACTGATCACTGTTATACAATTGAAATCAAGTAGCGTCAAGTTTCCAGGCAATGAGAAAGCAGAGGTGTGTACAGCGGAGCGTTACGCCGCTTCCTCCGCAAATCAATTAGCGGCAAAGGTCACAGCGGGAGCTCAGACAAAAAGTGCTAATTGGGCAGCGATGAAAAGAGCTCCTTGCCGCCCGAAATAGCCACAAAATCATTTCGACGGGCTTCCGTCTGGCCACAAAGGAGATGGAGGGGAGGTAGAGTTTCGAATAGTCTGCTTCTCCTCAAGTGCGGTTCCGCCCATCTGATAGCTAGCGATGCCTGCTGGCTTTCATTGCGTTACAATGTCCCCTGGGTTTTGCCTCGTTATCGGACGTGTGAATGTAAACATAGGCGGAGGAAAGATGGATTAATGCACCAGTGGGGTTTTTTTTTTGTGCCTGATCCAGAGCAAAGCAAAAACAAAAACGTGCGCGGCTGTTGCTGTGTGAGGGGACTTTGTATGGCTAAAAAATTATTTGCGTACCAAAGTACGGACTGAAACGAATGTTTACGTTTCTTATGTTTCTTTGCGAGTGAATATGATTTCGGGATTGCGTTGTACTGATGTTGGTAGCAACACCGCGATGGTAAAAATACTGATAATGAAAGCCAAAATTTAGAGAAGGTAAGTCAAGCTAGCCATCATGCCACCACGCGGTCGCTACAAGAGCCTAGCTTAGTTTACCAAGCCTACTGCATTGGTGCCAATATATTATTTGGTTAGCTTTTATTTTGTAGCATTTTATATTTCTCTGGGCAAGATCAAAATCGTTTAGTTCCTTTGTCATACATTGCCTCAAAATTATCGATATTTCCATCAAGGGTATCAATATTTCATTATCAATCTGCATTTCATACTGGTCAGCGTCAATCAATTTGCTTTTGTCACATTATGAGATAAATAATATTGTGAACGGTTCCAAATGATGTTTTATTCTGTTATACAGCATTTATTTATTTATTGTTCAGCATTGACAGCTTCTAGAGTTGCAACATAATACAGGTGGTACCAAGTACCAAATGCTCTGCCCGCCACTGATTTTAAATCGTTGGGTTATCAAATTGAGTGTTCCTATATCAAGTTTGACAACCAAATCAAAGCTTGATCACAACCAATCTTTAGTTTTCAAAGTAAGATAGCAACACTATACTTACAATCACGATAATTAAGATTTCCCTAGCATGCAAATGGGTGCTTTGCGTGTACATTACGTTGAAATACAAAAGCACACTGCTTGTTGCCTGATCTGTCGGCGCAGCCCTCGAGGAGCGCTCCCCGCAAAGCGAAACGAACTTTATTTTGAAAAGCCACCGCACTTCCGCTTTTATTTTGTACGAGCTGACGTTTCTCTCAGCGGCTGCCAGAGCTCCGTCGGCTCGCAGAGGCAGCAGGATGCGGCGGGGTGCAGCCCAGCGAGCGCCGACCGTCTTCCCGTCCCGCGACCACCCTGATGGGCGTTTTTGTCGTGCTCTTGTCGCCCTCGACGCTCGGATCTAACCGGAAGCGGCGAAATGAAGCGGATGAATGTGAGCACCAAGACCGTTATTGAGCCTGTCTCCAGCATCACTTGTCGTCCCTGGATGCGACGCCTCGCTGCTTTTAGTTGTCCCTTTTCGGGGGATTTCATGTTGAGTTGAACCGACAACTTTTCCTCCCTCTTTTTTTTTTCCTACACAAACATTGCCGGATTGAGCAACTCTTGGACAACCGGCGACTTGTCTGCACCTGTTCCCGGCGGAATAAGCACCCACGGTGGTTATTCGCCTTTGCAAGCATCCTCTCTAGGGTGTGCGAAAACGGCCGATGCTTGCCTTGTTCGTCCCTTTCAGTTGTGTCGTTTCGCAGCATTTTTATTTTTATTTTTTTTGTGGTCAATGCATGCGTCCATGGATGTGCACACGCGTTACGCATGCACCGTGGCGATATCTTAATTTCTCATTATCCCACCCATGCCTCATTAAAACGTCTCGTTTGCATGTAATTCTCCCACTGCCATCTCCACGTCGATTTGATTTTTTTTTTTTTTCTTAAAGTTAGTTCATCGGATTAGCCAGGCATGTCGCGCACTAAAACACGCGCGTGTGTGTTTGTGCGCAGCCACGCTGGAAGTCGCCCCTCATGTGGCCGTCGGGAGTGGGCAGCCGGCAGCCTTGCCCGCGGGAGTCGGCGCTGCGCAGGGCGGCCATCAGCGGCAACGTCCTGGCCCTGCCGCCGCACCACGTTCCCAGCGGCCGCAGCGTGCGTGTCTTCATCTGCGCCAACCCTGACGGTAGCTATCAGCCCTTTTGAAACTGGTGACCTCAGCTCGGAGCAGTCTAAGCACCTCAGTGGCTACCAATTCATAGCTAGACCTTCCGACTATAATTCTTAACATCATAAGCAGCAACATCAATATTAGATTCTGAAAACCGAAAGTAACCTAGATTGGGTGAAATATCTAACCCAGCACTGGATCCAAAATGGGCTCAGTGCTGGGTTATTTATTTATATCCAGCACATTGGGTTCCGGATTTGACCCTCGCCCAGCACGTTGGTTAAAAAAATTAATCCAAAAGGGGTATAAACTACACACACTGATGAATTGAAGAAACCAAGAAACGGGTTACCAAGTTATCAGTATGGCTGTGGTTACAAAGAGTACTCATCTTTGGCTTTACACAAACAGTATTTTGAAGCCGATCACCAATCAGCAAGTTAAAAACAAAATGATAGCTGATCACCGATCTATACTGTCCATTTGTACAGTACAGTATTCACAGCGGCCCGAGAATATGCAAAATATGCCCACTAAAATGCAGTGGGGTCAAAAAAGTGAAATTCACCAAAAAACACTGATAATTATTCAATATGTGGAAAATGTGAGGGGTGTGGTGTTCTGCCCCCCCCCCCAAAAAAACCCCACGTGATTTAAAAATAATGGAGAAAAATATTCGACCGTAATTGCTTGAATTATTTCCGAAGCCATCTCAGAACAACCCTGGAGTGAACAAGATAGTATTTGCTATCGATCCAATCCAGCCGATCACATCTATGTAAAATCTACAAATTTTCTTCTGAAACGAAAATGCAATGTTATCAAACCAGACCAAAAACCATTTCCTGAAATCCGATTGGCCCAAAACAAACAACAACACAAACTGGAAGGTATCACAGCCAAGAGATGAAATCCAATTGACAGCTCACCATTTGCTACATGCTACACAGAGGGCATCAAATCAGAACGCCGAAAGAGTTCAAACGAGCCTCTTGTTAATATCAAGAACAAGGCGTTCAATTTCCACATTACGTTTTTAGCACTCAACAGCTGCTAGCACAGATGTTAGCCAGACTGACATTGGCTCCAGCGCTCACTAACAAATGCGGTCGTAGGAGCAAAGGGGGAGTTCCCCCGTCCGCTTTACTACACATACAGCAAGCGGTGTTCCAATCGCCTCAACTCAACAGGCGAGCGCAGCAGATCGGCTCCAGAGTCGCTATACGGGACTCTGGAGACGCAGCAAACATCTGTCTGGCCTTCACGGATGGCCGGTCCGCGCCTCCTCGCTCCGCCTTCGGCATCCTCTCCGGGCAATCTTCTATTGATTTGCTCACTGGCTTTGTGTTTGCATCACTGCAGAGCCTCCAAACTGGAGGATAGTGACGCTTTGGATGCTTGGATTTGAAAAGCTTGCGCAATATGATTTGACAACACGGTGTAAATTACAGCGATGACGTTTATTGGTATTTTGACGTTTCCGAAAAATGTTGATTGTATCGTTAAAGAGCTTTCAATACGGAATTTAAAGCATTAATAAAAGTATGGGGCCAAGCACGGACCCTTGAGGCACACCAGACCTGAATGCAATTATTTCTGAATTTGAATTTCCAAGCGCAAAAAAAACATCGAAAACCTGACTTGGCTCTTAAAATGTCTTGACCAGTTTAATGAACTGGAGCTGTCGTTACTTTGATTTACGAGTCCCCCCTGAATTAATCGTTTCTCAAGTTGTCCATTTTTTGTCACTTTATGCTGCAAGCTGACTCGTCAAGCTGACTAACCTGTCACTTCACAAAGCTCGTTTTTGTCTCGCATCATTGCCGTGCTTTGAATTTCAAGCGCGCCGTACATCAGGTGACCATAACTCATCCTCAGACAGTTTAATCTGAAAGCTTTCAAACACCCAATGATGAAGATGTTTATGATTCCTCGCAGTGTAGCTGTGATGGAACGAGATGCGCCGCTGCAGCCACTTACTGCACATTATCGGCGAGCTTCAATGTGACATTTCGCCGGCCAGCTGTGGGCAGATGCATGTCCGGACCGAGCCCCGAGCTTTGCTAAAGATAGACGAGCGAAAAATACGTCAGACTAAATTTGCCGGCTTGGCCCCCCTCGTTCTACGAGGGGGCGTTCCGTGCAGGTCTCCCTGTCGGCCATGTTTTGTTTGAACTGTCCATCTGCGCCCTCCAGGGAAAGAGACCGGGGCTTGTCTAAATCGATTACGGCGAGCGTTTGGAGAGGCGGAAAAACAGAGAGGGGAAAAAAGTGGGACACAACAACAAGGCGTTCGCTCTCACTGTGGGACATTTCAATTCAACCTTTCCGACATGATCGGAGCCTGGTGGCAGCTAGCCTAGCTTAGCATTTTGGCACATTAGCCCACATTTTGCACACAGAGCGCAGGAAGAAAAAAAAAAAAGTGGGACACAATGTCAAACATTGTCTGAGGACATATTTAAGTCACCAGCGGTTACAATCAGGTCACGCTGTATTTAATGTTGTCTGAGAGCTAGAGACGTTGCTCTGCTTACGGATGGATTGCACAGTGACTAGCAGCGAATGATCTCGGCTGTTTTCACACCCACAACGGCGCAGACAGCCCCTTTATTCAATGCCAGACGTCTTTCAAGGCTCACAAATTATTGACGACGTAAATACAAAAACTGCCTTTATTCTTTCGTTACAAAAAAAAGATTGATTCTACCTTGATCAATATTTTAGTAATCGGCCTTCGAAAAGATCATAAATGGGTTAGTTTCACCCTAATTCAATATTTAGGACCGAAAAATACGTTTTTTTGTGAAATGATACATTTTAAGCACAACAGTGACTTGTCTTAGTGATGCCTCAAACATCTGATTTCTTCAAAATGTGCTTTTGACAGCAAAATTGTATTTACAAATATCATCAGAGTAACAATTTTACAAAATAAACAAACTATTTGCAGTGCACACGATTTAGTAGTCGTAGTATTTAGTAATGAGCGTGTGTGTGTCCATGAAGAGTATACAGTATATTATGTCATCGCTTTTACTTCTAAATTTAAAGCATCTCGGTCAATGATCATTGTCACGATTGTCGTCGTCGGTGTGAAACACTGAATGCACTGGTTTGCGCTTGTCACCGAATTATCAACACCCATTTTGACAGCAAATTTACATTGCAGTGGATTTGCGGCGGTCACAAAAATAGAACCCTCTATCTTCCCCTTTGCTTTCAGACACAGAAGCAGAAAGGAACGCGCTGAAAGAGCACGTCTACCCCAAACTACGCGACTTCTGCAGGGAGAATTACGGCATTGAATTCCAGGTTAGTCGCATTTGCCGGGATTTGACAGATTGCACGTGAAGCGCTCGGGACCTTAAAGGACCCCCGACGTCGGAGGACAGAAGGCCGGCAGAGATAAGGCGTCTGGCACGAACGTCGGCGCGGTGACGTGAGGGCTTTTCCGTGTTGTCATCGGCCTCCCTCCGCGGTACATCTGCATTGCAAATCCACATCGACGCGCACGGCGAGATTGCTATCGGAGTTAGTCGGACAAATCCGGGAGAGCCCTCGAGCCAGCGGGAGATTTGGCCTTCAGATAATTCTTGGAAAAGCGAGGAGCGATTTGTTCATCTCGATTTTATGCAGGATTGCAATTCCGGCTCGTGTTAGAACCTCCTATAGGTCATTTTGGAGCTTAATTAAGAGTCGCACGTCTGCATTCAAAGAATTGTCTTTTTTTCAAATCAGTTTGGCTGCAATTTGTTCACAATAACACCCTCAAACAATTCAACAGTCTGTTTTTCCGCGGGGATGTGTGGACAGGATTTAACACTCGCGCCCGAGGACGCATGTTTAGCAGGAAACAGCACGGAAAAGTCACACGTGTCACTCGGCATGACATCGCGAGATGGTCAGAGTTGCGAGCGTGCGTGACGTCGAGGCGCGCCGTGACGGCTGGGGAAGCAAAATGTGCAAAGACACTTTTTGGCTCGACAATGTGCGGCTATGTGCACGTCTGGTGATTCAGCTTGCTGTCATGACGCATGAGCGTGAAATGATTTATGCAGAAAAGCCGCGAGTACTCACAACCCCCACCCCCACCTCACCCGTGTCACGTTGGCGCCTCGGTGGGGACCGGTTTACTAGAGCTGGATTATGAATCATTGTCGCGGCGGGAGTCAAATTGCCGGTCATCTTTTTTCGCTTTGATTTCATATTCACGTGCCACGGCGACAACATGTGCACGCGCACAATCCGCAATTCAGTCTCCTCCCGGCGGCACACACTGACACACATATGCCGGGGCTGATGAAATCCCAGTCTCGTCGCTCCCTCGCCACTTGACTCACTTTTACTCCCGGAAATTCATTGCTTTGTGTGGACGGAGCGGGATGAGGAAGACTGAGAGGATGGGGAGGCCAAAAGGTGGGCACGGCGATCCGCCGTGAGGGCAAAAGGCTGCGTCCCGGTTGCCATGCAGAGGCGGCAGTAGCGTGCAAAGGTGGGGGGGGGGCACGGGGCGCTGGACCCATTTATAACTCCCAAACTAAGCCACTAAGAAGTCCCGGAAATGCATTTTGCTTTCTTCTACTTGATTTGTTGGCAAATGGAGGCCTCTCTGCAATTTGTGAAAAATAGTGACTGGATTTCTATCTCAAAAAGGAGCTTATGAGATCTCAAACATGGCAACATTTTTTTTTTTTTTGCCTGGAATTTTGTTTTATACTCGCAGACGGGGATTTCTGCCTCACGGCCGATTTCGTGACCTTTCTTCTCGGGGCTTCATGGGCATTATCCCGATGTTTAACAGTCTAACAATCAATACACTGGGGGGGTGGAAAAAAAAAAAAAAGAAAACTTTTTCTACATTTGACCTGCCGGAGGCAAACTCCTTCAAGGGCGTTAAAAAGCCGCTTAGCAGAAGCTGCTTCGGCTTTTACGCAAAGCAAACTGCAGTTGAGGGCAGGAGTGGGAGAGTGCTATCAATCGGAGAGGATTGGCAAATTGGCATGAAGGAAAAAAAAAAAGAGATGGGGGGGTGCCAAATCCTGTCTCACCCTCTCCATTTAAAAAAAAAACACTTCAGATAAATTTCCTCTTAGCCTCGTTTATGCTTCCTTGCTTAACTTGGATTGCTGCCTGGCTTCTGAACTGCCCATTTTTGCCTCCATCCATCCATCCATCCATTCCTCTGTCCCGCAATGAAGAGCAACGATCACGGCGCAAATTTAATCAGCGTATTCTCTCGCCCTCCCTCGCTCGCTCGCACACACACGCACGCTCGCCGAATAGATACGACTATTAATTTAGCTCCTGATTACAACGCGGCCTCGCAGTCACCTGCTAGAACCCGGCGGACACCCGTCATAAACTCGTTCCAGTTCCTTCCCCCGGCCGCGGCTCGTCGGCACGCCGCCCATCGCGGGAACTAGATAAGTGACACTGATACGCCGTGACTGATGTGGCAAGCTGTGAGCTTCCTCCAGATCGATCTGTAATCTGCTCGGGGCTGCCGCGGCGTCGGAGACGAGCCCGCTTGGCAATCTATCAATTATCGACTGATTTTTTTTTTTTTTTTTGGGGGGGGTGGCTCAGGTGGTGGACCTCTACTGGGGCGTGGATCCGGAGGAATGGGACAGTCCGGAGCTGCAGCGACTCAGGATGAAGCTCCTGGAGGAATGTCTGAAGACGTCAGCGGGACCGTGCTTCGTTGTGAGTAGCGCGAGCGAAAAAAAATGACACTTTTCCTAAGACAAACGAGTCGTGCAATTTTAGGGTCCGGGAAAGGGCCAAAGGGGGGCGGGGGGGGGGGGGGGGAGAAGGGCAGAGATGACAGGTAGAGTAATGGATGCTGAATTATTCAAATAGAACAGATCTTTTTCTGGAGGTGAGATGGAGAGGTGATGCATTATGGGTAGGACAGTATCCTAGCACTCTTGAAAACATAATCTCCCTCCTCTAAGTGAGTTTTGTTTCTATTTGGAGACTTTAATTGCGTCATGACATTCAATTGCACAATGTCATGAGATGCTCCCAACATGGTTACTTAATTCAAATGTGTGCGTATATATATATATATATGTGTACACACACACACACACACACACACACACACACACACACACACACACACACACACACACACACACACACACACACACACACACACACACACACACACACACACACACACACACACACACACACACACACACACACACACACACACACACACACACACACACACACACACACACACACACACACACACACACACACACACACACACACACACACACACACACACACACACACACACACACACACACACACACACACACACACACACACACACACACACACACGCTCACGCGCAGAGATGTATTGAGCTATACATTTCCAATCGTCTTTTATTCAAGAGCTGCATAACCGTTGCGCTAACGGTTGCCGTACGGTAGACAATCACGGATTTCCCAGCTAACCTCGGTGGTATCGAACAAGTTAATAGCCTCATAATTCTCAAAAAGGTCTCCGTGATAAAGACTCTTTTGTCCTCGTGCGCTTCAAAGCCACGACGAACGGCGACGACACTGCAGGTAATGCAAGCCGAGCGGCGTCAGGCTAAATGGCGATTTGAAAAGAAGCGCCGCCGTCTCGACGTTCGCGCTCAAGCCGCGCCGATTTCGGTCACGTCGGTAGCCCGCAATTTCGACACCTTCACCATGACTGACCCTGAACATCGGCAAACCGCAGTCGAGGTGACCGCAAGCACATAACGCAAAATAGAGGATATAAAAAGTCTACACACCCCTGCTCAAATACCAGCTTTTGTGGTATAGTTATCTTGAGCTTGTTTTTTTTTTATATATAGTAGAAAATCCGTGAATATGTAAATCATGTCTTGATTATCTGTTTGATAAATGAATGATACGGAATCCTGAGAAGGTTCCTCAATTGAAATTACAAAGTGCATGTGAGGCTTTAGTCGTGCTCCATGAGCTGGACATCAAGGCTCCCCTCTCAGGCACGTGACACACCTGGACGAGGGGGGGGGTTGTCTAATCTGTCAATACAGAAGGTTTCCATGGTGATTGCAAGGGTTGGCATGGTGATGGGAAGCATGACAATGAGCCACAACTGTCTTTTCTTCTTCTTCTCGCTTCTTCAGCCCCCCAAAGGTCTCAAATTCCCCAGTGTAAAAATAAAATGCTCGATAAACGCCTCAAGGACGCGTCTCAGCTTCACCGCTTCCACTTTCTGCTCTTTCTCCCACCTATCAGTGAAAGAAGATCATAGGGGATAAAGTAACGTTGATTTTTTTTTTAGCTTTCTGCTCCCCCCCCCCTATTATGTTAGCATGATGTAAGGCTAACATGATCGCCTTGTCCCGGAAGCTTGAGCGGGCTGTCGTTATTGCGCATCAGTCGAAACTCAAGACCGTGTACCAGATCAATAAAGACGATTTTGCTGATTGATGGGACAAGCCATTGTTTTTTTAACTGCTTTCACCTGAAGGCTCATAAAGAAGACTGTAAGTGGACAATTAAAAAAATCCTGCCCGTTTGTCTCATCTTTAGCCTTTTTCAACTCTGGATTAATTCCTTTGAAACGACACGGACGCATGTCAATATCACAGAGGAGGGCTGCGGAAAATCGAACTTTTTGCTCGGATCTGCTGCCGCCGCTATCGCCAAGGCAACCAGCCGACCAGCATAGTTTTCCAGTTCCTTGACTCGGAGTGTCGAGGCTAGAAATGTGGCGCTACACAGGGATGTAAAGATCAACCGATCGTGTCGTGGAAGGCTTCGTTTCAGGTTGTCCTTGAAGGTGTCGGATGAAGCATGGAGGGGAATCATTTAAGCGGATCCCCCACTAAGCTGCCACTCAAAAGGATGCACCGACCGGTGTTAAGTGGTGAAATATTCCATTTGCTGATGACACAAAGAGATCGTGAGGAGATGTTGTGTAATGATGATGAAGACGGAGGTGGTGATTCTGATTAGAATAACTAATGGGCCCACACAAATTTTCCTCACAAAGGAGACCAAGAGCTATCTTTCCTACACATGACCTACATCTGTCATGCTCGGAACCGAACTGACTGTTTGCCTTGCTGACCCTTCTTGCTGTCCTTTTGTCGCCCTTCAGGGTTTGGTCGGAGAGAAGTACGGCAGCATCCGAGTCCCAGGGGAGGTGGAATCGGCAGAGTTTGAGATGATCTTGGATGCCGCGGTGGAGGCCGGGCTGGACACACACATCTTGGACGAGTGGTACTGCAGGGATGAAAACTCTGTGCCACCCGCATACTACCTCAAACCCAAAGCCCAAATGCTTAAGAAGTACCAGAACTCGGTGAGTGCATCTATGGACGAAGTTCATAAAAGAAATGCTTCTCGTTCGCTGACCGCAGAACACAAAACGTGCACTTCATTTAGTATCAGATTCATAATTCTGCATGTGACGCAAGGCTGAAGGATGAAATCAATCTGTCCTTTCTCCTTGCCTGCGATCCAACTTAGATGGAGTCCAGCAGTGCAGCCAAAACCAAGAATGACAAGGCCTGGAGGAAAGTGTCGGAGGAGATCAAGCGTATCTTCCGGACTGCGGTTCTGCAGCTTCAAGAAAAGGGGACAATGCCGAGCGCTCAGGCCAAAAAATTCCTTTGCTCTGGTTAGTTTCAGGTTTGATGATTTCCAATTTTGTTTCAAAACGTAGCTTAATCCTAATTGTGAATCATTGTTCTCCGTGGAGACTCATGTGCCATCTCCTAGAACTTTTCCTTCCAAAGATGATTTATTTTCATCTAATTAGGAAGCAACTGTGGGAAGAAAACTACACAGGAGACACTGGCAGCATTTCAGTCAGCGGGCTCTTTTGCACTTTGTTCACTGATATCATCTCTGGCTCTTCTTAAATGAGGCTCAAGGGATCAATGTAATCGCTGGCAAAAATGGTTACTAAAGCTTTGCAGATTATCTCCTGAAAGAACTCTGTTAGACACGTCGGACGATCTCGGGTGGTATACTTAAGCTGCATCTTAAGCGGTTCGTAACTGGCGGTTTTAGGAAATACTCGTTTTAGTTTCGGTTATTCGCACGCGGTATGTCTAAGTGGAATAAGTTTTTTTTGTCGTTTTCTCATTTCAGCCTTGGAAGACGAATTAGACTTTGCCCTCGGAAAACAAACTCCCGCCTTTCTCAGGAAATGCGTTTGCTACATTCGCAAGATTTCAAACTTTGACCGCTTCGCAAAACTCCCGGAGATGACCCGCTACATGGACATCGTGATGAGCGGCGACCGCATCATGCGGAACCAGGAAGCGTACGAGCGCTTGCTGAAGGTGCGCGACGAGTTCATACCAACCGTGGTGGCCGCCTCCAACCTCCGCGTTTACTCCTCGGTCACGCACTGCGACATGAAGCTAGGCTACTCCCAGGAAGTGGAGAGTCACTATGTGGAGGGACTATGTAAACAGTTCTACGAGGACATGGTGGATATAATTCAGGCCACGGTCCAGCAGAACTTTGACACAGAGACCGACCCGCTATATGATGAGATTCTCCAGCACCTGTCCCTGTGTAAAGCCTACGCAGCGCTGCACGAGTACCAGACCGAGTCCTTGGATTACGTGCAGGAGTACCTTTTGCCATCCAAGGGGAGTAGGATGAGCCCGCTGGTTGTGCACGGGGGACCCTGCACAGGAAAGACACTGCTACTTGCTGAAGTTGCCAAACAGGTGAGACATTTTCAGTGTCATTTGGTGCTCGGGAATGTTAAATATCTTTCAAAACTGTCTTTCAGGCCTACACGTGGCTGCAGAAAGAGACGGGCCCGGAAACGGACCCCGTGGTTATTGTCCGTTTCATTGGCTCGAGTCAACCCTCCACAGATTTGCGCACCCTTCTCCAGAGCATCTGTGAACAGATTGCAATAAACTACCGCTGCTTGATTCACTTTATGCCTACCAAAATCCAGGAAATGAGGGAGCTCCTCGTCAACCTGCTCGGAGAATCGTCCTTTCACAGGCCCTTGGTCATCATCCTGGATGCCCTGGAGCAGCTGTCCGATGCCGATGAAGCTCGCAAGCTGTGGTGGCTCCCCGTACAACTCCCTCGGACAGTCCGCATTGTGGTCTCAACGTTGCCCAATAAACACGGAATCCTGCAGAAGCTCCGACATGCCATCCATGACGAGGACAATTACGTGGAGTTGATACAGAGGGACCGCAAGGTCTGCAGCCAGACGCTAAAGCAGCAATTACTCGGCGTAAAAAGAAAGGTCACCTCGGGCCAACAAATCTATGTCAACGAGGCTCTAGCAAAGTGTACGTTGCCGATGTTTGTTAACTTAATCTACAGAGAGGTGGTGCACTGGAGGTCTCACAAAGACGTGGATGAGAAATCCCTGTGCTCTACGGTACACGAAAGCATAGAACAGTTATTCTATTCCGTAGAGAACAAGTTGGGCCAACGATTTGTCGTCCGAGCGTTGGGGTACATCACCATGGCCAAAGCAGGGTTAACTGAGATTGAGCTGGAGGACATTCTTTCCCTGGACAACATAGTCCTCGGAGATGTCATTGTGGTATCGTACCTCAAAAACCCCTTGAGGATTTCTTGCGACTTGGTAGCACGGCTCAAAGAAGAACTGGAAGGTTATCTAGTGGAGCGTCAGGTGCGTAACGTCACCCTGATGGTCTGGGCCAACCGCCATCTGCATCTCATTGCCCAGAAGTTGTACCTGAGCAACGAGGAAGACGTCCATCAAATGCACAGCCTCCTAGCCGAGTACTTCCTGGGGGCGTGGTCAGGGGGCAGGAAGAAGATCTTCACTTACGACAACAATCATTTTACCTCCCAAAATATATCGCACCACAAAAATCCCCACCACCAACAATCCCATGAGAAGACATCATCTGACAAGTACTCATACGACAGACAAACCCCTGAGCAGCCTTGGGTCTTCCAGTGCAACCTTCTGGAGCCCGACATTTTCTTTGTCAACCACAGGAAGATGACAGAGCTGGTGTTCCACCTCACTAGGAGCGGCCGTACGGATGACCTCATGTTTGGCGTCATCATGAACTTTAGCTGGCTGTACACGATGATCAAGATCGGACAGTTTGAGAAGGCTTTAAATGATATCGACTTGGCCTACAGCTACACCCAAGAAAAAGAGCTGAAATTTCTATCCACTACTCTCCGTAGCGTCAAGGTGAAGGTATTGAAAAACCCAGCGTCGCTTTCTGCAGAACTGCAGCAGAGGCTTTTGCCAGTTGTCACCTCCCTGCCCAAACTCAGGCATCTCCTTCTGGAGTGCGACAAGGACGGTCCCAAGTACTGCTCGATTGTGCCTCTTCACTCCTCGATGGACGTCACTTACAGTCCAGAGAGGCTACCTTTGAGCTCAAGTTACATGCATATTGTCGAGATCTTGCCCACTCTAGCACCCAACATAGTCCTTGTGGCCCTTGAAGATGGGTCTGTAAGCACATGGGACGTTGAGAGCAGGCAACTTCTACGGCAGATCGACACAGCCAGATCTGTGGTGCTCGGAATCAGGTTAACCACCGATGAGAAGTATTTAGTCGTGGCCACGACTAAAAACACACTCCTTATCTACGATAATCACAAATCCTGCCTTTTATCAGAAGTCGAAATCAAGGGGTCGAAACATGGCGGCATCGCCGGCGGGGTGGCCTTTATCAACGGCTTTACTTTGTCAACTCACCATGCTTTAGCCTGGCTCGAGGCCAGTAAAGACGTCAACGTCATTGACTTACTTTACGGCTGGCCTCTTTATCAGTTCCATTGCTGGTACGAGGTGACTTGTGTCCAGTGCTCACCGGATGGAATGTATGCCTTCTGCGGACAGTACCTCAACACCGCATCCATCTTCCATCTGGGGAATGGGGACAAGTTGGCCACCGTTACCTCGGAGTTTTCCGGCGGCTTTGTTAAGTCCATCCTCGTCCTCGACACAATCAACCAAATGGTGATGATTGACAATGAGGGGAGTCTGTCGGTATGGAACACCAAAGAAATCACCAACCCACGTCTGATGGAGGATTACGACTGCAGAGGAGATGACAGCGAAGTGGTGAGCATTGAGCTTTCGGAAGACCAGCGCTCAATTCTGCTTTGCAAGGCCACAAGTATTGAGGTGCTCGATACCAAGGTATGGAAAATGGTGGAGAAGTTCAAAGCCAAACGGAGCGAGCGCTTTGTCGCTGCAGTTCTTTCCAAAAACGGACAAAGTATCGTGGCCTCGATGGAGAACACCTCTTCCATTTTTGTGTGGAGGAGGGACAGCGGGCAATGCATGGCGAGCCTGATCGAGATATCGGGGGCCATCGTTAAACTCATCAAATCAGTCCACCATAACTTGCTGCTTTCTGTTGCCAGCAGTGGAGTGCTGTCCGTCTGGGACATTGACATCATCACCGCAATGTCCAATATTGACAAAACAGGCAAGAAGATCCAGACACTGCAGTTGTCTGGCAGAGAGGATTACGTGTTTACCATGGATGGCTCGGAAGCGGTCCACAAGTGGAACTTCGGCACTGGGTTCATAGAAACGGTCTTCAAGCACGAGGGCATCGTCGAGAACTGCGTGCTCACCTCCTCAGGGGATCTAATGGTGACTTCGGATGACAAGTGCAGTCAGTACATCTGGCAAACCAACACCGGGGAGAACATTTTTCGTATCAATGGGCAGAAAATATCCCAGCTGCTAATCACCCACAACGACCAGTTTGTTGTGTCACTCTGTGAACAGAACGCTTCAAGAGTTTGGAGACTAGCAACAGGTCACAAAGTGTGCAACATCTTGGTCACCCTCCAGAATGCTCTGATCACCACAGCCAACACGTTCTTGGTGGGCACCTCCAAAAACAAGCTCCTAGCCGTTAGCTTGTGGTCGGGCAGCGTATCCAAGAAGTTTGTGTGCGACGACGGCATCACCATCGTCAGCTTCAAACTCATTCCCGACTGCCCCGACTGCGTCGTGTTCATCACCTCCACGGAGACGGTCTTCATTTGGAGCGTGGCGGACGAAGCCGTTTGCAGGCGTGTCCAGTTACCCGCCAACTTTCTAAAAAATCTAGAGGACTTCCAGATCTCGCCCAACGGCAAACAAGGAATCGTCTCCAAAGGTGACGAGAATATTAACGTGCTGGACCTACACAGCGGGAAGCTGAGGCTCATCCACGCCGCCGGTATCATCTGGCGTCAGAAGTTATCGCGAGACGGCCGTTACCTCGTCTACGTCTGCTTCCGTAACTGCGACGAGGACGACGACGCCGGCGTGGTGTCCAATCTGATTGTGATGCGACTTGCCGACGGCAAGAGTATCGGCACGTGCTCCTTATACAAGACGCCCACGTTCCTTTCACTCTCTCAGAGAGCCCTGAACATCATCATTGGCTTTGAGGACGGCAGCATCGGCACATATACCGTGGTGGACCGCGTAGACGCCGCCCTCAAGATCAAGATAGCCACATCCAACAGCCGGCAGATCGTCAACAACGCTTCGCAGAAGGTCCGTCCCAAATGCGGCAATCATTCCTTTAAGACCGTCGCCGACTGCATTTGGAGGGAGTCAACGGAGGTTTTCTCCAGGGACAGCCCCATCAACGTGTCTGACTCCGGCGAAGGTGAGTCTACTACGCCTACAAAAAAGACGGAGCTGCTGCAGTGAAAAAAGAAGAGAAGACGTGTGACGGGGTTTACAATCTCTGGAGGGTTGTCGTTGACTCTTGTTTACAGCCACGTGATTCCGCTGCAAATGTCAGGCGTCTGACTATCTTACCCTATCTAGTTCTTGTACCGTTCATTTTACATTCAGACGCTGGGAGAAATAAAATAAGAGGGAAACTAATTGTATGAGATGCGGGTTTGCCATTACGTGTCCTTTTCGCATTTGAAGAACAAATGATTTCAATGTTTTTTTGCGACAGAGCACCGTTGAAGTCGTTCCAGTTATTTTTGCCACTTTTATTGTCCAATTTGTTCGTTTACATCGTGTACATGATGCCATTGTGTTCCACAAAAAGAAAGCATTTCGATTTTTCCTTTCTATCGGACGGTATGTACAAAAAACAAACACGTCTCCTTTTTTGGCTGCTGCAATTTGTGCAACTCTTTAAAAATGTTAAGTTGTGCTTAATGCAATCAAAGTGAGTGCCTGGAATTTCTAAATGTCTTTACGTGCAGACTACAAGATTTACGAAAATGCAGGGAATTTGTAAACACTACAGTACATACACACACACACACACACACACAAAAACAACAACGGGAAGCCGTGGGTTGCGTTACTCTTTGAAACAACAGTTAAAGAAACTTGGCGGGATGTTGACTGTGAATTTGCAGTTCCATCGACGTGCGAGGAACGCCACGAAGGAGCATTCAGTGTAGCATAGCACCATACAAAGTCACGCCTTAATCAGTCTACTTGCTTTGAGTCTTGTGAAGTTCAAGCGTCGGAATAGAAAAAGGACTGCGATTAGTTGCTGGACTGAAACAATTTCGGCCCGTCTGTGCATATGTATTTACCGTAGCGGTTTAGACACAAGGTGGAAGCACTTTATCAGTGGTTTGTGAGAAATACATAGATTTATTCCAATGTGGAGCATTGTGTTACTTTTATTTTAGGTGGTCTAGCATTGTGTGTTGACACAATTTGTAAACAGGATTTGCCTACAGGATGATGAAACGATTATTTCACATGTGCTAGATGCTCTAAGTGTTTGTAGTAGTTGTAGAAGAACAATTATGATATTGAATTGCACCGTGTACTTCCAATAAGGCCAATGTTGATATGAAGAAGAAAAAAAAAAATGCACAACTGCAGTTTTTTTTGGGGAGCTCACCAAATGCACACTGGGTGACAACAACATTTGTGGCCCAGGTTGGAGGATGTGTTGACATGTGACAAGTACGAAGCAAAGCCACACACTCTCCTCACCATGATAGACTTCTCTAAGGGCTATTCTAGTGCATTTACTCATTTTCAACCGTTAAGATGATGGCCCAAGGTAGCAAGATCAGCTTTAAAATAATTCCCCTCAAGCGTTTCTGAAAAACAAAACAAAAAAAAAACTCTAATATGTGATTGCCAAAGTCCCAATGGTAGTTTGACTCATTTTGTTTAATGGGGCTTGTAATGTAATTATATTGTTGCCAAATTGTTTTCAGTGTTGGACTGTGATTTTTATTTATGATTAAAAAAGTAGCTGTTTAAAAAAAAAAAAAAAAAGGAAAAAAAACTTTAAAGAGTCCTGCCCGAATATATTGGAATGCCAATTTAAGCGTATATTTGAATGTGGCCATATGGAAGCCCGTAAATGGTTTTAACTGTATGTTAAAGTAACTTGAATGACTTTTAATAAGTTCTATGTTTGCAACTCATAGTTGACATACTGGTGATGAATGTTTCTATGGTATTATTTGTATCGTCAGGATTGATGACCTATTTAGAGATTTATATTTTCATAAATGTTGTACTTTGTTACAGAGTTGTTCACGAGCAGAAAAGAAACTTATGTCCGAAGCAATATGAAACTTAGTGTGTATGCATTGTTTGTATGGAGCATTTTACTGAAATAAAAACGGTTCACTTTTTTTGCCTCCACGTGGTCTGGATCTTTAATTAACACCGTTGACATGTGTCAGTAACTTTGAGCACACACACACACATAGGCGCACTTCATTGCATATTACACAGATGCTAACGCATCTGAAAGGCCAGTAATTGCTTGTCTCCGCTTGACGACAAGCGTGGTGAATACATGGCCAACGCGGGCTGAGATTGTCATTGAAATTAGGCCATGCGTGTGGTTTGCACCTGTGCAGGACTTGCCAACAAATTCACAATGATTGGCCAATGAAATGCCTGGGGCTTTGAGCTGCTGTTTTAATTTCCCTGCGGTGTCACTCGAAGCCAATCTATCCGTGTGGATCCTGTCTCCACGGCAACACGGTATCCACAGGCTTGGCCACGCCCGTTTGCGTGATGGTGAGATCACGTTTGTTGGGGGTGCCTGCCTGTCCTCACGACACAGCCGTGCAACCGTCCTTGTTTGCCCAGCGTCAGGTCACGCTTTGTTTCCTACACCGAGTACAGTGCAAAAATGCCTCTTTATCTCCTCCGACCCAAAATAACCTGGTCATTGTCAGATGTGTTTACCCTGTGAGCCAGATCCTGGGTTTTTCCATTCGGAAGCAACGGGGAAGCCTCTGACTCACCCGGTTTCACTCCCTCCCTCCCACCTGGCTGCTACAGATAAAGCAGTCAAGAATACCTTACCTGGCTAAAAATATCAACAAAAGCGGAATCAGAAAATATGCATAATGGCCACAATTTCGTCAGCATAAAAAGTCTGTAGGAATAGGACCGATAGCAACAAGCATATCATGACAAAATCAATAGGAAAGGTATTGGAAATAAGAATCGCGCAATGTCTCTTTTTCACAGCAGACAAATTTGTCTCCACAAATCACTAGAATTACAATCATTACATGGATAAGGCATTGTCGCCTACTTTGTGGCATCTGTAACATAAATATTTGTATTCTTTGGCTTTTGACTAACTATTAATTTGTCTTTTAATTTACTGTTTTCAATGTTTTAGCGCATTATTATATTTGAAGCACTTTACAGCTGTTGTAAAATGCACTCTAGTTGTATTGCATTGTTTTGTAAATAAGAAAACCGGCTACAACAGTTTGATTTGCTTTGAAGCAACGCATTCAGTCTTTTTGGAAAACAAAATGTAGAAAAAAAATTAACGTCTTACCACTGTGAAGAATCTGTCATTTCTCTCCAGATGATGATCCTCATCCCTCCTGCATTGGATTTGTCTTGCAAGCGTCATTGCCCAAAAGGAATGTTTACTTGTTTCACCAGCCAAAATACACAACATAAAATCACTGGGCGGGTTTTTACATAGATAACGGGATGATGTTCATAGTTGGGAACTTGATAATAACTCACCGAATCTTTTGTCAAAACTTGATATGAAACAAATCTTCCATAATGCGTTGATTTCAATTTCACGTGCTCACTTCCGGTAATAAAGTTAGGCCACGCTGATTGGCTGCCACACGCGTACCGTTTTAAAGATACAGTACACAAATAATCGCATAAGCAAAGGTGAATTGTAACCAATTGTTTTAACTATTTACAATTGTTTTGGTGATATTTATTATTTTGTGATATTTATTGAGTTGTTTTTAATGATAATACTAGTAGTAAATAAAGTTGAAAGGTCAAATGACTCACTTAACTCCCGTTGCTAATTTCCTCCTTAATGTTTTATTCTCTAAGTCCCAATAAGGATGCCATTGCTGTTCAACTCACTTAAAAATGCACCTCATTTAGCCCTAATGGAGCAGATGTTCATGCGGATGCAAAATTCCAATTTGGGCTGACATTTCTGTTCAGTGCGCATCAAAGAGGCCAAGGCCAAAAAGTGCATTTCAACACGTTTCAAGGTGACAACACTGAACAAATTATACACAGACGATAAGATCTATGTTCCTTTTGAGGACAACACTGTGCATCTGTAAACATAGGAAACCAGTTTTTCAAACCCACATCTTCATTTGAGTGACAGTGCAGCTAATACAAGCAACTCAGTGTAACAAAATACTTGATCTTCAATAGACCTTTTGTTTTATTTATATAATATACACTTCTTGTAAAACTCACTATTCAGGACTTGTAACGCCGTCTTGAACTTGATATGAGCGTCACGGTTGCTTGAAAGAGTTAAAAATACAGTAAAGCCTGTGTATAATATTTTTCACAGTCCTGGTATATCGTGTTTCTTTACTTTGATAGTGTTATTACAGTTGGTACTCTACTTTTTTTTAATATACTGTTTCAACAATATTGTTGTGCTATCCATTGCCTTTTGTATTTAACTGGACATTTAAAACACCGTCAATATTTCAAAAAGACAAAAGGTTTTGTCCAGTCATTGTAAAGTTAAAGTAAAAAACATTGGTTGAAAGCGTGAGTTTGTTGAGCGGGCATTGCTGTTTTATTTTGTTAACAGGAAACTCGTGTGCGTTACTTTGTTTGACTTGATAGTGGTCCACTAGACTCGTGTGTCATCCGTACTCTTCAGACTTGCGTCGGGGTTGGAGATATGGGACCGAGGATTCTCCAAGGTGGGGGCGACCCAAACAACTTCATCCGCGGGACGGTGGTGGTTTACCCCCAAACGAGTTGAGAGGAGTCATCGTTTTTATTTCAAAACAAACTAAAAAGCGAAAGAATCTAGATGTCAAGTGTGTTTTTGGATACCTAGGGCAAAGTGCCACACCTTCTCGTAGCGCAACAGGTAGGTGCGAAACTCCTCTTTGAAATAGAAAATGTTAATAATACAAAATGAAAGAAAAAGAGCTTCTCATTTGGAATGACTTTCAAAAGGAAAGATTAAGACGTCTAAAAAGTATGGAAGAATATGAGATGTGGTTTTAACTCACAGAAAGTTTCATCACGACCGTTTTAACAACAGTATTTATGTTCTTTAAATTAATTCAACTGTTAATTACCTTGTATCCAAATGCCTAAATCTGGACTTTAAATAATGCAATTGCTAATTTTCTCTTGGATATTACACCCATGTGAGTGTAAATGTTGAATATAAAAAATGTACATTTTAAGAGAGAACGTGAGTATCTATAACATTGTTATTATGTCAATAATCCCCACCAGGCTGGTTAATGAGTGAAGGGAACTCATTAATCAGAGGGTTTGTTCGTTACCTGGGAAGAACCGTATGTGGCCTTGAGCTGTGTTTGCACGTCGCTCATGTCAACATTCCAACCTGCATGGGCCTCGTCAGACCATCATGCACTGGCCAAAATGGCGGCGCTCATCTCCAGTCTCCCACTCCCGTTGTGGTCAACTCCACCCTGCGGTAGAGCTTGTTTGACCAAACAAGTTTTAGCGATTGGATGCAAATTCTAGTATTTGCTCATGGCGGCATGACTTGCGGCAGGATATAAAAGATGACAACTGAGCTACCGAATGTGTTAGATGATTGTAAACAAAAGGTCGTTAAAAAAGTAGTCTGACAAGGCAAAAGTCCAAATAAAAATTCCAAAAGTGGTTTGTTTTAATTTATGCTTTGCAAGAGTCTGACAAGGCAAAAGTCAAAATAAAAAGTGTTTTAATTAATTTATGCTTTCCAAGTTTTAAGCTAATCAAACGTATTAATTATACTCCAGCTACTCCAAAAAAAGTCCAAAAATCTCACATAACTATATAATTTGTCAGAAAAATATTCCTCAAGTCAAGTACTTGAAAGGTAAAATATTTGTACCCGCCACCGAGAATCAATATCACGCTTTAGCAAGTCAAAATAAAAATTTGGTATTGTGTAATGAGTGTTGTTAGATCATGTGTACTTTTTCCAAGTACAGTGAGAGCTCCAGGGGGGGCGGGTTGGTCGTGGTCTGTGGGAGAAAACACAGCGGCGGCTGTGTTTGCGAAACGAACCAGCCGCCGAGTCGCTGTCGATAAGCGTGGGCCCGTCGGCTAATTGAGCGGTTTCATCACGCTGCAGCCCGAGGCCTTGTTTTCGGTAGAAGGGTGTTCGCACTCAGCACAAGGCAGTAACATGATTTCCAGACAGAGCGTCTTCTCAAAGTACTCCCAGTGGCCCTCTGGTTGTGACATGGGACCGACCCAGTGTTGCGTCATTGTTCTAAAGCAAGCAAGCAAGCAAATGGACCGGTTATGTTCTTGCTGTGTTGGTGCGGCAAAATATCCCTTGCTTAAAGGGTTATAACAACGTGACTATTTATGCTAACCTGTCAATAGCTTGTTTTCTATGTTAGCATTAAGCTAGTGGCGGAGTTGCTTATGTTGAATTGTTTTGAATACACTTTAAAGTTCTTCGGTTCTGGTCACTACCACTCAGCTGGTCACGCCCATCTTAAGTTTACTGTATAACTAACACATAAAACAAGAGGATTAAACATTACACATCATGTCATTTCCACTAACTTAATGCTAACACCTAAAGTGAAATGCCATAGACGAGCTAATGGAAATTAGCATCGAAGATACAATAATTCCAAACCTTCAAACAAATACAGGGAACAGCATCTAACAATACTCACAAGTACATTATTGAAAGTGAAAAGTCAATAAAGCAAGATTAGGTTAGAGATCTCAACATGGCAGTTGGATGATAAAAGCTCAGGAGGTGATAAGAAGGCTTATCAAAGTCTCCCTTTCAACAACCTGGAATTATTATTTGCGGAAAAAAACGCTACAGAGAGTGAGATGGAGGTCCGACCAGTTTGTCCACTTTTCCAACGCCGCGCCCACAGCAACACCATCTCCCCCGAGCTGGGAAATGACAGCTTACTATCTACTGGCCACGCCATGCCTCAGAAATAAGACAACCATCTATCTGATGATATAATACAATACAATTTATCTTTATTTATATGGCGCTTTCACAACAGCTTCCACATCTCTAGACTGATATCAATATTGTCTTTCAAAACAGAAGGTCATACTCGTTCATACGAAAGTAGTGTCTTAACATCAAACAGGCCCTCATGTCTTTCTTTACATATGAAACCCAATTGGAAAAGTTTTCGCTGGATTTAAAATCCAGTCCACGTCGAGCCCGCAACGATTTTGCATTTATCGCACCTTTTTCTCCGCAGATGAGATGTTTCAATTTCCTGTGAGGGAATGCCTCACTGCTGGAATATGGCTGCCTTTTAGTAATCTTCCCAACATCTTTCCCATCATAAAAATGCGTTAAGGGTATCTGATGTATTCAATGGAGCAGGAAACAAGGATGGAAATTCAAATAAGAATCAGCAGATAGCTGAAGGAATGAATGATTGTGCACACCGAAACGATCATCTCATGATTATTGTGGATGCTTGGCTAACAATTGCGTAAAATTTACTAGTCGACTTGTCCACGGGTAGACTTAATTATAGTAAATAAAAATGATGTCAAGGTTTACATTATAGTGAACACAAAACATCTCCAGTTGTTCAACACGAATTTAAGATTTTTTATTTTTTTTTGGGAAGACTACACTTTGTCGAGGACTGAGTCAGCAGGATTTTGGCTCAGAGGAGTGTTAAGATGACACCTTGTCAAGTCTGCCCTGCGGTACAGGGACTTTCCCGCGCTGACCCGTAGGACGAATGACCTCAACTCACAGGCAGCTTTTGCCTTGCAAATCTCACCTGGCATCCATTCGAATGCAAAACAACCCCCTCGATTAGAGCGTCTTGGGATTTGTCCTCACTCTGAATGTTCGGGGCAATAAATTAGTCAACAGTGGTTGACATATATACGAAATTAATTTATTCTGTGAGTATTGTTAAATCAATGTATTCAAAAATCTGTAAACAATGCTATATATTACTAATGCTAATTGTTAGCATGTAGTCTATGTGTCTTGTTTTTTAGGATTCATGTCAGCACAGAAAGACAAAAGGCTTGATGGCCATATCAAAAGTGAAAATAACGGAGGATTGGGTGTTTTTCTTTTTTTACTTCTGCTGATTTTAATGAGATTTGTTCCTCTGCAGCTCTATCTCTCAGCTGGCCAAATGGGGTGTCAATGCTGCCGGATGATGAAAAGGTGAGAAGAAGTTTGCCGGTTGGCAGGTGTCTGTCTGCAATGAGAGCGTGAGGAGATCTATTTTAATTGAAACTAGGTGTCAAAGTGGTCATCATCATTCGTCATTTCATCCCGTTTCAGTAGCAAGGCTCTCATAATGATATGCAGGTGAATGAATAAGAAGACTGAGGACTTGTGGCATCAAGGCCGGGTGGACAGGATAAGGAAAATTACAGTCAGATATGCCAAGGGTTATATGCAAATAAGGGGTGAAGAATAAATTGTTTCTTTTGATGTCAGAGTAATCACGGCCCTGACTAAGCCAAGTATAGTGTAAAATAAATCAACTTGGAATCCTGGGGCTGCCAATACAATGAAAACAGCAGGGGCCCCAAACTTGAACCCTGTGGAACACCATTCGACAGTGGGGCAACCAAGGCTAACGTAAAAATTCCTGCCTTCCAAATAGGATCCAAAACCACTTTCGAGTGCTACCACTGATGCCCACCTGGGGCTGCAGACGAGCCAAAACAATACTTCGTAAGAAATGCTGCTGCCAGTTACAACCAAAAAGCAACCCAGATAAAATCAGTATTTACAAAAAGAATTCACAGAAAATAGTCATAATCAAATATAAATACTACTGTTCAATTACGACAATATTTCCTAAGTAGAAAAAAATTGAGCGGGCCTCGAGTTTGACTCAAAGACTAAAAATAATCAGTTTTTGATTGGAAACCAACCAAAGTGTCTTTGTGTCTCCCTTTTTTTTTTTTTTTTTTATAAACGTCCTTGAGCCTCCAACTCTTGTTATGCTCATCACCTTGGTACGAGAGGAGAGGTAAACATTAATTTTCTCAAGCTTTACTGGGAGCTTTGTAAAGAGAAGCTTTCAGGGTGAGCGAGCAAGTGAGGTCCAGAGAGGAAACCTTCGCCGTGTCCGCTCGTACCAGGAAGGAGAAAAAAAAAAAAAGCCCGTTCTTGTAATAATTAGGAGGATGATGATGAATTGTGGATGAGAAAACCTCGAAAAAGAAGAGAGTAACAAAGAGGGCGTATATTAGCGTGGAAAAGGACACCTGGAGAGGTGCAAGGTGGACAAGCGCAGCTTGCAAGCTGGAGGAGAAAATAAACATGAGGAAAAGGAGATTGGTGTGAAAAAAAACAACGTGACAGGCAACGTCCAACAATCTGTTGAAAATAAATCCATCCCTCTGCCAAAAACACAGACACTCAGTGTCTGCCTCTAAAAATCACCACTGTCATGTCACAATTACAGAAAGCATCCAAACAATACAAAACCGCAATATAACAACACACAACTGTGCCAAGCAATTCATTTGAAGTCATTCTGAATCAATATTTATCATTAATAACACGACAAAAAGCTTCAGGACCACATTTCCTGTTTCGCTTGTCCTGTTCCGAGTCACGGGGAGCTGGAGCCTAACCCAAGCTGATTGCACCCTGGACTGATTTAGATTTTAGAGACATAGCTGAGAAAAAAAAAGCCAGGAAATGAAGAGAATAGTAATAATATTTATAAGAATTATAAACGGCCTCTATCGTCAACCCAAAAGTTAAATTGTGCTGATGGTTTTTTTTCCGTCTTTCCCAGTTACATCTCCGATCCATCGGCGGCGGTGGATGTGAGGAAGACAGACACCCTCTACCGAACGCACAACCTCTCAGATGGGGCCCTCAGGGGCCGCTCACAAGGAGCCCACCACTCGGAGAAGGAGGGCTTCCACAACCTGGCCTACACCATCTCCAGCGACAGCAACCTCAGACTGGAGGTGGACAACAACCACGTCAACTACAGGCTCCACGCCGTGCCGCCGCCCAGCAACCAGCCGCACCAACGGGCCAGCGCTCCCCCAGCGGATGGCGGACTCTATATCATCCAACCGGACGCTCTGGGGCCACAATGGGTGATCCAGGATAAACACCAAAGTCAGGTGCCGGTGTACCCCGCCTTTCAGGCCTACGACAACCAGAGGGTCTTTGGCGGGCTGAGACCTTGGGACAGCCCCGTCACCCAGTGCGTGACCACCAACGGGAGCCTGTCGGCGGACGAGGTAGACGAAGGCGTCGGGGGGACACCCGAGTACCCCTGCGACACCGGGGACGAAGAGAGCGTCTTTTCGGTGGACATCCAGACCAGCACCGCCAGCCTGTGGTCGGCCGACACCAGAAACGAGCGAAGATCCAAGGCGGCGGACGTGTCCACGGTTGAGAGCGGCATCGTTGTGACAAAGAGCGAGGACGAAGAGGAAGAAGGCCGAAACGAGGCGGGGAGCGTCACGGACTCCATGGTGGCAGAGGCGCTCGCCGCCCTGGAGGCCGCCACGGCCGGGGAGGATGAGGAGTGACTTGCAAAACCGTTTACAAGGTGGACAAAGGTTTGAAGCTGAAGAGACAGCTGGAAATGTTTTAGTACTCGGCCATCCTCGCAAAATGCATGGCGTCAGCGTTTTCTCATCATATCAGAATTTCCACATTTCCCTTCCTCTCATCATCACTTTTATTTATACTGTATATATGTGAGAGGAAAAGCACAAATATGTCCATATTTCTTTGTCCTTCTGGCTTATGACATCAGCTCATGCTTGATGATGAGCAGGTTGAGGCCGGAACTTTGCAAGATCTGATCTAATCTTGTCCGCCATCTCGTCAAGGCTCATTTACGAGTGCTCAGTAGGATACGAGACCTGAAAAAAACTGCAGTTGTTTTGTTTGCTCATGTCTCTGCTGCCAAATAATGTTGCTAAACTGTGAGCGTTCCATTTTATAACTTATCAAACTGTGTCCAATGGACCTTCACTTTGTGTTTTTTAATGGACCACACAAATGTTTGTTGACTCTCTCCAGCTTCACCGTGGGACCGGCTGCTTGCCGCGGCGGCCGCTAATGAGTACCTTTGGGCTCTCACGCTACCACTTGTGTCACATTCCAACTGCACATTTTAAGGAAAAATGCAAGCATCGACTCAGAATCTTGAATAGAATTCCGCTTATTGTTTGCTCTCAGTATCCATTTCTGACATACCAGTGAGGTTCAGTCATGGAGATAACGGTGCTACGGAAAGATCTGCGACCGGTCAAAATTTGTAATGTTGACGTCAAAATGTAAATATTAAGTATATGTCACCGTAAACAAGGGTTCATTATAATTTGTCGCAAATGTTTGAAGTGCAGTGCCTTACTTTAATACTAAGCTAGCATTAGCACTGCAAACAAGCGGATGTTAGCCACGGCTGCTAGCATGACGGTCAAAATGGATTGCTCGTATAACACTATGTATTTGAAATGTATTTTTTTGGCAAAGTACAACCAATAAAAAATATAAACAATTGATAAACATACTATTAAGTAGAATTTTTGCTAATTTTGTAATGCTTCTGAATCCACCAGCTTCTGTTTGCTAGTCTTATGTCCTATTGTTAGCAAACAAGGGATGGCCTTTTTCTTTTCCCTGAGGGGGAATGCTTAAGCTAACAGGTCAGGTTGCATGTTTTGACAATTGGTCAGTCAGGACTCAGGTCGTGTGACTGGTTGTTTTTCCCTCAGCGCTGGTTTCTTGTAAATCAAGTACAAGATAATTCTGACAATTTGAACAAATTGACAGGTCGCAGATATTTCCACAACAGCAGCACCACTTTCTGCAAGTTAGCCATGGACATTAGACACACACATGGATGCTCCCCGAGGTGTGAAGGCCTGCCTAATCTGTTTGTTTTTCTCAAGGCTTTGTTGCCGTTAATGATGTCACCCTTAATTGTAGCACACACACATTTCCATGTCTCCGAGGAGGAAAAGGAAAAACACGGTGGCAAGGAAAAAAAAAAAAAGCTGTCCTTGCTGTCCCTGCTGGCCTGCTGGCTCAAGTTAAATATTACATTCATTTCAGTGGAAATTGCATTTAGCCGTGTTGCTCAAGCCAGAGGCAAGATGTTTGTGTTCACGGCCGTTAAACATTGACCAGGCTTCCCCACTGTCACCATGGTGCCTTAAATAATTGAACACCAGAGAGACAAGTGCATATAAATGTTCCATTTTCCACAAAAATATTGTTGAAACTTTTTGGATGATACTTGGCAAAAAAAAAAGCTCAAGTCAACACACTTATGTGCACAACCAGGAGTCAATATTTGCACTAGTGACTGCCTGCCTGCCTGCCTCGCCCTTTTGCGACCTTGCGTGTTTGGGGAAGGGAACTTTGCTTAAAGCTCACAGCTACGGGCAGGGTGACGTAGTTTTGTGTGATATTCAGGTCTACCCCACCCCCCCATCAAAACCGCCCTCAAAGTCCTGTCTAGTTCAATCTTATTGTGACACACTTAACAAGAGTGTACATTCGTCTTTATTTCCATATTTTTTTTGTCATTAAATAAAAAAAAAACAGCAGAAATAATAAAATATATGTCATACATCCAAAAACTGATGTGATAATACTTATGCTGTAAACAAATATATATATATTTAAAAAAATAATAGCCTTTAAAAGGTGAATAACCCCTAAAGAATGAGAGAAGAGCTCGACACTTATGATGTCGACGCTCTCTTGCTTTGGTATCGCTTCAGACCAGCAACCAGCATCCAAAACTTGGCTCGATCTTACATAAGTAAAACCCAAGTCGGGAGGAAAAAAAAAATAGAACGGACTCAATGGGCTGATTTTCAGCACACAAATGTCCCAACACAAACCCTTCACGCCCATGAGTAGGACGCTTAGCTCCTACTCATGATAATAATCATAATAGAAGCTTAAAAAAAAAAGAGAAAAACAACAAGGAGATAAGTGCATCCTTAGTATGCCTCGGAAGAAAGTTAGAAATGAAATGATGAGTTACGACAGTAAAAATGGAGCCTTTCCTCCGTCTGACTTAACATTTTAAAAAATATTTCACTGGCACATAGAAGCGATTCTTTACACGTTTGCAATACTCGATATAGTTCTAGCTGGAGCACGATATGACGCTTATGTTCCTTTATGACGACCAACTTCCTGAGGCCACGACATGATCGTATCCTTACTTCCTGTCTCCGTCCGACTCCTCGTACCGATTGACCGAGTCTTATTAAATCGAGTGGAATTTGGCACGCACGTTTGCTTCCTGCCTTTTGACGTGTGGATATTAAATGAGAAAGGAACACTTGCGTTCTCCTCCGTAGCTGGTAAATAAGAGGTTTGTGTGACTGCACGTCTCTGGTCCCGTTGGGGAAGGATGCGTGGGGGCGTGAGGGGGTGCGCACACACTTGATATTGCTCTTATGTGTCGACGTTTGCGTCGGGAGGCTTAAGAAGTGTCTTCTCGTGGAAGAGGCTGAAAAGGGCGAGAATATAAAATGAATCTACTGGAAAAGCTAAGGGGATGCAGTTTTTGGGCATTTCGTAATTACCTGGATTTTTCCTCATTTGTCCTTGTCCAAGTTGACTTTCTCCTCCTGATTTAACACAAAAGCAGAAAGATTCAAATGAAAAAAAAAAAAAAAAGGTTAAGGGGAAGGGAAGGCAGCTAGAAATTCTACGAAAGATCTGAGTTGATTTCTAACTAAGTGTGCAGTGGGTAACTATCTAATCTCATTTAATCAATACAAAAAAAATGATTTACTTCCTTCAAATTATTTCCTGGTTATTTTTAGATGCTTTTGTTTTCGTTCAATTAGTTTTCCAAGAAATGTTTTCACCCAAATTTTCTCCCAGCTCTGAAAAAAATGTGCGACTCGGCCTTTCATTCCTTTGGATTGTCATTATTTCCCAAGGGATGGCTTGGTTTTAGTCAGGCTTTCTGGAATGGAGCAATAAAAAAAAAATCAGGTTCAATAATCTATCGTCTGTCAATGTCACAAAATAATTTGACAGCACAATTAAATATTTGTATAAATATCTTTCGTAATTTTTTGTTTCGTTGGTGATTTTTCTAATTCAGAAGTAGGAAACAATTCACCAACCTCTTGGGACTCGGACACTGTCCGGCTATTTGACACAGCATCTTCGGACGGAACGCTCCCGTTGGAATCCGCTGTGAACATAATCCGCCGTTCCCTGGTAGGTTTCTCACACTTTGTCACACGGAACCTGAACGGGGAAAACAAACACGGTCGAGATCAAGATGGCAAATCTCGAAGGTCGAGTGAATTTGAGCCAATGGCGCCCACCTGCCCACGGACAGCACCGTGACTTCGCCGAGGAGGCTGCGGCGTGGCTCCGCCTTGCGGGCTGCCGGCTTGCTCATGAGCGGCCACTTTTTCTGGCTGCAGCGCGTGCAGATATTCTTGTGGCCGCCTAAGCCGCCAATCGTGTGCAGGTGGTTGCAGGTGTGCTTAGCGGCCCCAGGGGGCGCTCCGGGCGATATGGGGGTCGTGGGAGGCGAGGGCGTGAAGGGGGAGGTGGGGGTGACGGGTGCGCTGTGGAAGGAAAAAGAAAATTGGGCTTTGGTTTTTATTCACACGTTATTCTGCGCCAAGAAACTTCTCGTCGTGTTTTGGTGAATCAAATTGCGATTAACTTGCCGCATTCCAAAATGTCGGTCGACCACGTTGTTTTAAAATGTAGACTTTTGCGGTCGCTCGTAGTGCATTACATATGATGGTGTATGCGCCGACTATCTGTTCACAAGGGTGTACCACAGGGCTCTGTGTTAGGTCCACCTTCGTTTTTAGATTTATCTGAATAATCTGGGTCAAAATTTGCTAAATACCTATGTGGTCATTAGAAACACACTGAATGAGCTGACACTAAATATTCCAAAAATTCCATTCTTTCCACTACTTTGCAAATCCTACATTTCTTAACCCAATCAAACCATTCCGACTTCCAAGTAAACCATCCCACAGCCTTTCAGTTCTGCTTTAGATCTTCAGCATTAACACACAAGTTGTACAGTATTTGCATTTTCTAGGTTAGCTAAGACGCTGTTGCCAGTGATGTGGCGTGATCAGGGAGCTTGAGCATGCTACATTTTGAGAAATTAGGTCACTATCAAAACATGAAACAAAAGAGGGGTAGCGGTGGGGTGGTAAGGATCCCCTACCCCACCCTACTCTCACAGCTGCTTGCTCTCAATAAGATCTGTGCCAGAAAAAAAAAAGGCTTGACAGGCTCGTCAGGCTTCCGAGCAGGGTTAGGCTGCCATCTTGTGGTCGTACTCAACACAGCAGGACGATGACCTTAATTACAATAAAGCTTACCCATCAGAATCAATGCTGTTGTCATTAATCATGGCTTTGAGGGCATCCGAGTTGGCTGAAACAGGAAAAAAAATGTGCATTTATCAACAACAACAAAAATGATCATTTTCCACCACCAGATTATCTGAACACACAAATGGGTCGCGTGTTTGTTACGGCGACTACGCAAATGTCCAAAAACTCAACTTTAAATTCACATCACACATATTAAGAGTCAAGCAATGTTTGGATGTTTGTAAACATCTGAAATACCATTAAAGAGTTCAGGGGGAATCGCAGTAGGTGGTATGTTTAAGTTTCAAATGATTAATAATGGCGCTTATAATCATTTCAGTGGAGGAGTAAGCAGACGGAAGTCGTCACGTTCGGCCAATCTACACAAACGCCCAAAGACGTCTGAGGTGCACCTTATCAGCCTGCAGCACTCTCTTATCGCCCCCGCAGCACGACGGCCTTCAGTAGAACGTGACGCCTATTTGAACCATTTACTTTCCGACATCGTTTCGGGACTGCGGTACGCCGCCATTGGCCCCCGAGATCTAATAAAAGGTGGAAGCGTCGAACCGCACGATCAATAAACGGCCCGTCGGGAAGCGGCGGGATATTAACTGTCAACGCTGGCATTTTTTTAATTACAAACCTGCACGGGCACTCGTGCAATCATCTTCAAATAAAAAAAAAAAAAGGGACATAGTGAGACATACCTTCATTTTTCATGATGAAGTGGACGATCTGTCCCACCGTGTCATTGTTGTCGCTGAGGGTGTCGTTGAACTCTGCGAGCAGGAAGAAACAAAGATGAATTTGAAATCAGAAAAACCTTTTGAGGGGAAAAAAAATAACCATTTGGGCATTGATTGTGACGGAGAGAAATGCCAACACTTTGGAAGATGGACAAGCTTAGCTATTTGACACTTGAACAGAGCATTTAAAGCTATTTTATAGTCGATTCTGTCTGAAACGGACGAAATTTTGTTCCTCAAGGGCCCACGGCGCTATAATAAAAAAAAAATAAAAAAAACACAAGGTTGCTTTATACAGTCCCCTCCAGAAGTATTGGAACAGCAAGATCGTTTTTTTTGTTTTTCTTTTATACCGATGACAAATCAAAAGGTAAATATCAATTCAAGTTTTTATTTGATGAGGCAACTCATGAATGCTGTCTACAAAGCCATTTGTTTTCTGACAATTTACAGAAAAAAAAATCGAAACTAATCCTAAGAACCTTTCATGCAACAAGAGAATGAAATACACTTATTCACTTTAAGTTAATTTAATAATGTATGCTCCAAAAATTTGGCTCACTTGAAGAGTGGGTGGCTTAAAAAAAAAAAAAAAAAAAAAAAAAAGAGGCTTTGTCATGAGTTGTTCAACACCTCCAAATGTGAATCCCATGAAATGAAAGCTGGAATTCTGAACTTTTGTGTGACATTCATGTTTTCATCAGAAACCCAAACGTCTTCAGGATACAACAAAAACCAACTAATTGACTTTATTGCTCCAATACCTTTGTCTGTAAGCTATTTTTAATCTCCCATTCTCTCTCACCATGTCTTAATTGTCATCATTTGTTGGCTAGCCTGTTTCTTGCTTCCTGCTCACCAAATACCGCAAACACTCGGTGCAGGCTAGAAAAGAAATCCGACGGAATGCAGAGCCCAAAATCTCACGCAGCCTTGCGATATGCGAGGCGTTCTCACGTCGACCCGAGCGCCGCGGAATGAAAAGTGGGAATGAATGAGAGCTGATTGTTGAGCTTCACATGAGAGGGGTCCGTGTGAACCGCTGTGGGGGAGCAGCGATATTCCAGGAAGTGGCACAAAGTGAGGAAAGGCCGTAACATGAAGAATCACGTCTGCGCGCACCAAGACGATTGACTTTGAAAACGATTACGGGAAGGAGGAAGCAAAAAGGCTTCGACTCGGTCGCTCCCATGACCTTGTGGTCACCACGGTGACGAGAGTACACATGAGCCGCAGCTGTCACGCAGTGAGGGAGCCAATGGAAATTAAAAGTAGCTTTGCCGTGATAATTCCATGAAGTAATCAGTGTCATGAATGCACAAGCCTTGTAAGATGACACGAGTCAAAACCAGCCGTGTCGGATGACACGAGTCAAATATGTGACAATCAAGTATGGGAGTGGGACATAATCACACGCCACCAAAAGTACAGGCAGCTTTTTAAAAAAACTAAATCTGATCCAATTAAATACATACGAGTAGTTTTGTTTTTGCTAAACGGTGCTAGCAAGCTACGGGGACACATTTCGCTAACAAAAGTTGAGCTAACGCAAGATCACGCCTGATATAAAGAGGACGTCAAATCAAAAATGTTCTTTGCAATAACGCGTTCTAATAGCCTCCACAAGACTACATCAGATATTAATCAATATAAATATTGCCTTTGTGGAATATGAATTAAGCAAATATTATCCATCTAAAGGGCGGCCATTTTGCCACTTGCTGTCAAATGAAAATGACAGTTGCTTAGGGCTCTCAGGTAGCAACCAATCACGGCTCACCTGTTTTCTGAGTTTGGTCATGTGACATCGGTAAATCGAGAAGTGATTGGTCGTCACCTTGAGCCACCGTGATCTCATTTTCAGTTGGGATCAAGTGGCAAAATGGCTGCTGAGATGGATTCTTGTGCCAGATTAACCCCCCCCACTGTGAAAAAATAATTTCATTCATACAGTAATGACTTAATTAAATGGAATTAAGTCGTCTTTGTCACACTGCATCGCTTCGATTGTCATTGTGTTGCTTTTTTTGGCATGCCCCCCTTGGCTACCTGTGACGGTACGAGGCAGATATACGGAGACATTTCCACTCCTCTCAGCTCATCAGTACAGCACTTATATTAGTCGCTCTTCACAGAGGATAAAGAATAGATGAGTGTTTTTACACCGTCATGTACATGTATGCTTAATCTGTTGGGATGTATCACAGCAATTCAGATGCTAATTAGCATAAACTAGTGGACTGAAAGTCGGTCGTTTACAATAGACGAGGAATGATTTGCTTGTATTTTATGTTTAGATTGATAGTAACTGGGAGTTTGATTAATCAGCTTGGAGCTTCTTTTCCAAAGGCTTGCTGACCAATTTCCAAAGTGCAGCCTATTGTGAAATGAATTGATTTCATCATCGCTGTACTTTTTGTCACTTCCGACACTCGTAATTATAAACAGTTACTCGGAATTCCAAAGTCCGTTTCCTCACCTCCGCCCAGTTCTGGATCTTTTTCCTCGTCTTCACACGCCTGCTCCGCTTCATCCTCATCCGGCGCCTCTGTGGTGGTGCAGCGGTAGCCCTTCCTCTTCAGCACGTGGCAGATGATCACCCCCAGCAGCCCCAGCAGGAAGAAGACTGGCACCAGCACGAAGGCCGTGTAGTCAGTGTTGCTCCCCCGGTCGGCCTCGTTAACTTTCCCGCTAATTGTGCTCTGACTAGCTGGAGGACAAATGGAAAGATGGACAGAGAGTAATGTGAGCTGGAGACCGGTGAGATGTGCGAGCGGCACAAATTGGAGGTCAACGGCACAGAGGAGTAGATGAAAATTACGTCAAAGGGTACACACGGTGGATAGGAAAAGTCTACACACCCCTGTTCACATTTTATTTTTTTCCCCCCAAGATTAACAGCGGCTGGTATGGGCAGTCTCTGTTCGTACCCGATACCTTAAAATGACTCGCTCATCCCTAAATGACTTATTCTACTTCCTAACCTGTTTTTCTCACCAATAATAAATATTCCTTCCGTGCTTGTTAACTTGAGTTTTTAGGACAAGTGTAAACGTTTAAAACATGATATTAATTTTGACCCGTTCATGTTTGGAATTTTTGTCCTGCCCGATAATTTGGTGGATATTTTAAGTCAAACTGGTTAACCAATCAGAGAAGGGGATTCCCCGAGAAGACAAAACATCAACGAGTATGTTTTGAAATTATAAAGCTGTACTGTTTAACTCTAATTTGAAGGTGTTTTCTGAACAGATTCGCAAAAGACATACGACATAAAAAGTCATCCATCCGAGATCACATTTGCATGTTTTCGGAAACTTGTCCTGCTGCTGTATGCGGCCTTTTGTCTGCTTGCACACTCAAGTCACATGTGTGCGTGTCCATTGTTGCACTTGCATGAACTTTACTCAGATGAACACAATAGTTTGCATCGTGGCCTTCCCGTGACCACTATGTGTCATCAGTTAGTGTGGCTGAACCAGACTGGCCATACTTTAAACCCCTCAAAATGTACATGGAGAGATACTGATATTCTTATCAACAACCAACACAGGAGTGAGCACAATAATCTAGAAGTTGCTCTTTAGGGGTCTTGCTTTTCAAACAAGACCTTCATCATTGAGACTGTCAAACACTTTTCAGGCAGGACCTTCATCTTCTAAGACACCAAAAAGACTTTGATAGCTCTACGGCTGATTCAGTCAAGAAACTCACACAAGGATCCAAGCACCACTTGCTGTGTCAGGGATTTATCACCAACAGCTTCCCTTTTATTTGTCTGAAGAAATATTCAGTGTTACAAGGCTAGATTTAAAGCATCTCAATCTGCACAGCCACAGTTGATTCGGTAACCTTCATCTTGTCCTCTAAAAAAAACAAAAAACTTAGCAATAAATGCAAAAGAAGAACTTTCTCAACAGGGTCATCCCTACGCCACCTTTTCGGGCAGCGGAGAAAAATAGTCGCAGGGCAGGCAGCTAACAACACGCATACCGAGGAACAATCCGTAAAATTGGACACCTACCCGTGACCGCCACTGGGTCGTCCATGGGTGGAAGCGGCGACGTGGACAGCAGCTGGCCGGGATGCTGGTGATGTTTCTAGCAGCCTATCTTGGACGCTGCGCGGTCACACACGCACAACCAGCCTAGCTTGAGGAGGGACTTTTTTTTTTTTTTTTTTTTTTAACCAAACATCAACGTACTTCCTGATTCCTGAACAGCGGACACGCCCTGCTCTTAAAGTGACACGCACATTTTTGGCAGCCTGCAACGTCGACCTTGCACGATACTTGCACATCACGACTTCTTGTCAGGAATTGCATATGGCTCTAAAATAGTTTTTTTGTAGTTCTTAGCCTGTTATATATGCATGTCTCCCAACTTTCACAGCTATCGCTCAAACATAGAACCGGGAATCCCACTTAACAAATCGGTAGGAGACATTGTGGAGCTATTTTTATAATAAATAAATAAATAAATAAATAAATCAATAAATAAATAAATACATACATACATACATACATACATACATACATACATACATACATACATACATACATACATACATACATACATACATACATACATCTTTCAAGGGAATAAGCATACTTTCATTCCTTAGGCAGACAGCACGATTACTTGGCAACCAGCAGGTGGCGCCAGACATAAATGTGCCGTATTCTGCCGAATACACTGCAACTCAAGTAAAAGGGATTAACACTATTAATATTATCAAACAAAAGAACACATCCATACCACTTAAGTATTTATGACGGCCATGTGAGGAAACTTTTTTTTAATTCGAACCAGTAAAAATAGGATGAAATCATTATGAATTCAAATATAGGCGTGTAAAGACATTAGATGTTATGGTGGCGTGGTGTAATTGTACATGAGATCCCAATTTATTCACTGACGTGGCTGGAAGTGCCCTACATTTGTTCTGTTTACAGCCAGAGAGCAACAACAACAGGCTTGCAACGTGCTTGTGAACAAGGGGCGTGGGACACTGACGTCAGTGCCTGAGCACGTTGAAATGTGCCTGCACTGCCCGTAAGACCGCCAATAGACGGGCTGTGGAAATCACCCGTGATATCTGTACAGCATTTACATCATGAATAGGCAAACAGTAGAATTGCAGTTCTTTAAAAAGAAGGGAAAAAAGATCAAGAAAAGACAATGTTACGATAAAACGAAGGACAAGGCTCTTGTGTCGTTTGCTTGGGCATCTATTTTGGGTATTACGGTAAACCAAAACCCACCCCATGGTGCCGCCCTCTCACGTTGAAATGTGCCTGCACAGTCCGTAAGACCGCCAATAAACGCGCTCTGGAATTCGCCTGTGATATCTGTAGAGTATGTACATCATTAATAGGCCAACAGTAGAATGTATGACTTGCAGTTATTTAACAAGAAGGGAAAAAAGATCAAGAAATGACACTGTTGTGAATAAAACGAAGGATAAGCCCCTTGTGTCGTTTGCTTGGGCATCTATTTTGGGTATTACGGTAAACCAAAACCCACCCCATGGTGCCGCCCTCTCACGTTGAAATGTGCCTGCACAGTCCGTAAGACCGCCAATAAACGCGCTCTGGAATTCGCCTGTGATATCTGTAGAGTGTGTACATCATTAATAGGCCAACAGTAGAATGTATGACTTGCAGTTATTTAACAAGAAGGGAAAAAAGATCAAGAAATGACACTTTTGTGAATAAAACGAAGGACAAGCCCCTTGTGTCATTTGTTTGGGAAATCTCATTTTGGGTATTACGGTAAAGCAAAAACCCCATGATGACGCCCTCTCACGTTGAAATGTGTCTGCACAGTCCGTAAGACCGCCAATAAACGCGCTCTGGAATTCGCCTGTGATATCTGTAGAGTATGTACATCATTAATAGGCAAACAGTAGAATGTATTACTTGCAGTTATTTAACAAGAAGGGAGAAAAGATCAAGAAATGACATTGTTGTGAATAAAACGAAGGACAAGCCCCTTGTGTCATTTGTTTGGGAATCTCATTTTGGGTATTACGGTAAAGCAAAACCCCATGGTGACGCCCTCTCACGTTGAAACGTGTCTGCACAGTCCGTAAGACCGCCAATAAACGCGCTCTGGAATTCGACCGTGATATCCTTACAGTATGTACATCATGAATAGGCAAACAGTAGAATGTATTACTTGCAGTTCTTTAACAAGACGGGAGAAAAGATCAAGAAATGACACTGTTGTGAAAAAACGAAGGACAAAGCCCCTTGTGTCATTTTTGTTGGGCATCTCAATTTGGATATTACGGTAAAACGAAGACCCACAGGGTGCCGCCCTCTCACGTTTTTGCACTGTTGGTAAATGAACTCAGAAGCACTCAGCTTGCAACGTGACTAGCAAGCCCCGTGCTACGAGCCCCGCCCCTCACGTCCAATGGAACGCGCTCGGGCGCTGTTATGGGCGTGGCCTGAGTTGTCTTGACGTCCAATGAGAGAGTCCGACTCGCTTCCCCATGTTTCCTCACGTGTGTCCGTGTGTGTACTGTTCTATCTGGGGGCTGGGGCGAGTAGGAATTGCAAAATGTTGAGTGAGAAGACACTGCTTACAAACATTCAGTCGGTGCAATCGAGGATGATTGAAACGTTGTCAATTTTTCTGGATACCTAAAATGGGATATTAGCTCGCCTGATACATTTTCAACGGGAATTTAAAAAGGTACGTTGCCGACTGTTGAGTTCGGGTCTTCGATCTGGCTTAGCGCTTGCATGTTAACGCAATAGCAGTGTAATAATCAGGATAATAACATATAGCGCAAGAGACCGTACCAAAACCTGTAGCTACAATATATAGTAATCATTTCATAATTATTTATTACAGTAACGCAGTTTTTTTTCTTCTAGCGAGTGCTTTAATCAAATGCTTAAGATTGAATTGAGGGTGTCAGCAAAATGTGAGTTTTGGTCTTAACGTGTTTTATTTTGCGTGCACGTCGATTATCAACAGCCTGTCTTTAATTTGTTTGGTTACTAGTTAGTGACTAAGATGATAACAGTTTTGTATATCCCCACGCCACATTAACACATTGATTCTGGTTTCTTGATAATTACAGGCAAAGAAACTAGGTCGTGATTGAATCACGTCAATTTACTAAAACACATTCTTCTCCAATGCTGTTTTGTATTTTGAGATTGCTCTTATGGACTTTTTTGCAAGGTGGTGGGTGTGTTGGTAAAAAAAAAAAAAAAAAAACGTTACTGTTGCTGATAGCGTTCATCTATTGGTAGAGTCTGCAAGCTTGCAAGCCAATCAAATGACGTGGCCTGGACGAGCGTTTAAAGTACTGTACATCGTGTACCCAAGCTGCACAAAGTGCACTTGCAAAAAAAAAAAAAAAAAAAAATATGGCTTTTATATGTACATCTTAGATCATGCGCATCCCAATATCAATTGTAGCTTTGCACAAAATAAATGTTTTGTTATATTTTGTGTGGTTTTCATCTGGCTTCAGTCTTCAAACTGAATCTTTGAATCTCCCAATACGAAACTTAAAATGTAGGTTTTGTATCATACAACATGATTATGATGTAGTTGTGGATAGTGCGCATCTTGTGCAAAGCTGTCAAAGCTGACCTGGAATCAGATGGAATACCGGCCAAATCCAGGCGAGGGGGCGGAGTTTCGGCCAGCCAGTAACAGGCAGGCGATCACCGGCGCGTTCTCTGATTGGTCCGATTGGCTAGCCAATCATAGCCGGCGAGCCACTGTGGAAAACACTGCCGAGTACACGTGCCTGATGTACGGGGCTCATAAAGACTTGGTGTTTCGGTTTAGACATTGGTAAATGTCATGAAATGGACATGAAAACACCCATGTTGGAGCAACTTGATTTAAAATGCAATCGTTTGTTTAGTACGATATATTTGGTGGGCATGCTCACATCACATGTAGGCGCACGTTGCTGAGCCGAGACCACACCCACATTCAGCCTTTGTACACTGCAACGGGGAAGTGTGTCACGTCAAGTGTCAGGCTGTGGTCTCCGCATGTGCCCGTGTTCCATCGTCATTACACTCAGACAGACAAGTTTCTTATCACTTTTTAACACAGAGAACATGTCAGAAAGGTCAATATATTTTGGGCGATCACGTAGCAAACATACTGGGGAATAAAAGATTGACCTACAAGAATTGATTCAAATATGGAGCTGACCCAAATCATGCTTGCCAATTCAGTGAACAAAAAAAAAGTGCTGTATGGTGACTCACTTCACAACAGTTTGGTGGATAGTAACTTATAAAAAAAGAGACTTCAAACTGTTAATTGTCACACCCAGTTGAAGTCTACTATTAAAATAAACTTAAAAAACGAGAACACAATGTGCATTTAAAACAACCACATAGCCTCCGCTGCCTGAATGCTAAGCAACAATGGCTAACAATTAGTATTTTATCCCCTGCAAAGAATTATTAATATCGCTACTGAGGGGTTTTGACTTAAATCGTTTTTAAAAAAAAAAAAAAAGTTGATTTGTATCTGCGCACGTACCAGAAGGAATGACAAAGAACGTTTAGCTCTTACTGGAATGTATCAATGACATTCCCGTTCACCGGCGTGGCCACGGAACAAACCCAACTCATATCCCAAGTCTGGTTCCATATTTTGAGAATAAGACATTCACAGGTTATACGGTGCATATCCGGTCAATAATTTGGGTGGGCGGCTGTCATGGCCTTTAGCATTCTAGCCTCACCGTCTTTCTTTTGATCCGCCGCTGTGTGTGTCAGGACCAAAGCCCATGGAAGTCTGCATGGATGAAAGCCGGCCTTGACACCCACTCGCACAGCCTGCTTGCATATTTCTCGTCCATACGTCCAACGGTGGAGCACACATTTTGTCATGTGGGAGTGTTATCATTCTCCTGACCAAGATGAGCGCTCATTTCACTGTGAAAAAGAAACAATCACAGCAAACACGTTCATAATTAATTTATGTAGTGTCTAGATAACTTATGACCACAACAGTTATTTATAATAAGTGATGTGAAGAGGACCTTGTAACAATTAATCGCATAATAAATCGTAATATTGAGGAAGGTCGGAATTTTTTTTCAAAAGTTATAGTTGTCCTGACATGTCACCTGTGTTGAGCTGTTGTTGTGACACGACAGGAGGCGTTCATGACCAAATTCTGCATCTAAAATTGAATTGTCGTGTCATGCGATTAAATCAATTAGAAAGTAGTGACGTCCCGGAGCTTGTCTTCTTTGCGTCTGTAGGGTTTAAGAGATTACTGGGCGTCTCCCTCACTGAAGGAATAAATAGCCGTAGACTTTTACGTGCGTAGGTGATGTCCACATATACACCCGATGCAGCAAACCTCAGTTTATTAGAACACTTACAGATTATCCATTCCAGATTGTCCTCAAGGTCAAAAGCGACTAAGCTCTGACGACTGGCAAATGTTCTTTTTAATTTAAGACACCAACGTATGTTCTACCCGTTCTATAATGAGACACCAGCATAAGTTTGGAAATAGGAACAGGCTTTCGATTTTCAAAAGCCTTTTCACCGGCGTTAATCTGGGCGGCGTGAACATGACATGATAAATAAGATCGTTGAGTGACAATGCTGCGCAGAATATCAAGTCCTCACTTTATCTTTCTCTGTCTTCTTAGGTGGCCATCCAATTGCCTGGAATCACATCTCAGGACCAGATAGACATCCAACTGAGCATCTCAACTGTCCGAGTGGCGTTTTGTTCAGAAGCTCTTTTTGCGTGACAAGATGACAGGATCTCAGACCGTGACTTTCTCTTCTCATCTGATTACATAACGCAGCCATCAGCTATGATTCACTCGTACGTACATAGCAGTCCCACCTAAGTAGTAGTAGCATTGAGCTCATTCCTCAGCTACCGCTTCAAACGAGAGGTGCAAGCCTCATCCTAGTCGAGTATGAGTTATGACATCACTCAGTCAGCGGCCAGCAACAACGCTCGTGGGCGAGGGACAAGGTTTGCAGACAAAGACAATGACCAGGAGACTGAGTCCGAGCAGCTGAACGCCGCAAAAAGCACCGGTGACGATGTTTCCGACCAGGGAAACAGGGCCGGGCGCGGGTCGTCCCCAAGCGAAGGATCCGGCGATCAGAGGGAGCCCAACTCTGACGACATGGACGGCGGCCTCTCCAGCGGGAACGACTCCGGCGAAAGGGACACGGGTTCCCGCGGGCGCCAGTCCACACGCAGCTCGCACAGCTCGTCCAACGGCAAGGACTCGGGCATGATGGAAACCACAGAGAGCCAAAAGAGGTAAGCTCGCAACTCGGCGAACTCTCGGCCGGAAAACGGGAGGGGAAGTCCGCCGTCTTTTCAACAACCGCTGCTCTTTCCAGCTCCAACTCGCAGAGCCTGTCGCCTCCGAGCGGCTCGCTAGCCTACAGCCTGCTGTCCACCAGCTCCGAGCACGACCCGCCCTCCACGTCTGGCTGCAGCAGCAATCAGTCGGCCAGGGCCCAAGGCCAGAAGGAACTCATGAAGGCCATCAAGGAGCTGAAGCTCCGCTTGCCATCCGAGCGCAAGTCCAAGGGCCACTCCAGCACGCTGAATGCGCTTAAATACGCCCTGCAGTGTGTCAGACAAGTCCGAGGTAAGATCCGCTTTTACCTTCAGATCAATTTATAGAAAGTGAAGTCAACCTCTGAGGCAAATTTAATTGTCACACTCAATATTCACACATATACACTTTCAGGCCTGGAGAGTGTAATCTGGATTTTCTGGCAAACTCCTGCTGGGCCGGGCTGCAACATATGGTGTCAGTGTCTCGGCCAGCTACTCCAGTCCATCCGTTAGTTTCTTCCAATAGTTCCTTCAGGCCTGGAGGTCTCTTTTGAAATCAGTAACAAATAAAACGTCCGCAACACTTGTTATCCGGCTTTCACCTTGCCGTACAAATGTATGAGCGACACTAAAACTGCAGGGCTGACAATAATCGACAAAGAGAACCAAAATCTGTGAATCTCGTTGCTGATGCACTTCCTGTTGTGTTATCTCCAGCCAACAAGGAGTACTATCACCAATGGAGTGTGGAAGAGTGCCACGGTTGTAGCCTGGACTTGTCTGCCTTCACAATCGAGGAGTTGGACAACATCACTTCAGAATACACACTAAAGAACACGGTAAGTTCACACGTAAAGCATCGGTCCAGAAGAACATTTTTAAATGGCTGTGTTTCTTCTCCCAGGATACCTTCTCAATGGCCGTGTCCTTCCTGTCCGGGAAGGTGGTCTACGTGTCACCCCAGGGATCGTCGGTGCTGCGCTGCAAGCCAGAGCGTCTCCAGGGCACCATGTTTTCCGAGCTTTTGGCTCCGCAGGACGTCAGCACTTTCTACAGTGGCACGGCGCCTTGCCGTCTACCCCTTTGGGCCTCCTGCATGGGATCAGGTGAGTTCCCGTTCAAGCAAGTCAGGAACGGCTTCATTGGGCCGTGCGATAACGTTGGACCGTCCGCTTGCCTCCCCTCAGCCTCGCCCGCTATGGACTGCACTCAGGAGAAGTCCATGTTCTGCAGAATCAGCGCCAACCGGATGCAGGGCGGCGAGGTGCGCTACTATCCCTTCCGCCTGACGCCCTATCAGCTCACCATCCGAGATTCGGATACTTCCGAGCCGCAGCCCTGTTGCCTGCTCATTGCGGAGAGGGTCCACTCTGGATACGAAGGTACTATTAACTTTATAATTCTCAAACTGGTTGATTTTTTTTTTTTTAAATATTATTTCCAACAACACAAATTCTGACTCCGTGGATTATGAGCGCATGCTAAGCGCCGGTTGTGACGGTTGTGAGGCATGACTAACGAATCTCACGCTAAGCCAGCCTTCACGGTGCCAGAATGATAAAAAAAGGTTCTCATCTCAGACGTGTGATGATTTCACATGTTTTCCTCACACGCTTAGCAGAGAGGCGACAACACAGAACACATCTCACATGTTTGAGAAATGCTCATTAATTGGCGTAACAGAGAGATGCAACGTGATGGGTGACGTGAGTGCTCGGCTTGTGTCTAAACATGCCCCTCTTTCCTGCCATCTTCTCCCATCAGCACCTCGGATCCCTACAGACAAAAGGATCTTCACCACCAGTCACACCCCCAGTTGCCTCTTCCAGGAAGTCGACGAGAGGTCAGTTCCCTCACCTTGGGTGACGCAGTTACGGCTGTTTCACCTTCTGCCGCTTCGTCTGCTGCGATCTGCCTTCCTGACATTTTCATTTTGTTCCACGTGCAGGGCGGTACCGTTGTTGGGATATCTGCCGCAGGATTTGGTAGGAACCCCGACCTTGCTTTACATCCACCCCGAAGACAGACCCACGATGGTGGCCATACACGAGAAGAGTAAGCTTATTTGAATATGGTCAGAAAATCCTGGTGGGCGCGGTCACCCTCACTGATTGTCGTCTCCCTGCAGTCTTTCAGTTTGCCGGCCAGCCGTTTGAGTATTCGCCGTTGAGGATGTGCGCCCGCAACGGGGAATACCTAACCATCGACACCAGCTGGTCTTCTTTTGTCAACCCTTGGAGCCGCAAGGTGGCCTTCATCGTAGGGCGCCACAAAGTCAGAACGTAAGCCACCGCCCTGTTAGACCGACTGACAGTGAAAGCGCCGGAGGTTGAACGTACCGTTTTCTCCCGTCGCCAGGAGCCCGCTGAACGAGGACGTGTTTGCGGCGCAGGGCTGCGAGTCCCGCACCTCCACGCCCGATATAGTACAGCTGAGCGAGAAGATCCACCGTCTGCTGGTGCAGCCGGTGCACAGCGCCGGGTCTCAGGGTTACAGCTCGTTGGGTTCCAGCGGGTCACGGGGCTCGCGGCACTCTCAGCCGCAGCGTCTCGGCGCCTCGGCCGCCTCCTCCAGCGACAGCAACGGGCCCGCCATGGATGACGGCGCGGTCGTGTTGCGCAAGCCTGTGAGTTTCAAGACTTGGGCGTCAACTGACGATTTTGTCGTATTCCCAACGAGCTAATTGTGGTCGTTGTGCATTTGGTTGTTCTAGATGACCTTTCAGCAGATCTGCAAAGACGTTCACATGGTCAAGACAAACGGGCAGCAGGTTTTCATCGAGTCTCGAAACAGGCCGGCCCCTCGAGCAAATCGCAGCACAGGTGATGTTCAAAAAATATGAAAAATAGGATCTGTTAGATTTTCTCCCAGTTCCTTTAATGCTCGCTATGCTAATAATAATTAGCAGGAGTCTACCTTCTCAGTTGAACTATTTAATATATGCCAGAAAGGTCCATACACAGCAGTGGAGCCTTCTCTGCGAGTTTGCGGAAGAAGGTCTAACCCCCCCACCTCCAAGGTCCCGACTCTTATACCACTTTGCCTAGCCTATTTGATAACGTGCGACCTTGCGGTCTTAACTTCGATCAACTCCTTCGTATGGTGCATGTGTCATAGAGAAGGGAAAGCCAGTGAAAGCAGAAGATAGCATAGCTCAAGCTACCTAGCTACTCACATGTGCTAAAGAGGCCTATTTTGAATTTGTGCTTTTGTCTACTTTAGTTGCCACGAGCAGGCCGAGAGCCATCAACAGTGAACCCGTTCGAGGTCTCATCGCTGACATGACCGAACCACTGAAAGATTTCCTGCCTGCTTCGCTGGTACAGAAAGAGTCCCCACCGGGATATTCCTACCAACAGATCAACTGTCTCGACAGTATCATCAGGTAAGAATGGCTCTTGCGAGCATTTTCGGCCCCGTTATTTGACTTGCAGTACCTACTGACCTCTTTGACCACGTCCTCCAGGTACCTGGAGAGCTGTAACATTCCTAATACGGTCAAAAGGAAGTGCGGCTCCTATTCGGGCACATCAGCTTCCGATGAAGACAAGCAGCAGGACGCCGGCGGGAACGTCAAAGGTGGGTGTTGATTTCATTCCTTCCGCCGCCTGTTCATCTGTGCAACGTATCATATTTGTCACTCGCTCCCTCCAGGTGCGTCGGTCGGCCGGGTCGGCAAACCCCCTCCGCTGCCCCCGCTGACGTTAGCCATGAAGGCGGAGAGCGTGGCCTCCGTCACGTCCCAGTGTAGCTTCAGTAGCACCATCGTGCACGTGGGAGATAAGAAGCCGCCGGAATCAGGTTGGAAAAGTCACAGATTATTTTTCAAAAGATACCCAGCCGAGCGTCACGTTTGTAAACATTAGTTCCTGTTTGTCCGACAGACATTGTGATGGAGGAGGCCCCGAGCACTCCAACACTCACGCCTCCTAACCTCTCGAGTGGGCCAGCTACCATCTCCATTCCTCCTCCTCCTCCTCCCCCTCCTCCCCCAATGGCTATGCCCCCTCAAGCTGCACCGCCAACTCAGCCGGAGAGGGACAGCCGGCCCGCCGGGGGCGGCCGTCTGGGTCTGACAAAAGAGGTGCTGTCGGCGCACACGCAGCAGGAGGAGCAGGCCTTCCTCGACCGATTCAAAGACCTCAGCAAGCTCCGCATTTTCGATCAGACCACATCTTCGACCGTGCGCTGCCAAGCGCCCGCCGCCAACCCTCTGGCGCGAGGTACGTTCTTAACTTTCAGGGCGGGCTGGATTTAAACTTAACTGATCCTCTTCATGATGTGTCTCTTAGGAGTGCGTTGTTCTCGGGACTACCCGGCCGCGGGAGGCGGCTCCAGTCACAGACGTGGCCGTGGCGGAAAGAGGCCCAGGCACCAGGAGTCATCTGAGCAGCAAAGCTCTCTGGGGCTCACGGGGATGCACCAAGATCCCAGAAGCAGAGCGGCAGCCGGGCCCCTCAACATCGGAGCCCCCGCAAACTCCTCCTCCTGGCCGTCTGTTTGCTCTCAGCCCAGTATTCCCGCTGCTCCGTTTGCACCCGGCATGGTTCCGATCTACCCGGCCTACCCGCCGTTCTCTCAGCCCTTAACCGCACCAGATGCGTCACGTTTCCCCCCTGCCCAGATGGTGCCCCCCATGATGGCCTTGGTTCTTCCCAACTACATGTTCCCCCAAATGGGGGTACCCATTTCTCAGCAAGGCGCCCCGCCCTTGCAGTTTTTCAATCAAAACTATAACTACCCCAGCATCGCTCAAGCCCCGGTTCCGGCCCCCGCAGCAGTTTGCAACCTCGTGTCCGTACCTGGCACGGGTGCGGCGTCTCGTAGCAGCACTCCCCAGTCCTACACGCAGATCCCCGCCGATCACGAGAGTGCCCACTCCCCCCTCTTCCAGTCCCGATGCTCCTCCCCCCTCAATTTGCTGCAGCTGGAGGAGTCAACAAGCAACCGGTTAGAGGCCGCCACCGTACTGGCGGCTTCTCAGCAAACCACGCCCACCGTGCAGGGTGGCACGGGCGGTGTGCAGAGCTCAGCCAATCAGAGGAGCTCAGATGACAACACCAAGGAGAATCATAACGTAAGTACAGTGCTTTTTGTTTTTTTTGGGTGTCTGTCGTTGAAATATGCGGTTGATAGCGATGATATGAGATATCATTACAACCCTGGAACATGTTCCTCATCATGAATGTTCATGTTTGTTTACCTCATAGGGGGAAGCCAATGAATCCAACAACGACGCCATGTCGACTTCCAGCGATTTGCTGGATCTGCTATTGCAGGAAGACTCGCGTTCTGGAACAGGATCCGCCGCCTCTAGATCCGGATCATCAGGCACCAGGTCCTCGGGTTCTGGCTCCGGCTCCAACGGATGCTGCTCCTCCGGCACCAGTGGCACCAGTTAGTAGAGAATCATTACTAATGCTGAATTATCATTAGAGTACAGTCACGTTATTTTACCTGATGAAAAAAAATGTTGACGCCACATTGACATTTCCTTCTCGGTGTCCATCCAGGTAGCAGCCAGGGCAGCCACACCAGCAAATATTTTGGCAGCATCGACTCGTTAGAGAACGACCACTCCCGCAAGCAGCCAGCAGGGGGCGGTGACGGTGGCGAGGAACAGTTCATCAAATGTGTCCTGCAGGACCCCATTTGGCTGTTGATGGCCAACAAAGACGACAAGGTCATGATGACCTACCAGCTGCCCATCAGGTAAGAGCATCAGGCAAAAGGATCGCTTTGGCCGCGTGATGGCGTGTGACTTACGGTTATCTCGCGCCATTGTATAACAGGGACATGGACGCGGTGCTGCGAGAGGATCGCGAAGCGCTGAGGGGCATGCAGAAACACCAGCCCCGTTTCACGGAAGATCAGAAGAGGGAATTGAGTCAGGTGCACCCGTGGGTGCGCACAGGACGCCTCCCCAGAGCCATCAACATCTCCGTAAGTACAGTATACTAACTCAAACCGAACTTGAAGTCGGTAGGATATACGCAACACTTTCAACTAACCCTAACCCGACACCCACGTCACTCACCATGCCAAGCCCCGCCTTTTAAAGCCACACACTCAAAGTCATAGTTATTAAAACGTGAGGATGCATTAACCATGGAATGACTTCACTTCAACTTACTTGAAATTAAATGGTGACGCAAAGTTGGAGACAGGCGCATATAACCCAGACGCGTTTCTTTGCTCCTCTCAGGGCTGCTCCGGCTGCAAGTCCCCGACATTGGTCCCCCACGCCACCCCCTTCGACGTGGAGATCCACGAGATGGAGCTCTGCAGCGTGCTTAAGACGCAAAAGGAGGTCAAGAAAAACTCGTCAGAGGCAACCGAGGAGAAGGAGGACCACGACGAGGAAGATGAGGGGGACGAGGAGGAAGGCAAAACACAAGAAAGCTGCCAAGCGCTGACCGCAGATAAACACAGAGCGACGCCGGAGGGGGCGGAAGAGGACAACGCTCTGCCGCCACAGTCTGACATGAGTCACTAAGTCAGCGGCCAAAGATGGCACAACTTTTTAGAACTTTTTAATGTGCGCTTTCCTGAAGCACACATACAATGACATCATCATGAGACGTTGGAGCACTCAGGGTTTCAGACTCGCCGTCTCAACTAAATCCCGACTGACATTTACGTTGACGTGTGAGACCTTCTGGAATCCACACGATGCGCCTTCCTCTTTCGTGGGTCATATTTATTGAAGTAGGAAGACGAGTCACAAAAAAAAAAAAGCACCTGTCATGTATGATAGATGTGCTTCACTGACATTCTGTGTGATGTTCACCTCTGTGACCTCCAGCTACGAATGTTGCGGGATCCGGCTTCTCTATTGCTCCTAATCACGTTGTCGGCTTGTGTAAATAAAAAGGACGCTAAATGTACAGTACAGTGAAAGACGGGCTGACTTTATTTTGTTAAAATGTGTATATTTTTATATGTTCACCCACTGAGAATTGAGAGCGGACGACGGACCCGAGCTTGTGCCATGTATAAAAAGTTTATTAAAGAGGGCCTTGCTCGGGGGTGCAGTAAAGAGAGACAGCACGAGTGTGGTGAAGTCCTAAAAAACAAAATCCCATTTACATATTCCCTTTTGTCCCTCTCTGTGACGCTATTGTGGTCAAGTGATACTCTGCTTCATGGCGTCGCTGCTGTCAATTGCTTTCAAATTTGGGTGAAATCCTTTGTACAAAAAAGACAATAAAACAACTTCAAATGTAATACTGTGTTTCCCCTGTTTTTTCCATTTCTGGTAAAATTATCTGCATGTTTTGGCACGGACACAAGGAAGTGTCCGGCGCAAGCTAGCTATTCAGCGGTGGTTTCTCGCCACAGCTTAAAAAAGACAAAAGGAATGGCCGTGTTTGGACTAAGTAAACGGACCAAATCCACAGTTTGTGTGGATTTCTTTTACAATCGAAACAACACAATACAGGAAAGCTGTGAGCTAACAAATTTAGCCCAATTTCCTTTAAAACAGACTTTGTAGCCCCTTCAAGACATGTGGCTCAATTGCAGTGCTAGCAAATGAAAGGCTTGAATGTGGAGCACTGTCGTGGAGTAATAAACACACACACCCAACAGTGGCACTCTGTCCAACACACACACACACACACACACACACACACACACATCTGAAGAAAAAACATATGCAACATCGCTGTACATGAATGAACCTCCAATCATGACTTCCTCCTTTCCTCTCCACCCTCTACCCCGCTTGTCCCTCCTTCCTGCTCCTCGCCGCTACCACCGTCGCCTCTCTAAATCTCAGAGGGCAAGCTAGATGGAGGTCGGCGTGTGGATGGTGTGTGTGCTTTTCACGTTGGCGCTAGGATGGACGGAAGCGCAAAGTCAGACCAACTACACCAGGTGAGTTGTTGTCCTGGTTTCTAAACTGGAGAGAGTTGAGAATGTTGTTTTTGCCACATTTGTATATGTGGCAGCCTGGCTTTCAAACACACTAGTGTGCAGGTCAACAGTTATACGTGTGTGTGTGCGCGCCCCAGAAATTGCAGGCTGCAGCTTAGAGACGATGTGGTTGACTTGTCAGAAATGCAATCCACGTGTGATGCTTTTCCCACATTGCACTTTTGCAATCTATGTTAGGTTTTCGTAATAATTTATTTCAAAAAAACAACGTGTCAAAATGTCTTTAGTAATATTTAAGAATTAAAGCTTAGCTTCAGTAACTGGTGGATTTTTTTTCTCTCCCTGAAACATCACTGTTATAAATGACAAAAATCCATATTGCGCAAGCATTTATAGGTCAAATTTAAAAAATAAATAAACAATGAAAATAAATTAAAAAAACTAATAAAAATAAATAAGAAAACCTAATAAAAATAAATAAAAAACCTGAAAAAGTAAAGGCATTTTTTTTAAAATCAGTGGTCAAAAATATATCTAAACCATCTTGAATCAAAATTTTTTGTTGACCAGTGTTTTTTGTTTTTAATCCAGATTGAACCACAACCATAACAAAGTAATTGTACCGAAGCCTAAGAAATACAAAACATAAACAAATAATTCGTAAAGGTCAAAAGCTCAGGTCAGATATGAAGTAAAGTCACCCCCTGCTGGACTTTGTATATGAAGCACCTGGAATATTGTCTTCTACACTGGGTTCCAAATGCCTGTGGCATGTAAGGGAGGGACACCACCGGCTAAATGTGGCTTTACTGTACAGCAGCACACACAAAACTGAACAAAAACAAAACCGAGAATCTTTCAGAGTCTGAATTTGAGTTGCTCGATTAATGAATCCCTCATAACCGTCAACTGACGGTCTTCCCAAAGTAGTAGCGATGATCGGCTGCGAAAACAGACACGCACTGTGCCGCTGTGGTTTGCAAGCCCGTACGAAAACGTTAGCAGGCGCCGCGCCTCATTAAACTTGGCATTTGAAGTCGCCCTGCGTTTGATGGTGGCCTCGTATATGCTTCTCTACCTTCCATCAGGCCCGTCTTCAAGTGCGGCGGGCATCTGGTCGTCGATTCGGGAATCGTGGCCAGCGAAGGCTTCCCCAGTCCTTACAAAGCTAACAGTAAATGCACCTGGTACATCACCGTGAGTCACACGTCTTTCTTCGCTAACGGATATTAGCAAGCATTCAGGAACAGACGTCATATTATTCTTAATTTCCTTCAAGGTTCCAGAAGGTCACGTGGTCATGCTGTCCTTCCGCCTATTCGACATGGAGGCCGAGCCCACATGTCGCTACGACTACTTGGACGTCTACAACGGCCACACGCGCTTGGTACAGAAACTGGGCCGCTTCTGCGGGACTTTCCGGCCCGGAGCGCTCATTTCCACCTCCAACACCATGATGCTGGATATGGTGTCGGACGAAGCCACGGGAGGGAGGGGCTTTCTGGCCTACTTCCGGGCGGGGAAGCCACATGTGGAAGGTGTGGTGGCATTTTTGTGGCGCTTATAAATATATTTAGATGACTATATGGGCAAATCTTGGTGTGGTTTCGCCCCGTTGCTTCCACAGAGAATCAATTCTGCGGCGGGCGGTTGACCAAAGCCCAGGGATCCATCCAGACGCCCAACTGGCCCAACTCCAACTACCCAGCGGGCATCAGCTGCTCCTGGTACATCTCGGTCGAGCCGAGCAACGTGAGCAGACTTGCGAATTCAATTCTTTTACATTCATTTGTTTAGATAAAAAAAAAACTGACTCAACTAAAGATTCAAGTTAGCTTTAGATAGCTCCTTATATAAGTTTCCAAAATCTTGGTAACTGCGGTTCTTTGGAGCAGGAAGAGGCAGGAACATACCTGCAAAAGAAGGCTCCGTCTCCAGTAGCAGTTCTCGCTCCAATGAAAGAGTTCCTTATGAGCGCACTTGTGCGTGCCAATAGATTGAAGAATTAGGAAACCGGGCCGAGAGCGGGGGTAAATGGCATCCTCTGTATTGCGGAGGTGGGATTCAGGAAACACGCCTCGGCTGCCCGCTTATTATTTATTTCATGTCACAGTTTGTGTTGGCCTGTCGCCGCTTCTTCGCCAGGTGATCGAGCTGAAGTTTGAGAAGCTGGACCTGGAACCGGACACGTACTGTCGCTATGACTACGTGGCTCTGTTCAACGGGGGAGAGAGAGACGATTCCAGGAGAATTGGCAAGTTCTGTGGCGACAAGGTACCGGGGTGAGTCTGAGTTAAAATGATTTAGCCGGGAGATCTTGCGGTAGCTGTCGACCTGACGGCATGTCTTCCGTAGGGGTATCGTGACCAATGGGAATCAGCTCCTTGTCCAGTTTGTCTCCGACCTGAGCGTGACCTCAGATGGCTTCATGGCCTACTATAACAGCGTGCCCCGGGGTTCTCGGAGTCCCACCGCCGGGGGAGACTTTATCCATCGATCCGAGATCCCCACCACAACGCGGCAACCGTCCGTAAAGCCAAAGAAGCCCGTCAAAGCGACGGCCAAACCCGTCAAACCCACAACTAAACCCGTCAAAACCACACCCAAACCTAAACCTAAAGCCACCCCGAAACCCGCCAAAAAACCAGCCGTGAAGATCCCGATAAAGCCTCCGGCGCGTAAACCGACGGCCAAACCCAAAACAGCTAAACCCACCCCCAAAGCGCCAGTGAAAAAGCCACCACCCAAACCCAAAACAAAGCCTTCATCCAAACCCAAAGTCGTTAAAGTCGACAAACCGACACGCAAGCCCGCACCAAAGACCAAACCCACTCCCAAAGCAGCAATCAAACCAGTGAAACCCACCCCTAAAACTAAACCCATCGTCAAACCTACGCCCAAACCTAAAGTGATGCCCAAGCCTAAAGTGATGCCCAAACCTAAAGTGACGCCAAAACCCGGAGTGAGCAAGGTGGTTCCAAAGAAGCCGGCAGTAAACAAGAAACGTGAGTCGCCCTATCGTCTCCTTCGACTCGTTTATTGACCATTGCTTTATTTTCGTGTATCTGTGCCGTAGCTTTGCCACTGAACCCTGTGTGCACCCAAGCCTGCAAGAAAACAGGAACTCTCCTGACCAGCTTCTGCCCCAACGACTTCGGTAAGACAAACCCGGCCCCTTCCAGGCTTGGTCGCTTCTACCCTAATACACACTACGCCCTTTCCCCTTCTAGTGGTTACAGGAAAAATTACAGATGTGATCGCTGGTCCGAGAGGTTCCGCCACGGTGGAAGTGTCTGTCATCAAAACCTATAAGGCAGGAAAACTGAAGATCAACAAAGCAAGACCGGCCGTCACTGTCAAACTCATCTCGACGTGCAAGAGATGTCCGGGCCTGAACAAAGGTATGACCAAAAGACGGTTGAACGGCGAAGAAGCCTTCCAGATAAGAAGGATTTTATTCCTTGCAAGAAATGTCAGAACATGAGATTGATTCGATTTCGTCAATCTGGGCGATCTTCGCTAACTGCTCACACAACCCGCAATGTCAATTTCATCAGTCCACGCTGCTTTTGGTCAATCTTGAACAACAAATAAAATCTGTTCTCTCTTGCCTTTCGTGGAGAAACAATTTCAATGATTTTTCTTTCATGTTTGTCCCCAGGCCAAAAGTACGTGCTGATGGGAAAAGTAGATCCCCAGGGAAAAGGACTCCTGACCCCGTCCAGCTTCACCCTCTTCTACAGGCCGGTGCACGACAAAGCTCTCGCCCTCCTGGCGGCCAAAGGCTGCTGACGTCTGACATCACAACCAAGTCAGCCAATCAGGGGGGAGAGGGGCGGGGCACCACAAACAAATATATTGTAATACCCACTAAGATTCCTACTGCTCTACAATAGCAGTATAATGTTATGTAATTTATGTTTTAAAAAAAAAAAAGGGTGTGATGCTGTTGTCCGGGTCAAAGGGGCAATTAAGTGCTTAATTTTGATTTGAGCAAATTCCTCCATGAAGCAACATGCAAGACGGCTTGCACAGAAAAAATTCCGGAATTATTTCCTGTACACGGTCAATTCACCATTCAGTGCGTCTTTTATTTAACAATAACATGGTGACATAACCTCAGATGTCATACTTGAAGATTGTCATCGTTAAAATGCTAATTAAATTGTCCTCGTTTAAAGCTGTACAAGACTTCCTGATTTAACATGTAAACAATCAACAACCTCACAGGCTTGTTTCGCTTGGACAGACTTTGCAGCAATGTGACAAGAAGAAGAAGCCTAGTTTGAAGAAAAAAAAAAAAAAAAACATGGCAGCTATCTCACAAATGTAAACGACACCAAAGAAATGACATTTTGCAAATTTAACGAAACGAGCCCAATTTGGATGTGTTTTGTTGCTAGCAGTTTAAACATTATTAGCTAAAGTCGCTGTAATTTCAAATAAAAAATGGACAGTTTCTTAACAAACCTGAATGATTTAAAAAAAGAAAAAAAATTAGCTCCATATATAAAAACACTGTCAATCAAATGTTTGACCTGTTACTTCATTTTAGCAACTACTACTTGACATTGCAGCCAAATGTTCCTTATTCAGAAAAAAATAGAATCAAAATTTAAAATTATGAGTGGTGTCATCTGTTCATACCGCCAACAATGTCATGATACTGTCAAGGCTCAGCGGCCTCGGCGGCAGGCCGCTCGTGCGCCGCTACACGGTCGGGCGAAACCTCAGCGGACTTCTAGATGTAATCATCGGGGTCGGCCTGGCCGAACAAATATATGCACACCAGCGCGAGCAAGCCGAGTGCCACGATGACACCCACCAGGATGTAGAATAGCGTCATAGTCCAGAAGGCGAACTGGTAGAGTCTTTTGTCGCAGTAGGGCTCAGGCATTGTGATGTTCTTGTGGTAGTTGGGCTTGTATATGGAGTAGATCCACACGTTACCTAGAAGAAGGAATATGCAAAGTCGACAATTTTTCGTAATCCGTGCATTTTTTCCCCCCTTAATATTGCAATTTAATATGATTCTTTTTTTCAAGGAGTATTTTTTTAACTGCCAGTTAAAATAGATATTTGACGTCTATAGTCGTCAATGGGAGTGAATGAGTTAACAAATCTGTATTACAATAAATATCGGATTTATTAGGTACTAACGGGAAAGTCTCAAAGTAGCAAGCACCGTTTTGCCTCCAAGTGCTAAAAAGTTCCGCTACTCACCGGCGATGAACCAGGCGACGAGGAACACGGCCAACAGAACGTTCCAACCCAGGCTGAGTCGGTAGAGCGGGTTCGGAGGGCCGTCTTTGGGCTGCCGGGTGCAGGGCAGGTAAACCGATATCACCAGCAGCATGAAGAAGAAGCCCATCACAATCAGGTAAACGGGAATGTAGCGTTGGCGGGGGCAGTCGTCCAGGTGCTCTGCCCCTGATGTCACCGAGTTATGTCACACTTACCGACTTGTACAGTTAACTTGAAAGTTAGTACCAGTGTCACTTACCCACTGCGATCATAGCAATCGGGATGATGCACAAGAGCACCTTTAGAAGCACTGAGGGGAGCATAAAGGAGAACATCAGGATTGTCTCCTTCCTCAAGTTAGTCGCTTTTAAGGAGTCTCTCACCTAACACGGCTGTTGACGGTTTTGGAATTTTACCGATGACGTGCATGAGGACACTGTCGGACATGATGACGGTCGGAGCTAAAGGTGAGGAGAAGAATTGGGAATTCAATCCAATTTCTCATCGTCGGTCTTCATTTCCTGCCGTTTCTCATCACTGTGTTTACTTGGGAAAACCTGACCTGTGCAGTGACGCAACACAAACCGCATCTCCAGAAACCAGCCCGTCTTTGTGTTTTATTAACATTGTCTTGAAATATGCCAGCTATTTAGTTCGTTTTTAAATGTTCAAGCCATTATCGCAGTTGCGTGAAGTAAGTCGCCATACAAGTCAGAGATATACCGAACATGGAAGCAGTCGGACCACATTCCCAGCCGAGCCAGTTTGACCAAAAGTACAGGTACACAACGTTCACCTGGCAAAGTGTCATCCACAAGTGGATTGTTGGAGCATGTTTGTACACACACTACATTCACACTTGAGCAAGTAGCTATTGCAACAACAATAACATTTTTGTGCTGTTTGATAAAGACATTGAAGGAAGTTTTTTTTTTGGGGGGGGGTTGTGAGCAACGTAAAAACAATGCATAACTTATCAGGAGCAAAACAACACAACCAAAAGTTTTAGCACCACACCCCACTTTGACACAAACGCATGTAACATACAACAAGCGCCATTTTTACATCCTACGTGTTCACGCAAGTTGCTCTTTCCTCTTACCCGAACCGGCGCGGACGACCTCCTGCAGGGTTAAGCGTGGGAAATTCTCCGCTTCCTTGAATCACTGCCACACCGTGTGCATGCGGCAAAGTTGTGGTTGGACCTCAGCTGATGACGTCAGAGAGGGAGGTTCGTCCCGCTGTCAGGTGAGCTAAGAATTTGTTTTATAAGTTTTATTTGTTGTATTGTTTTTTTAAATAGCCTAACACACAAAAAAATAACAAGGAAAATACTTTTAATCTTTAAAGTCATCTAATAATGCAGGCATTCACGATAGTACACTGTAAAATAAAATGGCATGTATTTAACGGTAATAAAAAATGTATTGAGCGAGAAAAGAAATGTCTTTGAGAAATAAGTTAGACATCAAATATCCAGTCGGATTTCCCCCACAATTTTGTTAGAGGTGAAGGAAAAGACAGTGTAAATAAATAATGTGTAAATTGAAAATAACAGTTGAGTAAGTGGGGTGTACCTTTTCATTAGACAACTGTGATGAAATGAGAATGCTGGCAACAAAAGTGAGCACACCCCAAAATGAAAATATTTCAATAAAGACTAATTAGCCACTTGTGTCTCTGGCGGTATCATTTCCCATGACAAAAATTCTTAGATGGAGTCGCTTGTTCTATCAAATGACAGGAACATAGAAACACACTCGATGAAGAAACAATAATATTCACACATCTGAGAAATGACATGAAAAGAAAACAAAACTTTGCAAATGTACAGCACTTGCAAGCATTTGGCATCGTCCCTATTTTGGTAGATTCAAATAAAAATGCTCCAGGGGATGGCGCGATTCTTGTTACCGCGCCAACCGGACGAGCCGGCGAGGCGGCTACAAGTCCGTCAGGCAGACGCTCGATGACGTCTCCACATAGACGCGGCCTCCTGAACCCGAACGGCCTCCTCGTAGCTCCATCGCGTGGTCCCGACTCTGGTCGGTCGGCGTCGTGTGGAGTCGGGCGTGGCCCAAAATGGAGTCCCACAGGAGGCCTCTGCTCCAAATCTGCACACAACACACTGCCATTCAAATAAACCCACCCGAGGCAAATGTTTATTCTAACTGGAAGACGGCAAACCTCGAATGAGATGTGTGCGTCGGGGTATCTCCTGTAAAAGATGGCTCTCAGGTGGAATTCTGGATTTCCTTTGGCTTTAAACACCTGAGAGCGAACGGTGGCGCTCTCACAACAAATGATGGCGTAAACATCGGGAGCTGTTGATCAAAGCGCCACATTTACGAGAGACGGGTATCGCTTCGCCCAAAATTTGTCACAAGTTGTTCCCTTTTTGTGCTAACATTAAGCTAGCATAGAACAGGGGTGTCAAACATTTTTTTCGCGGGCCGCATTGTAGTCATAGATTCTTTCGGAGGGCCATTATGACTGTCAACCCAAATAAATGTATGAGCACCTCATATTATATACAGTCATCATCATCATCATCATCATCATCATCGGTGTAAAGTCCGCTTTCCAGGCGCCGCTGGGTTGAACTGGGTTCTCGATATGGCTGAGAATATTTTTGGAGCAAAACTTTTTACAGTCGGATGCCCTTCCTGACACCAACCCAAGGGGAAATTGATTTTCTGTAGGGGTTGACTCCCTTAGCCCATTCCTCTCCCGAGGAGCCCACTGGGCAGTGGTACTATTTAACCCATAGTTGGGGGCTGGTTCGTGGGCACCAGGGCGTGTCCACACACCGGTGGGCCTGCGTGCCGCACGTCTAGGGGCCAAACCTCCTCCGAGTCCCTTGTAGTTTAGCCTGGGTCCGTGTTATACCCAGTTACCATGTGCCGCCGCGTGGAGGCACTACATAGGGCTTGCTGTTAGAGAGGCTATGTACTGGCAGGGAGAGACTTACGCACTCGGCTCTCCCGTTCGCATACTGCTAGCCAGCGGTGAGGGTTGACAGTGAGAAGTGACATGCACTGGGCACTCTACCAACACACTAGACGCATCACAACAACCCGACTTGGTCTTATGAAGTCAGACACACTTATGAAGTCAGACACACTTTATGAAGTCAGACACACAGTCAGTCAAATATATATATAACTCGTTTTCAAATCAAACGAGTAAAAACTGGTCAAATATGGAGAAAAAAAGATATTAAAAGTGAAGATGATTAGCAATTCTAGTAATGACACGAATTTAATGCACAATTTGTCTTCGCGGGCCGCATGAAATGATGTAGTGGGCTGTATCTGGCCCCCGGGCCTTGAGTTTGAGACTGGTGGCATAGAGCATTGAAAAAGTCGTCACTTAAGTCGTCATCTCCATACAGGAAAAAAAAAAATGGCCGAATGACAGCACATACCTATCTGTTTGGGAGGGCAGAGTCCTGTCGCCCTCTGTAGGTGGACTGTGGTCACAACAGTGGGTTGAGGTAAAAAGCACTGAAGTAAAGGTGGCGATGGCAAGTCGTTCTTCAGTTCCCTAGTGGACAAAAAAGTCATTGGAAGATCAATTAAAAGTTCAAACAGCCACAGAATATTGCCCTACATATGACTTGCACATATGTTCCTCCCTCCCATCTTTACCGAATACCAAAAGGTAAAGGTACGCAAGACGCCGGACCTGAGGTGAAGATGTGAATGCGAGAAGAGCCGCACGAGGACGAATTTCACAGATTTTTGTTTTATGTTTGTCCCCAGGCCAAAACGACGTGCTGATGGGAAAAGTAGATCCCCAGGGAAAAGGACTCCTGACCCCGTCCAGCTTCACCCTCTTCTACAGGCCGGTGCACGACAAAGCTCTCGACCTCCTGGCGGCCAAAGGCTGCTGACGTCTGACATCACAACCAGATCAGCCAATCAGAGGGGAGAGGGGCGGGGCTCCACAAACATGAATATATTGTAATACCCACTAAGATTCCGACTGCTCTACAATAGCAGGATAATGTTATGTAATTTATGTTTAAAAAAAAAAAAAGGGTGTGATGCTGTTGTCCGGGTCAAAGGGGCAATTAAGTGCTTAATTTTGATTTGAACAAATTCCTCCATGAAGCAACATGCAAGACGGCTTGCACAGAAATAAATCCGTAATCATTTCCTGTACGCGGTCAATTCACCATTCAGTGCGTCTTTTATTTAACAATAACATGGTGACATAACCTCAGATGTCATACTTGAAGATTGTCATAGTTTAAATGCAAATTAAATTGTCCTCGTTTAAAGCTGTACAAGACTTCCTGATTTAACATGTAAACAATCAACAACCTCACAGGCTTGTTTCGCTTGGACAGACTTTGCAGCAATGTGACAAGAGGAAGAAGCCTAGTTTGAAGGGAAAAAAAACAAAACAAAAAAAAACATGACTGCTATCTCACAAATGTGGACGACACCAACAAAATGACATTTTGCAAATTTAACGAAACGAGCCCAATTTGGATGTGTTTTGTTGCTAGCAGTTTAACCATTATTAGCTAAAGTCGCTGTAATTTCAAATAAGAAATGGACCGTTTCTTAACAAACCTGAATGATTTAAAAAAAAAAAAATTAGGTAGCTCCATATATAAAAACACTGTCAATCAAATGTTTGACCTGTTATTTTGCCAACTACTACTTGACATTGCAGCCAAATGTTCCTCAGAGAAAATAGAATCAAAATTTTAAATCATGAGTGCTGTCATCTGTTCATATCGCCAACAATGCCATGATACTGTCAAGGCTCAGCGGCCTCGGCGGCAGGCCGCTCGTCCGCCGCTACACGGTCGCGCGAAACCTCAGCGATCTTCCAGATGTTATCATCGGGGTCGGCATTGCAGAACAAACATGAGCAGACCGGCACGAGGATGCCGAGTGCCACGAATCCCATGATGACACCCGCCAGGATGTAGACTAGCGTCGTAGTCCAGAAGGCAAACTGGTAGAGTCTTTTGTCGCAGTAAGGCTCAGGCATTGTGATGTTCTTGTGGTAGTTGGGCTTGTATATGGAGTAGATCCACACGTTACCTAGAAGAAGGAATATGCAAAGTCGACAATCTTTAGTGATCCGTGCATTTTTTTCCCCCCCCTTAATATTGTAATTTAATATGATTATTTTTTTCAAGGAGTATTTTTTTAACTGCCAGCACAGTTAAAATAGATATTTGACGTCTATAGTCGTCAATGGGAGTGAATGAGTTAACAAATTTGTATTACAATAAATATCGGATTTATTAGGTACTAATGGGAGTCTCAAAGTAGCAAGCACCATTTTGCCTCCAAGTGCGAAAAAGTTCCGCTACTCACCGGCGATGAACCAGGCGATGAGGAACACGGCCAACAGAGCGTTCCAACCCAGGCTGAGTCGGTAGAGCGGGTTCGGAGGGCCGTCTTTGGGCTGCCGGGCGCAGGGCAGGTAAACCGATATCACCCGCAGCATTGAGAAGACGCCCATCACAATCAGGTAAATGGGAATGTAGCGTTGGCGGGGGCAGTCGTCCAGGTGCTCTGCCCCTGATGTCACCGAGTTATGTCACACTTACCGACTTGTACAATTAACTTGAAAGTTAGTACCAGTGTCACTCACCCACTGCGATCATAGCAATCGGGATGATGCACAAGATCACCTTTAGAAGCACTGAGGGGAGCATAAAGGAGAACATCAGGATTGTCTCCTTCCTCAAGTTGGTCGCTTTTAAGGAGTCTCTCACCTAACACGGGTGTTGACGTTTTCGGAATTTTACCGATTTGGTTCATGAGCACATTGTCGGACATGATGACGGTCGGAGCTAAAGGTGAGGAGAAGAATTGGGAATTCAATCCAATTTCTCATCGTCGGTCTTCATTTCCTGCCGTTTCTCATCACTGTGTTTACTTGGGATAACCTGACCTGTGCAGTGACGCAACACAAACTGCATCTCCAGCAACCAGCCCGTCTTTGTGTTTTATTAACATTGTCTTGAAATATGCCAGCTATTTACTGTTTTTCTCCATGTATAATGCGCCCCCATGTATAATACTAAAAATGGCAGTTTGATGCTGGAAAAAAGCCTGTACCCATGTATATATAATACGCACCCAAATTTGGACTCCTACTTAAGTCCGTAAACGACATCAAAGTTCAGTGATAAAATAAGCACTTTGTATACTACAATACTCTTGTAATTTCCTAAATAAAGAGTTTGCAGTACCTTGTTGATTTTGCGTATGAATTGTTATAAATCAGGATATTGTTCTATATTTTTTATTTAAAAAAAAAAATGTATCGATCGTAGAGCACTATATCGTGATGTATCGTGAATGAATCACAGCAGGGTTTAAGATATCGGCAAATATCGTATCGCGGTTCTTTGTATCGATATGATATCGTATCGTGACAAGTTTTTGGGGGGGGGGGGGGGGGAGCGACGTAAAAGCAATGCAAAACACACTTATCAGAAGCAAAACAACACAACCAAAAGTTTTAGCACCACACCCCATTTGACACAAACATCCTACGTGTCCACGCAAGTTGCTCTTTCCTCTTACCCAGCGGCGTGCCCAGGAATTTTTCCAGTAGGGGCGCACGCCCACAGGAAAAAAAATCGAACATCACCCACGCCGTTCGCTGATCGCTAAAACAACGTCCGGGAGGCAAACGGTGAATGGATAACATCGCGCACATAGAATAGCGCAAGCACATTCGCGCAAGACCGAAAGAAAAAAACGGCATGAAAATGAAGAATCGAAAAAGCTTTTTTTTTTTTTTTTTCTACAACCGGGGCGCAGGGAGTCCTAACCGGGGCGCCGCCCCGGTTCGCCCCGGCTTGTCTACGCCTCTGCTCTTACCCGAACCGGCGCGGACGACCTCTTGCAGGGTTAAGCGTGGAAGATTCTCCGCTTTCTTGAATCACTGCCACACCGTGTGCATGCGGCAAAGTTGTGGTCGCTGGTCGGACCTCAGCTGATGACGTCAGAGAGGGAGGTTCGTCCCGCTGACAGGTGAGCTAAGAATTTGTTTTATAAGTTTTATTAGTTGTATTGTTTTTTAAATAGCCTAACATAAGAAAAAAACTTTTAATCTTTAAAGTCATCTAATAATGCAGGCATTCACGATAGTACACTGTAAAATAAAATGGCATGTATTTAACGGTAATAAAAAATGTATTGAGCGAGAAAAGAAATGTCTTTGAGAAATAAGTTACACATCAAATATCCAGTCGGACTTCCCCCACAATTTTGTTAGAGGTAAAGGAAAAGATAGTGTAAATAAATAATGTGTAAATTGAAAATAACAGTTGAGTAAGTGGGGTGTACCTTTTCATGAATGCTGGCAACAAAAGTGAGCACACCCCAAAATGAAAATATTTCAATAAAGACTAATCAGCCACTAGTGTTTCTGGCGGTATCATTTCCCATGACAAAAATTCTTAAATGGAGTCGCTTGTTCTATCAAATGACAGGAACATAGAGACGCACTCGAAGAAACAATAATATTCACTAGGGGTGTAAATCGCGGGTTTTGTCACGATACGATATCATATCGATACAAAGAACCGCGATACGATATTTGCCGATATCTTAAACCCTGCTGTGATTCATTCACGATACATCACGATATAGTGCTGTACGATCGATACATATATATATATTTTTTAAAATAAAAAATATAGAACAATATTCTGATTTATAACAATTCATACGCAAAATCAACAAGGTACTGCAAACTCTTTATTTTGGAAATTACAAGAGTATTGTAGTATACAAAGTGCTTATTTTAACACTGAACTTTGATGTCGTCTTTAAATGTGCGGCGAGATTTGTGGTCCCTGAATATTTGATCACCGCATGGCAGGATTTACAAACTGCACGTGTCTTGTCCGTTGACTCGTTGAGTCATCTTTTCTTTGGAATCCAAAGTGCTTCCAAAGAATGACTTGAAGCCTAAAGGGGAGGAAATTTCCTCGTCTTTTTGGACACTAGCCATAGCACCAGCCCAGGAGCCGCGTACTAGTTGTCGACTCCCTTTTCACGTGCCTGCTCTGCTCACAACACAACACGCCGCTCACTGCTCCCGGAAAGAGGAAGCAAGCAACAATGAACTGGATTTCAAAATAAAGTCGCGTCTAATGTCCGAGGTCAAACACGGCGATATAAATCGATGTTTACGTTTAGCATCGATGCCAATAAATCGTAGAGCCTTATATCGATTAATCGATGTGTATCGATGAATCGTTACACCCCTAATGTTTACGTTTAGCATCGATGCCAATAAATCGTAGAGCCTTATATCGATTAATCGATGTGTATCGATGAATCGTTACACCCCTAATATTCACACATCTGAGAAATGACATGAAAAGAAAACAAAACTTTGCAAATGTACAGCAGTTGCAAGCATTTGGCATCGTCCCTATTTTGGTAGATTCAAATGAAAACACTCCAGGGGATGGCGCGGTTCTCGTTACCGCGTCAACCGGACGAGCCGGCGAGGCGGCTACAAGTCCATCAGGCAGACGCTCGATGACGTCTCCACATAGACGCGACCTCCTGAACCTGAACGGCCTCCTCGTAGCTCCATCGCGTGGTCCCGACTCTGGTCGGTCGGCGTCGTGTGGAGTCGGGCGTGGCCCAAAATGGAGTCCCACAGGAGGCCTCTGCTCCAAATCTGCACACAACACACTGTCATTCAAATAAACCCACCCGAGGCAAATGTTTATCATAACTGGAAGACGGCAAACCTCGACTGAGATGTGTGCGTCGGGGTATCTCCTGTAAAAGATGGCTCTCAGGTGGAATTCTGGGTTTCCTTTGGCTTTAAACACCTGAGACCGAACGGTGGCGCTCTCACAACGAATGATGGCGTAAACATCGGGAGCTGTTGATCAAAGCGCCACATTTACGAGAGACGGGTATCGCTTCGCCCAAAATTTGTGTCACAAGTTGTTTCCTTTTTGTGCTAACATTAAGCTAGCATAGAACAGGGGTGTCAAACATTTTCTTCGCGGGCCGCATTGTAGTCATAGATTCTTTCGGAGGGCCATTATGACTGTCAACCCAAATTAATGTATGAGCACCTCATATTATATCCAGTAAAAGCTACAAAACAAACTGACAAATAACTCGTTTTCAAATCAGACGAGTAAAAACTGGTCAAATATTTAAAAAAAAAAGATCTTAAAAGTGAAGACAATTCTAGTAATGACGCGAATTTGATGCACAATTTGTCTTCGCGGGCCACATAAAATGATGTGGCGGGCCGGATCTGGCCCCCGGGCCTTGAGTTTGACACTTGTGGCATAGAGCATTGAAAAAGGTTGAAGCCTCTAGTTAAGTCACTTAAGTCATCATCTCCATACAGGAAAAAAAAAAAAATGGCCGAATGACAGCACATACCTATCTGTTTGGGAGGGCAGAGTCCTGTCGCCCTCTGTAGGTGGACTGTGGTCACAACAGTGGGTTGAGGTAAAAAGCACTGAAGTAAAGGTGGCGATGGCAAGTCGTTCTTCAGTTCCCTAGTGGACAAAAAGGTCATTGGAAGATCAATAAAAAAATCATACAGCCACAAAACCTTGCCCTACATATGATTTGCACATACGTTCCTCCCTCCCATCTTTACCGAATACCAAAAGGTAAAGGTACGCAAGATGCCGCACCTGAGGTGAAGATGCGAACGCGAGAAGAGCCGCACGAGGAAGTGTCCGCTGGCTCCTGGCAGGTAGGTAGTGGGCAGCACCACGTAGGAGCCCGGTGCCAGCGTGGCCTTTAGCGTGATGCTGCGAGAGTCCATGTAGACGGAACTGGCCGCTTGCTCCACCACCCGCTGCACTCGGCTGCAGCGGTTCTCCTCCGCCTGAAGGTCAAACCAGGCGGGGTGCAGAGTTCAAAGTTTCACCATTTAATCGATATCCAGAAATGCTATGAGGGTAGAGTGAGTAAATAAATAAATAAATTTAAAAAAAATTATATTATATATATATATATATATATATATATATATATATATATATATATATATTTAAGATTATAAATAAATAAATAAATAAATAAAATTATATATATATATATATATATATATATATATACATATATATATATATATATATATACATATATATATACATATATATATATACATACATTTTATATTATATAAATAATATTAAAAACAAACAAATACATAAATAATGGGTTTCGGTACAAAAGCAAAAATAAATATTTCAAAAAGTAATAAGCTCAAACGTCTTCCCCGAAAGGCTGTTGGTGAGCTCACCTTGAGCACCTCAAAACCGATGGGCAGGTTGTCTCCTCCGCCGTCCTTCCTTCGTATCCTCTGGTCCTCCTGCTGCAGACACATGAGCACCTCCTCCTCGTGGCCTCGGATCTCAAACATGAACTGCGAAAGAAAATTGAGGGGGACGCTTGCGTTCAAGCTTGTTCCCTCCCGCATGAAAGATTCAGAGTTGCTTTACTTGTGGATTGTGCAGGAAGGTGTCCTTATGGTTGATACATCCTCCGCATCGGCTCCTCTTGTCCATCTGCGCCTCCCGGCCTCCGTTCTCCTCCTCCTCACTGTCTCCATTTCTCCCTTCCTCAACCGGATCCTCCTTCCTCCGGCTCAGCACGCAAACGGCCGACGGAGGCCTACTGGGGCACGATGGCGCCGGGGCCCACTCTCCGTAGCAGCGCACCTCCCTCCAGTGGGAGCTGGGCCACAGGAAAGACCTCTCCACCAGGCGGCACACCACCACGTCCGTGAAGTAGCCACAAAAGTCCTCAAAGTCCATCCTGGAGGAAGGACAGGATCCACGTTCACAGCGAGGAAAACGTCACTCGGAATTTTTGTTTCTCATGAGTAAAAGATCAGTTACAGTTTCTCGAACCTGCAATACATTTAAACGTTTGTTTATGATGTGAATAAATAGCTACCAGAACTCGCCAACATCCCGAACGACAAGTCCCATCTTCTCTCTCTCTGCACGGCTCATCTGCTGCCACTGCTGTGACCTGCACAAGGGTTAAAAAAAAAAAAATCACAATCACTCGATTTTACCAGAAAATTGTAAAAGGTTTTAGTGGGCCCCTCACCGCTGACTCCAAGCACCCGTCCAGTCGGTAGTGCCCCAAGGGTTCCGCATGCGCACCAAGAACAGTCTAGATGTTCCGCTTCCCTTCCACACCTTCCTCACCGCCGTCACCCCGTAAGCGTGTCCCCTCACCAGCCCGCAGTCCATCACTGACTCCACCGTCTCGCCTTCAGACGGCTGGCAATGTCACCAAAACAAAAAAGTCCTTTTATGGCAAGTTACCAATGCCAGTTTCCGCTTGTTTATCAATTACCCGAATGGAGCATGTGACGAGGGCTTTGTGTTCGTGGGCCTTGGCCAGCGTCTGAAAGAGAGACTTCCTTTGGTCGGCGTGCAGGCTGAGGGTCTCGCGTTTCAGGCTGAGAGGCTCCGAAACCCCCCCGGTGAAGTCGATCAGAGCCTCGGCCGTGTTTCCTCCCTCCAAAGCCTCGTAGCATCCATTTAGCCTGCGAGAACACCGGCCGTGACAGATCCGCGTCAACTTATGCGATATCAGCTTCTTGGTGGAGGTCGCAGAGTGACCAACTTGGCATAGGCCTTCTCCAGCAGGGCGCTCCAAAACTCTCTGGGCGTGGCCGAGCGACAGAAGAGCAGAACCCCGTCGCTGCTGACTGGCAGGCGGTCGTCCACCACCACGTCCAACCAGCGACCGAAGCGCCAGAAGCGAAAATGGAAGATCCCTGCGTACAAATCTGGACGCTTGGGGTTCCATTCTTGGTGCATGTGGTCGGGGATGACCTTGGCGGGACGAGTGGAAACAATCAGATCGAGCCGCCAGTAGATTAAAAATCTGTATTCGAATGATGTTTCTCGTACTTTTTTCCACAAGGTGGGCTCGGACGCCAGACAGGAAATGGCGGCCACCATCCAGCAGTTCCCCAAACTTCCTTGGTGCAGATCACGCGTGCTGATGCCGTCAACAAACAGACGTGGGTCCTTGCAGATCTCCTGGGATGGAAAGATGCGGCAATGAGCCAAAACCCGTCCAGCGTCACGAAGCCACACCGTCCTCACCCGCGGCCTCTTCCAGGTCAGCCCTGGCGGCGGCGCCCTTTTGTAGAAGAGCGCCTGGGCGGCGGCAGGGAACTCGGGGTCCTTGAACAGGGCGCCGCGTCGGAGGCACGCCCGCCGGAGCTTGTGGAAGCTCTGATCTTGGAAGTCACTCACTCGCTCTGTCATACTCGTCTTGGTAGTGGAGGAATCCACGCAACAAATGTTAGTTCTTCTACTTCGACTCAGTAAGACGCTTTAAAATGAGTCATTTTTCATAGAGTTGCCTGCATCGTGATGTCTCCATGTGTTGCCCCATCGTTTGTGTTCCAACATCCATTGCTTCGAAAACCACGACTATCAACGTTAACTTTTAGCATTAGCATTTCAATGGCATTTTCCATTATATGTTAGCATTTAGCTGGAAGGCTATTCTTAAGGCGCAGCTGTTTTAAATACACAAGATGTATTTCTCTTTGTTCTATGTTTAGTTCGACAGTCAACTTCAAGTGGGAGAGGCATTTAACACCTTGAAAGCATCCTAAGTTTCTTCACTCAGATCTCTCTGATCCAAATAAGCAAACTTTTACCTTCTCCACTTCCTCAGATGGCCTAATTCATCCTCCACTTTTCCTCTCGCGATTCAGTCTTCCTAAGCTTGGTTCTTTTTCCCGTGATGCTTCCAGGATTCATCCCCACGTGTCCAGCTTTGTACCTGGAGGACAGATGTGCCTGCCGGGTGCACGTCGCTTCCAGGATGAAGGTGTGAGAGACCGTCTTTATCTGTATGGCAAGGAAGCTCAGGGTGGTGGTGACTGCAGTGTAACTCTATCCATCTGCACAAATACACACACACACAATAGACAGTCAAAACGCAAGGTGACATAACACACCGTTGATCACAACAGCGACACGCTACAATTACACAAGAAACACTTGAGTTTCAGACATTCAAGATGAACACTTTAACCTCACTCACCTGTTTGTGGACGCTTAGGCTGCATGACTTTTCCAAGGGACAGTCCGTCTTTGTGTGTGTGTGTGTGTGTGTGTGTGTGTGTGTGTGTGTGTGTGTGTGTGTGTGTGTGTGTGTGTGTGTGTTTGTGTGTGTATCACTTACTGCTGCTTCTGCTGTTCTAATTTAAGTCTTGTTTTCCACCCAAAGTCAGCCCATTTTCAACTCACATAAGAGCTGCCATGAATATTGTGCAGAATAACTTCTACTGTTTTTTTTTTTTTTGCTGGTTTTCTTTGCGTGTTCCAAACGACTCCCTGGGTATCATTTTTCCATCCAGTGTGTATGTGTGTGTGTTGCCCCCTGACACATGAGAAAGAGAAGCCGTGTCACTTTTAACTGCTTCACTGCCAAATATACAGCCAAATAGCTGTGTAACACAATACCAGAAACCTGCACCAAAAGTCAATATGACTGAATGTTTCTTAAAATAAAATAAAACAAAACAACGCAAAATAAAATAAAATTGAAAAAAAAATCAAAGTACTTTTGAATGTGAATATGAATGCTGTTGGTCTATACTATGTGTTCTGTAATTGGCTGGTAACTAGTCCAGGTCATTAATATAACAACCCAAAATAACAACAATTAATACCTGTCGGGGGTCAGTTATGACATCCTTATTGGAAATTATTCTAAGAATATAGTTTCGACTCCAAACAGCAACACTTGCTCTGTTTTTGCTTTGTTTTATTGTTTTTACTTGCCATGTAGCACTTTGAGATTCCTCCGAATGTAAAGTGCGTTACAAATATGATTTATTACTATTATTATTATTTTAAGTGCACTCATAAAACAACATTTTCAAAAGATTGGAGTTTGGCGGAGCAAGCACGTTCATTGTTATAGCAAATATTTCACAAATTTGAACTATTTTTGTTTAATGAAAACACGATGTCATTTTCAATTGCAAGAAAACGTGAACCAATAGATGGCGATAAAGCACCATCACGGTGACGTTTACAGTAGCAAGAAGAAGAAATCTGCTCGAATCTATGCGCATGCGCAGTTTCACCTTCGGTGCCGATGTGGCTCTGGGAGAAATAGTCCAGTCCACCAGGGGATGCCAACAACGACGATGAAATTTGTCACCGTTGCAGCGTTTTATTTGCTTTTTTCCTACGCTTTTATTCGAGCAGACGACGACACCAGACTACCGAGCAAATGTGAAGGTGAGAAGTTGCAGAATGTTTTAGTTAGCGATCGCTAAGTAGCGGTATTAAACCCCTAAAACCTCCATAAACGTCACACTAGAAGTCAATAAGTTGTTATAACAGAGCTTGTTTGCGGTGCTCCAGTGTGTAAACTGCTCACCGTGGAGCTCCAGGAAGCCCTGCGGGGAAGCGGCCGCTCCAAGGAAGTACTGGAGGTGGGAGAAGTGCTGGACACTGGCAAGAGAAGAAAAACCATCAAGTACAACACCTCGTACGTCCAATATTGCGCTTCGAAATCTGGACAGCATGATGAAGACATCACTATAAACCCCTTTTGGTGGCTTCATCACTACCATCATGAAAATGTAGCAGTCATGAAAGCTTGAAACATTAGTTTAAATGTGTTTCCCTAATGGCTCTTTCCAGGGAGACCCGTCTGATGGAGGCCATCGACAACATATGTGAGCGCATCCTCCATTATAGCGTTCACGCGGAGCGGCCGGGCAGCCTACGCTACTCAAAGGTTACCTTAACGTTCACTTACTTGGAACCCTGATTTCTACGTGCTCATCTCCCCAAGATGCCTTTCCCATGTTCTGCAGGGTTCCAGCCAGACCATGAGCACACTGAAGAACCTGGTCCACAAAGGTGTGAAAGTTGAATTGGGCCTGCCGTATGAGCTGTGGGACGAGCCCTCTGTGGAGGTGACGGATATGAAGAAACAGGTAGGAAAATACACATTAGGTGCCCTAAATGTATTCTAACAATTTATTACAAATCAAATTAATAGAGCAGGAATGTCCAAAAAAATGTGTGCCAAAGTGTATTTTGTCATTTCACCCCCTCCGCCACTAAAATTATTTTTTGCTAGTATTAGCATTGGTGACAGCGTGGACAGGAACGTATTGGATGTTTTTAACATTACTGAGAAGTTGGACAGGGATAGGATGAACATTAGTGGTTAATTTAACCATTTTTGGCTCATGTTAGCATTGCTGACGGATCAACAGTTTTAGGAAATGTTAACACACTGGAGGGCGGGGACATTGACAGCGTGGACATTTAATGAGAACATTATGGAACATGTGGTTAACCTTCACTCACTGCAGTTAGTCACAAAAGAAAAAGCCTAAACCCAATGAACTTTGTAACTTCCTATCGGGCTGTTGGGCATCCCTCTCCAGTGCGAGAACATGTTGGAGCAGTACGAGGAAGTGGTGGAGGTGTGGTACTTCCACCATCAAGACCAGAAACTGGAGGACTACCTGTGCGAGAGGCATGTCCTCGGAGCAGGCGAAAGAGGTCGGACACACCCTGAGTCAAAAGTTCCTTCTCTTCCATCTGTGCTCACTGTCTGTTTTTTCTGGTGCAGAATGTCTCAAGGAGGTGTGGAAGGGAGATCTGGCAACCAGCGGAGGCGTAGAGACAAGACTTGCTGATGAACTTTGACCTGCAGAACAGTGAAGTGACGTCGAACCCGCATGTCAGCACGCGTTTTGTGTAGGCTGCGCCCCCTGGTGGAAGGACGACGTGCTTCCTCAAATATTTAATGTCTTTTTACCCCGTTTGCCTCATGTATATAGTAGACACCCACAAATGCAAAATGTACAGTTTTTACATCTGGAATAAATTCTTAGAAAAAACAAGAACATTTTTTTATTTTTGCGAGAACAAGTTACATTCAGTTGGGTTTATTCTATTTATATTTTATCCACCCGTGTCACACGAATCGTAACTAAAATAGCCACAGGAGGGCGCCACAAGTAAACATACAGACTAAAGGGCTCTTGACTTGATTTATTAACGTTCTTTCCATAGAAAGTGTACAACTATTCATTCACAAGGCCACAACGGCATACTAAGTTAGTAATATTCAAATAATATGAATAGTAAATATAATATTTGTATTTACCATTTTTACAATGATAATAGAGGTTATAATTCCAGTATGATTTTACATAGGATGGAAAGTAAAGTTCAATACCCTGATTGTAATAAATAATTATGATGTATAGTCGTCATAAATAATTATTACATTATATTTTTAACATAACTCAGCGGGTTTAACTGAGCTCTTGACTGGGTGCCTTTAAGTAACTGACAAACACATGTAAAAAGTTAACGTTAATTAAATGCATTTATTTCTATTTTGTGGAAATAGACGTCATCGGAATTTTTTGTGTATTTTTGGCCTTCGAACCAAATGCATGACCACCTTCCTCTCAGCTAACAATACATTTCTATACTGCGTTCTTTTCCCCCTGCAGCAATAAAGCCAACAAACCAAATCACACAATGAATACTTTGACGATGACATATGAGGAGCATGCTTCGCAATTCGGTATGGTTTTGCTCGTACTTGGCTGCAGGCTGCAAAATCTGCCAACGTGAGGCACCTGCCATGCAGGGAGCGAACACCTTCCCATCGGAACAAAGCTCCAACTTGTATTGTGTGCTGGTTTTGAGTGAAAGCCTCTCCAATTGTGATTGTTTGTGTTGCCTTATTTTTGCACTTGTCCCGCATCCAAGCATAGCATTCGTTAAGTGCGCTGCAACTGGCAGACACGCACATGCATGCGTGAAAAAGAAGAAGAAGCGCACCTGGGGAAACATTCCTCCGGGGGAGCCATCAATCAGTTTTATGGCTTTCTCGGGGGAAACTTCGCTCCAATCAAGTGTTCCCTCGCGACCTCCACCTTCCATTTCCATCTGTATCAGCTTTGCTTCACATCTGACAACCATCTTGTATATTGCACGCCGCCAATTAGTTTCCGATTCCAGAGGGCTAATTGGGTCAAAGAGTGACGATAACAAGATAAGACCAACGGCAATATAAAAAAAATAAAAACATTTGCTGGAATTTCCTTTTTTAAATAATACTTTTGCAGAACTTAAAAAAAAAAAAAAGTACAGCAAATGTATCGAAACGAGTAATGCAAACGTCAAAAAGCGGCTTTATTATCAATTTGGTGTCTCACAAAGTGGGGGGAAAAATACAAAATGTATTTTTTTCAGAAAGTGGATTTGAGGAAAGTAGCAACAACGTTCAAAATAAAACATTACTTTTAATGCCGATAATTATTTTAATAATAGCATGAATTTGCTTGTGCGTGAAGTCGTTTGGCTGCATTCGTTCTCCTTTCAACTAACTTCTCCTGGCAATCTCACTCCCCTTCTTCCTCCCTGCTCCTCCTCTTCATCTGCTTTCCCCCCCTCCTGCAGGCCAGCAGACAGACGCGCGAGCCGAGACTGGATGTGAGGACACTTTGGTAGGAGAAGCGCCATCTCGGAGGACGCACATGGTGAGCGAGCACGCACCTTTGCCTTCAACTCTTTTATTAAAATTATATTTATTTACCAAAACGAGTTAAGTCACGCCTTTTTCAACCAAAGCAGAGAAAATGATAATTAATTAATTAATTAGGCTATTTATTACCAGACAGTCATTTTATTTATCAGTTAAACAACTGTAACATCTTGTTAATTGCCTATTTTAGTTAGGCCTAAAAGCAAAACCTGCCCCCCCCCCCCCTTCCAACAAGTTTTTCGGAATTGTTTAAACGAGTTACGCTCCGTTAAAAAAAAAAAAAAAAGTCTAATAACAAAAGGGTTTCTGCTTCTTACGATTTATGAGACTGACTACTGGGAATAATTACCAGCAATCAATATAAATGTCATCTTCTGTAATGACCTTGCATCTTGAAATGGCGCAGCTCTGCAAATATTTTACTTCCAGGAACCGAACAGATTGCGGCAAATGTGCGCAATTAGCAGCCATAATTGACGCCATCAAGATGCTTCTGTTGTTCTAGCCAAAAGTCGATCGAACCGCAAAATTATTAGAAATAAATAAATAATGAAAGACTTTGATGTTCAAAACCTTGCACGATGTAATGATGTTTCTTACTTTTCCCTTCTCTGTCTTGAGGGATTAATGCGATTTAACAAGTCTTTATGCGATTGAATAGGGCAAATGAATAATGCTGTCGTCATGAGCTCATCCAAAGAACTTGTTTTATTATCTCTTGCCAGTAGTGCAAAACCCACGAGTCATTATCTCATGAAGCTTTTTAAGGGGGCCAAGGATGGATGATCCATCCGAATTGGGGGGCCTTGGCAAACTTGTTTTTTGTTTTTGTTTGTTTTTGAGGATCTGACACAAAATGCATGTGTGAGCCATGAGTAATCCTGTGGGCAGCATGTGGATTTAATTGATACACACATGCATACCCACGTAGCCTACATGTTCACCAGCATGGAATCACAGTGATTTCATTCCCATCTGTTTTTCAAGATCAACATGTGAAGCCTCCATGGGAAGCCAACTTGAACGTATGCCTGTAAAAAAAAAAATGGGGCGGGGGGCCACGGGTTGGGATTGACAGAAAGTTTGCTTTTAAATCTCATCAAGTGGTTGACATGTGGAATTCTTCAAAAATAAACCACATAGACGCCTCCGGTGGCAGATTCTGTGGTGTGGGGAAGGAATAATGTCACATGAGGGCCTGGATTTAGTCAAAAGCAGTGCTTTGGGGTCATCTTGTGGGGTCTTGGTGACATGGAACAGAAGTGGGTCAAGTGGCGAAATGTAATAGTATTATTTACAATTACATGAATACAGTGTATATAATTTCTTCTTTTTTTTACAATCAATTTGTCCCAGCAAGTCATTACTATCCACGTCTTTTATGTTGAAGGGAATCGAGGCGCTTCATTTCGATAAAAGTAGTGCTTTGCAGCCATCCCGTGGGATCAACAGTTAATTGGCAATTCAAACGTATTAAACGTGAGCAACCCGTGCAAATAATAACAATAGCACGAAATATTTTTTCTAAGTCAAAATAAGGGACAGAAAAAGAATTGATTTCCATCGTCGCTGGAAATAACAATGTCTCGTTTGTTTTTTCTACGATAAATCCCTAATCCTAACGACAATAGACTAAAGATACATGCTGGGCGCAAATCCACTTTGTGACACCCCTACCACTAAAATTAGATTATTACACCAAAAATGGAGCAGCTGGAATTTGCTCCGTGTGGAATAACACACACACACGCACGCACACACACACACACACACACACACACACACACACACACACACACACACACACACACACACACACACACACACACACACACACACACACACACACACACACACACACACACACACACACACACACAGGAATGTGGTTTGGGAAAACCAGGCTGCAGTGTTGTATTTCTGAGGACAATCGCAAATTAACAAAGGTGTCAGAATGGTTACATGTGCCAACAGATGTGGTGCAGCTTCGACTTTGCGCACGAAAAATCAATTCTTACACTCCACACTTTTAGACCAACCGCACGTAGCTTTGACTTCGCCTCCGCCCGAGCCGCTGAAGGCCCATGACGAGGAATTTTAAAATGTGTGAGACTCATCTGCTCAGTAGAACACACCCCGGACACACTGGAGGGCAAGCTGGCTGGAGAGCTCGACAATTAAAAAAATAAAAATGAATCAGACAAAAAAGTTGAATTGTGTGTCAAGAAGCATGTGATCCGTATATAATCAGGAGGCATTCAGCTAAATTAGCCTTTTCAAATACTATTTTCTACCCCACAAACACATTTAAAACTGATTAAAACATATTTAAACGTATTTAAAAAACACTTAATATTGCTTGTTCTCACTCCCTCAATTTTCTAAATAAGAGGCACGGTGTGCTTGCTTCAAATTATTATTTGGTCACTCCTCGTTGAAAATCACTGTAAAGCCGACACAAAAGAAGAGAATCAAAATCGCCTATTTAAACATCAAAAAGTACAACAAAGCCATATTATTTAGTCGACGATCTTAGAAAAACCCCATTGAGGATCTAACAGGAATAAATATTAATGTTATTGTCTTCATAAACCTTCAAACAAATGCTACTTTAACTCACACGGAGCTGTATCACATTCAAGAATTAAATATTCACAAACCGCAATGTTCAAACACACCATCGTCTGCTAGCTTAATGCTAACATAACAGTGAAAAGTAGGCTAATTATATACCCTACTGTTTACTAGCTGCTAATATAAATTAGCATTGGGGTCATTTAAACACCAAAGTGTTACCCAATGTTTGCTAACTCAATGCTAACGTAAAACAGCTTAGCTACGCTAATGGAAATTAGCAAAAGATAGTAATTCTAAACCTTCAAAATAGTGCCAACCTACACATAGCGGTAGAAAAGAATGTGTATTTTTATATGCCTAGCATGGTGGTGTCCAGGCTGTAACATACCCCCAGGTTGTCAGCACGGATTCTCGCCAGCCTCACATAGTTGGATCAGAAGATCACCCCCCGCAGTTGGAGAAGTTGAAGTCATCACGCCACTATTTCCTTGTGTCAGCTGGCCGTTCTACACACACAAATTGTGTTCTTTGCCTTTCTCCCGTCCTGTGTGTGTTCTATCGGTCATAGCGCATAGACAGGTGCATGTCCTTTCAGGGTTGGTGATCCGCTTCCTGAGCCAGACCGTCCCTCTGGAAGCCTCATATTTTGCTTGCTAATTGAGCGTGATGACGAGGCGGGACAGGCCGGGTCTGCGGGGCCCGCGCTGACTTTGCTGTCAGTGTCAGACGCTTGTTAGGACGCCGTTAATCTTGTCGAGAGCGAAGGGGCCAGGTGACACACGAGCGAGGGTCGGAAATATAACCTAGAGGAGAAGCAAGGTGACGGAGGAAAGAAACTAAGAATGGAAGATAATCTGAAGAGGAAATCCCTTTTGGGGTTCGTTGTTAGTATTGACTACATTCCAAAAGCGACTCTCGAATGGATAAATTCCTGACAGTTGGATGAATTATACTCGTCACCAGATGGGAGAAGCAGGAAGAGATTTGGTCTCACTAGAGACGAAAACAATTCATGTTTGGGGCTCAAGCAAGATTTCCATCTATAAATCATTTCCCCACAACGCGACCGTGACCGCCGCTTGTATTGCGGGTCCAAAAGATTTTAGGCAGCGCACACCTCGACCCAATCGCACGCTTGCGGGCGGCGGCGTTTCAGAAAAGGGAGAGCCATAAATGGGACAGATACGCTCCGGCTCCAGTTGTCGGACATATTTTTTGCTCATTTCAGACAATCGCAGCCTTTGAGCACACCGGAGCAATTTGGAGATTCAGGTTCCTGCATGGGTGGGGGTCGAGTTGCACTGATGCAATCTTGTTTTTTTTTTTTTAAAAAAGACGACTTTCACCAAAACTGGTGACCCTCAAGCAACGTCTTCTAATGTTGTCCTTTTATTGTCCTCCACAGGCTGGATGACATGATGTTCCGGATCTTTTCCCTTCCCCCTCCCACCTCTCCCTTCCTTGCTTTCCTCCTTCTTTATCTTCTTCCTCGGCCTCTGCTCTTCTCTTCGCTGTCCCACGTCCCGCTGAGTTGGGCTTCGCCTCACGATCCCTGCTACCACCCGGACGGCCGTCCTCGCCACTGTCTGTCCGAGTTCATCAACGCCGCCTACGGGGTCTCAGTGGACGCCAGACGCTCCATCCGAGCTTTCGACGGCAACGTCACCACCTTGACGGATCTTCACAATCCTCACAACCTCACCTGCTGGCAGGCGCAAGGGGGTCAGGACAGCGGGGACTGGGTGCTCACCGTGCCCCTGGGTCGGCGCTTTGAAATCACCTACATAAGTCTGCAGTTCTGCTATCATGGAGAACCGTCCGACCCGATCTCAATCTCCATCTTCAAATCCATGGATTACAGACACACTTGGAGGGCGATGCAACATTACTCCAGCGATTGCCTCGGGGATTTTGGGCTCCCCTCCCAGACGGCGGCCCAGACCAGACACCAGGAAACGGAACCGCTGTGCTCCGATCCTCGGCCCTTGCAGAGGCAGCGGGGCGGTATGGTGCTGGCGTTCTCGGCCCTCGACGGCCGCCCGTCGTCTCCGGATTTTGACTACAGTCCCACTTTGCAAGACTGGGTGACCGCCACAGACATCCGTGTGGTCTTCCATCAAACATCCGCCGGCGCAAAACTGAGCTTGGGAGTGAAGGACGATGGGAGGACTGAGGAGGGTCGAGTTGTCGATCTCCTGAGGTGGAGTTCGGGCGGTGCCGGTGATCCGATTGGCAACGTGCCTTCCTTTAATAACAGGGCCACAACAAACTCTGAAATGAGCACGCAGAAGAAAGCAGGGAAGCTTCGAGGGAGAAGTCATCACAAGGTAGGAAACAACGTGACCAGTAAGGAAAGTGGGGACACTTACAGTTTGGAGGTCGCGATGAAAAAGGATGAGCGAGCTAGAAAGCTTGGTCGTAAGAAAGACGGCGAGGAGTGGCTCCTTTGTCCAAACGGTGACTGTAACTGGACCGGACGCCAAAGAGCGGCCAAGGGACGAGAACTGAGAAAGCGAAGAAACAACCATCCCAACATCCCGCAAACCTCCAGGAACCTTCAGGCGGCATTACAAGCTCCGCCTACCGTAGCCCCCCTGCCTCCTCTGGCCCTCTCGGACCTGCAGGTAGGGGGTCGGTGCAAATGCAACGGACACGCTTCCAAGTGTCGACGTGACGACGCGGGGCGAGCCGTGTGCGTGTGCAAGCATCACACGGCCGGCCCGGATTGCGACGTGTGCGAGGACTTCTACTTTGACAGACCCTGGCATCGAGCCACGCCCACCCACCCAAACCCTTGTGTGGGTAAGTCATACCGCGCAGTTACTGCAATCTGGCGAACTCCAGTTCAGATTCATCCAAGGTCCCTCCACAAGTGGTCAAGGACATACAAAGCCGCCGGTCCACTTTCAATAACTTCACAATCACGTAACAAGTGGATTCAACACTAGCTGCACAGCTTAACTGACACCCAGGTACACAGGCTAGCTAACGGCTAGCCAGTTAGCAACTAACAGCAGCCAACTCTACACTGATTGGATGACTCCCATGTCCATTTGACAGGCTAGGCCCCGACTTTTAAAGCCACACATAAAGTCACAGATACGACAGTGTCAAACCGCAGTGTATTTGTGTCTTTCTAAAATATTATTGCTAGCATAACGGCTAATCAATTTAAACTTTAAATTGTCGGCCCGAACCGACAATTGTGTCAAACTTATTTTTGTCGCGGGCCGCATCATAGTCATGGTTTCCTTCGAAGGGTTGCCAACCCAAATAAATGTCTGAATGTCTCAAATTATATACAGTGTACGGTACTCAACAAACTAGTGAATGACTAGATGAATAACTAGTTTTCAAAACAGAGACTAAGAAAAACGGTGAACAAATTTTAAAAATATGAATGGTAATAAAAATTGCTAGCAATAGATCTATTTTTTTAAAAGTGAAAACAATTACCGTAATTTTCGGACTATAAGTCGTGTTTTTTTTCATAGTTTGGGTGGGGGGGCGACTTATACTCAGGAGCGACTTATATACATATATATGTTTTTTTTCACTTTTTTGGGCATTTTATGGCTGGCGCGACTTATACTCCGGTGCGACTTATAGTCCGAAAATTACGGTAGTCATTTTAATATTGACATACGAATTTGATGCACAATTTGTCTTTGCGGGCCACACAAAATGATGTGGCGGGCCGTATCTGGCCCCCGGGCCTTGAGTTTGACACGTGATTGAAAGCATTTCCCCTTCTCCAGCGTGCGAGTGCAACGGCCACTCCAACAAGTGCCGCTTCAGCATGGAGGTGTTCCAGCAGTCCGGCCGACGTAGCGGCGGCGTGTGCCTCAAGTGTCGCCACCACACGGCCGGACGCCACTGCCAGTACTGCCACAACGGCTACACCCGGGACCAAAGCAAGCCGCTGCACCACCGCAAAGCCTGCCAACGTCAGTTCGCTACAAACGCATGCGTGTGTGTTGGACCAAATGTAAACGAGTGTGTTTTATGGGCGCAGCTATTCGGGACGCGCCTTCCACCTGTAACACTGCCCGTGACCCATGACCTTTGACCTTTCTGGTTGAACCCCCCCCTCCTCTCATTGATTTGGTTTCACAGCTATAACCGGACCCCTGAGGCGTGACCATGACAACGATGCAGTCTGCATTGAAAACAGTCTGAATGATGATTGACCCCGGTTCTCCCCCCCCTCCCCCCAGCTTGTCAGTGCCATCCTCTGGGAGCGGTGGGCCACTGGTGTAACAACACGTCGGGTCAGTGCCTTTGCCGACAAGGAGTGACCGGCCTCAGGTGCAACCGCTGCGCCCCTGGATACAAACAGGGCACGTCGCCTCTGCGCCCTTGCGTCCGTAAGTCGATCTCGCCAAGCACAACCTCGCATCACCTGTCACACGGCTCAAAACAGGCCCAGACTCATAACTCTGACAGCGAAAGCTCTGCGTGAAAGAAAACCTTGTTTGTTTTTACTGCCAGACGGAGGGGGCTAAGTATAGCATCCATTAGCCTCCTGCAGGGCATTTAACTGTTCGCCTGACTCTCCTCACTTGTCAAGACAAACATAAAGACATAACACAAAAAGACATTGTAATAAAAGTCAGCTAGCTTAATGCTAAAATAACGCGATAGACGGGAAGGTTAGCGATTCGGTAAGGGGATGTTTCATGTCACAGGCCGAGTTGTGACAGAAAGGACCAAACCTGGTGTGGTACGTGATAAATGTTTGCACTTTTACAAGAAGCCTGGACAATGTATGAAAGGACGACTTGCGACTTTACAATCTGAAGAAGTCAACATCCGCGTGAGGTTTGTTGATCGTAAAAAAAAAAAAAAAAGACCACACACTAAAACGTGTCTGACTTTTTTTTTTTTTATCCTTGCAGGGATTCAAGAGATTACTCCAACTCCAGTTTTTCAACCTCAATACGGCATCGGTGAGTAACAGTATAATTAAGCCTAAATTCATACGGACTGATTTTTAATTGGCTCATGTGACTTGACCTCAAGAGGCTCAAGACTCTTCAGGAATGTTTGCGTACTGCTCAGGAAGGTCATCTGTTGGTCACTCGATACTCTGATGACAAATAGAAGCGGCCACATTGTCACTAATGAGACGGCCTGTGTGTTGTGTTCATGTTATCTGCCCCTGGCCATAGATGAGGAGTGTGTCCCCCACTGCCAACCTTCTCAGGGCAAAGTCAGGATGAACTTGGACACGTACTGCCTCAAGGACTACGGTCGGTTGCTTCATTCGAGCCCTTGCTCGCTTTGATTCGGCGAGAAATTGACAAAGGTTTGTGTGTGTGTTAGTGCTGAAGGTTCAGGTGAGAGGGATGGAGCGTTCGGGTCCCTGGTGGCAGTTCTCCATTTCGGTCCAAGTGGTCTTCCGTACGGGATCCGCCACGCGGATCCGCAGGGGCCCCCAGTCCCTCTGGGTCCCTGACCGGGACCTGACCTGCGGCTGCCCCGCTCTCCACGTGGGCCGGACCTTTTTGCTGATCGGGGCCGACGAAGGCGAGAGGGATCGGGCGCCGGACGAGAGGAGGTTGGTGGCCGACCGCTCCACGTTGGCCCTCCAGTGGCGGGAACACTGGAGCCCCAAGCTGAGGGGCTTTCGCGGGCAGGACAAGAAGGGCCGCTGTGCCGATCGACCCCCTAACCAGGACAGGAATCCGTCAGAACCGCAGACGGGATACATCCCCCCTCACTTGCTTGCCGACACAGACAACGGAAGCTCATCCGGCGAGGTCTCGACCTTGTCACCACAACACAGTCACTCATGAACAGCTTTTTTTTTTTTTAACGCTCTTTGCTTTACCACCACTTTCATGCTCTTGTCATAAAGTTAGTTTATTTGATCTCTTTGCTTCATATTTATTGTTATAATACAAAAAGAGGCGAGTGCTAATGGATGGAGCGCCACATTGTTGGCCACGAGTGCATGCAACTCACAGAAAGAGCAGGGAAGAGTGATGTCATTATTTGGGCGTGGCTACTTTAGAGTGCCTCATTGTCCTCTTTGTTTTGTGGTATATTTGAATTTCTAAACCAACCACGTCCATATTTGGGCATCTAACCTGCCGTCATGGCGACTGCTTCCACTTGGGAGTCAAAACATCATCGGCCAGTGAGTATGTGCATTCGCGCATGTGTGCGTGTGTGTGTGTTACAAAAAGACAGATGGGAGAGCTCCTTTTTGCACAGCGGCCATGTTTTGGAAAAGGCGGCTGCCGATTGGCTGCCTGGTCATTGGCAGGAAGCAACAAAGTGCATATGGGTCAGTGTGCGCACAAGCATGTCTGAGAGGCAAACTATCTGCCCTTCAGTGTGTGTGTGTGTGTGTGTGTGCGCGCACCTGCCACACTGGGTCTACAGGAAGCACCTGTCAGCGGCCGTCTCCTCTCGGCAGCGCCTGACGACATGAGCGTTTGATCCCCCCCAAAGTCCCCGAAGGCACACACTTACACAGACACTAACAGACAACTTAAGCCTGGCTGGCGCGGACCGTGCGCGGCCATGTTGTTCACACGTCTCCCCACGCACAAAAACTACCGGACGTTCCTATAAGAGGCCGCGTTGTATGGTCGTGTAGGAAATTGGGATATTTCAAAATTCAATATTTATTGAATATTATACTAATATATATTATACTAATACAAAAGGCAGTACATAAATACAAATCAAATGTAAGACAACATGAAAGATAAAAAAAAAACTTCTTATGTGTTCCAGTTAAGAAAAGAGAAGCCAACTGGAGATGTTTAAAGGATAATTAATATTAGGATAACAAGAGTGAAATGTATTCATTTTCAATTCGATTAAAACTGAGCTGGATTAATTGTAAATTTGTTTACATTTCAGAAAATGCATTTGTTTTTATAAAACATTTCTATGAGACAAGATTTTTTTTTTATATGCACAGCAAAAATGCAAAGCAGACACCGAGTGTAGAACTTCTTCAGAAAATAAACGAGCAATTTTGAAGAATGAACGATGACTATTGAAGGAAAATTTGATGTATAAAAGGACAATTTCAAAACAATGAATTTTAAAAAGAGGAGAGTGGATTGAATTTGGCTGTAGCAATGCAAAAATAAAATGGATGTATAAAAGGATAATTTCAAAACAATGAATTTTAAAAAGAGGAGTGTATTGGAGTTTGGCTGTACAAAATGTGCACAGACGATGATGTCATTTGTTCTGGGGGCTAGAAGTTTTAAAATGTGGTTTATAAAAACCATTTAATTCGAGCATCAAGGTTTTTTTCCCCCCTTTATCTTTTTTTTTTTGGAGCTGCCATAAGGACCCGGCTTCTGTTAACCTGGAAGTCCGAGGGTCAATCCCCGCCATCCGCAGCCATCATGCCGCCGCCGCCACGGCAACACAATCCCGCTCAGATTAGGACGAATGGAGAGCAGCCAGGCCTCGGCACAACATTCAACCCATGTTTTCTACATTTCATCAGCTTGTGGAAACACCCGAAATTTTTCATCTTCGCACTCAGAGCACTATGCAAGTTTTTTCCGTTGTGTTGAGCCATAAAAACATTTACTCTATATAATTGACTATATGTGCTTTAATAAACGGATGATATTAAATCAATTTCTATAAAAAGGTTTGTTAATTTATTATGTGTGGCCTGGCTTTGTTGTCCTTCTCTGCGGCGCAGTCGAGGGGCACCAAAGTGACAAAGTTTTTTTTTTCTTTTTTTTTTTTTACTTGAAGTTGTTTGAATTGGGAGAACTGGGGGCAGTCATCAAAAGGCGAAAGACTCAAGGGGAGGGGAAGCGAGTAACATTAACCCGGCACGTCCAGGTGGTGGACAAGTACAACGGCGTGTGTGTGTGTGTGTGTGTGTGTGTGCGTGTGTGCGTGCGTGCATGTGTTTTGACGATGAACTCCGTCTAGTTTGATTTGAACCGAAACCAATGCGATTTCAGGCTCCAGAAGGTGACCTTTGACCCTTTTCCCAACATAGGCAAAGTTTGATTTGAACACAAAACGCAGTTCACTTAATCATAATAATCAAATCAAATTCTTAAGGCAGAATTCAAGTATCAAGAGACCTGCAGATAAAATCTCACAATGTTATTTCAGCTCATTTGCATTTTCTTTGGACGTCACGTTACTTTTCGTGATTTGTTGATACTATAATGTTGGATGTCTTCAAATGATCATGTTGTTGTCTCATGGATGGTGGTCTGACATGTGGGTGGTCTTGTGGTCAGTGTCATGTGGCAGAAAGATTTTACGCGGCAGGTAGCACGCACGCATGTGCACGTGCACACACACACTCATTGGCAGTGTCATGGCGCTAAATTCTATTTCTTCCTGCCACTTCTTGAAGAAAAAAAAAAAAATTACTATACAACAATGCTTTTTCCTAAATGTTGTAATTTAAATGGTTAAATAACTACTTTTTAAGATTTGAAAATATTTAATAAAACACAATTTGACACAAACAGCTTCTAAATACTATATTAAAGATTATTTTGTCCATAAAGGAGTAGCTTAATCCTTCTCCCCTGAACTACATTTTTTATTTGAGTAGTGAGCACGATTGTGGCTCAGGAGGACACAAAATCACGGTGCTCCCCAAGCTCCAACGTGAGCCCCCGTGTCTTTTTAAAGCTACATCTCAGATTCGGTGTCATTTTCAGCGCTGCGGTTAGAAGTCTGGACGTCTAGACAAGTCCACCGTGTGCTTTTCGGACTAACTATATGAGGAGTCGTTGGGAACTCAACATATATGGAGCAAATCTGTTTTATTTTTTTTAAACGGATAACAGCATTTTTTTTCATAGAAGCTGTCAAATTTAAAACCAGCATATAAATAGTACAACACAAGTCACAAATCCAACTGACAACCATGTCAACTAATTCGTTTTAAAGGGAGAAGTATTCAAGTGATCATCATCGCTTCACCACTGCATCCAATCAATGACATAAAAATAAACGGGGGAGAAAAAAACCCCCCAAATAAAATAAGTATTCATTAAATGGGCCCATCAACAACACAAATGAAAAAAATTAAGTATCTGTTAAATGGGCCCATCAACAATATCTGCCATATAGGTTTTAAGTTGATGAATGAATCACTGTAAAAAAACATATGAATTAAGAATACCCTTGTAAAATGCCACTTGACAATATTGGTTACTTATTGTTTAACATTTGTAAGAAACACACACAGACACACACACACATAATTTAGTTCGTACAATTAAATTCCCGTTGACCTACAACATGTTTTCAAATAAAATATCAGATACATACAAAATATAAATGAACATTATGTGCTCAAATGGCAGTGAAGATAAATCTCTCTAGCCTACGATCTCAGTTCAAATTTTTGGGTAAGAAGATCCAACATAAGTACCAACATAAATTAACTCAGTATAACGTGAAAGAATTCCATCTAAAGAGCAACACAACGAAATGAAGTGAAGACAAAATAAATATAAAAAAATAATTAATTACTGCCTATTAGTCAGAATGAAATCATTACAAAAAATATTATTAGTAGAAGAAAGAGTAATAATAGTAGTGGAATCGGTAGTGGTAGTATGTCGTCGTCGTCGTAGTGACGCCAACCTAGTGCTGACCTTAGCACCAATGAGTACGCAGTTCATTTTAGAAAAATAAAATAAAAATATTAGATTAACATAAATAAGTCAAAATAAGTTTGAATAACAACACAAATGTTTTTGTTCACTATTTGAATAATGATTGATCAATCGCCGTGTTAAGTATTGTTTTTTAAGGATACACTGCCCACCCGTGGCCGTCTTTTGTCATTGCAGCCTGGCAGAGACGCCGGCTCGTTACCATGGCAACAAACCAAACTAAACTGCAATTGCTTGAGTAGTGCGCGAGTCCTCTTACGAAACAAACACGATTATAAAGGATATCTTTCAGATCAAAATCAATGTCTACTGGACCAGCGAAGGTTTTACAAAATGAGGTGCTGAAAGACACAGGCAATGTTGCTCTTCAACCCAAAACAAATCCTACTCGTGAAGATCTTAATGGAGATGTTGAAGACATCAAAAGTGACGCCATGCTCCTCTTGCAGGAGCTGGAAGAGGAGAACCACAAAGTGAGCCGACGCAACATGGAGGTGCAAGCACAGCTGGCCATCCACTTGAGGAGGACGACCCCCCATGAACAAGACCCCGAGCCGGACATGAAAGAGTACCACGAGTGCCTGGAGCGCCTGACGGAGCTGAGGAAGCAGAGGGCTTCACAGATGGGGAGAGCTCGACAAAAGGAAGAGGAACTGAGACTTAACAACCAAAAGGCGCTCAATGAGGTAGCTCATAAGATTAAAAGTAGCTAGAGGTGTTTTCGTCAAATGAATTAGTAACAACTAAAATCCAAAAAAGGAGTTTATTGGTTGTTATTAACCAGACTAGTGTTACTTTAGCGGCCCAAATTGAAATCTCCTTTTACTGGAAGGGACCCAATGTGTATTCGGTGTTTTTGTCGCCATCTAGCGGCGAGGCTTTGGTGTACGATTTGTGAGTTTGTTTGTTTTTTGCGTTGTTTTTACGTTGCATCTCATCTGCAGAGGCTGAAGAAAATACAAATTTCTGGAAAAAAAAATCCACTACACCAACAAAGTATTTGTACTTACGACACGTGACCTTGGTGTTTGTTCTCAGGTGGAAAATGAATGGCGATTCCTGGTTGGTTTGAAGAGGAAGCTAGCCGTCTCGCTACTGAGAGAACATTTGTCTCCAGGAGCTGTCCGAGCCAAGGTGGACGCCGCGCTGGGGTCCGAGCAACTCCGTCGCCAAGAGCTGAGGAAGCTGCGTCTAATCCACGCTGGAGTGGAGAGCAGGGTGGTCCGTCTAGAGGCCAAGCTCGTCGAGGAGGAAGAGGAGGAGGGGCGGGACCTCTTGCAACGGCAATTTAAGCACCTGCTGGCCCAAAGGATGCAGCAGAGGAAAGCGGACGAGCGTAGGAGTCAAGAGGCCTCCAAGCTCCAGAGGAACATCAAGCGTACATTAGAGGTTTAAAGTCCTTCCTTGGGAAAGACCACGTAGCTTAATCTTAACAATGAAAAATGCCTTTGACCGGCTAACAAATAGCACCAATATTTTAACTTTAACAAACAAGTCAAGTCAAGTCAAGTCAAGTTTATTTGTATAGCCCTAAATCACAAGCAGTCTCAAAGGGCTTCACATAGATCTCAAAGGGCTTCACATAGAGACAGATATTTGAACAAACCATTGAGCAGCACAAGTAGACAGAACAATACTCCCGGGTATATTTTCTTTGTCCTCTCTTCTCACAGTTGCTGTGCAACATAAAGGAGAAGCTGCACTGGAGTCAAACAGAGGTGCAGACCAAGCGGGAGCAGCTGGCCCAGCTGGAGGTTGAGATAACCTCCAGGAGGGACTTGCTGTACCGGACTAAGCGGGCCGGCAGCGGCCTACAGAGGGAAAATGTGGAGCTGAAGCAGACGCGAGGACTGCTAGGGAACGCCCTCCTCTTGTGGGACTTTGGGGTCACCATGGGCGATGCCCAACGACTGGAGGACAAACTGGAGAAGCTCAAACGTCGGCGGGAAGAAATTGCTTCAGCATAGTTCTGTTTTAAGCAGTGGATTTTTAGTTTAATTCATGCCTTGACCAGACTTCAGACTCATCAGAGATGCTGATTATTAATCATATATGAAAAGTTCTCAAAACTTCTTCCTACTCCTCTTCGAGCTGTCCTAATTGTTGTTGTATAAGTTATTTACGACTTGCTTGGGACATTTTGTTATTGTCCTGTTTTCTTTTTCCTTTTATATTTTACTGATATATTTTTCTGTTTTTAAACTCGAAATAAAATTGATCAATATTAACGTGTGCGGATTGCTAGAGGTGCGTTTTGTTCATGAAACTTTGTTTGGCTCATAACCTATTGGAGAATGGAAAAGTTCTATTCATCATTCATATAATTTCATAGATTAGGTGAAATGAAGGAAAACTGATTTACACGATTAGTTTATTGGAGCTCCATTGACAAACTACGAGCCCCCTCAAAGTTGGCATTTTCATTGTTAGCCAGCAGATGGCAGCATTGTCCGATAAAATCACATCAAGCGCAATGTCAGCATGTTATCAAATCTAAGATTTGTCACTTAGCAATTAAATGATTTAAAAGCGCAGTTAATTGAAATGCTGTGATTTCCTACAACCAATCAGACCAGATGGATTCTCAATTAAAAACAAAAGTCAAGTGGCCAGGCACATGGCTTCTTTTTGGTTGTTTGTGACAAAGTAAAGCAGAATAAGCAAGTGGAGACGAGGCGTTTCCCAAAAATGCAGGCTGGCAGGCGCATCCTTCAGAAGGTGGATTCGTCCACATACTTCATGATCTTCTCCACCCAGGACGTCGTCGGGTTGGCGCAGATGCGAAAGTTCCTTTTGGTCATCAGTCTGGCAAGAATCGACAACATTTAAAGATGCATTCATAATCGTAAAAAATTAAAAAAATCAACTTACATGACTCCTACTGAGGGACATCGGTTGTCAGTCAGATAATATGACTCGAAGCGTTTGGGGTTCAACTTTCTTGGGTAGTAGTCAAAGCAGCATTCTCGAGGATTGATGGAATCTGGCAAATGAAAGCAGAATGACGTGTGGCTCGAAGGAACAGAAAGGCAAAAATGTTCAGGTCTCACTGTTGCCGAAGACGGCCGAAAGCGTCACAGCTGCCAGAGAGCAGAAGAGAAAGACGTGCATGCTCTTCATGATGCTGCCTTGCGGAGATCTGAAGGATGAAAACAGTCACGGTGTTTCTGAAGAAGAAGCACTCAGCGTTTCATTTATATACACAACACGGGACTTTCTGCGGTGTGGAAGAAGGGTGGGCGCTTGAGGTTTTGACACGACTTTTACATGCTTCCGACATCAAACTTTCCACTCTGCTTTTAAAGTAGCAACGGAAACCACATGGTATGTGTCGTCGTCCTCATATGTCAATCAGTGTGCAATATAACAATTAGAATATTTGCAAGTCCTTTATTTGGTCAAATGACAAGTTCGTTGCGCTCCAACGGTCAGTCCAAAGCAATAAAAACCCAAACGTGGAGAGGACAGCAAAATGAAAGACATGAGAGTGCAATCAAAGTTTACATTCAATTCCGTGGATCAAACGAGTCATTGTCGCATGTAACAAAAGATTTTCAGAGGGGCGCGTCTCATTCTGGAAACACACACACACACACGGGTAAAAATACACATCTCCAAACTGAAGCGAGCCGGAGGGATGACATATGATGCACCCGAAAGGCCCAATGTGCAAAAAAGTCTTATTGCAGGTCTGTGGTGGGTTGCTGTGCTTGGGGGAGTGCAAAACCACACAGACAGCTTTAAAAACAAAAAAAAACAAAGATGTTTCCTGTTAACCCACAAAATCTCATCAAATTGAACAATGGTCCAAAAGAAGAAGGAAAAAAAAATGATACCCCAAATTCTCACCGCCGAAATGGAAACAGCTTGAAGGAAAAGTGCAACATCTTTACCGTAGCAGTTGAGATGAACAAATGAGTCCGACAGGACTTTTTTTTAGCCCCTTTCAATAAACACACACCTCACACAAAACAAACACGAACGAGCTGAAATGTGGAATGAAGTGGTTAGTTACGATAGGTCGCGGGAATATTGAAAGGCAGCTTCTGACCTCGTTTGCAGAGGATCTCGACATGTAACGTACAAGAACCGAGTGACAAAGTGATAACTGGCATCTTGGTGGTCCCATGGGGTCCGGGAGTGTGTCGTCTTGCGGCTCGACTTGGTGAAATAAGGCACCCCTGCTCCGTTACTCACGACGTAGCTCCGTTAAACGACTCGAGTTCCGTCTTTTTTTTTTTTTGCTGCTGCGTTTCCTCCGCGCGTCAGCGCTTCAGAACCGGACTGCCTCGCTCCGGATCTTTCTGTAACGTTTGCAGAACCTAAAAAGGACACAAGTCTTGTCAATAATATCATCACGGATCAAAAATGAAAATAATATGAAGTGTGTTGGTCTACCTGCGCCCACTTCCTGTTGCGGCTGGTCATGTGGACGGCGGCGATGTGCTGGAAGAGCTGCTCGGCGGGGATCAGGTCGGGCAGGCGGGTGAGGAATTGGGCCATGTGAATGAAGTCCATGTTGGTCAATACGTCCTGGAAGAGGCGCAGCAGGCCCAGCGCCGTGCGGAACAGGAACTCGTCGCCGTCTCGGCAGAAGACGTCCCACACGCGAGACGCCAGGTCCAGTGGGAGAGACTTACTGTACAAGGTGAAGATCCTGGAAGGGGATTGGATTTTACTTCACCAAGTACCAAAATTGATCCTTAAAAAAAAAAATCAATATTGATCGGCCCTAATATTTCAGTGCCCATGGGCGTTTTGATTCTTCAAGTCGAATCAAATAGTTAGTGGCAGCAGGATGTATGCAAATGGAGTATGTTTTCCAATGACTCTTTTGAACTGAACTCCCTGCAAAAAATTATGAAAATATCAAACAGAAATCCAAATGTGTAGTCAAACAAGTTCAACTTGAATCGTTGGAGAGCATTTTAGGTTAGCCCGACAATTTCATCCCAAAGCCAAACACTGAGTATTATACTAAACGGTCATGTTTGATGTGTGAAATTCAAAACGGAAATCTAGGAAGTTTCAAAGTGACACCAACCCCCCCGCTGACACCCCCTCCCACCCCCGCAAACAAACATTTCCTGTTTCACAGCAACTCAAAAGAGGCGCCTGAAGGCAGACGCCATGAGAATGTCACAACGGGGCGAAGCATTTTCAAGTCAAAGTATTGAGAAAAATAGTAAAATGGCTTACCAGTCGATCAAATAAATATCGGGGGTCAGGTTGTTCTTCTTGAAATGTGCAAAGAGCTTTGGTAGGTTTTCCTCAAAGAACACCTCAAATGCAGCAAAGTAGGTCAACATCTGCGGGCGCAGCAAAAGAACACATATGAACACGACGCGTCGCTCCCCGACTCAATGGTGAGCTCATTTCGGCGTGCACCGACAAGGCTATGGTCCACGCGGAAGAAGGCCATCTGACAAGGTTTGTTGAGCAGGTTTGCAAACGCGATGAAGGCGTCGGCCGTGTCCAGGTTCAGGATGAGCACTGCCGCTATGAACGACATACCCTGCACCTGCAAAAAAAATAATAATAATCAGCACAACCACCAAAAGTCATCAAGACTTAAAGGAGACAGTCCTCAAGGACTTGTGCAATTAGAAGTTGGCAAGGTGCTACTTACATAGCCGACATCGGGCCGGTAGCAAGTGTAAGCTCCCAGAATGCTGTGCAGCACGTCATGATAGGGCCCGCCCTTGACGACATAGAAGACAGAAATGATGCGGTCACACGTTCGGGCCAAAAAGCGCCATCTGACCCCCGCCCCGAGGGGGGGGAAGCTTGAGCCTCCCACCCACCTGCTGGAAGATGCACAACTGGGGGAACGTTCTGGAGATGTCCAGCTTGATCAGCTCCAAGCTTGACTCCCGATTTGACGAGTCCGCATCTGGGGGAGGGTAGCAGAAACGTCAAATCCACCAGTTTCGGGGTGACTTGTCCGTCGTCCCTACCTTGGCTTTCCGCCTCTGGTGCGCTAGCTGGTGTGCTCCTCCACTTTTCTTTGGCCCGTGCCAGACAGATGTTATAAAGCTCTGCGGGGGCAGATAACAAGGATGGTCATTATGGTGATATGGAGCTAAAAATGTACTGGGCGGATTTTTTTTGTTTTTTTTTTTAATCAGCCTGTGTGTGTGGTCTGGTAGCAAATGGCCAGAGAGATTATCTTCTAGTACATCTGACGAGGCTCTGCATGGTCTCGCTCACTCACCCCCTCACAGTGAGAGTGACTGAAAGATTTTGAAAATACAAAGTCCTCTTGCCATCTGTTTTTTTTTATTTTTTTTAACAAACAAAACCAATCTGTAAGACTAAAGCGTAATTGCACATCCACCGCAGTAGGTGGCAGTATATTTTATTTTTTATCTTCAGATAAATGGCCTTCAAATAATTGCTGTTACAGACTAAAAAGCAATCGCGAGAAAGTTATTTGCCCGAAATTGATCGACTTTTCTTGTTTGTTTTCTTTCATCTTAATAAGGATGCAACGTTATGCAGAGGTGTACAAATGATGCGATTTATAATCGCCGTTGTCAATAACTGAGCACCAGTACCATGCGTGATGTTGACTTCGTTGCCCACGGCCAGGCTCCACACTTTGCCTCTGACACTGGGCGGGATGCCCTGCCACCACAAGTCCCTCACTCGTCGAGACGTGCACCTGAGCAAAGAGGTCAAAGGTGATCTCGAGTGACGACGAGCTCAATGACTGCGATGCTCTCCCGAGTGACTAACATGGCGCTCCAGTTGGGCAAGATCTCCTGGTTCCAAGTCTGAGCGGCCGAGCCGATGCTCTCCTCCAGCTTGCAGCGCTCCTCCAGCTGCTTCTTCCTCTTCTGGGCTTCCTTTAGCTCTACAACCGCATAGGCGTGCTGAGACACGAGGGGGAAAGGATGCGAGCGAAAATCAAGTGTTGCGAGATCACGTTACCTCGCTTCTTGGCCTGGGCCACCATCTCTTCGTATTGCTGCCTGTGTTTCTCGGCCTCCTCGGCCGGCTTGGCTGGAAGGTTACTGGAACGTGATTGTACACGTACAGTGATTAGCGAGTCGGTAGGCCAAGTCAAGAATGTCCTTTCCAAAATGTTCTAGGTACCCCGACTATCAGAATTCTTATTTATGTCTGTGTTTGCCTCGTAGCTACTTGCTGTCCCCTGAAAATGACAAGACAGTGCCTAGGGGCTCGGCTTGTGAACGTCACATGACCAAACCTAGAAAATTCCTATTTCACAAGTGCATTAATGTCTTTAGACTGGTGAGGACGCATACAACTTAAAGACATTTTTTTGACTTGACTTCTGCTTTAAGGTAGGTTATGATTGCAGTTAAAATTCATGCTAATTCCCATTAGGGAGTTTTGCATGCTGTTAGCATTAGGCTAGCAAAATGACAGTGTCTGATTCAGTTTAGTAGTTCAATATTTTTAAATTCTCTTTTGTTTTATGTTTGTTTTATCACAGCGCTATAGAATACTTTTTATAAAGTTCGCTGTAGTGTTCTGAGTCCACAAATAAGGGTGGTGAGATTTGTCTAAGGACAATAAATAAAAAATAAAAAATGGGAAAGAATGTGAGGAATGCGAAGATAAGAGCCACACTATGCTTCCATCATCCTTGTGTAAAGTGAATCCGATAGCAGCCGAAGACAAACGCGGCGGCGCGTTTACATACGCAGGTCTGTCCTCCAGTATGAGAGCGGTGGTGGAGAGCGGCTCAAAGTCCAGGTTTTTCCTCACATTCTGCCTGGGGGACGTCAGATTGCCGTGTCCAGCTCTGCCAGTTTTTGTTTCATATTCCTGAGAGAGAAAAAAAAATGGCAGACTTTCTGACCTTGAACAGCAGACAGGCGCTACTGTAAATAGGTCAAAAGCAATACGATCGCACGCACACACATCTGTGTACGCGTGCTAGTTAATAATGCAGGCGGAGTGACAACTTTGCACGCCGACAACACTCTGAACGTGCTCGTGATCGACGACTGATGACGTTAGATTGATTTTTTTTTTTTGTCAGGCTATGAGAGGCAAGAGCACAAATCTAAGAGTGGATTTAATAATAGCCATAAAAGCCTTCAGAGGCACTAAGGGTGAATGAAGGTGCAGCCAAACAGTAAATATGTTGTAAAAGGAGCCGGGCGCACTTTGACGCCAACACGTGGAAAGGTTTTTCAAAACAAAAACAAGCCGCTGTTACAGTGACGTAAAACTAACGTGAAAATAATAAAAGAAAAGGCTCCTAATGACACCGTGCTAGCCAAAAGCTTTTCTTTCGACAACCTTGTGAGTCATCCACCTGCTCCCGCTACAAAAAAAACAAAGCACCTTCCAGGAACTCAAAGGGGCCATTGTGTGAAATCCGAGGCATCCTTCCGCCTCCCTAGCCGCTAGCTGGCTGGCTGGCTCCCGACAAGCACAAGGCTCACTCACCATGAACGCAGCCGAACGACGACGACAGTCCTCCGTTGGGATGGGGGGGAGGATTGAGCTGCAAGTGTGCGTCTTGGCCGAACATTAGCTAAACGCCATAGCCGCTCCCGAGGGGCTCGCTACTGGCGCCCGCGAGGACCGGCGGACGCGGAGCACGGTGAGACGGTCGAGGGACACGCCCGGCGTCGGAAAAGATGCAGTCGCATGGCGGCCCTCCCTTTGCGCGTCTCCCTTCCCCCGCCTGTCTAAAGAGGGATGCTCACGCCAGCTGCTCCGCATCGGATCTGGAGCGAGCGCTGCGTGCGCGCGTGCGTGCTTTTTCCACCGCACTGAAACGCCGTCGGCTCGGACAGCCTTACAAATCGATCCCAGAGAAACAGATTGTCAAAAGAAAAATATATTAGCAAGACCAAAGCATGATTCTGTTTTCTTAAGATGGAACGCTTGTGCAAAGTACCATCTTTAAAGTAGCGGCACAACAAAAGGCTTGAAATCGGATCTTTTTTTTTTCCCCCCTTTGTTAACCGATTCCTCAGGGGGGATATGAGGTTACAGCGACGGATCAAATTGTGAAGCGCGAGCGTGGATGTCCAGCGTGAGTCTTTTGGTGCCCGGGGTCGAAGGCCGAGATGAATTCCTTAGCGCCAGACGCATCCGTAAACAAAAGTGGGCAAAAAAAATAAATACAGTGTTGGTGGAGAAAGCTAATCTCATAATTTCACAGCTGACAAAGTCCTTGCATAACTATATGAGCTTATTGCGAGCGAGGAGTCATAAAAGCACTTGGCATTTATCATGGCAATAAAGACGTCCAAGCTTACCTTTTGTATTCTTTTGGGGTCCTTGATGGGCACCTCACGTGGTGGCACCTTCCCGAACAGCTTCCATCCGGCGTCCCGCTGTTCCACTGAGCGACTGTCCTTCACTTTCCTAGCAAAGAGACTCCTGAAACAACAACAACAACTTCTGTGAGATAGTACACCCTCAAACATAATTGTCAGTTCGCCTTTTGACACATCACAATGAGGACGTTTGGCCTGATGGCAGCACTTTTGAGTAAGGATAATATGCAGTCAGAATAAAACTGCCTCAGAAATTGTCTTTGAAGGGATCGATGTCTGTCTTTTTTTTTTTTTTTTTTTTTTTGAGCTAAGCGACACAAAGCCAGACACGTGACATTTTTTTTGCTTTCAAGTGCGCCGCAGAACAAATGTTGACGTTCGGGCAAGCTGAAGGGCGGCGGCGCTTCCGAGTGCGGCAGTAGGAAAGTCCAGCGTTGCTGCCGCTTTGCGCCGCACGAACGCGGAGACAAGCTGTGACGAGCGAGAGTAAGCCAAATACACGCCGGCATCAAAGCGCTGCTGGAGGCCGCTCCAGTAAATCCGAAGAATAACCTTTGAAAGCCGGCGGTAGTCGCCACTTCATCGACGTGTGAGTAAATCACAGCGAGTGACAAACCAATCAAATGAACCCAAAATGTCCTCCTACCAGTCAAGGTACAGAAGGAGCGACGGGGCTGTCATCCTGCTCTGACAGGCTCAAATGAGTGTACCCAAAAGTTGTGAAGCCAGGAAATTCGGTAATGAGCGCAGAACCAGAGGTGTGCATTCCATAGTTCTTGTCCATGCAGTGAAATGTCCTGAAGGAACATTTCATTCCTAACAGCTCCACCCTTTGCAGTGGGAGGGTGGAAAAGTCTGAAGGGCAGCGAGAGAATTTTTAACTTTACAACGTGAATGACTGATAATAATAGCACAATACTCTGGATGGGAGCGTGGTGAGGATCGTGAACTAGGGTCACCGGTGGACCCCCAATCGTGCTTCCAAACATACCAGGCGAGTGGAAAAGGATTTGCGTCTGATTAGGCCGCTGCACTAAGATTAAAACACATGAACAGGGTGCTGACTTTGGTTATTTAGGCTGCACGTGAACCGACACTTTAATAGGATTCCTTCGTTATTTGCTTTGCAAGCGTTGCTGCTTTGTGTGTTAAAGGAGCAGCTAAATAAAGTTCACAATCAAATGGAAAACTGAGAATGACATTGCCTGTATCGCCGGTATTAGCTTGATGCTAACATGCACGGATGCATTTGGAACATATTCCCCTCAAAGAAATAAGATTTACCTGAATTTACGAGTCTAATAAAAAAGACTTACCTCTTGAACAAGCTGGTGAGCGATCCAAGTTTCTTTTGCCTGCCATCCTCTTCTTGTCTCATGTCTCCAGTGGAGGAAGCTTGGAACCGACCATCGAGGTCCTTCGAGTATACCGGCAACGAAGCAAGATCCACGTCTGAGAAGGGAGCCATGCAGCCGTCGTCCGTCTCGAAGGTGACGATGGCGCTCGAGTCGGAAGTGACGGTGAAATGCACGATGTCCTCGTTGGACACCGAGAGCTCCGTGCTCATGCTGGACACGCTGCACACGGAGATGTCGTCACTGCGGTTGAAGGTTCGGTGGCCCGTGGCGGCGCTGGGCAATCTGAGGCCCGGGCTGAAGAAGCGGGTGTTGTCGAAGCCGCTGCGCGGGAAGCTGGACGACTTGGGCACGCCGTTGCCGTCGGAGGGGTCGTCGTCTAATGTTAAAGTTGCGGGAGAGTCCAATCCGGTGAGATCCGGAGGGTTGAGCTCCAATGTTGGGATGCCAGAGTCCTGGGATGTCAGACTGTGACTGTCTAGGTCGAGACTGAGCTTCTGTGGGCTGCTGTGGAAAACGGAGGTTGAAGGGGGACATGGTGTTGATTCACTTTGAAGCACCGTGCTCAGGTCAGAGATGTGCTGCTTGGAGACGTCGTGATGACTGGAGACAGACAAGCTTCTTACTGTGCAACCATTCTCCACGATGACTCGTCCGGAACCACCTGAGAAATAGACATTTCCATTTAATGTGGAGCAATATGATGTCACATCTAAATTTTGGCGTAAGCTTTGCCTCTAATAGATTCAATCTGACATTGCTTATTGTAATTCTGATTTATTGTTTATGTAACAAAACACAGGCAGTATTGGCAGTATTAGAGGTGGGGGTAGGTCGCGAATAAATTTCCCAAATTCACTTAGCTCGAAAGGATGTAAACACATAATGGTAAATACTATTGGCAAGCTAACACTTAGCATTGATTTGTGGTGTTGAAACCCTTTAAGCAATATTTCTCAAAAGGTGGAGCAACATTGTAGACATACAATATTACGACACACAAGCCTATATTCTTCATTTTCTGTAATTAAAAAAAAAAGCAATATCATTGTACTGTATAAAAACAAACCCATACAAGAAAATAATCTGCTTTTATACTTCTTGGGCTGTATTGGTGCATTGGATGACAACAGCTGGAGCTTGCAGCCGAAAGTAGCTTCTTACGAATGTATCCATATTGTGTATTTTTACGGTCAATCCTGATGTTTCTTTTCAATCGGGTTAATGTCTGATGATTCTTAAGTGAAATAACTATTAAGCAGCTTTCAACGCACATCACGTGCATTGCACTAAGCTTAATACAAGAAGTCTCTGGATGTTTACTTACTGTTGAAGTATATTTCAAAAGAGCTGTGGTGTTGTCAGTGTAAACAAAAGCGTCGCAGGAGGACAAGTGTGTGTTTTAGACGACCTACCACCGCGGCTCTCCGTCCGACCACAGTCACAGTGGGTCGGGTTCGCCATGGGGGCCGTTCGAAGCTACAGGTGGCCAGCAGTCGTCCTCGGGCAGCATCGCTCCATGGTGATGCGGAAACTACTATCACCTCCCCGAATTCTCCTCAACGCAGTTTGACGTGGACAAACAAGACCACCGCGAGGTCATTTAGCGACGCAGGGGTGAAAAAAAAACAAAAAACACTTGGAACGGAACTCGCTCGCTTTTACGTCCACTTGTCTTTAAGGCGACCCTCAGTGGGAGCGAAGCGGGGTTGCACCCTCTTGAAGAAATATTAACACCTCCCCGGTGTTTGGTCGGCAACGCGAGTCGAGGAAATGAATAAATTTAGTCGGTTTAGTTCTCATCTTGTACCTGTCTGCCTGTTTCCGCCGCCATTTTAAAACAAACTTGCGACAGGGTGTAATCGAGCCCGGAGTGTTGATGTCGGATGGAGTCACCTGTCCACACCACAGACATAATCAATCGACCTCTTAAATACTCATTTATTATTTTCATTTTTGTTTTCAAATTATGTTTATTATTAAGTGCCTTATTTCAACAGCGGCCATAATGAGTCTTTAATTTTCAATTTTCTTTACCTTTGTTATAGTTTTTAGCTTCAATTTCCCGTTTGTTCGCACAATGCATACGTGGAGGTAAAACAAACCAAGATGATGTCATACTTGATCAATAGAGTCATTCGTTTTGCTGTTAAAGTAGTCGTGTCTTTCGCTTCCGCTTGTTTCATTAAAATGTCATTCTTCTTTACGGTCAGCTACGTAAGCAGCTGCATTTGGAATTAAAATCGCGTCCTTAATTTGCAGTTACAGCACTACTTCGACCGAAACATTTTTTTGTTAGTGTGACGTCTAAAATTCATCCATTGGTTTAACATTTTTCAAATTGATGTCAACAGTATTATTGGTATATCTGGAGTTGAAAATTACAAATGCGTCAAAGCAAACTTCATTATATTTACATTAACACAGCTAAAATTGTTTAGAGACTATAGCTGGTTGGGGACGTTTTAATGGTGGTGACGCTCAATCTGCCCTCTGGTGTTCGGTACTATAAAAGCATCAAGAAAAAGACTGGGGGGAAAAAAGGAGGCAAGTTGACATTCTCATATTTGGTCGACCCTTTATTAGATGTTAATGAAATCCACAATGAAACAAAATCATTTACTCAGGGTGTACATAAAGTCAGAACACACACGGCTATTTCGAGTGAGATTGGGACAACCAAGAGGAAGGAATGAAATGACTGAAAAGTTTTCAGTGCCCCCCAATTAAAAAAAAAAGACCCTCACTGAATGCATTTTTTTATCTTGCCGTTTCTTTTTCGTTCAAATGCAGCATAAGAAAATGGAAGAATTTCACGGAGAAAGGTGAGACGCGTTACTTTCAACTAAGCGCTTCATGACTTATTTTTGATGACGAACTCAAACCTTTTTTTTGTCATAAAGAGACCACCCATTGAAACGTCGGCTCCCAACCACAACACTCCAAACTGTCTCAAAATACCTTCTGACTGATCAATCACATCACTCTTAAACATTTTTGATACAGACCCCCCCCCCCCCCAAAAAAGGTGGACTGACTTTAGCAAGCTGTATTTTCAGACTTCCTTTTTTTACCCCAGGCGTCCAGTGAAAAACAAACATGCAAAATTTGACATGATTGACTTTTCTCCACATACCCTTGAGGGCTTACAAGCGCCAAGGCATTGCATAGAAACCTTGGCGGCTTTTGAGAAGCGTGCCACTCGACATTGCTTATGCAGTCTTCAATGGCTTTTTCTCTCTTTCTCCCTCCTCTCCTAAAACTATATATAACTCCAAATAAAACCAGTCATCTCTGTGGCTTGCTTGGAAATAATGTCAATGCGTAATCTACAAATTGACCCCCCCCTGCCACATCTGATTGTAGATCACATTTATGAAAGTGTATGAAAAAATTCCTGAGTGTCTGATGACTGTGAAAGACAGGCGGGCGAGACCCCGAAATTGGCGTTAAGGTTTCCAAACAAGGAAGCCGTTTCGAAAAGTGGGGCCTTCGACCTGCCATGCGTTATGAACACTACATTGACACATTCATTTCCAAGCAACGGCGCACTGATGGGAAGTTTGTGCTTGAGAATCATGGTTAGGATCTTATTAAAAAAAAAAAAAAAAAAAAAGCCTGGCCAATTTTTCTTCTAATGAAACAAAATTGGGAAAGACAGGCAGCCTTACTAAATGCTAAACAGGAAAAAGCTTTTACCCTGCTGATTTTTTTTTTTAAACTGTATTTTCAATCAGCAACACGCAAGTCGCAACAAGGCTCAATAAAATACACTTGAACCATCAAATCCAATTTGTTTTTTTTGTTGTTTTTTTTTTTAAATGTATTTGCTTTTTTTTGTTTTGATTTGAACAAACTTACATGCGTACGTATTCACCATTCAAGTTGAATCACTTATTGTGACAAGTTCGTTGTTCACGCGCATCAGAATATGACTCAATGCTTCAACAAGATAAATGGACCAAATAAAATGGGAGATAAACACACCATACGTTGAGAAAAAAAAAACAACAACCGTACCTTGTAGTGTTATTATGGCATTTTGTTTTTTTAGGTTTAACCATGTTCATGTTTGGTTGCACCAACACAAATTCCACACGGAGAGTCATTTGTTTGTTTTGCCCCGTGACTACAAACTGAAAAGAAATGCTTCTCCGCAACTCAAAAAGTTACATTAAAGTGAAATAATCAAATAAGAAAAGTACAATCAACAGTAATCAGGGAAAACAATTGTCTCCTTTTCATAATTTTGGAAGAAAAAAAAAAAAGGCTGGATGCAGACTGTCTGGACTACAAAAAAAAAAAAAAAACACTTCCGTATTACCACAGCCACATTATGAAAAATATTTATAGCACCAATGTTGAGTACAACAGAAGTAACAAAAGGATTTATTAAAAAAAAAAAAAAATCACCTTCAGATATTTTTGTGGGTCTTTATCTTCATTTTTTTCCCCTTGCCAAATTATTTCAGAGAATTGCAGTTTGGATCGGTATGTGATATTTATTTTTTCCTCTTTGTTTTTGCTCACAAACCATACTTGAAGTCTATAACTACGCTTTCAAAAACTCTTTTTCATACGCTGGGGCAATTCAAAATTAAAAAAAAAAAAAAAATGCACACATTCTCTACTTCTTTCATAACAAACTAAAGAAAATAGAAGCTCATCACGAAAAAGAAAAAATCTCAACCTCTGGTCTTTCTCGAGAAAAGACGAAGAGTAGCGCATGGGATTGCGGTTGATTTATGCAGCAATGCGGTTTTTGTTTTTCTTTATATTTTTACTAGGGGGGGGGGGGGGGGGGGGGAGGAGTGAGACTGGCCGGACAAACGCACATGCACAACCATTCGCGTGCAACCAACTATCCAGTATTGAAGTTGAAAAGCAAGGTGGTGGAAGCAGAACTGAAACAAAAGTGGTAACCTCATAGCTGCATCAGAAATTTTAAATGGAAATCTGGCATCATCACTCTAACACACTTTTTTTTTTCCTCATCTTATTTGAACGCATTTTGTCACCCCCGCCCCCCCCTGTCAATCTGATTGATTACACAAGCACGGAGTTAGTAAATGAAAACTCAGCAGTTATGCTCGTGTCGGCGGAGTCGGTGGAAAGCGAGAAACGAGCCCACGTTAAGAGGTTTTTGTGGCTCTTGAGATGAACCTGAATAAAAAGCTGGTGGCGGGCGGTACAGTCGCCAAAACTCTGCAACCTTGCCAACACAAGTCCGGTGCGAAATGAAGAACTCAAATGTTGCTGCTCCCTAGATAGGGGGGGACAAAAAAAAAAAAAAAAACTCAGTCACGTCTCAAGGCTTCGCTGTGTTCTGAAGGAGGCTTACCTGTACACTGTGATCCGGGGAACAAGGGTGGGCAGAGTGTGTTTTGCCACCAGCACTCATCGTCTTGATTGCCGCTCACTCCCTGTCCACTTAGCAGAGGGAGCTAAACACAAAGCGGACCAAAGCGTTATGCGGTAGGAGACGGCTCGCGTGGCGCCGTCGGGTAAAGCGGCTCACCTCCGGCACATCTCTGACAATGTCGTACGCGATCCCGTATTTGGGCGTTTGGCCCGCCGTCGCACACAAGTAGCTCGGTTTTTCCACCGGAGACTCTTCTTTTTGCGACGGAGCGGCCGAGGTGTCCGTCTGCTCGTCTGCGGTTGATCCGTGTTCCGCCGCCTGGCAGTCCAAACATTTTTCTTGCTCGGCAATGGGCAGAAGGACGCTGGGGCCTTCCTGTGAATCCAGAGAGGTCTGGGCACTCTTCTCCATGCCGGACTTCTTCAACCTGGGCAGGAATTTGCCAGATTCCAGTTCAGACTTTCCATAATACGGGCCTTCGCATTCGGCGTCCTCCTCGAGTGGTTTGAGATCGGCTTGAGGATCGTCAAAAACGTCCACCGGTGCCAGGACGGGGAAACTCGCCTCCTCTTTGTCGGTCTCGGCCTCCGAATCGCTCACTTCCCCGGGGGACAACTCTGAGGCCGATATGGGCCGGAAATGAGTCCTGGGGGAAATGCGAATGGCCCGGTACTGCGTTTGCTTGATGCCGTAAATTTGCGGGCAGAAGGCTTCGCTCTCCGAGTCGGAGCAAAGGATGGATTTCGGCTTGAAGCCCGGGCTGAAGGAAGCCATGTCCTCAGGCTCAAAGGAGCACTCCACGTGAAGGACTTGAGAGAAGGGATTGTTCAGGTCGAAGGAGGCAAACGGGTATTCTAAACGTTGCTCCTCGCTACGCAAGCCGTCGTAGGATCCCAGCAAATCTTCCCGGAAGATGAAGGAGAATCCCTTGTTCAATTTGTCTCGGCTCGCCGCCACGGCGCGCTCGCTTTGGCCGAAGGACACGAGGGGCCTCCACAGGCGCCGGTGTCCCGGAGCAAAGCAGCCGCCCTTGTTCACCAACACGTCTGCGCCGGTGATTGTGAGCATTTCGGAACCGGACGCGGCGCCCGCCGCCGCCGGCGACTGCAGCAAGCCGTGCCGAGATTCGTTTGGTGGCACCACGGCCCAATTCTTATCGCAACTCAACGTCGTGAACTCTCCGTACACGCCGCCGATGATAAAAGACGTGCCGTCTTTATCTGATCTCAAGTCCCAGGGCTTGGACGGAGTCATATAATCCCCGGCGCCGTCTAACTTGGAGAGTTTGTTTTTGGCCAAGTCCTGTTCTTGGTTCTTGCCCTCCCAGAGGTGGTACTCGGAGCGCTGCACAGCTTTTTTCTGAGGCGGCTCGACGGGAACGCCTTTGGCCTGCACCTCCGGGCAGCTGCCGCAGTAAGCGCCCGAGTCTTCGGAGAACACATCCTCTTTCATTTTCTCGCCACCTTGCCTCGCCGCTGCCACCGCCGCCTTGGCCTCGCCGACCGCGGACCAAATGTCTTTGATTATTCCTGAGCTGTACTCGCCCCTTTGTCCGTTTGCGTCGTCGGAGAAAACGCTCGCGCTGTACGGCTTACCCTCGTCCTCTTCCAATGCTATTCCGCAAAGGGACTCCAATTTCGATTTTTTGGTGTAAGTCCGGCAGGATGCTGTGCAAATGCTCGCCTCCTCACATTTGCGCCCGGAGTCCTGTTGCAGGAAGTCCAAGATTTCATCCTCCAGATATGTACCAGAAATAGGAGGGATGATACAATCAATTTCATCAGAGCCAATCGGAGCGGCCGGGTCCTCGGCCGTAATATTCCCGTGCTCGTTGTCGGAACGAGTCTCCTCTGAATGCGACCACGGACTACAAGTCCGAGTTGAAAGGTTGGAGCAGTGTTCAGTTTCATCAAAGGCACTATTTTTGGTCCATATTAGCAAACGAGACTGTTTGTTAGCTTGCGGGTCGAGACAGCTACATGGGTCGGCGGCGGCGTTGCCTTCGTGAGCGACGGAGAGCGAGTCGAGGGGAAGGGAGCGAGTGGGACTGTCGTACTGCAGCTCAAACAGAGAGAAGCACGAGGAGGAGTTCAAGCCGGACGGCTCGGCGTTCCCCGACAAATTGCGCAGCGTCAAGGAAACGCTATCGAGGAGGGGGGAGAGCCGAACGGGCGAGTCGCCCAAGAAGCTTTCTCCGTCGATATCGTCTGACGTCGACGGCGAGTAACGTCCCCAGACTTGAGCCATGCTGTCGAGATCCTCCACGAGGAACCCGGACGATCCCGGCGCTTCCTCCGCGTCTGCCCTTATTGCACTTTTCCCTTGCTGCTCGAAGCCATCTAACACTAAACGAGATTCTCTTTGCTCATCGCTTTTTCGTCGAATCATGCCGAGGATCCGACTCTCTTGTAACGAGTCTGAGGCACTAGTATCCAATATGGATTGATAAATATCAACTTCGTAGAAGTCGGTGAATTCTGGCAGATGCTTGTCATCTAAATGTCCACCATCCTCTGGCTGAGGGCAGCTTGAGGTCCCAACGAGCGGCGCGGCGTCCTCCTCCTCCTCCTCCTCGGCTTCGCCCGTCGCTTCCACAAAGTGGCCGTCGACAAACGAGCCCGCGGCAAGGTATGTTCTCTGGTAGCTCTCGTTGGCCACGCAGATTCCCTGGATTCTCTCCGGGTGCGGGGCCGCGTCAGCTGACGAGGCAAAGTCTTCAGGGGATCCTACTTTGCTTCGATACTTTGTCTCCAGCTTGCTTTGCTCGCTGCTGAAGGGTACAAAATAGTCGGTGATGGGCTCCGTGTACCAAAGCGGCTCCTCCATATATTCTTTTGCGTTCCTGTCCTCCACCCTCATCTCGTTTGCTGGCGGCCAGACCGGATCTTTGCGAATCTCTTTAAGGGACCTCCGGTTCTTTTTGTAAAGCTGCAGCGGTTTGCCCGTCACCCCCGCGTTCCGTTGCTCCTCTTTGTCGACAGCCTTGGACGCGAGCCTGGGCTGTCCGCTATTGCGCTGTCTCTTACTCTTCCCGAGCTCTCGGGATTTGTGCCTGACCCTGACCGCCTTGCTTCGGAACGACTTGTCGCCCTGGTTGCCGCTCGAGCTCGAGCCCCCCTCGCTAGAGCCCGAAGACCAGGACCGGGCCCGATATTTGCCCTCGGACCTGTGTCTCGCCTGTCGCTTGGAGTGGACCGTGTTCTTCTCCTCTGCCGCCGCGCCGCCGTGGTATCGGTTCTCTTTCTCCTTCTTGCTTCGGCGATGCTGGCCTCTCTCGCTCGCCACGCCCGTGATGGTGGCGCAGGCTTCGGGGTTCCGCTCCTTGGCAGCTTCGCCTTCGCTGTTGCAATCTTTTGGGGATGACGTGTCCGTGCTAGTGTGCGGAGCGGCCGAGGATGATGAACTGGAGTACGCGCAGGCCTTGGCTTTGTTCCACACGGTCATGATCTCTTGGAGACAAACAGTCTTCTCGGACAAAGGCGGGAAAGCTTCATAATACCTGAGACGCAAAACGAGAAGCAAAGTCAAACAAGCGGAGCGGTTTTTGCAGGGAAATGTTGAAATATCCAAAAATTGGCGACGCAACTTACATTTCCACCTGGTCCTTTGAAGAGGGGGACTCGACTCGTTCGGGAGAATGAGCACGGCCAGACTTTTTTTGGATCTGTTTTTCCTCTGTAAGACAAAAAAACATTAATATATGCACACGCAATTACTTTTCATGGGTTCTAGTACACGCAATCAAACAAACCTTTCTGTTTGTTTTGAATGTCCCGAAGTTTGGAGCAAAGCTCCTCAACCAGGCTTTCGATTCCAGAGTTCTGAAAATGCACACAAAAAAAAAAAAGGACATGTCGGCTTAAGTAGTGTTATGCATAAAAAAAAATTAAACCCGGGTCATCTCGTTTTTAGTTATTCCTTTGCGACTTTTGAGCAAAAATAAAGGCGAACTTCATCAATCTGTTGACACAGAGTCCCAACTTAACGCTAGCAAATATCTTATAAGGTATAGTTTGCTCTAAGCCGATGTTTGCCTTGACATCATCGTGCGAATGCTGGTCAGCTGACTGCCGCAATCCCACGTAGCATGTGCTGGTTAAAAAATAGACAGTGCAGTCTAGTCCGCTCCCCAGAGGGCTTGTTGCCAAGACCACCCCCCGCCCACATACAGCCTGTCCGGACCCCTATAACTTTTACGAACTCGGATTACGCCACATAGCTTGCCGCGGCTCGACATTCACGTGGCGCTATTAACTTCAAGAAGAAGTTCAAATATGTATTTGGAGGCTCGATCCGAGCGGCGCTTACTTCATCAGATGCAGAACGCAGACATTGCACCGCCGCTTGTTTCTTCATTTCCTCCAGACTCAGGTCGGTCCCTCCCTTCTTCTTACTCTTGCCCCATTTCTTGCCAGGTCCCTTCTCCCAGCCCAAAAAGATGTCGTTCTCCTGCCAAACAAAATGTGGAATGTTTGAGCGCCTAGCAACGAGTGCGCAACAAAGGTCATATCTGACAACGTTACTTGAAGGTAGTCCTGCAGGTCATAGTCGTCGTAGCTGTCGTGCAGGAGGAGGCTGAGGACGTAGCGGGTGTAAATCATGGCATCGATCCCGCACTTCTCCAGCTCCTGGCCCAGCCAGCTTTGCACCGGGCCCAGCGACTGAAGCAGGGACATCTCTGAAGCGGATAGTGGGCCCGCGAGCGGGTAGAGGCAAGAGAGGTTCTCGGGAGGAGCACGACCGTCTGAATCGGTGCTCACGGGACGCATGAGACCTCAGGTGTTGGTTATTCTCAGGTGGACTGGCATCGCGATGAGCTGTTTGTCGGAGATGAGCGAAGAGAGAGCGGGCGAGGCGGAACCTCTGGAAGGTTGGGCAGATCACTCCAGCGAGACGCACCGAAGGGCTTCTACGTGAGGAGGCATGTGGGATTCCTTTTCCCCTTTTTGGTTGCTTTCAGCAAAAAAGGGTGGTTTTACTCGTCAGGCATGGCTTATGGTGCGGATGGATCTCATCTGCACAGCAAAACACAACCGGTGTTTTTGTCGTCACACGTCCATGTTGCAACAATCGCTTCAACAGCACCACCTGAAAAACGGCGAGAAGACTTGTCAGCGGCTCGAAATACGTCTTAGCGAGTCTTTAGCAAGGAATATATCACAAAAGGGTTATTCAATAATTATACAGCCTGGAGGCAGACTGCCAGAAACAAGCGCTTCTTACAAATAAAATATGCAGTTTAATTTAAAAAAAGAAATTTAAAAAAAAAGCAACATCATCGAAGCATTTGAATCGATTTTGGAACGCAAAAGACAGACGGCTGAAATAACAGACAGCAGTGACGCTGCTTCGGTTGAAAAGATGATTGTGAAGTTTCCTCTGAAAGCAAGTGGCAAAAAAACACTTCCCTGTCAGGAACATGTGTTTTGGATCCTTACATCAGGTACATAAGAAGCAAATGGTGGTTGCCATGTTGTGATTTGCTTATGTAGCTGTCAATCAAGGAAGGCCTATTAAGGGTTACCCATTGTGAGGCGTCAAAAGGGCAAAGCTAAGAAGCTTAACTGTGTGCAGCAGCCCAACACAGTTGCATGAAACTCCCGACTTAAATTTCCTCCGCTGGCCTAAACTGCATAAAGGCTTTGGCACTACAAATGTCCGCGTTCCAAAATTTCCCACTTTCCCCACCTTTTGAATTTGTCTACACTGTTTTTGCCATTATTCACATGACCTGAGTGTTGTTAGTCACCTATATGTTGAACAGAGGGTGTGTTTTACCGAAGTCAAATTCCTTGTTTGGCACGCTCAAACATGGCGAATAAAAACTCTTGAATCTTGAAGTCCATTTCTCCAAATTCCAGTCACATTTACAAATTCGTGAGATCTATTATGTATTTCCCTCCCGCTTCCAAATTTCTTTTGCCTCAAACAATTCCAACTTCAAAATATTCACCCCATTTGGGACAAGCTGAGGGGGAGGCACTTAAACGTTCACACTAAATTAAGCTATATTTGACGTCCTTATCTCGTTCCTCCATCTTAATTTGAGGTCTCATATTCTACATTTCAACAATCGCTTCACTTCCACAGCATTTACATGTATTTGACACATTCCTAACTGCCAAATATGATTGAACAACGTTTATAACTCAACTCGTGCGCCACTCTTTTTTAGGGGGGCGGGGGGAGTTCGGACGCTGTGACTAATATTTTATTTAGCTCGCAGCATACTTCAACTTTGTACATCGACAGCCACAGGGCCCAAATACAAGCCAACCCAACAGTATCTGTTTTTAATATGCGATTTCGACCAGTTGTTGCATAAAACAACATCTTATAATATGTTCGCATTGGTTTGCAGTCAAACAAGGTTAGCTGGACCACCGACCTTTAATGTTAGCTCACCAGCTAATCACGTTGCACATCAAGCTAGGTCGTCTGGTTCAATCGCCCAAGTCATATCGAAAACACAAAGGTCACTCCCGAAGTCTGCGGCTACTTTTTGCGCGATATTTTTCGCTTTCACTTTGCCGTTTGTCCGGCGAATGACTTGATCGTGCTCGGTGACATTCGAGCTCCCGAGCGCAACCGTCAAGCTAGCAGGGGCGACCCGGTGACATTAGGCCAAGTCGTTGACTTCAAAGTGGGCCACCACAGCATCCAAAATGTTGCGGGAGGTTAGAAAAGTGTGCGATCCGATCGGAGCGCCAGCTTCCAAAGTGGGGTCGTTGTTGCGGGGACGAGGAGGAGCTGCTCACGGAAGGCTAAACCGTTGAGGACTTGACAGTTGCTCTCTTCAAAAATGTGCGCCATGTCGTCACACAGTTAAAAGCAAGCAACACGCGCAGAATAAAAAGCCACGACAACACACGAACGACGAGCCGCTCGACGTACCTGCGAGGGGGCTGAAGAGGAGAGGAACGCCGACAAGGGAGCGGCTACTTCTCTCTTGCTGCCGTTCCGAGCTCGGGCTCTGGAATCCGCTGCGGTAGCATAGCGTATCATGGACGCCGACGGAAATGGCGCTGTTTTCACGGCCAGTGCCACTTGAGCGGCGACGGGGAAAACGGCGACATTCGGGCTCAAGCGAGCGGAAGAGCGGTCCGTTGAGGGCCAGCTCGCGCTAGAGCCAAAATGGCTGTCACCGGAAACCAGTTTCAGTCGGACGACGGCGCTTCATGCGCCACCTCCTGAGTTGGTATCTAGGCAACGGGGCAAACCTCCGCCGTCCTGTTAACAGATACGGGCTCCTTCCGCCAGGGTATTGCATCAGAAACACAAGTAGTACGTACGCCAAACATCGTCATCGTCATCATATACATCATCATGACGCCGTCGTCATCACATCATCATAATTCCATTTGGTCTATAATCAATTCATTTTATTCTTACTCAAAATTCGAACTAGATTCGTAAATTCGTATCATGTGTACCCGTACAGTACCCCGATTTCTACCTAAATATTTAATACTGATTTTATAGAGGAAACTAATCAAATTTACTTTAAATCACATATAAATCCATTGTGACTAGCTAGAAGAGAATTTCTAATTTATGTGATTGGTAATTGTGTTTTAAGCACCTTTAAAAAATAGAATTTATGGGAAATTACTTTTGTTTGAGAACGAGCTCCCTACTACTTAGAAGTGTCTCTTATTTCTATCCTCATTTCTGATGTCATACATTTTTAAATAACCGCTGTTGCACAATTGTAGCTGTCTTAAGTTGCTGGGAGTATTGTTACTATTTTTATTTTTGTGGGGAAATCACCACCTGACCTGTCAAGTGGCACGCTTCATGTGACGCAATGACTCAAGGCCACAAGTGGCATGTTTTGATTCTTGTAAAAATCAGCCACCAAGCCAAGGTCTCTTGTGGCTAGTTACCAGGGTAACTTGAGTAGGTATTGACTCACGAGTCTGATCTGGATCTGGCATCCTGAGCCCTGCAGCCAAAGGTCAATAAAGGTCAAACACCTTATTGATCGCGAGCAGCACACACACGCGTGATGATGAGGACACGTGGCCTTTGCCGATATAGATCTGCAAAAACAAATCACTCAAGTCCAATAGATCGCAATGATTTTTTTTTAATCTATTATGAAGCGCAGCACTGCTCAGGGACGTTCACTTTCACAACACGTGTTCATTAAAATGATCCGTTGGAGCAGATGGCATGTAGTTCAAGGGTGCCCGGTAAATCCTCTTAGAGGAGTTTTTGTGACAGGAACCAGCAGGTGGTATTCCCTGGCCGAGAAAGCAAAACAAATAGTGTTTGGGAAATCTCCAATGAAAAGTTCAAGTTTTCAATTCGAGCTATTTGTTTTATCCACCTTTGTAACAACATTATATAACTTTGATGCGGCCATGTTTTTTTATTTATTTATTATTTGCGCACTGGCCAGCAAATGGCAAACTTTGGACGACAATGACTCTGCATTATAAAGTCAATCAATTACCAACCAATCTCATCAGTGGCTTTTTATTGAACAAAGCAGCCAGTGATCATAGCTGTTTAGCATCTAAAATCTACTCAGGCATGCACAAAAAATGTCTATCACTACCCCTCAATTTGAGTTTGAGACATCCCCGAAGCTGCGTTTGTTCACAGGGTGTCTGATATAGAAGTTGAAAGTCTCCTCGTCATGTGATTGCCGTGAATAAGTGGGCCACTCATTCAAACTTTAATTACGTCACAGTCAAAGCGGCGGGATGGGGGGGGGGGGGGGGGTTATTGCATCACGTGGCGCACAGAGTATGCGTTATCAGGACATTCCATGCGTGTGTGTTCTCTCAATGCAAAACCTTTGCGACCCCGTGATGCAACAAGCAAAGTTAAGTCGTCTTGATAAACTCAAGCCTGCGGCGTCGCCGTGACAATTCAAATAAGAGCCTTTTTGCAACGTTTCTGAACTAATTGCGCGGCAAGGCCTGCTGTATGTGGGTCAAAGGTGAGCGCCTAAGATTGCCACCTTTGTGTTTGCGCTACGACCACGAGAACAGCACGACTTGACCTGAGTCAGACTTAAGTCATCAATTTTAGGACGCTAACCTCCATCCTAACCTGTTAAATTGTCACACCCAAAAAGCACACTTAAATTTTCTATCAAACTAAACATAAAACTAAAAATACTGCATCCCACTTTGTGTATTAAAAAAACAACAACACATACTTAGCCTTTCAGTTTGTTAGCTAAATGCTAACACTAATTAGCATCTATGTGCCATTGCTATAACCCTTTAAGCCACAGGTGTCAAACTCAAGGATACGGCCCACCACATAATTTATGTGGCCCGCGAAGACAAATTGTGCATCAAAAATTCATGTGTCATTACTAGAATTGCAAATTGTCTTCACGTTTAATATCTTTTTTTTTTTAAATATTTGACCAGTTTTTACTTGTCTGATTTGAAAACGAGTTATTTGTCAGTTTGTTTTGTAGCTTTTACTGTATATAATATGAGGTGCTCATACATTTATTTGGGTTGACAGTCATAATGGCCCTCCGAAAGAAGCTATGACTCCAATGCGGCCCCCGAAAAAAATGAGTTTGACACCCCTGCTTTAAGCAAAAGAATGAACACAAACTACACTAACACATTAACTACTCAGTCATATGTTCTTTATCCTCGGCACTCAAACTGATTGAAACGTGTCTCTTATACTGCCCCCTGGTGGCCAACTCGGCCACACGAGAAGCCACAACAGCTTGACTTCAAACTTGACTTGCTTGATTTTTTTTCCCACAGTCACTCCAATGTTATCACCTCAGACATAATTATTATTATTTACAGATACACTCTGCGAAATTATGAGAACAACCCAACATTCTGTTTGACGGAATGCATCTGCAATGGCAGCTTGAAAGGAATCTGCGCTATGGCAGGAAGCACCATAACAAAGGCACGCAGTCAGTCAGCTGACCCATCTGAGCAGACAGGTTGAAGGTGAGTTTGCTACCCGATTGTCTGATCCATACTATGACAGCACACCCAGAATGACTCACAAGTTTCTCACCAAACAACTACTTCACACTTTGACCTCCTTTATGCATTGACATTCCCAAACAGGAACACAAAGAGAATCGAAGTGTTGTAGAAAGTCCTTTATTGTGATCCCCTTAATCCCAATCAAACCCGTGTAATGTACACCGCACACACTCAGAAGAAGAAAAGGGTGAGGGTGGTGACCTCACAAGCCGATTAATCTGCTGATTTTTCATTTGATGCAAACCGGATACTCGCCGCTAGAGGGCAGCACAGACACCCTATAAAGAAGTGTTGGTCAACTTTTAGCCAGGGTCCATATTTTACATTTGAAAAGTCACGCAACCAAACTAAATATATATTACAAAAAGTATGTGATGAAGTTATATTGTCTGAATTTACTCCAATTTACCAACACTAGCGGTTTGGGTAGAGTTAGCGAGCGAACCATGATTCAAATGAATGAGCTCAAGTGCTCTGGTTTTGTAAGTCTTCCAACATGTAAAGTGTTTTTTTCTGGAATTGATTTATGGCCTCTAATGATCATAAAAGGAGAAGTCATGGTTGTTTTCTGAGCTAATCTACTGTGAGCGTGTTGTTTGTTTGGCTTTGCCTCATTCACTTCCTGCCTCGTTCAGACCATTTAGCTTGTTTGTGGCTTGCCCTGCTGACATTTTCCCCTTCGAATGTTCACTGACGCAATGCGTGTAAAGAAATGACCATGACATTTTCATTCAAGTACTGAAATCAGTTTTATTCAGCGCAAGCCGTTTTGAAGATGCAGGCCAGGCAGGACACGGCGACCATAAACTCCTTGAAGTCCATCTCGCCATCTCCATCAAAATCCAGCAGAAGTGTTTGCCCATCGGGGTTTCCCTGTGCTGCCTGAATGTATGAAAAAAAACTATAAGTGGGGGAAAAAAGCTGCTCAAGAACTAAATAACTTGAGTGACTTCTGATTTATTAGAGCAGGGGTGTCAAACTTGTTTTTTTGGTGGGCCGCATTGTAGTCATAGCTTTTTTCGTAGGGCTGTTATGACTAAATAAATGTATGAGCCCCTCATTATATACAGTAAAAGCTACAAAACAAACTGACAAATATTATTAAAAGTGAAGACATTTTGCAATTCTAGTAATGACACACGAATTTGATGCACAATTTGTCTTCGCGGGCCACATAAAATGATGTGGCGGGCCGGATCTGGCCCCCGGGCCTTGAGTTTGTCACCGGTAGAGCATGAACCATTACCCACTTCTCCTTGTTAAAGCATTATAATTACTGTCAAATTGATGCTAATTTCTATTAGCCTGTCTTTGGGGTTTCATAGTATATTTTAGCATTAAGCTAAGACTTCATTTTATACGAACTTTTTTTTTTTACTTCATATTTGTCCGCTCATATTGCAGTGATTTGTGACTTACCTCAAAAAGTTGGGGCAGCTCTTTCTTTACCAGCGTCCCGACTTCTGTCTTGTTCAGCGTGTCCTTCCTGCCCTCTGCACTGGCGTATTCATCAAAAACTTTGCAGAGAGCAAAAATGGCCAGCTCTAGACGAGTTGCTTTTAACTCGGACATTTTGGAAAGCGAGTGTCGCCAGAAAGGATTTGCAAGAGACGAATTGCTGGAGCTTGTTCTATACCTTGGTGGAACAAAGGTTTCCTTGGGCTGGGACCTGTTGAGAAACAATCAGGTTATTCTGGTTGAAGGTTTTTTTTGTTGTTGAGGTATTAGAAGTATCTTAAACTGGAAATATAACAGTTTATCATTTAAAGTACAATTAAAGCACAATTTTGTTCTTTGAATTGAAATGAACATTTATGTTGTCTAAATGTTCAAACAACACCCCAACAATGCCATCAGAACTATAAGAATGAGCAATACAAAACTAATAAATATAAATATAACAAATATAAATATATATAAATATAACAAAAAATATATATAATATAACAAAAATAATATGAAAACAATTTAAAAAGCACGCAGCACAATTTTTACCTCATTGGCCATATTAGCGCAAAAGTCCACAAATCGCATTGCGCAACATATGTCAGCCATTTTTGATCTCCCGTAGAAATACATTGATAGATGCAGTAGTAGTTTTATTTGTGTAAAAAAAGCCAGTGAGGATAATAAGAAGTATTTGTGGTTTTACATGCTGGGAGGGTGCTATGATTACATTTGTTTGCTGGTGAACAATGTGTGGCCCTTAACAAGAAAAAAAACTTTTCAGATTAGCACTACAGACATAGTTTCATGACCTTTATACACGTTAATGTTTGCTGTACTGTGTATTGTAATATTGTGTGATGGAATGCATGTAGACTGAATTATTTTCAAATACGTATTAGAAACGAACTCTGCATTACCTTTATGGTCTTTAATGATGGAAAGAAGTTAAGCCGCAGTTGTTTGTGAAAATATGTCATGAACGTGTTTTTTTTTTTAAGTGTTATTTGTACGGCCTTGCCACATTCATTTCCTGTTTTGTTGAGACCGCTTAACTTTTTTGAGTGGCTGATGGCGTAAGGGTACGCTCGCCTGTCTTGTGTTCGATTCCCGCATATGACGGTGTGTGTGAGACAAAAAACCTTTTGTGGCTCATGATGTTTACATTTTCTCCTATTGTTTAAAGAGAAATAGCCCCTTTCTTGTACGTTTGTAAAGAAATGACCCATCAGATTTTGTTCGAGTACTGAAATTATTTTTATTCAGCAATCTCCACAAGGCCTTGTCGGAGGACCCGTCCTGAAGCTCTCACTTCTTGGGACAGTGAGCTTTGAAAATGCAAGCGAGGCAGGACAAGACGACCATGAACTCCTTGAAGTTCATCTCTCCGTCTCCATCAAAATCCATGAGAAGAGTTTGCCCCTCAGGATCCCCCTGTGCTGCCTGCACGCACAATAAAACACGAGAAAATAATCCACACGAGAAAATAACGCACCCAAGCACCGAGAAACTTCTGATATATGACAGTCTGAAAGTTTTAACAGTGACGCAAATCTCAATTAGCCTGTCTATGGTGTTTCACAGTATATATTAGCATGAAGCTAATGATTCATACAAAACATTTTGATTCTTTTAACCAATCCATTTTGTTCAGTCATGTTGCCATTACCTTGAAAAGATGGGGCAGCTCTGTCTTCACCAGTTTCTTGACCTCATTCTTGTTCAGGGTGTCCTTGTTCCCCTCTGCTTCGGCGTGTTCGCTAAAGACTTTGCAGAGAGTGAAAATGGTCTGCTCCAGTGGAGTTGGGTTCATCTCGCACATTTTGGAAAGGAATGTCAGCGTGTGTCGGCGCCGGGCTGGTGGAAGCTCATTTTATACGTACCTTGGTGGGACAAAAGCTACGATGGGCAGGGATGGGTTAGGCAACACTTCAGGTTATTCTGGTTGAAGTTTGTTATTAGAAGGACCATAAACTGGAAATATGACATTGATGACCATAGGAAAGAATAAAACAGACGCCCACTGTACACACAGTATAGAACAAAGACCTCGTTTATGGTGTTTACTTACTGCTCGGTTTAAGGAGCGGCCTTTTTATTTCAGGGTGCTCATATGACATGATTGATGTACAAAAGTAGAAAAGGCAAAGTGAGTCCACCCCCCGCACCAATACAAGCTCAACTAAGTGTGTCTGTTACAAAGAGAAACTAGATGAAATGTCACAGGTGTTGTTTCCACTTCCTGTCACTGACCTGCCATTCACGGCCACAGACAACACACGCTCGCACACTTTCCACTTCCCACCATGGCCCGGAAATTGACAAGAAATACCCGCTCACTCACTCATCAACTCACAACTTCTTTGAATAAAAAAAATATAACATTTAGAAACTCACGAGAAGTTTAGCAGGTGATGTTTCAGGATCACCGAAACGTTTTTCGTAACCTTTTTGTGAGTATAGTACTTAGATATATATGCAACCTGTAAGTTGGTGCTCAAATATGTTTTTCAACCGTGTGTGAAAAAAACAGATGCGATTTAGATAGATAGGATAAAGCTTGATAGCAAGATACAGCAAGCTTGATAGTAAGCCAGCTAGATAGCTTGATAGCTAGCTAGCTAACTAAAATGAATGGATTGGATGGATGGATGGATGGATGGATGGATGGATGGATGGATGGATGGATGGATGGATGGATGGATGGATGGATGGATGGATGGATGGATGGATGGATCCCAACAGTGCTTTGAGTCTTTAAGGTTGCCGCGCCTAATCAGTCGTAGTGACCAAGGCTTCTGATCCTTTCCTCACCCACTTTGCTTCAGCTCCACACGCTCAAAGTAATCAACGGATTCATACACGACCACTTGACGCTGAAACAGAGATGGAAGACACATGTGACACGGCTCGTGACCTTTCACCCCTCTGTCTGAGTGAACTCACCCACTCGGTGGAGCCTGCGGAGGAGCTGCCGCTGCTGCGTTTGTCCATGTCAGAGTCAAAGTTGGGACTCTCGTAAATCACCCGGGTGGCTACATATTCACACAAACCTGATTAGCGGCACTGATAATACTTCCAAAACAATTTCTAAAGTGTTTTTAATTAAAAAAATAAATAAAATTGCACTCTGTAAAATTGTACTTCCGACTCAGAGTGGCATTAAACAGCTTGAACATTTTTTTTCCAAAATATTTTTTATATTAAGTGTCTGCCAAATTGTGAAGAGACTTGAGTCAAACACGTCAAAACAAAACAAAAAATTGCGGTCACTCGTAGCACACTCTAAAAAAATAATGACGACTAACCCGGCAGCCATTTTGCGGAAACTATTCAAATTTGGTGCAGCACAACAACCATAACTTTGGCTTCCCTGTTTAAAAAACAAAATTTAAAAACAAATTCACCGACCTGTTCTTTGTTTGAGTTTGCAGTAACAAGCGAGCGTGACCAGGAGCAGGAATCCCACCGAAGCCAAGGAACCCCCGAGCAGAGGCCAGGAAGGACTTGTGGATTCATCTGCAACATCTGACATGCAGAAAGTCATTTTCTGAACAATTAAAAAAAGCAAATACGGACTTAAGCTTTGATTGCCTACCTCCCTCTGCGGTTCCATTTGAACTTTGGCGCGTTACTGTAACAACGGTACCGTTTCCATTGCCAGATATTAGAGTGGGTATGTCCGCAGAGACATTGCAAATGTATGTGCCAGAGTGCTCTGTTGTGGCGTTGAGCAATTCTAACCACACGCACATCATGGCATCTTTTTGCACAGCTGCATGGCAAGATGGGTACTGACATATTTTTAATTTCTTATACTGGATTTTGTTTTTCAGCAACTCGACTGTGACTCTGGAGAAGTTGCCTGTCCAACAGCAGCGGATATTGACCAGCTGGCCCTCAAGGACGGTCATGTCAGCACTCTGGCTCACATGCAAAGTGGACGCACCACCTGCAGGCAGCCAAGAACAAGGTCAGAATTTGAGTAAGATGGTGATGCTCACCCATCATCGGGAAGGTTCTACACGTTCTTTATAACGTCTACTTACTGCGTGATGTGAGAGCGCAGTGGGAGGCGAGAAACAGACAGCTCAGCAGACCCCTCATGTTTCCACACTGAAAACAAGACTCCTGTCTCGACATCCTCTCGAAAACCCTCCCACCGCTTACACACATGTTAAGAAAGATGACAAGTTGGCCTTGTATAGGACTGTGTCATCACTTGGGGAAGGGGAGGAGGGGTGTTTAACAGTATATACACAAAATTAGTAGCCAAATGTAACACGTGAACTTCAAATATACATTGCAATGTAGTCAAATGAAATTTTCAAATTGCAAAGGCTGCATTTTGTCCCAAAAAAATATCTATCTATCTATCTATCTATCTATCTATCTATCTATCTATCTATCTATCTATCTATCTATCTATCTACCGTAATTTTCGGACTATAAGTCGCACCGGAGTATAAGTCGCACCAGCCATAAAATGCCCAAAAAAGTGAAAAAAAACATATATATGTATATAAGTCGCTCCTGAGTATAAGTCGCCCCCCCCACCCAAACTATGAAAAAAACCGCGACTTATAGTCCGAAAATTACGGTATCTATCTATCTATCTATCTATCTATCTATCTATCTATCTATCTATCTTTTTAAATACTTATCTATAGTAAATCTGATAGTTAAACTTGTTTGTTGAAAAACTCAGGAAGAAGACCTTCAAAAAAAAAAACATTAAATCGTAATCACATTATTGAAAGGAACGGAAAAAAAAATTATTTTTTTTTAGCCCTTGTCTGTAATACAAATTGTTGAACGTGACTATAGTGATCCCTCGCTACTTCGCGTTTCGTTTATCGCGGCTTCACTACATTGCGGATTTTTTTTCCAAATTAAAAAAACATTTAAAAGTCAAAATAAAACTTCTAAATAGAGGAAACATGTGTCTAACCTTCAGGACAATGTAGTATCGCTCCAAATATTCGTTTACATTCCTTTAGAAGTCCGTTTTCGCGTGTTAGCACGATCGCGAATTAGCATCTTTCCGCTAACTCGTTAGCCTGCCAAGTACTCCTTGTTGGTGACCGTACTTCGCGGATTTCACTTATCGCGGGTGATTTTTGGAACCAATTATCCGCGATATACGAGGGATAAGTGTATTTCAGTCACTTGGTATTTAAACTGAAGGTCAGAGAGCTGACAAAAAACACCCACGGACACTAGACTTTGTTAAAATGCCATTTAAATAAAAGGTTAAGAGTTGACAAAGGACGTGTTTGTGAGGGGAAACATTCAAACAGACAGGCAGCCAGTGCTCTAAAGAGTGTCAGGAGAGAGCACACCCCAAAAAAAAAGAAAAAGTGTCAACCCTCCTGACGTCTCGCTCAAGCACCTGTAGTCAGTAGTAAAATCCACATAAAACATAAAAATATGCACAGGGAACATTTACGAGTACCATCGATCAACCCCCTCATTCCAAACATATTAGAGGAAACACCAAACGGGAAATTTACAGATAAAATAAACACAGATAAATTAAAGTACCGTTATATTTGTGCAACACAATTTGGTAATAAAGAAGAATGGTAGTGTGTCTTTTCGAAAGGGGACTTCTTCAGAGATGACTGCACAGTGCAAAGTGGGGGAAAAACGGTCAAGGCTGTAGCACCCCCTGCTGGCCGACTACTATCATTACAGCTACAAATAACTCCGCGGATCCTACAGCGAGCTTAACGTGGAGGATGTCGGGGCTTTCTACCAAACAGTACCACAACAAGGCATGAAAAGTGAACAAAACAAACAAAATGGCGAATCTTAATCACTCCTTACCATGAAAATCAAGCAATAGTCTAGCAAGTTGTAAAATCTTTTTGCTATCCATGATTTTGATATGTCATCTGACAAACAGTAAAAAATAGTCACGCTCTAGAAGAACAAAGTAAAAAAAAAAAAAAAAGAATATAATTAGTACATTATCTTATTACCATCCCACATTAGAATCATTACAGCCCCCATTGGAATCCATTTGTACAAACGATAAGTTCAACTGAAGAACGTCTCCACCTTAGACATGGAGGGCGTCGACGACGAGGATGCGGCCAAAGAGGGCATGATATAGTCAAAGCTCTTGCTGTCCCTGCTGCGATCAGGCGTGGACGGGTCGCTGGGCGTGGAGCAGTTGGAGGGCGGGCCCGAGGCCGGGCTGCTGTTGTTGGACACGGGCGAGAACAGGGCGTTACTGTGCAGACCTTTGTTTTGGAGCTCCAGCTGCAGGTGCTGGTAGATTTCCTCGTGGAGGTGGAAGAACTCGTCCTTCAGGGTTAGGCTCAGCTCAGCCTGAATCTGCAGCGCCACAAAAACAAAAGAGGCTCAACCACCGACCGATCTTTGACTTGTTGGTGGCTCACCGTTGGCAGCTCCTCGTCGATGTGCTGCAGCACCTCTCGTTGCTTCAGCTTCAACTTCTCCAGCCTTCTGTTCTGAGCCTCCTCCAGCTGTGGTGAAAGGAAAACACGGCCGGGAATGGATGCGTGTCTCCGTGTCCACGTAAAATATTTGTTTACCTTGCGTATTAAGTTGACAGAGTCTTGAATGTGTTTCCTGTTGATGTCATTCAGTTCTCTGGCAGAAGGAGAAAAGCATTTGAGGAAAACCGAGCCGATCGTTTCAAAGTCGAAGACGCAATTACATCTCGGCCTTGTCTTTGTCGTGGCCCTTTGCTTCGCTGATGCTGTTCTGCCGCTTCCTGTCCAGGATTTTTTGAAGGTCTTTCTTCTCCCTGCGGGCAGAACAATCAAAATGCTGGGGGCCAAAAAAAAAGAAAAGAAAAGGGGATTCCGCCGCACTCACCTCTCGCAAATCTCCCGGAGCTTCTTGAGCTGAACTGCTTGGCATTCGTGCGCCGTTTCCTTCAACTTCTGGAAGGACTGAAAAGGGTACAAGCGTGTAAGCAATACGTAGCGGAGAACAACTTTTACAGGATGGTCCCGCACCTCCAGCAGGTACGCATGCTGCTTCTCCTGCTCCAGCAAGTGCAGCTGCTGCCGAAGCTTCAGTAGTTCCTGCATCTGCCATTCCCTGAGCTGCACCGCGTTTTTCTCGTGCTCCTGATCCAGGGCCGAGAGTTCTCGCTGCACCGGCTCTTGGGGCTCGCTGGACGGGAAAGAAAAGACAGCGGGCGTCATGGCCTGCCCTTGTAAGCCGTGTTGGCGATCCTTACTTTTTTTTGACACTGCGTTTCAGGTGTTTCTCCATCTGACTGCGCCTCCTTTGCAGATCACACTCCAGTTGGCTACTCCGAGACTTTTGCTCCTTACTAAGATTCCACACCTAACACACACGCAGTCATTTTTTTTTTTTCATCTCATCTATCGTGTACTACTTTCAGGTCATCTTTCAACAATTATGACAATTTGATTTTTTTAAATACAATATAAATATGATATGACAAAAAAAACCTTTGTAAATACAATTTTAATATACCGTAATTTTTCGGACTATAAGTCGCGGTTTTTTTTCATAGTTTGGGTGGGGGGGGCGACTTATACTCAGGAGCGACTTATATACATATATATGGGTTTTTTTCACTTTTTTGGGCATTTTATGGCTGGTGCGACTTATACTCCGGTGCGACTTATAGTCCGAAAATTACGGTAATATATAAATACAAAAATATAAAATAAATATGATATAAAATAAAAATAAAATATTTTAACAAAATATTTTTGATTTAAAAAGAATATACTTTAAAAAACATTTGTAAATACAATTCTCATATAATATAAAATTATAATAATAAAAAATAAATGATATAAAATAAAAATATTTTTCATAAAATATGTTTTTAATTAAAAAAAAAAAACTTTAAATTTAAGATTCATGTCTGTACCTTCTTCAGGTGTTTCTTTCTCATCTCTTTGAGGTCTTTGCTTTGCTTCTTCATGAGCTTCACGTAGTGTTTGTGCTGCTTCAGCTCCTCTATCGACTGCGGATCAGCGTCTGAGAGATGCGACAAAAAGTGAATCACGGGCACTTATCGAAAGGGGGAGGGCTGCAACTGATGAGAAAAGCGGCGAGGGTGGCGGGAATGGCCTCGGTTACCTGTCAGAACGGCAGCGATGAGGTCTTCCTTTAGGCTTTGCACTACGCAAACAAGCACAAAGAAATGAGGGAGGCAAACGTGTGCAAAATGGCGGATGGGGACGCACATCGTGCAAAAACAAAAGCGAGGTGTAGAGAAGGTCAAACTTTGTTACCAGGCGTTATGATGTCGGGACATTCGTCGGGTCGGTGAGGAGCCGGGAAGGGCGACGGGACGTGCCCTGGCAGGACCTCGGACTCCCTCTTGGCCTCGCCGTCTCCGGGCTGGTTAGAGCAACGCTAAACGGGGGCCAACCGACTCGTGAGCGGAAATTACTGGAACTCAAAGAATGCGCCGGGCGAAGGTCCTCGCACCTCATAGTTCTCCTCGAGGAGCACGGCCAGTTGCGTCTCCCTTTTGTCCAGCTGGCTGACGTGTTTGATGGGATTAGTCAGGGCCTCGGCGTACTCTGAAGAAAATGAAAACCCGAATGAATAGAAAAGTCAATTGCGATTTGACGTGCAATTTTTCCGCTCACCCTGGTGTTCGTTGGGAATGTAGTCCTGAGCTTCGGTGTAGACCAACAGAGAGGCCAGCAGGAGGGGCTGATTCAACTCGTTCTTGAGGTTGATGTAGTGGTAACCTAAAATGGGGGACGCGTGAGTTCTCAGTCCCCGGACCACCGTCCCCGCCCCTCCCCCACACACCGACCTGGTCTAATGGCCAACACGGGTAGAATGCGATGTCCGATGAACTTGCCGTTCTCCTCAAATGCGGCGAACCTCAGCGAGGCCAGCGTTGGGAGGACCACCTGGGGAGTGAAATTTTAGTTCGGAGAGTCGAGCACAAGACGGACTGACGGAAAAACGGTTCACCTTGTGAAAGACAAACGCGTCATCCTCCCAAATAGGATCCAGCGCGTTTCCGTTGGAGGTTTTCGTGCGTTTCTTTTTGGTATCTGTCGGAAGTCCGTATATGTCCACTTCCACGTACACGCCGACCTTTTTGTCGCTCAGGCTCAGGAACTGGCCTGAGATCACCTGACGGGGAAACAAAAGTTGCCTTTAAGTACACCGGGAAACTTGGCTAATGTCTACACGCCGTTTGCCCTGACCTTCACTTTGACCGTGTTGGCAACGATTCCATCCACGATGTTCTCCGTGAAAGGGTCAAAGTGCTTGTCCGTCCTCCTCATGAACTCGGGCTTCAGCAGGTAGCCGCTGTGGCCGTTGTACTCAAACACGCCCATGTTGAGCTGCATGGGAAGATCTACGAGAGAGAGATTTAGTAGACGAGGGCTTGAGTTGCTTCCAGTCCTCCAGTCGGGAGCTCACCGAGGGTCTGGAAGTTCAGCGCCACCATCTGGCAGCCCACGTTCCAGAAGACCTGTGGCATGTAGTTGGAGCTGTCTACCCGTGTTCCCTTTGGATAAATCCGGCTCAGCTGGTTCTTGTTGTACCTGGAGTCGTGCTGTTAAAGGGGAACTACACCTGAGAATGGGTCACGTCACCAAATGAAAGGTTCTAAGGACCCTTCGCTGATCTATACCGATTCTATCTAAGCCGCACCCGCGTAGGAGGACCAGGTTTCCCCAACCCATGTGACTCCACGGTCTGAACTGGATTCAATCCTCAAAGGATACTCAACAAAGTCAATGGGCAAGCTCTTCAGGGTGTCCATGCCTTTGGTCTCCACAAATGATGACATCTCAAAGAACTTCCTCCTCTCTGGCGTCAAAAGAAAGTATTGCGAGTATGAGCTCGCAAAATTTCACCAGACGTCGTCGGAAGCCACGTGGTCGCTTACTGGTGGCCAGTTCAAAGCTCTTGAATTTGACTGGTTCGATGTAGTTGACGAGCGTGGACATCTCCTCCGTGGCGTTGACCTCACTGCTGGCCGTACCCTAGAATGGACAAATCTGTCAATCGACCTTCCAAAGTTCCAAAGTCTTGAGGTTCATACCTCATCCGAGTTAGGTTTTTTCAGCTCGGTCAAGGGTTCATCTTCTTCCTCGTCCTCCTCGCTCTCTCCCTCGCCTCCTGAGAATGTGAAAATAAATAGCCTGACATGGCGTCGATGATTCAAAACATTTGCAGAGCTCAAACCGGCTCTTGGACCTAACCGATGGACTTGCGAGGATCCAAGTCTCTGACCAGTCTCTCGGCAAGCTTCTCTTCCTCGTGGGACAGGATCTGGCTTCCCTCGCCTTCCGGCACACACAAATTTCCCAATAAAGCCGCAGCATGTTTACTCGCAGTAGGTAGATTATTTCCTTGTCCCGCTCCATACCGTTGTGCGGAGAAGACGGCTCTTCCAGCTCGCGGCGTAGAATACTGCCACCGCTGGAGGGCCGGTGGTGCTGGTGCTTTTTCTTGTTTTTGATGAGAATCTTGCCCATCATCTCTTGCGGCGAGGGGAGCAGCTGGCCTGGTACCAGCTGTCATCGAGAGCGAGAAAGAAAAGTCAAGCTTCCGACCCGCGGCTGTATTGGTAAAGATCTGAAAGGGGAGGCTTCCTGAGGTTTGCCATGAAGAATGGAGGAGATCATCAGTCTTACTGGATATTTTTCCAGTGGGTCAATGAGCAAGGCGTCGCAGAATATGGTCCGACAATACTCCGCCATCTTGGCTTGCTGCTTGGCCCTGACAAACAAAAAAAGAAAAATGCTTTTTATACCGGCTAAGCCATCTTTAAAACGGTATTATTGTATTTTATACGGTGAACTTCCTCTGTCTACATGTGTTGCTCCACTATTTTTGTTAAAACACTTGAAGACTGCAACACTAATGCTATTTGTTAGCCCCATTATGGTGGTTTGTGTTGTTTGTTAGCATTAAGCTAAGACGTTTTAATGTTGCTTTGAATCCACCAGATGGAATCATCTTAGTTTTGTGTTTACTTTGACAATAGATTTCATCTGGGCTACGCTTTTTCTATACTGCCGATATTTCCTTCACTATGTCGGCGCTTACGAATCAACGTGATTTTCAAAGGACAGGATGACGGGGTACGGTGAGGTCTTGAAAGCGCTCTCGGCGATGGCTTCAATGACCTCCTGCAACCAGAAAGACGCACGCACATGTCCAAACAATGCCGGAATGTAACCCTGCGGTTCTTCGGCGTACGAAAGGTCACGTGACACACCTTGAAAGGTATTTCAGTGGTCATGGTGAAGCCGTGGGTGATGTATGGTTCCTCGTCGGGCGGTCGACCCTTCCAGCAGTCCAATTCGATGCAGCGACAGCCGGTGAGCAGCACCTGCCTGTACATCTCCACTGAGGACAAACCGGTCAGCTGACCCACTGGAGACGTACGAGAAGAAACAATGGGTGAAACTCGGACGCAAAATGGTCGCCGTCGACTTTGCGCGCAGCTGGCGCTACCTGTGAGGTACGTGTTATGCGAGGAGTTGATGAAGTAGTTCGACAGTGGTTGATTCATGTCGTCGATGACGTCCAGCCTCTCCGGCGGAACGATGCTGTTCTCCTCCCCGCCGAGATAACTGGTGAAGGCCTGCAAACTGATCTGGATCCGGTCTGTAGGTGAGACATAACAGGTGTTTTAGCTTGGGGGGCAATTTGTTCAAATCATTTCCATTTTGGCTTCTCTTGGTCTTTAAAACGTTACGATGGAAGAAAAGTTCATTTGCGGAACGGCGTGGTGCTTTTCCAACTTCCTGATGTTGCGAAAGTACCGTGAATGTAACCGGTCGCTTGCTTAGCTTGTGTAGCGTATGTGATTCTGCTACTAGTTGGAATTTACGCTCAAACTAAACACAACACACACACACATTGTATCTTTCAATAGAAGGCTTGCTTTGTTTTCAAAACACAGCTAGCGTAATTCTTATTATTAACGCTAAAGTCAATGTAAACTCCCATTGACATGCTAACAGGAAATTAGCATCGCCAATCCTTCAAATGACGAATATTCAGACATAAATGCAGTAGAAACACGCACACACAAGCAACATAAAGGAACATATTTCTTCCCAATCTGTTAAACACAAGATTTATTAATAGAGTTTGACTGCAAATTGTTTTGTCCCTCATCGTAATAAATCTCAACGCCGGCCAACACAGGAACAACCGCTGTTAGTTTTGATTGATTATTATTATTATTATTTTTTGAATTGCTCATATTTTACTGACCTCTCTCCAGCTGGCTGATGTTGGTTTCATATTTCTCGATGATCTGTCGGACCTGCTCTATTTTCAGAGGCGGGTAGAGAACCTCGTTGAGGCGCGAGTCGCGCTGCCGGCGGTTGATGAACTCCGTCAGCTGGTCCAGATAAATGAAAGGCTTTCCTTTGGAGCCACTGAAGGAGCAAAGACAAGCAGGTGAAACCCCCAAAAAAACAAAACAACTCCTAAGTAAGCATTCTAAATATGTATGGCTTGCCTTTCCATAAAAATGCTTTGAATCTCGGACCGCGGGCACAGAGTGTTGAGAAACTTCTGAAAGGCCTCCCATGTGAACTCATCTGGCTTTAATCCATCTGACTGTTGAGAGAGAAATAAATAAATGATAAAAAAGAGAATCCGAGAAACACTGTCAAGCAGAAGATAAAAAAGCCCGGAATCAAAAGACCAAATGGAGAAATGCTGACAGTGGCGATTTTACAAGTAGGCTGCTTGCGCTTCGAGTCTTGTGACTTCATCCTGATCTTTGGAGAAGATTAGGCTGTCCCGTCGAGACAAAAGAAACACAGTTTGAGCGAGAAAGCACAAGTCATAGCGTAGCTTCGAATGCCTGTGAGAATATTTGGTGACACAAAGAAACTTTCTTTTTTACTTAAAAAGGAAAAACTCTTGTCACTTTCCATGAAACGACAATATTTTTTTTTTTAAGCAGAATAACAAAGTCCGTTGAAGATCTACGACGCGATCGATTCGCTCACTTTTGCGTCACTCTTGTTGTTGAAAAGCCCGCACTGCTCCAGCGCCGTATCCACTCGCCTTTTGTCCAAAAACATTTTGTGGAAACTGCAAGACAGAGAAAGCGTGTTGAGCCTACGTTTCGTTTCAAAAGTGTCCGCGGTGGTGGCTCACTTCTTAATTGGGATCTTGCCTTCCTGATTCACCTGCAGCTTTAACTTGGTGTACCTGACAAACAAAAACACGCGTGTTAATCCAAGTCCTGCTCTGTAAACGTCACGCGTGCGCTCTTACGCTTTGAAGAGGAACGTGTTCCGTGACGCGTTCTGGGAAAGTATGTTTGTGGCCAAAGTGAACAGTTCGTCAGTCCAAATCTGTGGAACAAAGTTGAAATGCCGACACATTGTCGAGAAAGGAAGGATGGGATGAGGACAGATGGAAGGGTGGAGAGGAAGAGGAGCGACCGGTGGGTTGCCGTGGCTACCTTGGCCTTGTCTTCCTGCATAGCCTGGAAGTTGAAGAAGGAGATGTTGACCAGGTCGTTGCCGTGGACGACGGTGACCAGCTTCCCTTCCACGTTGTCGCCTTTGCCGAAGCCCAGCAATTCTCGTACCTTGGGGTCCTGAAGAAAACGTGACCTTCACGATGTTGTGACCAAATTGCAATTTTTCTAATAAGGGAAGAGCGAGAACCGAGACCAGGCAGATACCGGCCTTATTTCACGGTATCGGTACTCGCGATTTTGGCCGATACCAATATCAGACATTAGAAATTAGAATAATAATAAATAGTTGTCAATTTCATGATTCTTTCTTTAATTTATTTTAAGAAAAATGATTTACTGGGATATAAATGTCTTTTTGAAAAATGATTATTATTTTTTTGGTTAATTTTAGTATCAAACTCGATGCTTGGTATCAGGTTCGATGAATACTCAAGAACCTAGTACCGTATTTTCTGGACTATAAGGCGCACCTACAAACCTAATATTTTCTCAAAAGCCGACAGTGCGCCTTATAGTCCGGTGCGCCTTATATATGGACCAAATTCCTAAATTTAAACTGGCCCGAAGCACTGTGTCATGAAATCAATCATAAGTGGCCCGCTGAAGACTATGAATCATGAATCAAAAAGACTATGGATCATTATTTTATGATTATAAAGTAAATAGCTGCGTCTGAAGTTGAAATAAAAAAGATAAAATGGAGAATGATTTGATTTGGATTAAAAATCTGACATGATGCATTAATGGTGCGCCTTATAGTCCGGTGCGCCTTATATAAGGACGAAGTTTTAAAATGGGCCATTCATTGAAGGTGCGCCTTATAGTCCGGTGCGCCTTATAGTCCGGAAAATACGGTAGTCGTAGTGGTATCGGTCGAAAAAAGTGATATCAAACATTCCTACTTTTAACACCTAATTTAAACTAAATTTCCACCAAATCTCTTCTTCACATAAACAACAGTTGGTGACTAAATTGGATGTGTAAACCACACAAGGTCTCCACCACCGGTTGTGTCATTTCCTGGTCCATCTGCGCCGAGGCTCATTAGAGCCTCGTCACCTTTCTCAACATCAGCGAGCAAAGCGCACATGGCGCAATCCTACACATTTGGGTGACAGTCACACTTGAGTGGCACAAATTTGTCAGCAGGAGGTGACAGCATCACACACACACACATGCAAAAGCCTACCTTTGGTTGCTTGGCGTATTTTCCTGTTCTGGTGTCCCTGATGCTGCTGATGTCCAGTATCTCCACCTCCTAAAATAAAAAATAAAAAGCTATATTTTCGGGAATTTTTTTGAGCAAGAAACCAGTGCAGTTGCTCTTTCAAGGAAACCGCGGCAGGACTGTTTATAAAAGAGCAAAATGTGGAGGGGAGCGAAGATTAAACAAAGTTTAAAGCAACAACAGGTGACAGCTGTTCATAATCTAGTGTGGTCCAGAAGAAGAGACAAAGCAGCAGCGATGGATCAAACCTTCAAAACATGGAGGAGAGAATCATAAATATGAAGCGCCGCTATGGCTAGGATTTCCGCTTCTTGGTTTGCTAACTCTTACTATTATCAGATCTTTCAAGAATTAAAAAAAAAAAGTCTGTTTTTGTCACACTTCCTGTTTTTCGATTTGTGTCTGCCACTGTGTGTGAAAGGCCTCATTGCTCGATTTCTCTCGTGTTGCAGTTGTAGTTCCTGTCCAGAAACAAACTTTAATTTTTGGATTCCTTTTTTTTTTTAAACACGGAGATCGTTTCAACAGGGATCACAAATTGAGTTGGACTCCCGTTGGCCTGTGGAGAATTATTTGAGTCCCGAGGGGAATAAAGCGCTTCTGGGTCTGTAGGACGCGCACACAGGCAATCATTGAAAAACTTGCTCCTCTCCCACAGGCTGCGGTTTCATTCTGCCATCGCCATGGCGACTCCTTGGAGACGGGGCAAGAAGTGAGACGACAACTATGTGTGTGCGTTTTGACAGTTAACATTTGGTGGCTTGCCCTTCGAAATACGCACACGCTGCTAATCGCCGACATGCAGGCTCAAACTTGTGAAACATCCTGACTGGTTGAGCAAGCTGGTGTGTGTGTGTGTGTGCGGTGGGGGCTGAGCAACTCTGAAAACGTACCATGTGTCAGCGTGTGATAAAAAAAATAAAAAAATGCATGATTTCTGTGCACATTGCTGTTCGTCCAAAGCGCTGGCGGGGGGCGCGCTTGCCGAGCGGGTCGGCCATTTCTGCGAGTGCATTCCTGACATATTCGGGCCTTGTGCTCAGCTGGCCTGCCCGTCTCGCTGTGTAACATTGCGCTGGCCGTCGCAGCTGTACAGCTCCATTTATCCGTCAGTGCCAAGCTCGCACGCAGCCCACGCCGTTTATTGCTTTGGACTCTGATCGTGGCGCCTAATGAGCGGGACAAATACTCAAGTCCTTATCCTGGCCTGGCCATGTCCTTTGTATCTTTGCTAGGTGAGAATTAAAACAAACGTCGAAGAAGTTGGCCAGAGTCGATCAATCAGGCGCCAGTAGAGGTCAGGCTATATTTAGTCACTGCACTTTGTTGAGCCTGTCGTACACTTTTTTTTTTTTTTTTTGTGTTACACTGTCCTACATTCATCATCTGCGCACTGGAAAATTAAAAGCCAAGAAAACAATCAAAGAGCGCCACTCCTTTCCTGCGCCGCGCCCGCACGGGCCTTTTTGTTGAAGATCAACGCTCCAAATATGCCTGAGGGTGATCGACGGCGACGGGTTCAAATGTCGCGCGGCGGCGGCGCGTCGGAAATCGACCCCCCCCCTCTCCCCCGGCCTTTTGCCCCATAGCGACCCGCGACCTTTAACAAGCAGTCTAATTGTTCCCCTCTTGCTAATAAGTAACAATCAGCAATAAAGAAAGAGGCAGGATTAAGTTCGCGTCGCCAACAACGTTCACATGCCGGTTAATGCCGGAGTGAAAAGACAAACGGAGGGAAAATAAAATCACAATGCTAGTTTTAGTTAACATCAGCAAAAGCAAGAGACAGCACTATAAAAAGTCACATCTACACACACACTGGCTTACATATAAACAAAGCTGTCCTATTCAAAAGCAATAAAATGCGGGCGGGAACGGAGCAAGGCGAGCAGAGACGAGCTTGAAAAACAACTGGCGGCGCTCGTGAACCTTATCGCAGCTGAGGAAACGAGCGAGATGACTCAAACGAAACTTTTTTTTATTCAAGAAGTATGTATGAGCTGAATCAACTTTGTTTATGAAAGTCATTCAAATGAACTATTATTTTTCGTTGTCAATTTCAAACCTTTGAGTTCATTATAAACAGTAACAGTCATTCAGGTCATGTAGTTCTTTTACGGCGTGTCACCCAGAGGAGATGGAAGATAAACGACAAGATTTGTTTTTTCAAAATAAAAGCACTTGAACGTAGTAGTCAGTTCTTTGACCATGACTGACTTCTTGGGCAACAACTCCAAACATGAAAGTCTGTCTTAAGTTCACAACTTGGCAGAAAGGGAAGAGAAGCGAGACCCAACTATGTGGTAAAAGCTAAAAAAATAAAAAACCTGCTCTAAAAACAGACTAAACCAAAACTAAATATAAAAAAAAAAACGGACAAACTTGCTCTAAAAACGAATGAACGTGAACTGAATATGAAAAGTAATGGTTAAACCGAAACAGAAACGAAACAAAAAATCCCAAACTACGAACACCTTAAATTTGCAAGGAGACTGGTTCGCGCAGCCACCACGCCTTTCAGACAAAACATTGCGAGTGCAAAACGAGTTTGTACTTGTAGTGTTTAACAGATTGCCCAGCTCTCTTTCAAAGACCGCATAAGACGCTTGAATTAAGAACTCGTTAGCTGCTAATAGCATTGGCGGGCACCAAGAATGTCCACGAGGGCTCGCCTCGAGCTCAACGTCGTAGCAAATTACGGAACCATTAAAACCAGAATACAGTAATCCCTCGTTTATCACGGATAATTGGTTCCAAAAACAACCCGCGATAAGTGAAATCCGCAATGTACGGTCACCAACAAGAAGTACTGGGCAGGCTAAGCGGAAAGATGCTAATTCGCGATCGTGCTAACACGCGAAAACGGACTTCTAAAGGATTGTAAACCAACATTTGGAGCAATACTACATTGTCCTAAAGGTTAGACACGTCACCTCAATTTAGAATTTTTATTTTGACTTTTAAATGGTTGTTTAATTTGGAAAAAAAAATCCGCGATGTAGTGAAGCCGCGATAAACGAAACGCAAAGTAGCGAGGGGATCGCGAAACAGAGCGAATTATAAATCTGCTCTGAAATTATTTTTGAGTGACGTCGGAATCTTAATTAATAAACTCGATTATTCCATTCTAAACTAAAATTCGATAACTGCACTTTACTGAGGACAAACAAACGCTATTAGTGTTACATTCGAAGGTCCACGCAGCAAGCAGCTACACACTGCGCAAGCGCCGATGGCAATTCGGTCGGCGAATGATTTCTGTTTTTCTTTGGAATCAACTGCCCGCACCACAGTGCTACTCAACGTGCAGCCGTAGATAAAAGCAAATGTGACCATGCGGAAGAGGGGAGGAAGTTGTCACGTTATCAAATGACACACTCAACTTCCCTAATAACCCCTTGCCGTGCGTGCGTGTGTGTGTGTCCAAACCCTTTGTTGCAAGTCAATCCCCTGTATGTTAAAGTCAAGCTACTTGTACTTGCCAACAATTGTTCCTGAAAGCATCCATCTGGCTTATATTACGGGCACGCGCCATCTTTTTGGTTTGCTATAATGAACACAGCCATTCGAAGAACTACGGTAATCCCTCGTTTATCGCGGATAATTGGTTCCAAAAACCACCCGCGATAAGTGAAATCCGCGAAGTACAGTCACCAACAAGAAGTATTGGGCAGGCTAACGAGTTAGCGGAAAGATGCTAATTCGCGATCGTGCTAACACGCGAAAGCGGACTTCTAAAGGAATGTAAACAAACATTTGGAGCAATACTACATTGTCCTAAAGGTTAGACACATGTTTCCTCAATTTAAAAGTTTTATTTTGACTTTAAAATGTTTTTTTTAATTTGGAAAAAAAATCCGCGATAAACGAAACGAAAAGTAGCGAGGGATCACTGTAATTGGACGGCCATTTCAGAATTGATGCTGCAGTTGTACTTTAGTTGAAAATTAGGAGATGTTTGAACATCACCATCTCAATGTGAGGAGAATCTAATCAAAAAAAAAAAAAATCTTGGCTAATGGCAATACCGTGACAAGAATTTTGGACAATTTGTTATTTTATGTTAATTAGCCACTTTCACAACTTGTTTTTATTTTGCACTAGAACTTTTAAATAGTTTCAGCGTCCTCGCAATGCAGGTAACAGCGTACACACGTCTGTTTGTTTGCCATTTGAGTGTGAAGAATCAATTTGGCTCCATTACAGGCTAAATGGTGTGTGGTGAAGCAATTACATCCCTGGGGTGGCCCCTAAGGTGCTACTGACATGTCCATTATACTTTGTGGGTGGAAGAACAATCGGAAGAAAATTGGAACACGAGAGCGGCTGAAAAAAATTCACCCCACCCATCCTAAAGTCTGTCTTTGCTACTTCCTGCTCACTTTCCCACGCCCGCGCGGAAAAAAAAAAAAGAGCAAAATTAGAAGTGTTGTTTCAAGGAACTGCGGAGAGAGAAAACGATGTAAAGCTGGAGCTTATCTGAGGCGGTTTTGGAAAAGGATTCAAGGACTGTCCATTTGAAAGTGGAACGATTTGATTGGGTGCGACTCGGAGGGATTACGATTGGATTGGATTGATCGGTTATGATGCAATGACTTGATCGTTTTACAGACTTTGAATAAACTTGTCAGTCCTGTAAATGTGCAGCTTAAGATCGCTCCAATAAAAGATAATACGATATGTATCGCGATATACACTACCGTTCAAAAGTTTGGGGTCACAAAATTGTTTGGGTGACCCCAAACTTTTGAACGGTAGTGTAAATATTATTATAATAAAATATTATGAATTAAATATTATAAATCATATTTGTATAAGATTATATATAATCTATGAATATAAGTATACATATATATTATAAGATTTTTTACACAGAAGATTATATATATAATCTATAATTAATTATCTAAATAAATATATACACTACCGTTCAAAAGTTTGGGGTCATCCAAACAATTTTGTGACCCCAAACCTTTGAACGGTAGTGTAGTTCAAGGTGGAATGACTCGATTCGACAACATAGTAAGACACGTTGCATCTTAACCAAGAGCATAAATTTAAAAAAAAGGTTTAGCATGTGATAAAATTGCTAAGGCCGGCCTGTACAAGACGTGATGTGAATCCAGCTGTCGTTCCTTTTAAATATTATGAATTGGAAGCCCCCTCAAAGCTAACAGAGCAGGTAGGACATAAATCACCAGCGAGTCTCTCCAACTGTGGCTCACGTGAAAGAGGCTTAGACAGTCAATGTTGAAAAAGGAAGAAGGAAGGCAAGGCAGCGAAAAGATGAGAAAGTGAAGGAAGTCGGATGGACAAGATGTCCTTGTTTTATTTTCTTGTTTTTACTTGCCATGTAGCACTTTGAGATTCCTCCGAATATAAAGTGCGTTATAAATATAATTTATTATTATTATTATTACAAGAGAACGTTCAAATCATGGCAGGATAAATATTACAGAATCCCTTCGAGTCCAACCACCAAAACATTTTCGTGGAAACCTTTTGAATAGATTTTTAACGCATCACAGTGTGAATAACCTCGATTAACTTCTTTGACTTCCTTGCAAACGGCTCGGCTTCTCGTAAAGATTTCACTGATTTAAAAAAAAAAAAGTATTGTACAACGATTGCCTCTCAGTAACTGACTTTTCACTTTCTAAATGAAAGCTCAATGGGAGTTCATTGAAACTCATCCGTGATTACAATGTAAACCCGCCGCCGTCCTTAAACTTACGCAAAAAGGTAACGGAAGCAAATCACAACAGCCACACTGCAATATTTGAAGTGCCGCTATTCCCCATCCGGAATATCCCAGTCATCCGTGTAAAAATGTTCTCATTAATAAGAAAGAGTCAAATATCTGTGTAGCTGCGTCCTCTTTTCTCGCTCCCATGCTGCGCCCGAAAGTTCTCCTCGGGGGGCCACAAAGGCAAATGAAAGAGCTGAATGTTTCTGAAATAAGAGTGCAGTATTTCAAAAGGGCACTTGGCTGGTGGGCCGTGCGGTTTGCGATGACAACGAGCAGGAAGTGGTGGCAAAATAGTTTCTGTGGCACTGGGTGGCCTTGCATTTCCAGGGAAGTTGTCCCAACTTTGCATCTCCTGACACTAAACTCTCGCTAACACCCTCGTTTGTATCTTTAAATAAATCTTTGCCGAATAGTGTCACGGTGACGCCTCGGGCGACGAACGGCCTATTATCTCAAAAGGCGTTGGCGTAATGTTAAAGACACAAACGCGTTATTGTCGTGAATGAAGTGCAGCTGTCATATTTCTTAATGATGAGGAACGATTTGATTTTAGTAAAAAAGTCCAAAGGATTCGTGACGGCACCGCAAACTAAGCCGCCTTTTTTCTCCCCAGCCCACATCCTGCTATCACATTGCAGTTAGCTATCGGCTAATTACGTCCGCTAAATGCCCAATCTAATATGGCTGCCGTAATGGCTTGGAAGCAGTTGGTGGGCAGGAAGGACCAAAGCGAGATGATGGACTAAAAAGGATGACGAGCGCACCGAGGAGGAAACGAGGACAAAGTCGTTGAACGTCAGGGTCACATCCGTGCTAGCTTGCGTGTTGTTCTGCCGCTCACCATGTTGGCGCCTCCCGTCCAGTAGAGGAAGAATCCATCTGGGTCGACTTTCAGGGTCACCAGGGTGGGGGGACTGCTGCTGGGCTCCTGGGAAGGGGACAGAGAGTCACTGGAGTGACAAACATAGTGATGAGCTCATAATGATGGCACAGGAAGTCATTAATATGACCATTACGTGACCATTACACACCCCAGCTAGCCAGGCTTTAATTACAGCCAGCAATCTCACCGGAGGGACATTCGGCGACTCTGACGTTGTTCACTGCAGTAGCAGATGAGCTGACATCACGACATCATTGCCAAAGATCTGCCCGGCAACCCGGTAGAAAATAATTCCACTGCTACAAACACAACCTGATTAGCCAATATTACATCACAACTCAACCAAGCTAAGAGTCACAGAGCTAAATTTGAAAAAAAAAAAAGCTAGTCTACTTTGTGCGCTAATTTTAGAGCAAAACAGTTTCCTGTTAGCATATGTTAGCATGAAACAGGTAAGGCGATCAGAGATTGATATCAGAGATTTGCCTAGTTTTCTAAAAAGCAATCTGAGAAGTTCACTAAATGTCAAAAATACAAAACTGTAATCTGAAAAGCTGTTGGAGTGACCAGACACAGTTCTGCTCTTGAGGCCCAGCAAATTTGTTTTTGAATTTTGTTTCGTTTCACTTTTTATTGAAAGCGTCCCAGTGATTCATATAAAAAAACAATGAAAAAGAAACGTAACTGTCAAATTACTTACTGTTTACTTTCACATTCTCATTCTTATCCGAGTCCAATCATTCGAAGGCGTGTTTTTGTCTTACCAGAACTCAAACTACTTCCTTCTTCCGTGTTTAAGAATCGTAGCAAATGTAATCCAACTAACCTAAAATCGAGGTTGACGGTCGGACCCCTTTCCAATATTACAACGTGGGACCGATTTCATTTGACAAATCTCCAAACTTCCAACCTAAATTCACGCGGCCGCTCGACAATAACAACAAAAAGTTGTCCCGACTGGCCGTGTTTACCTGCCAGGCTGACATAAGTGGGCGACGGTTCTATACTTGGACCAAGTCCCTCATTAGCACACTGTGAAAATCACAAGGGACGTATCACTGTGCATACTTCAGTGTCAATCATTTGTTGTATTTTCCTCAACCTAATTGATTGCTTCGCTCGCGTCTCCGGCCGTGACCTTCTGACACGCTCGCTCATTATATGACCGTAATGATGAACGGCCATCGGCTAATGGTCACCACTTAGCCTCTCCTCCAGAGACGCTTGATATTATTTTTGTTCGGTCAGAAACCGGTACAAGTATTCATTCTTGAATATTCACTAATAGAGAACTGTTACTGGTATTAATCAGATTTTTTTTTTTTTATTCCTTAGACTTTTTATTTCTGGTTAAAAAGTTCTTCAAGATGATTAGATCACAACAAATATAAAACGTTTTGGATTTAGAAAAAAAAAATTACAATTGCGTTGTGGGAATCCAGTAAAAAGAAAAAAGCATTTAAGCCTTTTTCTTTTTCGGTAAAAAAAAAACGTAAACAATTAAATTATTCTTTTTAGTTAAAAAAAGAATCCACTGAGTATAAATCAAAGAGAAACTACGGTACCAATCTAGTCTCGGTATCGATCCGGACTAGATAATGAATCGTTCCACCCGACATTAACTCCCCGAGAGCGATACTGACTTGATATCAATATTTGGATCGTTCCACCCGCCATTAGCTGCTGCTGCTAGCATTAAATTCCTATTAAATCACCGGAGAAGAATCGGCGGGTGAGTGCCACAATCACTTCTTTAAATAAGTGTGGCAGATTTTAATAATCGTCAACCTCTGAAATGATTAGAAGCATCGCCGTAATATTTGGGTTTTTATGGACAGTAACTAGTATTTTAAAATATTGAAACCGCGGGCATTTGAAATTGACATCAGCGGAGATGTTCACATGAACCTCGAAGAACGATCACCGTTTTACGACATAGAGCGACCTGAAGCTTGTTTCCATTTAGCGTTCGGGGCGGTCATGTGGTTAGCATGCAGTGGGAAATGGCTGCAAACAGACAACTGTATCCATATTGATATGCCACAGAGCTTTTCAGATTCATCACATCTGAAGCTGCTTCTGAAGTTTGTTATGTAGCCGGACGTGACCGTAACTTCTCGCCGGGCTGCTTTATTTTTTTGTCACCCGCGAGTTTAGCAGGAAAAGTTGAGACATCCCGGCGTCATCACACACTTAGCATGTGGCAGTGGTTGACCTTGCACCCCTCCGTCCATCCTTCAAGCCATCCGTCCGTGACTCGTTTCTCACCCCTCCGTCATAGTGTTTGTCAGCGTGGTGTCAGAACACGGCGAGCTGTCGAGCGAGCGTGAATCAGTCCCGTCTTTTGCGGCTAAGCAAGATGGGTGAAGTTATAATCAGCGCTCTGCTGTCGTAAAAACGACGGCGTGCAAAAGGTTCAAACGTGGACGGCCAGAGGGAATAAAAACGAAGGCGCTCGAGTTCCAATAAGCTCACGAATTCAGCGAGTGGTAAAAGGCGACACTTCGAATCTTCAGGTTATCATTTGAAAAGATTCAATTGGACTTTTGGGAGGAATTTCAAATGAATTCAAAATGGGGTTCATCTTAATTGGCGCAGTCGCGGGTGAATGAAAAGGCTTCAGCTCCTGCTTGCAATTTTCCGACAAGCTGCAGCAGGAAGTTGTTGGATGTGAAGCGCGCACACCTACTAAACATGCACGCAAAAAAAAAAAACTCAATCGCTCATTTGGAATGCATGCCGACGCCTCCCAACCCCTACGTGCACAATTGTGTGTGTGTCATTTGATGCTAGAATGCCCAAAGCCATTAAGGAAACAGACAGCAACCTCTTTGCGCGACATTTCCAAGAAGAAACAAAGCGGAAGCGATAAGAAAATATGAGCGAAGGAATGAAAGGTTGGCAAACAGAAAGAAAGCAAAAAAAAAAAAAAACATGATGAAGAATGCCAAGGGGCAATAGTGTGACGAGATACTGGAGAGCAGGAAGGCCTGAGGGCATAAATTGGATTTTCATGTCAACAAACAGAGCTGATCCAAGGTATCGAGCAGATACCTTGACTCGTAGAAGGTGCCGATACCAGCCGACGATACTAAAATAAAAAAGCGTTCAGCAGCAATTAGCATCTGTGTATGGTATTTTTTCACATTTCTTGCCATTGCGTTGAATGAAATTTGAAATGTCACAAGTATTACAGGTATTGGTGAGTACTTGTGTAACGAGTCATTTCTAAAAATATACACACCATTTGTCCTGTACTGTTCCTTACATTATGCGGATTTTTGCTATTTCTATTCAGTTGTAAAACGAGATGAGGTTTCCCCAAAAACAAGTCAACTTAAAAGATTTATTTTTACGATGAACTAACAACAAAAAAAAAACGATTTACTTCCATGCCAATGGGAATATTTTTGTTTGCTCCGGGGCTCTTGTCATTGAGGTCTTAAAATATTTGAGTTATTTTGGAGAATTGCCCAACACAAGTTCCAAAGGGCCCGAGAGTCTTCATGGTAATGTTTTTGCAGGAAATTTCTTTCAACGCCGATGTCGCAGTTCTCCAAACTGGATCGCGCTCGGCCGAGGTTAATTATTTTAAAAGCCGTGAAAAGGTATGAAGGGCATTTAGCGCACTTAATCGCCAGCAATTCCTGGGAATTCCCATCGGGAATCAAAAGGACACACGGGGCTCAGTTTCCGTGACAAGACGCTTCTTTAGCATCCAAATGGACTCATCCGCACGAACGCACAACACGCCAAGCTACACGTGCTCGGCCTGTGCGCTGCGAGTCAACTCTGTCAAACAAATCACATGACCTCTTGACATAAGGAAGGTTTGTGTAGCTGCTTTCTGCTTGCGGCTACAAGTGTCGCACAAAGGTCTCGAACCTTCTTGTTAATCGCAAACGCCGTCCCGGCGAACTTTGCCCGTCACCGGAGCAAGAGCTTCACTTTTTTTTTTTGCTCCATGTGTATCCAAAGAAACATCAGCAGCCTACATTCCCCGCTCACCTGCTTGCTAGTACGACCAATGACAATCAATCACGACTAAAATCAACAATTTTATTATTCGTGCATTCCCGTACGACCAGGCGGCTGCCGCACGGCGGCCCGGTTTGAGTCCATCAGTCAGCTGCCCGGTTAATCATTGATCGCCTTATACACCCTTTTTAGTGCTCCATGGAGAAGCCTGGCAGCAGAATGACCCCGATGGCCACAAGCCGAGGTTGCCAAACAACAAAGAGCTGTGTCACAAATTCTACATCGATAATAACGCTCACTTTTTTCCTATATTCTCACTCGCTCCAAAAAGAGGAACACCTCGCACTATGACGTAATCAGTCCTACGTCATTGCATATGACAAGCACGGAGATAAAAATGTGTTATGTGAAGCCCCATTGGGCTATGCAGGTGTAGCCCTCCATATTGGGGGGGGGACAAAAGTAGCTGATGAGGAAGGGTGGTGGTGGATACGAGCCCGAGGAGAACCGGCTTGACGAGAATGGAGCTCAACACACATTCAAGAACTTTCTGGCAGTGATTCTCATTATGATATTCGTGTTGCTTCCTGTGTTGGAAGATTTTGCGCACACCTGCACTTGACACACATGATCGGTGGGCTTGTCACGCCATAAATTCGCCCCGACGTGTCTTAATTATGACACACACGCACACAAATGAATGCTCGCTCAACTTTTATGTCCAAAACAAAGTCGTAAGATCTGGGTTGCCTCCCCCCCTCTTCTCACCTCGTCCCATTTGATGAATTTACCGCCCTTCTTGAGATCCTCGTGGACGGACACGGGTTTGAGCTGCAGCGCGTGGACTCCCGGCTTGGCCCCGGCCATGGCGAGGGACTCTGCCCGGGTGCCAACGCCTTAACCCCGGCGAAGTCGAGCGGGGGCTCCTGGCGAGGGACGAACCGCGGATCTCGACGTTGGTTTCCTCCGCCTTGACTCAGGGACTTCTCTCTTCCGGGGCACGCTTCGGAGCAGTTGGGCTCTCGACTCAGGTCACAGGCACTCGGAGAGACTTGAGAGGAATAACATGACGAGTGGGAGTCGAACGGTGACGGACGACACAATCCGCTCCGGGGCGCGTCCACGCCACGCGGCAGCGCGCGCGCACGCACGCGGGTATCAAACTTGATTGCTGGGGGGCGGCTTGACCCGCTTTTGTTTATTCGCGCAGGATCCTTTAATCGCGCACTTGAGCCCACGGAGAGATCCTTTCCTTCCGTCCTCCCATCTACTCGAACCCTTCACTCCCTCCCCAACTTCCTCCCTCTCTCTCTCCTGCCTCCTCCTCCTCTCCTCCTCCTGTTCTTCTCCTCCCAGCATGTTTTCTGTGGGGCTGGACAAAAAAAAAAAAAAAAAAAAAAAAAAAAAAAATGGAAGGCAGAAGTGAGACAGAGGAAGAACGTCTGACTCAAGTGGAGAGAGTTGGTGGAGTTTGAAGTAAAAAAGGAGGAGTCTTTGGTATCCTCCATGTGGCTCCTCAAGTGTCACTCGGTGCATGAATGCATGTGCTTTCCTTTTGATACGAGCAAGGAGGCGAATGGAGCTTGTTTCATTTTTTACACGGTGTCATTAAAGTTTTAATGAGGCTTTCTGAGGAGTCCGCGGAACAAAATGTACATTCCGAGCCCGGATAGCCCACAGTGGTAGACAAGACAGCATACATCTGTTGAGCAGCAGCTTGCCATAAACAATCAACTATCTGTAATGTTATGTACAAGTATATCTTTACATACGATGAGACGTCCAACAAAAGTTTGAAAGATCAACTTTGACATGGGGGGTGCTCATGTAAAGCAATAGATGCCATTAAATTCAGAGATTTCCTTCTGTTGGGGGAAAAGTGCCAAAACACAGATTACTTGCTTTAAAAATAACTGTAAATAACCAGTTTACCGTACACAATGACACTCGGTTTTGCCACGTAGTTGAAAGTGAATTTGTAACAGTGACATTTAAGGATAAAGTTTGTTCGTGTGAAGAAGAAAAAAAGACAATGTTTTGACTTACTATAATTATTTAGATTTTTTCAAAATTATTTTGTTTGACTTCTGGCTCAGTCTTTACGAGAAATAAGATTTCTGGGTTGAACAAGAATGGGACTTTTGTGTAAATAAATAAAAAGTCTTGGCTTAAATACATTTTTAAAGAATCAAAATATAAAATACGGGCAATATTTTTTTACTTGGCTTCCAACTATCAATGTTGTAATGCAAATCTCAAAAAATTATAATGTACATTTTTTAATTATGTAAAAAAAAGATTAAATTTGGGGATTGGTGAAATTCCACACGGCAAAAGACTGAAGTGGGTGAAATTTGGGTGAAAGTATGTCTTGAGAGGCAGAAAGTGGACCGGATGGGATGTTTTGGCCACTTTAGAGCGCCTCGTCAGCAGTAAATGTGCATGTCACATGGCCTTTAAATACTGAAGGTGTTGCTGTTAGGCAAACAAGTAACTGCATGTGGGCCAAACAGGTAGTTCTTCCTCCACTCCTTTTGGGGTACAAGCAACACTTTATGCAATCCAGTCCTGTCTAAATCCTGCACTACAACATGGACCTCACATAAAACACTCACAGAGCAGATTTTTTTTTTTTTGGCCGCCATCGCTCCTTCTCTGACTCCCCAACTACATCCGGCAGGAATGTCTGCTATGCCGGAGCCCGCTGACTAACTTTTTCTTTCACCCGGCGAGGAAGACTGGATTTATCACAAACATATAACACATGGCAAAACCCAACATCAACCAAGACATTTGCATTCCCTCAGCAGCAAAGGGCCACATGCATAAACGGGGATATTGTGTCGCTGTGGCGCATACACATTCGCACGCAATTGTTTTTTGTTGAAGAGCGAGCACCTGTGCTCTCAATAGACTGGTTCAGCCCACTCTCTGTTTCTCTAATGCTATTCTTTCTTTTTTTGACCTCTCTCCCCCACTCAATCAGCTCACTGCTAATAAAACACACACACACACGAACGAAGGCATATCAATTAAATTGCATACGTTTGTTGTGTTAAATGCGACAAAAATAGCACAGCTTTTTTTTCATACCAATTAAAAGTAACCCAAAATATAGAATGGTCAAGTGTTTGCCGAAAAAAGCCAAATGAGAGGTTGTGTTAGGTTATAATTGAACTATGAGTCCGAGAGACCTTCACCCACTTCTATTTATGCCTTGGAGTCCAGCGACAGGCGGATTTTTCCTATCAACGAAGCCAAGGAGAAGCCACAAAGACACATTGTGTGGAGACGCAGACCTATTCAGTCCTTGCACTTCCCACACGCATAAACTCATCCACGCACAAGCTTTTGAGAGCGACAACCGCCAATAATTGAGCGTACACTGCCATCTAGCGGCCTTTACTAACAATGCACTAAGCATGCGGGTGACGAGGTTCAGAATGTGGCATACATCAAGTTTGAGTTCGAAAATCAAGCCAACCCCCCCTGGCCACCCAAAAAACAAACATCAGAGAAAAATTCATAAATTGGCTCAGTGTACTGCAGTTATGCTTTTTTGTCTCGAAGTCAAACAGAAAGACTTGCCAGTCGTTAATTCTGTAAATTAATACCCGATACAATGCAGACGGCAGGGGTTAGTATGCAGTAGTAAATTAAAAAACGATGAACCATCATTACTCACCTTTAAAAAGTTTTAACTAAGGGCGCCATTGTTCGACAGCGCCCTCTCGTGGGGTGGGGGAAGTCTACCACCATGGCTAAACTTTCAAGTGGAACCAAAACCATAAAGAACAAACAGCTTTAAAGAATTTATCAGCTGATTAATCACATCTGCAAAATGTTTTTAAAGAGGAATCGTAGAGACATCTGCTGGGTTATTCTTTGACTTTATAAATGTACATGTGGACAATTTTAATTCGACGACTGCGGCAGATGTGGTTGTTTAAAAATAGCGTGCATGTTGGATTTTCGTCCCCCGAAGTAAGTACACGTTTGTGTTCAACCAACCGTACATTCCAGACATAACCAATGAATAATAGACGTCTTTCTGTCTTGTTACCACTCGAGCTGTGTGTAATAGTTGAACCCAAAAGGCTTTTCATTTCGAAATTTGAGGTGTTCGGTCTTCCTATTTGTCAATAACACCTCAAATTTAGAACCGAAGAAGCTTTTTGGATTCAAATTAAAATCCAATTGCCTTGATTCGATTTGCAGATTACCTTAATTTTTTTTTTTTAGCTATTGTCTCTTGTTAGATTATGCAGACCTACCAACTCGCCTTGACACTTGGGTTGAAAACAGAACTCGGTTTATGCATCACAAGGAAGCGTTTGTGTGGCAGTTAAACCCGTGGGGCACATGTGCGCTGTGTATTATGGGTAAATGGACCTCGCATAAAAATCCCACGTGATAAATGTGAGTGCTCTAGAAACATTGAAAACTATCAGAGATTAAGAAATTCAAAGTAAGCATTTTTTTTTTTGCGGGATGGGGGTCACGTTGATTTGCCGCTTTGGAATAAAAGGGGGGGTGGTGGATAAACGGGGTGTCCACGATGCATACAAGTGGGCGTGGACTGACTTTTTTAGGAGGAGACAACAAGTCGACATTTAACAGTAGTCCATCTTTTTTCCCCTCTCTCTGGTCTACGTCAGTTGCTCTCTTGTCCATCCAGAGAACAAAAACACGAACATCTCCAGGGGACGCGTGGAAAGGAAAAGAGAGAGAGAGAGAGAGAGAGAGAGAGAGAGAGAGAGAGAGAGAGAGAGAGAGAGAGAGAGAGAGAGAGAGAGAGAGAGAGAGAGAGGGACGTTGGCTTTCTCTTTGTACTGGATAAAGAAGAGTTGACTGCCTTTCTTTTTATGTAAGCTGAGTCTGCATGCTGTAAGTAGGCCAATAAGCCGGTTACTCTTTTTACGTGGGAGTCTTTCTTCTTCAGCCCGGACGACAAAGGCAACTCGTTATTTGAGCAGCATTTTTTTTTTTACATCTCGCGCTAAAAGACAAGAATCGAGGGTCGATCGCCTCGTGGCTGTCCCCCTCTTTTAGCACCTCCGGCCCGGGGGGTTGGATTGGATCTCTCTCTTCCGCCGAAACAGAGCGACCATGGCGGCTGTCACCAGCCCGGAGACGAGCCCTCAGCCCCGGGTGTACTTCCAAACGCCGGCCGGCAACACGGAGGAGCCCGAGACCCCGGTTCGCAAGCAGGGACGCGTGACCGTCAAATATGACCGCAAGGAATTGAGGAAAAGACTCAACCTGGAGGAGTGGATCATCGACCAGTTAACGGACCTCTACGATTGCGAGGTACGGTCACAGCATTATCAAAAACCCGCCGATCGAACCAATCGATCAGTCACTCCTGCTAAGTAATACACTGTCGGCCGTTTTTTTAATATTTTTTATTTTTTATTACTGTCTTCTTTAGAGTGAGGGTCATGAGCAACGATTAACCAAAAAGAATGAATGAAGCATAATTAACACATATGTCGATCGGCGTGTGTGGCTATTCATAGCTCACGTCGCCTTTATAGGCAAGCCCCGAGAAGGAAGGGGAGGCTGCTCTGCAATCTCATTGGTTGAAAGATCTTTAAAGCACACCTGTGCAATGTCCATCTCGCTCTTTTGATTCGAGCATTTTCCCCTTAAACCTTCATCTTTTAGCCCCACAACCAAGCAACACCTTAAAACTAATACATTTAGCCAATCACAAGGCTTTTGGGGAGGACACGAAACATGCAGGGGTCAATCCTGTGAGGGGTTAGGGGTGCCGGAAAAGCTGAACCATGGCTCATCGAAGCCACGTTGGTGTCGTAACCTGCGGTGGCTGGTAAGCTGGGAAGCTCACGTCAACTGAGCTGGCAATGACCCACATGCTATTCCGAGCGTGAAGAATGCTTAGCAGGTTGGGAGTTTTCCTTGAAGAACCACGGTGAGGGGCAGGGCGGACACCTGATTATCATCGACGATGTGTTTTTGTTGGGGAGCGGGATTCTGAGCACTAAGGTGATTAAGTGATCCGCAGAGGATTTGGGGGATCAATGTGCTTTGACTGTCTGCCATAATGGATTTACCGTATTTTCCGGACTATAAGGCGCACCCAAAAACCTAAAATTTTCTCAAAAGCCGACAGTGCGCCTTATAGTCCGGTGCGCCTTATATATGGACCAAATTCCTAAATTTAAACTGGCCCGAAGCATTGTGTCATGAAATCAATCATAAGTGGCCCGCTGAAGACAATGAATCATGAATCAAAAAGACTATGGATCATTATTTTGTGATTATAAAGTAACTTGTTGCGTCTGAAGTTGAAATAAAAAAGATAAAATGGAGAATGATTTGATTTGGATTAAGAATCTGACATGATGCATTAATGGTGCGCCTTATAGTCCGGTGCGCCTTATATAAGGACAAAGTTTTAAAATGGGCCATTCGTTGAAGGTGCGCCTTATAGTCCGGTGCGCCTTATAGCCCGGAAAATACGGTAATATGACCGAGACTCGGACTGGCAGAATAAAAACTTGACTTGACCAGATCTTCCACTTTTTCAACAAGGCGCTTCAAGTGTTGGCAGTGTTTGGGGTCATTAAATTGTCATATGATGAAGCTTCTCGATTAGTTTGGATGCATTTTACAAATTGGTTTGGGGGAAAATGTGTTATTCCAGCCCTTCCTTTGTCCTCATCGAGTTGTTTTTGTCGCGTGAAAGAGGCAGCCTGCGGTTTTCTTTTCAGCACGTGCCGTGAAGCGACGTAACCAGAAAGGCTGCTTCAGCTCGCAGCGGATACGAGGGGAACCCTGGCTCGTTCGTCTTCCTCTCCTTTTGTTAGCCACGTGGGTCTTTATTCGGGATTGACAGAGGCCACTTCTGTGATTGATGTAAAAAAAAAAAAGGGTTGATTCCAAAAGGGATTGGTGATGTTCCCATTCATATAATTTGTTGAAAGAACGCCAATTGCGCTGGCATTCCCGCCTGCCTGTATGTCGAATGCTCATCCAGCCACCTGCTCCATGAGTGCCTCCGAAAAAGAGACTGGCACCATGGCAACCAGGCGTGTTCATCTTCTACCCGTTTAGTCACCACTCCCTTTTAAAATAAAAATAAAAAAGCCACCCGCCTCTAGTCTCACTATATATTTTTTTCCCTAGGAGAATAGCAAAAACATTTAGCAAGATCATAACTAAAATTAGTCATATAATTAATTTTTCACATTGAAATGAAATAAGAGGCCATCAATTAGTAAATTAGGTTATTCGGGGAGACTTGAGGCATTCCAATATTGACGCAAAAGTCTTGGACTGTGCATCCAATGCTAAGATAGCATGTTAATATTAGCTAACGCAACTTGCGGCAGTTTCTTTAGACAGGAGTATGAATTAATTTGAAATAAATTGAACATAAAAAAAATGACAGCATCACATTGTTGCAATTTATTGTTCAGCCATTTCACAAGCTTACATAACCAGCACCATAATAAAGTATTGTGTCCTCTTCCTTAGCGGAGGTAATTAGCACCATTTAGATCACAGATCTGGATGATTTGGATCTTAATTATTGTAATTACGCCGACTTTCAAATACAGAAACGATATCAAGGAAAGGCCAAAACCGCCCTCACACAAAAACACACACACTACACAACATGGCAGTGTTGGCTTAAACCTTCAACACATCTTCAACACTTAAACATCTGAATACCAAACAGTGATCGACTCAAAAACAAAAAACAAAATGGGTGACAACAAAAAGTGGTTGTTGCATAGGGGGAAGTGAAAGACCCCCAGTGTGTCTCTACAAGCAGTCGCAACCCCCCTGCCTTCCCCACAGACACACACATTTACACGAATAGTTTACATGGGGTAAATCAGCGTGTTTGGAGGTGACTAAGTGTGCGGATTACTCGAGTAATGTGGCCAGGCTGAAGGAAAGAAGGAATCGAGACGAAGAACATAGGATGTGAGTCATTTGGGAGAATGTTTGGCCATTTTGTCACAGGAAGAGAGACAAAGTTAAGCGCTACCTACTACGAGTATAAACAAGCCACCACATTTTTCGTATGACTCAAGTGAAATGAGGAAATCTTGATTATTCTGAGATTACACGCATATGCTCGTGTTCTGCTCATTCGCTGCCAGCCTTCGTAAAATGGACGTCTAGATCCGTCAATGGCGGTGAATGAGTCAACTGTCGCCACATGCCAGTTATGCTAGTAAACATTACGTGGGTGTTTTAAATACACACAGTATGTGATTTTTTTTTTTAATGTGTGGTGTTGACAGTAATCTCCAACTGGATCTTGAAGCCTCCATTTTGAAGTATTATGTACCATCTTTCAAACTGCTGCTTGTTGTGGATGAATTGAATAGGCACTTCATAAAGACTAAAAGGCATTGCGAGATTTTCTTCTCTTGACCCCCGGCTAGGTTGTTTAATCAAAATATTGGTGTTGGCCGTGTTAAAACGCACGCACCGGTGACGTCACTCTTTCCAGTGTTGTGTTTCAAGTACTGGCTCAACTTGACGAGCTTGTCGTTTTGTCTCGTGTCACACGCCTGTCAGCCAAACTTGGCCCGGGGTCAAAGCCGAGACGATTTCCACAAAACCGTTCAGTCACTGAAAATTTGTGAATTCTACGCTGCCTCCTCTGAGGTGACATCATGGTAATCTGCATTAATCCTAGTTTGTGTCTATTTTAATCTGCTCTTAATCTCTGTGTTACAGTTGTAGTGAGAATGAGTGGAGAAATGTGTACACGGTTTGGACCTCAATCTACCAGGAACAAATTAGTCATGTTTGTTTTTGCTAACTCTGCGCTTGATGCAAGTCGCCCTGAGTGACACATTGCTCAGTCACACGCGCTAAGTAAATATCACAGAATAAAAACAACAGCAGCAGTAAATCACTGAGCCAGGCCAAGCAAGCCGATGATTCCTGAATTAGTCAAGCATTACGTGGAGCGAGCTATGACTTTGGGCAAAGTATTGTCAGCTAAGTTTAGTATAAAAAACAACACGTTGCCTGCTCTTGAATATGGCGACATGTTTCCTGGCAGGCGGCGTTTGTGGTTTGGACATTCAGGAGGCTCCGGAGGCCTGTTTGCATTTTATCTGTCCTGAGATTGTTGCAGAGGATCTGGCGGGCTGCGTCGGAATTGAATGCGGGCTTTTGTGTTTTATTTATTTTTTATCTTTTTTTTTTTTTAAAGGCACTAGATGACGTGTGAGCTGAGTGCAACCGAAATAGCTTGTGTGAAAACCGTTTCCGATTGCAAGAGGGACAATTTGGATGGACTTGAAAGAATTTAGACGCTGAAATCTATGGCTGGTTTTCCCCGCCCAATAAATAAATGAAAAAGAAGTGCTTGGAGGAAGCGCATTCGAGCTGATTAATTCACGCGGCTTTTATATAAAGCACAACGTATTGATTTTGGATTGCGGATTGTTTGTCGAGGCGACTTCATTCATTAGCAGCGCGCCAAAGCGACCGGGCTGTTTTAACCTCTCACGCTAGAATGTCGCTCAAAAGGGGGAAAAAATAAAACCACTCAGGCAAAGTAGTTGTTATTGTAAGAAACAGGGAGATAATAGTCAAATGGAAGTAGAAGTGCTTCTATCTTAGACGCAAACAAACCTGTGTTTTCCTTTGTTAGCATTTCCCAATGCTAACGTTAAAGCAACTTTGCGTCACAGGAGAAGTTGACTTTCGAAAGGAAGAAAAGAATCTCCTGTTTGGCTAAACGTCCCCGTGTCACATGTTGACGTTGCGTGTTAGTTCAATCAGGTCACATGTCTCTTAGCTAGCATAAAGACGCATCTGTGTTTGCCGCTGGCGGCTCGGTGAAAAAGTGAGACAAGGGGCATTGTTTAAGCGCCACGCGGCCAACTTTTTCTTCTCCTTCCTGCTTCCTGTCGGCCTCCTGCCATTACTTCCCTGTCTGGCGTGTCCTCAAGCACCCCCCCTTTCTCCCGCTTTGTCCCCCTTCATTCTCAGCTAGCCCAAACTTTGTTATTGACAAAGCAGAGCAGGGCATCACCCTGACCCCAAAGCCAGCTTCCTGAATTCTATTTTTACTCTCTAGTCAATGATGTACCATGATGTCAGCCATTTTAGCAGTGGGGGGGGGGTTAGGGTTAGGGTTAGGGTTAGGGTTAGTATTAGTCCTCATGTTCCACCCTGACATTAGCTGCTTCTTCCAAACACCAAAGTGTTTGCTGAAAAAGCCTGACTTGAAGATGAACTTGCACATGTTGCTGTTTTTGGCCTCTCTGGCGTTTTGAGCTGTGCAATCCTGAAGTTGCTTCTCATATACGTAAAGAGAAATTATGTCCAGGCTTTTCTACAATGACACAACTGCTCTGAAATTCAACAATATAGGTCAGCGGTACGCAAAAAAGTTGTTACACCAACTACCACTTCGAAAATAACAGGGCAGAGGTTCTATTTCTGAAAAGTGTGTTTATAATGTTTGTTTGCCACTGTACTTCAATATTGGAAAAGGACAGTCTGTCATTTTTCAATTAAAAATAATTGCACATAAAAGTTGAAGTCAGTTATTTTTTTCCGCGTACTAATAGAGGGGAGGCGGTACTCATAGAAGGCAAAATTTCCATTTTTGTGTATTTAGTATTGAGAATATGCACATTAAATAAAGTGATTAATAGAGTACTTAAAGTAGATTTAAATTTCTTCCTGCAACTTTGCTTTTTAATACCTCTCAGTTTTTTCCGTGAATAAATAAGATGTTATTTTCACTAAGCTGTCAGACATGTTGAGCAAACATTGACAAGGTTGCCAAACAGGATATAAACTAATCTCCATAACAGCTTTCTCATTTGCCAAAAAAAATAAATAAATGTTGTGGGTTGACCTTTTGAACTTGTTATGCATTACTAAATGACACAGAAACATAATCCAAATGGATTGTTGGATTGCTCAATCCAGTTCATGTCTCTTTTAACAAGTCTTCTTAGCAAGATGTTTTTCTTATCACTTGGGAGACAAAATGGACCGTTTTGTTTGGAAGACAAAAAACGCTGAAGTGTGCAAATATCTGCCAGCTATCTGTGAGTCAATCATCGACTAGACAGTCTAGAGGATTTTTTTGGAAATCCTCCCTTGTGGATCTTCCTTTTCTTTGTGTCTCCTCCAAAGGCTGTTTTTGGACTTTTCCAAACGCAGGCTCTCCAATCGATTTCAAGTTGGAAAGATTCAAAGATTATGTGCGAGAGCGATAAAAACCTGACCGGGTGCGCTTGAGGGGAAAATGTGTCTTTATAAAATACATTAGTAAAGATTGGCGTCCCGTGACACACACACACAGTTGTGTGGAGTGTGTTTGTGGGTATAGTTGGCAGGTGCTCAGACAGCTGGTGTGGGCAACTCAGATCGAGGGGGAAGCAGAGACGCCAGAATCGTGAATTTATGGCAGCCAAATCAAATGTAGGGCTGAACAATTCATCAAATTTGACCTTGGGTTGAAATTATTATTTTAAATCCACCTGTGCCTAAACTTAACCCATAATTCAGGAATACTTCTAAGTATATACCATATTATATGATTAATTATTTGTATTAATTAGTAATTATATTATGATTAAGCTGTTCAGAAGATGAATGATCACTTATCACTGTTATTGTTACTAATGAGAGGAAAAACGAGGGCAGATTGGGAATCAGCTCAAATAAAATGAAGAAAAGCTCGTATTTATTTTTCAAAATTGTTCGGCCTTAACCAAAAGTGAAGTAACGGCATTCAGAGATGATCTTTTTTTTTTTTTTACCTTTGTGGAGCTCCTGAAGACGTCATTTGTTCCGCTATTGTTGTTACTTGTGGAATGATGTCTCCCTCTAGAGGACACATTTGGTACCTCACTGTGAGGAGAAAGGGGGAGGTGCTACAAATGACCGAGCTGATGCATTTTCAGTCAAGCTCACCGGGCAGTTGTGGTCGGAGCAGCATTAATGACACCGCGCATAGGCTAAAATTAGAAACATCTCTTAGATCTTTCACTGAAGAAAAAAAAAAAAAGTGCAAACGCGCAATTTCAAGGCAACTTTTAATCAAATTAAGATGGGCAACTCAACTAAATATTTTTTTAAAATATTTTTCACACCCAAGAAATAAAACTGGTGTCCCTTGTACTAGATATAAGATATAAATAAAATTGCTTTGGAGGAAACAACTTGCTTGCTTTGCTGTGCTAACTAATGCTACAAATGTCGATCATTTATATTTTTAAATTGTTCCAACTTAAGTTCATGTTTTAAAAAAAATACAAGGTGTGCTTTTTTTTTAAGAGCAGTAACATTAAAAAAAAACAAAAAAAAAACGCCTTTGTGGTTTGCTCACTTTCTTCCCAGGAGGAGGCCATCCCAGAACTTGAGATCGATGTGGATGAATTGCTGGACATGCCGAGTGACGTGGAACGGGCCGCCAGGGTCAAGGTAGGACATGACTATCTGGATGTTTTGCACACTTCTTAAAATGCACCGGGGGATTAAAAAAAAAAAAAAATCTTATTCCTGTCTGGCAGGACTTACTAGTGGACTGCTTTAAACCCACTGCGGTAAGAACAGTCACAAACGTATTCGAATCGTTTTCTCTTCAATCGGGTTTAGCTCAAGCTTGTTGTTTCTGGTGTAGGACTTCATCTCGGAGCTCCTGGACAAGATCCGAGGGATGCAGAAGCTTTCTACGCCTCAGAAGAAATGATGGCACCCCTCTTTTAGTTCCATCATCCACCGCTCATCAACCACTTGTTGTCTTCCTCTCGCTTGTTTTGTCACTCAAGTCGTCAAGTGCTGGAGTTGAAGGGAAGACTTGTCATATTTTAACCCGTCGGGTCAAACAACCACTTTGTTATCTGCTCTGTTTGTTTGGAGGTCATTTTTCTACGTCCTTGCAGAGTTTAGGGCGGTGATCTTTACTGTACACCACCAAGGCCTCTCTTTTTAACGCCCCGGAGATGCTTTTAAAGACTTGCTGAAAAATTCTGATCACCAACAATAACACATGCTGTATTTTTAGACCAGCGTCGTAAAAAAAAAAAAAAAAAATAGAAAGTCGTACTGTAGATGTGGCTGAAGTAGGTTTTCTTAAATTCTGGTGTGTTTTTTCACAGTGGGCCTGCGTATACTCTGGTTGCTCAATGTTACAATCATCATGGCATATTTTTTCATTTTTTGTGTTCTGTATGAGAAAGTTGATTTTTAGTTAAGGACTGGTTCCTGTTTTTGTTGATTTTTTTTTTGTTCCCTCAACTAAGCTGCCTTGTTGTTTTTATAATAACTACACAATTCTAATTTACTTTTTATCCCTTTTCTTGCTACTCCTTTTTTGGCCATTTTCAGCCTATTATTGTTTTGTGCTCAGCTCATCGTGGTTGAAAATTGTCTTTTTAATTTTTTTTTGAGGGAGGGGGGAAATTGTCACCGGCGCTGCGTGCTGATTCATGATGTCATCAAAGTCGAGTGTCAGGAAATTCTGAATACTTTGAATGCCCCCCCCCCGGGCCAAACGCGTGAACAAACAGCTGTTTCGAGCCGCAGCTGCCGATTCTATCCGAGAATGAGCCATTTGTCTCGCGTCTGTCCGATTCCGAGACTGATCGGCGGCCAATCGGAGAAGCACAAACGTTTCGCTGTAATTCCTGTGACCAATCGCCAACACCTGTGACAGCAGCAGGACAACGGCGCCGTTTCACTCGAGTCCTCGCCCTCCTCCATTTTCCATCCACTTGCTGCTTGTCACGTTTTGTTTTTCTTTAAGAAACAGATGTTGCCTTAGATATTATTTATGTTACACAAACCAAATAAATGGAAGACTTTTTTTTTTTTTTTTAAGTGTAAAGTGTGTTTTTTTTAAATGATATTCTTATGTTTTTAGTTTTAAGAAATGAGTGTTTAATACTTAGGCCTTGATGCAGTGATCCTGTGTAGATCATGTTTTTTGACATTTAGCATTTGAATACTGTTTTTAAGGCGATCATGAAATGTCTTTCATGCCAGGCCTTGGATTTAAACAAACAAAAATCCAGTCAGATGCTGTTCCTGGTTGTGATTGCTTTTGCCCTCCTTGTGTCTTGCCCAAACTTGCTGTTTGCGGGAAACTTTTTTTTTTTTTTTTAGACTGAATCATGTAGATTGTACTACAAGTAGAGGCAAAGTCAATCAGAGTCAAGAGTGTTTGAGTGGATTCTTTATTCGGAATCTTGGTTTGGATCTGGTTTTTTTTAGATTTTTTTGGAGAAATTTGCAAAAAGAAAAAACTAGAATATACTGAATATTTGTCATTGAGGCTAAATCGAAGAGCTAAACATTGAAGAAAGCAGCTTGTGATTTTTTTGGGACGATTGAATCAAACCAACAAACAAATGTAGCAATATCACCAATAGGTCTTGTTTTTTGTTCAATTTTGTTACACTTTTATGCAACTTTAATAAAAACATGTGAAATTGAAAGTTTGCCTCTGTCACTGAATGGCTGTCTGGACCCTAATTAGCGCCACCTTGTGGTCAATTGGACTGCATTGCACCCATGTAGCGAATTATGAAGAAATTATTAGGTCGAAATTAGAATATTAATTTGACAGTTTAATACAAAAATAAATATAATCACTACTACTGTTAAAATCGAATTTTACAATAACGAACCAGATGTTGGAAAAATATTGACGTCTTTGAGGCGGGCCATCCTGCGACATAAGCCGGCACTCAAAGAATGCAAATTCTACAACAAACCGATTCAAAACTGAAATACAGCTACACAGTTTGATTTCTTTCCTCCTCAAAGCTGTTTGCTAAGTTTGCGAGCTTGCCTCTCGCGGGCCTGGTAGGCTAACTTGGTCTCCATCAGCTCATCCAGCTGGTGGCGAATGTGCACCATGTCCAGCTGCGAGGCCTCGCACTGTTGACGCAGCGCCGCCGACTCCACCCGAAGCTGCGTGGCGGCCAGCGACAGTTGCTCGCTGCGCTCACGGCACTGCGTCTGCATCCGCTTGGCGTCGCGCAGCAGCGATTCCACGCTCACCGTCACGGAGTCAAACTGATCTTTAGACATTTCCTGGTGAAACGGGACGACAGTTCAAAGGTCAGTGTGATGGCTCGTTATGGATTTATGGAATTATGAACTGAACTGCTTTTAGAATTGATCAATCCAATATACACGTGAAGGGCAGGCATTATTTCTGTCCACTTGGGGGCGCCATTGCATGCAACACTGCCGTGTATGTGATGTTGAATGTGTGTGGCTTTAAAAGGCGGGGCTGAGTCTGGTGGGTGACGTCACAATTTAGCCAAAAGGTTTTGGGGCACACTACTTGCTCGGTTTTGTTGTGCTAACAAACACCGTTGGCATTAATGTAAATAGATTTTAAATTTCACTTCGAAGTCCTGTTTTAGCCCCGCCCCCCAAATATAAATTGTGTTTATTTTTTTTACAGTGTGGAATATCTTACCATGGGTTCCAGAGTCAGATCTATAATAATCCTGGTACCTGTCTTTTCAGACTCAATTTCCAGACGTTCCTCGGTCTGCTCCAGAGTGCTTCTTTTCTTTGGTTTTGCGCGTCAGAAATGGTGTGGTTGTACTTGAAAAAACGAATGTATCTCAAATACACTGCTTCTTTAGGCCATGGAAGAAGCCCTTCCCGTTCATCTCCCCGCGTTTCGTCCCATGGCGTCTTCCTGTCAGCGTCGAGTGAGTATGCTTAACCTTCGAGCTCAAGTATAGTCTGTTAATCTGAAGGGATTAGACATTTACGCGAGAGCGAAAGGGAGCCGCGAGAAGGCAAGCTGTAAATTTATTAAGTCTATTTCCATTGATCTGTGGCTTCACTTGGCCAGCCATGACACTTGGAATGCTGATTCAACGAAACATGTCGGCTTTCAACATAGAAAAGTCAACACCTCATTTGACAAGATTTGTCCATTTTTAAGCGCAAGAAAGGAACAACTATTTCCTTGGCCGCTCATCCAATTCACTCCGTACTACGCTTCAAACAATACTGCATTCTTTATTTTGACCAACAGAGGGAGACAAATACCTTTATATCTGGCCTAAAGGAGAGAACTATTCAAAATAAAAGAAAGTGTTTAAAGTGGAGAATTTATTTCATGAAATAATAGAACAGGAGGTCAAAAATAATTGACAATTTACATTACGTTTAAAGCGTTACTTGCAAGAGTCATTAAATACATTATATATTTTAAAACACTTATTTAGCCGATATGTATGAAATTAAGTGCATACAGTCAGTACAAAACAGTGTGTGTGCATGTGTGTGTTCAACGCCACATCACTGTGGCCTAGCAGGGTTGTTGAAAAAGGGCTCAGTTTCGGCAGCCGTCACCCCCGGGTCACCGAAAAGCCCGCCGGTCGGCCCGCCCAGACCTCCTGTGATCACTTTTGGCCCCAAGCTCTGGCGCCTCTGAATGAAGATCAGCGTGCCGATGAGGAGCCAGAGGAAGAAGTTCACCCACACAGCAGTCTTGAGAGGAAGTATACCGGTGATTAGCAGGTAGCCATGATGTACTTTCTAGTAACAGGGATTGAACATAATGCTGACCTCAGCCTTTTGCAGTCCGGTGAAAAAGTTGTCTCCTTTGATCGGACTGACCCATTTCTTTGTCTGGGCCTCCTCGCAGCTTCATATGCATCCGATGTAAATATATCATTCAATATCCTTCAGCAAGCAAAAGGTGAGCGAGCAGACTACCTGGTCATGTTGGGAACGCTGCGTGTCACAGAATTGCAAAGCGTATCTCGGCCGATCTTGAGCACGCAGCCCGAGATGAGGAGGAAGAAGAGAAAGATGCCGCTCATGCCCACCGTCACGTTCATCCACACGACCTCCCTGCGTTCAGACAGAAATATATATATATGTATGCGTATGCGTGTGTGTGTATTATTTTTGATTACCTGCGAGCGTCACCGTCGATGCAGACGGCGTACAACCAGTACAGGGAGAGCGAGAAGCACAGCACGGCCACCATTACCGATATGGCCGACACGAAGTAGCACAGGGAGGCTGAGCTGGTGTCCTGAACCCCAAGGACGCTTTCTGTCGCATTGTAGCTCACAGCTCCATACAGCATGCACAGCCCTCCAAAATTACCCTGGAAGAGATTGTAAATATCCCTTTAAAACACCTGGCATTTCATCTAAAAGCACTGTTGACAACCTCCATTAGAATTGTCATTCGTTATGATGTTTCGTGCGGTCCTAATTAGTGAGATGACATCGTATCACTTTTTTGCATCACTCCATTGGATTCCTGTTTGACTTTTATATGATGTCATCTCCCCTTTTCATCTGCTTTTTAAAATGTCTTTGTCCTGTTATTGCTTTTTATTTTTATTTTTTTTATCCTAATGTGTTTTAATTTTTTTTTTTAATTATGATATTGCCTGGATGTATTTGTTTTGTTGTTGTAGCTGTAAATAAATGTGTATGCTACGTGATCATGACGTTTGACAAAGCACTTGTTTTCAATCGCGGCAAGTAAAATAAATGTATTCTTATTACTACGGTGAGAACCGTTTGGAACATTTTGACCCTTAATGGTGGCCGGTAATCAAATTAGATGAAGAGAAACAGCAGCATCCGAATGTTTTCTGCTGGTGAGACGGTTGCACGGTCCGGCAAAATGGGGCACGAGGACCCTGTGGTCACATGATTGCATCTGAACCCATGACTGTTGTTATGACGAACAAGCTTGATAAATAACAGTTTATTTCAAGTTAACATGCTGCGGTGTGAGGAAAATTAGCGATACATTGACTGGTTTGGGGTGGGCGGGGGTGTTCTCAGAACTTTCTGTCAAGGCAACTTTTTCCCGGAAGGGGATGGTGACGAAATGGCGTTTAAAGTTGTAAACGGCGCGTTGATCGGTGTGTCAAGTCACCTGGACGATGGTGAGGGACGCGGCGGTGACAATCCCGCAGACGAAGCAGCTGGCGTACAGCACCAGCTCCAGAAGCAACAGCCCGGTGAGCTCCATCATTACCCAACGGACAGTTTCTCCTCTTCTGTGGTGGTCAGGACAGCGTGATTGAGATCGAAAAACATCCGGTAACTCACTTCAAAATAAAAGCTTAGCGGAAGTAAATGTAAAGCTGTGGGCATTGAATTAATATACGGAGTTGTTGTTTTTTTAAATCGACACAAATGTTAAAGCATACTCACCACAAAACAGAATACTGTTATAACAATTAATTTATTTATCAACTAATTATTGTAGCCGTTCATCTTCGCGTCATAATTATGCGACAGCAATGACGCATTGACTGTGCGCCCAGACTGTTGAAAAACTTATTTCAGTATCCCACTGTAAAAAAAAAAAAAAAGGAAATAAGATAAAGTCCTACACAGTGACTAAGAAGTACACAATGACTAAAATATCCCGATCCAAGCCAAGGAGAGGTGAATCGTTTACAACGGTAACTATTTTATTTTTTTTCGTTTACAACTGCCCGCCACACAAGCTAACAGTTAGCCTAGCTTCATTAATTTCGGCTTCGTTTGCCCAAGCTGCCTCACATCGGTCAGTCTTTGTACTACAGCAGACAGCTCGCGTGTACTATGACTTTTACTGTCAATTTTTAACTTTTTATCCGCAAAAAGAACATAGCACCCAATTTAGCTCCTCGTAACCCAATGGAAAATAAAACGTATGGATTGTCCCTCCAAACAACTTTTGTTTTCTCTCACAGCAATTCAAACACATGGCCCGTCTGCAAAGTGCATTGTGAATTGCTGAATTGATTTTCATCCATCTATTTGTTTTCACTGCCTATTCTTCCCAGCTACATTCCCCGACCCTATGCCGGCTGACTTTGAGCGAGAGTATAACGGAATTTTAAACAGCCGTTTGAATATGTGTCATCTCATCAGATGCCCATAGAAGAGTGAACTGACCTTTTAAGTTCAGGTTGGTGGAGTTGAATGGGAAAAATGTCCTCCGTCAGGTTAAGTTGGGTGAACTTCACTCAGATGTCGGTCATGTAGTGAGACAAACTTCTCTCTTAATCTCCCTTACTTCCCTCCCCCGGTACAAATGCGTGGAAATGTGAACAATTGGTCACACTGAGTGCTCGACATACTCGAACACTGGCTGCCATGCGAAAAGATTAGCTTTGGGTCACGTACTTCTCTCAAACGTCACGATAAAGTGGACAAACATTGGTGAGAATCGGATTGAGGTTATGTCAACGTATAAGCAGGCGTTGTCATTTGCCAACCTGGGAATTTGCGACTCCTTTTTTGGTTTGGCTATTTCTCATGCACCGTTTCTTTATCGCTGATAACGTTTTGCATGCTTGTGTCCAAAAGCATCAAGAAACTGTCCGACACAGCAACCCCCCTGACATTTTTTTTTTTTTTTAATTCACTGCTCATTTTAAACATCCAGTTTCACGAGTGTATTAGAATGAGGCACGGATTTCAAGAATACGCTCACTGTACATTTAGAATAGAAAGCAACAGGTTATAATTCAAAATGCAAATACATCACACATTCACTTGAAGCTACATCACAAATAAAGTCTCACACAAAAATTGAAGAGCAACAACAAAAATAGCCGCAGGCTGAACCTTTGTAGAGTTCATGTGTCATTTTAAATATATTGTTGCAGTGAACAGACAGTTTGATTATAAATCCGCTGTACTGAATGTCCTCATATTTCGCCAATAATTTTGAAATGTTTTATAATACATACAAAGACACAAGAAAGGACTTTAAAGGAGCCATATCATGCTATTTTGTTTGATATTTTTTATGTTCAAATACAAATTAGATCACCATGGTAGTATATAATCACATATATGCTTATAATTAACCGTAGAAAGCATAAAATAGGATGATAGAGCTCCTTTAAATTTAAAACAGAGACTCAAGTATGTGTAAACATCGTGTCTGAAACCTGTACGGTTTTAAACGTCAAATGTAGAGTAGAAACTCGTCTTTTTATGTCTGAAGGAATACGTTGGTGCATGCATGCATGTTCATCTTGTGTACAGTGGTGCCTTGAGATACAAGTTCAATTTATCCCATGACCGTCGTCCTAACTCAAAGCACCTGAATCTCAACTCATCTTCCATAAGAAAAAGAAATAAATACAATAGTCACACAATTACATGGAATTTAAAGAAGTATTTGGCTCATATCTTGACATGACTCCCAGATACTCTTATCTCAAGGCACCAATGTATTTCAAAACAAAACTTGCCGATTATTAGCCAACTGGGCAACCAGGCAGTCTGAAGGCATCTGGCACGCCACTGTCAAGTTTACAGATTATTTTGTATATTCCTTTCTTCCAACAGGGGTCGCTGTCTCTGCCTGTCCAAATGGCCGAGTGGAACTCCCTTAGGGCCACCTCAGACACTTCGATAAACCTCTCCGGGACCTGGAAAAAGGTAAAGTCATTGTTTTGTGCTCCCAACGTATATCGAAACGTGCGCAGGTTAACCTCACCTGGTAGATGTTACTCTTATTGTAGTGCATGTTGAGTATGCGGTAAAGTTCGGTGTCCCGGCCCACTCGCAGCTGATTCTCTCTTCGAGGTGCGCCGTCCCTGGGTCAAACACACACGGACCCGAAAAATAACGTTTTCAACGCTTCACCATTTCCCTCCGTACTTATGACAGGAAGAGCTTTTAGAAAAGTTTTTCAAAAAGTTTAAAAAAAAAAACACACAAACCGACCGGGTGAGAGCCTCGCGGACAGCCTGCCTGGCAAAGCGCTCCATCTGAATGTAGAAGAACTCTCGGAAGTTGCTGAACCATTTAATCATCTGGGAGGTCACGCAGCGGTTAAACTGGACAGACAAAACATCGAAACGAATTGTGAGTGGCGGGAAGTAACCAAGTACGACTACTCAGTCGTGGTATTTAAAGTCAAACTAGTCGAAACAGTGTTCTGGTTAATGTTTCATTTGATGGGATATGAATTAAATCCACCTGTTTTTATCCATGTCAAGGGGCGGCCATTTTAATACTTGCTTTCCACAGCAAGCAGCAAAATGGCCGCCCCCCCCCTCCCCCAATTGGTTTAAAGCGAGTGAATTCTGCTGCTTAACTCGTATTCCACAAAGGCAATATTGATCAGAATGCCCTTTTAGCGCACACACGCACGCACCTTGACATCAGGGAAGTATGTCTTGAGTGTATTGGAGCTGGGATAGCGAGCGTAGAAGAACATGAGTTTGGCTTTTTTCAGGTGGCAAGGAGACAAGCCCTCCTGGGTGTATACATGTGGAAGGTTAAGGAGACACGCTCTTCAATTCAAGGTCAATCTATTCCGTTCCGAATCCGAACGGTCGGCCTTCACTGATGTCTTCACGACGCTATGTTTTCATGTCGATATATTTTTATGCATTATTACCAGTTGTTGTATATTGACTTAATCAATATCAGAAGTCAAGTATCGGTATCAGCAGTACCGGACACCTTAAAACAAAGCTGTTATCGGCCTGATATCAATACCCGGTATCGGTACCTTCCGATCCCGAGTTTAAAAGATAATCATGCCGAGTTTTTCCTCCACAAAAGGATATCCCCCCGGTGCTCAGGTAAAGCTCTCCTCCGTCCATCATGCCCCCTCCCCTCACCCCCCTCTCCCTCTCTCTGCCCCCATGGGCGTGGCGCACCAGGGAGGGTCCCAGGGGAGCGAGCAGGGGCAGCGGGGGGAAGGACGGGTGCGTGGGGAATTCTAGGTAGGGGTCAGAGCTGAGGAAATCCTTGCGCGGCGACGGCGGGAGATGGGGCATCTGCGGGTGGTGGAGTGAGCGGGAGAAGAGCTGCTGCATGGAGTAGTGGAGCAGCGGGAGGGCCAGGGGAGGGGCGTGGAAGGAAGAGGAAGAGGAGGGCGGTAGGCCGGAGGAGGGCTCCTTGGCTCGAGGAGCCGGGGCTAAAAGAAGAGGAGGTCGAGGGAGAAGCGGGCTGAGGAGGGGGTGTGTCTTCTGGAGGTCAGGTGACTTGTGTGCCACTAATGGGGATCCCAAATCGGCCGTCTGGACGCCATGAGGCGCCAGGCTGCTCATGATTCGAAGCGCTCTTTCTCCGTCTTCGTCGTTCCCCCCCGGTGTATCCTCCTGACCTCTGACCTCCTCCTCCGCTCTTGCACTCGCCTCGCCGCCTTCGGGACAGGACGCGTCGGTGTACAGGCGCAGGACGCGGTCAATGACTCTGGCCACGGCGCTGCCCAGCTCCAGCTTCAACGCCTGGGCGAACTTGTGGCCGCCCTCCTCGTCCTCGTCTTTTACCCCTCCGTCCCAGTCCAACCACAGGCCCACTCCTTCCATGGCACCTTCGCCTCTCCCCCGCTCCATCCTCGCTTTGTCGTTTTGCTTCTCCTCCCTTGACTTGAAGCTGTAAAAAGGGGTCATCGGAGAGAGGGTCTCGTTTCCCAGAGGACCTCCATCGAGGTCCTCCTCTTCGTCGAACATCCGCTCGTCATCATCCTCCACATCTCCGTTCCCACTCCTTTTGTGCTCCTCTTCCTCCATGTTGCTCTCCCCAAAGGCCCTCAGCACTTTCTTCTGCAGGGCCTGCAGTCTTTCCCGGGCCTCGTCCAGCTGCTCCTTCAGCTCCGCTCTCCTCCTCCTCCTCAGCTCCCTCCCTCCCCCACCGCGCCTCCCGCCGCCCTCCTCCAGCTTCATCCTTTTCACCCTCGCCAAATCCTGACCCCAGCGGGCGCCCGCTCGCCTCTCAACCTCGTCGCCCTCCCGGCCTTCTCGCGCTCCTCTCTCCACGTTGCTCTCCTCGGCCGGGAGCGCGCTTGGCGTGCCGCGAGAGGTTCCGTAGGACTGGCTGAGCTGATGCTGGATGAGGGGAAAGCCGAGGGGTCTGAAGTTACTCGGAGGAGGGCGACCTCCAAACACGTCTGCCGAGAGGAGCGGGGGGCCAAACGGGCGGCCTTGCGGATTGGAGTCTTCAAACAGGCCTGGGGGGGAGTCCATCGCTGGGGAAGAGTTTAAGAGCGCAAATTAGAATTATTTGCTTTGAAAGACTTTTTTTTGTCAAAACGGCGATATCAATAAAGCTGTACCTCATTGTATTTTTACGGAACGGAAGAATACGCCGGCAACTGTCAGGTGCGTGTTTAATAGTGACATTTCGCTCCACACATCAGCGCCCCCCCCCCCCCTCCCTTCCCTTCCTTCCTCTGTACCCCAGCAATCCCGCCCGGCCCGCCCCCCCTCCCCTCTGCCTCTTATCAGGTCAGGCAGCCTGTTAAGCACTGTTTGATCAGAGAGTGTTTACCATCACACGCACACACAGGATGATTCACACTGTAGTGAAGCATGAGAGGCTTGTGAGAGGGCTAACAATGCTCTCTGCTTGTGAGCGAGATGGACTCCACACGTGTGTGCGTGTGCGTGCAAGCGTACGTGTGTGTGTGATCAGTATAGTCCGACTTAGCTCTGATAACACCCTTAATCCACTTCAGATGGATACACTCACCGCACACAGAGATAGATGGACTACTGGACGGATGGACGGATGGATTGATAGTGAGCATGTAGTCCCCCTTGGTGAAAGACTAAGAGAATAATCCCCCTATAAATAGCTAAATATCAATTATTCAAATGCCCTCTCCTCCCTGCTATAACGCAGCCCAGATGGCAGGCAGGCAGGCAGGCCAATGCGCTTATACGCGCCGGCCAGATTAGCTTTTTTAAAGCCAGCCGCAAAGCTGGCCAAAATATTAACACCGAGAAATGGACACGAAAGCCGTGTCGCACTAGATTCGATTTAAGCGGGGGATATTATTCACGATGCGTGGATGGGGAAAATTGACAAAAACAAAATATGATACGCTGTTAGGTACACATAGTTCAATTTTTAAAAAAATTGTTGGTCTAATCTAATCAAGATGCGTTTGTTTGTTTGTTCAATTAGAATTAGAATTATAAATCGACCGCAATTAAAAAAACAAAACAAAAAAAACACTTGGCAACATCTGTCCAAGGAATACGTGCGCGTGCCAGCTAATTGGGCAGAGGATGTCGCATTGTCAAATAATAATAACTTCAAAAATGCCGATTTTTTTTTTTTGGAATGCACAAAATAAAAACTCTTAAGGAAACAAAACACTCACCGTTAAACAGCAGAGGCTTTTCCGCTCAGGTGTCTGCTGATGTGCGGCTCTTCCTCGCTCGACTGTCCTCAGCTGGCACCCGTGATGATGCTGCTGATGGTGGTGGTTTAAAAAAAAAAAAAAAAAAAAAAAAAAAAGGGGGGGGAGAGAGAGACAGAGAGGAAAAGGGGGTGGGAGGGCTCGGACATGTGAGTCCACAGCTCTTCGGCCGTGTTGTTTTGTATTTTTCAACCGCCCCCTCTCGTGATCCACTTCTTCCCGTCCCTCGGCAAAACAATCTGTACTCGGCTGGCACAGTGTGTCATCATGCTTCAATGCTGCTGCTTCTGCTCTTGATGTCCACTTGATGACTCTGCTCCGCCCCTAGTTGGGCTCACTAACTATGTACAAAAAAGCAGTGGCAGTACTCGAGTAGAAGTATGCATCCCAGATTCGGAACTCGTCTGCTTTGAAATACAGGAAGTCGCCCAGAAATTGCAAACGATTCGCCTCACTCCTCCATGATCTCGCTCCCACTAATTAATGTTGTCATCGCTGCCCCTCACATTAGCACCCCTTTTTTATTGTCCCCCTCTGCTTGGGTGAAGGCAACTCACCGAAAGCCCTCAGTTGTCATGGAACCGGGAAGGCTGGCGAACAAACAGATGGACGGCGGCTTCCGACGAGGGCGAGTTTATAGGGCTTAGATGAAGATGTGGACGAGGCTGACATACAAGCAGCTCGTCAATTATTATTAATAGGAATCGTAAAAAGAAACATGCAGAGGGAGGATGGCAGGAGATAACAAGGTCAATGATGGCTGCATCTGATCTAAATAACAAAGGACCGTGCATGGGCAGCGTGTGCGCCCGACTGTGTGTGTGTGTGTGAGTGTGTGTGTGTGCGAGAATGCAGTTGATGGCCTAAAACAGTCCCCTTTAAAAAGCGCGTGAAGCCCGAAGCCGAAAAATTGTGCGTCATTTCTCTCAGGTTTGATATTATGTAAACTACTCAAACACTATCCGTCTCATGTGCACATTAGTGGGAGCTTAGAAATACAGCGTACCAGAGTGAGAAGTACAGTCCAACAATAATTTGTTAAGGGGGTGGAGGGGGGCCGGGGGGGGTGCATAAAAAGGATCAATAGAGAGCATAAAGTGTATGTCCATTGATTTGCTTACGAGAGAGTGCAGCGGGCTCGATGGAAACATGGGAGGGTAGCAGGAAATGGCAAGAAAACAGGATAAAGATCATTTTTCAGATGTCATCTAAAAGCAAGCCACAATGTGCGCTTCCGTGGTTGCTAGCTGCCAGGACTTTGAAACCGTCGTGATGCATACACGATGGATAACACATGCAAACGTAGCCCTTGTTTCTGCAGCTGAGCCCGTCAAATTACGTCGCATTACTTTCCGGTGGCTAAATAACACTCGGAGAGTTGATTGAACGGTTGCATGCATTTCCGTCGCATTTTCTTACACATGAGAGGCCAATGACATAAATTAAAACAGGCAGAAGAAAGGCTCAAATCAGCTTTCTCCATTGAAATGAATGGGAATGCCATTCATGTGTTCCAGTTTTGTTTTGTAATGTGTTTTATGCAAAGAGAATTTCAACCATATTTTGACAGAATTATTATTATTTATTTTTTTTTTGCTGCAATTTTTGTTTCCCGTCAACATACATCGGGCTGCTCCTACCGCCACTCTGTACTCTGTCCAACATTGGGCTGAACGCATACGGCCCTTTAAACCAAGAGTGCCATCTAGAGGAGTCTTAAAGTACAACAACTGGTTCATGAAGCAGATATGAAGCTTTGCTTTCCCATCACTAGACATCGGGCTGCTCCTACCGCCACTCGGTACTCTGTCCAACATTGGACTGAACCCATACGGCCCTTTAAACCAACAGTGCCATCTAGAGGAGTCTTAAAGTACAACAACTGGTTCATGAAGCAGATATGAAGCTTTGCTTTCCCATCACTAGACTTGAATTCCCATACAGTATTTAAATATTTTTTTTTCTCTCAAAATTTCAAATAAAAATTGGATTCATTTGCATCTCAAAGCGCCACTGTAATGCGTGTGAGAGAGGCGCGCAAAAGTACACCCAAATAGCTGAGGGCAAGGTGAATGGAAATGAACAGTGAAATGACAGTGAATAAAGCTCATAATGGCGGAGTGTGTGTGTGGGTGCAAGGGGGGGGGGGGGGAGTGTGTGTGCTGAAGAGGGAAAGAGGAAGCAGCAAAAGCTAGGGCTGGAGTCGAACAACGCCAAAAAGAGTGTGGCGGCGGACAACCAAACGTGTCAACTTTCAACCATGCAGGTCAGAATGACTCCTCGGCGTGCGACTAAAAACCCAACTAATGTCGAGCGCATTGGAAAGTGGGCCTCTCACCATGTGCGTGTGGGCAAAGGTTGGAGAAGCAATTTTTACACCCGCGCCGTGAATTGGCTCGCATACGAACAGCTGCCCTCCCCTGTCGTACATGCGCGGGTAAATGCACCATGGTATGGCACTAAATCATTGCACACGCAAGACACACACATCCCTCTTGTGATAACACACACACATATGCGCGGTGATAAGCTATTATGCTCTCAGGCTGGAGTGTTTTGATGGTATAATTGCAGTGACCAGTGAGGAGAAAAAGGCAGCAGGGATGGAAAGGGGGGGGGGATGGTGAGAGAGGTGGGGAGAGGGGAAAAAAAAAAGAGCATGCTGACACTCAGCATGCTAATGTTATTCCTCCTCTGTTTCATCCCTCCATCCCTCCGTCTCTTTTGTCTGTGCTCGTTCTGGCTTCCACACAGGTGGAGAGCTAGAGGGATGTGTAACAGGATAGAGCGGCGTTATCTCCCGCTTTCATCCCTCCGTCCAAAGCTCAAAGTGCCAGGGAAAAAAAAATGGCTGAATACAGAGGACGAGGGAGGGTCACTTTTTCCCATCCCTTCAACAATAAATGGATGATCTGTGCTTATCTTCTAATCGCATCCCTCTTTCTCTCATCTCCCGTTCCCCTACCAGCGCTGTCTGTCCTTCCACTCGTCCATCATCCCTCGTTCTTCTCCGGGGAGGCTGAATGCCACTGTTATGCTTCCTCTGCTTCCTTTTTTGCCCCCCACCCCCCCTCCTCCTAACTTCCCTTTGTAAATCTCATTACATCTGGAAATAATCACTCCGTGACATCATTTCCAAATAGTATTTATAAAGAAATCAGTGCAAATTACATTCACGCATATATAACACGAAAACAAACTTTACAGTGTACTCGTCAACGTTTTGGTCCAAACCAGCCAGTGTCCACCATGTTTTTTTTTTTCTTGGTTTTTCAAATGTCAGTCCTGAGAATTTGGAGATACGTCTTCTATATTTGTTTTTACAAGGTGTGTTCCTTTCAGGTCCGGCGCATGTGTGGGCGAGTCGTGTCCTTCCAGCAGCTTCTCGGCATGTTCCAGATACTGAGCGATCCTACGAACGACGGCCTCTTTTCGCGCTGGATCCGGATCGTCTGGAAAACAAGAATTCACAGTTGCGAGGAGAATCCCAAATCAGGTTTGCGGCTAACGAGGCTGGGGGGGGACTGCCCGCTTCATTCTGTTCACTTGAGAAGTTCAGTTTCAGAACAGAACCACATCCAAATCCATTCACGGTCATGATACTATTAATTTGATCTTTTTAATTATGAACCTATTTATTTAATCTAATCAGATCTATTCTCTTCCTCTTTTGTTATTGTTTTTGTCGTGCAAATTGTTTTTAACGGAATGCGGCGCTTTCTTGCGTCAACCTTTTGCTCGACTGATCCTCACTGAACTTATGTGCGATCCATTTTAGCTGCAGTACTGACTTTCAAACAACAGAGGGCGCTAATAGACTACAAGATGGTCATAGGGACCACGACTTGGATTTGCTTAAATGTTGATATCGTGTTCAATCAAAGATAAACGTGACCTTTACGATAAATTAGCCATTTATATTGATTTTGCATTGTCTTCTGTAATTTTTATTTCTTGACGCAGACTTTTAGAAACGGATTAATGAGGAAAACTAAAGTTTCGAACACTGTCTAGGTGTTAACGTCATTCCGTGCACTTCGCTCACCCTTCACTCCTGTGATGAGTATTTCCACCGCCGCCCTGTATCCACAAATGGCGGCGCTCACTGCTCCTTGCGCCTCCTTCGCAATGGCACACTTGAGCTCGGCATCCGCTCGGGTCAAATACGTCGCCGCCTCGTTTACCGGATTGCCTATCGGCAACGAAAACAACTCGGAATGGTCGTTGCGGGATTTGCATCTGTCTGCAACAGAAGGAGAAGAACTCATGGTGGTCAATGCCGGATTCTTCTACTTTCAATGTTCGGCTGGTTGTGAGTTCACCTCGTTTATAGCAAGGATCAAACACTTCCAGGTCATTGTCAGAAAGCACGGGCCAGACATCCTCATTTGGTGGTGAGGCGCAAACTTCGGCCGCCACGTCAAGAAGTGACTCAATCTCCTCTTGAGACGTTTGCGATGTGCACCTTCTGGCTGCAGACGTGACTAGAGGTTGCAAAGGTGAGCTGCTACTTTTTGCTTAGAAGTCAAGGCGAGAAAAATGTACCCTACCTCTGTCGTCCATCTCGGCGCATTCTCCCCCTTTCCTCATCTCGTTGTAGGCCTCCGCCGCCACTTCCGGCTTCCCCATGTCAATCCGTAGATTGGTGCCCAGGTCCTGGGGCAAAGTGGGGGCCTCCCTGCCGGCCTCCTCCTCTGCCGGCTCACAGTCCGAGGCTCTCCGCTTGGGGAGGGGGATGAGAGGAGGAGGTAGAGCGACGGAGTCGGGGGAGGGGTCCTGCGGCCTCGTGACATCTCCGTCCTGAGGAGGACAAAACGTACGTCAGCAAATTGATATTGTTCCAGATGAGTGTATTCTACTGTTCTTTGAGACGTGCCAACTTCCGTAAGCTCATCAGTACAGCACTAACTGTTCTTTGCAGAGGATAATGAATGTATGACTGAGTGCTCTTGTGAGCGGAACAGAAATGGGTTTATGTATTCATGCTCCACATCAGTACCCTGAAGAAGTCAATCAGGTGTGGGCTCTTGTAGAGTGCGGGTATGCCCATACAGAAGACCAGCATGTCTTCCGCAGCCTTCCTCCTCTCCTCAATCACAGCCTCATCAAATCTTCCTGCCCACAGAAACTTCCGTTTAACAGGGAAACGTCACAACGTACCAAAGACGAGACAACCGAGATGTCAAATCGTTTCCCAGAAGCCAGTCGACGCTGGCGCCCACCTCTGCCAAAGCGTTGCGCTGTCGGAAACGCCGGGAATTCCTCCTCTCTTCGGAACAGGTTCCTGTGGGTGTTGGCCAGCTCGGCGTGGAGCTTCTTCAGCTCGGAGTACCTCGTCCACACGACCACCTCTTTCACGTCCTCGGGGCAAGGCTTGGGCACAAACTAGAAAGTAAAAGGATCCAATCCATGTTGAGATTGAACATGTCATTTGCCTCATTTATGCGGGGTGGGGGAAGCTAGTCATGAGTTTGGATTTGCCAAGGAGGATCAAGGCCACCTTCACGCCTATTAAGATATGGACCAATGATTCCCCTTTGATTGTGTCTGAAGGAATTTCCAAAGCGATTGTCATGAAACGATCTCAAGTTCTCATTCACTGCGCTTAATATGCGACGTTTGGCATTACAAAACTTAACTTTTGACTTTGAAAGATGACAAGAAACTAAAAAAAAAAGGACCTAATCAAATTAAGACTGTCTTGGTGTAAAGTTATGGCGTAACCACGAGTCAATACAAAGTCGTTTGGATGCTGAGCGTAACTGACCCTTCCGATCACTTTGTACTCCGTGTATCCTTTCTCGTGCGTGCGTATGTCAGTAACGCTGAAGAACCGGTAAAATTCTTCGTCTTTCCGTGACATGGTCGATTTCGACGGGAAACAAAATCAAAACAACGCGTTGGGACGGAGAGACCCTGCGCCTCCTCCGCCTCCCGACTGACTTCCGTGTTCTGCGTACGTACGTGCGTGATGACGTGCACATAACGTTCAAAATCGACATTGTTTTTCTCTTGTTGCCATTAATTACATTTATTTACGGTTTTGCATACAGCCTCTCGCCAAATGTAGATTCAATTAAAATCACAATCTAATAATATAAAAGAGTGGTAGAAATATACGAAATTACGTTTTTATTATCTAGTTTGTAGTCCTCATACAGCAATCTGATCGATCGATTTGATTTAGTGTAATGTGCAATCATCAAAAATAACGTTTATTTGCAGTTACTCGAGGAAACAAAGCCACTTGTTTGCGTGAGAGCTAAAACAACTATGATCAGGAGTCCGCTTTATCTATAGTAACACAAAAGACAACCCAGGGGGCGCTCAAAGCAAAACTAGAACGGCTTGAAGCCTTATTGTCACGTTTCCTTTTTTTCCAGACAATACATTAAAAGCTGCATATTTTTTCAAAGCAGACAAAATAATAACGTTTGGGGCCTCATCCTGTCTCACACAACAGAACAAAAGCAGCAACAACAAATATACTGGGGAAGTCAACGTCAGAGGGAATGCATATCACTTCTGAATTCATATCACTTCCGTCACAAATATGCGTTGATATTTGATTAAAAAAAATTGACGACATAAAACAGCGGCAACAATTTTAACTTGTAGGTGATCAGGTGAAAAAATGTAGTTAGCAGAGGATGGTTTCGATCCATCGACCTCTGGGTTATGGGCCCAGCACGCTTCCGCTGCGCCACTCTGCTCTACGAAAAATCTACGGGCAAATGTAGTATATATACACTTATAATAAAAAGGGGTTATAAAGGGTAAAAGTTAATGTATACCGACCATACCCGCGAGTTATCAGTGAAAGCCCATAAAGCAATAATATGACATCACAGTTTGACTTTCTCTCATTTATGCCATAGTAGTCCTAAACGGGTGTGTGCACGGTGTATTCTGGGAATTTGAATGCAAGGCACGTTGCAAGGAAAGTTCAAGTGTGCGTCAGTGTGACCTGTGACAATTACTTGAATGCAGCCTTCAAAAGGGAGGCAAGTCTAAACCGGTTTTCGTGCATGTGCGCGTGTGTGTGAACCTCCATCTTGTTCAGACAAAATAAACCCGCTCAGATCAGACAGGAATTTCGAGTGAGGCCCTGCATGTCACGTGCTTTCGCTTGGCCTTTCCGACTTGCTTCGTACACAGGCACACTCCAGAAATTGCTTTTGTTTGTTTGTTTATTTGATTGTTGCTACCAAAAAATCTTGCAAATCTTTGCTGAAAATAATTAACTGTTGCCTTCATTCGAAACATTGCTTGAAACTGTGCTCACTCCAAAACATGTTGATTCAACGCTTGCGGCCTTTCCCCTATTTCCTCCAGCTCCACCTCATTTCCAGGTTCATCAATTCTCATCCTGATATCTCCCTGCAAAGGAGATGAGAGCTTTGTGCAGGGCCGACGTACATGCGCTAGGTCAACGGCTGTGTTACAGAAACGCGGCCAAGAGCAGGCAAACACGCTCAACGGTTAAAAACAGCAACAGGTGGTGGTGTGTGTGTTTGACTTCTCTCCAAGCCACATGCGTTTGATGTTACTTTGAATACGTCACGTTCCTGTTGATTTATGTCCAATCAAGTTTGAAGATTTCCACACTCTTAACAGTGGAATGATATGATTAATTGTCAATGATTTTGTACCACGTAACGGATACTTTTAAACGTGTGGCATATTTCAATGCACTGGCACAGAAACAAATAACAGAGTTTTGGACAAACAACTCATCATTCCATCCATTTTAATTTACTGGAGCCCATCGAGAGGCCCTTCGACTCGGCCGACAAGGCGAAATAAGTCTAAATACATCTTTGCAGAGCCGATAGTACAAAAAGTTCTCCATCTTTGTCCCCAAAATATTATGTCGCATAATGCACAGACAACATCTTACTTCATCACATCCAACTTTATTCATCAATAAAAATTACTTTTAAAATATTGCTGATTAAAGATGTTGTCTGTTGGGAGAAGACGCAAATCAACTCCCATCAAGATAAGGATACACAACAGGAGCTACATGACATTTCCTTTCTTTAAAAGCTTTTCCCAGAACTAAGCTTGGCTCAGTGTAATGTTATTTTTGTAACATTACTTGCATCATATTTGCAACTTGCAAAAAAAACCTTCAATGATCCAATCAAGAGGTGAATAAATCGTGAAGAATATACCGTATTTGTGGATACTACTGATTTAATCACGTTTAAATGACGTATGTGATTGCATCAGAAGTTGGTTTTCATAGCGATTGCTTTGTTCTTACAGCAAACTAGTTTTTCGGGCTTTTCTTGCACCAATTTAGGCAAAGTACACAAAATTAAACAACAACAGGCGACGGTATTCGTTCGAAGTTTTATTTAGCTGAAATATGGTTTTTTAAAAAATTGTTTTTAAGGCGTCGTCTGAAGTCGTTTTCTAGGAAGAGAGTCGACACCCATCCACCCACCCATACGGGAGGAGGAGGGCTCTCAACTCACCAGGGCAGCTACATAAACACAGAGCTGCTTTCCTAATCAGATTACAACCTGACTGGAAGGAGCGGCCAAGTGCAGCTACGGATTCAGAATTTACACAAAGCAGGTAAATACAATCATTTTCTTTACAGTTTTTTCCCCCAACACGTCATTACAAACGTACATGTGCTTTTGGTGATGACGTTCTAGGTTGCGCCATCTTTTTTTTTTTTTTTTTAAATGTGTAAAGAGTAGGGTGATAAGGTTAATCATCGACGAACTGCACTCTAAATCAGCTGTCTGGTTGCCCATTTGGTGTTTATTACAAAAGAATGGTATATTTTTTATTCAACTATTTGCTGGATAGCACGCTAGCTAGCAATTTAGCCTCGTGCAACGTGTACGGACCATTACGTCATACTGTTGGCTGCGGTGTACAGATGTATTATCGACAATAGAACCTCAAAGTAGTAAATAGCTACAGTAGCGTCTTAAAAAAAAAACAATATTTGCTATAAAGACGTTTTTAAAGTGATTGTATTTGTAAGCATGACTAAAGCGCAATATGCTCTTCAATTGGATTTTGAAAATGTTTAAAACGCCACACTAGCTCCAATGGCTACAAAAGGGAACATTTACTCCACGCAATTTACAATATTTACACTAAAGGCCATTAAAGTGGCATTTGAACAGTTCTAACTTAAAATAGTATTTCTCTGCTGAACCCAACTCATGTCAAGGCTGGTTTGTTGTGACCCCTGAAGGTGACACAAAGTCAAATTGCCGAAATGAGTATTTGTGTATGTTTTCAGTCAGAGTAGAATAAAGATGACCGCTGAAGTGGACATGAAGGATGTGGAACTCAACGAGCTGGACCCTGAGAAGCAGCCCATGACCGCCGACGGGCAGGCGGTCAGCGGTGAGAAAAATGGCAGCGTCAAGGTGAAGATTCCGACAGAAGAGGCGTTCACGGGCCTGTCCAAAGAAGAACTCATGAAGGTTGCTGGCACTCCAGGGTAAGAGCTGCTGGGAAAGTTGACTAAAAACTGGAATGTCACCAAAAGAGAATTTCCTTTTTGTTTTTTAGATGGGTGAGGACCCGCTGGGTGCTGCTCATCCTCTTCTGGCTAGGCTGGCTGGGCATGCTGGCCGGCGCCATCGCCATCATTGTCAAAGCCCCACGCTGCAAACCCATCCCGGAGATGAACTGGTGGAACCAGGGACCTCTGTACCAGATCTCTGACGTTGAGGCTTTCTCCGAAGGATTGGCCGGTATATTGCTTTGTGACTCTTAACATCAAGATTGCGAGGCACCGGTTTTTGACCCTTACCCTAACCTCCTCGAAATAGACTTCACGAAACATCACGTGTCCCGAGACCCGGCTCAAGTTCTCACAGGCCGGCTTCATAGCAAACTGCTGACACGTGGTGTCTAAAGGACACTAAAAGCCCTGAGTCATTTCTTTAGTATCATGTGCTCTGATATCAGATGAAGGTTAAGCAACTGCGGTGATTTTTATGTGTAGCTCGCAGTGGACTTCTGCAAGTTTTACAGCTTTAGCTAAGCTCAGCGCTTTAGTTTCCACATTTGGGTCCTCCTTTAGAAGGCGGCGGCATTTATTCAGCGTTCCAACAGATCCTTGGCAGGATTCCAAGTACCACCACCACGCATGACCTGTCCCCCCATAAAGGATCTTTTTGTTCTCACATGGCCGCCAGACGGCTAGGCGACAATTGTTCACGTGTTCCGGCTTCGTGTCAACACGATGGGCCTCCTCATCCGGCAAACATTCCCATCTGCTCTCTCCTCGCGCAGGTATCGAGCAAAAGCTGGACAGCGTGAACCAGTTGAAGGTGAAAGCTTTGGTGCTCGGCCCTTTTCACACCGTGCAGGTCGACCAGCCGAGCACTCTCAACCTGAAGCAGATCGACCCGACTCAGGGGAGTGAGAAAGACCTGATCACTGTGCTGGAGAAAGCCCGCAAGAAGGGTGGGTGCTTTTACACTCGCTGGATAACTAATGGACCTCAAAATGCTTCAAATTGCCTTTTGAAACAATTCTCTTAAAACTCTTCAAAATATTTCAAACTCTATATTCATTCGCAACGCAAATGAGTTATTTAGGAGTTGCCAGGGCTTTGGCGCCATCTTGGGGTCTGACCAAAAAAAGCCCAAAAATATCTCCGCTTAGAATATTTGGCTCACTTATAACTTTTGTTATACACAGAAAATAATCCTATTGTATTTACCAAATGTTGCTTCTGTTCTATGGCCTCTGTATTAGTGTCGTAGTATCGGAGTAGTCGCATTCCACATTTGCATGAGTTGAGAGCTTTCCTTATGATTTTAGGTATTTCTGTGGTGCTTGACTTGACTCCAAACTATCCGGGAGCTTCCCCGTGGTTTGGCACCAGCGACATCAACAATGTGCTGGACCGCGTCCAGGTTGGGGCTCACTCAGATAGACCATTTTCCCCAACGGTCGTTTCCCATTAGCTTAAACGTCTCCTTGCGTCTCGCAGGAGGCGGCGGAGTACTGGTTCAAGCTGGGTGTGGACGGCATCAAGATCGCCGATCTCGCCACGGCCTCCAACACTGGGGACTTGTCGCAATTGCTGGCCGTGGTTAAGGGCAATGACACCGACGGGGACACCAAGAAAAAGTAATTGCACTTTACCACTCTTTCGGTCGACAAAGTTAGTTTCCCTCAAAGCAGTTTGAGATGATTTCCAAGACTCGTGGGAATGTTTAGGTTTGGCATTTAGACGCTGTTGCTGAAAAGCATTCCAGCTCCGCGGGGGGAGGCTTAGCCGGAGACAAACGGCGAGGGCTTCAAAGTCAACTCTTGCGTAATGGCTGTACATGGATTCTTGTGTAATCAGACTTCAAATTCAGTTGTTTGCTCCTTTTCAAGATTTGAAGAGAAGAAGAGGCCTAAAGTGTTTGATACAGTTCTAATTGAAGCAGATCAACTGTCTTCTATCTTAACTCTTAAGGCCACAATTGTATTGTTTACCATAACGCAGATTAAATCATTTTTTTGTTTGTTAAGAAAAAACAGCAAGAAGAATATTGAGGGGCAACAATAGGCAATTCGATGATTCCTCAAAATTGTTCAGCCCTGCCACACACCAGGAAAAAATGTCAAACTTGTTATGATGGACACGGGTGAGAATCTTAGCATTCAGGTTATGTCCTAACCGCAACTGCCTTCTCCAGGATGCTGATGGGCGTGGCCCAAGGCGTTTCGGCCGCAGAGCTCTCCCAGCTGGTCAACACCACCGGTGCTGATCTGGTGCTGTCGGACCTGCTCAGCGCCAAGAGTCAAGGTAGGTTGGCGCACGCTCACACACACACGCACACACTCCCCAGCGTCGTCCAGTGCAGGCAATTGACAGCCAATTGATCCCCAAAAGGTGGGGAGCGTATCGACGCTTTGAACATTCTGCACTCCGACCAGAGAAGTCTGGGCTGGGGTCTCGGCGCCGCCCAGGGGGATCAGCTGTCTAAACGGGCCGCATCTCAGGCGCTGATCCGCCTCTACCAGCTGCTGCTCTTCACCATGCCCGGAACGCCTGTCTTTAGCTATGGGGACGAGATTGGCCTTCAGATGGATGTAAGGCCATTTTGGGCTTTTATTATTATTTTTATTTTATTTATTTTTATGATCCAGACTTGGCCACAGTGGCTTGAAATCCACATTTGGTATTGAAAAAGAAAAAAACTCATAGCACACCAACAAAGCAAACGGAGCAAAGGGTATGAATACTGAAAGCATGATGATCTCCATTTCGTGTAAAATTTCTCCAGAGTGAAATCTGGGCCTGTTTATTTGAGCAAAATGCTTTCTTCTGCCATCTAGTGGCGGAACTTGTACTTGTTAGGCCTTTGGTGGAATTGCTAACTAAATTGACCGTGTGTATTTGTGCCCTCCATTAGGGTGAAAAATCTCCCACAATGGTTTGGAACCTCGAGGAGGACCCCGACGCCGAAGGAGCCCCCGGCAATGAAACCGCAGAGGTGGCTAGCGCTTGAGGAAGCCCGACGTTCGTAAATGAGGACGTTTGGGTCTCACACTTGCCGCTTTGCACAGGCTCAGCGCAAGGAATACGTCGGCGTGAGGAAGTGGTTCAGATCCCTCAGCGACCTGCGAGGCAAAGAGCGCTCCCTCCTTTATGGCGACTACTACACTCTCCAGTCCTCCGTCTCCTCGCTCGCTTTCCTGCGCCTGTGGGACCAGAGCGAAAGATATGTCACGGCGGTCAACTGGGGCAACGCGTCAGAGACACTCCAGCTCGCACTAGCGCCGACAGGCAAGTATTGCCGTGCTAATCAAGTTGAACTTTCCCCCTTGGTTTATTTTCTCTAATGTCTGCCAGGGCGTAGTTTAGCCATACCAAAGACTTTTTCCTCATTTCGGAAACCTGAGATAACAAGACGGTTTTATTTCTTACATAAATTATTTATATGAATAAAATAAATGTATTGAATACATTTGGATTTGACACAAAATTTGTATAAATAATTTATATAAGAAACAAAATGAACTGTCTCCAACTGGTGAACTTCAGTACAATGTGAAGAATTATTATAGTGTGTGTGTACACACTATAATAGTATTGCTGGACGGTTGTAATTTATTTCCTCATTTTTTACGTTATCAAAAAATGTGTATAGTGTTTTTCAAAACAAATCTCTGAATTCACTTAACATTCTTTTCCAGCAGAAAAAGTGGAGTTACCAAAAATGGCTACGGTCACGATGTCCACGGATCCAGAAATGGAGGCCGACTCGACGGTGGACCTGGACAAACTCACCCTGGGACCTGGACAAGGCGTCCTCCTGCAGTTCCCCTACAATGGCTAAAGATGGCGCCAGATGATTAATGTTGAATCTATAGTTTTACAAATAATGTAGCTTGTTCAAAAGATTCACATTTGTCTTGACACTTTCTACAGAACTAAATTAGGTAAAAAAAAATATGATATATTGCGCATTGGCCAGTCTACTTGCATTTGATTGGTTTTTAAAAGCTGGCTACCTTTCACACATGCACTCCGTGAATATGCAGATTGTTTACAAAAAAAATTACATTCCGTTATTGTTGTTTGGCCATTTCTCTGTGAGCTGTTTGGATGTTTTTTGTTTTGAAAGAAGTAACTTTTATAGTCATTTTTTTAAACATCAGATTGAAAGTTTGAACCTGTATGTTGTTCTCACACTAAAGCATTCGTGACAAAATGGTCACGGAAATGAATAAACATAAAGTTCTGTACTGACTTGCGTTTAATTATCTGGTATGCCAAACTAAATGCAATACTTGTATAAAAAGTGCAAATGTGTTTAGCAGCACTTTCATTATTTCGTTATGTGTTTCTTTCTGTTCAACTTGATGGCGTCTTAAATGTCAAAAAGGTGTGGAGGAAATTTGGGGTCGTTGTGGTGTCGAGAGGGGAAGTTTGAAGGTGACTGCTGGGAATCAAGTCCGACATATTGCCTTAGCCGCCTCCATTGACACTCAAGGCCAATTCTCAGTCTGACTCGCTCCCTCATCTGACAATTTCAACAAGAACCAAACAAACTTTGCCTTTAATTTCAAAGCTACCTTAATGCTAACACAAACACCCTGTATATTTTAGCTTGTGCAAAAAAAATGCTAACATTACAACTTATTGAGGGTTTGTGAGGAGATGATTAATAGAAGCAGTTTGATAAATTAAAGTATTACATTTTGAGGCAGGAACAGTTTGATTCTTTACATTTATTCATGTTATTACTCTGTTTTAAGGAAGAACAACATTACTATTTTAGTGGTGTGAGAATAAAAAAACAAAACAAGGTGAACTAGTGACTTGGACTGGATTCTTTTTCTAGTCTTTTAAAGTGGAAAAAGTTTTATAAGATTCTAATGTCAGTGTAATAGACATTCCACACGCAATACAAGCTATATATATATATATATATATATATATATATATATATATATATAATTACTGCTGCTGCACCAGAGACCTCGACAGGTATTTCGGCCGTTTAACAGGCGCACGATTTGATATCTTTGGGTATTGTATTGCTTTCTTTTCTTGTATATATAGTATATTTTTTGTTTGTTTCAGCAAATCCTTGAATGAATAGATTCGGGCAGTGTTTAGTACTTGACAGAAAGGTTTCATGGAAATACAGTAAACAGTTTCTTTTTGCGATCTGCTACTAGACTGCTAGCCCGTTAGCATTAGCAGGCCGCGTTCCCCGAGTGACCTTCCTTGTTTCAGTCCGATACGTAATTTGTGACTTAATTACTGTAAATTAGGGATCCTAAGTGAAGAGAAGGAAGACAATGTATGAGTTTATTAGTAGTTGGTAGTTAATTCAATTTTCAGTCGTTTGGGTATACGTATACGCGTATACGTTGGTCCACTAGAGGGTGCTATTGTGCCTGTTGACTTTTCATTAAAACTGTAAGAAGTTTTCTAGCCTCCCCATCCGGATATTATTTGTACTTTTGTACTTTGTTTTTCAGATGGCAATTGGAAGTCCACCCATCCTTGTCTTGTATCATCTTTTAACCACCCCGCCATAAAATACGAAACAGCAGAAATATTAGCACATTTCAAAAGCACTTTATCTGAATGAAGACTCTAAATTGTTCATTGTGACCCCAGAGAGGAAAACCAGCATGACTCAGTTGCATGCGGGGCCAAATGAGCGTAGGTGACTACAGCCGCCTAAAGACAAGAAGAAAGCAAAGGAAGTGTGAAAAAGTGATGAAGACAACGAGATGGAAAAAAACGGGAGGGGGGGGGGCATGTAGACTTAAACATAGACGAGAGGAGGGAGATCCGTCAGTGTTTGTTTCCTCAGGATGTGGTTACCACGACGACGAAAAGGCAAAGCGGCAACATCACGACGTTGCGGGTCTCTTCTGACACCTGTCTTTAGTGTTAAGTGTGTGTGTTTGCGAAAGAGTGATGTATGCGGTTTGCAGCGCCTGCGTGTCTTTTGTTTTAGTTCCGTGTGACACTGTCTTTGTACTCATCTTTGTGGGCGTGCGCAAACTTTCAGGTGACGCACAAAAAAGAAGGCAGCTGTGCCGAGACGATGGGCTGAGAGAGGCCGTCCAAGACAAGATAGCGGAGAATGAGGACGACCCGCACAAGACACGAGCGCCGAAAACTGGTAAAAACACACACACCAAAAAAAAAGCGTACTTCATTTGGATACATTCCGTCTTTCCACTCGTCAACGCTTTCTATCGTGTCGTGCAATGCTTTAAACACAAATCTGACCATTCTTGATCATTACAAAGTAAGTTGTATTTTTTTAATTTTTGCTTATTTAACTTCATTTAATTATTTGCAATCAGTTCTGGTGGATTTGACTATCCTTTCCTTTGTGCCGATTTTTGGTCACATACAGACGTAATGTACGAGCTTTCAGTTTTTTCGAATATTTGGTCAAATGTAACACAAATTGGGTGGTACGGTTAACCCAGCGATGGGTCCAACAACAACTAAAAAGTAGTTCTCATGTGTTTCATCTTGTCACAATAGAGCCAAATGGTTGATGTAAACCCCCCCAAAAATATATTATTAATATATTTAAAGAGTAGAATTTGGAAATGAGAAAATCAAACCAAAATCGCCGTTCTGCAATAACGCTGTAAAAATGCTTTTCAAAATGCATAACTTTGTAATTTATTTTTGCATCTCTCCTATAGTTAAACAAACAGCCACAATGGATGATGACTTTTGGTCCACTCAGCAATTTTCCAATCGCCATCCCCATCATCCCGAAAGACCCTCCTTCCACCTGATACCTGTGATGGGTTCCCCCCCCCAGGACTTCCCTCAGCAATTTGGGAGTCAAGAAAAAATACACGTGACCTCCTTCTTTTCTGCAAGACGGAGCACGAACGCCTTCGAGTGGTTGGAGTGCGGCGAGAAAGAGAGAAGCTGCGACGATGCGGAGGCTGTATTTTACAGCAGCCCGAACTGGGACGTCAACTCAGGTCAAAATTTCAACCCTGATTTGCACAAGTGGAGCGAAAGCTGCGGAGAACTGCAAAATTGGGATTTGGGTTCGAGCTGCGAGACCCCAAGCCCATTGTCGGAGATGCCCTGGCCGACTCAAATTGGGACCCGCCAAGTTTTACCCTCGCTGAAGTCAGCAACCCAGAAACCCGGCCCGGTTCTAGAGACTTTCCCCTTGCAACCGAAACAAAGCATCCAAGAATCTCACTGGCCCATTTGGGGATCGGGGGCGACCAAAGTAGAGCATTTTGGATCAGAGAAGTTTTTCAGTCCAAACACTTGCTCGTCCGCCGCGCCGCCCTTCCCGTTCTCTCAGCTGGAATCCTCAATGCTCAGTCCTCCTCTCACGCCTTTGCCTCCCCCATCTCACTCGCCAGCCACGCCATGCATCCAGCCGCACTCGCAGGCCGGAGACGACAACGGGGCGCTCCACTTTTTTGCTTCCAATCCGCAGCCGCTGCCGTCGCTCAACTCCTTTGGCGTGACGTGGATGTTTCCCGCCGGGTCAAACGGGACTGCGCAGGGCAACTTGAGATCTTCATACAACATCCAAGGTACAATCTAGCATACAATACAATTTAGTACAAGTAATGGAAATATCATCGTGATTTCAATCTTAATCAAAGACCTTGGGGATTATTTCCTAATTGCGCAACCCTACTAGCTAGCTTTGCCTACACTCTCAAAAAATTTGTCTTTAAACTTTTCCCATAATTTACAGAGCAGCTCCCCTCACTTGGAAAATCCTCTATCAACTCACGCAGAGACCCGAATCACGCACTTCCAAGTCATGCGACAGGAAGTGCCGCTCACTATTGGGTAATGAACAATTTCACCCTTTTCCGTTTTTTTCCTAGAACACCCTAACACGCTGCTCGTTCTTGTAGAAAAGCCAAACCTACACCGGAACTCCATTTCCCAGCCTCCTTCACGCTAATGTGGAAAAAAGAGATCACTATACACCTCGACCCCTCCTCAACCCGGCTCGGGAAGGGACAGGCCTTTACTCCTCCTTCTCCTCCATTCAGCAAAGAGAGCAGGGCGATCATGCTATTGAAGCGTAAGTATAGTCAGAGACCCGGAGGGGCAAAAAAGACCTCACTGGATTTGAAAAATGAACAATTATCGAACAATTAGCGTCTATTTGCTGACGTTGGCATTTAGTCAATCAATCAATATAGTCTTTATCCTCCGCATAGAACACCAGTACTCTATATACTCGTACGTCTGTCTTATACTGCCCCCAGGTGGCCAAGGTGCGAAAGCGTCAATCCTCATTAATTATGAACCTACCTTTATTCTCCTCAGAAAGATCAACATCGGCAATGATTTCCAGGCGGAGCTCCCCCCTCTCAGATTTGGTGCCGGGGCGTCGAAACGAACCTGGGAACAGTCTCTGTGGAACCCACGGGAGAAGATCACGGAGAATCGCAAAGCGCAGGAGCAAGGTGAAGAGTCGTCCGAATGAGATATTCCGAATCTTTGCCTCAGTTCACGACACACAGCATCTTTGGTGCGTGCGCTCAGTGGAAAAGCTGCTGTTACTGAGTAGCTCCAGTTGCCTACCAGGAGGGGGCAGCAACGTCGAGCTGGCGCTGCACTCTCTGCATGCCTGTCAGGGCGACGTCATGGTAAGCCGCCTCCGTGTCTTTCCCGTGTCGTTTCATGTCATTGGATGCTTTACAGCTCAGTGGCTTTCCCGTGCAGGCCGCACTGGAGATGCTACTGCTAACAGGGACATTACCGACCGAGGACTACCACTATGCTGGTAACCTTTAACCTCAAACTACTCCATAATTACGACACAAGTGATATGAGCTTTTAAACAACGTAATTAGCCAGCAAAGGCCAGCCTATTTCCCATTGTGCGTACAAAGGCGGTCTTTGTGTGACCCCCCCACACCCCCGCCCACCGCCACCACCACTTGTTGTGTTCCCCACTTACAATTCCACATTTGTCATCTCCAGGTAGCGACGCTTGGAGCGAGAGCGAAAAGAGCACCTTCAACGTAGCCCTGAACACTCATGGAAAAAACTTTTCGCTCATACACAAATGGGTATATCATTTAGTAAATATTGCAGTAGTATGGGAAGAATACTGTACAAAATAGAAAATTATTTTTGTGTTGCAGGTGAAGACAAAAACAGTGAACCAGTGCGTGGAGTTTTATTACCTGGTCAATAAAAGCCAAGCTAAGCTGCACAAACAAACAAAGCTGAAGATTTGTGATGAGAAGGGCGGCAAGTCAGAGCAACACCAGAGACAAATTGTGAGTTAGTTTCTGTTATTTTGTTAGTTTTGGTTAACTACCATAACCTTGGTTCACACCGGTACCATCTCCTACAGGAAACCCCCGCCTCGCTGCCAACAGAGGCACAGCCTGGACTGGAAGAGGCGGATGCCGCAACGCCATTGGCTGGCTCCTACCCTTGCACAAAGTGCGGCAAGTGGGTCCACCCTGTCTTTTGTTGTATTTTTTATTTTTTTTTCTGAGTCCTTGTTGTGATCGAATAACATCTCCCCTGTTTGCTCCAGAATATTCACCAAGGTCAAGTCTCGCAACGCTCACATGAAAATCCACCGAAAGTCTCTCAAGGACTGGCCCAACAAGATCCATTTGGCTCCTGTGGTTGACTCGGCAGCCAACGACTTCTACCATCCATGCGCTTATAAAGTCAACCCTGGTTACTTTGCTTTGAACGACGCTGGCCTGCCTGGAGCGTCCTCCTACACCGGTGGCCCGAACACTGACGTAAGCGCCATTGTTGACGCCGACGGCTCAAAACAAAGAGAACAAACCGCATATGCCTCCATTTTTAACCAATCGTGGCACTCCTTTGAAGAGTTTGAAACGCAGGCTTACGCACCTTGAATCAAAGTTGCCCAACTTTTGAAATTGAAATGAACATCAAACTTCTAAAAAGCGACGTCACATCTCACTTGTTTTCTGGGTTCGAGATGTTCACAACGCGAGCCGGAAATCGAAAATTATTGTCGGTCTGAGGTTTGTTTCATATAAATTCAAAATGGACACTTTGTTTAAAATGACATTGTTTTGTTTCAAGTTGTTTCGGTATTATTCTGCCACCATACAAGTCATGTTTTGAATTTGTATTGTTTGGATCTTTGGATGTCAGAATTGGCTGCTAAATATATATTTTTTTTATTGCTGCCGAATTTTCTATCTCCTTCCCGTCTGCTGCCACGTTTCTCTTTCAACGTTTTTTTCATGTGTTATCAAATCTGTTATGAAAAGCAATCAAGAGAAGTAAGGTAACATGACACCCGCTTGTGTTTTTTAATAGCGCAGGATACACCTGGTATGGCAAAGGGCTTTTATAAAGTGTTAAATAACACTGATGACAAATTCAAAATAGCAACAGCATGCCAGGACGTTACGTCACCAGTATCCAATGGTTCGGCCGGCCACATTGTGCCGAGTAATTCTTTTTTTTTTTTGCAGTGAAAAAAAAATAGATCAAATCCTCACGGGTAAAAAGAAGGCATAAAACTTGTGACAACAACAATGTGAGGGGAGGGCCAGCTATTACGCAACCAAATGCCAACAGTTTGGGAAGTCGGCTGTAATTACAACCTCTGAGGAAGCACTTACAGGGATGGAGATAGAAAAAAGCTAGCAAAGTTCAGTGCATGTGCATGTGTTGGAAAAGTGGGTCAATGCACATTGGACGGCATTTGAAATGTTATTGTTTTGTGACGCCTATGTCAGCTTGTTTATTCAGAGCTGGTGGGACAGCAAACACAAGAACAGCAAATGGCAATCACGAGTACAGCAGTCATGAGTTTCGTCACAGTCCCTCAGTTTTTGCTCTCAAAAACGTTTAGTTTCGAGTTTTACATCGTAATTGTCACATTTGATGGAAGTAAATCTAAAAATATTGTGGCAAAAGCTTTTATACCTTCAAGTGAACAAGAGTAGGAATGTACATATGCATTTTGGTGGCAATTAATCACCATTTCAGACCACACCAGAATTTAAGAAAAAAGAAAAAGATTGCTCCATGTTGGTAATTGGTAATTATTGCAGTAAATTTATGGTGGAAAATTGCACAAGTATCTTGCTGATGTGTTTTGCGTATTTCAAAAAGTATTTTTTATATTTTAATGTAAAACCAGTCAAAAATGTTTTGACAAAAATAAACGAATAAATTAGGGAGAACCCCCCCCAAAATAAAAATAACTGATTCAATAATATAACCACTGAATGATTTACACTAGTATATATATATACTAGTATATATATATAAATATAAACATATATATATATAAATACTGTATTACTGTATTATTTTCAATGCACCAAAATACCTTCATCGAAACTCGCGCCAGCTGATGACGCCACGCCCTCTTCTCTGATTGGCCGAGAGCAGAGGGCGTGTCGTGTGACGTCAAAACTGAGCGAGAAGGATCAGAGTTTGTGCGAGAAGGGAAGAGATTAACTCGGGCTGCACGCAGGCAAACCACGGAGCTGCTAGCAGTTAGCCTTAGCCGCCTTGTCACTTCTCCGTCCTCAAGTCCTCTCCCGGCCACTCTGCTCTCCAGCCCCGTCCTCTCCACGCCATTTCTTTGAGTGCGCATATGAAGCAAATTGATCCAAAGTAGCAAAGGAGCTCCCTCCCCACCATCCCGCTTCTTCCTCCTTCAAGCGTGACCGTGTGTGTGTGTGAGCTACGTGGGCAAAACCCAAACAAACAAGCCAACGCGCCCTTCAAATAGGCTACTGTTTACAATCGGTGTCCTGTTACCTGTCATCGGATGCACAACACGTGAGTACTGATGAGAGACAGTGTGCTAGCTTTCCGGATTTTCTTCTTCCATGTGTGCTTTTTGCTTCCAGGCTGTCCGGTTTGCCATTTGTCTCTCCACGCGCGGGCTCATGTGTCACGCTGTCACATCTGTCAGAGAGCATTTATACGTATAGGTGTAAAAAAAAACAAAAAACAAAAGGGGGCAAAAATGCACGGCTGTTAGGAGCTAGTTGACTTGCACTAGCCTTGCGCTGCTAGTTTGGAGCATGGTGTCTTTTTAAACGTGGAGGTTTGCAGCCTGCAATGCAGTTGCTCCCGAAGGAAGTCTTGTCGACAACTTTGGCGAAGAGGCACCGCCGGCCCGATATGTAGTCTAGGCTTGAATGGTAAAACCCCAAAACGAAGCAAAGTAACTTTTAATTATTTTCTTTTTAAAGAATTTTCAAATCTATGTTGGGTGCTTACAATAGGGTTATTGTTGCAAGTTACGGCTGGTGAACAACCATCCTGCATACCAACCGGACGCTCACTCGCCTGGTGGCCAGTCATTCCAAACCAGGGGCGATCCTAGGGTCAAATGTTTAGAGGTGGCTGAGCCCCTGGCCATGCAAGATAAACGTAATAAACATGTATAATTAATAAACAGTAACGGTGGATTTTTTTAAAATACACTTTTTTTTTTTTTTTTTTTTTTTTAAAGTCCCAATGATCGTCACACACACACCTGGGTGTGGTGAAATTTGTCCTCTGCATTTAACCCATCCCCGTGTGATTTTAATCCATCCCCTGGGGGAGAGGGGAGCAGTGAGCAGCAGCGGTGCCGCGCTCGGGAATCAGTTGGTGATCTAACCCCCCAATTCCAACCCTTAATGCTGAGTGCCAAGCAGGGAGGCAATGGGTCCCATTTTTATAGTCTTTGGTATGACCCGGCCGGGGTTTGAACCCACAACCTTCCAGTCTCAGGGCGGACACTCTACCACTAGGCCACTGAGCTGGTCAATGCAAATACAACCATATCTAATCATTTGATGCTAATCAATTCTAAAAATATTCAGTAGCGATAGCCTCAGTCATAACATCGTAAGATTAAAATGTCAACCGTTAAGTATAACATTCACATTTTATAACGATACATTTCACGTGATAAATATCACCTTATCGCATTTTATGTCACGTATTGTTAGCATACAAAGTTGTTAGCATACAAAAAGACCCTGGATGTTACATGTTATCCGTGTAGTTGTTTTTCTCTTCTCTGTTGCTAGAGTTGTTTAGTTTGTTTAGTTAGATGATGTATCACTCATCAGCAGTGTTTTCTACCTGTAATGTGAGGCACTAAACCCAACCTTGTTGACATGTTGAAACCTGCTGGAGTGCGCAAAGTGCTTGTTTGCTCGCCGGCCAGACGTTGCGCACGTTCTCATTCCGCTGTCTCCTTTTAACCTTTGAACTGTGTGTCTCTTCTTCTGTTTTAACAACCTTTACTCCACTCACGCTTCATCCCTAATCTGAGCGGCGCTTCCTGTCTTGGTTGAGCGACAAGCACAAGTTGATCTTCTCAGGCCTTCTTTTTTCCTCCCTCCCCCTGATGTCGTTGTTGTGTTACAAGCATTCGTTTACGAGTCGCTAAAGGAAGCATATGGAGTTGATCAAGTGTGTTGTGTAAGGAAATGAAATTAAATCCAGAGATGCATCTGAGAAGCAAGTATTTGTAATCTGATATTCTTCACAAAGAGTTTTGGACATGAGAAGAATAAAATTGTCCGAGTCATGGAGCTGTTTGAACCCAAAGTGGAGGAAGGCGTATGCACTTGTAGCATATTGTTTATGAATGTGTGTGCGTGCGTCCGCTTGCAAAACACCGATTGTGGAATTCTCGTGAATCTGTGCCATATGTCTGCCAAGCAAAGCCGTTGCCTGCTGGGAACTGTAGTGAAAACACGATGCCAGACAGCACTAGTCGAAAATAGAAAGCATGATCTCGTAGCAAGTGGGTTACCCAATATGACCTTTTCATTTTGGACTTCAGAAGTTGCTTGTTGTGAACTTTGGTGGACTTTGCGACCTCTGATGCAAATGCGTGTGTGCCTTTGTGTGTCACAAGGTCGCATGTGCGACAAAACAGAACTCTGCTCCCTGAGAGGTTAATAAGTCAACCGCAGAACAACCTCTGCTCTTGCAGACATTGATTACACTTTTTTTTTTCTTTCCCTGTCGCAATGCTTGTGTATCATTGAACGAGATGTGCGTGCGATTGAAAGGCTGAGGTCAGGGAGTTGACTTGGCATTGGAAGTTACATTCCTCTTTGCTGACTGTAATTTTGCTCGAAGATAAAGTTTCTAAAATCACCTCATATGAACTCTGAAGATTTTGTCAGGAGCATTTGGATTTCACTCGCATCTCGGCTGAAACAAACACACCGCCAGAAAGACTCCCAGCAGCACCCATAGTTTGGATATGAAATGTTTCATTTTTGGAAATATTATATTTAGGATGATTTAAAATCCAATACAATTTTTGCAACGGGCAAAGTCAGTGATTCACAAATTTACACCAAGTACTAGGCTTTAGATTTTGGAGCCGATTTCCCGATCAATGAGTTTAAAAAAAAAAAAAAAAAAAAAAAAAAAAAAAAAAAGATAACTGATCACAAGAAGGACCAATCTGTTTAATCAACTTGTTTATTTCCTGTTTGGTCTCGGGTGATTGGGACCTTGACACCCATTGACATGCATTAGGAAAAAAAAAAAAGAATAATGACGTTCTGCAAAGGTATTGCGGGTTCTTTTCGAAGGATCAACCCCCACGTTGCGTAAGAGGCATCAGTGAGCGTAAGGAAACCAAATCAATCCAAATTTCTACTAGCGTTGCCGCATTGAACCACAAGAGGGCGCTACCGACTCATTTCTGTCCTTTTGCCAATTCAGCCTCGTGGTGTTGACATTTTAATCACACCTTTTGTATTATTTGCATATGAATCTTTGTCTTGTGTCACTCCCACCTCATAAAGAAGACAACGTGACAAAGTCGAGCTGCTGAAAAGGGACCTCACCTACTGACATTCCTCTCATTCCACGCCTGATTCTCCATTTACATGTTGTCCCCATAAGTGACGCTAAATGACAAAGCATAAAATGACTTTTATTCGGGGGGGGGGATATTTTCATGGTGTGTTACGAGAGGTTCAGAAGATGTTCTCTGCTGCAAGGCTGCGCTGCCTGCTGTATTTCCAGCTTCAGAAGTGATCAAAGAGCATTTTTGATACTCGGCTCCAGCTTCACTCACCATCTGCGGGCTGGCTAGTTCCCACCATGCGTACGCTTGATAGATTTAAATTCCGGTCATGGAGTGCAAGGCTATCAAAATGCCACCTTTCATTTCTTATTTAGTCCGAGACGATATCATGTTTTTATTAATACCGCGATGGCAGCATACAGGATTAGCAAAAAAAAAAAAAGTATTTTATGTGTTTACAACAGCAGGCAGGAGCACTGGGTGTGACATCTGTACATGAATAAATAAATGTAGCGACAGAAGGCAGCAATGTTTTAGAAATAGATTTGTGTAGTATTTAACTAGAGGTGTCAAAATTGATTCATCGATTGTCAAATTAATCGCCTCGTGTTTTAATAATCGAATAATAGTTTAGAGCCATTTTTTAAACTAAAGCTTGGCCATTTATTTATTTTAATCAGGTTCTCAAAAGTCAGTTTTCTCTGATACCGATAGTTTTTCATGACAGAATTATCTTGTGTGTATAATCAAAATAAGACATTTGCAAACATCTGCTTTGGGTATTTTTTTAAAGGTGAAATAGAAAGATTTGAATTTCAAATGTGATCCATGTAAATGCGTCATGTCGATTTTTGAAAAATGTTGAAATTGGAATGTTAATTACAAGAAGAATTTGCAAGGCGATGCATGCCAAAAAGTTTAAGGAATAAACAAATATAAACAGTGTAAAGGCTTTCACACAATTGTTAGTATCTCCGTTTTTACCATCAAATGTAAAGGTATGTTTAAATAGATCACGGCTGATTTTTAATTGTATTTTATAACTACTGACAACTCCCGGTAACGCCAAAACTAATTTTTTTAAATGAAATATGATCTCGTTTTGTGATGCTACCAATTGGCCACGCGGTGGCAGTAACGTCCCAAGGTGCTTTGAAAAACAACAACTTAAATTTTCCTCTACCGTTATTACGTATATCAATTAAACAACTGGAACAAGCTTATTTATTCATTTTCATGCACCATGCTGGGCATTTTTATTCTTTTTTTTTTTTTTTTAGCCTTAGACATCAATATTATTGAGGAAAAACATCAGTTGAGTGCTAAGTAACCAGTAGTCCTCACTTAGCATTTGTAACTTGTCGGTAGTATGCTAAGCCGTCATTCTCTAAACAAAAACACGGCTGAATACAGATATATAGGGCCATACTTGTGGTTTTATTGTTTTTTTAAAATAGTTTGACAATGTTGTTGTGATTTGGAGGCAAAGCTAGACAGCTGGGTGTTATTTAGGAAACATCTGCAGCTAGTTTAGTTGGGCCGTGGGAGGCTGAGCAGCTGCCGGTTGGCCGTCACACTTCCTGCTTGTAAAATGATGATTGCGATGCAATTTTTTAAAATGTGGTTTGCCGTGCCCCAAAATGATTCTTTTCTATCTTGACCGCCAGGTAATTAAGCGTTGGATAAATATTATTTCACGTGAAAATGTCATGTTGTGTCGCACGTAGGATGATGCGCTACGTTGCAGTGCGAGGCGGCCTCGGCTTGCTTGCCGTGAGGAGGGCGTGTCTGCTCTACCGGTTCGCCCATTCGGCCCCGCAGAGCCACCACCGGCCCATCAAGAAAGTGATGGTGGCTAATCGAGGTAAGAATGGGAAATCCTCAAAAGAATAAAGCAACCTGATTTCGGTGATCATTCATTGACTGCACGATCCACTTTTTTTCCTCTCCCCGCATCACTGAATAGCTTTAAACACTCCAAAGGTGTCAAACCCAAGGCCCGGGGGCCAGATGCGGCCCCGTCACATCATATTATGTGGCCCGCGAAGACCAATTTTGCATCGAATTTGTGTTTTTTATTACCATTCATCTTTTTCAACAATTTGAACAGTTTTGACTAGTCTCTGATTTCAAAACTAGTTATTCATCCGTTTGCCGTGTAGCCTATACTGTAAATAATATAAGGCGTTGACAGTCATAATGGCCCTCCGCGGGAAACTATGACTACAATGCGGCCCGCGACAAAAATGAGTTTGACACCCCTGCTCCAAAATGTCGTCTATTCCTATTATTGCAGAAAGTCAGGTTACATTTAACACATATTAGTGTTTTTTCACTTCAACGCTTTGAGGGGGAAAAAAAATAAATAAATGTCCCTGAAGAGGATTTGCATGCCATCAGTTATGCTATTTAATTAGCACGGGGGCTCTTTGCAATTTCATTCCTGGGTTGAAAAATAGGAAACATAAAACCTTAGACAAATTATCCAATTAAGACTCGTACCATCTGCTGAATATTACGACTTATTTCTTATTTTATCTGACAATAGCCAGTACTATAGAGACCCTCCCCCTTCCGGACGGCGTGCACATTGAAAGATTCATGTCAGCCTTCCTCCCTTCAAAGCTCTATTAAACTGCTTTAATCCATCATTTTGATTCAGATGGGTTTTGGTCTGACACACGTGCACACACACACGTACACACACTGCTGGGCTTTCCGTCAGTGTCTGTCCTTCACTTTGGTGTGACACGATATCTACACCACATTAGATCACATTCATCACACTGCAGTGCACCAGAATGAGCTGGGCTGCTGTGTGTGTGTGTGTGTTGTTTCCATGTGTATGAGTGTGAGAAAGTTTCCACAAGTTTCCCAAGGTCTTTTTTTTTTTTTTTTTGTGTTCCGATCCAAAACTTGTACCTTTTGAACTGCGATGCCATGTACGTCATTCCAAACCCAAAAATCGGTCCCCATTCCATTTCCCATTAAAAAGCTATGCTTCCTCCTACTCCTTTTCGAGCATTCTTTATTTTTTTATTTACTTATGTATTATTATTATTAATTAATTAATTTATTTAATGTATTTACTTCTATTTGTTGGTTTATTTTTGTTGTTGTATGGACTTATGTGGCACTTTAGAGTGTTATTTGTTTTGTTTTTTGCTTTTTTGTTTTTCTTTTTTGTTTTGGATGTTCGAAATAAAGATATCAATCAATCAATCAATCAATCAATTTCTCAAAACTCCTCCCCTTCCAGGTGAGATCGCCATCCGTGTGTTCAGAGCTTGCACCGAGCTGGGGATTCGGACGGTGGCCGTCTACTCTGAGCAGGACACTGGCCAGATGCACAGGTAAGTTCCGCCCGCCCGCGTGGCGGCGCGCTCAAACTCTCAAGCCCAATTAAGCCGCTTACAAAATGGCACCCCGCAGCATGCAGAAGCTCCCGCGGCGGACTCGTGAGCGCATTTGCCACGGCAGATTATTGATCACGACACACAATTAGAGGAAGCCTTTCAGCGCGTCTTTGTGATGCCTCGCCAGGCTGACATCGACGCAATTATATCGACATTCCGTACAAACATTTCGGCCAGCGTGTTTGCCCGAACGTTCCCCGTCCCCCTCCCACAGCTTCTCTATTTAAATGTCACATCCTTCTGAGATAAATCACACATGCACATTTTTTTTTTTTTCTGTCTTTGCAGGCAAAAAGCAGATGAGGCCTACCTGATTGGAAAAGGTCTGGCGCCGGTCGCCGCTTACTTGCACATCCCTGACATCATCAAAGTAGCCAAGGTAAACCCGTCAATCACTGAGCACTTTCAGAACACAATCTTGAAACAAACTCAAAAGTGCATCGGCAGACCCAATCTGATATGCTCCCTCCTACATGTTCCAGGTAACTCATTCAGTGCCATTGACGGTTATAGACGTCAAAGATGTTAAGGAGGTTGGCAGTGAATGAGTTGGTAAATAGTTTGACATAATTTTCACCATGCAGCTGCAATTTGTTTGTAATCTGATTTAGTTTATTTTTTAATACATGGAAATATGAAAAAAATATAAAATTGGAATATTGAGGGGAAAATTAGATTCGTCTTTTTTGTGGTATCGATTACTCCAATAATTGTATTTCACAACAATCGAATGTATCCCAACCACTAAAACTGCAGATCCGAAACCGGTTGTCTTTCAATCCACCATTCTTCCCCCAACCTAAGATATAAAAATGTCAGGGGAAAAAAGAAGCCGCCTTTTTTATGAGCGTTTCCATAAGCTTGACATTTAATATGTGCGCGTACGTCATGTTGCAGCCCCTCCCCCTTCCCCCTCCTCTCGTCGGCAGCCGCATCGAGCAATTATCTTGTCACTTCTCTTTCTCTAGTCTTTTTCTTTCCTTTATACACATTTTAGCACATCCTCAGAAAAGCTGATGAAGAGCTAAAATAATGTTACGTGCCACTTGCACATGCTACCGTACTGCTCTCTTGTGTGACGTTATTGTCGTCTTGTGTGTGGACCAGTGCGTCCCTCGCTTGCCTCTGCGTGTCTTTGCGTGTCCATACTTCCCTTGACAACGGTCCGTGGTTCTATTCAGCCTTGCATCATGGAGCAGATGGTACACACTGGTGTGTGTGTTTGTGTGTGAGTGACCTTGTCATCATTACATGCGTCATTTTGTTCGTATATGACTAAGTTTGAAAGCTCCTGCAGGTCCAGTCTTCAGGCTTGTGGTCCACTCAAGCAGTTTTCCCCGTCAATTAAATTCAATCTCCTAATTAGCCACTGAGGTTACAGTGAAAACAAAAACAATGGGGGGGGGAAAAAAAGACTATTTCATAGATGTGTCGGAAGAACAGAAGAGATAAAAAGCCAGCTTCAATCTTTCTAAACAAGGACGCAATTTTTCTTGACGCAGTTTGGTGACAAGGTAAGGGTGGAATGGAAAATTACATCACTCATCAAACCCTTCACCGAGCACTCTCCCTATGATGGAACCATTAGCGGCAGAGATAAAAACAGTGTTAGGAGCTTTAGCCTCGGAAAATATTTTGTTCTGCTCATATTAAGGGCAGGCTGCAGATAATAAACAAGAGCTTCTTGAAATTGATGACGAGAAAGGTTTTCAACCAATTTTGCAACGGTGTCAGCTATGCAATTATAAAATTGTGTCATCAGCGTAAAGATGATGATTGTTACTTTCCGGAGTCGCACTATTTTGAAAAAGCACTGGACCCAGAATTGACCCCTGAGGGACACCATGAGGTCCGAGCGGACACCCGCTTTCTATCTTTTCGACAACGTTCCTTTCTTTCCACAGGACAACAACGTGGACGCCATCCACCCAGGCTACGGATTCCTGTCGGAGCGCTCGGACTTTGCTCAAGCCTGCGTCGACGCCGACGTGATGTTTGTCGGACCGACTCCGGAAACCGTCCGCAAGATGGGCGACAAAGTAGAGGCCCGCTCCCTTGCCATCAGTGCCGGTACGAAGATCAACAGAGAGTGATCAATTTTCAGGAACTGAAAGAACGGGCTTGTTTCTATCTTTGTTCTCGTCAAGGTGTACCGGTGGTCCCGGGAACCGACTCCCCCATCAGCGGCCTACAGGAAGCCCACGCCTTCGCCCAGACCTACGGCTTCCCCATCATCTTCAAAGCGGCCTACGGGGGCGGCGGCCGAGGCATGAGGGTGGTCCGAGAGTACGAGGTGAGCCTTTCTATTCATGGCATTTCTGTTTTGCGTGGAATTGCTTGGATTTTATGAGCGTGGCTGCCAATCACCTTTCTGCTCGTCATTCTGTCATGCGGAATTGCCTCCGGAGGTTCCTCAAGTATGCATGGCAGCTAAAAACATTGAGATCAATTTTCTCCCTGCCCGGGGTCCAATTATCAGAATGTATCCTAGCATTTATTGCCCATGTAGAACGTATGCCTTCTATTTCTCACATAAGTGATTTTTTTTTTTTTTTTTCCCGCAAAAACAACCCTGCAAATGTAAATCTCCCGAGATGCAGGCAGCAATGATTGACACATTTCCTTCTCTCTGATAACGCTCGCCTTACGGTATCTATTCAGCTTTTTTTTTTTTTTTTTTCTCTCTCCACAAGCCCCAGCTATTTGTTTTTGCATCTGATGAAAACTAATTGAATTCTCTCCCCTCTTGTCGACGACGCAATGCAGATTTTCGCATAACAAAGTCAAGGCGGAGTGACGCATTGTTTTTTTCCCCCCTTTGGTGCAAGCGGGACTGACGATGCGTCTTTCCTCATCCGAACGTCGCTTTCATGTCCTACCAATGTCCTCCCGCAGGCGCAGCTACATGCGCGCCGTCGCTGTGCAATATTTCACTGACAGCCTGCCGCCTGCTTCTTATGCTAGCAATGTTTATTTTTGGGGCTTCCCATTTCTTAAATCTGACCACGTCCAACCAACTTCAGGGTTTTTTTTTTTTTCCCCCCCGCCAACTTTTATGTTGCCATCTCTGAATATGTGAGAACTTCAAAATGTAGGATGGATATGTAATACTCGCAAAGGCATATATTCTTTATCATCTGCAAAGAAAGACAAATATAAGTGTTGATGGGTGTTGCATTCACCCAACACAATGGCAAAGGACATTATTCTCCACTTTTTGTTCCATTTGATGCATTTTAACCTTTTCGAAGCGTGGCAAATTAGTTGTTGACATTTGCGACTATTGCGTTTAAGTGAAAAGATTTTGAAAAGCAACTAAACACAGGTTGAGTTAAAAAAAAAAAAAAAAAAATCCAATCCTGACACATCACAGATTGCTTGCCGGGTTTCTTCGAAACTACATTTTTTTTTTTTTTTGGTGGTGGCATTTGTCCATTCAATTTCACTCTCATCATTTAGCCTGTGTATACAGCGCTAAATGTTGGCTGCTAATTAGAATGCTAATTATCCTTTCCGCTAGCTGGTCACATAACCAAAGAAGTCGTCTTGTTTATTGAGTCAAAGTTTGGGCTGGCACTCGTGACGCATGCCACGGCCTTTCTTTTGCCTCCCTTGGAGAGGACAGCCCCGGGTTGGCCGCAGTGAGTCACCTCTCGCCTCGTCCCAAAGTCGGATTTCACACGATGGCCCGGCAAGATGTCGCAGACTGACAACACAGATTGAGTCACGACCTTGACTCGCCCTTGCGCCTCCGTGCCGCATTGTCTCCCCGTGGATCGTTTGCAACAAATTCTCCGCTGATGGAAGGAAAGGCAAAAATGGAAAGTGATAAATTGGATAATATACCAGCAAAGGTTTTCCAACTTAAAAATGTAACGACCAGCTGCCGAGGTGCACAAGTTGACGTTTGCATTGTTTATTACGAAGAGCTATTTTTTTTTGCCTCCTGACTGATGCTTATGGATTTTCTTGCTCTGTTTGTCAGGAACTTGAAGAGAATTACCAGCGGGCCTACTCGGAAGCGCTGACGGCTTTCGGCAATGGCGCTCTGTTTGTGGAGAAGTTTATTGAAAAACCGAGACATATTGAAGTGCAGATCCTCGGTAAGTGCACTTGACGACGTGCGCCTATTCCCGAGTGGACCGAGCTCCCCGGCGGTGTTGCCACGGTGAATCCATTACCTTACTACTGATCACATGACTTCGAAAGTACCTTATTGCTTACAAGTTAGGTACTTAAAGATACTTTATGAGTTACGTTTAACAGATGCAGACACCCTTAAGACGTTTTTATGGATTTCACTTCACCTAAATGTGTTTTTTTAAAGTATTTAATTGGACTTTTAAAAAAAATATTTATATACATATTTTATTTATTCATTTTTTTTGTATTTAATTTTTGAAGCACAGTCTGTGTGCAGCATAACTTATTTTACTCTTATTATTTTACTCTTATATTTTTTAATTATGATTATTTATAACTCATTCACTGCCAGCTCTGGGGCAAATACATTTTTGACGTTTTTAGCCGTCAATGGCAGCGAATGAGCTAACAAAACAGACTCAATGTATTTTCGTTTGTTATGCGTAAACAACATGATGCTCCATAATATCACGCGGCAGTGCGAGTAAAGTATTACAACACTTATCGATTGATTTTTCAAGCTATTTTCCAACACCATCAATTGGTTAATAAAGCGTCAAAATAACACACGACGTGGGCATCGATTTGTGGAACAAAATATGAAATTTACCTCTGGGCTTTTTTCTGGAAACGAGTCATAGCACTACCGGTTTTTAAATATATGTATCTATTTTTTTCCCCCTTTACTTTTGAGTGGGGGGGGGAGGTCAATTGTTTTCACCTTCTGGATTGTGTGTCCCCGCAGGAGATAAATACGGTAATGTCATCCACCTCTACGAGAGAGACTGCTCCATTCAGCGGCGCCACCAAAAGGTGACGTTCTCACACTCGGCACAAAGGTCTCTCCTTCAAGCGCGGCACGTTACGATAAAACTTCACGAGAAGCTTTTGTCTTCCGCCGAGCGTCTCATTAGGCAACATATTAATACTCGATTGTGATAATGGAGATTACAGCGCGTGCCGCAGGTACCGAGAGGATAATACGGCAATGAAAATGTCCTAATGCCGTTATCTGCGGCGCTTAAAGAAGCCTCCATCAAATGGACTTTGCTCTCGGAATTATCTTGGGAATTCATTCCAGCCCCTTGCTTGCTCTTTGATTCCTTCCCAATTAATTAGCGGTAATCGCGTCACCTTAATAAATGCACAAACATCCGACTCACGGAAAGTGTCCTGTCATCATATATGCGCTACGCGTGTAACTTTCATGCTGATCATATTAATATGCTAGCTAGGCGCGCTGCTTTTTGAGCTGACGTGACTTGATCTGCATTTGGCCTAAATCTAAGATTTTTTTTTCCCTGGCCCCTCGCTCACAAGAAGAGTCGCCTGTTGGAATAGATTTGGAATGGTGGAGTACTGATGGGATATTTTTAGTCCCTCTGTCTTAGAAGTGAAATTCAGAGCTGCGATAAGAAGGCTAATTGACCTCCTGCTGTGTTTTGTTTTTATTTTTGGTGCGCAACTGAATTTCCTTGGCTCACAGCCCAGCATTTTTTTTTTCCCCCCTCAATCTTCAGCTTAAAAATGTTGTATCACACTCTTGTCTCAAAAAAGCGACCAAATAGAGACGTGTTCTCTCCATCGTGCAAACATACTGTGACATGCTAGCTTGTCGCTAACACTGTGACCTTACTTTAAAGGTGGTGGAGATCGCGCCGGGTTTCCAACTGGACCCTCAGCTAAGAAACCGGCTTCATTCGGACGCTGTCAATCTCGCCAAAATGGTAAGTGCTCCCTCCCCAAGCTGTGTTGTGTGTATATATATATATTTTTTTTATAGCACTCAAACATGTGTCACTGTAGGAAGTAGAAAGTTTGACAATAGTTAGAGCCAATGAGGAGAAAAACAACCAATGACATTTAACTTGCGCTAGCAACATTTCATGACACGACAGTCCATATTGTACTTTTATGTTTTATGCTGAATGTGCATTTTATGCTTTTTTTTTGGGTTCAAATGTACTTCATGTTTTTTTAATAGGTGTTTTCATATTTTAAAGTATTTAAAGGACATTTGTAGTGCAGTCCCAAGCGCATGTGTGTGTGAGTGAACTTGAAATCTGTGGAAATAAAATGTGATGAGTGTATTTGGAATCAACTCTTAATAATATCCAGGCTGCCTGACTTTGGCCTAAAGTAGCTTTGACAGCATCATCTGAAGGAGTGGGTGGCGTGGGTGGGTTGGGGGGGGGAAGCTCAAAGAGGAGATTTCACGCAGATAGCAGATGAAGACAAGGACAAGGGATTTGCCAAAGAAATAACGGAGAGAGAATATCTTATGTAAGAGAGGGGCAGAATACCAAGTGTTTACACTGGCCGGGGATGATTATTGGTCATGGCACAAGACTGATTTTTCTTTTTTTTTTTGGTTTGATCGCCCCCCCCTCCCCCTCTTCCTGTAATGACGACTCTTTGAACACGTTCGGGACGTCTCCTTAAAAGCAGCATCAAATCGCACATTTAACGAACCATATGATCGAATAATGTGTCACTGCTAAATTCTAAATAAGATGAAATAGCTGCAATCAAGGCAAAATGTGTCAGTTGTAGCATGAGGGCATTTTTCAGAATACGCTATATCAATTAAATTATATGAATGAAATTAATTACATGATATATATATATATATATATATATATTTTTAACATCTTGTTGGAACATTTTACAACATTAACCTTTCTCTTTATTGATTACTTCAATCTAATAAATAACAAATATAGCATAGATAGTATTTTTGGATGTCACAAATGATTTTGGGACTTTCTGAAATCACAAATTTCACACTGCCACAAATACTCGCAAGTGGATGGTGGAGAATGCGCAAAAGTATGACACGCTTGGTTGAATTTGCCTTTATTGTAGCATAAGGCTAACAAAGAGCACAAAGCATTTATCTGTAAAAAAACCCAGTTTATTCGAATACATATGCATTACTTTATTGTGGTTTTGTTTTATTAATCCCATTTTTTGGAGTGCAGCCAATGTTGTGGCCGAAAGTGCCCTCTCAATGTGTACAATCCTTGCAAATGAGAGGGAAAGCACTTTGGCGTGGCCCCCACTGGGAGGACACAGAAGCCTTTCGCTTCAACCTCAACTAGTCTCTCGGCAGGGATTGAAAGCTGCTCCCTAGCAACGTTCCACTTCGATCGCCCGCCACCAAACACAAAACAATGAGTTGCTCTTAAGCAGAAAATTGTACTCGAGCATCTTCTTGCAAAGCCTCGGAGTGAATAAATCGCACACGTATGTACTTGTTAAATAAGCGATGCAATTGTAGCCTTTTCATGCTAATCAGCGTCTCATTGGGCAGTAATGACATGTTCTTGCGGACATTCAACCTGCTATTATGGCTTCTGTACTAGGTGTCGCACTGTCGTGGTGATTAGTGGTTTCTTCAAACTCAATTTTTATGCTGACAGTATTAACTAATTTGGAAAAAAAAACCCCACATAGCTGTATTTTTCTCGACATGAGATTGAAAGAAGCAAAATCCATTTGTCACTCAATTTAAAATAATTTTTGTCCTGTGCCAGCCTCAAAATTACCAGTTTCGGGCACTCGAAAATTCTCCATCTCACCTGGAAAAAAGAATTAAAAAAAAACAAATTAGCTAATTTTGCATCTTTGCGTTTCTCAAATTCACAATATTAGCAAAACTATAGAAACACAAGTTATCAAAACAAGTATTGTTTAGAATTCACAGAAAAACTCATTTTAGTACTTTTTTTACATTTTTTAACCCGTTCACTGCCATTGACGGTTAGAGACGTCGACGATCCATTTTTCCTGGGCTGGCAGTGAATACATTCACTGCCATTGACGGCAATATAAATGAAAAAATCCATATTAACTGGCAGTGACTTAATTAAGTACCAAAGTTGAATCAGTCCATTCTTATGTGAGAATTTTTGCCACCTCTGATCCCTTGCACATAGCCTCAGAATTCTGCAAATGATTTCTCATTGGTAATCACTTACACACATGCATGCCTGCAATTTGTCCATTGCGTTCTCTGTTGTCTGTGAGTAAGCCAAAGCGTCTTTTTGCATGCAAATGCTGGTGAATTCTCTCGCAGAAAGAACGGTGTGAAGTAATTTCATGCTTGTGTAGCTCCAGACAGCGCAGATCGGCGCTGACAAAAGCATTATTACGCGCAAACATTTACACCGGGCGTCTCGAGATGGAGGCGGGGGGGGGGGGGGGGGGGGAGATTTTATGCAGACTGGCTTTTGACAACTCATTAGACATTTTTTGCTTCTTTGAAATATTTTGATCATAATCTTCTCTGGGGTGTTTGAGAGGCTGTTTGTGGACGGACTGAGTGTTGAAAGTTAGCCCGAATCCACCTTAACTTGGCGCTCTGTACAGTGAACCGTGTCATGCTAACATTTTTAGCATAGATGTTATAATTACTTTCAACATCTGGTCCTTCATGGACCTGTTTTGTACGTTTAATTGCAGTAGATCAGTAAATTGTCTTCCTTATAAATAAATTTTTAGCTATAAGTATCAGTGGTTGGTGTTGACAGTTCCCAATATTACTCGATACCTTAATTTGAGGCCAGTATCGACCCGATGTCGCTTTTATCTTAGGGTTAAGAACCTTCTTTTTTTTTTTTCTTCCTTTTTCATATTTCCCCGAACGTGTCGGGTGCCTGCGGTGCTTTCAAGTGCCGATCGTGATGGAGTTCTTGCAGCGCTTAGATGCCGTCTGCCCTCCAAGCAGATCAAGCTCCTTTCAAATCGAAAAAGAGAGGTTTCAACTTTTCCTTAAAGCCAGCACAAGGGCTAAGTGCGCTCAAGAAATAAATAATAGGTTATCTTCATTGACGCGGATCGTGTTTAACATGCAAGGAGGCTCTTCCGAGATGTCCGCGGGCAAGAAAAACAAAACGATCTGTCTAATTAGCTCAGGGTTTTCTGTGGATTCTTCTAAGTTGCTTTTATATCAGCGAGGCTTCGCACAACTGCACTGTATTTAACCTTCAGACACAGAGGAATGGTTTTCATAGTAATAATATCTTGTTTGACTTGTTTATATACTTTGTTTAGAAGTTAACTCAAAGCTAAGCTTCTTTATGTGGCTAGAGAAATTCTATAAATAGCACCGAAGGCTCTTCCATGTGATAAAGAAGACAAAGTAAGTAATAGAATGCAAAACGCATGCAAACGAGGATGCGTGGGTTGCCGAGAAGGAGTGTGTTGTGTCGACACCGGGCGCTTTGTATGTATAATACACACATCACATATACATAATTAGGACACACAGACATTCATCGTGTCGACTCCCACTCTTCCCGTGTGTCCTTGCTCTTTATGCACGACGTATGCGTTATGAAAGCGGAAACCTTATTTTTTTTTCCCCCCAACATTTTATGTTTCCAATATCAGCGCCGAGAATAGATCCTATTGGCGCACGGTTGCACGCGTGGCCGTGTGTGCTCGTGTGGCGCTCTGTGATCACTAGGTGGCTTTATTCCCTCTACTTTTTCATCATTTCACAGACAAGAAGCTCATTATGCTTCCATTAAAGTGCTGACGGCGCAAGGGGGTTGGGAGGGGGAGCAGATCTGGGCCAGTGAGAGAGCTCTAAGACTGAGATGAGCACGGAATCAGGGTTCCGAGAAGTGAGAAATTTTTACACCGAGGGCCTGATTTACTAAGATCACAAGGAATGGCTGCTTATTTGCCACTGGAAAATCAGTAACTGAATAAAAATGTAATATTTACATGCCAGCTACTTGGCTACTACTTAAAGCATCCTTTTTGCTTCGCGGGTAAAAGTAAATATTACTTTCTTAAGATGGAACAATATAAACAGCAAGGGCCCTAAAATTGAACTCTGTGGAACACCGTTCGACAGTGAGGCACAGTGGTAACACACAAATTCTTGCCAACAGAATATCGTGGTCCACCGTATCGTCAGTCACATGGTCACTACGTCGATTTTCGTCCATCGATAAATGTGTGACTAATTCATACGTATATATAGATTACATTAAGAAGTAAAATGTAAAATCTGAAATGGGGAGCTCGCAACCTAGGGCAGGAAAAGGTTATGACGCAATGTAGGTCAAAAAGAAAAATGCGGCCACTTTTAACGTGGTAACCTTTTATTTTTACAGTGTCATTAAATGAATCGGGTTGGCGTTCCTCTTCCCTCAATATGTCGAAAATTATGGCTCTACTTGGATGCTTTTTCCTCCCATTAATTGATAGTTAACATCCATTTTTACGAGCCCTCAATGTTGTACTTGGCCTCTTATATTACGCATAAATATGGATAGAATTTCAGACGACTCTCCGCTTTCTCTTTAGCTTCTTTGGGTCCACTTTACGGCTTCATTGTACCCCTCTCGTAAAATATCCGTCTTCGACATCTTTCTCTCGCTGAATAATACGAGTACAGCGGTACCTCCACTTAGAAGTCATCTGACGTTTTCAAGATACAAGCCGTCGCTAGGGCTAACTTAACAGCATAAAGTCTTCAAATTATTCCACTAGCTTAATGCTAATAGATATTAACTTAATGCTAATACCCTGTGGAAAAAATACATAGACAGGCTAATGAAACTAGCATCAATGTGGTAATTATAACCAACAACTTAATATGGTGCGGCACAAAAAAAAAAAAAAGTTTAAAGTGCTACTTTACTTATTCAACAAACATTTGTGTCAAGCTCCATCGCTTCTCATTTGGAACTCCGATTGTTTCCTTTCTACCATGCCCGTGCATTGCTCCCTTGCCATCTGCCCACGTGTGACCTTTGAACCTCCTAGCCACATCTGCAATGCTTTTTAATTAGATTTCACGGAGAGTTAGTCGCGGGAAGACTATTACCATTATTTTTGGACTCGTAGTCATAAAGGTGTGGATAAGTGTGCGCGTGTGGCGGCAGTAAAGGAGGTTAGAAAGGTCTTACCACACAAATGGAGCTGACGTATTGGCGAGTGTGTGTGTGTGTGTGTGTGTGTGTGTCTTCACTTCTATCAGCGATGAACCCGACGAGAATTGTGTGTCCAGAGTCTGAGTGGGAATTGGATAAGATTAAGGTAGAATCCCCAACAGCAGTTCTTGCCAGAGAAGCGAGAGACAGGTTTGCAGAGGAACAAAGTTGCAGCCAACTCACGACACGCCGCCTTTCACTTTTTAAGATGCTCTCGTGTCTCACCCCAGAATTGGAAATGAAAAGGAAGCGACACAGTGGCAATTTTCCGGTTCATGCTATTTCCCCGCTCAGCGCGAGCAAATGAAAGGCATGAGCGACGAGGAAAAAGGCTTTTCTGGCCTCACGGCGCGTCGCCACTTGACTTTGCTTGATTATGTCAGGGAAAGGAAAGGGATGCTTTTGTCTTATGTTTTCTTTCTGGGGATTTAGGAAAGAGTCCCATTTCCTGTATATTATTAGAAGCATTCTTTACGCATTTTAAATATTCACTGTGACCTTGCAAAAGAAGAGCACTAAAAATAAATTGCGAGAGTGGAATGCGCCTACAGAGAATTGACTGTACCCCGAATGATTAAACTCGAAAATATGCAAACACATAAAATGGAGGACATGGGGAGCAAACAGTCATCGCAAGACGTTTTTAGTCCGATATCAGAGGAGCATTTTTGAGTTGCTTGCTCAATGTTTGCATTTTGATTAATGCATGCTGTTGAATTAATACGCCTTAACTGCTTTGAAATGATGGGGGGGGAAAAAATGATATTGCCATTTCACCGCTACATTAAATGTAGTCTTTTCGTCATAAAATATTACGTCACTTAGCATACTGCCGGAGAAGATTTTCACGCTTACATTTTCAAGAAGAATATTTGTTGTGTTGTTTGTATGGCTTAAATTTAAAAAAAATAATAAACTACCACAAAATCATTGGCTTTATCAGAATTTCATTCTGCCAAATATATTAGTCAGGCCTTAACCAATACACTCAAACTATTTCTTCCACAAAATGAATAGAATGACATTAATCTGCTTCAGCTCGGCCCCCCAAAAAATGTGGTACTGTTTTTTTTAATAAGAACAAAAAAAACCGTTCTCTATATGCTGCACTGTTTGTGTTCATAGATCCACTATGCCAATGCTATTCGTTAGCATCTCAATGACGTTATGCATTGTTTGTTAGCCTCAAGCTAATATTACTTTATTAAGGCGAAGTTTCGTGAGGTTTTTTTTTTTTTGGTCTCATGTTTGACACTGGAATAAACAGCTTGAAGCCTCTTTTTGAAAAACTGTGCATATCATTTATCCTCACATTTCGAAGAAAAAATAAATAAATAGAATGATGAGTCACTCTATCTCAAGTCACCACTCCAAATTTTTACAAAGGGGAGTTCACTGGGTTGTTGCAAATTTTGTGTATAAACTTGAGTTTACAATTACCATTCGCCATTGGGTTAGATAGTGTTGATCTCAGCATCGCATAGAAATAGTAGTCAAAATATGAATCTGTAAATAAACACGGGAGCAATGGCTTAGCGCTGTCTGTTAGAAAAAAATATGCAAATGCTGCAAATGTTGCGTATATGCACATAAATTTACCTGCGAGGTAAAAAGAGCAGTATTGCACTGGAGGAAAGCATCGCACAAAATAAACAGCATATGAAATGCAGCAGAATGATAAATTGATGGGGGTTGAATTGAAACAGGGGAGGAGAGCGAGTGGCTGGGATGGATTCTTCAAAGTTTACTGAAGTACTTTTTGCAAAATCCTACAAATTAACAAACAATAATCGAACAAGCTAAGGCGACTTATCAGCCTCGCGCTCTCTCTCTCTCTCTCTCGCTCTCTGCAAGCACTTCACCCTTAAAAACCATTTGCAATATTTGGAGAGGATGTCAGAAATTCTAATTCAAGCAGTGCACTCCACATTATTAATTTTTTTCCTTTTTTTTTTTTTTTCCCACAAGACCAAAACATCACATCTACCATGTTGAACTGTTGAGAGGACTCTTTTAGCTTCAAGAGGCAGGGAAGAACAAGTGGCATAAAAGCACTCTTTTTCTCACCCCTCCCAGAATATATTTGATCACACCGCAGAGCAGCTCAAATTACACATCAAAAATAGATTTACATCCTAAATTCAAAAATTTGTTTCATCTGTCTATTTGCTTCGGTTGCTAGTATTTTTCTAGGCTGCCCTGCTTCCAGCATGTACATTTTTTTTTTTTCAAATCCAATTTCAGCTTCTACTTGCTAGCATGTCACTAAAATCTGCCCACAGCCTTGAGAATTACTTTTGCTGATGATTTCTTTAACCAATCACGTGACAAATTTATCCTCACACAATTCAAATAATAATTCGCCTCACTAGTATAATATATTTTATTATTTAATTTCACAGTGCCAAGCTATGTAAATAAATAAATAAATAAATAAGCAAACAAATAAACAATTAAATAAAGACAACTGAATAAATAAAAAGAAACACTCACGTAGAAAATACATAAAATAACCAACGAATAAGTAAATAAATAAATAGACAACTAAATAAATAAAAATAAACACACACATGTAAAAAAATGCATAAAATAACAAATGAATAATTAAATGAATAGACATAAATAAATAAATGAATAAATAAATAAATGAGCTAGAGAGTTTACGATATGAACTACTGTCCATAAAGAAAATGGAAAATATGAACAAAAAAAATTAAAAAGTCTCATTCAGCATTACAGACGTCCAAAATAAAATACAACGGGGGACACACGATGTAAATCACAATCGCAATAATGAGGTAAATAGTGTAACGCCAATTCCGACCAGCAGAAGGCAGCGCTACCTTATGAGATTCAAATAGCGAAGAAGAGACTTACACCTGTCGGAACGTTACGAACGTGTCAATTTCCCTAAAATGTATCAGCGACCACAATCACATAACCTCGATCATTCATCACGATTACGTTACGGCCTAGCCTTTCTCCAAAATGGTACCAGACGCAGCTTGGTGGATGTGCAAGTAATCACACAGCCAGATATTTCTGTTGACACTGGTCTTTTCCTAGTGCAATTGGCGCAAATTCATCTGGACAATGTGCCCGGATGTCTCCAGGCGGTTGAGCCGAGTGCTTGTTTACTGTCGCCTAGCGCCGAACATTCAGGCTGGCAGTTTTGAGAGGTGCTCACAGCATTATTTCTCCTCTGCGCCGTCGCCATTTTCTACCGCTGCTACACATTGTGAGTGCAGCTGTATCGCCAACACCTTTTTTTATTTTTCTCTTCCCCCCCTCACCTAACATAGCAGACATTTGCAATTAGGCTTTGTGCATCTGCTTGGTGCTTCAGAGCAAGTCCTCTCAGCTTTCCCCGCAAGGACGTCTCGGCGAAGAATCCAAACAGAAGACGAGTGGCGGCGAGCATAACAATCCCTCCAGTCTTTGAACTCCAAGGACAGAAACAAGCGCAAACTGAGTTTAGCAGGCGGGAGGGGGAGCACCATATGAAAAGTTTAACATTTTCTTTTTTTTTTTTTACATCAAAACAGTCACAAGCCTGTTCAGACTGCGCTCGCATTGAAAAAATACGATACCGATACGATTTAGACTGTTTTGTGTTGAAAAATCATCGGACACAGGTCGCATATTGGTAAAAATTGAGCTGCAATGCGTACGTAGCCTTGGACATGGGGAGTGTGTGCGTGTGTAACGGCGGCCTTGTGTGCGAACGTGGATATTTTACTGTCGTCCAATGGGCCTTGAGCGTTACGTATCCATCATGATTAGTGTGAGAGATTCTGGTGGAAGCTCTCCTTTTTGTTTGCAGGGCACATCCATTTATGCTTCAATTCTCAAAGTGACGATGAATCACCGGGCTCTTTGCCAGTTTGCAATTCTGATTTCTTGTAAAAACATATTTGTCAATAAGAAAATCAAAAAACTGATAAAGAAAAAAAAAAAACCCGGTTGTTTTTGCTCTACTTTTTAATGAGATGAAAATAAAACAAAGGAGTCTGACTTGTGTGAAGCCCTGTCCCAGATTTGATATTTTTCAGCTTGAATCGGGTTTCTTGAAGTTTCTTTTTATGTTTGTTTAGTCTATCAGAACAAATAGGTCTGCTTTCTGCTGTGGGAATTATTTTTTTTTTTTTTTACATCATGTTAGTGTTTAATTCATACTGCAAAGAGCAGAGGAGATAACCCAGAGTCATTTTTTTTTTCTTCCTCCTGCAGGTGGGCTACGAAAACGCGGGCACGGTGGAGTTCTTGGTGGACAAACACGGCAAGCACTACTTTATTGAAGTCAACTCGCGGCTTCAGGTGGAGCACACGGTGACGGAGGAAATCACTGAGTAAGTAATGTGGGATTCTACAATTACATATATTAATTTGCATATAATCTGATTTGTCAGTGATGTCCACCACAAAGCATCATTTTTTTAAAATGTAATTTCTTTCCACTCAATATTGCAATTCAATATGCGATTATTTTGTCAAGGTCAATTCCGCATGTATTTTATTTTATTTTTGAAGCTAAATAACCAAATGCCTTCCCGTCACAAAGAAAATTGACATTATAAACATTTAAAATGAACGTTGACTGTCGCCCTGGCCCCCACCCAACCTTTCCTGTCTCACAAAATTTACAGAACTCTCCCAAGGATCCTCCAAACACTTAATTGGAGTTAAACTTTTACAATTTCCGACTATCTCCGAGGCGGGGAAAGTGTCTAAATGCGATTCCGCAAGTGGGTCGGGCTGGGCGACGCCGACTGCATCATAGAGGAGCGAGGAGCAAGTCTCCGTATGTTTGCACACACGATCAGTTGAAGTCATTTCCATCAAAAGTCGGCGTTGAAAATGTTTTGCATTAATTTCGAGCTGGAGGCTGATTTGACTTGGCCCGAGAGGAGCGGCGTCCTGCGTGAAGGTGGCCGTGTGGCGGTCATCTCGTTTGCACAGGCAGTCGTCGGGCCCCGGTGGCCGGCCGCAGATTACGCCGGTGAAGGGAAAATCGCATGAAACTAGAAAAAAGCATGTTTGTTAAATTCTCTCTCCAAGCTCGTTCGTCGTCAGGCTTTTTCCCAAGGCTGTCCGATCAGACTCTCTGTGTGCTCGACATCATTTTCATCCTAAAAAGCCAAAGCCCTCCCCGTCTTGCCCTAAATTCCCCTCCATCCCACTTCACACCTTGCCTCTCTATTCCTTCCCTCATTTCAACTAGCTCCAAACTGGCACAGATTAAAAAAAAAAAAAAATGGTCGCCTCCCCGGACTGCAGGTGGTCTTGTGAGCCCCTAAAGTCCTTCTTGAAAGCCCCTTCAGTCGCTGTTTGATCAACAAAGCCCGGCTGTGTTTGCTGGAGATTATATCCGCCCGTTTCCCTGGCATCCTCGCAGCGGGCCCGGTGGACCCGTGCCCTTGTCAACGTTTGCGGCTATTTCTGCCTTCCCGTCTTTAAAACCAGAGCTTGTTTTAGCGCCGGTTAGCTTGTCTCTCATCACCTCCCGTCCCTACATCCATCCGTCTCTCCGTTATCACCGCTGTCACATTTGATAGCTAGCCGCTCCATCATCTCTCCACTTGATGGTGCCGTCCCGAACGTCACCCTTCGGCTCATTTGCTCCACGTGGTGCTTCATCGTTCTCATCCTGCCCCCTCTCTTTTCAAGTTGAGTTTTCAGAATCAGAAAAGAAAAAAAAAAGCTTGCTTGTCATTGCACCACAGGCGATACCAAATACTCAACCAGAAAAATAATGACCAACAAGGGGATACCGCCAAGTTACCTGACAGCGCCCTATTTACGCAGATGAAAGGAAAAACATAAGGGAGGGGGAGGGGAAAAAAAACCCAATCCAAAACTGAGTTCCTCGAAGGAGTTTCTAGTTTGTAAAAAAAAAAAAAACTCAGCAAACACACCTGTTGAGGTGCGGGTGAATCTTTCTTTTGGGTTTAGAGCGCCTCGTTGTTTGCCACGAGTGCACGCAAAGGCGGGCGGAAGAGTGACAAGGAATCCTCGCACATCCCATTTCTTCGCCGCAATAATAGCGCGTAAATATGAGAATGCTTTTGTGTCATTCGGAGAAAGGAAAGCAACATATCTCATTCGCGCGTGGGAAAATACACCCTCGCGTCGAGAACTCTTGATGTCCAAAGACTCTACTGTACTAATGCCTTCACTCCACTCTCCTCGATATGCGTGTGAGAGACCAAAAAATAGCGTGTTGTATAATCTCGCCAAGCATTCGGAATATCGGCTTTTGAGTGGCAGACGTTGTGTGTGCAGCATTTGGGAAAAACCAAAACAACAAAAAGCCCGCCTCGCAGTCCAACTCTGCCCTCCCCTCCTCAATTTGTCCTTAATTTAGCTGTGAGTAATCTTTGTGCCGCTCTCATGTTAAGTATGCGTGAGCGGCCCAGTGCTCACCACGGCGAGCCCGTCAGATCCTCAGCTGGATCAGGCTCGCCCGTGTGGGATAGACTTATATTGAACGCGGGGAGCCCTGTCTGTAAGGCGCAACATATTTATCGTGTGTTGCCGGGAGATATCTCCCCCCCCCCCTCTGGCAACGCGCAAGCAGCCCTGTGGGGTGGACAGTAGCAGTTGCGTTTTCTTCTCATTAAGTGCCGAGGCCCGGGTAGCCGCCTCTGCCGCATCTTAAGAGACTGCGGGCAAAAACGACATAACAGAAGCAAATGAACATCTTCATCAGAGTGAGAAAAATCTGCATGAAGGAATTTAATTCAGCCATCGCCACACGTATGTGAGTGACTGGAGAGTGAATGAATAAACCATAAACGCCTCGTCTCCATGTAGGCCACTTAACGGAATTGTCTTCAGGCTGATGATGATGATGATCATCATGCTGTTCATGCGCGCGCAAGTTAAAAGTGATTAAATGTCAACTCGAAATCGGCTTGGAGTGCTTTCTATTGACGAGCTTTATTGATGGCTTTCACAACGAGTCAGCCCGCATCCATCCATCATGGTGACACATCACAGTGACGCCCTTTATCGGGCATATCGTTTACAGACTCAACCGCAATGGGGGAAAATCCCTGATGAATGTATATACAGTATTTCTACTGCACACATGTATATATAATATAAAATAATAATATATAAAACAATATAGTATTTAATAATATAACAATGTATAATGATCATATGAACAACAATAATAATGTAATATAATGTAATATAATGTAATATAATATAATATAATATAATGTAATGTAATAAAATAATATAATATAATCCAATTCATTAGAGGCTCTAAAAAGATTTCACAGTGCAAATTTGCAGTTCTATGTAATAATCAGGAAGTTGCTAGACTAAGTAACATTCATATTTCCAGGCCGTTGTAGTGTCACTTTATTGACAGCTGAGCGTGTGGCTGACATAAAAAGAAATAGAATTGATTAAAAAAAAAGAATAAATACAAATAAAAAGAATTGAACATTGTATGTCAAACACCAAAGTGTTACACCAACCCATATCGTTTCGACTGATAAAAGTCCACTAGCTTAACGCTAACATTTAATGGGAAACTCCATAGATGGGCTAAGGAAAATTAGCATGGACTTTATTGTAGTTATTATAATCCGCGCTGAACCACCGCACCGTTAACACTTGGGCAGCAGGAAGATGCTTTCAATGCACGCCCTACGTGGACTCACCCTGTTCTGAGGCCGTGCCTGCACATGCATCGGCATGTCATTGCTTCCCAACGCGCGTATACCCGCTAATTTGTCTCAAATGACTGCAGTCCATCTTCACCAGAGCCACAAATAGCGCCGGAGCGTCAGGAAGATGCAGAGCTACGACGCATTCATTTCCAAAAAAAAGAAAAACGGGGCTGACAAATGAGTCAGGTAAGAAGGAAGAGGGATGCGGTGAATTGGAAGAGGAGGTGAATGACCGCAGGCTACTATGGGAATATCGTCCTGAATAAGCGGCGCAAAGGTTTCCGCCTGCGTGGCTTCGATATGTTTCAGCCGGATGTCGACTTGCCGGCATTAGTACATGACACACGTTCTTATCTCCTCGCCGCACTCTTTTGTCTCCTCCCATTGTCGTCGATGAAAGCAGCTGCCATTAGCTGCTTTTGCCGTGAAGCAGTGTCACATTTATTCCCCCCCACCCTCACCGCACTCCCATGTCCTGCCTCGTCTTAGTCATTCCCTCTTAACCCTTCTTCAGCTCCGCTGCTCCATTTCCCTCCAATTTTACTTATTTATGTCACTCATGGATAATTGAATGTGTTTTGCCATCGCCGTCTTGGCCTCACCTTGTCCTTCCTCGCCCTTCTTTAGTCCTCGGCATCCCCCTGGCAGCGTCATGCCGACCGGCGTTCCCTCCGTTTCTTTTTGTTTGTTGCATTTCCACGCTGTCGACAAGCTCGAATATCGATTATGATGATTGCAGCGGGTTTCGAGTCACCCATTTTGCTGAATAAGTCCAGTTTCTTACGTGCGTGTATTTTCGTGTAAGCGCACCTGTGCGGCACGGCGTTCCGTCCGTCTGTCCGCGCGTGCGTTTACGTGGCCTCCTGGAGCGAGCCGTGAAAAAAAATTTCAGGTGATTGCAATTGTGCAGCGACGCATCCAGCGAGTGATTGAGTTGATGAATGAGTGGGAACGCTCGAATTGCACGCGCGTGCGTGTGTGTTATTTATGATAATGACACAGATGCTTATCACGACGATGCTCACGTCCGTCATTGTTTTGGATGGGATGTTTTTGTTTGCGGCTCTCTGCTAGCATTTATGCCTTTTTAATTTGCCGTTTGCCACGTTTGCTGGTCCGCTAACGTGCAGTAATTGTATTGCGCACGCCAATAAAGCACAGCGGTTGATTCATTTAGCCAATAAACAGTCTTACCCTGCTTTGTTGCAGTTCATCATACCCGCCCCTAGCTGTTTTTTTTTTTTGTTTTTTTTTTTTAAAAGCTTGTTCACAGTATCATTATTGTATTTAAAACCTTTTTCCCATTCAAGTGAATGAAAATGCAATTAAACCATTCCAGCCGACGCTAAAATCACAACAAGAATTATGGTGAGCAAAAATAGCGCTCCCGAATATTTGTGCGTTATTTAAAATAAATAAATAAAAAACTTCAGACCATCCGACGTTATAACTCCTCTTATCAGTACGGCACTAATATCAGTCCTTCTTCGCAGAGGATAAAGACGAACGTGACTATTTTTCATTTTGTTCCACATATGTTGCTTTTATTCAATTCGACGCTTGAGCGCAACAGATGCTACTTAGCATTAGCAATGTGCTAGCAGACTGAAAATCTGAGCTGTTGTTTTAAATACACCGGGAGTTATTCTCAGTTTTATTTTTCTGTCACCTCGGTTTTATGTTTGACGGTAAATTTCTACCGGGAGTGGCATTAGTCGGATGTAAAATTTATGCCAAAATAAAAATGAAAACGAAATGACAAAATTCACAACAAGCATCAAGTCATGCCGCAACATTCATGCTTTTATAAGACAAGCCTAGCATTAATAAAACCCCTCATTTACATAAATTACCGTGACCTAAATGATAAATTAGACTGTAATTTCCATACATTCTATCCAATAATCCCCCTTTGGAGTCCTACTAAGCCTTTTTCGCCCTCTCGGGGGTTGTGAGCCGGGTGCGATCAAAGGTTAGACACCAGCATGGGGATTAAGCATGGTGAGGATGGAAAGGTCCTGACACGCACACACATGAAGACTCAAGCACGCACACACTCTTTTTGGAATCCCGCGATCCCTCTGCCTCTCGCATTCCGATGTCTGCCGCCACTCAACGACTATCAATAATAAAGAAGTCACTTTTTCCTGAGCCGGGCTCGCACATTCATAAAGCACGCTGGCAGCGATTTGCTGGGAGTGATACGACTCCTGCACTTATGTTTAGTCGACGCCACTTGTCGCACACGCACACACACGAGCACGGTCAGAGCTGGTCGAATGCCTGAAGGGAGATGTAGCGGCGTGAAATGACAGATTCAAGACCTGCGGCCTTTTCCGCCAGCTGGTGGGTCTTACCTGTGCTGATATCATGATCCCCATTTTACACACATGATGCATATAATTGGCCCAATTTGCTTCCATGTGCTTGTTACTCATGCATACGGTTTCTGCCAAGATGTTTATTCTTAGTGTAAAAAAAAAAAGTCATGTCAGGCTAAGTCTTTGTGGTGGTAATGTTTTTTTAACGACTCGCCGTTGTAAACATTAGCATTTTCCGTACACGCCGTCTTTACTGTTTCTCTCGTCAAGGTTGTTTGCGGGTGAGACGGCGGTCTCGGTTGCAATTTGACATTTGTGTTGTCTCTTGTTTCAAAAAAAAAAAAAAAAAAAAAAACAACAGTAGAGAGAGCTAATGTGGCGTGATGCTGAGTTTTAGTTAATGTGCTCCTATTAATCAAGGGCACAAAGCCGCAATGATTTTAATTGGACAATTAAGCACACCCAATCAATCAATGTTTTAATATGACCTAACTTTTCCAAACTTCTACATTCATGTCAACTGTAGGCGTCTTTTGAGTGAAAGCTTTGAGCAACACCTAAAACCTGAATAAAGAAAATTACATTGGAGAACAAAATGCTTTGAGGAATTGTACGTCAGGGGCCGAAGGTGTTTTCTGAGGGCTCATGAATATTCCCTTCACGCGTGTGAGCTAGAGACGTCTGGCCTTTATGGAAATAATTGGAATTAAGCACCGGGCGCAGAGTTGAGTTGCACACCAACCAAATGTCAAATAGCGGTTTAAAACGTTGTTAAGCGCAGATCACGTGTGTGTGTGTGTGTGTGTGTGTGTTTGTGTGTGTGTGTTAATACAGAGGAATACATGGATTACCTTGCCAAATGGACTTACTAACTTCCCTCCCGCATTACATGTGTAAGTTCATGCAAAGCACCTCGAACGACGTCACTTGTTAGCATAACGCGATTTCATTTTTGTCATTTTAGATGAAAAGCTGAAATGAAAGAAGGGTAATGTGTGTTTGAGTGTACCATCGTTTACTGCATAGTGTTACGGATGAACCTTAACCTCTATTAAATGAAAAATGTGCTCGTTTAAACATAGTATTGTGATTGATATTGGGTTTTGCGGAATTGGAATTGAGCAGCGATAGTCACTCGTTTTTCTCCATCTCACGCAAAATGGCCGCCCCCTGAGAGAGAGAATGTTTTTTTCTATTTGTCACTCACAGTGAAAGTTTTGTGTAAAACTGACATGTAAACCAAAGAAAATTAAATATCGTAAATTTAAATGTAAAACTATTAAAGCATTTCGTCGAACAAACGTCTCCTAGCTTAATGTGAATTTCGCTAGCTTAATGCCAATGTTAGAGACTGGCTAACAGAAATTCGCATAGATGTTACAGTAATTATTAAAAGTTCCGCGTTTTGACTTATTTTGCTGACACGTTTTTATTGTTTGCGGCGTATCGGCGTGTCATGTAAAATGCAGTGCGAAGACGCCGTAGAAGAAGAACTCGTAGCGACGCTCTTGTTGTTTTGAGTATGCTAATCGTATTTGTATCTCATCCGATGTGGCAGGGAATTTTTGGTGCATAAATATCACATGCGGGGGCACATTAATGATTCATTAGGTCCCTAAAATGATGCTTTCATGCGATATGCTATCCATACATTGGCGCAAAGGGGGTTCCGTGCGTGTTTGTCGTTGACCTCGCATGTTGGCTGTAATGGAAATAGGCGTCGCTCCTCCTCTTCTCGTCTTTCTCGTCTCATCCACCGCTGCCTTCTGGACGCCAGGCTTATTTTGTTTTCTCCTCCTCACTCTCCCATCTGGTTCATAACAAGGCAAGCAAGAATTAATTAGGGGGCAGATTGCCAGGCGGAAGAAAACGACGGAGCCTGCGAGCTGAAAAGGAGACGGAATCGCATCAGAGAGTTGCGTGCGTCTTTGCTACATATATTTTCAGAGGCTGCTGTCCATGCTTTGTTTGCATTGGCCATCTTTTTGGCTTCTTTACTAAATTGGAGTCAAAATGGCATCCTCGTACCACAGTGATTGCAATTCCTTATTTCTCATCCTCTGTATGGCACACGCCTCCCCTCCATCTCATCTGTTTCCTTTTCTAAAAGCATCTAATGAAATCCACACAAGAGCCTCGACGCCTTCCTCGCCACCTGTGTTTTGTGTGATTATTCATACATAGGCCATCCTCTTCCCTCGCTTTTCTCCACCAGCTTCTTTTTTTCACCGGTCACCATTTTGCTTTTATTCGTCCCTCCTTTGCTTAAACGATTTGCAGAGCCAATGCTAATCTATGAGCTAAACCGGGTCCAGCGGTAAGCAGTTGATTAGGATTGTGTTCCCTAATACTGTATTGTGGCAAGGGAGTTTGCTATTTAGCATTTAGCGCTATTTCCGCCAGCGCGGGTTCCAAGCCTCTAATCAATTGGACATCCATTAGCATCTCCTCCTTCCCCCCCCACGCCACCAGCTCCATCCTTTCTTTCACAGTCTTCCCCTTCGAGTGAGGCCAAATTCAATCCCTTTCCACACTCCCACTTTGAAAGCAGCTGTTTATCCTCTTCCACACTCCCACCGCCGCATCTCTCCCCCACTCCTCGCCTTCAGTCGGAAACGTAGAGCTTTCATCTAGTTTGTTTCTCACTCTCTTCTTTGTCAGTGTGCACCGAAGGACGACGGCTTTCCGCTGTACCTGCCGACTTCTTCTCAATCACATCGTCGTCTTCTCGCGCCCGCTGCATTCAGTGCAATGACCTTTGGTGATCGGTGACTGGAATAATGAGGCTAATGTACTGTTAGAATGTAGTGAGCGTACCATTTGTTTTTTGTGTGTGCGCTTTATCACATCTTGCACTCCGAATAAGTATTGGGGGTTACGTAAGCGTGTTTTATTTGTAGTGATACAGGGGCATGGGAGCTTAAAGGTGCTGCTCTACCTTTGTCAGTATGATACACCCGTCCTCTGTAGGCTTTGCAGATAACATCCAGTGCAAGAAAGCATCCTTTTAGAGAGCCAGAAACGGTCTTTGTATTCTGCCGTGCCAGTGTTATTGATTTTTGACAGATTTTCTTTCTTTTGGACAAAGTATAGCGAAATGTTCTCTATTGTTGTTTATTTGTTGCGAAGGGACCTATTCATTTATGTATTTTTATCTATTTGTTTGTTTATTTATTTGTTGATAGATTAAGCGGTTAACAGAGTTTCCGTCTGCCTAATATCAGAATCAGCATTACGTTTGAAAAATCCTTATTGACTCAACTCAGCTCATCTTTATTTCTAGAACACTTTAAAAACAAATTTTTTGCTTAGCCGGGATCTAACTGCATCGCGGTGAAAGAAAGGAAATTTCTTAAGACTTAACCCAGGGGCAGCAAATTCAATGAAAACAGCAGGGGCTCCAAAATGGAACCCTGTGGAACACCAAATGAAAGTGAGGCAAAGTCGGACTCGGAGCACCCAGTGCTAACCCAAAATGTCCTATTTGCCAAATAGGATCTAGACTACTCTTGTTCACTATCACTAATGCCCACCTGGTCTTGCAAACGAGCAAACGCGATACTTCGATCCACTGTATCAAACGTTGCAGTCAGGTCCAACAAAACAAAACAAAAAACAAAACAAAACAAAACAAAACACCGGTGTCTTTAAAGAGATCCAGTCACACTTAAGTCATAAAAATCCATCAAACAGAGCGAGAACATTCTTACCGCCTTGATGAAAAGGACTTCAAGTGCTGCCACTTCCTCATCTGCCGAATAGCCAATCAGGAGCTTTTTTTTTTTTTTAGTCCGACGCACGGAACGATGTGTAAGGTGGAGGACCGATGCTCCTCGAAGCATTTTTGCTTTTTTTTTTTGACTGTCAGCGATAAAATCGAAACTTGGCAGCCATTCAAAGGCCTGAGAGAAAACAAATGCTCGAGTACTCAGCTGGAATTGCCTGCAAGAGAAATAGATGTACAGCATCGGGCTTGACATCTCGGTATGGCGGAAATAAATAGATTGACACTTGAGAACATCATGTAAGGCAACACCAACGTACGACTCTGTGAAATAATCTCCTTGGAAGTGAGTCATTGATGGATTGAAAATTCAAGGAGCAGAGAAATTAGATTGATCGTGTCCCTATTTTATTTCAATAGATATAAAAAATGTTTCAAAATGTGCTCGGTTGGTTTTGAAAAATATGTAAAAACTCAACTCCGAGCAAAGACGGACTTTGTATGTAAGCGTGCCAGCGGAGCCGTCAGAACAACACCACCAGCGTCAAGTTGTCTACAATTCGACTTTCTCCAGCAACACATTTCACAGCAGGCGGCCGCATAATCGTCCTTCTGCTCGCCCAGTGTGACACAAGCGCTAATTGAGACGAGCGGTCCGAGACGGCTAGCTTCTGCTTGTCGCACATCCCGCACTTGTTGACTTCTGCTGCTGTATGTTTTATTATGAAAGGTCAATTATCTAAACCCAGAAATGAGCGCTCTCGCGCTCTATTTTTTTAATTTATTTATTATTATTCGACATTCCGTGTCAAGTTGCATCTGTCGGAAAGCGGAATACCATATTTTCCGGACTATAAGGCGCACCTAAAAACCTCACATTTTCTCTAAAGCCGACAGTGCGCCTTCTAGTCAGGTGTGCCTTATATATGGACCAAATTCCGGCCCGCGGGCCAAATGCGGCCCCCTTCTAAATTTAAACTGGCCCGAAGCATTGTGTCATAAAATCAATCATAAGTGGCCCGCTGAAGACTATGAATCATGAATAAAAAAAACTATGGATCAATATTTTGTGATTATAAAGTCATTTGTTGCGTCTGAAGTTGAAATAAAAAAGATGAAATGGACAATGATTTGATTTGGATTAAAAATCTGACATGATGCAACCTGGCCTGTTTACTGCAGTCACAAACACCAATATCACCCTTCTTATTCATACAACAATAACAACAATAAAACAAACTTAATACATCTAATAAAAACTTCATTCACCTTTCTTAAAATTGTTAAATTGTTATTATTTTAATCTTTAACTTTTAAAGTTTACTGATCTATCTGACTGTTTTGTTTTGTACTTCTTAAAGTAAGCTTTACATGTTTATTTTGTGTGTTGTGTGATATTAACATTATTGATATATTGTTATTGTTTTCACTATTTCAAGTTATTATATTGTGATTGCATTAATGGTGCGCCTTATATATGGACAGAGTTTTGAAATGGGCCATTTATTGAAGGTGCGCCTTATAGTCCGGTGCGCCTTATAGTCGGGAAAATACGGTAAATAAAACCTCCCGCATACGGTACAGACAATAGCACAAAATTGGAGAAGCGTACTAAATGACAGAAAGCTATTTCTTGGACTCGCCAGTGATCGATTCAGGTTTTGCTCCCACCAACCAATCAGTGGATGGAAAAATTTATATCACCCTCTATGGGCAAATTCTTCTTGAACTCAGATGTGTTTTTTATTTGCTAGCTTCTTTATGCAGGCTTCCTTGCACTCAATAATAATCTCCAACCTGATATCCTTAATACCAGGCTAATGACACAAGACTAGACTGGAATTAATGATTTGCTTTTCGAGTGTAGCCAAGCCTTTCCTCGGGAGACACACTTACATGATCACATTACACCTTTTGTATTTTAATCAAATTTGCTTTCTTATTCGACGGCATATTCATGTGGGCTTTATTTCCTTTCACGCGTGGCGGATTCATTTGCCCAAATGTGATGTGCTTTACAAAGTCAGCCATCCACGGCAAATTCCCGCGCACTCCATTTGAGTCCATGAGGAGCTACTTAGTGCACTTTTGAATAGAAAGGTGCAAACCGTATTTACAGCAGGTTCTCAAAATGTCGGTTCTTTCTGTTTCTTCTCAGCGTGGACCTGGTGCACGCTCAGCTAAACGTGTGCGCTGGCCGCAGCTTGCCAGAACTGGGCCTCAGACAGGACAAGATCAGAGTCAACGGCTGCGCCATCCAGTGCAGGGTGACCACCGAGGACCCGTCCAGAGGCTTTCAGCCAGACACCGGCAGGATCGAGGTAGGACTCATAACAAGTTGCGCTAATACCTGCTGAGACTTCTGCGTTAGCTTAAACGCTATTAGAAGCATTGACCCGTATTCTGAGTTCAAATATTTGTTGAAAAGCTAAATGTAAAAATATAATAAGCATATTCATGGAACAAACTAGCAGAAATAACTAACAGGATCGAGATAGGACTCGTAGCGAGTTGCGTTAAAACCTGCTGAGACTTCTGCGTTAGCTTAAACGCTATCAGAAGCACTGATTGTTGAAAAGATAAATGTAAAAATATAATAAGCATATTCATGGAACAAACTAGCAAAATTAACTTGGTCTGTTTGGCGGGATAGCTAACTCTCCTTTCTCATTCGCTCATACACTAAAACCTGCTGAGACTTCTGCGTTAGCTTAAACGCTATCAGAAGCACTGACCCACATTCATAACCTAAATTCAATTATTTGTTGAAAAGCTAAGTGTAAATATATAATAAGCATATTCATGGAACAAACTAGCAAAAATAACTCTCTCATTCGCTGACACCCACGTCACTCACCACACACGCATCCAGTGACTCAAATAATTGTTGATAAATTACTCGAGAGCATTTTGATGGACCAGATAACAACTTCACAGCCACACCACTGGAAATTCAGAGTCCATTTTCTTCTTGGCATTTGTTGTAAACACAGCAAATGTGCCGCTTTGAACGGTGCCTTTTCAACAAATGCGTTTCTCTCACCACGGGCTAGCGTTTTAGCACTCATCCTCCACAACTTTGTTTATCTCAAGGGCCTTGTGAGCAATTCAGTGGTAATGAGGGCCGGTAAGAGTCCATAAAAGCGCAAGTGCGTATTTTTTCTTTTTTTTTTATTAGGATGACGGTAACATCACTGGGAGCCCCCTCCCCCCCCCCTCCCCTGCAACCTTTGCTAAAATGTACTTTCACAACGCGAGCACATGCAGGACATTCGACTTTCTGTGCAGTCGTAAACGAAACGTCATTTTTTGGTCTCCTTTTAAATACGATTGAATTCGTCTCGCGCTATTGACTCGGCGATAAAACAAACCATCAGTCTTTTGTGGGGGTGGGGGGGGGGGGGATCTGTGCTCAAAGCCTCATTTCAATCAAGGCGTTCATTTATCACCCGCATTTGTTTCGTTATGTGCTTCAATTACCGACAGCCTATCATCATTAACTCTCATATTGGAGTATAATCCGGAAAGAAGCGCAGGGTGCGCTCCCATTTGCTTTCAGGTCGCTGACATTCTCACTTTCAGGCTATGTTGCTCCCCACGTGAGGTAACGCTACGGGAAAAAAAAAAAAAAAAAAAAAGGACAACCAAAAAAAAAAAAAACCCACAGCGGCATATCCGTGAAATAGCTTGCGACCTTTCTACTTGGATGACATTTCTGCCTGCTTTCCTCCCCATCTTCTCCTCCGCGTTCCTTCTCTCAGTGCATTCCCTCCCACCCTCCAAGAGTCTTAAAACGATGTACATATTTTCCCCCTCATCCTTTATAGCTTCCTCATCTCTCATCTTTGCCACCATTGTTGCCTTCACAATCCCCACCCTGCGCTCGCCTATTTCCATCTCTCTCTCTCTCATACCGCTATCCGGGCTCACATCGCCCCCCACCCCTCCCCCTCCCTTGCACCACTTTGCCATGCCGTTGAGTTATGAAACGTGTTGACACAGTGAAAACCTCCCCAGTCGCTATCCATTATGAATGAGCCAAACACAATCAAGACAAAAAAAAAAACGTCAGGACGGAGCAGTTGGGAGGCTTGGAGGATGAATAAATGATTAATCAAGGGCAGCGGCAAGGTCATGGCGGGCGTTCTTATTGCCTTTGACAATGTCTTCTCCTTTTTAGTCTTGCTAAAAAATAGAGAGCCTGCCTTCAAACGTTATCATTAAAAGCAAATGAGGTTTTCAGAAGCCAAACTCTGTGAGTGAACAGCATTCCAAATATTTACCTTGCGTCATTTACAAAGTCTGAGACAAAGCATGACCGTTGTTTTTCTCGGAATACTTTGAACATTTCTTGCGATGGACAAGCCTTAAAAAGCCTTTAAAACATTTAAGGGATTGAAGGTGTCTCAATTGTAGAATGACTTTTCACGTCTGTTCCACCATAATAATAAACTTTTGTGCGTCCCTGGATGTGTCAGTCAAGTCTGAGCGCTATTATCCTTGTCAAGGGAGAATTTTGGATTGTTATTGAGTCGAGTAAAGCCCAGTTGGTCAGTGCTGCATGATGAGACACAATGTGGTACACAAAATTAATTAACACCAATAGTCCTTGTATGAAATATCAACCATAAAAATGTGCTTTTGATGTCAAAATATTTACAATGAATCACGACGTAACAATTTTACATTTAACAAACGTATCTGTATGTTATTTAGTGGTAGTAGTAATCGTATTTTGTAGTGTGTGCGTGCCATGCGTGTCAATGTGTGTGTTTGTACTTAAATGATGTCATCACTTTTCCATACTTAAATAGTTTTCATCGTTTTTAACTTCAAAGTAGACTTGGCCAAGATTCTCGTCCATCCCCATATAAAAAAAAAAAAAAAGGGATTGACGGCATTTCACGTCATTGGCACTCAGTGTTAAACAGCTTTAGTGAGCTCAACATTTATAAAAAAAAATATATATATATATATATATATATATATATAGAATTGACGGTATTTCACGTCATTGGCACTCAAAGTGTTAAACATCGTTAGTGAACTTAACCTTTTTATTCATTGCATCACTCATGGCTCTAAGATATTTGAAAAATGAGTTTGGGAAAATGATGGAATTGCATTTTGCCTTTGTGAAGCCCTTTTTGTCTAGCGTGAGTCCAGAATGATGTGAGAATTACTTTTGTAGTGTATCAAATTAACGTCAGAGCATGTTTTTTTTTTTTTTTTCCCTGGGGTGATGTTGTGTTGGTATAAGGTGTAATCCCACCTCGATGTGCGAGAAAATTGCCGTGTTTTTTTTTTTTTCGGGAGATGCCAGGATTCCGCCCACTATCGACGATCGAGTGTAATGGCTGAGCCTCAAGCGGTGACTTACAATGTTCTCCAGCCTTGAGCAATGCATTTCAAAGAGTGATGCCACGACAAAATCCAGGGCCGAGTCTGGCGGTAACAAGAGTAAACAGCGCAGCGGACAAGCGCTGATGGATGTCATAACTCCAAAAAGAGGTCACTCGTATTGACAGACTCGTATAACAGCAAAGGCCGGACTGCACGCCGGTGGGGTGGGCGGGAAATGTTTTCTCTCCAACAAACAAAAACCCCAAAAAAATATGGCAGCACAGCGGCGGCAGCCATCACTCTTTTTTGCCTCTTCATCAATCCCGTGCCACATTTCATTCCTCAACCCTGATTACGTTTCTCGGTCCTGTACGCCATCCTTGGCTTTCTCTCATCTTGCTCCGCCTCTTTCCGTTGCCAGTAATAAAGTTCAGTTTTCTGCTGTAGCTCTCCCTCCTGTGTTTCTATTATCCACCCGGCACCTCATTTCACTTCTTCGAGCTCCCATCCCGCTGTCATGTGCGATTCAGTGTGCTTGTTTTACCCGAAGCGAAGCATGTAGCTCTGGAAGGCAGCATCACCCTTAATCTTGGAATCTTTGCCTGCCTAGAGACATGCAGAGAAAGTGAGAAAGAGAGATTGAGCAATGTCCCTTATTGTTTTTCCAGACAGAATTGGAATACAGTATGAAAAAAGAAAAAAAAAATCATCATCATAATTTATCCCATACATCATGTCACCATCCCAATATCCTGTCTTCAGTGTTGACGTGGATCACTTTTTATTTACCCGCCTAAGCGCGTTTGCATCGATCGATCATTGTGACAGGACTGCGTGATTTATTGATACGGATGGATTACATTAATATTAATTAATGTTTTTGTTGTTGAAATGGACTGTCGCATGAAACTTGAGTGGATTACATGTTGTATATTTAAAACCACCACAGGTTTGCCTTAGCGAAGCGCGCTAAGTTTAACGCTAACAATGCAAACAATGGGTTCCTAGGGAAGCACGCTAAGTTCAATGCTATCAATGCAAAATGCCACGCTAACGGCTAGCATTGACAGTTGTGGGGATTGAAACACAAATGATGCGGCAGACAATACTCACAGGCGTATATTCTTTATCCTCATTTCCATTCCTTTCGATGATGATTTGAAGTGAGATGCTTACTTTATCTTCTCTTGATGACTCTCCGCATTGTATACATAGCTGTCAACACAAATGGCACTCTTGCATGATGTAAAAACTCTCGATGTGAGCTTCAGAGACCAGAAAGATAATAAGTTGTGTTCCGAGTGGGCAAGCCCCAACTCCACCAAAAGAGCACACCCTTTGACCTCGACAAGGTCACACTTTGAGATGTCATCCGACACGCAGCGCAGGTGGAGACAATGTCCGGCAGTCAAGGCCGAGGTAATTATCGGAGCAAATACACGCTGTGTTTCAGGACTCGATTGTCTGCTTTTGTGCCTTTCCGCTGCTTCCTCTTCCTGCGTGTCATCTTTTGGCATTTCCTACGGCCAAATTTAGCCCAACAGAAATTGTAGCCGCATCCGCCGCCAGACAATTTAATTGCAAAGATTTGACAGCTGAAATGGGTGAAAAATGTTCACCGCGCCGTCCCAGCTCTGAGTCGATACGTAGAGACTATTTGTGGCTCTGCTAACCGCACAGCTTAATGGAATATTTATAAAAACTCCAGATGCCCCCCCCAGTGGCTTTTCTTTTCTTTTTTTTTTTTTTAAATGATGTGTGGTAAGAGGACAGGCCCCGCTATTACTGGAGACAATCAGCCTTTGGATGTTCCGACCCGCTCGGACAAAGCGATTAGTAATGATTACCTGTTTCTTTGCAAAGTGAGCAGCTAAGATACTCATTCATTCGGGGAAATTGGTCTTGCGATGGAGTACGTTTGTACATTTGAATCGACTCGTCCATTTATTTTGCTCTGCTCACTGTGGGTAGCTTTTTTTTTTTTTATAAGATTGTTTTTCCACCTAAGACTTGAGTCAATATTGCCCTGCATAAAATAAATCATGATTGAAATTGTCCATTGAAAATCATATTGCATTAAGATCTTATGTTGTTAGAAATACATACTGGTCACGCTCCCACAGTTTATTTATTTTATTTACAGAAATTAATTGCAAGCTGAGAAAATGAAAACGGAGAAATAATTGATGTGAGCTTGCTGACAGGGTGGACATTTTTGCTTAACGTTAGCATTGCGGACAGGGTGAACATTTTTGGCTAACCTTAGCATTTCTAACTAGTTGGACGATGACAGTATGGACACTTTTGCCTCACGTTAGCATTGCTGGAAGGGAGATTTTTTTTCTGCGCCAATGTTAGCATTGCTGACAAATTGGATAATATCTTAGCATTTCTTACAGGGTGGACATTTTTCGTCAACATGATTGACAGGGTGGCGCACAAAGAGCTTTTGTTTTTCTTTAGGTAATGATTCAACCTTTCTACTCTGCCCACCGCTTCTCTCAAAACCACCATCGAGCAGACACTGACATGTTGTGTTTGATTCTCGACATAACGCCGCGCGCGGCGATAGCTGCCCTTTCTCTTCTGTACTTATTACCTCTTGGCCCACGCAATGTCTATACATGGCCATTTTGCAGCCTGCCGCCATCGATCGTGATTATTCCAGCCGTCTGGACTCGCAGGTGTTGAATGTGTCTTTTTGTTTCTCATCATCTATCATCCAGTGGCGCCGTTGAACTTTTCTACAATATTTCTTGGATAACTGGGCGCTGTCCAGCGCTGTTGCAGTCAATCCTAGTCTTTCCCTGGCATGCTATGTCTTGCATCCAATCCTTTATTTGTCTTTTTCAAGCTCTATTTTTGCATCCTTTCCTCGCCTCGCCTCGCCTTTCTCTCGTCTCGGCGATTTATTTTAGTGGTTCTTCCTTCACGCCCCCGCCCCATCCAATATTTACCCCACATTCTCTCCATTCCTTCTTTATGAAAATCTCCTTAGTCGTCCTTTTTTTTGGGGGGGGGGGGGGTCCTTCCTCCCCCCCTTCTCCCTTTCCTAATTCACTTTGAAATCACATTCTCCGCGGGCCCTCAATTTTCACCTTGTCTCCGGTTTCTTCAATAAAAAACTCCTTTCTTCCGCGGCCATTTTTCATTTGTTTGTCTTCGGGATTTGTCTCCATTTGTCTGCACTGTCCTCATTTCCTCATCCTGGCTCAATCCGCCTCTTTTGCCATAATTTCCTTCTGCGCGCGCTCTCATCATTCACTCGTCTCCCGACTACGCTATAAATACGGCACCTGTTATTGTTTCGGATTGGACGGCGCTCGGCGGAGGAGTGCGTGTCGGTTTTACTTTTTGCATTGTCTGCTAAAGCCTAAGACGTTGTGTGCGCGATTAAATGACATAAAAAAAACTAAAAATACATAATAAAAATAGTAAAAATAATAAAATAATATATATTGTATATAACAATTATTTAATTCCCCATTCTGCGGCACTAAAAAAAAAAATATATATTTATTTATATATATATATATATTTTTTTATTTATTTAGTTCCCCATTCCACATTCCATTCCGGGTTATTTTGCAGCAATATAAAACCGTTTAACATTTCAGCAAAGCAGGCTGGCGATTGAAAATAAACGAATGTGAAAACCTGCAAGGTGGCTAACCTTGAGATAATAAATGTTCAAAGGCAGTCGCGTAAGTTGTCAGTGTCAAATTAGGGAACGTGATCTGAGGAGCTGCCGTCGCACGTGATGAACTTTTAATGTGTTGCCCAAGTCTGCAGAAGCTGTCAAATTTTTTTCCCCATGAGACCAAATCAACGCCCTCTTCCTCTTCACACTCTTTAATGGTCCAAATTACAGAAGATTAAAAGCTGCACTATTGCGACGTTTCAGTATTATATATGTGAACATGTGCTCCACCTTCCATTTTGCACTTTTCCTTCTCATGCATCTCTTCTATCATTGCTCATCTTTATTCCAGCTGCCATCTTTTTCAACCAAATATCTGGTTTCATCTCCTTTCTCTGCCCCTCGTCACCTGCGAGAAAGGCCTGGTACATTCTGCGGGGGCCTTCCTTTTGTATGTTGGCCGAGCACTCTTGTCTGTTTCATTCCGCCGTTATCAGCATGCGCAGACATCCCGACGCCTCCCCCATCCATCCTTCCAGTGAATCCCTCTGAAGAGCGAAGGCAGGGAAGACGGGGATTGACACGAGAGGTGCGGGGGAGAGATTAGTGACAGAGTGGACAGAGAGACTCCGTTGCGGGAGTGTGTCGTCTCAAATGAAATGACACCAAATGTGAGTTTTTAAGTGGGCGGATGTGTTTGACTGGAAACGTTGTGCAATGTTTGCCGCTGATACTTACTTGTCGTTAGCTCGGGGAGGAAAGGCAACAAGATGGAGGATGGTAATTGACAAAAGATGTCAGCGTGGAGAAGGTGACGAAGGAGAAAAGCATCCACAGAATCAAAGCAGAGTCTTCGGGGAGTCGGCGCTAGCATGTGTAGCCCCCACTCACTTTGGCCTGTGAAATGTCACATCACGCCAGCTTTCTATTATGTCGGTCAAAAGGGCAGCGCAATATTGGCATGCCGAGCTGGCGGGACACACGACGGGGAGAGCGCAATCCCGCCATTCTACTCCTCGAAATGTTCCCTTTGTGCTGCCGGCTTCATAGCAACTGATGGCTTCGAGTATTTTGGCCTTCCTGTCTTCTACGCAAATAAGTTGACTTTCCTCTTATTGTTTTGATTAAGCTCTAACTCGGAAGAATCGGGCCAATTTTTGAAGAATCCTTCATTATTTGCCATTTGATGTTCTTGCTTGTTGTGAAGCGATATTCTATTTTCCGTCGATAGGAGCAAGGCCATTGAAATTGCTCGGAGGACGGAAGGGAGAATTTAACAAGGTGTAGCAGGTGCACTTATCTTCCATCGTGAATGCGATGTGACACTGCGGAAGACACCTGTTTTTGTTTACGCAGCACAGCCTTGAATCCTTCCCACGCGGGTAGCGATGTGCTTAACCCCCCCCCACACACCCCCTCCCCTGCAAAAGCGGGCCTTTTAAATGTCACACCAATAATTCAATTCATCCGACGCAGTCAGACGGGCGTCGGCCAGCAGTCGCGCAGCAACGGCGAGATGGCATTGAGAACTGTTTCGAGGCGGGCTGCGTTTTTGCTTTCAACGTCTTTTAATACCGCCGCTCTCACGTAGTATTTGAAAAAATACGAAGCGAAACAGACAGGATACAATAATATGAGACGTTGGAGTTTGCGTGTCAACGACATCTCAAATGGCACCTTCGAGAAACAATTTGGTTTTAGGGATGTTTGTTTCCCAGCATGCTTTGCTTGAGTTACAATTATCATGTTTGATTGTCATGATTTTTTAATGTATTCATTTCCATGGAAATGTGAACGTGTTTCTTGTCGTGGAAAGTACACTTCAATTTTGGCTGCGGCAAATGTGGAATTAATGCATATCTGTGATAGTTTGGGTGAAAAACTCCAACACACTGAATGGTAATTTTTAAATGTTTCACGGGTCGGATTTAATTGTGTTTTGCTCGTGGAACACTTACGCCATCCAATCAGACGACACCGATTGTGAGGACAATTTAGATGAAATCAATGCCAAATTTGTCTTTTGCGGGCCACTTAAAATGATGTGGTGGGCCGTATACCGCCCCCGGGCCTTGAGTTTGACACCGATAGTTTAAGCACTACTGAGTGCGAAGGGAAATGAGCTTAACATGGCAACACACAGTTGCTGAAATCTGATTGGGTAAAAAAAATTAATCTCACCGCGCAGTTAAGAAAAACACAATTAAATCGAGTCCCTTAAAATCGCAAGCTAATTAATCAGGTGTCACGTTGCGTTTCCCATTTCCATCGGCTCCGATTCTACTTTCCCCGAATGTCTCATATCTTGGCCGTGGGCTGGCAGCTGGCTAAGTATCCATCCCTCATCACACACGCCGCCGCCAGGTGTCCCTTCCCTGACAGTTTTGACATACGAGAGAGGTGATACGGATGCTATGATGGGAAAAAAATGCTGCAGAGGATTCCCGGAAAGATGTCGTTGTCTCCGCGAGCACCCTAATGGAGTATTTAGGGCGAGGGCTGAGATGGGAGAAAAGAACCCCCCTCCCCCCTGTGCAGTGGCTCGTTGATAAGCAAGATTCAATATCTAATAATAGTCTGGCAGCTCGGCCACGTGGGCGCCTAACGCGGTCAACGCCGGCTGGCGGGAGGTCGCCGCGCCGACAGCCTCTCGTTGTCTCGTAACACCGTTGCGGTAATCATGTTGTTTAACAGCTGCCCGCCACGCAAAAACACATCCGTCCTGCTAATAAGCTCGACATCTGAGGTCCATTTAGTACACTCGTCTCTCGGTATTCCAAAGCGCTTTTCAATGAATTTATCCGTTTAGTCAGCGGAAGGAAGATAAACAGAAGGCCACCTGTGGTTTTTCTGTCGCTGAATAACTCTCGTGTCATCGCCGAATCCGTTTGCAAACCTTGAACTGGATACCCGCACATGGCTGCTGGTTTATTCTTTGTTGTCTGTCACCAGATATTTGTCAGATATTCCACCTTGTTTGAAAATGAGCAATATTGCTTGGCATCAAACAGACAAGAGCCACAGAGTGCTGTCATAATTCATTTGCGATAAATGCTCCACTGGGAAAACAGCAGTGAACAAATTAAGCATCTCAGCACAACTTAATCGGGTTTTTTCTTTTCTTCATCGTATCAAGATGAGACCAAAGCCTCGGCGTGTCTATATGATTTCTCCATTGAGTGTTTTTTTTTTTTTTAATCTCCACCTTTGCTTTTTGTTCGTGTCAGAGCCAAACAGACGCCATGCGCGCGAGCGTGACTCAGATTTAACACCTATCAGCTCAGGATTAGAAGCCACCGCTTCGGAGGTGCTAAAGAGAGAAAGAAGCGAGCTTGTCCTTGTTAGAAAAGTGTGAAGTTGCGTGTCAACGTGGGTGGCTGTCGAAGAGCTCCGGAATCTTTTTGGATTTGAAGTAAGGCACCAGGATCGGATGGCTTCAAAGAGTGTAGCGGAAAAAAACAAAACGATTTGAATCGGAAAATCGGTGTCGATTTACAAGTCGCGAGCGCATCGAATTGAACCGAAGCGAGTAGTTCCACTTTAACGTGAACCGTATCAAATTGTCTTTTATTGGACGGATGCACGCTCGTTATTCACCGCAAGGCAAATCTATTTATATAGCTCATTTCAAACACAAACTATGAGCTCAACATCTCAAAATATTGACATTCAAAAGTAAAAAAAAAGACTACAAATGAAAAAAAATCCACCAAAAATTGAAATAGTGAAATTTAGTTCTAAACTTTTTAAAAGATCTTAAAAATGTGGAAAGAAAACTAACCTGGATTTTATACTTGTGCCTGACTTCACTTCTTCTGTTTCAATGCAGTAAAAAATGAATGAATAAAACCCCCCAAAAAAACCTGTAGTGAAATTTAGTTTTAAAGTTTTTGAAAGATCTTAAAATGTGAAAAAAAATTAACCTGGATTTTATACTCGTGACTGACTCCAGCATAGCAGCCAAATGCTGCTTCATCATGTTTGTTTTAAAACATATCGGTGCTGCAACTAATAATCATTTGAATAAGCGATTATTTTGTCAATTAATTTGATGAATCATCTTTTAAAAAAAAAACTCATTTCCTTCCCAAAATATTTGAACATTATTTAAAATTTGTATTTTGTTCCACTTTCTCGTCCGCAAATTGATACGACTAGGCTGGCTCATTAAAGCCGACGGCTTTGTATCACCCAAGTCAGAATTTCACCAATCAAAGTTTGACAGTGGCTGGCGTCTGCAACCTAGCGCACCACTGCTGACGCTAGTAGCAATCACCGGGCATCCACGTTGAGAATATAGCTCTGTGAGCATAATTCCTCGATCGAGTGGCGTCGGAGAGGGGGGCGCCGACCCACCAGGGAGCAAAGGCAATAAAGGGATGTGTGAGTGGGAGAGCTCCAATTCTCTCCCTGGCGCGGCGGCCATCTGCGCAGAGTTCGATTAATCATCCCGCTTCCCCAGACGTGGCGAGCCGATGCCGTGACACTCAAAGCCCGTCGATGTGTGTGCGTGTCTTTCCCCAGTCAAGCATTTGCAAGTTTGGTCGTGTCAGCGCTGCCTCTGCAGCCATGTGTCGAGCCACGCGTTGGCATTTGTTAAGCATTCTATTTACTACGGTGCCCCCGGTGGTTACGAGCCGTCCCGCCGGTCAGCGGCGGTTGTTGATGGTGTTAATTAGCAACACGTCCCCGATGGTCCGCTTGACTGGCGCGTCGGGACCGCTTGAAAGATGCGCATGAGGGCCTCTCTGACAGATGAGCACGTCTTCTTAAAATTAGCTTATTGTGCAACTTCCCGGCGTCAACAAAGAAAACGCTTGTTTGACTAGTTGATGAGAAGAGGGAAGATTTCCCGGCTTTTTTTTTTTTGGAAAAAGACATGTCGTCCGTGAATCACACTGAGGAGTCCAAAGACGTGCTACGGTTTGAAAGACGTCCAACGAGGCTAAACAAGCCAAATCTGGATCAGCAGCAAGTTGTGCACCTTCGAAGAGCTCCTGAATATGCATGGTTTTCCTCATTAAGCCTCATGCATTATTCAATGTGAAATGAAGGAAAATGTCAAAAATGCTAGTTAGGCTAACACGGCACCAACATTCTCTGTGCTAGTTAATAAAACAAGAGGAAACATGAACATTACACTGCATTACACGAGGAAAGACGTTAACAAACTGTCAAATAATTTTGCCATTTCACTTATGATCATGTGACGTTAGCTTAGCGGTTAGCACGACTTTTCCGTCTTGTCCTCAGCTTCCTGATGGGTGTTTCACATGCAGTGACTCCTCATCTAATTTAGTCATAACTCAAAAATTCACTTTATAACCGGGACTTGGAGGAGAGGCCAAGCTAGCCCGCTGAGCAACTTAGCGCCTAGCATTCCTCTTGCGTTTACCCAGCCGAATAAATAAAATGTATTTTTAGCTTGACACGAGACAATGCTTTTGTCATAACCAATAATGTCACTACAAAATTCAAACAGATTATTTAAAAATAACGCCCCTATCTTTTAACACGCTAACAAAGCTGCATACGCGAGAAGTGATGATTGAGATAAACTAATGTTGACTGCTTGATGAGAGATGGCGGGCGGCACTGAGGAAAGGCACGCCAGAAAAGTGACACCAGCTTCACTCGTTGGCATCTAGCAGAGATGAGAGAGCGAAATGCTGAGAGCGCGCTAATGAGGATGATCTGCAGCTTTTGGGGGAGGAAGCGTGAGTTTATCCCAATGTCAGGCTAATTCCCCAGTCAACAAGCAGCCCTAGCGGGACGGGGGCTGCGAGACATTTTGAAAACAAGATCCGGGCTCTATTTATGCTACTGCCCCAGATAATAGCACTAATATGTTTTAAACAGTCTTAGCCTCGGGGTGGCTGGGCTCGTTCACTTGAAATTCCTCCGCCTCACGGGTGTAAATGTGGGCTTCGACTTAATGTCCTTACATTAGGAAAAACAGACAACACTACAATCGTATTGTGACCGACAACCGCTATTAATCAGTATGGAAAAATATGCAAAGGAGGAACATCGGCGTCTGCTTATTTGCACTCGTTTGACCTCGAGAAAAAGCCCGGCGTCCACCGGCGTCCAGCACAAAAAACACTCTGGTGCCAAAAAAATAAAAAATAAAGACAATGCTTTTTGAAATTTCAAAGCGGCCTACATCCCAATAAGAGCTTGTAATCATTGTGAGAGGATGCAGGAAGACACACGAGGGCTGCGGAGGGAAATAAATAATAGATGGTGAGCAGGGAGGGCAAACTAATGAGGGTCTGATTTCAAAGCGTCAATGATTGTCAAGTTTAATAGCACCGATCCTGACACTCACAAGCCGGCGTGGCTCGACATGCCAAATGGAGCGAGCCCAAGTCCATTGAAGCTGGAAAATAGTCGAAGCGCATTGAAAACATTTCACACTTGTTTTTGTTGACGCACTTGTTTCCTCTTTCCGGTTTGTGCTCATAAAAGTTACGATTCCTGCCCATTATTGTTCAATATAGGACACAAAGTTTAAGTAGATCAAGGCAGAGGAATAACGATCAAAGTGTTCTTAAAAATAAGAGAAGGACGTGGGGGAACCTTCGCCGACTATTTTACATTTCTCATTAAAACAGAATCCCGTTTATGCAGCCACAACAAAAAAAAAAAACTCGCGTTCCGTCACAACATTCACTTCCAGCTTCAGAAATGCATCAGCGGCTAATTCATTAGTCTGCCTGATGAGGAATGCGACTCGTTAATTCACAAGCAGGAGGGGTCACCGGTAAAATTGGACTGGATTGGAAATTAATTTCAGTGCGGTGTGTGTCGGTGAGCGAGTCCGTTAAGCAGATGTGCCGCTCGAAGCCGACCCGGGGGGGGTTCTTTTCCCTTCACGGGAGAAGGTTGCTTGCTGATGGAGATGTCAAAGCGAGGCCAGCAAAGGTGGCGACTGTGAGACGTTGCGTGCCGATGAGAGAGGATTACGAGGGATAACGTCCTATCAGACGTGCCGGAGGATAGCCAAGATAAGAAGAAGTTGGATGAATACGCAAACAGCTCACAACGGCTTGTCGTTTCCGAGACACTACGGTTAGCTTGCGCCTGGAGTTAGCTTGCGCAATTAGCTTGCACCTCTTAATCTGTCCTTTGATGGCCTTTTATTTTCTTTTGCTTGAATGGTCGCACTGTTCAAACTAGTTCTCTTGATCACGTTTGCTTCTTTTCTTTTTGACATGAGATCGGAATAATTTCTTCCCAATAGAGCACAAAAATTACAGTAGAGTCGTGAAATCAACACACACACATCTTTTTTTATTTTAATGCGGGAAATGACTGTTCTTTATTGTTTTAGATCACATCAGATGGTGCCGGTAGAGTTAATGAAGCAACCTCAGAGTGCATCGGACAATTTATTGTCGGGCCAGATTCCATTTCAGCTTTAGTATTCATGTCGGGCAGCCGGCCAGCGTTGGCTTGCGAGTCGTTGTCTGGCCATCACGGAGAGAAGCTCTAGAGTGGGGGAGAGAAGCTATAATGACGGGGAAATGTATCCAAAGAGCTGCAGAGGAAATGGATTAGTGGCAGTCGGCCATGTTGGATCGACTGGGTGCAGTCGGTGAAGCTTCTAATGGATCTAATGTGTAAAATGATAAAAAAAAAAAGTTTTCTTATAAATTAGATATATTGTATCAATTGATAATGCTCCGTTTTTTTTTTTTTTTTTTATTGCCCTGAGCATGAAATGTTATTTTTATTATGAGCCAAAGTTTGAACAGTTACCTCATGTGTCCCCTTTTTAAAAGTTCACCATTCATTATTAATGAGCACTGTGCGCACATGAATCACATTGCATCAGCGCTCTAAGACACGCCACGTTGATGGGAATTTTTTTTTTTTTTATGGGTTGAGGTTGGGAGAATTGTGAGCATTTTGTCTTCCCTGTTACGTCAAATATACGTTCTTACACCAAATAGTTTCATGAGTGAGATTATGGATGTGTACCTAATGAAGTGACCTCGCCGCTTTACCACTTAAATTTAGGCCGCACATTTTTAAAAGCATTTAATTCAAATTAATATGTATCGGAAATCTAGAGCAACGTTTTCGTACAATGATTATGTTTTGTTGATGCATTCTGTTGAAGCAAATGTACGAGTTATGTAACAAAAGAGCTTTTGTAAAAGTGCCTGTGCAGATGGGAGTCAGGCCTTTTGTATTTCGCCGCATTAATGTGCAAAACATGAACATTTTATGCCAACCTTTCTCGCAGCGAGGCAATTACGAACATTCCCCCCTTTTTTCCTGCAACAATTGCGACGAGGCGGAAAGTGACGACGATATGCGAGTTTGAAATTAGGCGTGATGAAAGGGCGGGGAAGGGGGAGAGCGGTCGGGGGGAGGGGAAGGGGGTGGCTGGTGAAAAGGCGACGGAGGAGAAGGTGAGGAGGGATGAGAGAGCCTTGTGAGGAGGCAAAGCAAAATGGGCCTTAATTGATAGAACATTCAGACAGCGAGGAAAGCAGAGCGGCTTCTCTGCCGCTCGCTCATTAAGGTCATTATACCTCCGTCTGGATCACACACACACACACACACACACACACACACACACACACACACACACACTGAAAGGAGAAGCCAATTTGGACGTGCATCAAAAATCAACCTTTTGATGAGCGGCAACTCCAGGACTGAGTGTTTTGTTTGTGTCAAAGCAGTTAGCGCATGCTCACGGAAAGGCATTTTGTAGCCCCGGCCCGTAATTGCCCCGCTCGCTGACAGAGCCAGACGCCGACGTCCTCTTGAAAAGGCACCAAAAGAAGAAGCGGAACAACAAATGAGTGGGCTGAATAGGTGGAAAGGAAGAAAGAGTGAAAGCAGAAATGATTCCATGGACGCTCTGGGGAGCCATAAAGGCTGATGCTGAGATCAATAATGAAAACAAATCATCGTCGCTATACAGACAGGAAATGAAGGTGGAAGTGGGCGAACGTCGATGGCCGGCGAAATGCTTCCAATTTGATGCATGCGGCAGACTCGTGAAACTTTAGCCAGACAAGATTTCACGTGGTCACCGTTGACCAGTTTTCAATGTCCTATTAGCAAGAAGTGAACGAAGTCAGTATTAGTCACTCAATAGCAATATTGAATTTAACGTTTCGAGTAAGTTGATCGTTAGCGAGCACAACGTCGGCCGAATGACTTTTAATTGAAGTACAGGGGGGCAACTGGCTGCTCAAGAGTGGAAAGCCTGGGAAGAAAATCCTATTAAGGCCTCACGGCGCCGTGATCAATTCCCGGGCTCCACAATGGGTCCGCTTAAAGGCCTGCGCAAGAATCGCTCGGCCGGTTCGGTCCATGTCAATGCGGATCGATACTCGAGTTGCTGAGTGGTAGCCGACGGCCGAGGAGCACTAGGTTGACCTCCAAGTGTGCTTTCTTTGACAATTTCCTGAGAACCAGCGGTTGACCGACGCATGTGATGGAATTCGATTTGAATTCGATCGATCGAAGGGCGCCACTCACTTTGTATGGTCTGAATATTTTAACATTAGTGGTGGTCAGAATGGCCTCAATCTGGCCAAGCAAACTCCTATTCTCATCCGCCACTTCCGTATACTCACTGACCCACTCGAAACTATCCTGACCACATTTGACGGGCATTTCGTAGCTTCGCGGCGTGTTGTCGTCCGGCGAGGGCAGCAGATGGGGAAGTTGCAAATCCTCTGTAAATTAGCCGACTGGAAGACGAGATGCTAATAACAAACAGAGGAGCCATTTGTTGTCTATTTCTCTTTCTCTCTCTTTCTCTTTCTTTCTCGCACTCTCTTTCTCTCGCTCTCTCTTTCTCTCGCTCTCTCTTTCTCTCTCTCTCTCTTTCGCTCTCTCTGTCTCTCTCTCTTTCTCTCGCTCTCTCTTTCTCTCTCTCTCTCTCTCTCTCTCTCTTTTGCTCTCTCTCTCTCTCTTTTGCTCTCTCTCTTTCTCTCTATCTCTCTCTCTCTCGTGCCATCTCGCTCTTTCTCTGTCTGTCCGTCCATCTGTCTCTCTCTCTTTCTCTCTCTGTCTCTCTGTCTCTCTCTCTTTCTCTCGCTCTCTCTTTCTCTCGCTCTCTCTCACTCTCTCTTTCGCTCTCTCTCGCTTTCTCTCTCTCGTGCCCTCTCGCTTTTTCTCTGTCTGTCCGTCCATCTGTCTCTCTATCTCTTTCTCTGTCTCTCTCTCTCTCGCTCGCTCTCTCACTCTCTCTCTCTCTCTCTCTCTCGTGCCCTCTCGCTCTTTCTCTGTCTGTCCGTCCATCTGTCTCTCTATCTCTTTCTCTGTCTCTCTCGCTCTCGCTCTCTCTCTTTCTTTCTCTTTCTCTCTCTCTGTCTCTCTCTCTCTCTCTCTCTCTCTCTCTCTCTCGTATTGTGTTAAAAAATATGGTCTGACTATATCGCAGATTTCCACGTATCGCAGGTGGGTCTGAACCACATTCCGCATGATAAATGGGGTCGATTCTACTACGTTGCATTTAAATACGCTTTCAATTCAGGATTTTCCATCAACTCTTTTCCTTGCACGTCAGCCCATTCTAATAGTCACAATATTGACTGTGCTACTTTTCAGTGCCATATTGTGTGCATAGGAAGGAAGAAATGACACAATAGCAAAGTACTGCTCATGATGGGCCAATTTGGAAGGACTATTTCGTGCTGCTGCCTTATAGTCACGCTCAGCTGTTATTACTTCTCGATGAATTGAAAATGGCGCGCCAGTGTCACCCGCCACACGATCCCCGCAGGCATTATTTGTTTGCACTCGCAGGTAAAAGAGTTGTTTAAATTGAATTGGAAATTTAATGGAAATCGGTAAAGTGAGCGTGTCATGACGTTTTCCCCTTCCTCCAAGAACAAGCAATCTGTGAAATGCTGAAACCTAAAATGGGAGGTTCACAAAGAAACAAGGTCCAGCCATTTTCATTGCTCGAAAACAAGAATGCACAATAACATTTGAAAATCTTGTTTTGGCTGCCAGGCAATCATCTCTTCATGTATAATTCAGCTTGCGCGCAGAGATATTTATCTCGGGGATCCTTTGCGACGCACTGTGACAAAATTCACATTTGCCGTGCAATTTTTTTCCGTCTGGGCATCACACCAGCAAATGCCATTAAAACATTGAGTCTCTCAAACTTCATTTGGAACTAAAAATCATTCCAAGGTGTTTTTGGAAAACCTTTTAGGTTGCACTCTTAACACGCTGAGACCGTTTCAGACGTTTGTGGAGAGATGTGACATTGCAAATTCATCTGTGGATTTACCCCTGCTGCACTGTTGCCTTGACTTTAATTCTTAACATTGTGCTCTGGCTTTTTGTGTGTGTGATCAAGGAGCACCATCTTATCTGTGGGCGACTGCTGTGCCAGCACTCATCTGCTGCGTCTCTGTGCCCCAAGGCAAAAACGTATATCGAGTGGTGCCTTTAGATATATCATTAATCTGTCTCAAATATTTTTTTACAAAGAAAATGGGTCTCTATAATAAAAAAAAACAATTAAATAGATTGTAAAGAACAGGTAAAAAATAAAATAATTTTTTTTTGTCAGGAAAAAGACTCCCTATAATATTAAATAGAATTTAAAAAAACAGATAAAAAAAAATACTGATTATTTTTGCTATTTTTTGCAAAGAAAATGGCTCCCTATAATAAAAAAATAAATAAATAGAATGTAAAGAACATTTTTTTACTATTTTTTGCAAGGAAAATAGCTGCCTATAATAAAAAATTCAATAGAATGGAAATAACAGGTAATTGTTTTTTTGTTGTTTTTTTTTTGCTTTGTTTTAGTGGACATTGAGCAGCTCCTTCTGGTGTGCTCACCTTGGCCACCTGGGGGCAGTATGATAGAGCCCAGGGAATAAACAGTAAAAAGAGAGGGTCATTTTCCAAGAGGATAAAGAATATATGCCTGAGTATTGTGAGGTCTGCTTACTGTTTGATTTCAAATAGTTATTGCGTTAAAATAGGCTTAAAATACAACGATGCTGATGCGGTTAGTTTGCCTGTTCATGGCTTTTGGCATTTTTTGTTAGGCTTTGTAGTTTACCCAACATGAAATTCTCTTTGTTTTATATTTGGTTTGATTGTGAACTAAAAAAAAATATTGGTATTTTGAAAAACCTGAAACCAGTAAATACAAACCGTCCCTCATTAGCATATATGCAGACAAACGTAAATATTCTTGACACGCTTTGCGCGTGACAATGTCTAGCTTTTGTTTTGAAACGATTTGCATCGGCCACACTTTTTCGAGCGGCCGTTAGAGGCCACGAAAGGCGTTGCGCATCCGCAGAGGAAGACGAGTGCTTCCGATAAGCAGGGCGCGGCGGCGGCTTCAACTTTCATTACAGCGACCATATACAATAAGTATGTGCGTAGTAAAGTGAAACAGCAAACATCTGTCTTGCAGCGTCTTTTGATTTAATGTCCTGACAGGACACGATTCGCGGGCTTGCAATTCAATTTCAAGCCACGCGATGCGAAAACGGCTCGCGTGCGCACGCACATCGCCGCCACGTATTTAAAAATGCATGGATGCATTCCGCCGCAGCGCAGTTTATTCGGCTCTTTTCACTCGGCCGCGATGCTCCTGCCATTTTGATTTGTCGGTTTGTCGTCTTTAGGGAGGCTCTGGGCTTTTACGGATAAAATGTGTTAAGATGCGTTCGCTCCATTTTCAGGTCCCAGGCGCATTTATTTTATTTTTTTTCTTGTTTTTGTTTTAGCCGCATTGCAACAACGCTTGCTTGACACCTGCTGTTTGAAACCCGTCTACAAACACAAATGGACAAATAATCACTGTTGGACTTTCAAATGTGACGTTACCGCCTGGGTCCTTTTATTTTTTTATTTTATTTTTTTATCGCAGTGCCTTTGAGCTGCAGCCGCCGATCTCTGGCCTCTCCTCTTTCATCATTGCAAATTGTTATGGATAAAAGTGTGCGCATCAAGTGTGCACTTGCCGGAGGGGGTTTCCGAAAATAACCCTGATACTCACTCCTCGGCCCTCCTCGGATGTAAACTGAAACGAGATTCCGGCGGCAGTGTTGTGTTGCAGTCCCCTCCAGAAATAATGGGATTGAATCCATGAGTCTAAAACGAAAACATTGGCATTAAAGTGTTTGAGCTTTCTAAAGCCTTAAAAATGTTAACACATGATAAGTAAAACATTTTTATGGTAGTAAAATATTTGCGTAACGTAAAAAAAAAAAATCTATTTATGTGTTAAAAATGATAAGTCCAATTTTTGATTGTAATAGATATTATTGCGACAGAGTTTGTTAAAAAAAAAATACAAGGGAAGAAGACCTTGAAAATAATCGCTTACTCGCTATATTCAGGAAAGAAAAGACACAATTAATTCATTTTTCCAAAATTGTTCAGCCGCTCTCACAAGCACTGTTGAATTGAATGAATAACTAATAAGCTTGCGTTAGCCATCTTTTGGATCAAAGCGAAGTGGAAATGTTTCATGGTAGTAAAATGTTTGCGGTCCTGTGCAGCTCCTGACGTTGGCTGGCAACTCACCAGAGTGGCACAACATTGTTATAATTACAATTGCGACTCATCTCTCCCTTGCAGCCCTCCAGGGGCTCCATATGTTGCCGAGTTGGCCCCGGCCCTCGCTTCCCCTCCTCACATTTCCTCCCTCGCCTGCTCTGCTCTCCTGCCAAGTGTTTTGGAGTGCTCCACCCTTTCCCCCCTCCCCCCTCTCTCACCTCTGCTGCCTCTCGGTTCATTCCAATGCTTAGGCACTTAGCAAACGTGATGCACTGTCTTCCCGTCATTCCATTAAAAAAAGATCAAGTCTTGCTTTTTTTTTGGTCAAATTAATCTTCAACGCTTGGAAGTGGGAATTTGAGGACATCAAATAAACGCAATCATGATGAACGAGAGCGTAACTGACACTTTATGCGCGGAAAAAAAGCAACACTGCTGGCATTCATTCGCCGAGCACCGGTAGTACGCTAATGAAAACATTAAATCTTCCTGACAAATTGTGCGTGCATGTTTCCAAAATGCAGGAAAATGTGCAAAACTAAAGTCGGCAGTGTAGCTCAAGGCGTTGCTTCCCGCGGCTCAATCACATTTTTTTTTTATGTGACAAATATTTGAAATATTCAGATTTTTTTTTTTATGTCATGATGCCAAACAATATTTTAAAAAATTGTCTGTATTGCAAATTCAGTTTTTTTTCCCGCTTTGCAGGTATTCCGAAGCGGCGAAGGCATGGGCATCCGTCTGGACAGCGCCTCGGCCTTTCAGGGCGCCGTCATCTCGCCGCACTACGACTCCCTTCTGGTCAAAGTCATCGCCAGCGGCAAGGACCTGTCCACCGCCGCCTCCAAGATGAGCCGAGCTCTGGCCGAGTTCAGAGTGAGGGGGGTCAAGGTAGGACAGCCAAATAGCAAATATGAACCCAACATTGATTTGGTTCCATTGATGATTCCATTTGATTGAATCTCAAAATTGAATGAATGCTTAAGAGGCTCTATGTGAAGCCACCGAACACGTCAAGGTAAAGGTTGTGTTGTGCTATTCGGCATTGGCCGGCAAAGGGCTCACCTTGTGAAAAACCTTCGCTTGCGTCTGCACGCATTCATTTAAGTGAAGGAATGAAAGCATTTGGTTTCAAGGTAAAAGAAGAACCATGAGCAATCACAAGAATATGTTTTAAGGTAAATCATTTTCATGCATAAATAGATTTCCGTCGGTGAAGGCGGAGATTTTGTTTTCCAAGTCACCTCAACTGTCCTTGTACAGCGCTTTATACAAATGTGAAAGAAGCACAACTACACAGAAAGTGCCATAGTCAAAAGCAGACACATAAAAGCAGAGACAGTTGAAATAACAAATTAATGACTTAATTAAATTAAATTAATAAAAAATCAGACACAATAAACGCCAAAACAATGCAGGGTATCACGTCGAAAGCCAAATAATAAAAATGTGTTTTAAGATGAGTTTTAAAGATTAGCAGAGAGAGGGGGGGGGGGGAGGGTCTTGCCTATTGTTTAACGGAAAGTCACTCCAAAGAGAGGGACTGGCAACAGAAAAAACTCGAGGCCTTCGGCGTCTTCGCTTAGCCGTCAGTCGCTCTAGTAGCGTTACTTGAGACGTGACACCGTTCTTATTTTTAGACACCTTACTACCTCCCAAACGTATCATTTGCTTCACAGGAAAAGAAAAGATGGAATCCAGGGGCAGTAAATACAATAAAAACAGCAGGGGCCCCGAAATGGAACCCTGTGGAACGCCATATTGACTAAGGGCAACCAACGCTAATAAAAAAAAAAAAAGTCCTGCCTGCCAAATTGGATCCAAACCACTCTAAAGCGCCTAATGCCCTGAGTGTGTTTATTAAATTAATGATTCTTTAAATGACTTTTTCCATATTGACATGCATATTTTGTCCCCTTTCCTCAAATTTCCACGTTACGTAGGCGTATATCAAGACTAGGTGTCGCGTAGAGTCGAGCTCATCCTCCACCTGGCGTCCCCGCTGATTAAATCTTCACAAAAACACCAGATGGGTTTCAGGTTTGGAGAATCTGGCTGGCTTATTGTGGCGCTAACGGATGTTACCGCGTTTTGCCATAATTGGGATATATTTCCTCAAGCTGTAAGCGAGCATATTGCATTGAAATTACTGCAAGCAAGTCATTAACGCAATTATTTGTGTGTGTGTGGTTTTAGAGGAGGCATTAAGGCATGCTTGGAAATTTTTTGTTGTGGTGGATCTTTTGCTTAATACTCATGTGGTTCAGCTGCCCAGTGTGAGGAAGACCGTATTGTGGCTTCAGATTGCTGTCAGTCAATCTAACCCGATGTAAAGCTTATTAAAGCCGCTCTCATTGACATGTCGGCAAGTCGGAGGGAAAGAGGGGGGCAACAAACGTCAGCCTTTCCAAACATCAAGCTGCTTGTTTGCTCCCCCTCACTGCAGGGTGCAATTACATTCGGCTCTGCGTGAAGCTTTGTTTTGATGATAAGACTGCAACCCCCAAAAAAAATGAAGGGTGTGAAGTAGCATTTCAGCCATGGCCTGTTTTTAAAAAAAATAAAAAAATAATTGTGAGCTTTCGAATAATACGACTTGTATTGCGTTTCCGTTTAAAGACGCCATTTTGAAGTTCAGCTCTGTCACTTAAATGTCACATTGACATAAATGCTCCCTTGACAAATAACTCGACACAAGATAGATGCGTTTATTTGCGCTGTCGTCGGAATCAACGGCGCAAAGCGCTTGTTCGACGGGGCGAAGTCCGCGGGGGAAAAAAAAAAAGGGATTTAACGCTCGGAAATCATCTGTGACAACGGCGGGGAGGAAAGGGGCTCTGACAAAATAGGCGAATGTTTCTGTTGTAACGTGTGCGGATTTTAAGTGTGTTACATCGTCATCATATTGTTCAGAAGTTCAAAAAATTAACAAATGTCGGCCATCCATTTTGTTTCTGGGGTCGGGTGGTGAGGGCAGCAACCCGAGCGGAGAAGCCAAGACAAAACTTCGACACTCTCTTGTCTCCCAGTGCAGAAGCCGGAACATCTCTGAATGGTAATTTATCATCAGAGGATGTTGAGCGGTAGGGGAGGGGCGGGCTGAAGCAGAAGGTGATGACCTTGCAGAAGATAATAAATGTGATTAGTCGCAAAGAAGGTCGGCCTAATTGCGGAGTGACGCAGTGTCCCGCAACACGGGTCAGGCTCGGTTCACTCTCAGGCACCTCAAAGGACGACTCGTGCGCTTACTCGGAACGACTGCTGCAGCGTTGGGAGGTGACGACTAACTGCGTGGGCAGTGAGAATAAAAGAAAAACAAATTGGCTTGCTTTGAAAGTAGGCAGCGGATGATTCAACCGGGAAGGGAATTGCTTTGCTTTCGTCCGTCCGTCCGTCCCTGGCATACCGCCTTTAAGGACAATTAACTCATTCGCGGCCAGCCCAGTAAAACTTATTAATTGACGTCTTATCTCGTCAATGGTAGCCACCGCGTCAAAATCATCTATCATCGTTTAAACTGCTTTACCTGAACTGTAAAAAGCTTTTTTCTCGTCGTTCCAGTCGCTTTAGGCATCTCGGCGTTCGTCCGGTTGTGGTCATTAAAAAGGAACTTTTTTGTTTCTTTTAACCCTGAAGCTACTATATATGAATAAACACGTATATAAAAAAAAAAAAAACTCACATAACAAGAATGCCATGTCCCTTAAGTACGTAAACAACGTATCCCCTTTGTCTTCCTGCGCGAGTGCCAAGCTCCGCTCGATGCCGCAGTACAATTAGCCCCTCAACCAATTCCGGCGTGTACGTCCATAAACGTTGGTGTGCGGGCACACTTTGGTGCCATCGCGACCCATTCGAGTATTAAAAGCGCTACCGCGGATAAACACGTCCGCGTAATCCGAGGAGGTAAACGATGATAAGATAGAACATTGACGAGCCAACCGTGTGCGATTTTCCCGCAGCCTTGTTGACGAGTCTTTACGCTAGCAGATCAAAAGCGACACCATTTTGTAGTTTTGCTACGGCGGTACCGTGGAAACGCCCCTAAGTGGCCGACATGAATCAGAATGTAAACGGGGGTGTTTATGATCTCGTTCTCGTCCCGTCTGCTTCTTTTTGAGATGAGTAGCACTTTGAACAATGACTTCAGACAGACGAGTCAATCTGTACACGAGATGGTATTCGAATGTTCGCGAAGAGGAGCCGTGTCGCCGACAACACCTGTTGCCGATGCTCGGGTCGCTCCGATGATTGGCTGAGAACAAAAGTCTTCATTCTCATTCTAATGAGTTTAATTATGGCTTGTGCGGCGATACGAGATGGCGCTTGTATTCATTAATCGTCAATTCAAAGGAAAATCAAGCGCAGACTCCCCCGAGCCCAAGGAAGCGTTCCAAACTGTTAAGTGCTTGTTGTTGCGTCTTTGCTAAAAAGTGGCGTTCGACTCATTCACTGCCAGCTGATTTCAAAGCAGATTCACATTTTCCATAAGGGCCGGAGCCACGCTTGGGCTGCCACGCTTCTGTCAGACTGCCCCAGGGCAGCGGTGGCCATGTCGTGTCGTTTACCAACACCAGAGTGTAAATGTGTGAGCGTATGAATAATGCATCCATTGCAAACGCTTTGAGTATGCTATAGAAAAAAGCTATATGAATGCAATGCATTATTATTATTACAGAAAATGGATGGATGGATTATTATATTATATTATTTAAGATTATATTATTATCATCATCATTCTTCTTCTTATTATTATTATTATTATTGCCAGTATTTTAACTGATCTTTCAAGACCCAAAGAACATTGTGCCAACATAAGCACCAAATCTAGCAAAAAAAAAGTGTAGATTCTCTTCTTTGACCATAAGAGGTTTGATTCTACTGTATTTTATGTTTTTTTTTTTAATCAATTCATCAAAGTCCGTTATTACCACGGTTTACAAATCTGAATTTCACTGACAAGCTGTTGAAAAACGGCCATATTTGTCAGTGGGAGTGAACGGTTGGATTCCAGATGACGGATATAAACATCCATGGCAGTGAATGAGTGACGGCTATGATGAGTATCCGATAGCACGATGGTGGACGGTTTTGGTGGCGGTGGGGTGGAATATTTGACACTGTTGATGTTTATTCAACTTAAAGCAACTTGGATCAGCATCATGGTGACCTTGGGTATACAGATAAAAAGGTTTATACCTCGGCGACGTCGTTCCTTTCCCGGTTTTATCATCCGTGTCGAGCCGCTTTAATCGAAGGCGCGCGGCGGCACAATGGTCCCCCGGGAGTCTCCCGCTTTAAATCTGTGAGCACTCTGTAAATATTGTCCAAACGTTGTTGTGCAACCAGAGATAAGGAAGGTCTCTACCTCCATCAAAGTGGCAGCATCTTTCGCTGGAGCGCCTTTTTGTTCATTTATGGGGCTTTTGTTTTTTGGAACAAGAGATTTCAGGATTTCAGGCGTTAGGTGGCCAAAACCTCACAAGGACAATTGCCATGTTGTCGCCTGTTACCAGACGGCACACTTGTCTTCATTTTCCTAAGTTAAAACGAGTCCAATACTAGAAAGTCGATAATCTTTTTCGAATGTTCGGAAAAAGCAGTGATGGGGGAATAAAAGCCAGTGGGTGAACTTCAAACATATAAAAATATAAATAAATAAATAAATAAATAAATAAATACCAATAATGAATAAATAAATGAATAAATAAATAAATAAAAATGATGGATGAATTAATAAAATGGATGAATAAATGAATAAATAAATACAAATAATATAACAATAAAATTAATTAATTAATAATAAAAATAATTCAATGAATAATTGATTAATGAATGAATGAATGAATAAGTACTAAATAAATGAATGAATAATAGTAAATACTAATATTCTAATAATAAAACTAATTCAACAATCAATGAACGGATGGATGGATGAATGAATGAATGACTGAAGGAACAAATAAATAAATGTTTGTCTGATGGTGGGAGAAAACGTAGCCAGCCAGAAAAGGTCACGCGTCGGAAAGACAATGAGCCGGTCATTAAAGTGACCATGACGGGTGACAAATATTTTCTCCTCATCTTGCCCAGAAAAGCGACTCAAATGGAGGGCCGTCATGTTGACGAGGCTCGTGAAGATGAAGTGGAAAAGTAAATGGTGCATTAAGGGTGCTCGATCACTTTCATCCCCGAGACTAGGACAAACACTTTTGCCTCTCCGCCATTTTTCTTCTTTGTCTCTTCCACTTGTGCCTCGTATTTGAACTTAAGTGCACGCTGTCGTAATAAAGTATCTCCAAGCGACATAGCTTGCTTCCGGATGCACTGAGCTCGCTCGTTCCCGTTTCCCGCACGAAAAGAACCACTCGCTAGCATCCCGCACGCTATCTCTCCATCAATTTCACTTTCATCTCAGCCCCATTATTACTTTTTCGGGAATGGGCCGAACTGGTCCTCGTGCGCAACGTGCTGACGCATGGTGAGCGGGCGCTTGCTCATGCGGCGCACCGGAGGCCCGGGACATGGCGATGACTGTAAATGTCACACTCGCAAGGTTGCTCTGGCTACGGGCGGACGTCCTCCACGATTGCTTGTTGGTGTCTCAGAGTCTTGACGTTTGGAGGAGGCTGCGTGAGCTTGCTTGTTACTCAGCATTTTGGATTAGTCAAATTGGGGGCCGTGCTTTTGCCTTGAGCCAAAAAAGCAGCGCGGGAGAAATGACGCCGGCTAAACTTCAACTCACTCGCTTTAAGCGTCTGACAGTGTTCCATAATTTTTATTCATATCATGTCAAGAGAACAATATTGACTTTGGCAAAATGAAAAAAAAAGCAAGGGAACAATGGTAATGTTTAAAATGGATCATTTATGCAAGAGTTTCTTTTCAAAGGAATCGCTGTCTGTGCTTCGTGTTTTGCGCTTTTGATCTTGTCACCAGATTCGTTTTCGCTATTGCTGTTTTTTTTTTTTTTTTTTTGGCCTAACACCATTCCCAGAAAATTCCAAAGAGAAACACATAGTGCAACAAATACAATTATTTCAATGTGTGTGTGTGTGTGTGTGTATATACAGTATATTTATATACCATATATGTACTTTTTTTTTTTCTTTTTTTTGTCCAAACAAGTTTTGTGGCTTCTATTGTCTTTCATTCCGTCCATCTTGTAATACTTTCACCATTTCAATGGAGATTCTGTGTGGCACAAATGAACTAACAAGAAAAAACCCCAAAACAACATCATATTTATCTCACATTAAACATGTTTCAGTCCAAGCCACAGAAATAGTGATTCGATTGATCGTGGTGTTGAAGCTTTTTCAATTACAGACTCCTGTGTGTTGCAAGAAAAAACAAACAAACATAAAAAAAACAGGAACAGAGGTGCCGAACTCTAAAACTCCTCACATAAACACACACAGGCACATTGACACACATCCTGTCCGTGATCCTTCTTTGCATGCACGCCGGAAGCAGCAGAGCGTGGTTTCGCGTCGCCGGCGAAAAAGTTCCATCCAATGCCGCCGCCGCCATTTTGTAATCCATATCGACCGCGCGGTTTAATAAACGTCCGTGCCCCGCCGCGCTCGCGCCGGCACGCATCGATTGATCATGGCCGGTGCGCACAGCTCGCTATTTATGCTCCTATAATCCGAAGGCATGGCTGGCCAAAGTTCAGCCACAGAGGACGTGTAGAAGTCACATTCGTTGTTTTGCTGAGTCCCATAAGCACTTTGACAAAGTACAGCCGCATGGAACTCCCCCCCCTAACCCTAAACCTAACCACCCGTGGGGTGTTGATCCAGTTCTGTGATGGTACTTGATCCAGCGCAAACCTTTGCGTTGTTGTGTGGGATGCGACGAGTTCGATTAGTGTCGAGGTTTTTCTCGGATCCACGCTGAGCTCTCGGCCTTGTTCTCGCTTCCCCTCTCGGATTGTTTTGTCATCTGAGAACTTTTGCGTGGTTGATTTCAATGCCATGAACACCTCGCAGCTATTTTACTCTCAAGGCTGTATGGATTGTTTGCTTCTTGAACTCAATCTCTGTCCTTTCTTTATCTCGTTACGATACAATCTTCCTTCTGTCATTTGCAGTCTTTGCCTTCCGCCAACATTCTACACGACGCTTTCCTCCAGCTCTTCGCCGCTTCTTCCGGCCTTGCCTTTCTGTTTCACTCTCTCTTTCCCAGCGCTTCCTCTCCCGGTAGCGATGCCGCTGTTAGAGTTGGAGTTGGTGGTGTTGTAAGCGTGGATGTATCCGCGTTGAAAGTCGCACGGCGCCCCGAACGGCCCGGCGCCTTCGCCCTCGTCGCTGGTGGCGGAGGAGCCGGTGCTGGTGGTGGAGGCGCACTGCACCAGCATCCCGTGGAGCGACTGGCTCCGCCTGGTCCAGATCACGCTCAGCCGTTTGGCGTAGCCGATGGCACCGTAGCGTTTGGCCACGGCGGCCGCCGCGTCGGTCGCCAGGGCGACGGGGGAGCCCATGTCCAGCGAGTGGCGGCGTTTGCTGACCGTCCCGCAGGCGGGCTTGAGAGGGGAAATGGGGCTCTGATAAGCCTGAGAGGAGTTCCATTTGTCCCTGCCGGGGGACGTAATCCTCCAGGCCAGCATATCGGAGTCTCTCAGGGGCGCCGCCAGAGAAAAGCTGGCACGGTTGGTCAGCTCTCGCTCCAGACGGGGTTTGGGCCCTTCCCTGAAGCGTGACTGCCGGGGCAGGGTGGACGAAATGGAGGGCGGATAGTCCAGCAGAGTTCTGTTACTCTCGGCGCCGTACGGCGGGGCTTGGTCCGACTTCCTCTGCCGCACAACCAAGGCCATCTCCCCTCCCGCCCCCGCCATGGTGGAGACCACGCCCCCGGCCGAAAGAAACTGCTCCAGGTTGACCTTTGGCTTGAACCTCGGCTTCGGGGGGAGCTTCGGCGGCAGAGAGGAGGCGCAATCTGCGGCTTCCTTGTCCTTTTCGCCCTCCCCGGTCCTCTTGGACGGCAGACCATTAGGTAGGACCACCATCATCATGTCGCCAGCGCCGTTGGACTGGTAGCACCCGCCGGCGTCCCCTCCTTTATCCCGCGCCGCCACGCCTCCCCCCTGACCGCAAAGCCCGACCGCTGCCTCGGCGTTGCCGTTGTGACACAGGACGTGGTCGGAGTGATCGCACACGCGATGGCGGACCATCAACGCAACGGTGAACACCAGCAGGGTCACCACCACCACGCCGCCGACCAAGATAGTCAGCGTTCCTCCCAGGAAGTGAGCTTGCAGAGAGCTACAGGCGGGGTAAACGTCTTTGGTGGAGAACGTGGTGCAGCCCAGCACTTTTGTCGCCGCCAGCGCTGTGATGGAGTCATCGAAAATGGCCAGCACACACAAGTTGTAATCCACTCCCGAGACCAAGTTCTTCAGCAGGAAGCGGTCACTGGTGGACGGCAGGATCCTGAAGAAGGCCAAAGAAAAAGAAAAGGTGATGATTACGCTTTCATCAACTGGCTGAATGTGAAATACTTGCGGCAAATTGAAGGCCTGCTATGCCGACTACGATGGGGAGAAAATATTAAGTATTGAGAGAACCTGCGGCAAGGAGAGCCAAATAGCTCACGAGTGAATACAGCACGGCGGGAAAATGAGGCTATTGATGAAGTGTGCGCCAAGGGAGCATGAAAAGAGAAGTCTGTCTGCTCGCCCCGCCCCGCCCCGCGTGTGCGCGTGCGCTCAAATTGCCCGAAAAAACAAATGTCAGGCCGTTTTGTGCTAAGAAGCCATTTTAGGTGCTAGCAAGATTACACTAATGCTGAAGCCACTCGAAGGCTTCGACAATGTGTCAATGTTTTGTCACAAGGGAGTCACCGGCGATGTTTTCGAATCAGCAAGCGCTTGCTTTTGGGGCTCGCATAAAGACAACCGCTGTAAATTTGTCATCCGATGCAGCCGGCTAAGCTAAAGCTAGCAAGCTAGCAAACCACGAGGCGGTCCATTGTGGAGCATGTATGTATTTGTAGAATCGTGAGCTTGTTTTGTGTTTGCGTGTGTGGGAGAGAAGAGCGCGGCTCAAGTGTCTCTCGCTGACCAAAATGACTTTGGCCTCCGTTCTCACCCTCTTGTGTGGGCAACCATGTTTGCGTTGTTATCGAAAACAAAACGCGACTCCTTTAGCTGTGTTTTTCTGGCCGCGAGCGCCTCGTTGCTTATTTGGTTCTGCTTACACACGCCAAATGAGTTCTAATAAGCCCAGAAAACCTTTTCGCTAGTTTTCCCGTGAAGCGAAATGAATTCAAGCTATGCCAGTGTGGGACTAATCTGAACGGCCACACGAGGCTTTCCTGTTAAAACGGCCGTGTCCAGATGTCATTAAGTCGCCATAGATTGACATCTAATGCCGACAGAAATCCACTTATGAACTCCTGCTACCCGGGGGGAGCGCCGTGCGTGTTGCCATGGCAAAGGCTCATTACTTAGCCCAATAGTGCAGTGAAAAGAATCGCCACACGCGGCGGCGTCAGCCGGCCTCGGTCACGTGATCAACACGGTCGTAAAGCCAACGCCGGGCGAGGACCAGGCCACCGAGCGGTTGTCGGGGGAAAAAAAATAAATAAATACGTGGAGGACTCTGCGGTGCATTTGAAAGTCTTTATGAGTGCCGTTTGATTTGTATTCTGCACGGCGCCGCCATGCTGCGCAGTGTGGATGAAAATAAGCGCCCGGGAATGCTATGCATGCTAAAGTGGGACACGCGGAAACACACCTCGGGTCACTCCCCAAGTTCTTTTCTTACCCGGGCCACTTTTTATATTTTTGATTGCAATCACTTATTGAACTTGCTCTCTGGTTCTTCAGGTTTTTCACATTCCTGCCTCCATCTTTGTCCCTCTGGCCCGCCCCTCACCTCCGAGCGTGAGCCACAAATCCTTTTGGCATTCCTCGCCGGACGCTCGCTGACCCTGCACCTTCTGCCTCCGCCTTTTCTTCTTTCCCAGACACGGCGCTACATCTCCATTAGCCCGCGCTAGAACCGCTTGTAGCGTTATTTAACGACCAAGGTCACGTCTTCTCCCTCCTCACTGATCATTTCTTTTCTGCCCCACCCCCCCATCTTTCCTTTATCCTTCCTCTTTTGTTATGAGCCAGTGAATCACTTATAGTGCTTTTTTTTTTTTTCTCCTTCACAGACACAATTCACTGAAATGTGCATACGATCCCAATTGCGATGAATGGTCATCGCAATTTGAACAAGCCGGGATAGCAAAATTGTCTGTAAGGTGCGGCGATGAATCGAAATGGCAGCGAAGTTATTTATAGACACCACATGTGCAAGTGTACACACGCTTGTCTCACTACTTCTAATTCTGCTTAATCTCAGCTAAGGCATGCTGACACTCGCCATCACAGATGCTGGGAGAAAGTCGAGTCAACGGGAGGAAACTTTGAGGTGGGGGAGGGGCGGTGTCATAGAAAGAAGTTATTATTAGCGCTTGTGCTAGTCAGGAAAGATGGCGTATTATTTTCCATCATCCTACTTGTTTGCTTCCCAAGTAAGCTGGAGGAGGAGGACGAGGAGGAGGGACAACAGAACGATTATCTTCTCTCTGGCGCCGGCCTCATTTCCTCCTTTTACACATCATGTTTGTTTACCCTTTCCTCCGTGTTTGCTGTGGATTTCTGCGCTCTGCTTGTCGGCTGTCTGCCGCAATTGTGTCTGAGCTCTTCTTCTGTTCTCCTTCATCACTTTCTCTGCCTGTCTAAGCGCCAGCAGGATCACCTTTTATTTTCTCTTTCGAGGCCTCTTTTCTAATTCCGATCACAAAAAAAAAAATGCCATTCACCCCCAGCTGGAACGTCTTGCACGTGCTGGTTCAATATTAATTGCATAACCAACACTTTATTCTTCTCCTGCGTGTCCTTTCATGCCCGTGTCGGGCTTCCTGACACCACTTTTGTGTTCTCGCCGCGCGGCGTGTGCCATACATAATGAGCGGCGGCCATATTCTTTCCCGCTCTGCTTTTCCAATTGGCCCCTGGTTCCGTGGGTGTCTGTCGGCTTCGCAGCGTGTTTCCTCTCCAGTGTATGTAAGCGCCATCCACTTTCATTCTCGTTATTTCCTCCACTCTGCGGTGTTCTCTCTCTGCTCACTTGTGACGCTTTCAAAGTTGGATTGCTCAGCGTGAAGGCCGCTCTTGTTGTGGCTGCAACTTTAATAGACTGGAAGGCCTTAAAAAAATAAGCCGATCATGTCATCCAATTTCATACGTTTGAAGGGTTCATTTGCAGTAAATTTAATGTCAAGTCCAGCCGTCTTACAGAGGCCCAGAAGCACGGCGTGTTTTTGTCTCGAAACGAGACACCTTGGCCAAAGTAGCAGATGGCACCGTGTGAGTGTATTTAAGTGGTGCTGCCTCATTAACATGGAGGGAGCATTATCTCCCCCGTTGCGCGTCCTTCAGGTGGGATGCGCTCCAAAGCAACCCAGTGTGAAGTCTCTCGTAACCCCCCCCCACAGCGTTGTCGTGTACCGCGGAGGCCGAGCTCCAGGATACGTTCTCAGATGATCACGTCAGGCCCTGACAGCTCGAGCGGTTCCGAGCAGATGCCACGCGGTCGCTGTCCCACCTGGCCCTGTCACACCACGCCGTCCAAATGAGACAAGTTGTGTCTCGAGTACCGCTGACCTTTTGAAGAAATGATTCAATCTGACAGAAGCACCAAGTCCTCATTCTAGACACTGAAGCCATCTCATTATTTTGCTGCCCCGAATGAATCTGGATTGCATTCGATTCTCCTGGCTTTGTTTTATTTGTTTGTTTATTTATTTATTTATATACAAATTCAGCTGCCAATTTAATCATGACAAAAACAACAATCTAACAAAGTAATGTTTTGCTTTTTATTTATTTTTATTTATTTTTTTAATTTTTTTATTTTTTTATATAAATTCAGCCGCCAATTTAATCGTGACAAAAACAACAATCTAAGAAAGTAACGTTTTGCTTTATTTATTTATTTATTTATTTATTCATTTATTTATTTATATTTATTGATTTAGATTTTTTTTGAAATATAAATTCAGCCACCAATTTAATCATGGCAAAAACAATTTGAAAAAAGTAATGGGACCGTGCGCTTGGATTTATCTCCGCGCTCGCTGGTGCGATATAGCACGATAGAAATCTATACCGGAGATCCCTGCCGCCATTTTGCCGCACCTTCTTCCATCCTCATTCTTTCTGCTCACAAACCTGATTTGCCTGCGCGCACTCTCAAAGCTTTCCGACGTCTTGTCGTCTCCATCAGTCTTTGTTTTGTTTTTTTCCCTCTCTCTCTCTCTCTCTCTCAATTTTAACAAGCGAGCTACAGAGCAGCATCATTATGTCGCCGGTTTGTGCGGCTCTCTCACTTGCGTGTTTCCTTATCGCAAAGCGCACACCTCAACTCCTGCTCCACTCTCAATTACGGCGTGTCAACTTTTTTTTTGTCTCGAAGAACTAAATGCAACTCGGATTTAAGAAAACAAAAAAAATGAAAAACAGGCGCGTCACTAACGACTAATCCAGCCACTGCGGCAGTCCATTTGTCAAGCAGCCCGACTTGCGATCCATATTTTCTTTCTTTTTTTGCCATGAGTTTGCATTTCAGCAGAAAACGGCAAATCCTGTTATGCAGCCAGCCACTTTCTTCTATTATTAGCGTATTTGTCATGGCGAAATTAGCAGAGCTGATCAGCGAGGGAGCTCAGATCTCATTCAATTCAATCATTTATTTAATTAGTTCTCCCTGCTTAATTGCTGCGCCTTTGCTGATGCGGAGGAAGACGCTCTGTGTTTGTTTTCGTACGCCATTTCTTTTCTCCTCACTTGATTTTATTCCTCCTTTTCATCCCTCTCCTCACCTCGGCGTTACCCCGCATTTTTGTCTCCTCCCCCTCTGTCTTTCATTACATCTGGCGCCGAGCCCCTGCATTCATCCCAGATGTATTTTTCCATCTAACTCTATTCCATTGATGGATTTACGTCTTCTCCTGCTGCGTTTTCCTAAAGGAGCATTCAGCCCACCCATCTCCCTTTTTTTGCCTCGGCCTCACCTGCTTTCTTCCCTTTCAACAGTCCTCCCTTTTCACTCTAATCTTTCCCATGGGGATTTGTTTCCAGTCAATCTCAGATCTTCAAATAGCAAAGTCTCATCCCGGTCCTAAAATCCACCAGCATCCATCTATTCAAAAAAACGAACATCATCCTCATTCATTTTCTATGCATGAGATCCCGAAAGCCATATTTCTACTTGCCCCATTCAAGCCACTAATATTATCTCCTTAATACCTGAGGGACGCTTTCCTCACTTAGTCCAGTCGTTCATTAGCACACCTCATCATGCACATCTTGATGGGTTGTCGTAGCAACCGGCCGGCTTTCAACAAGCGTGTGAACGAACGGTGGCGGCAAAAGTTGGACTGACCTGTAGATGAGGGTCTCGTCGGCCGTGCAGTTGTATTGTATCTGGTACATCCACACAACGTACGCTCCGGACAAACGTCCCAAATCCCAGCGGACCTGAGCCGAGGTGGACGTTATTCCCTGTACTCCAACCGTCCTCCTGTCTCCTTCGTCCCCATCGTCATCCTCGGCGATCCCGTCGTCGATTCTCTCCCCTTCGGGCTCCCCGCCGAAGTCGCCTTCTTCGTCTTTTTTTCCGTCCTCTACGTCGCCGCCGCGCCCCGCGCCGTTATTTTTCCCCGTGCTGATATCCGAGGATCCCGGATCAATCCGTAAAATCCCATTGGTTACGTTCCTGTTTTTATTGTTCCCGTTGTTATTCCCGCTTTTTCCACCTGCTCCACCCCGGTGAGGGAGGGGGATTATTTTCAGGTCTACAGTGGCGGTGGCTTCGCCCGCCGCGTTTATCGCGATGCACGTGTACGCCCCGTCGTCCCGGGCCACCGTCACCAAGATATCCAAAGTGCCGTTGTTGAACGAGCTGGTCCGCGATGAGTTTGCAATGATGCGGTCGTCCGGCGACACCCAGTGCACCACCGGCTCTGGGTCGCCGATGGAGCGGCATTTCAGGGTGGCCCGCTGGCCTTCCAGCACCCACAGCTTGTGAGTGTGGCGGGTGATGAGGGGGGGCTCACACGTAAACTCCTCCTCGGGAATCGACCAGAAGTACCTGAGAGAGGAGCGAAAAAATGTGAGCCATATCGATCACATGTATTAGTCTGACCTGTAATTTGTCCCAGTCGTGGTTATCAGTTACTACAGAAGATCCTGGCAGCAGATGCTCATTTTCCTCCTCAATACTTTGCTGGCACGGCGTCATTTTAATGACACGCTTAGGCTGGAATAGGATGGAAGATAAATGCAGGGACGATGCCAAGTAGCACTGTAATGACTTTTACGGTGTTACATATCCATGAATTATGGCGCAGTCAGTGTATCGCCATTAGCGGCACATTATCCCTCAAATCAGTTCCGTTCTGAAGGCATACAAGTTTGTGCTTTCAGTTCGAATTGTCCAATTAAGGAACCGTAAGAATAGCGGCTGTGCGATTGCCAAGATGCTCAAAGAAGCTGGATCCAAACTAAAAAAAAAAAAAAGGGTTGCGTGCATATGGCTTGGGGGAAGATGCTAATGCTAATGCTAAAGTTTATAAGTGAATGAAACTTATAAAAAACAGATTTGCGTGCATATGGCTTGGGGGAAGATGCTAATCCTAATGCTAAAGTTTATAAATGAACGAAACAAAAAAAAAAACGGGTTCGCGTGCATGTGGCTTCGGGGAAAATGCTAATGCTAATGTTTATATGTGAATGAAACTTAAAACGGCTTTGCGTGCATGTAGCTTGGGGAAAGATGCTAATGCTAAAGTTTATAAGTGAATGAATGTACCTTGCAGCCAAGTGGATCGGCGTGGCGCAGGTCTCCATGTCATCACGGCGGATAAGCCGTCGAAGCCACAACAGTTCGCAGTTGCAGTGCAGCGGATTCCCCCCGAAATTCAGACTAATGACAGCGTTGTAAGGGGTGGGGCTTATTGCGCCTGTCTGGGACCTGGGAATGGTATAGAATAGTTCATTTTAGTCAATAGCCAAGAATATTATCCACACAAAGGCACAGGAGCGTCAAAAAATAAGGGTCATTTGTGATTTTTTTCATATCAGTCTTTGCTATACACTTTCTGACCGCCGACTCTTCCTCCAGAAAGAATGCAGTCCTTCTCAAACTGCTTTAAAAAATCTCAGTCACACTGAGTTCATTGACTCCGTCACAGCTGCTATTTGCTTGACAGTTGGAGCTCAGTCGTTGTTTTACTTGCAGTCGATATTATCAAGCTGGTAGTCGCCTGTCTGTAAATGTGATCTCTCGGCTGACTTGTAAGGGCCTCTATTAGTCACCCCGAAGCCACTTAGGCCTCTGCAATCTGGATCAAGCGGATGCCTCAGTCATGTATGTGAAAGGGAATGAGGACAGCAGATTTGACTAATCCCTCACTGGAACAGCTGGCTCACGTCTTGTCTGTGTAGCTCTGTGGTGCAACAATAGTGAATCATCTGACAATTAACATTTCCTTGCGTGCTGTTTTGTCGAAGCTCCGCCTTTGAGCACCATGAAGGAATAATAATGTGCACTACCTTGCAAAGAGAGGGTCAGGTGGCAGAGTCCTGAGCCGGTTGGAGGTCATATCAAGCCTGGCGAGCTTGTACAACTCTCCAAAGACTCCTGCCGCGATGTGGTCTATGAGGTTGTGGTCCAGGTTCAGAGTGTGCAGACTGGCCATGTTCTGGATGGACTCCCACGGTATCCTGGTGAGATCAAATTGCGCAATGTTGAGCGGCAATGAGAGTCGGTCCTTCTCGGCGTTCTTCTTCACAGCGGGGGACGATGGATTTGAAGCTCACTCGTAACGCAGGGTAGCACGTTTCGGAACCTACTTTCGAAGGTTGTTGTAGGACATGTCGAGATCCTCCAGCGTGAGTAAGAAGTCGTCAAAGGCCTGCCCGGACACTTTGACCAACTGATTGTTGTTGACGATCAGATGTTGTAGGTTCACCAACCCGGCCAGGTCCCTGGGGCCCACGATTGTTAAACGATTACCTGGAAGGAAGAAGAAGAAAATGAGACGCCGGTTCTTGTCGATTCGAGCTTCTGATGCTATTCACCGTCCAGATGCAAGGAACGGAGACTCTCCAGATCAGCAAAGGCCATCGGTCGAATCAGGTGGATGGTATTTCTCGACAGAGTCAAATCAACCAGTCCGCTCATGTTGACAAAGTCCGATCCTCCGACTTCCGTGATGAAATTGTCAGCCAGCCGCAGCTCCACGGTCCGCCGGTCGACGTACGGCGGCACGAAGAGGAGCCCCTTGTCGGCGCACAGCGTGCTGAGCGATTCGGAAAGGTTCCGACACACGCAGTGGAACGGACAGGCCGACACCACGCCCCACGTCTCCCCCGCTCCGATCAGAGAGGGCAGCAGGCAACATGTGACCAAGGTCAGAAAGTGGAAAGCCGGGAACTGGACGCCGCTTGGGAGTGTTCTCCTCGAGCCTCCCAAGCAGACGCAAGGGATCTCCCGGGATAAGGAGGACAGAGGTGAGACCGGATGAGGGGCGCCGGCAAGCGAGAAGACGGACGGGGGGAAGGTGGGCTGCTTCGCCTGTCGATCAGGGCGGGGACGTGTGTGAGGCGGGTGCTTCTCTCTGCTGGGGTTTCGGGTTGGGGGGGCAGGCATGGTAGAAAGCCTGGCTATCCACAGACCTAAAGACAAAGAGAAATTCAGAATTTGTCTAAAAACAGGCCCTTTTTACTTTTCAGCCAGTACTGCCTTGAAAAACCACCTTACAAGGCTGAACACAGCCAGTCACCATGGTGACGGTTGCCTAGAAACCTGTAAGAGAGGATTCGGTATGTGTTTTATCATCGGACAGTTTCTTAAGGCTGAGGGTCAGGGAACCAAAGTGGGTCAGCGGCCGGATCTGCCTCGATTGCACCGTGTGGAAAATGGCGGTATCGGTGGTTTCGGTCCGCACTCGATATGACAGCGTCTGGTGTGACAAGGTGTAGAGATGAGTCACAGAAGCTGATTGTCATGCATATGGGTTGCCTTAGCAACGTGGATCCGCAGGGGGACACAGGCAGAAGTGGCTCGATAGCACTTTTCGACTTTTCGACCGACCGCAGTCGTCATATCGGCGGTGTTGTCGTGTGCGTAAGCAACCACTTCATGCTGCCGCCGCCGCCGCCGCATTGGCCTTCGCACATTCAGCGTGAAAGATCAACAGGCTTTGTTTTATCGCACCTTGGAAAAATATGACGAAAGCATCACCAAGCAATTTAAGAATCTCAAGTTTGCATTAAAAGTTTTACAATAACGGTGAAAGAACATTTTACCATGTGCAAAATACGAACGTCAGAAATAGTGCCATTGATTAAAAACTGAATGGAGGTGCTGAACATGAAAATGATTTCGATTGAACCTGGCACTTTTCTTTGCTATGTTGGCCATTTTAATGGAATCTGGATTCATTTTGCTCCAAAAAAGATAAAAGCTCAAAACCAGAATGACGAATGATCGAAATACACTCCAAGCACCCGATCAAGTCATTCACAAATTTGAGTTCCGTCAAAACGATTTCCAATAATTTGAGGCTACTTTAAGGGACTGAAATAGACTCCTTGTGTCTTTCAGCTTGCCATTACGCTTTGTCATCAATCCTCTAGCACGATTTCTTGCTGCTCCTTGTGTTTTCCGTCTTGCTCACTTGGCTCCGTCTCTGAGCCGTTGTGCCTCTAGCGGTGCTGTAACTTTCTACAATTTCCTTGTCTTATTCCCCACAATCTGTTCCCCACTGTCTCGTCTGCCCTTGAGGCAACCCGAGGATGGCGGCGTTATCAGTCACAGCTCTGCCTGGCCACGTCCTTTCGTCTCTTCCTAATCTTTTATACGCCTCGCTCGCGTACCTTTGCGCCTCTGTGATATTCAACCGCCACGGTCGCCGTGTGACCCGTCTATTTTGCCGTCTGTGGCGGTGCAGGGCCCGGCAGCGAATCCGGGACACACTGGCAGGCACGCAATGATCGATGCGGCCCCCTAAGAGACGCTTGGCTGCTTGTCCCGTTCATTTACACCGCTGTCGTTTGCTTCTATGTCCTCCGTGCAAGCCGTGCTCGTCAATCCACTGATTGATTTTCCTGACGGGTGTGTTGACCAGTGGCGGGCGAGTTGTGCATTTGGTACCTGGCTCGGCCAGACCTGACTTCACGCATCTCTTTATTCCACAACAATCACGTCCTAAGAACCCATCCGTTTGATACAATAGCTACTAGCTAGCTATTAGCGAACCCTAAGGCTAATCTGGAGCAGTCCTTAATCAAGATGGATGGATGGATGGATGGATGGATGGATGGATGGATGGATGGATGGATGGATGGATGGATGGATGGATGGATGGATGGATGGATTAGGGGGAGAAATTCAGGAGCCAGTGGTTATTTCTTTGATAACGTGACAGAAATAAAAAAACATAATTAAAATGCATCGTGCAAACTGAGTATGATGCCTTGATATTCTTGATGGCGATTTTATTGCACTTTGCAGATGTAGCAAAGCTGCCTTAGAACATAAATGGGCCTGCAGTGGCTCGGATCATCACTGAGATTGCTCAAAACCGATGAGAGTGGAAATTGCTGAAATGCATATTGACAAGCCACGATTCCTCTGGGACAATTTTCTTCTGATTGTTGAGAGTTTGTCGCTTGCTATCAAAAGCTGCCTCAGTTATGGTGCGTCTAAGGCCGTTCGGTTCGTGTTTTTCGACGACTCCCTCCTCCAACGCATCCGATTCAAATGATCGGCTCATCAGCAAGCTCGGCGGGATTCTTGTAATGCTCATTAGAGTCGGGTGTGTAGAACTGAAAAAAGCGAGATAACGGCCTTTGAGGGTCTGTGGCCTAAGGTCCGTATCTGATCTGAATCCTATTGAACATCAACTGAAAAATGGATTCTTGAGTCAGAATATATTTGGCCACGTGTATGAGCACCATATTAGTGTCCGCTGCAGTTCGCAGTGTTCTCTCTTATTTATTTCCCTGCGTTTCAGTCCCGCACTATTTTGGGCAATGTCTCGCTTACGCTACCCCGCATGAACTCGCCAAGTCATCGCAACGGTACAAAAAGAAATCTTCTGAAACTCCGTGTTGGCTCATGACTCACCGCCGTCGGGCTGAACTTGCCCTGACTGAACTCCCGACTTCCCCTAGAGTTCCTTTTCCAGTCAGCACTCATGCCCCAGCAATTTAAGAGTTCAAATTGGGCTCGAATGAAGTCATTAGCCTTTTTTTTCACATTAAAGCTCGTCAGTGCATATTTTCATCCGGACCCGTGCAATTAAAAGAGGCTTGGGGCTCAAAGTGGAAAGTGCCTGTTGTTTCCATATCGCCGACCTATCGCACTTTAGGACTTCATTTCCTTTCAGCCTCACTCTATAATCCCCCACTGAGGACTATAAATGTCAAGGCCCTCATTAAATGCCAACTACAATTTAGAACCTTAAAACACATGATGTATGTGTGTGTGTTTATATTTGCATGCCTATTCTAGTCAAGTCAAGTCAAGTCAAGTTTATTTGTATAGCCCTAAATCACAAGCAGTCTCAAAGGGCTTCACAGACAAAAATTGACAATTATTCTCAAAGCATCCCCTGATCTTAAGCTCCCAAAAGGGCAAGGAAAAACTCAAAACCCCTGCCCGGGGAAAATGAGAAACCTTGAGAAGGGACCACAGATGGAAGGATCCCCCTTTCAGGATCACCAGGTTGTAATGGATGCAGAGAGGGCACAAATAATACATAATATGAAAATCAAAAGTGGATGTCCAAGTCAGAGCGAAGGGCCGCCGGAGGAGCCCTCTACTATCCTGGCTGTGGAAGTTGAGCTGCAGTTCCCCCAACCTGAATTAGCCCACAAGAATCCAGATAGCCGCTGTCAGCTTGGGTGCCACCTAACCACCTCCCCGGCCGGGGAGGGGGGGGGGAGAGAGAACAAAACAAACTCCGGCCGAATCGGCCACTCCAAGTTAGTTAAAGGCCATGTCATAGAAATGTGTCTTTAAACGTGTCTTAAATGTTTCTACTGAGGTAGCAGTCCTAATATCCATTGGGAGGGCATTCCAAAGCTCTGGAGCCCGGATAGAAAATGCTCTAGACCCTGCAGACACTTTCTTGGCCCTCGGTGTCGCTAAAAGGGTAGCGTTTTGCGAACGAAGGTTACGAGACGGAACATAAGGAACAACTAGGTCGACGAGATACGAAGGCGCTAAGCCATGCAGTGATTTATAGGTTAATAGAAGAACCTTGAAGTCACATCTTAAATGGACCGGGAGCCAATGTAAGTTGGCTAATATTGGGGTAATGTGATCAAATTTTCTTGTCCGTGAGAGCAGCCTTGCAGCAGCATTTTGTACTAACTGTAGACTTTTGATGCGGGACTTAGGAAGGCCAGAGAATAGTACATTACAGTAGTCCAGGCGCGACGTGACGAACGCATGTATAATAGTTTCCGCATCACCGGTCGAGAGGATCGGACGAATCTTTGCAATATTACGAAGGTGAAAGAACGCAATTCTTGTTATATTCTTAATGTGCTTTTGAATATTCTCTCATCAAGTCGTCTTCGGAGCAGCTAGCGTGGCCTTCCCGAAATGCCGCCAGTCCTTAATGGACTCAAATTGGCTAGTGCTACAGTATTGATAAACGTGGAGGCTAGCTATTAGCTCCCACGAGCCACTTATCCGATGGCACCACCGGCAAATAGAAAAGACCCGAGATGAAGAAGCAATATGTTCACGTGACCCCCCCCCCCCAAAAAGGCAACGATAAAGTGGAGTCAAAGAGGAATTCTTTCAGTCGCACAATGGTCTCGATATTAATTGTGCGTTTGCATGCAGTCTCCCACACAGTCGTAATTATAGTGAAGCCGACAGATACGCTCGCTCTCTCGCCTTCGTTCTGTCTCGCTCTTTCGCTCTTTCTCCGGGCGAGGAAGAACACAACGCCCACGTAGCTTCTTGTTGTGGCAGTCGTGCGCATGCAAGCCTACTCATCCTTTTGATACTATCGCTTCTTTGTCACTCGTCTGTCAAACTCTGCTTCTCGTCGGACGAAAAAATGATCGGATCGCAAACCAGGGGCCCGAAAGTGAAGCCTCGAGCGACCGGGCCGGTACGGATGCGTATCATCAAGCAGATGGGCAGAGAAATATGTAAAGACGATAAACAGGTGAAGGGCGCCATCCGTCACTGTCGCGGCCAGAGGAGGAGGAAGCGCACGGACGATTTGATTAGGGCCGTGCGGAGCTGTGCCGGAAATGAGTTTGTGGGAGGAGCCCCGAGACGCGGTGAAGGAGGCATCGCCGCAGGTGAAAGTCTGATTACAGTGGCGGGGCGCACCTTTCATCCGCGCCACTTGTCTGCTCACAGCGTGGCCTCGAGATAATGAGTGCACTTCCTCAAAAATACCGACTCGTTCCTCCAAAGGCGACGACGACACATCATCCTTGTTTGTTTGTCTGGCGAAAGGAAATTAAGCGCCGCATGACTGTCATTGTCCTTTTCTTCAAACTCTTTGAAAATGGCCGCCGTTGTAGCCCTTTGTGGAATAAAGACAGTTTCGTTTTCTGTGTTCTACTGCTCTTGGATGCCAGGCACTGCTTTCTGGTGTCTACTATCATATAAGTGCTTTCAAGTGCGGCCTTTTTAAGCGCAGGTCGTCTTTTTTTTTATTGCCGAGATAAGTGCGGAAACTAATATTATGTCTGCGTTCCGTCGTCTCTGCTCGGTGGGTGGGAATGTTGCTCCGAGTGAGGCTTTTTTGATGTTTGGAGAATAGGCAGTGTGCCACAATTTGTGGGCAAGCAGATCATAAGCTTAAATTTGGCTTCGTTAACGCAGGGAAAAGTCAAGTCCAAAAAAATGAAGTGCTGTTCAAATTAGTCGTCCAAATTAGCCACAGCTTGGTTGCTCGTTCGTCTTCTCTCCGTACACTCGTGGCCAACAACGAGGCGCTCTAAAGCAGCCGTGCCAGCCCCGAGCCCCCGGTCCACATGCTGACTGTCAGCTCGGACTCACCCTGCCCGCTCACCATGACGCGTGCACTCGTGGCAGACAACGAGGCGCTCTAAACCAGACACACCAGCACGGATCTGTCCCCACCCTAACGACGTCAGACGCCGGAGGTGTCCTCGACAAGGTCTCCCTCGTTAATTCCCGACCAGAAAGTTTCTGGGATTTTGAAATGTTTGGCGTCTTTGCAGCCGGTTCATCTTGGAAAGTGTGCGCGGCTGGCGGGGGGATTCCACTTTTGTGTGCTGACGATAAACTGAAGTGGCAAACAACAGAGGTGACAGTGATTTTCTTTGGCAACTCTGTTGGCTCACACAGAACTTTACATGATCTGGAATGAAAAGCTCCCATTTCTCGCATGCCCTCGATGCAGCCTCGATTAGTATGAGGCTCACTGTGTGTGCGCGTGTGTGTGTTTTGGCACAGGTTAGCTCAGCCCCCCGAACAGCCCCACCCCTCCCCTCCCCTATTTTGTAATGTCACGGGGCTGACTGCAAAGTATCATGTCAATGTTATCTGTCAGCAAAGCCCTGGTGTAAACATCTGTAAGACTCAAAGGCAGCTAAGCGGGAAAGCGATGGGCACAGTCGAGCCCTGGCACTCCAGTTTGGGAGAAACACTCGAGTGCAAAAACGTTAGCTTGGCGGCGCGTCGTTTTTCACCCATTGTGAGCTTGTCACCGGTGCAAAAAGCCGACTCCATATTGTTTTACTTCATCTGACTGGATCGTACACTTTTTTATTTTACCTTTACATTCCTTATCGCGCAATTTGCATGATCAATAACCGTACATGAAAGAGTTCCTGAAACGAACAACTGTATTTCATTCATTTTTCCGCGCCGTGCACTCCAGTCTCGGAAAATAATTATTCCAATACATCCGAGTCCTCCACGCGCTGTTCCACATGCCCGCTTTCAAAGTTGCAGACGCACCAAAAAGTGGACGCGCTTGTGCCGACGCTCGTAAATTTCCATTTGCATGTATGAACTGACCTGCCACTGTGGCTGCACATTATGTGCTTGCACTTTATTTATTTTTTGTATTATTATTATTTTTTCTCCTCCCGAACGCAACCCAATTGTTACTACACTACCGCATTGGCTGTCAATTTTTTTTTAGATCCTGACTTTCTTTTTTTCTCCGGAAAAGCCATTTTGTGTGCCGCACGCTTGTACGTAGCTAAAAGCCAGAAATCAAGCTAATCCAGTGCTAGTTGCGAGCCGCTCACGCTCAATCGGAACCCCCGCAAGGCCAATGATATGGACCCTGATTTGCTGACAGCACAACTTGTTTCCAGCTTGACAAAAGTAAATCTGAGTGTGTTTGTGTGTGAACACGCATGTACTACGTGTGTATATGTGGAATGATCCTGCTAGCTTCCAGGGTGGAAATCTTAGGAAAGCCAATGATTAGCCAATCATCACTCAGCTTCCAGCGCGGTCGGTCAATGACATGTCAACCAGGGCGCGTTTATGGTGGTGACGGATGTATTGACAGATGCTACAAACACACTAAACCGCACTTCTCTGCCCTTCCCATGACAAGAAGGATTACATAAAATCGGATTTCGACTCCACTCACTTTATATTAAGCAACAACTTTGTCAAATTGAATTCTTAAAAAAAAAGTCAAACAATCCTGTGTGTTTATTTTTTAGCTTTTTAGTCCACCGTCTTAATGCTAATGCTAAATAGCATCTTATGTTACAATGTTAAAACCCTTTTCCCATGACAAGAAGATCGGATTTCGACTCGACTCACTTTATTTTAAGCAACAGGTTTGTCAAATTGAATTGTTCAAAAAAATAGTCAAACAACTTTGTGTATTTAAAAGAACTTTTTAGCTCAGCTTTTTAGTCCACTTTCTATAATGCTAATGCTAAATAGCATCTTACGTTACGGTGTTAAAACCTTTTAAACACAAAAGATACCGTAACACGTCTAGACAGACAATATTACAGTACCCACAGTCGTGTTCTGAGGAACAACTTTTATTTTTTTGCCGTACTGAGCTGAGAGGAGGAGGAGCCAAAAACAAAGCAGTATGACAAAATGTTTTTTTTTTTTTTGTCATTCTGTTTTGATTCCGTATAATGTCTGAACGTGCTACATTTACCCATTAAAATAGAGGCAAGGCATTTCAATGGGAAATGATGATTTGGGATTTGAATGTTTTACTATTTGGCAATCAAGTACCTCAAGGCATCACCAAATCCTTTTTATAATGTATTTGTACATAGGTCACTGCGGCTCTCGCGCTAAAAAGAAAAAAAAAATAGATTTTTTATTTCATTGATATTATAATCAAGCAATTGATGGCTGTTAAATTTTTTATTGTGCTGTATTCAGTCATATAATGGCACAATAATTCAGCTCCTCGTTTAGGAATCTTTTATTTGGCACCCATGTCACTCACCACCCACTAGAGCCTCAGTCGCTCGCTTTCTTTAGTCTCTCTCTTCCAAAGCATCCCTCCGTCTGTCAGCCACGGTTGCCGTGGTTACACTTTCTTCTGCTCATCAGGCTCCTGTTGTGCCTCAACAGACTGTTAACATTTTAATTACTCATCCTCGCGACCTCGCCGCGGTAAAACAAACCAGCCCGTCGTGTTAGCTTAGCTCTGCTTTTGCTTTTGAATAAACTATTGCGCCAAGCATTTCCCCGCTCCGAATAAGTCCTCCGTTCACATGCCCGGCTGCCATTTCCACCCCTCGTGCTTGTCTCCTCCTCCAGTCGCTCGCCGGTCTGCTCATTTTGACAGCAAGCGTCCCCATCTGCTGGCATCTCGCAATGGCAGACGCCCTCGCCAACGGTGACGGGATAATTGAAGGAATGACAAATGCTCGTGGCGCTCCAGCCATATGACGCTTACCCTAAATGTATCACCAGCATGAAAGCGAAGCCAATTAGTGTTCGCTGTGCATTCACGCCAAGGCGCTGCATGCTTTTTGAGTCAGGTATACAACTCAGCCCAGGCCAACAAATTGATTCAATACCAAAATGTCATAAAGAGCTGCTTCCTACATACTGAATCCCTTCAATGTTGTCCGATCGAGGTAATCAAATCAAATTGAAAAGACGGATACAATATAATATCAGCTCCTCTCCTCAGTACGGCACTAATATTAGTCGTTCTTCGCAGAGGACAAACAATATGTGTGATTATCAGTCTATGTGTATTGCTAATTGCAAGGCTAATTGAAGTCGATGAACTCTTTCATTCATGCTTCATTTGTCTTTATTTCAGAGAAGACCAAAACATTGACTTATAATACATCTAAAATTTTAAAATAGGTCGATTTTCTGGAGTAAAAAAAAAAATACATGGGGAGAGGACCTTGAAGAAAAAAAAATAATAATAAAAAAAATCACCGCCTATTAAATTGCAATTAAAAATTGAGGGGAAGCAAAAAAAAATCATCATCATCACCACAATTGGATCATTTTTCAAAATTGTTCATCCTTAGTCAGGAGCGCTAGTAGATAATGACAACTCATCTTTCATGTCTGACTGCTCTCCTCATTCATCTTCCTATGATGTCAATCATCCAAATGTCTGCTAATGAATCACTGCTATTACACTCCTATCAATGAATCCTTCATTTTTTTTTTTTACTCTTCTTTTCGCTGACCTCTTAGTCCTCATCATGTTGCGGCAACCTTCTCTCTTTTCATTCTCTCCGCATTATCGCCTCTCCTCACTTTATCTTTGGCTCTCTCCATGTCTCGCGGCCCTCTTATCCTCCCATACATCCACTCAGTCAGTTTCCTGTGTCAGCAGGCCAAATGAATGCAAGCGTGTGCGTTTGCGTGTGTGCTTATGTAAAACCCCTCCGAGGTTGCCGCCCGGAGCCCCAAATCCCCGCGCGGCGACACCCAAACGACACGCCATGCGAGATTACATTGAAGCTTGTGAGTAAAGTGATACAGCATCTGGCGCACACACACATGCTTGCACACTGGAGGTGAGAGATGTTCTCATGGGATCTAAAAGCAGGAGAAACTTCAATTAGAGGTGTTAATGGATGGAAATTGAAAGGAAAAGCTAAAAAATAACCCGCAGGTGTGGGCCCCGTGCGCTTATGTTGTTACCAAGACACATGTGTTTATTATTTATAAGACAGCCCAGTGTGTGTTTTAGAGTCAGAACACAGAGTTCCTTTCCTACTCGGTCGGCGCAGTCAATTGCTCTATGATTCAGCACAAGTGAGCTAAATGTGCATACATTGATTTCACCTTGACTGGACCGATATACATCTAATGTGTGAGCCTGGGGTTGTTTTTTTTTTTGGGTGTATGTGCACCGTGAAAATACCTGCCGGGCCGCTATTGTGTTGGTATCCTTAGACCCCTTGAGACTAGCGCTTTGGTACTCGAAGCACCTCACACTGAATTCACATGTTGACCCACTGATGACGAGGGTTCGGTGTCTTGGTAAAGGACAATGGATGGGAATCGAACCCCTGACCTCAGGGTTGGGAGATTCTACCACTTATCCACGCCCCCTCACTGCTTCAATAAGTTAGTTTATTACAAGCAATGTCAATCAAAATAGCAGCATAGCAAACAACCAACATGGGTGACAAGTTTGCCATCCACAGTCATGGTTCCATCAAATTAAATCCGCACATACTTGCACCCTTGCTCAACGGCACGTATTCACAAAACAAGCAGGAGCAAAGCGAAGTGCAAATTAGCGTTGTGAAGAATAGAGATTTTTTTTTCTCATTGTGCTTTTTAGATAGGATACGAATGAATGGGCCGTCAAAATGCAATACTGGCTCCGATTAGCTGTTGGCTAGCGAATGCAAATCAGCAAATGGGGGGGGGGGGGGGCTGCGTGTGTGTGTGTGCGTGTGCGAGCGGGCGAGTGAGAAGATTTAGGGAGCACTTGTATCTTACCTTTTCTGTCTGTGCTGAACAATTGGAATCAGCTCCTCATGTTGACCAGGTTATTGACATTGTTTGAGTGTGTGTTGTTGTTTTGTGTGTTCATCACATCTGCCTCGGGTGCTGTGTGCTGCTCAGGGGGGGGGGGTCCAGTAAGCTTTGTGTGTTTAAGTCTGAAACCCGTTCTCGGTGCCCTTCTCGCCACACGCATCGAAAGATACGTGAAAAGCCAATCCGGGTTGGAGAAATTCCACAATATCCTCTTAAGCTTCGACCGCGGGAGGGAAAGAGAGAGAGAACCTGGAAAATTCCGAATTACTCGCCCAATCCTGGCCCGTTATTCCGAGATGGGGACCTCAGTTTGAAGAAGGAAGAAAGAGCGAGGGGGGGGCAACCAAGAATCCACTTTACTTTAAATCCTCTTAAAGGCCTTTTTGATACGTGGCTGCCTTGGATGTCGATTTGTTCGGCTCGAGTTCTGCCAGGATTGGAATCCAAACGGCAGCGAGGCGTTTCTCTCTTCCCGGCCTGCGCATCGTCGCGCATCCCGGCCGTCGTCGCCTTGCTTATTTATTCATCGCCTCCTCTTGGGCTCCATCCCATCACGCGTCGACTTCCTCTTCCTCGCTTAGTTCCTGGAAGGACTTCCGGGGAGCGCCGCCGCTCGGCCTCCCCCTGGCCGCATTTGGCAGCCGGCGACTCGGTGACCTTGGCCAGAGGGCGTGACAGGGAGGGGCCTATGAGAGAAGACAAATAAGAAGTGTGTCCTGTTGTTGTGACACCTTCCCCCCCCCCCCTTCCCTCCCCGCTTTCTTGGGAGCAGGTGCCCGTCCATCATCAACTCCTCCCTGATGGCGGCAGTAAATCCTCCCCTCACCTCTTGGCAGCCTGTCTCCCTTACCTGTCTGTCAAGAGGCGATCAATAGTCCCGGGACCCCCTGAACGTCTCTCTGCAGGCTGCCCTGGTGTCGAAACGCGAGCGCACAAAGTAGCGCATTCATGCGCGCGCACACGCACGCACACACACACGCACGGGCGGGCTGATGAAACAACCGGCCTATTGATCTGCAATGTGAATGTCAGACAGTTCAAAAGTCCGCCCGCTCCGCTCCAGCCCGTCAATCATCTCTGACACCTCGGAGAAGTCGATTTTGGGATCATTTTTTGCGCTCGAGCCGCACGCACGCACGCACGCTCGCTCGCTGGCCGCCTTTTCTTGCCTACGATTTGCGTCCCGCATTCCATATGCGGCGTTCTTGCCCTGCATAGAACAATCCGTCTTTTTTTTTTTCCCCTTCTTCTTTCCTTCATCCCCCCTCCCCAAGGTGTTTATTTGCCACTTCAAAAGCACAATGGAGCTATTTTGCCTCCCTTCATCCTCTCTATGCTGCTTTCATGCACCGACCCAATGCACCCCCCTCCCCCTCCCCCCTCTGTCCGAACCAGATGAAAAGGTGAAATTACTCACCTTGCTTTCCTAACCATTCCACCTGCCAGCAGCGAAGCCGTCACAGCCCCATCTCGGCGACACGCTGGCGCTCCCTCAACTCGGCGGCGGAACAACACCCATCACTCTCTCCCTCCCTCTAACCCCCTTCGTCTCTCCCCTCCTCTTCACCGTCACTCTCGCTCGCTCTCTCTCTCCCCCGTCCGCCGCCCCCCCCACCTCGACTGGCTTGCTCTGGACAGCTGCGGCGCTCTGTCTGCCGCTCTTTGCTCGGGCTGCAGGCTGATTGAAATTTAAGTCGTGTTAATCCCAGAGTACAGGTAGTGAATGAAGGAGGAGGAGACGGCGAGCGCGGAAAAATGCCGCTTGTCCTCTTCCGAATGTCCTCGTCCTGCCGCTCTCGCTCTCTGCGTTCATTTGCCTCCCGGTACACTTGTTTTGACTCTTATGTTTTTCTGGCGCCTGGGAAGGAAAAGAAGACGGGACTCAGGTCCTTCTACGCTGGCGCCGATGTGTGACGGAGCGAGCGCGAGAGAGATAGAGATGTGGAGCCGGAGTGATGAAGTCGAGAGAGGGGGGGGGTGCAGACATGAGGGGAGGGAGGAGGATGGAAAAGGAAAATGCTGCGTTGGAACAATACACATAATGATCAAGTCAATATTCTGTGTTGATCCTGTTTTACAAAGCTCGAAAGCAGCAAGGAGCAACTTTCTAATTTTGTGGAGCAATTTTTTTTTGTTTATTTTTGGGCAGGTTAGTCCCAGAGACACGATGCAAGGTTTCTAATAATATAACGAAAGCAGCAATTTTTTTGGTGTATTATGTAATCAACAGTTTTTATTTCATATATTCACATCATATATGGCCGCAAACTGGATTTTCTTATTTGAAAGCAAAGCTAAATCGATAAAGAAAAAAAAGAATACGATTTACTCTCATGTAATTTTGCGATCTTTTGTTGCGCAGTCTTCAGAAGTCAAAATCAAAAGTCAGGATTCGGTTGTGAAAAGAAACAAATAGCATTAACGATATAAATATTTTATACTGCTTTCTGTACTTTGAACTTTATAGCTCAAAATTGCTCTTCGCTTTAATGTGGTTCCAGACGTCTGTGTAGTGCTCAATCACCCAAGCACTTCATTCCAAGTTTAAACGCCCTCGCTGTGTCAATTTTAATTTAGCTTAGCTATTAGCATGGCCCCTGCCTTTGTCACGGAATTTCTTGTCAGAAGTGTAGCTTATTGATGGCGATTTCTGACTTTGGAGCGAATCCGTCTTTAGCCGCAGCAGTAGCTCGCTAGCTTGTCGCTAGCTAACCGGTACAACCGGGTTGTGCGTCAACTTTGCAGCTGTTGACGTTAGCTCAACCCAGCTCAGCGAAGCTTTTTGGAACAAAACGGAAGAGGCGCATAAATATATCATGTTGGATGGCATTCATTCAAATGAAAAAAAAAAATCAGTACGGCTATACGTGCTCGGTGCCGTCGAGCTGCTTATAGTAGTTAGCGTTGCGGTTTATTTTTAGTTGTACTTGGAGGACTAGCATGACGGACATATGGAGGAAGAGCGTGAGATGAAAGGAAGACAAGCTCTTAGCGCCTGGAGCTACTCTGGGCCCGATGAGAGGGGGGGGGGGACAGGAGGTGAAGAAGGGAAGAGCAAGGCCGGGGCTCTCCGAGGGCGTTAGCAAGATAAGCGGGCGAGCGCAGGCTTGCCGAGGAATGGATTTCAGCCCAACACGTGTAGCTCGTATCAAACGCGTCTTAAATGGAATCTCGTGCAGGTGTGGCGGCAGAAAAGATGGAGATGAAAGTGAGATGGGACGCAGCACTTTGGTTTTGCCACGGCTCAATTTCTTCCGAGTTCTGGTGCGCCTTGACCTCGCTTGATCCCCATCCCCCTCCGACGGTAATTATTTGTCCTGCCGTCAGGTATTTTTGGACCTCCCATGGCGCGAGCAGTTTTGATAGCTCATCCGGCCCAATCATCTCCAGCTTACGGTGTTCCGCTTCACGGCTCATTGGCTGGCAATTAATGCGCCTTGCGGCAAATGTTATGAGGCCCCTTGGTGTTCTGTGACCTCGGTATTCATGTGGGTGCTATTTATTATTTGCTTTTGTGTGCATTCACCGATTTAACTAGACTTCAAAACCCGGGAAAGGGAAATGTTTTTATAAATACATTATGCACCACAATCCAATTTATTAATAATAATAATAGAAATAAATTATTTAGTAATATTTTTTATCATTTTTTAAAATGTTAAATTTTCTTATCAGAGATGTGATTTAACTTTTCTTAATTTGCCCTAATTTTTTCTAGCACATTTTTTCATTAAGGGGTGAGGTCAGTAAATAGTCTTTTTTTTTGTTTTTGTTTTTTTAGAAATGTCACAACACATGATAAAGCAAAATTAGAAAATGAAATGAAAGAAAGAACACTTTGCGAGGACGCGCACACGCACGCACACACGCACGCACGCACGCACGCACACACACACACACACACACACACACAGCCTTAGGTTGATCATGATTGTGCGCCCACACACACTGTTACTCAGCTGTGATGTCGGTTTGAAATTCTTTGAAGGCTGAAGGGCTGATCCCCCTCCATTTGTCACGATCCAAAGATAATGAAAGACAAGAACACACACACACACACACACACACACACACATGAGCCAGTTCCAAGTTCCGCCCTCTAATTTTGTCTTCAGAGCTGTTTACATGTCATTGTGCTTTATTTATGTGATGTGCATTAGTAATACGCTTTCCTAATGATTACCCGCTTACTGCCGCCGCTGGGAAGCGGTCAATGGACTCACAAGAAAAAGTACGGTGCTTCTCGTTTGCCGGCATCGCTCCGACTGCTAAAAATCTCCACTCACGCGCTCGGATCTTAGCGAAGAAATTACTTGAGGGAGACGGTGGTCCGTATTGGGAAATCAAAGATGCGAGCCAAATGTTTCCAAGGGAGGCTTGCCGTGCATAATCAACTGGCGGGATTTCGCAATCGGACTCAAGCCTGAAGAAAAGTGACGATTGGCCCTCACCTGCTGCTTTTTGTTGTTTTGACATTTTTCTTCTCACCAGCCAGCGGAAGGTTTTCCCCTGAGGGAGCAAGTTTCTTTCTCGCGCTCATCAAGACAGCGCTGCTCGAGTGTCACACCAGCTGACATCGTTGGCATCCTTAATGGTCCCGTCACTACGACATTGTGTCTTAAAGATTAGATTAGAGCTCCTGAAGAGTTGGCTGAAAGGTGCAACTCGAGAAAATGTGCAGCCTTCAAAATGAAGACTGGTTATGTGCGGTTGCCCTGGCGACGACCTGACCGCACTTGATGTTTAATTATGGAAAATGGTGAGCGGTTATTTCTTTAATATCGCTCCGCCCGCTCGCATTAATTGGATGCCGGGCCGCACCTGGGGTGTGAAATGTCTGATGCCGGAACGCGAGGCAATTGTTTTTGTTGCCGCTCTTCACGACAGATTGTACGCTGTGTCACTTTGCTGAGGCCGCAGTAGCCGCTTTGTGAAATTGGAGGGCGGGGGGGGGGGGGGGGGGGGGGTTATTTTCCTCCTGTGAACATTTGTCTTGCGTCGCTGCTCAACACTGGAGGTGTCCTTTACAAGCGCCCGGTTATCATAACACCCCAATGATGTGTTTGTCTCTTACGTGCAAGCCGGTCTTGTCAAACACTTTCAGGACCACGGACAGCTCCCCGACAATCCCATGTATTTCAGGACTGCGGGTAGCTCCACCGCCCACTGCAATGCATCGCATGTTACATGCAATGCCGCTCTTGGCAAAGTTTTCAGGACCACGGACAGCTCCACTGCCCGCTGCAAAGCGTTGCATGTCACATGCATGCCGCTTTTGGCAAACGCTTTCAGGACCACGGACAGCTCCGCGGTCCACCGCAGCGCATTGCATGTTACATGCCTGCCGCTTTTTTGCATACGCTTTCAGAACCACGGACAGCCCCCCGACCCATTGCAATGCATTGCATGTTCCATGCGTGCCGTTCTTGGCAAACGCTTTCAGGACCACGGACAGCCCCACTACACACTGCAATGCATTGCATGTTCCATGCATGCCGCTTTTGGCAAACGCTTTCAGGACAACGGACAGCTCCACAGCCCACTGCAATGCATCATCGCATGTTGCTTACTGCTGAACGAATTCTACCAAATCATTTTGTTTGGCAAAAATACATCAGAACTAATCAAGAGAAGCTTCACCACACAACAAAAAAATGACCCCCCTCCCCAAATAATTTTCATTCTGATAACGAGAATACCTGAAATTAATCTCTGAAGATTTGCAGTTCATACCGTTGCTCCCAGACATTTTGGATTAACCTAAAGGGACTTTCTCGTGGTTCACTATTGAGGAAATTAGTTATACTATTAACATGTAAAATGTTTGGTTCCACCCCTAATACACAAGTGAGCCCCCTTGACCATGTGGCCAGCTATTATTATAAAGTTGTTAGCAGCCAGCTGGGAGCAAGCAGTGCGGAATTTTTTCTGTTTGTGTCCTCCTGTTTATCTGTCAGAGCTGGCGGTTAAGGCGTGACAGATGGGCGAGCGAGTGGAGACGGAGGAGAAAGCATGAATGACCCAACGGTGCCTCTATTCAGCTCCTAATCAGTGAAGAGAGCACAGAGGGGGGGAGGCGATCTGTGATCCCCGGCGCGTCACGTCACGCGCCACAAATCGACCTTTGTGCCTTCTCCTGTTTGGAGTTTCCAAGCATTCTGGATTGGCCTTTAAGACTGCATATATGCGACGCGGAGGTTTTCTGATATGTCGTCGTTTGTGGTTAAGGATTTAGGAGCGCTCATTTTTGAAGATGTTATCGGTTTGAATTTTTTGGTGTGTGCAATCGATATAAAAATCAGAAAGAAATGATGAATCTACCCGTTGAGCAGAAATGTCGCTAATCCCCAACATAGATATTCCGTCATAGTTTCAGCAAAGCCTCCAAGGTAGCAAAGGGTTGAGATTTCGTCAGTGACAATTTTTTTTCCCCCCTCTTTTCTGTGGTTTTTCACATTTGCCATTCTCATCCCTGGACCTTTGTATCGATACAGCTTTTTGGTACTTTACACTGCGGCCCTCGATTGCCGATTGCGACGTGATCGACGAGCAGTGAGAGGCGATGCGGCAGCCGTCTACGACGAGACGACGTAAACACAAGGCCACTCGCAAGTTCACGTCATCTTCTGGAGCTTAGCGATGTGGCAAGGATACATTTTTGTGACTAAAAGGCTTGTGGTAGACTGTTGCGTCATTTGCATGCAGCCAGCATAACTCTGAGAGCTGTATCCAAACGGATGTTACAGCGCATCCAAATCAGGGAAGGGGGTGTCTGTTGAGGGGAGATGAGTGTGTGATGTTGTGTAAAACAGGAGGGGGAGGGGCTGAGCAAGCGCGTGCGTGTATTGTAGCGCCAGGCATGTCAAGCAGCCTGCTAATGAACGCATTGATCTGATACAGCAGAGTGCAAAAGGACGCGGCTCCCCTCGTATTGGTTGCAGTCATTAATAGCAGCAGCTTGTGTTATTTGTCTCCATTCATATTTCACAACATTGGGTTCGTGCGCACTCCATCTCATTAGAAACGGCACGGGAGCCGCCTTGAGCGTTGTTGTGCCTTTGCAAAGAGTCTAAGGCTCAATTCAAGTGTTTTCATCACACATCTTACTGAGAATTGTGTGTTTGTTTTACTGTTATGGAAGTGCCGCACGTATTGCTGAGCTGTTAAATGCAATTATGCCTAATGGTGTGGCAGGGTTGGCTATTAATTGAAAAACTAAATAAATGTGTATTTATTTTAAAATGTATTTATTATTTAATTAATTCATTTAAAATGTTTTAAAATTAAAAAGAATAATCACAGTTGTTTTGATTGATTTAGAAATCACCATTATTTGTTGACTTCAAAACTTTTTTTTTTATTGAACTACTCAAACTCAGCTAGTCAGAACGACCATCGTCCCCACGTCCCTGCACGTCGAACCCTTTCTTCTAAAAGACGGTATTCTTTTTGTCAAGTATAAAAATGACCTTGTCAAATATTGTATTTTTTTCCATATTATGTGAAAATTTGTGTTTGTATGGCAAACGCATTCGTCAAAAACTCAGTTTAAAAAAACTGAAAAGCGGTAATAAAATAAGAATATACACAAACAAATTCGTCTGTGCACACATGTTGGCCTCTTAGGGGCAGGAAGTGCAGAAGAAAAAAGTTGTCATGAATTAATATTACTCTTTTTAATATACGTATATTATAATGCTAATTGACAGTTAGCATGTCAATGAGATTTTTCATTGAGTGTAGCATTAGCACTCGTGCTGTTTATAAAACGGAGCAAGCCTTGTGTTTTGTGGATTGTTCAGCACATTTTCAATTTGAATGTTTGTGAGCTCGCGAGAAGCCCAAATCGAAATTCTTATTAAATTCTGATGAATTTTTCAGCCCGATGTTGTGGGGGTATTGACTAATTCTTTTTGTCTCTGTTTCGCTGTTTGTCTTTGAACGTTTTCTCATACGCCTCCTGATGCCGCCAGCCAGGTGGAATAGTGATGCAATAAAAGTGGACGCAATCGATGTTTCATAGGTTGCATGTTTGTCCTTGGAGACAGTTATCTGCATGCGCGACATCCATTCTAATACGATTACCATCGGCTATCCTATAAATGCGAAGGAGAGTCATAGTCCGGCCGCGGCGTCCATCACTTTGAGTTTTGTCTTTCGGTCCACAACAGCTTGCGGCACCCCAAAGCCGGCAGACGTCAGAGAGCCTCGTGAATCCCTCGGCTGTCTTTGTCCCTAGCTGGCCTAAGAATATAACCCCCCTTCCAAGTCCTCCTTTTGCCTGCGCTTCCACTTTTCCTCTCACTTTCTTAACCCTAAGGTCTTATGCGAGCTCCTACAAAGTGCTGCGGATGTAAAATCGCTCTCTCTCTCTGTTGTTTTTCTTTTTTTTTTGCACCCCTCCTACAAAACAATCCGCGTCTCATTTGTGTGACCCACTTGTGCATTTACTCGCCGCCACAGATTGACCTCTTTGCTCTGCGGCGCTCTCTCGGGAGCACTAATGAGTTCTGTTTGTTTTATTTTTTGTCTTTTTTTTTTGCGTGTTGCGTTTACTGCACCTGCTAATTATTGGATTCCTGAGTGACTGCGGTGCCAATTATCTCAAGTCACTCTCTCCAGGTGATTGGGAATGCTAGCTAGCTAAATGCCAACATGCGTGCCTTGTCACAAAGTGTCCGTCTGATCTATTTATAGACTTCCTGTGTAAGACGCTGAGGCGTAAGCGTGGGCTTAGAGGGGGGACGCTTTTTACCCAATACCCGGGGGGGTCTTGGTTAGGGACCTTGTGCTGAGAGCGTGCTAAATAAGAACCTAGCCTGGTGTTATTTTTAAAGACCGCACAGCGGGTTGCATGCAAAGACACAATTAGCATCCAGCGACGTTTGTAATGTTTGTCTACCTTTCTCGCCATCCTAGACCAACATCCCGTTCCTGCAGAATGTATTCTCCAACCACCAGTTCCTCCACTCCACCGTGGACACGCAGTTCATCGACGAGAACCAGGAGCTGTTCAACCTCAAGCCCACGCAGAACCGAGCACAGAAGCTGCTGCACTATCTGGGTCAGGACAGGCCCTAACCACAACCTACACATTGTTCATGTGTGCGTTTGTTGATGCGGTGCGACCGTCTGCTCCGTTTGAAGGTCACGTGATGGTGAACGGACCGACCACGCCCATCCCGGTGAAGGCCAAGCCGTCTTCTATTGACCCGGTCATCCCACCTGTCACCATGGGTATGTGTCTTAGCTTGGCTTTTTTTCACCCCCCCCCTTTTTCCCCCTCTTCCTTCCCCTTGTTTCCTCTTTCTTCTCTGAGAAATATGGACGCCACCTGGCGATCCGACACATTTCGCGTTGGTGTCTCCCTTGGTTAGGTGTCATCATTATTTCCTGTTTCTTGGACGGGTTGAAACTGTAAAAAGAATTTATCTTGCTCTGTAGTTGTGGCGTGCATTAACCTTTTCTGTTCCAGTTGCACGAGGGCTGAACAATTAGTGTTTAAAAAAAATAAAATAAAAAACCTTCCATATTAATTTATTTACTTATAATGTATCATCATGTTAATTTATTTATTCATAATATTTATTTATTTATCTATAATAAAACATATTGTGTATTGTGAATATGTGTATTACAAAAATACACGCGAAAGGGTCTTGAAAGAATAATCGCATTTTAAACGGCATTCGTAATATTGAGGCAGAAAAACAAAATACACAATTAGATCATTTTCCAAACTCGTTTCCCATTTATAGCATCGCATTTAAGGAATTTCTCAGTACGACACAAAAATGCAAATGCAGCTGTGCAGCTGTTCTCCTTTCTGACTTAACAAGTTATAGTGATTAAAACACAATTTGCAAATTACATAAACTGTATAAAACTATTGCTTAAGGAGAAAGGCTTCCCTTCCCTCTGGGCCTGGCGTTCTTAAATTGTAAACACTTGTGGAACCTGAGGGCACTTTGGATAAAAATAGTTTCTGAATGACAAATGGTCTGTCCAACAGTCGGATGGCTTCAGGCAGAAAAAGCTTCTCTATAAGGTTCCGTTCGGTAGCCGGGCCGCTGCGTTGAGCGATTGGCAAATCAACAGGCGAGCGCGTTAGCATCCCGCAAGTGCTGCAGGACGGACGTAACGGTCGGCTGCGCTAATGCGGGGCCGAGCGGTTTCAGCAGTGGTGCTCTTTAGCCTCGTCGTTCATTTACAAATTTGCCCCAAACGTTCTCAACGCGTTGCACTTTGGTTCGATTAACCAACCGGAGGTTCTATTTTTCAAATGAATAGTGGATGCCTTTCATTTTGCTCCGTCAGAAATATGTCTAGACTGCAAGTCAGTGTCAAGTCGACACCTCGAATGGAGTAGATAAAAAAAAAAAAGGTGTCACATGAATCCGTCCTTCGTCTGCTTTTATTTTAGCACAAGACTGACCGACGTAGAATGAATCTTTTTTTTTTGTCATACAAATTCGTTTGTTGCTCATGTTTGTTAAGCATACACTGAAAGAAGACCTTGAAAAATTATTTGCTTATTAGATAGCAGTCGAGGAAAAATAATAAAAATGAAGTCATTTCTCAAAGGGTTCAGCCTTTCTGTGGACACACCTTTTTTTTTTTTTATTGATGGACCTGCAAACATTGAGTCAGCATTTTTGAATGACTGTTATTGGATTTATTGAATTTTTGCTACCATGAATGTGTGCTTCATCTTTTGCATGGATTTCAATAACATTCTCAAGTCTCGGGAAAAGTATATAATTGAAATCCATCTTAGTGGTTCCCCATTCATTACCAGCCAAGGTTATTATAGCAAAGTAAGTAAAGGAAAGTAAATAAATAACTAAAATTGAAAAATATTTTTCTTTAACTAAATAAAATAGAATTAAACAGCTGTTCAGTGCATGTAGTATTAAAAACTAAAATACTAAATACTAAAAGTAATAATACCTCATAAAATAAATAAAATGAATGAAAAAAATGAAATAAAATATTAAAAAAGTGAAAAGCGGTGAAAGTCAAAATTAACTATAATATAATATTAATTTATAATATATTGATATTCCTGCACACAGCGGGTGTGTGCAACCTCCCGACGAGAGATTCTGCATTTCTGGAAATTCCAGCTGCTTTTAAACAGACCTCTCTCAGCTTGTATCAGTACTGTGAGGGGGGGGGGGGTCTTGCGGGGAGCAGCTCTGCTGGACTGCATGAACCTAAAACCGAGTAATGAGATTTGTAACGTTTGTTTCTTTCATTCAATTGAGGAATTGTGGGCGAGAAGACAGAGATTAGTCCGGCATTATCACACTTTACCAAGGGAGAGCGACGTGGAAGGAGTGCGCGGCTCGAAAAAGAGGACAAGAGCGGCTTTGGGACGTTCCAGGCAATAATCCTCCCCGCATACACGGGCAATCATCGGCCAGGTGCCGACATGAGGAGCGATGAACTGATCCGGCCAGCTCGACCGTATACGCACATTTTCCTGAGAGCGCCGCATGATCGACATTAAAATGTAAACTTTTAGTCAAACTTCTCCCTGATGGAGGTCGTAAAATGGCCAATTAACTCCATCACCGTGCGTGTAGGTTTACGTCGCGTTTGTGATTCCAGTAATCGTAACGCACACGGTAGGCGTGCAACGCAAATGGATTTATAATGCGTGTTGTGGCGCTCTAAGTGACATTCTATCGCTTGTTGTATTATTTATGCGGGTGCCTGCCTGCGCCATTATGTCGCCTGGCCTTGGAAATACATTTGGCATTTGCTGTGAAAACGGACGGCCAAATGTTTTGCTTAATTCCTTTTTGATAAGTTTAAAGTGTCCTTTTTAGTCGGGGGTGAGTTTGCGCAGCTCATTACTGCCGTGTCCCGCGACACGGAAGTTCATTTGCTTTGGGTGAGTTGGTGAGGGGGGTGGGGAAAGGTCAAGTGCAAAGAAAGCCAAAGGAGAAGTATGAGAGGGCTGCGAGCATGCGGGAGGGTAGACGCTAGCTCATTAACTGGACTAATTGATTGATGAACATCCAGTCCCCAGCTCAGATTGATCTCGCTCGGGCTACCAATATTTGGAATCTCTGATTGGGCTCATGTTTATTTGCCTAGCAGAGGCTTGGTGGGATCAGCGTGGGAGGAAAAAACGTGTTGTTTGTGCTTTGATGGCAGTGTTGATGTTGACGTGAACCCTTGTTTATTGACACGTTGCAGACCCATCCACAATAGACAAAAAGCCACTCGAGAGACACCCCAAAAGATAATACAAAACATAATAAAGAATTGCACGTTTTGTTTTTTTAACAATAGCTAGAAATCTGTTAGTTCAATGCTAGCATACAATGTGAAACACCATAGACAGGCTCCCTGAAATTAGCATTGTTGTGTTACAGTCAGTGTAACAACAATGCTAACACTAACTAAAAATATGTTAGCTCAATGCCAACATACAATGTGAAACACCATAGACAGGCTACCTGAAATTAGCATTGTTGTGTTACAGTCAATCTTACTGACTGTAACAACAATGCTAACAATGACTAAAAATCAGTTAGCTCAATGCTAACGTACAATGTGAAACACCATAGACAGGCTATCTGAAACTAGCATTGTTGTTACAGTCAGTCTAAACATTGTACATAAAGTGAAATGGCTTTACTGGAGTTATAAACAATTTTATTGTCCTCTCATTTTCCCTTTTAGGAGATCCTCCGGTGGGATTCCGCGACATCCTGCTGCGCGATGGTCCGGAGGGATTCGCCAAAGCCGTGCGTGACCACCAGGGCCTCTTACTGATGGACACCACCTTCAGAGATGCCCACCAGTCCCTGCTGGCAACCAGAGTGCGCACCCACGACTTGAAGAGAATCTCACCCTTTGTCAGTCATAATTTCAACAACCTTTTCAGCCTGGAGAACTGGGGAGGTAAGTTGTGTAATGAAAGTGCGCACGCACACTACTAAATATAACTACCTGCAATTAGTTTGTAAAATGTACTAAATGTAAAATTGTCATACTAATTATTTTTCCATTGTCTATTTTCGCTTTGGGTATTTTAGCGAAGAAAATGAGGTTCAGATGGTTGAGGCAACTCCCAAAACAAAAATTATTTGCATCAAACATCTTTTCACCCCAAAAATATTTTGTGAGTTTTTTTGAATAAGTGATTTGCCACGCCCTGATTACTAAAAGAAATTGAATGAATTACAAATGGGGTTTTTTTCTGTGATAAAAGAACAGAGTCTAATCTTTCATCAACAGGTGTGTGTTTACATTGTCTTAAACACTTTTTTTTAATGTTCGCCTTTGAAAGGGTTAATATCTGAGGGATTAAAAAAAAGAAACAGTTTAAAACGCAGATGAGTCAACAGGGTTGTCGCCATACACGCTGTCCAACGATACATTTAGCATGCGGAGGTGTCAATCTGTGACGAGGCGACGCTCGGTTATCTTGGCATATTGTCTCGGCGCCGCGCTTTCGGCTCATATTGGGCGTCACGTGTTCCCGCCGCTCGGGGGCACAATGAATCATTGGGCAGATTAAGCTGCGAAAGCCCTTTGAGGATTACTCCCTTCCCGATATAGCCTTTCTCCCAACACCGTGGAGGATACACCACATTTGATTTGGGTCACGTAACGTATGGCTCCACTTATGCCGCGCTGCACCGCCATTTGCACCCGTATCAGATCCGGCAAATGTCGAGCGGATCCGATTCATTTCAAAACGAATGCAAACGAGGGCGAAGTTGCTCTTCTCGACCGCGGTCCGGACCGGCTCGCTCGTCCTAGTTCCCGCAATCTAATTAAGCGGCGCCGAGCCCGCCCGCCGTTTGGGACCGACTCCTCGGCTCAGCTTCCTTCCATATCAAAGTCCGGCGAGCTGACGTCGGCTGAAATCCAACTTGGGCGGCGCGGTAAACAATTGATAAAGCAGAGGCTGCTTCCGGGGCTTTCCCGCTCTTCCCACACTCACTCCATTTCCAAATGAACGCTGCAAATGAGATTTAATGGTGACAGTGTTGGATCAGCACAAAACCACCGGCGGCTTCAATATTTCTGGCTTACATGATAAATGTCTAATCCACGACGGAAAATGAGAGATTGCTATCGTGCCGCCGCCCCCTCCCGCCACGATGGCGAAATTTCATACAAACGGCCTCAAGATGACAAAGTGGTGGAAGGAAAACCAAACATTTCGATTTGACATGTTATTTGCTAGCGTTTAGTTCCAACCTGACATTTAATGTCAATGTATGTGTGTGTTTGTGCGCACACCCAGGTGCCACCTTCGACGTGGCGATGCGCTTCCTGTCCGAGTGCCCGTGGAAGAGGCTGCAGGAGTTGAGGGCTTTGATCCCAAATGTTCCCTTCCAGATGTTGCTGAGGGGAGCCAACGCCGTGGGCTACACCAACTACCCCGACAATGCCGTCTTCAAGTGAGTCACGCTCGCGAGCGCGTGTGTGTGTGTGTGTGCGCGCGCTACCCGGCCACTCCATTAAGCACATCTGTGCCAATATTAGTCGTCTGGAATAATCGTGGTAATAATATTATAATCGGGAACTAGTTTTTATTGACTAATTTCTCCTTTGTGTAATTGTTTCTGACGTGGTTGTGCCTTTAGAGCACTGGTGTCAAACTCAAGGACCGGGGGGCCAGATACGGCCACCACATATCGTTTTATGTGGCCCGCAAAGACAAATTGCGCCCGGACGTCACGTGTCAACACTAAAATTACAATTTGTCTTCGCTTTTAAAAAACAGACAAATTGCAAGCAAACGTCCATTCATCTTTTTAAAATATTTTAAATAATAACATTTTAAATATTATTCGTCAGTTTGTTGTGTAGGCTGTACTTTATATGATATAAGGTGTTGACAGTCATAATGGCCCTCTGAAGGAAATTACAACTACAATGCGGCCTGCGCCAAAAATTAGTTTGGCACCCCTGCTATAGAGTTTTGAGGAAGTTTTTCTAAATAGCACTCTTTATTGTAATTTATAAAAACATACAGTTGAAGTTGAATACAATGAAGTGATGGGAAAATGAAGCTTCAAATTTGCGTCATGAACCACTTGTTTTTTCTGACTTTTGACCTATTTGCTAAACTGCTTTGATTCAGTCATGCGCCGTATAATGAAAAATACAGTGTATGATGGAGGTTATCAGTCCTCAGCAAACTCCTCTATTCGCCATTTCCAGCGAGGATAAAGAATATATGCCTGTATTGTATTACTTTTGATAGAGAGTTTTGAATGGGTTGAGAAATACAGATGATAACTGTCCAAAATGGGATACTATAAAGTGATCCTTAGAAGTACTCGGCGCGCTTCAGTTTGCTTGGATTCCATTACACACGCACACACACATGCATACACACATTTCATCAAATTGCATGACACACATATTGACAATGGTGTGAAGCTTTTGAGAGCCCCTAAATAATAAATGTCATATCTGCCTCAAGCCCTTTCCCAAATAGATTGATTAGTCATCTCCTTGTCGTGGGTGACTCATGTCTGTACGCGCACACGCACACACACACACACACACACAGACACAAACACTAAGATGTGAGAACCCTCCCTCCTCCACTCGCACGTAAATTAGCGGCGGCTTTATTACACGTGCGCGCGCACACACACCGACCTCCCGTGTCCTCTCTGATGTTGATGCAGCCGCTCCTCCCTCTTCAATTTGATTTATTTATCCCTCCTCTTATCGTTGCTTTTTATGCTTCCATTCATCTCTCATCTCTCTCTTTATGCTGCCACGGAAAATGGGCACCATTGCGATTAATGTCTTTGATCCATTTGCCTCGTTTTCACTCTCTCTCTCTCTCTTGACAGTTCCTTTTTTTTTTTTTTTTTTTTCCTTTCCTAGCGCTGCCGGCTGCGAGTGAAATGGCCCAAAGCGGCGCTATCGACACGATGAAATCAAAGTGTAATTCTGTGGTGTCTAATTGATTTAAAGTGGGTTTTATCCAGTCACGCTACAAGTTCTCCCAATGCTAATGAGGTTCTTCCTGTCGCTTCAGTAGTCGGGGTCTTCTTTTTTCTTTTTTTTTTCTTGATAACGGCAAAATTTAGGACGTGTTTGTGTTTTGGTGGTGCCAAGCAGCGGCACAAGCACTTGTGTAAACACCGGACACAGCGCCTGATAATACTCCCCTTGTGGCCCCCTGCTAAGTACGCGTGTTTGTCGAGCGAGACAATGACTTTGTGCAAATGTTGTGTTGAAGCGGCTGCAGTCAGGTGCTGACAAACCCGATTAGGATTGCCAGGTAGCGCCATAAAAGCACGCATTTCCCCGCTCGGGCTTTTTATGGTTGGATTTGAACAGCTTATCCTGGCTGGCATGTGCGCCGTTATCTGTGACACGACCACTTATTTGCTGCATGTGTGTGTGTGCGCGTGTGTGTAAGCAACAAATCTTTGCTGTGTTAACTCTAAATCATGAGGTGTCAAACTTGTTTTCAGTGCGGGCTACATCAAAGTTATTGGTACCTTCCGGGGCCTTGTTTATAACGGTGAAACCACGTAAATATAAAATTTGTCCGAATGTCACAGAAAAGGCAAACGTGATGATTTTAAGGATTGGGTTTACGGCGGCTGCGGTTGTTTTGTTGAATCGGGTACCGGTTTGATTTTAATTTAATTTGAAAATGAAAAATAACAGGAAACGTGTATTTAGGAAAGTACGTTAATAGTATGTCTTCCTTTGGCACTATTAGTCCATATTGGTATCCGCTGGAGGGTTTTTTCCCCCCTCCATTATAGGCACAAAGCTTGGGAATTATTTATTTTTATTTTTATTTCACAGGGTTGTCAAACTCATTTTTGTAGTCATAGTTTCCTTCAGAGGGCCATTATGACCCAAATAAATGTATGAATGTCTCATATTATATACTGTGCAGTAATCCCTCGCTACATCGCGGTTCGTTTATCGCGGCTTCAGTACATCGCATATTTTTTTCCGAATACAAATTTCAAAATAAACCTTCTAAATTGAGGAATTATGGCACGGAAGTTACCCACACGCCACCAGAAGGCAGGGAGTGTCCACACAATTGCAGTACGTACACTTGTACCTTTTTATAAAAAGTTGTTAAAATAAGAGTTCTAAAAACATATTTACAGTATTGTACCTTGTTATAAAAAAAGATGGTAATAAAAGAGTTCTAAAAACATATTTACAATATGTACACTTGTACCTTGTTATAAAAAAAGTTGTTATAATAATAAAACAGTTCTACACACGTGCACACACACACACACACACACACACACGATAAACGAGGGACTACTGTATAGGCTACACAACAAACTGATGAATAACTAGTTTTGAAATCAGAGACTATTAAGAACTGTTAACATTTTTAAAAAGGTGAAATTGAAATAAAAATGACTAGAAACATCTCAATTTTTTCCAATTTAAGACAACTTGCAATTTTACTACAGACAGTTTGTCTTCACGGGCCAAATATAATTACACTGTGGGGCAAATTCAACTCCTGGGCCCAGAGTGTGACACCCCTGATCTAAGAAATCCGGGTCTAGCATTTTGTCTCCTCCTGTTGGTCATTTTTTTGTATGTCGCTTGTAAAACTGTGACGTGAATTTCATTGTTCTGTACTCAGATGACAACGTTTGTCTCTTCAGGTTCTGCGAGGTGGCAAAAGAGAACGGCATGGATGTCTTCCGGGTTTTCGATTCCCTCAACTACCTGCCCAACATGCTGCTGGGCATGGAAGCCGCCGGATCGGCGGGAGGCGTGGTGGAGGCCGCCATCTCGTACACGGGCGACGTGTCGGACCCCGCCAGACAGAAGTATTCCCTCGGCTACTATCTGGAGCTGGCGGAGGAGCTCGTCAAAGCCGGAACGCACATCCTTTGCATCAAGGTGGGGAAGTAGCATTGGTTCCGTTGGACCTTCATCTTTCGCCGTCTAGGACCGGTCCGATGAGGGCGAACATTATCGAGGCTTTTTCCACGTCTTTGGATTCCAGGATATGGCCGGCCTGCTGAAGCCCGAGTCCAGCAAGCTACTCATCGGAGCCTTGAGGGACCGCTTCCCGCACGTGCCCATCCACGTGCACACGCACGACACGGCCGGCGCCGGCGTGGCCGCCATGCTGGCGTGCGCGGAGGCCGGAGCTGACGTTGTGGATGTGGCGGTGAGCGAGACCCACCTGGTTGTTATTTGGGGGAAGGGGATGAGTAACCGCGTCCACGTCTGCGCTCTCATCTCGCGGGGAAAAGCGCCACAGCGTCATTCCATTAACGTGAACAAATATGATTTTTCTCATCTTTGCATAGTGAGATCGGAAAATATGCTCAAAAGCATTGGTTGAACCAAGAAGCTGCTATTTGCAATTTGGACCTGTGAACATTTCAATCCTACTTGTTGATTCTACATTACAATAAAAGAAAGTCGAGTTTATTTGCATTGTCTGGCTGCCGCCCAGATGAATGTGCCGCTTTCATTTTTTTTTTTCTCCACAATTGTCTTTATGTCACATACCAACTCCGCTGTTTTGCGATCCCCCAGGTTGACTCGATGGCTGGCATGACGTCTCAACCCAGCATGGGAGCGATGGTCGCCTGCGCCAAAGGAACCAAGATGGACACCGGTAAGCTCGTTCCCGTCCCTCAGAAGAAAAGTGCAAGCGTGCCTAATGTGTCCCGAGCGCACGGGGGTGAACAAAAGCGAGCACCTTGTGCGAGATATAAATCGTGGAAGGGTCGTTATTAATGATCTGGAACATGTCTGGGCCGGCAGTGATTTGCGTTTTGAGAGCGTCCTTCCCACACGCTCGGGGAAAACAAGCAATCGATGAACGCCAGCGTGTTTCTTCTTGTAGTCGCCGACTCGTCGGACTCGCTACGATCGGGCCAATTATGAAGGGGGAAAAAAACCGAGCTGGAGCCAAATAGTCATCAATAATAAAGACGTTGGCTGGCTTCATTAATGACATGATTTGAAGTTGTGCCTGGAAGGAAATGAAATGGCCTTAAATAAAGTTTGATTGTCGTAGAACCATAGCGAGATGGTGGAATGTACATTTGGAGATTTTATTAGCGTAATTGCGACATGCGCTAAGATATGCCCACTGCTGGCGAGGCTGCTTTAGAGCGCCTCGTTGTTGCTGTAAGTAAGCGCATCTCATGCAGGGAAAGTTGGAAAAGCCAGGAGTGGGAGTATTTTTCATTATTCTTATTTTATTTTTTATAAAGTCTGATTTGATAGCCAACTTGGCTTTGGTGCCTCGTTGTCAGCTGTGAGTGTGCAGGTGTCATTGAGAAAACGTTCAATGTCAAATTGGGTATTTTTCTTATTTACAAAAAAAAAATCAATTGACGAATGACCAAATTAGATTAATGAGTATAAATGAATAAATTGTAATGAACAATTTAACCAAAAAACATTGATTTTTCTTATTTCCAAAAAAATCAATTGACAAATGACCAAATTAGATTAATGAGTAGAAAGAAATACATTTTAATGAATAATTTAAAAACATTGATTGCACCAGTTATTACAGGACTCTTGGGTAGAACTAAGGAACCAAGTGGGGCTCTCCGTGCTCTGTACTTTCCCTTATCCTTATTTATAATTTTTTTTAAAAAAAGCCTGGAGTCTCTGTGGCTTTCAAACCCTTTTTATCCAGAATCGAGTTTCTGTTATCAAATTCCATAAGGTACGACTTTGAATTTCCGTCCAAACCGTCACCTTGTGTGCTGGGTTTTTCTTTTGAAGGCCTTCCGCCTCTCATCTTTTCAGTCTCAACAAACAACGCGGCCTTGGATTCATCGAAATAGTTGCTGACCTTAGTGTTTCCACCCCCCCCCCCCCCCCCCCCCCTCCTCGCGTTATATGGTTGTTGTTTTTTTATCCCAGCTGGACTCTTGAGCAATAATGAGTAGTTTTCTGCGTGCTCTGCTTCCTCTTTTCTGTCATCTCCCCCTCCTCCTCCTCGTCCTTCTCGGTGGCATAGCAATTAACAGCACTTTGCATGCACATTTCAGCATCCGCCCCCTTGGCAAGCACGAGCGTCACTATTTGTTTGTGGTGAAAAGTGACTGTTCATCCTTTTGTCTCCTCATTCAATTACTGGCACACTTGCGGTTTGACATATTTATCCGGCAAAGCGGCCATTTGTTGCTCTTTCTTACTGACTGTGAAGATGATTTTGTTAATGCCGAGAGAACGTCGCCGTTTGAAGACGCACGAGGCCAGCCAACAACACGTGCGGTGTGGCTCCTTTAGGTATAATGCAAATATGCAGAAAGGAGACACAAAGGTAGAAATTGAGGAAAAAGGCGTTCAAATCAATTATATTGTACCGTTTCAGAAAAGGTGATTGCCTTCATACACATACAAATTAGTCCAACCTGCCTTGGATTTGTGACAATAAAAAGCTGATAGGATTGTAATATCCTGTCACAAAAAGCATAGTTCTTAGAATAGTGTTTATTTTATTATTATTACTTTATTTTTATATTTTTTCGTTTTTTAATTTATTTTTTAAAGACTATGGGTATCCCTCCAAAATTTCTATTATAATAGTTGTACCTCTTTTTTTCACTTATATATCATATTATGTATGATATTACTTTTACTTAAATATAATAAAAAATCTCAAACTATATATACTAAACAAATTTTTGTCATGTTTGTAGTTTGTGTATGAAAAGGAAAATAACACTATAGTTCTGATATTGTACTATAGTTTGGGATATATAGTTTGGGATTTATATATGTATATTAAACATTTTGTTTTTGCTTCATTTCCATGGACATAAAAAAATTTGCTTCACTTCCATTTACATTGTGCTGCTCCTGGTGTGTGTGCACCGTCTCCACCAGGGGGCAGTATAATACAGACATTCAGAAATGCATGGTCACAATTTCACAGTAAGCCACATTAATGTAAGTCCAAGAATACGTCTTGTGTCCTTCAATAGAGTTTGGGTGTGGGCAACAGTGGACAACAGTGTCCTCAGTCCTCAAACGTGCGTAAGGCCACGAACGACATGCGACTGATGCGCGCCCGCCGCGATGCCGCCGTGATGGATGCGCGAGGGAGTTTTAACCACACAGTCACAAATAAACATTGCCACTGATTTCTACCTCCGGCTCCGTCATTGAACATTTAATGCGCCGTTAAGCTTTTCGGCATAAGGCTAGAAAAGTCTGCCTTGGTAATAATACAAATGAGTGGCCAAGCCACATTACTGCTTAGATCCTGAAAGGCATTTGAGGTTGGTTTCAAACTTGTGCCAGGTATCGCTCTGGAGAAGGTGTTTGACTACAGCGAGTACTGGGAAGTGGCTCGAGGCCTCTACGCTCCGTTCGACTGCACGGCCACCATGAAGTCCGGCAACGCCGACGTCTACGAGAACGAGATACCCGGAGGACAGTACACCAACCTTCACTTCCAGGTGCCCCGTGGCTATTCTTAACCGCTCGTCCCCACCCGCACACGTTTGTTTTTCCCCCAAGATCAATGAAGCGAAATGACGTTTTAGTCTCACAGCTGACCTGTGAAATTGAACTGATGTAAACACAGGCCCCACTGTACGCCTGTAGGCCCAGCCATGACAGTCTAATAATAGAGCTGCTTTTCCACCAGAAGACATGTTGATGTGTCACACAAAGTGCAGAAAATGTCTTTGCTCTCTTCAGACCACACCTTCACAAGAGAGCCACTACATAAATGTCAGTTCAGACAAAGTATTGCAGTGCACTGCATCATAGTGACTGCGAGGTCACAGTAATTCTCAGAAGTGTACTAGTGGTACACTGGCTCCCTCTAGAGGTATATGAAAGAATCGCCACCTAAGGACAGGTCAGTTGTGTTTAACTTTTACCAGTACTCGATGTGTTTTTAAACATTTAATTAGGTACAGTTGTTATGTAACTGCTGCGTGCATTGCATTTTCTATTTGTTTTCGATATAGTTTTTTATTTTTACTTGTTTTAAGCACAGTGCTAATTTTTAAACTATGCAAATCATAGTAGCTTACAAAAATAGTTTCCAGGCCTTAGCACCACCCAGGACTACTACACTTGTGTTTTTGGCGTCGCAATGATGGTGAGACTTAGTTTCAGCACCACTGCATTAGAAAGCACATTTTCAGCACTATGGACAGCTCCGACACACTTTGAGCTGTCCATGATTGTCTTTCTGGCGCAGTGCAGTTTTTTTCCATGGGCAAAAGAACATTAGAACAGAAGCTGACCCACAATTTCCATCTTGCTCTCGCCCTTGTTGTTGTTGTTATTGTGTGACCACAGGCGCATAGTATGGGCCTGGGGAACAAGTTCAAGGAGGTGAAGAAGGCCTACACCGAAGCCAACAAGCTACTTGGAGACCTCATTAAGGTGAGACATGAAGATGAACAGTGTAGTGCCGGGCTCACATGGTCGACATATCAGGTTAAATTTCAACATATATTCTGTAGTTAAAACATAAATTTGCCTCTAAGTCTACTAGCTTAATGCTAACACATAATTGGGAACACCATAGACGGGCTAACGAATAGCATTGCTGTTACACTGTGTGTTAGGGCAAGTGAATTTAATTATGAGCTGCAACCAAAAACTTGTAACTGGAGTTACAAGGAGCTCCGTCTGGGTTCTTGTTTATTTTTTGCCCCCAAATCAATACTGTGCTCCCTTTTTGGACAGATTGTGTCAGTTCCATTTCATTGCACCCTGTGGTGCGATGACAATAAAGCTCATCGGAGCTATTCTGAAGTGTACCACTTTTTAGTCTTTAAATTGCCTCCGGTTTCAGTTGCGCAACAGTGAGGCCTGTCTTCCTGCTCACTCTGTGAAGTGCCTTGCAATAGAGCGACAATTTGTGCACGTATTTGTCAGTATTCGCTCGTTATCTTTCTGTCAGCTTCCTTATGTAATTAGAGGCCACATACACACACACACACACGTTTTCAGCACTCTTGCACCGGCTGCAGGACTGCACGTGGTCACAGTCCTTTGACTTTACTCGCTCCCATTTATTTTTTTTTTTCTTCCTTCACTCCATCATCGCCTGCCGCTTGCATGCCGCCTCCATTTGGTCCCGACTCAGACGTCTGTCTAGCCCTCATTTTGATTAGACTCTGGGCTCGTATCTCTAATCTTCGCGTCGTTTCCCCCACTTCGGCCGGCTCTCCCAGTGTCTCGTTATCGCGCCTGTCTGCCGTCTCCTCCTCCGGTGACAGGTACCATTCTTCACCGCCGCCACTTCCCTGCCTGGCTCCCTTGACGCTGTAAAAAGCGAGAGAGTTGTTTATGTGCTCACACACACACACACACACACTCACACACAAAGGAGTGAGAAAGATGAACACAATCCTCAGGGTGGGTTTTAGGAGGAGGAAGAGGAAGCACGGAGGTATTAAGAACAGAAATACCTAGCAGAGGTGAAAGTAAAAGAGCGATAACATCGCAGTATATGAACATGTACGTGATTTATTTATTTATATATATATATATTTACATATATATACACACACACTTACACGCACACTGTGTATGTACATATATATATAAATATTATATATACTATGTGAAGGTGTATGTGTGTATATATGTATATATTGTGTGTGTGTGTGTGTGTGTGTGTGTGTGTGTGTGTGTGTGTGTGTGTGTGTGTGTGTGTGTGTGTGTGTGTGTGTGTGTGTGTGTGTGTGTGTGTGTGTGTGTGTGTGTGTGTGTGTGTGTGTGTGTGTGTATAAATATATATGTATATGTGTATATATATATATATAGTATGTGTGTATATATATATATATATAATATATATATGTATATGTGTATATATGTATATATATATATACGTATATATAAACTATGTGTATGTGTGTATATATTTATAACATGTATATGTGTGTTTATATATATTAAATGTGTGTGTGTGTGCGTGTGTGTTTGTGTGTGTCTGTATAAATATATATGTATATGTGTATGTATATATATATATATATAAAGTATGTGTGTATATATATATATATAATATATATATGTATATGTGTATATATGTATATATATATATACGTATATATAAACTATGTGTACGTGTGTATATATTTATAACATGTATATGTGTGTTTATATATATTAAATGTGTGTGTGTGTTTGTGTGTGTCTTTTCTTTGGTACTAATACTTTTTCCCTCGTGTGTGTGCACGTGAATTATAGGCGCTGGTCGAGAACGAACACAGGCGCGCGCGCATGTTAAGATGATGAGTGGGTCGAGTACTTGACGTGTATGAGGAGCAAATCCAAGAGTGTGTAAATGGGGGCGTTGAAGTGCACGCGGGGTGACAAATGAGATGAGAGTGACGAGTGAGCACAGTGTGTCGCCGCTGTCAACAATTCGTCCGTATTGAAGTGCATGAAAAGACACATCTAGACCAAAAAGCAAGTAGGGATCGACAGTGTTGTGGATTATTACTGCAACAGGTTGTAAAATTGAAAGAAAGAGGTCTGTAAGTGAAGAAAGGGAGTGTTTTAGTGTTATGACAAATGCTGCTAGTAAGCAGCCAGGGAGAAAGTCATGATTCTTGAAGACACATGAGAAAACAAAAGGCAATGGTCCTTTTACTTTGCAATAAATAAGCAAAGATTGGCCTTAGGAAATGCTGATAACATTGGAGAAAGGGAAACTTGGGATGCACGGTCACGCTTTGACTTTAGTGTTTTTTTTTTTATACTTGCTAAACTCGCATAATGGCCACAGTGAAGGTTTTAGCCTTCTCTTCCGATACCTCGGGCATTCCTGCAAACAAGTGTTTCAAAAACAAAAAGGGAGAGGGAAAAGACCATTTAATTGGCTCGAAGTCACCAATAAAAAAAGCTTTGGTAAGGTATCCGGAGATGACACCTGTCACCAACACTTGGATGCCGGTGCCTCATGGCATCAAGTGAAACGTCAAGTTAACATTCCGTTCACTTCTGCAACTTTGTCTTGCGAGAGCCAATTTCATTTTTGTTGCTGAGTCAACTGCTCGTCTTTTGTGACCCACTTAGCAACGGGAGACGGATGCGCTCGTCCTCGGTAACGGATGCCACCGATACTTGCGTGCCTGTCCAGAAAAACTCTTCTCATCGCCGTTATGCAAATGATTAGCATCACAATCTGTTTTCCTTCTGCGCGGCGCTCAACTGTCGATGTGTTGTCCTTCAGGTGACACCGTCCTCCAAGATTGTAGGGGACCTGGCTCAGTTCATGGTCCAGAACAACCTGAGCCGCGCCGAGGTGGAGGAGAGGGCCGATGAGCTTTCCTTCCCTCTGTCCGTAGTGGAATTTCTTCAGGGTTACGTTGGGATACCGCACGGAGGATTCCCGGAGCCCTTTCGATCCAAGGTAATCCAACCTCTTCCTATACGCACACACGCGCTCCACAACATGGGAAAATCCACAAAATAGATTTTATTAAAACATTTTCAAATTAGTTTTACACTCCCCACGTGCTTTATTGAAAGTCACTTTTGAAACATTCCAATGAATTGGAACACTCAATGTCTGTTTTAAAAGTACTACGCATGCCTGGTGCGGTGGTCAGCGTGTGAGTGTGAGCTGTGGTCTAGTACAGCAGCGCTTGCATTAGTTTCCTCTTTCATTTTGTGGTCAACTTTTCCTCCGACAATCAACAAAAGCTGAAAAGTGTGTCAGAGACTCATAATGAGTAAATGAGATATTATAATTTTTTTTATTTACTTGAGGTAGATGCCAATACCGATATTTAAGTTCAATTTTGATTAATCTGACAATCATTCAAAAAATAAATGCAATAATTTATGTTTTGGGGCCACTTAATGCTTAGAATTTTTTTTTAATTAAGGGCGGAATATTTGACTTTTTTACAATACTTGACTTCTTTAACTTAAACAGAAACAAAAATCCGTTGATTTGTTTTGGGGCGGTAGGAATGTTTTAATGTAATATAACATTATAATATTAAAATATATCATATATAACATAATTATAATATATATTAATATTTAATGTAATATAATTTTGTCTTATATTGTAATGTGTTAAAAATATATATTTTTTAGAAATTTGGGCTTAGTTGGTTAACATCTCCGAATTGCTGCTGCACACACATCAGGGTGATGTCATCCACCGCTCGTTGCACTCAAGCTGCGGGCATTTTGTGCACGCGAAGCACAAGATATGGCATCTTTATGACGGCAAAAATAGTTAGCGGGCACATTACATCACACGACATCAGTCCAGCGTTTGTTTTTTTCTTAGTTTTTTTTTTTCTCTTCATGCAAATGCGCCCACCCCAAAAAAGAAAAGTGGCCCCTGTTGTTTTGTTCTTAAACATATCTTTGAAGAGAATGAACTCATGGACCTTGCGTGGGAGTGCGCTCTTTAATAATTGCAAACGAGCAAGCAAACTGCTTTTGTCTTCATTTGTTCGAGGTACCTCTCGAGGACGCGGCGTCGATAACAAACGGGAACTTCAGCGGCACGGTCGTCTCTGAAGTGTCGACGTGACACATACGTTGAGTCAGCTGCCGCCAAAGCCGCGCGTGACTAATAGCTCACCGTCGCGCCTCGGCGAGGACCTGCTCATATGTAATTTTAGCAACACGGAAGCAGAAATGCTTTGAAGGAGCGATTTTGAATTTCTTTGCTCTCTTATGATGGTCCAAGTCAAAGTCAGGTTAAAGCTTTCATGGAAAGGCGAGAAGTATGCCGTGAACTTTCCCAGCTCTTAACACATCGCAAAGTCTTGCGAATCCCACGAGGGTTTTCCTTTTGACATGAAACGTCTCGGCCCTTTTCCCAGCTCAATAGAAAACGACTCAAACAAGTCTTCACTTTGTCTAGGTCCTCAAGTCGCTCCCCCGCATAGAGGGCCGCCCCGGCGCCTCGCTGCCGCCGATGGACTTCAAATCCCTGGAGGAGGGTCTACGGGCGGCGCACGGCGATGACATCACCCCCGAAGACGTCATGTCAGCAGCCATGTATCCCAAGGTGTTCCAGGAGTTCAAGGAATTCACTGGTGGGTTAGGATGGCCAATGATGATGTTTTTGAAATATTTTATTATTTATTTATTTATTTATTTTCTTGTTTTTTTTTTATATTTTGTTTTTTATTTGATTTATTGATTGATTTTATATAATATATATTAATATTTAATGTAATATAATTTTGTCTCATATTGTGATGTGTTAAAAAAAAATATATATATATATTTTTTTTTTTGTTGATGTTTTTGAAATATTTTATTTCTTAATTTATAGAAGATTATACAAATCCTGCACACACATCTTTATGCAACATATTTACTATTATCTGTCCTCCACTGCAGCTAACTTTGGGCCAGTGGACTGTCTCAGCACCAGACTCTTCCTGGATGGACCAAAGATCGCCGAGGAGTTTGAGGTAATGTTCCACACTGTGAAGCTTTCAACTTTAATTAGAATTCAGCAGAACCGCCACTGCCCTTGACCTCTGACCCATAAGACCCAAAGAGGAAGTAATTGGGATTGTTGTTGTTTGTAGCAAGTGCCTTGACAAGTGTGAGTGGGCTGATAAATGAGTGGTTGCCCAAAGTGTCGCATGCTTTTCATGTGTCGAGCTCGATCGACTCTGGAGTCGATCAAGCGCCTCCCCCCGCCCCCCCTCCTCCTACTTTCTCCCTCATGTTAACAAAGTAGTTCACATCTTCATTCCAGTCAGGCAGGCAGTCTTCATTTATTTATTTATTTGCACCTGCAGCAACATTTAGTCCTCATATGTGAAATGAACACATTCACATCCGCCTTGATGAATAATTTCCTCTTTTTTCCCCACAATATCAATATTTTCATTACGGGTTCGGCGCGCGCACGCCACGTTATCGTGCGGGGCCAAAGGCGCGCGTGCGTCATTTGACGGCAGCAGGGCACCAGGTTGATGTTAATTGATTTTTATATTGCTCGGGACCCAAGGAGCAGCACTCGGGCGCTGCCGCGTTATCAAAGATTCAACAGTTGCATCGATCGCTCAGATATGCTATTGACCCAAAAGTGCGAAGCGCTAACACGCCACTCAAGCATTCCAATGGATTTTATTGTTTCACCACACTTGCTTTTTACGCTCTTTGCGCTTCCCATCAGTCATTGCGGGAAACAATGAGCCTTTTGTTGTCATGACGATGGGTTATTCCCACCGGATGGCGTCCTATTAGCGGCAGCGAGGAGCGAGAGACGGACTGAAAGCGTGTCCAAAAAAGTGACAACTTTTTGCTTTTTCACAAGCGTCGCTTTATGGCCTGTGAAAGGAGGCGAGGGAGACAAATGGCACTGCAAAGAAAAAGGCGCCCTTCGTCTTCCGAGCGGAGAGCAAATCATATACTTTTCATGGTCTTTCTGCAACTTTTCCATTCTACAACGGAGCAACATCGGCTTATCTGTCATCTTTTGTTGCCATTTTGAGGGCCATCCAAACTGAGATCCACTACAAAGATGATATTAAAATAAATAAATAACTATTACAGAGCTGCCAACAACGAGGCGCTCTAAATCGCCCCCCCCCCCCCCGTCCAACGAACCGACTCCCAACGACCGAACGAATCGGAATGATTGAGTTCTAAGTGCTAGTTTGCAAATCCGCAACTTGTTGACATGCGAGGTGCCTCTGGCGTCATTTCACACTTCATTTCCAGTCCCTCGCAAATCTGGTCCAAAATGCGGCATGTGGTGTGCACGCATCCACACCGCTGTCAGTCACCCACACGTACGGGCTAATAAAAACCTCCCCTTGGCCGGCTTTGAGCTGGTGATTCAGTATCATTCTAACGATGTTTGACAGAAATGTAAACTTAGATTTGCATAAACATGGAGTCGGACATACACGTGCGTGATTTCATGATCTTATTCCGGGACAGCTTATTAATAAGGTCACCTCAAGTTTAGTATCAAACCTGTTTTGAGTCAGAGATGCCACGAGAGCCCAACGTGTTGTTAGCTTAGCGCTGGAGGCCGCTCCTGTGTTTGCTCACGGCGTTAGACAAACACGCCCGACTCGACACACAATGAAAGGATCTTCTGAGCATTATTACACGCTTCTTGACTGTTTAGGCAAGAAAGGGAAATTATGAGCTGGCTGTTTTGCACGTTGCACTTGACTGTGTTGAAAAGAAAAGCAATCACATGCGAGATTTCATTTGTCACCTCACGAGTGGAGAATAACAATGCGGGGGCTGATGAAGCCGGAGCTTCTCACGCCAGTCGATGCTGATGTTTACCTTTGTGACACTCGTGCTTTAATTGGTCTGCCGGCTTGATGAGACTGGCAGGCAAAGGCGCAAGGCGCCAGCGAGAAAAAAATAAAATCATAATAGGAAAACTAATGATTTTTTTTTTTTTTGGGGGGTTTTATTTTTTTATAATAATTCTAAAGATCTTTTGTTGGTTTGTCCGGCAACGTCTTATGTTCCGCCCTCGGCCTGCAGGTGGAGCTAGAGAGGGGTAAGATCCTGCACATCAAGGCCCTCGCCCTGGGTGACCTGAACAAGGCCGGCCAGAGGGAAGTCTTCTTTGAGCTGAATGGACAGCTGAGATCTGTGCTGGTGAAAGACACGGTCGCCATGAAGGTACGACGTGATGGATTGCGCTGAAAAGAGAACGAGAGAGACGGATAAATGATCGGTGCGGCGTAAAAAGAGGATGAAGTGCTCCAAGTAAACAATGAGGACGTGTATTAATGGCGAGAGAGCTTTGCGATGATGACGTTCTATTTCTCCTCACACCTGTAAGCGCATTTGTACCAATGATGGATGCTTGAAATCTTCCCCTCCAGGAGATGAAGTTCCATCCCAAGGCCCAAAAGTCCATCAAGGGTCAAGTGGGCGCGCCCATGCCCGGAAAAGTATTGGAGGTCAAAGTGGCAGTAGGCGACAAGGTCAGTTGTTGCCAGACACAAGCCCACGCAAGATTTTTGGGGGTGTGGTGGGAAGTATGTCACAAAGTACTTGAGTACTGTGATTGAGAATTTATAGAAAACTAAAAGTTGTTTCATCATCATGCTAATTTTGCTAAAGCTAAACGACAGAAACTCCAAAATTCAAACTCGAATAAATACCAGCAAACTAACTCCTAGAAAAGCCTACAAAATCCAATTAACTCCAACAAGGATCCTACAGACTCAACTAACTCCTACTAATGCCTATAAAAAAATCTCCTACCAACAATGTAGCTAGCAACAATTAGCAACTACCTAATTAGGTCCAAACTAACTCCTAGAAACTCCCAACTCACGCCTAGTTGAGTCCCAACTAGCTCCCACAAACCCCCAACTAACTCTGACCAAGTCCCAACAAGCTCCCACAAACTCCCGACTACTACAAACTCCCAACCCCAACATACTCCCGACTAACATTGACAAATTCCCAGCTAACTCCCAACTGAGTCCTTACTTAGTCCTTCATGACTCTCTACTAAGTCATTCAAACGCCAAACACCAACAAACTCGATGAACTCCAACCAACACTAACAAAACGCTCAAATTGATTCATGATAACTACTTTTTAAGTTTTTCTACTTCTGACGTTCCTTAAGTATGTGTAACTCTACTTAAGTCCACAATGCAAGTATTTTCCCAAGTTGTGGTGCTGACTGACGCCGTTGTCCCTTTTTAGGTGGAGAAAGGGCAGCCTCTGTGCGTCCTCTCCGCCATGAAAATGGAGATGGTGGTCAACTCGCCGCTGTCTGGCACCATCAAGGCGGTGCACGTCGTCGCCGACTCCACCCTGGAGGGCGACGACCTCATCCTTGAGATTGAGGAGTAGAGTGAGAAGGTCTGTTCGGTGGGGTGGGGGGGGAGCAGGGGATAGGGGGATTCTGTCTAGTTTGCTGCAAGTGAGGTGCGGGCTTTATTTTTACATACACATAGCCAGGAGGATGTAGAGTAGAAACGCACAATAATATATACAATGTAAAATAGTAATTATTTAGTCATTCTCCAGGATGAGGACTAGTTTCACCTGAGCTACATTCCATCACTCGTCTTAAACTAAAACACGCGCAACGCTACCTTGCAATCAAATGTTATCAGCACACCGATGATTTGCAACGATAAGACGGAGCGAGTAGGCGCTGCGTAATGCCGTCGGCCCGACTTATTCCTTCTCCGTCATCTCAAAGTTCCGAGGCCAAGTGTTAAGGCTTTCTAATCATTAGGCTTTCGTGTCAAGTGCATTCTGGGAATGTGTGATAGTGGTTGGGACCGTTTGTTTGGGCCATATTCCAGCTCGTCATCACGGCAAAGGTCGCGTTACTGTATCAGTAACATCAGCGAGCGCTCGTTAATCCGTATCACGTCGGAGTATAGACTTTACGTGGTGTAAACGAGACAAGGCCCCGATGTGAGGCAGACTCGCTGTGTTGCCCCCCCCCCCCCTCCATGAAGCTCTGCTGATTCATTTCTTCGTTAATACTCTGTCAAGTGATGTGAAATTAGCCGGACTAATAAGAGACTCTGGAGACCCCCGGCAGCAGCGGCGCGGCGCCGATTCTTCTTGTGCCCTTGCATACATTAGCCTAATTGTGTGTACGCAAGCAAATTTCCAAGCGGCTCCCGCCATGCTGCACCTCCAGAGGTTGAAAAAGTAAAACAGCTTCTAAACGAAATGGCATATTGACAAACACGGAGGCATTAAAGCGTGTAGAGGAAATAACTATGCACCAATGGTAAATTCAAACACCCATGGCCCCGCCCCCTTTCCTCCCCTTCAGTGCCGCTTCCGCCACAATCTCCCCTCGACATCATGCTAGTATACGGTTGACTGGCGCCGTCGCCGACCTGAACACTGGCTCCATCCTCGCCAGCCTCTGCTCGTCAGGTCATCAAATACTTCTAACGTTACGCCATCTACTGGTCAGTTACTGTGATGTATGTTTCTTTTTTTTTTAATCGCTATATAGTTATATCCAAGCAACCAAAATGTTTACGCTTTCATAAGCAAAATATTTTGCAAAAGTGTTAGTTTACATTTACTGAAGGTGCCCGTGTGTAGCCTGTCCTAGATTAGAAGCACAACTGAAACAACAAAGACACAAAAAAAAATAATAATAAAAAAAAAAGGGAAATGATTACATATCGAGAGCTCTAATTGTAATCGTTGTCTTTACCTACGAATAAAAGTGAATTAACGAAACCTCTCGGTATCTGTGTCATATATTTAGAATCAGATGAGCAAAGAAACACAACGCTCTAGTGCTGGTGTGTCCATTCTGCGTTCTTTTGAGGGGATTTTTCGAGTGAAGCTGTTTAATTATGGCTTGGCTCCACCCCCCACCCCCGCGCAACACTGACAGGACGTTCCCGCGCGGCCGGATGATGAATGAGGATGCCCCTTGCAGCCTTGCAGGGTATCTGCTTAAATACCGACGGAGCGCACTGAATCAATCACGCCTGTCGCCTGAGCGACTTCATCGATCAGCTGCCCGACGATCACTAGGATGGCGTTTTTGCGGCTTGTTTGGGACGCCGTGCGGCTAATGACACGCTTGCCGCTCGTTCAGGCGGAAGACGAAGAAAGAACGGGATGTTCGAAGACGAACCGGCATGGCCGGTAATTGGTCTGACCTTGCTTCAACTTTTGTCGTCACCGTGATTGACACGTTGACGTTTCACCCTCGGCGGCTTGAGGTTATTTTAGTATTGTCTGAAGCAAGCCCTTTGACAAAACGTCTTTCACAAATGAACTTCGCTTGGCAGACAGTGAATAATACTTTAAAAAAGAGGCTTCAAGATTTTCATCCTCTTTTTAATCAAACCACATAAGTGAGGAAAATCTGCTAGCTTAATGCTAACCTACAATGCAAAATGCCATGCATATGCTAATGGGACTAGCATCACTGTTGTAGTTAGCCATTTGACAAAACGTCTTTCACAAACGAACTTAGTTTGGCAGACAGTGAATAATACTTTAAAAAAGAGGCTTCAAGATTTTCATCACCTTTTTTTAATCAAACCACATAAGTGAGGAAAATCTGCTAGCTTAATGCTAACCTACAATGCAAAATGCCATGCATATGCTAATGGAACTAGCATCACTGTTATAGCTTTAACTTTTTAAGCAATGAGTATTTGACCACAATATTCTCACATGCATATATTCTTTATCCTCTGAGGAACGAGTAACATTATTGCGGATTGATAGGGAGTTGTGATCCCGCCCCCGCCTCCTTCTATGTCTCGAGACACCTCTGCACACCACCATGCGGGGGAACGTAAACACGAGAGAGCCCCGAGACGGACGAGTGTGTGTTATGTCTGTCTCTGTGCGTGCATGTTGTGTGTGCCTCCACTTTGAGAACAGTGCGCTGTTACCGTGGCAACAGGCACATTCAGGCCAAAATGATGCTGTTTGGGGAAGAGCGCACAATTTTTTTTTATCTGTGACGCTGCACGCACGCACGTGTTTCAGTGACGGAAAATAATCGTAGATTTCTCTGACAGGACCCCGTATAGCAAATTAACCCAAGCCCTTTTTCATGCCCACAAGTGAAAAGCATGGCTGCAGTAATATGTTTGGAATGGGAGTGTAGTTGTGAGACGTAAATTTAATCATCTGAGGCTGTTAGTGCAGCGAAATATGATTTAGTGCAGTCTGTCACTTGTTATCAGCTCCAGCACACCTTTTAAGATGACAGACGACACACACTGCGTCGTGTTATCGCTCCATCTGCACTCTGCTGGGATGAAGCCCCCCATATTGTCCTAATTATAAACTGTTCCGAAAAAACTTCGTATCTGTTGTGAGAGTTTTTGTTTGTTTGTTTGCAATAACCGTCTCGCCACTCCGTAACCTTTAAAGCTTCCCTAAGCCCTTTTCCCAAAAGATGATTATATCTTTTCCGATCATAACAACAGGACTTCAGGTCCCACTTGGAGGAAAGGAGTTATTTTGACACTGTTAGAAGTTTTCATATGAACCAAATTGCCATGATATGGTGGGGGTCCGTCAAGGGTCAATCCTTGGGCCCGTTTTGTTCAGCTGCCCTTGGGTCCAAATCATCACAATGCCAATGTTAATAGCTTGATTAACCAACATTCCCTTCAACTAAAAAAAAACAACAACAACCCCAAAACCAAGGTATTGTTTTGAGCAATAAAGAAATAAGGATTGCGGTTATTTAACACAGAGTCACTGTCTTTAAAGACTACGGACCAAGTCCGAAACCCCAGATTCGTCTTGAAGATGCATTTCTAAATGGGAATGACTGTAACTCACATTTCGTTTTTCAAGGTCTTTCCAGTAAGACTTTATTGTGGCGTACAAGATCTCCACAGTTTGTCTCTCAAGTGCGAACGAGGCAGGAGACGTGCAGCTCCCAATACAATTAGAAATCGGCGTCCCGGCCAAGCCTCCATGGCGGTGTGTTGCTTCCAGAAAAGTCAACCAATTGGCCGAGGCAGCTCTGTAAAGCGCTACATTGCCACCGTGACATTATTTGCTGACCCGATCCACACTTTGCAAGCCGGGAGGGAGCGTATGCCAAAGCAAAGTGTCGCGGATATTTTAACACAAACTATGCAGCAACATATAAAGTAGTCCACGCATATTTTCTTGACTCCTCAGAAGCTGTCATTCCACACAGAAGATAGAGATTTCTGTCAGCTAAATGCTGCCCCCAAGTGGCTAAGTTGATTTTCAATGTTTTTTTCATTATACTCAGAATAAGAATGAGTAATTAATAAAATTGTATGTGGCTACATATGGTGTACACACCAGGACCAGTCAGTGACTTTCAAGACTATCAGTGTAGTTTTCAGATTTTGGTCTACTGAGCACCTTTTGTGTTTTAACCACTTATTGGCACACTGTTTGCGTCTTCTCGCAGATGGGGTTCACATTGTGTGCTCAAACAGTCTTCGAGCATGTGGAAGAACATCCAGCAAGGCCCGCCGCAGCAAACAACATCAATATTCAAGCGCTCTTGTGTAGCGCTACCCATTTTTCATCAGCGGAGCACCTCCGGGGGAATCTGCCGTTTACCCAAAACAAAATGTTCAAGCTGCTAATATCTGACATTCTTTTGATAGTATTCGCTCTCACCAGGCCAAGATCGGGTTCAAATTTGATTCAACCAAATACGTTGAGTTTATTTAAAAAAATGTGACTTTTGTTTATAAATTAAGCAAAAATGTGTGGTAGGGATGAACCGAAAAGTTTAGTTACCACGGTTTGAATCAGGAATGCATTCTAGGAATGCACATAAGAGGGGGCAGTCAAAAATGTGAAGGGGGCATGGTCTTTTTTTTTTTTTTACACACATTTTTAACACACACTGTTAGTGTTTTCTTCACGGCAGTTGTTAGCTGTGTGTCCAGATCTCAACCTGGAGAAGTGGATTGCACTCTGTCAGGCATCTACACTAAGACCTGTCCAGCTTGGGTGTTCCACCTGAAGATTAAAGCTTCTGCTGGTATTGCTCTTAGGGTCACTGAGGCACGCAAACCCCCTGACCACAATAAGGTGGCAATCTCTCAGGGGGGGGGGACATATAATATGAATGTTATATTAACTATTATTTGAGTTGTCGTTAATCATTAGTTATATCACGGGTCATTAGGACGAGTTTGGTGGAGTTTTTACTGCTTCTTCCAACTCCTACCGCGCTGACTGTAACTTGACACTCTCTGGCTGCGTCTTGCCTCATTTGCATACTCACAGTGATTGGATGTTTACGGAGGGGCGCGGAGTCCTGACAGCAGGCTGTGTGACGACACACACTGCACCGACATGAGAGAAGAGAGGGGGCTGGTTAACGTGTGTTTCTATCAGCGGATTTTTCACTTCTAAAAGTTTGATTCGAGGGGGCAGGACATCTGTTTGAGGGGGCGTTGCCCCCTCTTGCCCCTGCGTAGAGCCGGCACTGGTTTGAATCAGTCAAAAAATGTAGAAAAAAAAAAGGAACCCTGAATCGTAATCAATTGCTTTTATTTTGAAATGTTTACAACAACAGTGAAAACCACATTTTTTCTGACAGCAGTGATTGATTAAAATACTGCAGTCAGTGATCGAAAAATGTAATCCATGATTGGATATACATCTACATGATATACAGTGAATTGTAAATGGAATAACGTACCGTAGAGAGAAAGACATTTTTCTGACCGTAGTGATCGGGTCAAAAACTGCAATCAGTCATCAAAAATGCAATAACTGGATATAAATTGACAGTGGATTGTAGATGCGGTAACAGACCATAGAAAATGATGGAAAATACCGGATTGCCCTTCCAGTGACATTTCTACAGTCGCAGACATCATTGGCAGTAACATAGTTCTCTAATGATTCAAAATTCATCATTTGTCATCATACAATCTATGGAAACTTTTTTTCTTTTTTTTAACTAAAATAAAACAAAAAGCTGCCAAGTCCGGGCTCGCTTTTGAAAGGGCGATGAGGACCAGACAACACGACACGAATAATAACAAAACAATGAACGAGAGCAATAACCGACTTTGGACTTTCATTCCAGCTTCAAGATTGGGCTCTTTGAAAGCACTGGGATTCCTGTACAATGTGTTTAGCTCTTTGACTCAGTAACTTTACGAAAAGGCAGTCAAAGTTGTCAAGCGGGCAAAAAAAACAAAAAAGGACAAACCAAGTAGAGTCGAGTGTTAGTGAACATAGCCCGCTTGTTCACATTGCATCTGGACACGACATCTAGTTGGCTAACACCAGCTAAGCTAAATGCAGCTACTGTATGAATTACAAACTGTTCTGATTACCAGTGTGATACTATTTATAGTTACTGAACAGAGTAGAGTAGGCTATTCATTCTGCTGCTGCTGCTGCTTCTTCTTCTTCTTCTTCTTCTTTGCTGACTTGCTTGGAGGGCGCCTTTGTAGAGTTTCTCCACCGGCAGCCTGTGGCTCCGATGAGGGACTTTTGCCTGGGGCAAGCATCGGGCTCGGGTCGGCCACGACCTTGGGGACGGTAGGAGTCGGTGAGGCAATTGGAAAATGCGCTGTGGGCATTTTGCACATGAAGCTGTTGGCCTGGGCGCAGGACATTAGCGTCCACCTTCCAGTCTGAAAGAAAACAATCCATTTCAGTTGGACGCAAAGCTCTTCTTCTTCCAAATGCTGATTTGAGCACGCACCTGCCGTAGCACAGCCACGCAGTGTTTGCCGAGGCCGACGCGCTGGCTGGGTTCTCCCGCGGCCCAGTGGGTGAAGGTCACCTCGTGGCGGTCCGACCACACCAACGTGCCGGCAAGCGCCAGGTCGTTCAGTCCGGTCCACATGTCGCTGGTTTCTGCAGAGGACGGATGGGAGGGAACAGAGCTCTCACTCGGTTCTCAGATATTGAAACCCATCGAGTCGTTCTACGGGGACTGTTGGCAATTTAAGGTTGGGGTGCGCACCGAGGTTGGAGACATTTTTCACCGACGCCTGCTCCACCTCGGAGTGGATGGACACCAGATCGGCTCCGAGACGACGGCAGACGAGTTGCGCATCGTCCCATTTCTTTTTGCCCTCAAAGGTTTTGTAGCAGAAACCGGCAAACTCCTCCCAGTCAGGCGCTGAGCATCTGGGCTCTGCAGGTGAGATGCCACCACGTGGCGTTTAGTTGCCATCAACAGTTGGGGAAATAGTTTTACAACTCACCTCCGTCTCCAAACGTGTGCGACACGTCCAGTGGGTCGACCAAACTGCAAATAGTAAAGCGATAATTAGCCGGTGGCTCTTCATGGGACTTTTCCGTGAAGGTCGCCCACTCACTGTCTGGAGGTGATCCCGTTCCTGGTGGAGCCCGTGTAGACTTGCTGTTTGGGAGCTCTCATCACGATACAATCTCCTCCGATGTCGCTCCGGATGACTCCGGCGTGAATAGCGGCCGCGCAGGCGTGCGAGCCCTGCATTTACACAAAGTTGCAATCACATACAGGACCTCGACCAGTGGGTCAGGCGATCCCGTACCGCAGAGTAGACCATCAATCCAAAGACAAAGTGTTCCTCTTTGTCACAGCCCGGGGGACAGTAGAACCTGCAGAAGACGCACATGTCGTGAAATTGCCGACAGGCGCTCAGGAGACATTGTGTCAAGCGTGACTCACGTCATCGAATCGGTCACGTGGAGGCTGTTGAACGTTCTGGCGCAGGTCGTCTCATCTGTCGGACAAAAGGCGACCGAGAGTTTGTGGCACGTTTGGGGTTGTTGTTTTGGGCAACCAAAGCGGCCGTGGATTGCGTTGCTCACCGTCATGTGCGCATCCCAAGATGTCGAAGCGGAGGCCAAATTCGGGAAGATTCTCCAGCGGCAGGATGCGGACGTACTGAGCGAACGCGGGCGTCTCAAGCAGGTGAGTCCCACCGCCGATGAACTAGAAATACAATGTTTCCTGGTTTGTTGTGACAAGTTTGGAGGTTGAGGTCGACTCGATTGTCCCTCGCGCTCACCTTCCCGTTTGGGTGCTCGGTCCACTTCCTCCAGTTAACGCTCAGCTTCATCTCAAGATGGATGTTCCAGGAGCTAGTATTAGCACCATCACAGCCCTGGGTCACGATCCCCGTCACCTTTCTCGTGTAACCGAGGTTCACCTGGATCCAACTGCCGATGGCTGGAGTGGGGGGGGGGGGGGGGGGGGCAGACATGAGAACGCTCAGGAGACCAAAGTGCCAAGCTGTCAATTTTCCACATACGAGCTTTTGCCGGCTTCCAGCAGGACTCTCCATTGAGGCGGGCTTTTTCTGGGGTGGCGTCTTCCATTGAGGAGGAGGCCATGAAGGAAGAGTCTGCGACGCTCCCGTCGGCGATGCCCAGACTGTCGAGACATACTGAGGACAGCCAAAAGTCATTTGAATTTGACACAGATGCTTAAAGGCCAAATAAAATACAAATCTGGCCACCGAGGTACTCCTTGCATGGGAATTTGAAGAGTCCTAGATTCAGTGCAGAGTGGAAGATCACGAGACGTGAAACCCACCTTTCTGTTCACAGCTATAGACCATCTGCAGATATTTGGAGGAGGAGGCAGGGCAGGACTCGTCCTCCAAAAGCTCAATGTGGCATTTTTGCTGGCTGTTGCACATTTTCCTGTAGCGAGGGAGGATGCCTTCCACTGCGCAGTACTCTGAAAGTTACAACACATCAGCAAGTCTGCGTGGGGGCCTGACGAGCATTGATGCAGCTTGAATTTGGATTTGAGAATTTGAAATTGAGTTCAACAAGACAAAGTCGAACCAAACTAGCATCTGTCTCTTTCTGCATACAGTCCCATTCTGGCAGATGGACGATTTGCGAGCATTGGATCATTTTCAACAGCAGGAAACCAAGCAAAGCACGCTGAGTGGGCCTTCAGAGGTAGGCGGACAAATGACTCAATTGGAATCATCAAAATGATGGGTTCTCAGCTCGTACCGTCATTGTATGAGTCGCCGTCCGCCAAGCAAACATCCCAGCTCCGCCGACCGTAAAAGGCAGACTGGATGCTGATGCGACCTTGCTTCTGACCCTCAGCCTCACATACCAGGTCAGCAGAACGGTCGTTGCAGACAAGGGTCTCCTTAAATCCTGCAAAAGCATCGTCGGGTCATTTTTTTGTCTCGCATCCTTCAAAGCCACCGTTGAAGGAGACGTACCGTCATGAGGGCGCGGCGCTTTTGGTGTGTTTCCTGCAAGACAAAAGCCATAGGAGCGAGTCGGCACGTTGTGAGGATCGGCTGAGCGTTGCCGCGTCTTACCTCTTTTCTTGCAGACGTAGCCTCTCTTCTTCCGGCAATCGTCAAACTTCCAGCGGCTGTTGCTTGTGAGGAAGGAAAGACAGGACGCAGCAGAGAGGTCGCCGGGCTCATCTGGAAGGAGACGACAGATGCTCAGCTCCGTGCCTCCGCAATGTCGCAGACAAACGTTGGTTGGGTTTTGGACCCACCTCCGTCCATGACGACGTAACCGAACGGGGATCCGTCAGTCCACTCGCTGCCGTCTTTCGTGACGTTGTTGTTGACGCCCAACCACAGAGAGGGAGCGCTTGGCAGAGAAGTGTACAGACCTTTGGAGGTAAATGGTCAAATGTGGAACAAGAGATTCAAACAGGGCACGTTGGGGGAATTCAACAGCCCTGATCGCGACCGGACAGACGGACAGCCTACTTTGTATGAATGCCTGTTCTTGTGAGTCGGTGATGCTGAGCAGGTCTCCTCCGTGGCGGAGGCAGTCGTCTCGCGCCTCCGTCCAGGCCTTGGCGTGCCAGCGTTGGATCAGGTAGCAGAAGTCGGAGGAGGGTCGGTCCTGCCACCAGCCGCACTTTGCACTCCGGCCTGCAAGCCAGAGTGGAGTCACTTGAGGGCAAACGGGCGACGAGAGACCACCGCACGTCGACTGCCGAGTTGGACGCCCACCTGCCGGCGGAGTAAGAAGAAAGTCTCGGACCTTGGCTGCAAGGAAAAGAGAGGACACATTAGCACTCTTAGCTTTGCCTTCAAATGTAAAGTGCTTTTCAAATGAAATTTGTTATTTATTTATTTATTTTCATGATTTATTTATTATTGTCATTATTATTTTTATTATCATTATTATTGAGAAGTGCAAAGTAAGTGGTCGTCATTTGCTGACCTTTTTTACAGATGAATGGCCGAGCATTGGTGCAGGGCCGGTCCTCAAGTTTTCCAGTCTGCGACAAGGCAGCGCAGTCTCCCCGTCCGGCCGGCCTGTTTGGGACCCACTCGATGTTGTTCTGCGGATGACACGCCAGACGTGACTTTGGCGCGTTTGGTCTCGCTTGCCACCACCGCATTTGCTCCAAAATGATGAGTCCTTTTTCCCTCCCACTAATCAACACTTTCCCACAGTGTGACTTGAATTCTTTGGACAATTTCCATCCACTTAAATCACAACTTGAGTTTCAGACTCAATTTTATATCCTCAGAAATGAGCGACTGACCTGTGAAATTCTGCACTTCAACCATATATGATTTATTTTTTCACTTCATTCGATTTTATTCTCATAATTTCACAACTTTATCCTTGTTATTGCTCCAGCTGATTAACACCTTCAATATTTATCTCTTCTTGTAGCAACATGATGAGCATTCTAGCCAAAGTCGAACTTTTGTTCCTCTTAGATAATTGTTTTGCTAAAAGTTGGCTTTTGTCCTCACTTGGACTTTTTGCCTTCTGATATGACACCTTCATTCTGGACCAGTGACAACTTTTGCAGACCGCTCTAAACCTTTCACTTACTGCAGGTGTTGAGTCGCTCCACTCAAAGTTGCCCTTGTTCTTCTTGAGTCCCACCCAAGATTGGAATCCTCCTACATATGGCGCGTGAGCTTGAGGAAATCACAAAAAGCGAGAAGAGCATTCAAACGTGTCAGACGTTGGGAAACGCTGGGGGGGTGGGGGGATAGCTGGCATCGGCAGTTTGACCCTGGCGCTCACCAGCCAAGAATTTGCCCTCGTCCCATGAGAGGACACTGGCCAGGTGACCTTTCCATATTCCGCAGAATGTCTCGGCCCCCTCCCAAGTTCGCATCACCCCCTCAAAGTGATAGCAAGAGTCCTTGTACAGGAAGTCGCCAGTGTCGCAGTAGGAAGCTGAAGCCGGCAAGAAACATGGATTACAAAACCACAAGGGGACGCTGCAGGTGTGAAAAGAAAGAGGAAGCGTCGCTGCCACTCACTCTCCACTCGATGGTAGCCCAATCCGTAGTCTTTGTAGGAACACAGCCGTCCCTCCGGGCAGGCTGCAGGAGGACAACGTGATTGCATTATTTCCTCCTTTCACCGCCAACAATACAACGGTCGTGCACACTTACCATCGGGCGACCTCTCGCACATGTACGGCAAGGAGGATTGGCACGATCCATGTCTCCACTTGCCAGGCTGACTGGAGAAGTGCACACCTTGGTTGACGTAGGCGCAGGAATCAACGTTGGAGCTGTCGCGGAAAAGTGGGGGAAGATGAGACACACATCTGACAAACGGTCCAAATCGGAGGCTTTTCCCATCTTTCTCGGCAAAAGACAATTTTACGTCAATACATGCGCTCTCTCAAATTTCGCAAATGGGTTCCATAATCTCGCCATGTGCCCTGACTGACAATGAAAGGACGCAAAGAGGTGACCTTCTTACCTTCCGTCTTGACGCGAGTCCCTGTTGGTGTAGGTCGGCGTCACACCGGTGTCGGACCAAGTCAGCATTTTTTCTCCAGCTTCGGAAAACTGACACCAGGCCTCGTCGCAGTTCTGCAGAGTCCAAAGCCGCTGTCAATGGCGTAGCAATGGCCAGCCAACGGCCGCTAGCACTTTGGTCTTACCAGATTGGAGAGTCCGATCCAGAAGGGCTTGTCGCCCATCCGGCCCTTCACAAAGTCTTGCTCGTTCTCGTCGGTGAAGGAGACAAGGTCGGCGCCCTCTAAGATGCAGTCGTAACGGGCCCCCAGCCACCCGTTGGTTTTCTCCATCTTCTTGTAGCACTTGGAGCCGTGAGAAGTCCATCCGTTGACTGTGTCACATGGTGACTCACGATCGGCTAATACTGATGAAACAGCAAAATTCTCTTGGTCAATTTTCAGCTTTTTGTGAAAAACACAAATTCAGCAAACAGACAAGAATGCAGTCGGCCGAATTCAGCTTTTGCCAACGTGATCATTTCGCGAATGGACTAGTCACCCATGGTATAGTCACCATTAAATCGCAACATAGCTCAAGCGCGAGCAGCTGATCTTCCATCACCCTCATTAGCTTACAGCCTCAATTCTTTACGCTAGGAAAATAAAAAAAGAAGACATGTCGTTTTTGTCTCCCGTCGTTGGAAGTCACCGTTCAAGGAGACGTACCGTCATGAGGCTGCTGCGGCGGTTTTGGAATGTTTCCTGCAAGACAAAAGCCAAAGAAGCGAGTCAGCACGTTGTGAGAACCGGTTGAGCGTCGCCGCGTCTTACCTCTTTTCTTGCACATGTAGCCTCTCTTCTTCCGGCAATCGTCAAACTTCCAGCGGCCGTTGCTTGTGAGGAAGGAAAGACAGGACGCAGCAGAGAGGTCGCCGGGGTCACCTGGAAGGAGACGACAGATGCTCAGCTCCGTGCCTCCGCAACGTCGCAGACAAACATCGGTTGGGTATTGGACCCACCTCCATCCGTGACGACGTAACCCAACGGGGATCCGTCAGTCCACCCGCTGCCGTCTTTCGTGATGTTGTTGTTGACGCCCAACCACAGAGAGGGAGCGCTCGGCAGAAAAGTGTGCATGGCTTTGGAGGTAAATGGTCAAATGTGCAACAAGAGTTTGAAACATTCCACGTTGGAGGAATTCAACAGCCCTGAACGCGACCGGACAGACGGACAGACTTACCTTGAATGAATGCATGTTCATGTAAGTCAGTGATGCTGAGCAGGTCACCTCCGCGGCGGAGGCAGTCGTCTCGCGCCTCCTTCCAGGCCTTGATTGGCCTGCGTTGGATCAGGTAGCAGAAGTCGGAGAAGGGTCGGTCCCGCCACCAGCCGCACTTTGCACTCCAGCCTGCAAGCGAGAGTCGAGTCACTTGAGGGCAAACGGGCGACGAGAGACCACCGCACGTCGACTATCCGAGTGGGACGCCCACCTGCCGGCGGAGGAAGAGGAGAGTCCTGGACCTTGGCTGCAAGGAAAAGAGTTTGCCTTAAAATGTAAAGCGTATTATAAATGAAATGTATGATTTCTTTATTTCTTTATTTCTTTATTTCTTTATTTATCCATCCTTTAATGTAGTACTAGTTGTTTACTATATTTATCATCATTCTCATTATATTTATCATCATTCTCATTATTATCATTATTATAATTATTATTATTTATTGAAGTGCAAAGTGAGTGATTGTCTTTTGCGGACCTTTTTTACAGATGAATGGCCGAATATTGGTGCAGGGCCAGTCTTCAAGTTGTCCAGTCAGCGACAGCACACAGCAGTCACCACGTCCTGCCGGCCTGTCTGGGACCCACTCGATGTTGTTCTGCGAACGAGAAGCCAGAAGGTTTTCCAGTTAAAGCACAATTTCAGTTTCCGACTCAAACTTTCCCAGTCATTTTATTCTCCCAAAAGTCCAACTTTGACCTGTGAAATTCTGCACTTTGCTCATTTATGATTTCATTCAAGTTTTCCAGTAAATGACAATCTTAGAATCCCGCAACGTTGTCCTCGTTAATGCTCCAGCTGATTGACACCTTCAACATTGTTCTCTTTGTGTAAGAGCAACATTCTGGTCCAAATTCATATTCTATCAAAGTTTGCTCTGCTAAAATTTGTCCTCACTTGGACCTTTTGCCTTCCAATCTGACACCTTCATTCTGGCCAGTGACAACTTTTGCAGACTGCTCTATGAACCTTTCACTTACTGCAGGTGTTGAGTCGCTCCACTCAAAGTTGCCCTTGTTCTTCTTGAGTCCCACCCAAGATTGCAAACCTTCTACATATGGCGCGTGAACTTGAGGAAATCAGAAGAAGCCATTTAGCACAAGAAGAGCATGTCAGACGACGTGAAGCGCCGGCTGGCGGACGATTATTGCTGGCCAGGTCAGTGTGTCCTGGCGCTCGCTCACCAGCCAAGAATTGGCGCTCGTCCCATGAGAGGACGCTGGTCAGGTGACCGTTCCATTCTTGGCAGAAGTCCTCGGCCTCCTTCCAAGTGCGCGCCATTCCCTCAAAGTGATAGCAAGAGTCCTTGTACAGGAAGTCGCCAGTGTCGCAGTAGGAAGCTGAAGCCGGCAAGAAACATGGATTACAAAAGCACAAGGGGACGCTGCAGGTGTGAAAAGAAAGAAGAAGCGTCGCTGCCACTCACTCTCCACTCGATGGTAGCCCAATCCGTAGTCTTTGTAGGAACACAGCCGTCCCTCCGGGCAGGCTGCAGGAGGACGACGTGATTGCATTTTTTTTTTTCCTCTTTTGAGCGTCAACATGGCAAGGGACGTGCAGACTTACCGTCGAGCGGCCGCTCGCACATGTACGCCAAGGAGGATCCGCACGAGCCATGTCTCCACTTGCCAGGCTGACTACCACCGTGCGCACCTTGGTTGACGTACGCGCAGGAACCAACCTCGGCGCTGTCGGGAGAAGTCGTGAAAAACCAGAGACACATCCGACAAACGTGCTGCCAATTTGAAGGCGGCGGTATGTGCGCTCTCTCAAATTCTGCAGACGGGTTCCATAATCTCGCTACGTGTGTCCCGCCTGGCAATAAAAGGATGCAAAGAGGTGACCCTTCTTACATTCTTCCTTGACGCGAGTCCCAGTTGGCATAGGTCGGCGTCGCAGCGGTGTCGTTGAACAAAGACAGTCTTTTTTCTCCCGCTTCAAAAAACTGACACCAGGCCTGGTTGCATTTCTGCAGAGTCCAAACTTGTCAACAATGGCGTACCAATAGCGAGTCAACAGTTGCTTTCCTCCGCTTCCGTCTCACCAGATTGGAGCGTCCGATCCAGAAGGGCTTGTCGCCCATCTGCTCCTTCACAAAGATTTCCTCGTACGGCGAGGTGATAGAGGCAAGGTCGCCGCCCTCCAAGACGCAGTCGTAACGAGCCCCCAGCCAACCGTTGGTGGTCGCCATCTTCTTGTAGCAGTTGGAGCCCAAGCGGCGCCACCCTTTGTTCCTTTCACATGTCTGAACGACTGAGGACACACATATTGGGATTATTCTGACGTCATAGCGCCATGTTTTTTGCATTCTTCGGCATTTGGCGAAATTAAGATATGCGACAAAGTAGCGGACCGCGACTTCGTTCAGTTCCGGCCTGTCACTGACATCAGACAAAAAAAAACAACAATCGCCATTTTGGTCTTCCGATCTGATGACACCCATTTGGCAGAATCACCCGAGCACCTTGTCTTACCTCTTCTCTTGCAGACGTAGCCGCGCTTCTTCTCGCAATCGCCAACTTCCCGGCCGCCCTCGCCACCGAGTAAGGAGTTGCAGCGCCGGCCGGAGGGGTCTCCAGGGTTACCTGCAAGGAGACCACAGACTTCTCCGTTCCTCCCCGGAAATGGACATTTTGCGGCCAGGTTTTAGACCCACCTGCGGCAGCCAACTGGACGGAACTCGGTGAGGACTGCTCAGACTTCTTGCTGCCGTCTTCGACAACGATGTCGCTGGCATCCAACCACAAAGAGGAAGCGTTTGGCAGAAGACCTTTGGGTCAAAGGTAAACAAACACGGTTGAAACATCTTACAGGCAAAACGCTTCACCGCAATGAAGTGCGGGAGACGTCTGGCTCGTGTCCTTGTGGGTGGGGGCCGGCCACAAGCTTATTTTTGGTCTTTTCTTTGGAACGAAAGAAACTTGGCAACGGTGGTCCCTCGATGTGACTTTCTTCCGCATGGATTCTTTCATCAAGCACACGAGACAGCCTACCTTGGACGAAGGTGTGCTCCTGCGAGTCGGAGATGCCGAGCAGGTTGCCTCTGAGGAGGGCGCACTTGTCTCGTGCCTCCTTCCAGGTCTTGGTGGGCTGGGAGTTGATCAGGTAGCAGAAGTCGTCGGCGGGGTTTTCCTGCCACCAGCCGCACTTTGCGCTCTTGCCTGCAAGCGAGACTCGAGTCACTTGAGGGCAAACAGGATTTTGCACGTGGGCTGCAGGGTGGGACGCCCGCCCACCTGATGCTGAAGTCAGCGGCGCCCGAAGAGACTCTCTGGCCTTGCCTGTAAGGACGTGAGAGGGATCAAACATGAGAGAGCAACCAGAAGACCAAGGGCAAATGAGAGGTTGTGACTTTCCGACCTTTTTGACAGATGGATGGACGAAGGCCAGTGCAAACTTGGGTCTCAACTTCTTCTTTGCCATTCGTTTGCGGGCAGTCGTCTGAATATTGAGTGAGGGTCCATGTGACGTCGTCCTGCAGAGGACACAGCGTGCGTGTTTGCTTTCGCCGCAGTTGCTCAGATGAGCTCCCGCTAAATTTCCTTCAAAGTCACCTCTCACTGATTCAAATCTGTTTCCCCCCCCCCATCATTCCCAACGTTTCCACAACCAATAGAAATTGTTGCAGTATTCCAACCTGAAGCTTTCCAAACCCCTAAACTGTTGATTTTTACTCCCCTGTAATATGAATGGCGCACCTTTTTTTTTTTTTCGTTTCTTTTCTTTTTCCTTGTATATCACAACTACGAGCTTAAGATCAGGGGATGCTTTGAGAAAAATTGTCAATTCAGACTGCTTGTGATTTAGAGCTATATAAATAAACTGGACTTGACCTGACTTGGCAATTCTACGTACGCCACTAAGCTAAAAGACCTTTGTCACTCCTTGCAACAAATTCAAATCTATTTGACAGGGAGAGCACTCTTGTCAGGTTTTCTTCACTCCTTATTCATCCAACTCGGTTCTACTGAAATGACACTTTTTAAACGTTTTGCCCTCTCACATGACAGCTTCATTCTGGCCAATTAACGGATCTTTGGACCTCGATCTGTTGCACCCGTGTCACTTACTGTAGATGATCCGTCGCGCCACTCCAATTGGGCTGTGCTATTCTTGAGTCCCACCCAAGAATGAAATCCTTCTCGCTCGTGAGCTTGAGGAAAGCAGAACAAACACTGGTGGTGAAACGTTGCGGGTGGATTGCTGACCTGCTCAGTTAGTCTTGGCGCTCGCTCACCATCCAAAAATTGTCCGTCAACCAGGGAGTGGACGCTGGCCAAGAGACCTTCCTTTTCTTTGCACAAATCCTCAGCCGCTTGCCAGGTCAGGGTCCTGCCCTCAAAATGATAACAGGAGTCCTTGTGGAGGAACTCGCCAGCGTCGCAGAAGGAAGCTGAAACCCAAAAGAACCTCATTAGAAAAGCACAAGGAGACAGTGCGGGTGCGAGTGTAGAAAGAGGCGTCGCTGCCACTCACTCTCAACTCGACTGTAACTGTAACCCAATTCTCTGAAGGAACACGGCCATCCGTCCGGGCAGTCTGCAGAAAGATGACATGGTTGCGCTTTTCTGCTTTCAGCGTCAACATGACAACGGACGTGTGGACCTACCGTCGGGCGACCGCTCACACATGTACACCAAGGAGGATTGGCACGATCCATGTCTCCACTTGCCAGGCTGACCGGAGAGGTGCACACCTTGGTTGACGTACGCGCAGGAGCCAACGTCGGGGCTGTCGGGAAAAGTCGTAAAAAGCGAGACACACGTCCGACAAACGTGCTGCCAATTTGGAGGTTTGACCCTTTTTTTCTGATGAATAATCACCAAAACCCTTTTGTATTTTTGACCTGCTCGTCACATGCTCACATATATTTTGGAAAGGGACCCCTCCAAAATGTTCCTCCTGTGCATCTTGCCTGACACCGAACGCAAAGAGGCGACCTTCTTACCTTCCGTCTTGACGCGAGTCCCAGTTGGCGTAGCTCGGCGTCACAGCGGCGTCGGACCAAGTCAGCCTCTTTTCTCCCGCTTCCAAAAACTCACACACGTCCTCGTCGCAGTTCTGCCCAAACCAATCCCGGTTGTCAATTAGTAGCGAGCCAACAGCCGCTAGCACTTTGGTCTTACCAGATTGGAGAGTCCGATCCAGAACGGCTTGTTGCCCATTTGCTCCTTCACAAAGATTTCCTCGTCCTGGGAGGTGATGGAGACAAGGTCGGCGCCCTCCCAGAGGCAGTTGTGACGAGCCCCCAGCCAACCGTTGGGGGTCTCCATCTTCTTGTAGCAGTTGGAGCCGTGAGCACTCCAACCATTGACTGCGTCACATGTTGTCTTGGGATTGATTAATCCTGATGAAACAGCAAAGCTGCCTTGGTCATTTTCCAGCATTTGGTGAAAAGCAGAAATTGAGCAAAGCGACAAGAATGAAGTTGGCCGAATTCACTTTTTGCTAAATTGCGTCGTCACCTGCATGACTCGACTTGGGCATTAAAGGCCATTAGCCAGAGAGCATACAAGAGATAAACAAGGCTTTTTTTTTTTTTACACGAGATAATCATCAAACAGTTTCAAGATCTTAAATACTTCCAAGGACTTTTGCACATGTGGAAAAACGGAGGAAATTCAGTCCACTTCTGTCACTCGGACCCTCGGACAGAGACAAGTTTGTTTGTTTGTTTGTAACTCTAGTGCTGCCCACAGGGTGGCGCTACACATCAAAAGAGTTCAGTTCACATCCGACTCCCCCCCCTTACCGTCATGAGGCTGCTGCGAAGGTTTCGGAACGTTTCCTGCAAGACAAAAGCCAACGAAGCGAGTCAGCACGTTGCGAGAATCGGCCGAGCGTCGCCACGTCTTACCTCTTTTCTTGCAGACGTAGCCTTTCCTCTTTCGGCAGTCGTCAAACTTCCAGTGGTCGTTGCTTGTGCGCAGGGAAAGACAGGACGCAGCAGAGAGGTCGCCGGGGTCATCTGGAAGGAGACGATTTATGCTCAGCGCCGTGCCTCCGCAACGTCGCAGACAGACATCGCTTGGGTTTTGGACCCACCTGCGTTGATGTGGATGTAACCGAACAAGGATCCGTCAGTCCACTCGCTGCCGTCTTTCGTGATGTTGTTGTTGACGCCCAACCACAGGGAGGGAGCGCTCGGCAGAGAAGCGTACAGACCTTTGGAGGTAAATGGTCAAATGTGCAACAAGAGTTGGAAACATTCCACGTTGGGGGAATTCAACAGCCCTGATCGCCACCGGCCAGACAGAGACAGGCAGCCAGGCAGGCAGGCAGGCAGGCAGGCAGGCAGACAGACAGACAGACAGACAGACAGACAGCCAGCCAGCCCACTTTGTATGAAGTCCTGTTCTTGTGAGTCGGTGATACTGAGCAGGTCGCCTCCGTGGCGGCGGCAGTCGTCTCGTGCCTCCTTCCAGACCTTGGTCGGCCTGCGTTGGATCAGGTAGCAGAAGTCGGAGGAGGTCCGCTCCCGCCACCAGCCGCACTTTGCGCTCCGGCCTGCAAACGAGAGTGGAGTCACTCGAGGGCAAACCTGCGACAAGAGACCACACGCCGACTGCCGAGTGGGATGCCCACCTGGAGGCGGCAGAGAAAGAAGGAAGTCTTGGACCTTGGCTGCAAGGAAGGAAGAGGGATGATTATGAGCGAGCACATAAAAGTGGAGAGTGAGTGCTCGTCATTTGCGGACCTTTTTTACAGATGAATGGCTGGTTTTTGGTGCATGGCCAGTCCTCAAGTTTCCCAGTCTGCGACAAGGCAGCACAGTTACCACGTCCTATCGGCCCGTTTGGAACCCACTCGGTGTTGCCCTGCGGACGACACGCCAGACGTGACTTTGGCGCGTTTGGTCTTGCTTGCCACCACTTTGTTCCTCCCACTAATCAATATTTTCCTCAAACCTTTTCTCACCATATCCCCGATTTTTCTGAGCCGCTTTGTGGTCGTTTGACAATTTTCTTGCAATTGAATCACAGCTTGAGTTTCAGACTCAAGTTTTTACAGTCATTTTATTCTCAGAAATGTGCAATTTTGACCAGTGCAACTTCTACATCGATGACTTGTTTTTTCACTTCTTTCAAGTTTTCCTGAAGATTACAATTTTGTTCTTACAATTCCACCACTTTGTCCTTGTTCTTGCTCCAGCTGATTAACACCTTCAATGTTGATCTCTTCTTGTAACAACATGATGAGCATACTTGCTCCAAAGTCGAACTTTTGTTCCTCCTAGTTCATTGTTCTGCTAAAATGTGCCTTTTGTCCTCACTTGGACCTTTCGCCTTCCAATCTGACACCTTCATTCTGGACCAGTGACAACTTTTGCAGACCGCTCTAAACCTTTCACTTACTGCAGGTGTTGAGTCGCTCCACTCAAAGTTGCCCTTGTTCTTCTGGAGTCCCACCCAGGATTGCAGACCTTCTACATATGACGCGTGAGCTTGTGGAAATCAGAAAAAGCCATTTAGCACAAGAAGAGCATTCAAACGTGACAGACATTGCGAAGCGCCGGGGGACAATTGCTGGCACAGGCAGTTTGACTCACCAGCCAAGAATTGGCGCTCTTCCCATGAGAGGACGCTGGTCAGGTGACCGTTCCATTCTTGGCAGAACCTCTCGGCTCCCGCCCAAGGGTGCGCCATTCCCTCAAAGTGATAGCAAGAGTCCTTGTACAGGAAGTCGCCATTGTCGCAGTAGGAAGCTGAAGCCGGCAAGAAACATGGATTACAAAAGCACAAGCTGCAGGTGTGAAAAGAAAGAAGAAGCGTCGCTGCCACTCACTCTCCACTCGATGGTAGCCCAATCCGTAGTCTTTGTAGGAACACAGCCGTCCCTCCGGGCAGGCTGCAGGAGGACGACGTGATTGCATTTTTTTGTTTTCCTCCTTTGAGCGTCAACATGGCAAGGGACGTGCAGACTTACCGTCGAGCGGCCGCTCGCACATGTACGCCAAGGAGGATCCGCACGAGCCATGTCTCCACTTGCCAGGCTGCCTGCCTCCGTGCGCACCTTGGTTGACGTACGCGCAGGAACCAACGTCGGCGCTGTCGGGAGAAGTCGTGAAAAACCAGAGACACATCCGACAAACGTGCTGCCAATTTGAAGGCGGCGGCGATATGTGCGCTCTCTCAAATTCTGCAGACGGGTTCCATAATCTCCCTATGTGTGTCCCGCCTGCCAATGAAAGGACGCAAAGAGGTGACCCTTCTTACCTTCTGTCTTGACGCGAGTCCCAGTTGGCATAGGTCGGAGTCACAGCGGTGTCGTCGGACTCAGTCAGCCTCTTTTCTCCCGCTTCCGAAAGCTGACACCAGGCCTCGTTGCATTTCTGCAGAGTCCAAACTTGTCAACAATGGCGTACCAATAGCGAGTCAACAGTTGCTTTCCTGCGCTTCCGTCTCACCAGATTGGAGCGTCCGATCCAGAACGGCTTGTCGCCCATTTGCTTCTTCACAAAGATTTCCTCGTAAGGCGAGGTGATGGAGACCAGGTCGCCGCCCTCCAAGACGCAGTCGTAACGAGCCCCCAGCCAGCCGTTGGTGGTCGGCATCTTCTTGTAGCACTTGGAGCCCAAGCGGCGCCACCCTTTGGTCCTGTCACATGTCTGAATGACTGAGGACACACACACATTGGGATTATTCTGACGTCATAGCCCCATGTTTTTTGTATTCTTTGGCATTTGGCGAAATTAAAATATGCGAGAAAGTAGCGGACCGCGCCTTCGTTCAGTTTCAGCCTGTCACTGACATCAGACAAAAAAACCTAACAATCGCCATTTTGGCCTTCCGATCTGATGACACCCATTTGGCGGAATCACCCGAGCACCTTGTCTTACCTCTTCTCTTGCAGACGTAGCCGCGCTTCTCCTTGCAATCGCCAACTTCCCGGCCGCCCTCGCCACCGAGTAAGGAGTTGCAGCGCCGGCCGGAGGGGTCACCAGGGTTACCTGCAAGGAGACCACAGATGCTCAGTGTTCCTCCGTTCCTCCACACCGACCGGGTTTTAGACCCACCTGCGGCGGCCAACTGGACGGAACTCGGTGAGGACTGCTCAGACTTCTTGCTGCCGTCTTCGACAACGATGTCGCTGGCATCCAACCACAAAGAGGAAGCGTTTGGCAGAAGACCTTTGGGTCAAAGGTAAACAAACACGGTTGAAACATCTTACAGGCAAAACGCTTCACCGCAATGAAGTGCGGGAGACGTCTGGCTCGTGTCCTTGTGGGTGGGGGCCGGCCACAAGCTTATTTTTGGTCTTTTCTTTGGAACGAAAGAAACTTGGCAACGGTGGTCCCTCGATGTGACTTTCTTCCGCATGGATTCTTTCATCAAGCACACGAGACAGCCTACCTTGGACGAAGGTGTGATCCTGCGAGTCGGAGATGCCGAGCAGGTTGCCTCTGAGGCGGGCGCACTTGTCTCGCGCCTCCTTCCAGGTCTTGCTGGGCTTGGAGTTGATCAGGTAGCAGAAGCCGTCGTTGGCGGGGTTTTCCTGCCACCAGCCGCACTTTGCGCTCTTGCCTGCAAGCGAGACTCGAGTCACTTGAGGGCAAACAGGATTTTGCACGTGGGCTGCAGGGTGGGACGCCCGCTCACCTGATGCTGATGTCGGCGCCGGAAGAAGCGGAAGAGAATCTCTGGCCTTGCCTGTAAGGACGTGAGAGGGATCAAATATGAGAGAGCAACCAGAAGACAAAGGGCAAATGAGAGGTCGTGACTTTCCGACCTTTTAGACAGATGGATGGACGACGGGTTTCGCAAGTGTCCATGTAAACTTCACCGTCACTCGTCAATTTGGAGCAGGTATATGGTGTTGTAGGAAGATACAACGGAACGTCATCCTGCGGAGGAAGGGAGGGAGGGAGGGAGGGAGGACGCAGCGGGTGGGCGTGACTTGAGCGTGTTAGGTGTTGCAGTTGTTCAGATGGCCTCCCAGCAAATTCCTCCAAAGTCACTTTACTGATTCATCCATCCATCCATCCATCCATTTTCTGAACCGCTTAATCCCCACAGGGGTCGCGGGTGTGCTGGAGCCCAACCCAGCCGTCATCGGGCAGTAGGCGGGGGACACCCTGAACCGGCTGCCAGCCGATCGCAGGGCACACAGAGACAAACAACCATTTGCACTCGCACTCACACCTAGGGACAATTTGGAGTCTTCAATCGGCCTACCAAGCATGTTTTTGGGATGTTGGAGGAAACCGGAGCGCCCGGAGAAAACCCACGCGGGCCCGGGGAGAACATGCAAACTCCACACAGGGAGGGCCGGAGGTGGAATCGAACCCGCACCCTCCTAACTGTGAGGCGGACGTGCTACCCAGTGGGCCACCGAGCCGCCACTTTACTGATTCAAATCTCTCCAATTCCTTTCCATCACCTCTTTTTATCAAATTTAGAATTGTTGCCATATTCAGATTGAAACTTTTCAATGAAAAAATTTTACCCTGTAAAATGAACGGTGGTGCACTTTGATTCGACTGATCACTTTGTTGTTGTTTTTCCCTTCTAAATTATCATTTGAATCCTCATCAAATGAAAAAAACCCAGTTTTTCTTGTAACATGACTCAAGTCACAATCAAATCCATTTGACAGGGAGAGCATTCTTGTCACGTTTTTCCTCCTAAACCAGCACAACTTTGTTCTGCTCAAATGACACTTTTGCCCTCTCACATGACAGCTTCATTCTGGCCAATTGACAACTTTTTGGACCTCGATCTGATGCACGCGTGTCACTTACTGTAGCTGATCCGTCGCGCCACTCCAAGTTGCCATTGTTCTGGCTGAGTCCCAGCCAAGAATACCATCCTAGTGGCCGGTGAGCTTGCGGAAATCAAAACAAACACTTGTTGTGAAACATTGCGGGTGGATGGCTGGCCTGGTCAGTTAGTCTTGGCGCTCGCTCACCAGCCAAAAATTGTCCGTCAACCAGTGAGTGGACGCTGGCCAGGTGACCTCCCTTGTTCTTGCAGAAATCCTCAGCCGCTTCCCAAGTCAGGTTCCTGCCCTCAAAATGATAACAGGAGTCCTTGTGCAGGAACTCGCCAGAGTCGCAGAAGGAAGCTGAAACCCAAAAGAAAAATTCGATCATAAATCGTTGGAAAAGCATAAGGAGATGGTGCGGGTGTAGAAAGAAGCGTTGCTGCCACTCACTCTCAACTCGTCTGTAACTGTAACCCAAGTCTTTGTAGGAACACGGCCACCCGTCCGGGCAGTCTGCAGGAGGACCACGTGATTGCAATTCCTCCTACTTTCAGCGTTGTCAACGTCCCAAGAACGGTTCAGACTCACCATCCGGGGACCACTTGCACATGTATGCCAAGGAGGATTGGCACGATCCATGTCTCCACTTTCCAGGCTTACTGGAGAGGTGCACACCTTGGTTGACGTAGGCGCAGGACTCAACGTTGGAGCTGTCGCGGAAAAGTGGGGGGAAATGAGACACACATCTGACAAAGGAGCTGCCAATTTGGAGTTTATTTTCCTCTTTTCTGTTCAAAAAAAAACAAAGGCTGCTTTTTAACCTGCTCACACATTTGTGCAAAGGGGTTCCAAAGTGTTCCTGTGTATCTTGCCTGACACAGAACGCAAAGAGGTGACCTTCTTACCTTCCGTCTTGACGCGACTCCCAGTTGGCGTAGGTCGGCGTCACAGCGGTGTCGGACCAAGTCAGCCTCTTTTCTCCCGCTTCCAAAAACTCACACACGTCCTCGTCGCAGTTCTGCCCAAACCAATCCCGGTTGTCAATTAGTAGCGAGCCAACAGCCGCTAGCACTTTGGTCTTACCAGATTGGAGAGTCCGATCCAGAACGGCTTGTCGCCCATTTGCTCCTTCACAAAGTCTTCCTCGTCCTCGGAGGTGATGGAAACAAGGTCGCCGCCCTCCCAGAGGCAGTCGTAACGAGCCCCCAGCCAACCGTTGGGGGTGTCCATCTTCTTGTAGCAGTGGGAGCCGTGAAGATTCCATCCGATTTTTGTGTCACATTTCTCGATTGATCCTGATGAAACAGCAAAAGTGGCCTTGGTCATTTTTCAGCGTTTGGTGAAAAGCACAAATTGAGCAAAGAGACAAGCATGCAGTCGGCCGAATTCAGTTTTTGCCAAAATGCGTCTCACCTGCATGACTGACAAGAATATAATATGAAATCAGTAAAGTGAAACTTCAATGTTGTCCAGAGGCTGAGATCAACCGGAGTCAAATTCCCTGTTTAGCGTGCAAAAACGTTTTGGGTCAAATTGGCCAATTTGATTCTGAAATAATCTATCCACAAAGAAATCAACAAAACACATCTCCCTCATCAACCATTTGCAAGATGCTGAATCATTTCAAGGTCTCTTGCACATGTCAAAGAAGGGAGGAAATTCAGTCCGACCGACACGCTTTCATCGCAAACAGCATCTAGTAATGCGGCCATAACTAACATAATTTTTTTCCACTGGGTTTTTATTTTTGGTGCGTACATTTTTCACATAACCCAATTGATTACACATGGATCGGTAGTATTATAACTTTTACGAATGAAACCGTTGATTTGGAAGCAGTTGTGTGGCCTTGCAATCCCTCGCCACCCTCCCCCTTTGCTTTTCCTCTCCGCCCTCTCGCCTGCTGGAGAAGCGGCGAGGGAGGGGCGGCCAGAGCAGAGCAGAGCAGAGCAGAGGGCTGCTCTTCTGGCAGGCACGCAGGCACAAAGAACGAACGAAAGAACCCCGACCTGACCCGACACGCCTCTCAGCAGCAAATTGACAATAAAGGCGCCCCAGTGCCCATTGAACAGATTTGAGATGGAAGTGATGGAGCTAGAAAACGGGAGATTTTCTTTTTTTTTTTTTTTCTTGAGAGTGCTCGTGCGCCCCCACGTGTATTGTGTGCCCTGAGGGGTCGCCCATATTACCCATAGCAAAAAGCAGCCCTGCGTGGGACTCCCACCTCACCTGATGCCGATGTCGGCGCCGGAAGAACCGAAAGAGAATCTCTGGCCTTGCCTGGAAGGATGGGATCAAATATGAGAGCGCAACCAGAAGACAAAGGGCAAATGAGAGGTTGTGACTTTCCGACCTTTGTGACAGATGGATGAACGAAGGGTTTCGCAACTGTCTATGTGAACTTCACCGTCACTCGTCAATTTGGAGCAGTCATATGTAGAAAGATACGAGGGGACGTCATCCTGCGGAGGGAAGACACAGCGGACGTGACTTGAGCGTGTTAGGCGTTGCAATTGCTCAGATGGCTTCCCATCAAATTCCTTCAAAGTCACTTTATTGATTCAAATCTCTCCAATTCATTTTCATAATCTCTTTCTCACAATCAGAATTGTTGCCATCTTCCAAACGTTTCCCTGTAAAATGAACGGTGCACTTTGATTCTACTGATCACTTGATTGCTTTTTCCCTCTAAATTATCATTTGAATCCTCATCAAATAAAAAAATAAATAAAAAACTGTTTGTCTTGTAACATGACTCAAGTCACAATCAAATCCATTTGACAGGGAGAGCATTCTTGTCACGTTTTTCCTCCTAATTCAGCACAACTTTGTTCGGCTCAAATGACACTTTTGCCCTCTCACATGACAGCTTCATTCTGGCCAATTGACAACTTTTTGGACCTCGATCTGATGCACGCGTGTCACTTACTGTAGCTGATCCGTCGCGCCACTCGAACTTGCCATTGTTCCGGCGGAGTCCCAGCCAAGAATACCATGTATATGAATTTCCTTCTCGCATGTGAGCTTGAGGAGAGCAGAACAAACACTTGTTGTGAAACATTGCGGGTGGATGGCTGGCCTGGTCAGTTTGCCTTGGTGCTCGCTCACCAGCCAAAAATTGTCCGTCAACCAGGGAGTGGACGCTGGCCAGGTGACCTCCCTTGTTCTTGCAGAAATCCTCAGCCGCTTGCCAGGTTTTAAGTGTCCCCTCAAAATGGTAACAAGAGTCCTGGTACACGAACTCGCCAGAGTCGCAGAAGGAAGCTGAAAACCAAAAGAACCTCATTAGAAAAGCACAAGGAGACAGTGCGAGTGTAGAAAGACGGGTCGCTGCCACTCACTCTCAACTCGACTGTTACTGTAACCGAAGTCTTTGAAGGAACACGGCCATCCGTCCGGGCAGTCTGCAGAAAGATAACATGGTTGCGCTTTTCTGCTTTCAGCATCAACATCCCGAGAAGAGACAGACTCACCATTCGGCGACCGCTTGCACATGTATGCCAAGGAGGATCGGCACGATCCATGTCTCCACTTTCCAGGCTGACTGTGGTCGTCCACACCTTGGTTGACGTAGGCGCAGGACTCATCGTTGGCGCTGTCGGGGAAAAGTGGGGAAAAATGAGACACGCATCTGACAAACGAGCCAATTTGGAGTTTATTTTGCTTTTTTCTGATAAAAAGAAAACAAAAGCTGCTTTTTAACCTGCTTACACATTTTTGGAAAGGGGTTCCAAAATGTTCCTACGCATCTTGCCTGACAGAACCTAAAGAGGTGACCTTCGTACCTTCCCTTTTGACGCGAGTCCCAGTTGGCGTAGGTCGGCGTCACAGCGGTGTCGGACCAAGTCAGCTTCTCTTCTCCCGAAAAGTCACACCAGTCCGCATTGCATTTCTGCCCAAACCAATCCCGGTTGTCAATCAACTACCAGTAGCGAGCCGCTAGCACTTTGGTCTTACCAGATTGGAGAGTCCGATCCAGAACGGCTTGTCGCCCATTTGCTCCTTCACAAAGATTTCTTCGTCCTCGGTGGTGATGGAGACCAGGTCGGCGCGGTCCAAGAGGCAGTCGTAACGAGCCCCCAGCCAACCGTTGGTTGTCGTCATCTTCTTGTAGCAGTGGGAGCCGTGAGCGCTCCAATCATTGACTGCGTCACATGTTGTCTTGGGATCGATTAATCCTGATGAAATAGCAAAGTTGCCTTGGTCATTTTTCAGCATTTGGTGAAAAGCAGAAATTGAGCAAACCGACAAGAATGAAGTTGGCCGAATTCACTTTTTGCTAAATTGCGTCGTCACCCGCATGACTTGACTTGGGCGTTAAAGGCCATTAGCCAGAGAGCATACAAGAGATAAACAAGGCAATTTATTTTCACGAGATAATCATCAAACAGTTTCAAGGTGCTGAATAATTTCAGGGACTATTGCACGTGTCTAAAAATGGAGGAATTTCAGTTCCATTGTTTCATTTTGACCCTCAGACAGAGAAAACTTTGTTTATTATTCAAGTGCTGCCCACGTCAAGAGTCCACATCCAACTTTTTATTGTTTACATCTATCTCGCCAAAAGATACGTTTGCAATCTATATGCAAAGGAAGACGTCTTGACAAGTCACGCCTCTTTTTTTTTTAACCTAACAATTCAAGCTTCCTGTTTTTTCTGGTCGTTACAAAAAAAGGATGTCATGCCCAGTTGCAAGTTTTTTTCAAATTGCGTCATCTGCATGACTGACTAACACAGTTTGATCCAGGGTTTATTAAAGTGAAAGGGGGGGGGGGGGGGGGGACAAGACACAGGCGGGATGGAGACTCACGGCCAGCAGACAGACAGACAGACAGACAGACAGAAATAACATTAAAAAAAATCAACAAGGCACATTTTTCACAAGATAATCATCAACCAGTTTCAAGATGGTGAATATTTTCAAGGACTATTGCACATGTCTAAAAACGGAGGAAATTCAGTCCACCTCTGGCATTCTGCTACTCGGGGAGAGAAGAGAAAAGCTTTTCTCTCTCTCTCTCGCTCTCGTTTTCTGCCCACAGGATGGCGCTAGAGGCCAACAAATTCCACATCCAACTTTTTATTTTTTATTGTCGTCTATTACCAAAAGATACTTTGGCAATCTATGCAAAGGAGGACGTGTTGGAATTTCATGCCTCTTGTAACTTGGCTACAGAATAACCTCCGTGACTATCACTTCATCTAAAACCCCCACCCGCCCACACACGCTCCAGCGCAAAGGCGCCTCCTCGAGAGCGCGCTGGAGCGCGATTTTTTTCCATTTGCCGCACACTTGACACACGTTCAAATGTATTCCCCCCCCCCCCCCCCTCTTTTTTTTTTTTTTTATTGGAGAAAAACGCAATGTGTGGTTGCGAATATTAAAGCCAATAGTGGTGCTATTGTGTCGCTATATGCGCAGACAGACTGTAGCCCGAATGACGTTTTTGTTGATTTTGTTTGGAGGGATAAACAAACAAGTGCCACGTTAACATCAAAGTGGATCAAATGATATATTCTCTCCTCTAATTGTGTCGGTTGCATGTCCTATTCGATATTAAACATTGTTTGGTGGTCAAAAGAGAGCAGGGAGGGCTCTGGGTACACTCCATCACTATCCAAAGGATTATTTGATCACTTATGCTTAGCGCCACATTGAATAAACGACTTTTGTTGCAGGCCGGACGGACATCGTCATTACTCTTAAGTACAACCTTTGCTTATTTCCGAGACAGTATGTGAGGAGAAAAACGGATTTCAAGAGAAATGAAACAGAATTTTGTCCTCACTGGGGCTCTTTTACTCCCCAAACATATTTGATACATGTCTATGTTGAGGACTTGCTGTATATCATCCTCCCTGTGATATTGGGGTTCTCGCATGTTCATATTTATCCATTACAATCATTTTCTTCTGCTCTGTCACTTCAGTTAAGGAATCATTTTAAGATTCGGTTTCCTCGCAAACTTCTTTCTCTAGAATTGCCGTGCGCATTTGAGGGAGGGAGGGGGGAGTCGGGTTGGAATGCGCCATTGTGTCTCGCAATCAATGTCAGCTTGTTAAAGAGGTATAGAAACAGGTCAAATAAAAAGAAAGAAGACTGACATAACTCCAGGGGAAACACAAGGACAAGCGCTATGTTACATCCATTCTAAAACAACTCCATTTGGGTCCAGAAAGTGGACCGAAGTTGGGCCACAAAACCAAAGCATACTCTTTTGCGCAGAACAGTCCCTTTTGTAGAAAACAACTGTTAAAATGCCAAAACAAGTCATAGTTGGGACCAATTCAGCCACTTTGTAACCCAGCAGCGGATCCGCACTGCCACGCGAACCATTCATGCGTCCTTCCAAAGTTACAATTAGAGCAGAACAATCGCTGAGTTGGACATTTTCTTTGGCGTACTCACCGGCGGTGCAGCTGTACAACATCCATATAACGCAAGATAGGACCAGCGCCAGGCGGACGGCCGGCGGGGTCATCGTGGCTTCGGAAGCCCACCAGAGATGTCAAAGCTATTGAACGCACGAATGTCGATGTGGTGCACGCACTGGCTCCGCTCAAAACAAGAGACGGCCGCTCCGCTCCGCTCGCTCGGCTGCCTGCTGCTGCTGCTGCTGCCGCTGCTGCTCGGCCCCCACCTTCTTGACTGACGCACCTTGGAAGAGCGCGTTCCTGCGGAGACGTTCTATTCTCGTGCACGTCTTTGACTGAGGGAACGCGATATCATTTACTTTCATCCAGACTTTACGACACCACTATAATTTCATTCGGGATGAGAAAACAGGGGAAGCAAGCAAAAAAAGAGGGACAATCTTTGGGGTCATTTAAACCTACGTTTTGAAGTGAAGCCAAGTAAGGTGGAAACGTATTTTACTCGACATCGGTCAAAGTCAGCTCATAACAACATGGCTGACTGAAAGATCAAAAACATTGGTTCACTCCATCAGCTGACATTTTCTCATGTCACATCAGGGCCGCTTGCAAAAAAAAGTCAAATGACATGTCACGTTTCGGGCTATGGAGCCAAATGCAGGCAAGCAGGTCTATATGGCTTCCGTAAAGGCACTGGCGGTTTTAGACAGTTTTAGACAGTTCGGATTCTCTGTCACGATCCAGGTCCGTTCGTTTCCTTGTTTTAAAGTCAAGTTAAAGTTAACGTCCCAATGGTCGTCACTCACACATCTGGGTGTGGTGAAATTTGCCCTCTGCATTTAACCCATCCCCGTGTGATTTTGATCCATCCCCTGGGGGAGAGGGGAGCAGTGAGCAGCAGCGGTGCCGCGCTCGGGAATCATTTGGTGATCTCACCCCCCAATTCCAACCCTTAATGCCGAGTGCCGAGCAGGGAGGCAATGGGTCCCATTTTTATAGTCTTTGGGATGACCCGGCCGGGGTTCGAACCCACAACCGTCCAGTCTCAGGGCGGACACTCTACCGCTAAGCCACTGAGCTGAGTTTTAATGTTGCCATGGTTTCTGTGTCTGCTCACAATCTATGTCATTGCCGTCACCCGCCTCTCGTTACCTGTCTTGTATTTAAGTCCTGTCTGCGTGTCGCTCCCGGTCGGATTGTTCTCGTCTCATGTTTGCTTGTTTCTAGCCTCCACTCCGTTCTGTTCTGTCACAGTCAAAGTCAAAGTCTGCTTTATTGTCAACCTCTTCACATGCCAAGACACACAAAGAAATGGAAATTACGTTTCCACTATCCCACGGTGACAAGACATAGTACACGACAGACATACAAGCAAACAACACAAAATAAAAACAAGAAGGCAGAAACAATGAATAATAAGAGTGATGAATAAATAATAAATAAACAAATAACACAATAAATAAATAAATAAACAAGAGGAGCAAAACGGAGCAAGTGTGCATACAGCAGACAGTCAGAATATAGCGCAAAAGTACAGGACGCTACGCAGAAGGGGGGAGAGAGTTCAGGATCCTAACAGCCTGGAGTACGAAGCTGCTGGTGAGCCTGGTGGTGCGGGAGCGCAGGCTCCGGTACCTCTTCCCAGAGGGCAGAAGATCGAACAAAGAGCGCGCGGGGTGACTCACATCACTCACAATCGTGGTCGCCTTGCGGGTGAGATGGGAGATGTAAATGTCCTTCAAGGAGGGGAGTGAAGCACCAATAATCTTACCAGCCGTGTTCACTATGCGCTGGAGGGCCTTCATGTTGTAGTCAGTGCAGCTACCACCCCAAACAGCAATACAGCTGGAGAGGACGCTCTCAATGGTGCCACGGTAAAATGTAGTCATGACGGCCGGCGGAGCACACGCTCGCCTGAGTTTCCGCAGGAAGTACAGGCGGCGCTGGGCCTTCTTCGCCAGTGATGCGGTGTTGGTGGACCAGGAGAGATCCTCACTGATGTGCACCCCCAGGAACCTGGCGCTGCTCACTCTCTCCACCACAGCACCGTCGATGGTCAGCGGCAGGTGTCGGGTGTGACCCTTCCGGAAGTCAACAACAATCTCCTTGGTCTTGGTGACGTTCAGCAGGAGGTTGTTGTCCTTGCACCACGTGGTCAGAAGGTCAACCCCCAACCTGTATTGAGTCTCGTCGCCCTTGGTGATGAGACCCACCAGAGTCGTGTCGTCAGCAAAATTTCACCATGCGGTTGGCGCTGTAGGTTGCAGCGCAGTCATGCGTCAGCAGGGTGAAGAGCAGCGGACTGAGCACGCAGCCTTGGGGGGCCCCCGTGCTCAGCGTGATGCTGGCGGAGATCTTGTCGCCAACACGTACCACCTGAGGTCTCTGACTGAGGAAGTCTAGTAGGCAGTTGCAGAGGTAGGTACTGAGGCCCAGCTTGGCGAGTTTGCAGATGAGTCGTTGTGGCACAATGGTGTCGAAGGCAGAACTGAAGTCCACAAACAGCAATCTCACATACGAGTCCCTACTCTCCAGGTGGGTGAGGGCCGAGTGGAGGGCCGAGCAGATGGCGTCCTCAGAGGACCGTTTGGCTCGGTACGCAAACTGGAAGGGGTCTATGGTGGGGGGGGTAGAATGGATCTGATGTGCTCCATGACAAGCCGCTCAAAGCACTTCATGATGATGGGCGTCAGTGCCACGGGGCGGTAGTCATTGAAGCAGGACGGGGCAGGTTTCTTCGGCACAGGTACGATGGTGGCAGCCTTGAAACACGAAGGGACGACGGCTTGCTGCAGGGAAATGTTGAAGATGTCCGTGAAGACACCCGTCAGCTCCCCAGCGCAGTCCTTCAGCGCTCGACCCGGGATGTTGTCAGGGCCCGCCGCCTTACGAGTGTTGATAGCGGCAAGCGCCCTCCTCACGCTATCAGCAGAGAGGCACAGGGGCAGCTCGTGGGAAGTGGGAGTGGCCTTCAGCGGGCAAGTGCTGTTCTGAGCGTCGAAGCGAGCAAAGAAGCGATTGAGATCGTTGAGCAGACGGATGTCGCCCTCACAGCTCTGCGGCGCGGGCTTGTAGTCCGTGATGGTCTGAATGCCCTGCCAAAGGCTCCGTGCGTCCTTGCTGTCCTTGAAGTGGGCGGTAATCCTGCAAGAGAACGCCCTTTTCGCCTCCTTGATGCCCCGGGACAGGTCGGCCCTCGCTGTCCTCAAGCCAGCCTCATCCCCCGCTCTGAAGGCTTTGTCCCCTGGCCCTCAGCAGCCTGAGGACCAGGCCCAGTCAGCCACGGCTTCCAGTTAGCCCGAGTGACGATGTATTTCGAGTGGGTCACATCATCAATGCACTTCGCGACGTAAGAGGAAACAGAGTCAGTATACTCCTCTATAGCCGTCCGATCATTGCAAGTGGCTGCCTGCTTGAACATTTCCCACTCAGTAGAGCCAAAGCAGTCTCGAAGCACATCAGAGGCACCCTCAGGCCACACTCTAACCCGCTTGCGAACCGGCCTGGATGCTTTCACCATTTGTCTGTATGCGGGCAAAAGCATAACAGCGACATGGTCAGAAAGTCCAAGATGGGGGAGGGGGGCGGCTTTGAAAGCTCCTTTATGTGAAGAGTAGACCAGGTCCAGGAAGCTGTCACCACGTGTTGGAAAATTAACATGTTGGTGAAGCCTCGGAAAAACAGACTTCAGGTTAGCGTGATTAAAATCCCCAGCGAAGATGGTGAAACCGTCAGGGTGCGCCGTCTGTTGTTCACTGACAGACCGGTACAGTTCACTAAGAGCCGCGATCCTGTCGCCTTCGATGTTGGAAGGCGGGATGTATACCGCGACTAGCAGAATGGCAGTAAATTCCCTCGGCAGGTAAAAAGGACGGCACTTAATGATCACAAACTCCGCCAGTGGCGAGCAGTGCTTGCATACCACTACAGAGTCCCGGCACCATTCGTCACGGATGTAGACGCATATTCCACCTCCTCGCGATCTTCCCCCTTTTACAATGGCCCGGTCCGCCCGATAGCACGCTAGCCGCTCCAGATGTGCAGCAGAGTCCGGAATGTTGACAGTTAACCAAGTCTCAGTGAACACGAGCACACAGCAGTTACGCACTGTCCGGTTCGTAGATCTCAGCAGGCGAACGTAATCCATTTTGTCGTCCAGCGATCGAACATTCGCCAGAAGAATGGAAGGCACGGCCGGGCGAGCTGGGTTGGCCGCCAGCCTGGCCCGGACGCCTCCGCGCTTGCCCCTCTTCAGCCTCCTCGCACACCGCTTCCGACGCTCCCTAACCGGGGGAGGAATAGCAGGCGAGTCCGGCGAGGTTTCAGGACGGAGCAGTCCTGTTCTAGTCTCGTCGTGTCCTGTCCCTAGTCGAACCTCTCGTCTATCTTTTGAGTTCTTCAATAAAGGCTGGTGCAAGCTGCTTTTGGTCGCCCAGCTCCAATCACTTCATGACATTCTCTCTTTTTCTGCATTCCCCACGTGACAGGTTTTATGCATATCGCATGAATCACGTATCTTAATGCGAGTTTCAATTCAGGCAGCCACCAATGATTCTTTGACTAGTCAACCATGGTAGTCACTATTAAGCAGTGACGTGCGGTGAGGGTTGGGGTTGGTCAGAGTCAGATTTACAAACGTACTGTATGACGCTAAGGCACTGACTCACAAGTCAGATTTACAAGCATACATGGTTAATTTAATAACATTTTAAACACACCACTGTACATTTAAACACACCACTGCAGTATTCTTACCTTTACTTGCAAATGAAGTCTTTTTTAGAGTATCAATCCTTTTGAAACGAACATGCTGTAGTCCGTCCCGGGAGGCCCGTAGTTTGAATTAATCCTCGCAAATCTGGCGTTGGTCTTCCCTTACTTATGATTTCTTGCTTCGACTGAAAGTCAAGTTTTGAAAAATTTCTTATCTTCGAGATTATATCCTCCATTTTCAGGGAAAACAAAGCCAAATAGCAACGCGTTAGCACCGAATGTTGTTGGTTGTTTTTTTCTTTTCTTTTTTTTCTTCTGAATTTACTCTCGCATTTACTCGTGTCGCGAACTATTAGCCGCAGGCTCACTATCGCCCCATCTTTGAGGCAAAAGTACTGGCTGCCTCAAGGCCCGTATTTTCACGCTGACTGCGAGCACGCGCCGTTTGCACGCGCTCAGTACAGCGTGTGAGTGGTGCACACTACCTGTCACTGCCTCAGCCTCCATGATTCTCCCCGGGCCCGCGTGGGTTTTCTCCGGGCACTCCGGTTCCTCCCACATCCCAAAAACATGCTTGGTAGGCCGATTGAAGACTCCAAATTGTCCCTAAGTGTGAGTGCGAGTGCAAATGCTTGTTTGTCTCTGTGTGCCCTGCGATTGGCTGGCAACCGGTTCAGGGTGTCCCCCGCCTACTGCCCGATGACGGCTGGGATAGGCTCCAGCACTCCCGCGACCCCCGTGTGGACTAAGCGGATCAGAAAATGGATGGATGGATGGATGGTGACAGCTGAGGAAACCATGTTGAGCCCTCTACCGCCCCTGGTGGCAAGGTGAGGCAGTGCCTCCTATGAGTGCACGTGCCTGCTATTAAGTTGTCCCTTCTCACAGCAGCCAGCAGCTGCTCTTGCATAACCGTTCTTACAAAGTGCTCAAAGTCTTTACGAGATGTGCAAAAATCAAATGGAAAAGTACATTCAGCTTTGATGGAACTGTGTAGCTTGTACTCGCGTTCCTGACACGCTTTCTAAATGATGGCGCTGTGGTCTGAACGTCTTGAGCACTAAATGCATTGGAACATGCAACCAACAACGACTGTACACACTTGCACTGTTGGCAACGTTCATTTTCGACACAAACAGGTTGAAAGGTTGGTTTTCAAACGGATTTGGTCAGTTCATAGTTCATAATTGAAATGTTATCAACTAAGTTCATCATTCCCAAAATAGAAACGTCATCACTCTTTTCTTCCCGCCTTCCCGACTTGCTCCCACATCTGCAAATGACACAAATGACATGAAGGTTGGGACCCGTTCAGAAGGTCTCGTTTTCTTTTCTCTAACACCGCTTTTATCCTGGAGCCTGAATTTGTTCCAGAAATATTTCCAACAAGATGCTGCTGGTAACAAATGCTTCCAGCACAGTGATGCTCAGGCTGTCTTGCTTTCATTCAATTCCAAAGCTACTTTGCCACCAGGCAAAAAAAAAAACTAGCAGCAAGTATTCATTTTGCAACAAACGTTTCCATTTTGCAACAAAATCTTCCTTAATATGGACAGGTGTGTCTGTGAGTTAGGTTTCGTTTCCTTTGCTCTGCCTCTTTCCTTGTTTCCAGGAAAGTGATACCCAGGCCGTCTTGGTTTCATCCAAGGTCATTCATTGGTGCACCGCCTCCTTGCCGTCCTGAATCATGCAGCCTTGGTGGGGGTCCTTTCAATGCCTGGAAGGGGAGCGCTCATGGTGTGTGTGTGTGTGTGTTGGTTGTGTGCGCACGTGCGTGCGTGTCTGTGTGCGAGAGAGAGTTAGGTTTTGTTTTCTTTTCTCTGCCACCTCCCTTTTCTCGGAACCTAAATTTGTATATTTTGTAACATTTCTGACGAGATGCTGCTGATAACAAATGTGTCTATTTCCAGCACTCTCGGGTTGTCTTGGTTTCATTCAAGATTATTCAATGATGCCTTCATCGATTGACTCTCTGTGATTCCACAATTGTCATTTTCAGTGACATACACTCACTCGTGCACGAGAGCACCGAAATGACCGTCCGGGTCACTTTTACGTGGCGCCTGCATGATGGCATCAGTTGGCAACAAGCAAATACCAAAGCTACTTTGCCACCAGGGACAAAACAAGTATCAATTTGGGACAGATGTTTCCTGGAGTTTCTGTTGGTGGTGTGACTCGAGATTTTTTCCAATGAAAGCTGTGCTGTGAATGAAAAAAAGGTTGTGATTCTCGTTCTTTTATCGAGCTGCGAAAATATAATGATATAGTAGGTCATTGTGAAGATATTTACTGCCTCGGCGACGAGGCACTGTAAACCTATCCCCCAAAGTGCTGATCCACAAATTTATTATCAAGTAAAGCTTCATTTCCCAACAGGCTTCTTTAACCTTTCTCACTGTGGTCTGCAGACAATGAGGCACTCTAAAGCTGCCATCCCAGCAGACGATCATCCAAAGTGAAGATCAATTTTCAGAGTGGAGGGAAAGCTATCTCACTAAGTGCATGTTGCAATCATTCCGTTTTGTGAGAGGTAGTAACCAGGCGGGTTATACAATTCGTCTCGGTTTATTAATAGTCATGATAATGTCACACAAGTTCACAAAGTGTTTTAAGACAAGTCTGGCTCAGTTTGGTGTGTGTGTTTGTGTGTGTGTGTGTGTGTGTGTGTGTGTGTGTACAAATTTTCTACACAGTGCAGTTATAAATTAATGAGCACAAAGAAGAAGGAAAAGTGTAATATTGCAACAGGAAAAATAGAATTCTCAAGAACACAAAAAGAGAATTTTTAGCACCATCTAGCCCATTGACATCTTTGCCAGATTGTAGAATAAAAACCAAAACAAAGATCACTGAAGTGTCATTGAAAAGTTCCCCAAAAAAGATCGTACAAATTCTACGTAAGCAGTGTCTTTAGTCTACAGAAAAATGTGACGTAATATCGTTTCATACACATCGGAAGTGGGAAGAAAAAAACTGCATCATCATCATCAAAGGACAGCATTAAAATGACGGAAAGCCCTGTTTTGTTTTTTGAAGTAAAAAAGGCTGTGTTATCCAATAAATAGAGGGAATGTTTTTAAATTAAATGTACAATTTCCCCTCTTCAAGAGGACACACTGGAACAAAACAAGTAGGTCAGCACCAACCAAAAGAAGAAAGAAAAAACTAACTTTGAATATTCATCATTTCCAGGAGCGATAAATGTACAATTCATTAGAAATAAAAAATAGAAGAACACAAGAATAAAATGAAACCCCGCCCCTAATTTCTTTTTTTTTTTTAATGAAAACCCGTATGTCAGCAATTTTACTTTTCAAAATTCTTAATGCTTTCGAGAAAAACCTTCCATATTCTCTATTATTAGTATTTTTTTTTCATTTTCTTTCCTAAATACAAGTGACAAGGCCAATGTGGTATATATATCTAGGTGAATCTAGTTTAAGAAAACAAATAAATTATTTTTATTTTCAAACCCAACATGTACAAATGTATTCAAGACAAGGAGAGAAGCAAAAGAATCAAAGCACCATCTGAGAGGCGTAAACTGCTGCGTCTTGATTTGTAAACAGTAAAAAAGGAGTAAACAAACCCATTCGACGATCTCCAAGAATCAACATTGAAAGTGTTTTTCTCTTTTGTCCTGACTCGCAGGAGTTTTGGTTGCGGCTGGGGGGGGGGGGGGGGGGGGGCTCCTGTCACCGTGACGACGATGACGAGGAGGAAGAGGAGGCCTAGAAGAGAGGAGTGATGAGTGGCGAAAAAGGCCAACGAGCGACCGAGGCGGTGTGCGTGAGTCGGCGTACCAGGCTGAAGGAATCGTACGTGCCGGTGGCTCCTCCAGGAGTACTGCTCCAGCACCACCACGTTGTTGAGGTGGGGGTGCGCTCGCGGGCGCAGTCCTCACAGTGCACCACATACGTCTTCCTGCTGCTGCTCTCGCTTGTCACAAACAGCAAATTGAACACTTCCACCTGGAATGGAAGTAAAAAGATGAGAAGAAAAATAATACGCCACATGATGGAATGGGGGAGCTGGTCACTTTTGTGTTTGTAGTTTGCAGCGGTGGCCTCTAGAGGGCATAAACACAACAACAAGGCTACACAGGACTATTTGAATATATATAAAATGGTATTTTTAGGTTTTATTTATTCATTCATTTATTTAATGATTTATTAATGAATTTATTGATTTATTTGTTTGTTCATGTATCCATCTATTTATTTATTTGTTTATGTGCGATTTATGTATTGGTTTATTCATTCATGTATTCATTTATTCAGTTAGTTGTTCGTTTATATTTATTTATTGGTTTATTTATTTATTCATTCATTATGGTGTTCTAATTAGCTAAATTTACTTACTTGTATATTTATTTATTTGAGCTACACAGAGGAGGAGGGTGTAACTTGGAGGGTACTCACGTCACACTCGTTGCAGTAGTAAGCCGGCTCGTCCTTGACGCGGCCCTGGTAGGAGATCTTCTTGCCTTGAGCCACCAGTTGGTCACGCAGGATTTGGATGTGCTTCATGGACTGCAGCAGACAATGTCTGACCATGGAGCAATGGGAAGAGGAAAAGGCGTTGAGACTTTGCCTCCTTCGTTTTTTTCCACTCGGTGCAGTCAACATTAAAATCCTAAAGTAATCCTCACCTGATCATCTTGTAGGTGTCCGGGTCGGTGATTTTGAGTGTGCGGGCCACGTTCCACGACACGTGAATCATGGGTACGATGGACTTGACCTTCTTGACTTCGTTCCACTCGAACCTTTCCAGGGCCAGCTGGTACTGGTACGCTGCACAGAGAGCACAAAGCAGCCACCGCGCTGAGCAGGCCCGGTTTCACCTCCATCAGCTTTGCCGCGTTTCTCTTACCGTTCAGAGGTCCCACGTTCCAGGCAATGTTGTTGCACCAGCCCACGGCCTGAACCCAGTGAACGGTCCCGGCGTTGATCCACACCAAGTCGCCCGGCCTCTGGATGAAACGGTACACTGGGATGTTGGCGTTGTAGAGGTCCTCCAACACGGGCCACCAGGACCCCGTCAGGTAGTCCACCCCGTGCCTGCGGCAACCACGACCAAGACCGAATGACTATTTGGATTCCAATTCCGGAATTTGTTTGTGTCATCTTCTCAGCGACTCACTTCTCACAAAAGTCACTGATGGCCTGCCAGTAGTTCTCGTGCACGGAAAACCACTCGCAGTCTCCGGGGCCGATGTTGATGTTCACCGAGCAAAAGTTGTTGTTCTCTTGGTGGCCTGCGGCGACATATTTGGTCAGCGAGGCGTTCCGTTTACGAGACGCTCAAGATGGGCGAGCGAGGGCTCACCTGGCGTTCGGCTCCCCGGGACCTTCATGTAGAGCTGGACGGTGTTCATGCCCAGGATGGTGTGTCCCACATGGCTCAGCATGTTGCCGCTGGATGCCACGCGCATGAAGGCAGGCAGCTTTTGGAGCTCTTGCAGTTGCGGTTTCCATCTGAAAGGCCATTGATGTTGTTTTTGTTGTCGTCGTCCGAGAGGAGGGAAGCTCCAGCAGCACGCAGAACTCACCTCTTGGGATCCGACAGGTCAATATTGGTGCCAAATTTAATGATCTTCCCCACTGGCTTCTGCTCGCCGCTGCTGTGGAGAAGAACGCCGTTAAGTATTGGGTGGACAGTGAGAAGGGGAAAAAAAACAAATTAACATTGTGATTTATTATTATTTTTGGTTAAAGAGCCTCTTGGTGCATACTTTTTAGGAAACACAAAAAAAAAAAGATGTATTATATAGAAACATTTTGGTCTTGTTAATGCTAAAATTAAAGGCAAATTAATCCGTAATTTGATTTAAAAAATCCAATTAAACTAATTAAATTATTATTATGCACTTCAATTACTGTTAAATTGTCAAACAAACCTTCTTTTAAGCATTTCTACCGAACAAGCGTGGAGCAAACCATAAACCATTCAGTAAACCATAAAGTCAAAATCAAACAACAATATATAAATACATGAACTGCACTTTTTACATGTTAAACAATTGAAGAAGAAAAAAAAAAAAAACTTTTGTTTTTGTTTTCCCCACTCATTGTGGGTTTATCAATTTGAAAACTGGATTCTGCTACACTGCAATGTCTTCTCTAAATTCTTCGACCCAGTTGCGCTTGGTCATGAAAAGCAAAACATACCTGCTAGTTTCTTTGGCGTTGCTGTTGTCCTTATTTGGGGTTTCCGAATTGCTGAGCGGCTTCTTGTCTTCTTCGTCATCGTCGCCGTCCTCCTCTTCATCGCTCCCTTTCTCCTCCTAACACACGGCGTTGTGACATAGCGTCCAAGCGGCGGCTCCATCGCCAGCCAAACCGGCGCCGCCTTACCTGCAGACTCTCCTGGAAGCTGGACGCCTGGTACTGCGCGTACTTAGCGATGGTGGTGTGCGAGCGGCTGCTCTCGCATGGCCACGTCTGACCCGTCCCGCTGGGGTCCCAGTTCTCATCCGCCGGCTGCTGCACCTGAGTCCGCACCTCCACCGCCTGCTCCGCGTTGGCTTCCACCAGAGACTTGGTGGAAAATAGACCCAAGTCTGTCAAACGAGACGAGGAGCGTTACGAGAAGCGGGGGGGGGGGGGGGGGGGGGCAACCCGCACGAGTGCAAACTTACTGATCCGTAAAGATCCGGCCAGTCCTCGGATGACCGTGACGGGATTCTTTGGGTCTGTACAGAACTGCAGCAGCACGGGAGAGAAGGCGTCCCTCTTACTCTCCAGCTACATGGAACCAGAAAAAGAATGAGTGACTGCAATTTGCTAGAATTGTGTCATCAATCGTGTAGTCAAATGGCTGGGCAATGGTTTTACATAAATGCTAGGTGTGGGGGGGTTGAGTTTCTCTCTGGGAATGGGCTCCTCCGAGGTCATGATGGGCTTGACGGAGAAAGCCGGCAGCAAGAAAGACTCCCTGAACTTCCCCTTTACTCGGGCTCCCCTGAGAGAATAAAAGAGCGTTATTGAGGGTGTGCCGATTTTTGCAACTTGTGGGTCCCATGTGGAGTACTGACTTGCAAGATCGGATGATTTCAGCGGCTGTGTTCTTGATGCTTATCTGCTCCAGGGGAATCCTCTTGTCCTCCACTTCGGAGGCGATGAAGGTCTCCCGGTCGCCGCTCTCCACTTTGATGAGTCGGATCTTCAGCTCCTTGGGGGGTCCGTCCGACAGAGCCTTCAGCTTTAGCAAGTCCGGCGACGAATCTTCGCTTTTCTTTGACCTCCACTCGGTGTGCTCGCCCTCGCCGGCGCCGGACGCGTCTTTGCGTTTCTTCTTCTCGGAGTCGTGGTGTCTGCAAGTTTTTCCCTCCTTGCTCTGGAGGTTGAGGTCGCAGAGGATTCGCCGGTCCTTCTTGTCCTTGTGGCTCTTGCCCTCCTTGTGCCGCCTGCGGCCGCTGCTGGAGGACGACGAAGACGAGGAGGAGGAGGAGGAGGAGGAGGAGAAGACCGCCTCTTCCCTCTTGTCTCGGTGCTTCTTCCTCTCCTTTGTGTCTTCCTGCTTGTGGCTGTGGCCGTGTTTCCTCTTCTTCTCCCGCTCTCTGTCCTTGTGTCGCTCCTTCTCGCGGTGCTCCTTCGCTTTTTCCGGCTTGTGTCCGTCCTCAGTTTTGGCGTGACGCGCCAGCTTGTCCGACTCGCGAGAGAGCGTCACCTTGGCTCCGTCGGTCAGCTCTGCCAGCGACGACTCGGAGATGGTGGTCAGACGATGCTCCTCCTTGATGGCGCGGTAACGCGCTACGCCGGGCGTGATCTCCTTCTGGGCAACCCTTTCCACCGTGATGGTTTCATCAACGAGCTCCACCTTGACGTCTTCGAGCGGACGCGCCGGGGAGGACTTTGGAGGAGCTACGGCTGGACTGAAAGGAGCATGAGTGGAATCGGACGTGGGTGAGCCGCCGTGCTGCTGTCGGCAAATGTCGGGACCCAGCGAGAGCGACGAGGAATATTTGACTCCGAGCAGAGCCGACGGCGGGGGTCTCCCGAAAGGTCCGCCTCGGTACGCGTACTTCTGTCTCTCCAGGGCCGTGTTCATGGACTTGAACGTGCTGTTGACGCCTGTCTGGTGGAGGTGGGGTCTTTGAGGTGGCGGGGAGCAACGACGGGGCCATCCTCTTCCTCCTCCTCCTCGTCTTCATCGTCATCCGCCTCGCTTTTCTCCTGCTCGGGAAGACCGTAAAGTTTGGCCAGGTCGCTGTGGCGGTAGGTGCTGTTCCTGACTCCCAGTGTGCTTTGCAGAGATGTTTTCAGGTAATCCTCCTCCTCCTCCTCCTCCTCCTCCAGTTCCTCGTTGAGAGAAGACGTCCGGCTGCACGGGGAAGCCAGTGAGCCTTGGCGGCTGAGCACGGGCGGGCTGGCGTGGGGGTCAGCCCCAAAGTCTTCCTGATTTGGCTGACGCTTGAGCGCCGGGAGGAGGTCAGGAGCGCAGAGGTAAGCCTTGACGGGGCGGGGGGCGCTCGGCGCAAACGTACCCAGGAGACCCTCGGTGTACATCTCCTCCTCCTTTTTGATGGATTCGTCCAGCATGGCCATGATGTTGGCCAGGCCGTCGGGGAGCAGCGTGGACAACTCCGACGGCTCTTCCTCGAACGGAGAACTGTCCGAGCGCTTCTCCCTAGGAAACGCCTGATAGAGTTTGGGGGGCTCTCGGAGCGCGGGCAGAGAGCCGGCTGGCTCGTTGGCCTGGGTGGCGGGGGGCTTGCCAGAGTGGAGCGGCTGCTGCTGGCTGATCCCTGAGGTACGGTTGTGTATGGTGGTGGGAGGGGGGCTGGCCCACATCTCGCGCTGCCTCTGCTTCTCGCGGGCGTAGTCCGTCTGCGGCGTGAGCGGAGGCGGTCGCAGCCTTTCCAGCGGAGCGCCGCTGACGGTCGGCTGGCCGGAGGAGCCGCCGCCGCCGCGGCTCAGCCACGGGTAGGGGGGCGAGGTCTGCGACGGGGCGGGGGCCGGGGGAGCGGACGAGGCGTCGCCACACAGAAGCCTCTCTAGACTCTCCATGGCCGTCTGCTCTTGAGGCTTTTTCACCATGGCTTCCTCCTCTCTCCCTCCTCTTTTTCCTCCTCCGCCTCCTTCCTTTCTCGTGGCCATCCTCTGGCGCTCCTCCTCCTCTTCTCGCCTCTTCTTCTCCTCCGCCCGCCTCTCCCCCTCTCTCCTCTTGCGCTCGCGCTCTTGCTTCTCCCATTCCCTCTTCTTCCTCTCCTCCTCCTGCAGCCTCTCCACTTCCCTCCTCTTCCTCTCTTGCTCCTGCAGCTCCCACTCCCTCCTCCGCCGATACTCCTCCTCCTTGCGTTTCTCCAGCTCTCTCTTCTTCCTCTCCTCCTCCCTCTTTTTCTCCTCCTCCTGCTGCTTTTGCTTCATCTCCAAGTCTCTCTTGCGCCGCTCTCCGTCTTCTCTCTCCTTCCTCCTCCTCTCTTCAGCTTGCATGTGGCCCTCGAGCTCCGCGTCCAGTTTGTCCAGCGCCTCCACGATGGACTGGGGGTTCGAAGCGGGAACCGGATGGTTCTGCCGCTGGCAGTACGCCTGGGAGGACGCCTGCCGGTGGCCGGAAGATGGGAAATACACGGGAGGAGAAATGGGAACAGCCTTGGAGGCTCTGCTCGTAATGACGCTGTCCCCCGTCCTGGGGAGCCCTGAGGAGAACAAAGACGACGACGTGGAACACGTCGGAACGTGCGTCGCCTGAGGGTAGAAGGAGGTCTTCCCACTGGAGGGTCCATTTTCTTGAAGTCTTCCTCGTACCTCGTGGTGAAACTGGCTGGCACTCAACTGAGGGCCGGGGAGACATCCACGGGGACCTCCGATGGAGCTTTGGGGCGCCGGCTCGTTACTCCTCTGCCAGTTCCTGCTGGCGCCGTTCACCTGGCAACCGCCGTCTGAGACGCTGCTGTTACCATAGCCACCGACGCGGCAGGAGGAGCGATTGGCGGTGATGACAGGGGTGCGGGTCGAGCTGACAGGGGGCGGGCCGACGTGAGGTTGATGCTGACTGTCTGGACCCTGATTGTGGCTCTGCTGGTGATGAGGTATCGGTCCTGGAGGTCTGGGGATGCCGGCGTCCTGGGGGACGACATCAACACGATCAAAATCACAATTTCAGCACATCCTTTGTTTCCGGATTTTGCGCTTCTGATGGTTTTCACCATTGAACATTTTGCGAGAGAGCCGCAAGCGCAAAATACGACTGCAGATCTTTGTCATAGGTGACATGACTCCTTTTTGTGATTGGCTCAAGAAAACGTCGGAATTTGGACCGGATGAAACAATACCATATTGGTTTCACGATTTCAGTATTTATCGACACAAAATCAGCCACTGCAATGCAAAATTTCAACCATTTTGCATTTGTAGGAACCGAGTCGATTCACTTTTGGTGTTACCACAACTTACCACGGGGTGGCTGCTGGACCTACTCTGGTACCTCCACACATCATAGAGCCCACTCTGCTGAGGTACTGAGGTGGTGCTGGTGGGAGGTGGTGGAGGCACACGTTGCCCCAGAACTGGGTGAGGCTGAAAGTGGCTGTAAGGCACACCGCCGCCGCCGGCTGGGGGTTTTGCTGGTGAAGGCTGAGCGTGCCGATGTTGATCCCTGTCCCCTCTGCTGGCGGCCGGCGCCCCAGTGAGATGGCCTCTGTGGCCGTGGGCCTCCGTGGTGTGACAGAGGGGAGCCGGTTTGGAAGAAGGGCTGCGATAGGAGGAGTGGGGGGACTGCTGGTTGACAGCCTGAGGTTGAAAGCAGTCTCGAGGAAGAGGAGGCACACAAGCCGGGTTGTAGCTCGGCGGCGAATTGACGGGAGGTGACACGGTGGAAGGAGGGGAGGTGGCCGGGGGCGTCTTTTGGGGGTAGCCGCTTAGTGCTTGTTTGTGGGCCTCCTGAATGAGAGAGAAGGCGAGATTCATATTTGGTGTCGTGTTCAGATCAATGAGAGCAGCAATCGGCGCAAACGCTCTCACAATTCGGCCTTGGAACTCCAAAGATGCCTTGCGATCGCAGCTCGGAGGCTGCCAAGTACTGTTGTCCTTTTGAAGTGGGTTCCAGAAGGCCGGTTTGGGGTGATGGGGCTGAGATAGCAAAGCCTGGCCCGGTCCAGGGAAGCGCTGCTGGCCAGGATGCAAAACCTGCACAGGTGGAAATGTGAGTGTGAAAGAGCAAAGACGCAAAATGTAAAGTTCTGCCTTACCTGATCGGAACTTTTCTTCCTCTTGCTGGGGCTGGGCCAGTCTTCGCTGGACGAGCGGTTGGGCGGGTGCACGGACGACGACGCGGCAGTGTGCTGGATGACAGAGTGTTCGCCGAGCGGAGGGCGCGGTCGCTTTAGCTGACTGGCAGGCATCTTGCCAGCGTGCCCCCTCTGCTGCTGAGAGGGGATTTCAAGTCGCACTTAAGCGAGCGTGTCGTGACGATTGCCGTTGCTGCCGTGCGGCTTTCGTGATGAAACGTGATCGCAGCCAATTAGAGCGCTCACCTGATGCACCTGAGCCCACATGTCGTCTCCCGGCAGTGGCGGCCCCCGCGGGGCATGGTGCTCCTGAAGACCCCCAAACTTGACAAAAAAGCAGCACGGGGGAAAAAGAGAAATCATTTAACAACAGCGCACAAACCTACGTTTGAATTCATCACGAGCAGACGGGCTAAAACCTTTAGCGGTTGGTTCGGCCTATTGGCAGGGGGATGCGGGGTAGGGGGCGGGCCGCCACTGCCAGTGTAGCCGCCATTGTGGAGGCGGAGCGAGTGCTCGGGGAGAGTCGCGCCTGGATGTCCTTGGGGAGGGTGGTGGGATTCGTACAGCTGGCCGAGTTGCTCCCATGCCCGGTGAGGAGGGGGAGGATGAAGATGATGAAGAGGATGATGAGGAAGCGGCCTCAGCTGCTCCCTCGGCAGACCCGGCAACATTGGCTGGGGGGGATCCAGCTTCTCCCCGCCTCGCAAGGGCCTGGGAAACAGAAAAAAAAAAAGAAAGTCAACTACAGCTGCACTGCGGCGTCCATTTGTCACATTTACGCACACTTACCCATTGTTGAAGAATTTATTGGCTTGGCTGAGTCCATGAATTGGACCAGGAGGTAGATGAGGAAGGAGCTGGTGTTGGCTCATTCCCGGCAAACACCTGATGGACGGAACAAAACACCACAGCTTCATCCCGTTCTAATTTGAACTTAACATTCTTGCGTGCGCCCGGTTAGAGAATCTGTCTGTGTTTATGTGGGCATGGCAACCCACCTGCCAGGTGGCTGCCATGCGCGGCCGCCCACGGGAGCCCAAGGTCCCCGGTTGAGTCCATCCAGAGAGAAGGAATCCCGTGTGCCACGCCCGCCAAACTGCTCCACTGCGTGATGCATTCAGCCTGCCGACAGGAACCGAGATTCACCGAAAAAGCTCACAATGTGGAAGTACACAATGAGCATATTTTTCTTCCTTGCAGACATGGGAGGTGTTTGTACCCACCAGACTAGCTGTGTCCGTGAAGCCCTCCACTGCAGCACAGAGAGGGCCTCACTCCAGTGCTTGAAATCGCTCGACTGTCCTGTTTCTCTGTTTTCAGCTGTGACAGAAGAGTACATTTAAGTCAAATGTATTATTCATATCCAAAAGTCATGTCATCCTTGCAACCTTGGACAGAACTCTAATATATATTGCATGTATTGTCAACCAGTGGTCCGTGGCCCTCTAGTGGTCCGTGGCAGTATTGCCGGTGGTCCGCGCAATTGGAACTGGAAAATAATTGTAACATTTTTAGAAATATTGATAAGACTTATTTTCCCGCCATTTTTATGAATCATTTACCCATCCAAATTATGTTAAATGTAGCTATAATTCCCAAAATAGACACACTGATGCAAATAAATAGCCTGTATAGGTCTATCCTCCTTTGGTGCAAAATAAAATAATGTTTTGCCAAAGCAGTGATCCCAGAGTTGCTTCTTGGTTATGATGGCGGTCCATTGGACAAAACCAGTTGAAAACCCCTGATATGATCATGGATGGAGGCCTTTGTGTGTGTTGTGCCTGCACTACATCAGATGGCCTGCTGGGGGCGTTAGCACAACAGTCAGAGGATTATTATCAGGGCCCAGATGGCCATTGGGGGGGGGGTTCACCTACGAGGACATACCCTGGTTACTGTAATCCTTCCAAAGGCCTTGTGATGATAAAAGGAAAAAAAAGACTTGCTGTGCCAAGTGTGTGTTTAAGTGTGTGCGACGATGGAAGTGTTGCCAAGTGTGAGAAGTGGGCGACTGTGCGCATAAATTGTGTGCCTGTCGGATACATGGAGGTTTAATCTCATTACGACAGACATGATGGAAGAAGGTGGGGGCAGTGACAGACGGTCTGAACGGGACGGAAGGACAGATTAAGGAGAAACGATGGAGATGGAAGGCGTGAAGTGTGGGAACATGGAGGACACCCACGCATCTTCACACAAGGGGGAAAATACTCCCTCGATCGCCTCCCTGCTGCTCTTGGAAGAGCAAAGCACACAAAAGATGGATGCTGTCAACAACATACAAGGAGAGCTTCCAAAGTACTTCAAATCGGTGGGGGGGAATCAAAATTTGGGGGTTTTGGGGGAAAACAAATTTCCAAAGAGAAATTTCAATGATCCCAATATCAATTAAGCACTGAGTAATTTATTGCGCTTGTTAAAAAAAATACATTGGAGGAGGACCTCGCATATTAAATCACAATTGCAATATTGAGCGTGGGAATTGCAATTAAAAAATGTAATAGCGCACGTACATTCAATTAATTCTTCCTGGCTGTGTATGGCCGCCCGTTTTTACCAGGGCTCCCAAATTCGCGTCACTCATACGCAATTCCGCCTCTCATGCACCCACACACTCTTCATTTCTATTTAAAGCGGTGGATATTTCAGTCGCCGTGCACTTTTAGTTCGCCGGGACCGCCGCTGCCCGAGCTTATCTAGACACCTCCTGCCTAGTCCAAAGCAAGCGTGAGAGACCAGATAGACTGCCGACTTTTAACTGTAAAGTTCAGGCACGTGCGCACGACCTTGTTTACCTCCAGAGTAGCAGCAGGTTCCCGACTGACAATCGTGTCGCGCCTCAGCTTCGGCCGCCGGTCATCTCTCGGGTGCCTCCTAGACGCTGGAAGACACAGACACGACATAAAGACATCAATCGAACGCTTTGTTGAGTCACCGCTCAGAAACACGACACGGGTGAAACGGACTGCAGGCGTCGTTAGAAAGTGATGTTAGCAATAATAACAAAGCACACCGGTGTGTGTGAAAGTGATGACTCAGCGTGCACAGGGCTTACCCCCAAAACTGTTCCGAAATGTCACTTTGTAGCTAGGTGAGTGGGAATTTCTCAAGAGCTGATATGTCATGTTTCCAGTGTAGTCTACAAGCGAGCGAGTTTGCATGTGTATAACAAACAAGTGGGTGGGGGGGTTCAAGTGAAAGGCCACGAAAAACACAAAGCGGCTTAAGATGAACGTTTGACAGCCATCTGGTGGAATGTCCCCACCACCACGCTCATCGTCATCCTCATCATCATCATCATCAAGCTAATACATTGGTGCCTTGAGATGATTTGTTAAGAAAAATAATAGCACTTGCATCAAGTTAGCAAAGGTTGTATGTAAGCTGCTGTAAGATTAGTCGCTCTTCGCGGAGGATAAAGAAAATATGCCTGTGAGAAGCGCAATTAGCTGATCAAATGAGTTACTTCATCTTTGTGTTCACTGCTTAAAAGGTGACACGGATGTCGTATATTAGCTCGTATATGGAATTTTCAATTATGTGTTAGCATTAAGCTAGCAAACGTGGCACCTAAGGCACCAGTGTACAACAGCGATTTAGCTCTGGGCTCAGTACGTTAACCAGTCCCACTTTAGCCTTCAAACCCAACAGTCAGTCAAAACAAAGCAGATTGGAGCTGCTCCCGTCTCTTTCTGTTCTGTATTTTGGAGAATCACCTTGAACCACACAGGACGATGAAAAAGCCCCAGAAAGGAGGGAATTTGTGGAAACAAAATCAGAAGACTCTTCTCGTTTAGTGTCACTTACAAAGTGCTTAAATGTGGCTTTGGAGAACACACCAGAGGCGGGAAATGTTCCCGATTCTGGCCTCACTGACGGACGGCCATTTTGAATAATGTTAGTGACGTTTACACTGATGGAAAAACATGCGATTAAGGCGCTTGGATTATGCAGGTGTACCTAATGAAGTGGCCAGCCAGTGTCTGTACATGTTGGAGATTAAAGAGAGGAAGTGAAGCTTTGTGAGGGTGAACAGGAAGTCACAGCCAGAGGAAGTAGGCCTCCCGACTGGCGAATGAAGCGGAGGCACGCAGGATTGTGACTTCCTCTCGGACGCAAACTGCATGTGCGTTTTAAGGGCAACTGAGGTCACGTCACGTGAGCTTTGGCGTATACACACACTAAAAAGTACTTCCAACGTTGGCGGTGGACTGGCTTTGCGTGTAGCAATGACTCACAAAAGATTCTTCGGAAAAAGAAAAAACGCTGTGATGTCACCCCCCATATAAAAAAAAAAAAAAAAAAAGAGGAAGTAAGCCTTGCTTCCTACTCTGGTAAGATTCCGGTGAAGGTGTGTCCATGTGTGAGACCGGCGATTACTCAACATTTCTGTACGTCGTTTCAAGCAACACGTGCCAGACAAAAAGACAGTGACTCAACTCCCGGCCCGGAATGCTGACACACAAAGTGCAAGCGTAGGCGACTCACTCTCCATTTCCACAACGCTCATCATCAAAATCCCCGTCAACGTTTACTTTTCGCGGTGACTGAAACAAGCCCCGCCCCCTAATATGACCTCACAGGCTCTCTGACAAAACAGGACGTTTCATTGGCCGCAGAAGGGGAATGCTGTCATCACACCCACGGAGCGTGTTGACTTTGTTGAGGGAAGGTCCGCGGAAGATCCCGGGTCTGTTTGGGTTGCTCTTCCGGGCCCAATTTGGGTTGAAACGGCCACCTCTTATCCACATGAGCGACCACATGAAGCGGAAAGGACTTTGCCGCTGTTCCACCCGAGCGTGATGCTCCCTCTCATTTCACGTTAGGGGTTTGCTCAGACTTTCATATCAAACGCCACTGTGTCATTTTCTCAACTGGCCTATAAAGTCTCAAAGAAGTTTATTATGATAGTGAAACCCTAACAACCACAGACTAAACACATATACTGCTGGGATGCAGTTAAACTTTTACGTCACTCTATTGCAAGAGATCATTAAACGATAGAGAAATAGGCAGAGAAGAGCCGCTACTAATTTGAAGTAATAATTGTTTTATATATGATGGAGTAACAATACTGGTCTGGTTGAATATTTTTAAAGGATTAATAACAATAAATAACATTTCATTCTCTTTTATTCTATGTGCTATTTTTACAGTCAGAAGTGACCAACAACTTGAAGCATGCACACTGTGCCCCTTTATTTTGAGAATTCATATGTGCCAGACTACTGAAAAAAGTGAGCCTAAAAATATGGGGGGGGGTTTTGTTTTGTTTTTAAATGACACGTTAGGGTCTGGAGCATATCTACGGCGATAAACATGGGTTCACATTGTACTCAAAGTGAAAAGTCACATGTGTGTGGGAACAGCAGCATGCATACAAAGCTCAGTCTCACTGCATGGTGGAATTCCACATGTAGCCGCCTGTGGAGCACTAAAAGCTTCCTCTGTCTCACCTTGTGGGGGGGACAAGGTGTCTGCGTAAGGTAGAACGCAACAGTGTGCCACCACCAAGACAACTGTTTGGCGTCCCCTCTGAGTGACGGAAAAGCTGCGTTAACACTTAACCTGTTGCTGTGTGCCCAATGTTATTCCACACCTGCCTTTGCTCCATGGCGGAAAAATGACACCCCAGACAGCAACACACACACACACACAGAGATGCCGTTTCTCCTTTATTTAAGCATGACATCCAATCCGGATTGTCGCTTGCTGTCTGGAGAAGGCAACAAAAGCAGTCACATGCAGGGTGGCGGACAGCTCCATGTCCCCCCCCCCCCAAAAAGTCACAAAGCCAATATACACGGCAGCTTGTTCCCTACGTTGCCAGGCAACCTGTGAGTAAACAGTTGAAGGCAACCTACTGACCCATTTCTTTTGATAAATGCAGTAAAATACTCAACTAACACATTTAATTATCATGCATTGGTGTTGAATTGTCGAGGTTGAAATGTGCATATCACTTTAACAAAAGTCATTATTCATAGTGCACACACGGGAGAGACGTAGGGGGCGTGGGGGGGGGGGTTCTTTTAGCTTTTTACTGCCTCACCATCAAAGCTGTTTTTCCATGTCAATCGATCAGATCGGAAGTGAACGTTCAAAGGCTTTTTGGAGGGGGAGGGACTCGGCCAACACACACTCCAGGGGGTTGGTGTAGAACTTTATGACCCGTAATATAGCGGCGCACATCAAGAGGAGTCGACCAAACAACAACACTTGCTCTTTACTGCCCCGTTTGTCTGGGTTTGGCTGTGCGTAATTTGCGTAAAAATACGCACAAAACACACGCGGCAGTCAGCATGCTTGATGACGTAACAAAACCACCCCCATCTCTCTTCCCACAGAGCGTGATTAAAGTCTTTGCCGATTCAAGGGTGGGGGGGCAGACATTGCCCCTCCCCCGCCAAACAGAGAGGTGATGCAAATCACTTCTTTTCAATCCGTCTCTTTGTGTGCGTCAGGATTGACTTGGTGGGGGTGTGTGGGGGCAGCTCGCCATTCACTTCATACGGCTGCCGACCCACCCCCAACTCCTACTCATGCACAATAGTGTGAGATCTCCTTACACAGGCATTTTCTTTTTTCAAAACTCCTCGCTTGCTTCCTTTTTCTAGCAAACGAACCAAAAGCAGCGCCTATTACTAATGAATGAAACTCCGCAAGTGGACCAATTACGGGAATGAGTCTCCCCCACATGTGTGGAATGATTATAAATAGAATAAAAATAAAACGTGGGACTGAGGTCAACTGCAAGAAAAAATTACGCACCAAAATTCCCCCACCTCTTAATATTGCCCCATCTGACAATACATTGACAAACTAGAGTTCCACCCGGTCACGTGATAAGAACTGCTCAGAAGCGCTTATGACATAATACTGAGACAAGTTGTAAAAGTCCACGCACTCACCGGGTATTCCAAGTCAAACACAAAAACGCCGGTAATCTCCAAATCGGAATATGTATCCACTTCCCTTGCGTGCGTTTATATCCTCAATTTGGCAAAACAACTCTCCGGGGAAACGTAATCCTGCGAACGAGCTCCGTGCGTCCCCCCCCCGCCCCCCGGCAAGATCCGAAAAGGTAGCCGAGAACGGCGCCTCGTATTCCGCTTGTGTTGCTCCTCGTCGAGCTCGTCTCGCTGTGGCTTTTTACACACACGCAAGAACCACGGTTGCGCTCGGCTCACTTTTTAAAGGGCCAGAGCCAGCCACGCACAGTCACACGCTGACGTCATCCACGGCCCCGGAATTCCCTGACAGAGCACACTGGCACCGAGTCAGGCCGCCTCACGACTCGCGCTACCAGAACCGCCCCCTCAACCCACGCCACACTTGAACACACAATCACAGTAGCACAGGCGGTGATTAATAGACAGTTGCCAGTCATAAAAATTGTGTCCCCACGCTACATGTCAAGAAATAACATGGAATACGAAATGGTTGCTCAACAGCGCCCCCTAAAGACGCACTGGGTTAAAAAAAAAAAAAAAAAAAACAACGACAATATTCAGACAAAATATACATGTATGGTCTTGTAGCCACAGAAAAGCAGTTTACCAAATGTTGGCAGTCTATCCTTTGTTTGTCGTTCGAAAATTAGCATGTGTTAAAACAATGCAACTTTGAATAGCGACATTAGAACCATCACAACATTAGACAGCGCCCTGACTGGGCCACGAATATTATAGACTTGTAAAGAAGGTCATCCTGGGCCACTGTGACAACGTCTAAAATCGAGTAGTCCCTGGAGTACAAAATGTGCCTTTCTCACAGGCCACAAACATTTCTATCTTATGTAGTAATTTTCCCATTCAGTAATAACAGCAAAGAGCAATGTGTGTGTCGCACGCTTGTAAACACAAAAGCGGTTATATTTAGCAAGCCTGGGCTCAGCGGGACAAGGGGAAGCCAAATTATCAGGGAGAACGAGAGGATGAAGCAGAGAGGATGATATAAGGAATAATAGCCATAATAACGCAGATGACGCACGCTCACATGGCTCCTTTTGGTCTAATTGACAAAGAAAAAAAATGTAATGAGAACATTGCGAGCAAGCCTTTGTGCCTCAACAGTTGTGTTGCCCATTGACAACAGAAGACGTTTTGTAGGAAGGAGTAATGGAGTGTATGCATGGAGCATTTGCGTCCACGGGAGTCCATTGTTAAGTGGTACTGAATAAATAAGTCGCACGTTGTAGTTTTTACAGTGAACCTCTGCCAACTGGTATTGAGTATTGTAGCACATCTAACATCTATGCTCAATTTTGTTAAAACTATATGGCGTATCACCTAATGTCAGCATTAAGCTAGCTGACTTTCATGATATTATATCTTTAGTCTGCACGCAGAATTGTCCAAGTTATTGTGTTTTTTTTCCCTCTATGCCTGCGTAGATTCTCAGTTACCCGGGTCATGGAAACATGCAAATTTTCAATCGAGGCAAATTGACTTACCGTATTTTCCGGACTATAAGGCGCACCGGACTATAAGGCGCACCTTCAATGAATGGCCCATTTTAAAACTTTATCCTTATACAAGGCGCACCGGACTATAAGGCGCACCATTAATGCATCATGTCAGATTTTTAACCCAAATCAAATCATTCTCCATTTTATCTTTTTTATTTCAACTTCAGACGCAACAAATTACGTTATAATCACAAAATAATGATCCATAGTCTTTTTGATTCATGATTCATTGTCTTCAGCGGGCCACTTATGATTGATTTCATGACACAATGCTTTGGGCCAGTTTAAATTTAGGAATTTGGTCCATATATAAGGCGCACCGGACTATAAGGCGCACTGTCGGCTTTTGAGAAAATTTTAGGTTTTTAGGTGCGCCTTTTAGTCTGGAAAATACGGTACCTTTTCTTTTTTTTTTTAAAGCTTGAAGCTTATATCGCACTTTTCAGGAGGCAATGGAGACAAAACAAATAACAAAAAACAGAGTAAGAAAGGCGTTTAGCGTGAAGTGCGCCAGCAAGCTAACTCGCAAAAGGAGGTAGAAGTCCAAGGTAAAGGGGATTGACCAACCCAGATTGACCAAACCTCAATGATTTTGATTGACACTAAAACAAACAAAAATAAAATAAATACATTATAAATTTAAAAAAAGCTTTCTCGAGCGAGAAGCAGAAGCCAAAATGTACCAGTCATTCTCCTTCAATCAGTTTGGTTGAGCAGGTTCATGTTTTCATATACAGTATCAATTTTTTATTTTTATTATTTTTTTTAAATATGCCAGTTTTACAGAAAACCTCGACTGGGAGCGACGGTCTCAACTATCAGAGGGAGGGGGAGCGAGAACAGGTGCTAAATGCTATTTTCATATCTTTTTATGTTTTATATGGTCGTCGTATAATGGGGACTTTAACCAAGTCCGGGTGTGTCTGGAACGTAAGGGGCTCACTGTATAATAAAGCTATTGTTCAGCCCTCGCCACCTTATGATGAAAGGAGCCAGATTTTATGATTGGCAGATGTGGGAACACACACCACACGTACCACACACATTGTGTATGAGTGACAATATGAAGCCGCAACAAAGAACGCTAAACCGTGGCAATCGGTCGTGGAGGTCCAACTTAGTGTGTGGCGCAGGGAGCGACAACTTCACGCTTATCACTCTGATACTGATCAAAAGGGAGCAGGAGGGCATGCGAGTGTGATGGCTTTAATTAAAGACCACGGCTTAGTTCTCACACTCTCATAAACATATACACTTAGCCGAGAATTCCCACCACACCAGATGTGTGTAATTCCACAAATCAACCTTAAAAAAAAGAAATGAAGCCTGCATGGCTTGTTCGTAGGAGACCGTGTGTGTCCCCACCCGCTGCAGATGGCTCTCGTGTGTGTGTGTGTGTGTGTGTGTGTGTGTGTGTGTGTGTGTGTGTGTGTGTGTGACCACGCATGAGTATGAGCGAGACGACGTGAGTCAGACTTTTGGGTACACTGAGAGACAGGCAGACACAATAATAATAATCATAACGATCATAGAAATACAGTCACTATTTCGCGGTTCGTTCTAAGTGAAATAAAAGTTTTTTTTGAGGGTTACATTGATTAGGACTGTTGTGCGTCTTTAGTGTAGTACCACATTGTGCCACAATATGGCCAGGCTACTGTTCAAAATAGTTTGCATGCCTGTTTGTGTTCTTTTGTTACAGAAATATCTTTGCTAATTTTTGTTAGCCCCTCAATGGTATTTTCATAATGAATCAGATTTAAGCAAGCGGACTTTTGTTAAGACAAAATTCCATATTTGGTTTAAAGGTTTTAGTGTCAACACATGATAATGAGTAGTGTCGCATGATACCGATACTAATATCGACAGGGGTCCCGATAGGACATTCGAACTCTATAGAACGTAGAATGCAGCTCCTTTGGGCTTGCTTTCGCACGCCACTCGCTGACTTGTGATCACGTGTTCAGGGCATGCCGAAGCTAAGCTATCGCTATTGGTCGCCAAAATAAGGGATCGCTAACCCTAACATTGAGAATGGAATGTTCGAAATGAGGCCCGACATTGCCCCGCCCCATTTCATGAATGAAACTGAAGGTGATGATGAAATGATGTTACTCCTCATTTTCATTATGAGGCGTCACTGTTGTCAGTTGGAATGTCGTCCTGTGCCCATCCCTATTTTATTTTTATTTATTTATTTTTTTTAGATCGATACACACCTCCAGGTCATTTACAGACTACTGAAGTTCAGTGTTGAAGTGCAATTCGCATGTTTGGAACATGAAGTGTGAACCTTGAATCACAGGGGCAAAGAAATAGCAATTATTTTAGGACTTCCACATTCTTGCCAAAAAATCCTATCAAATCCATTTCTGGCTTTGACAAGAGGCCACACAAGTACATGTTTGACAGCTTACACAATCTTATCTTGCGAGTCCTGCTCACACGCCCAATTATTACTCAAGCCACAACCTTCGCAAGTGATGACGGCGTGGGCCGCTGCTCACGCTTGCAACACATCTGGCGTCATCTCGGCTAAAAGAGCCAAAACAAAGAGGAAGCGGCCTTACCACGTGAGCATGGGGGTTGGAGTCGGTCGCTCGCTCGATTTCACCGGGCCGACATCACGCTTTCCGCCTCCTAAGAAAAAAAAAAAAAAAGCACACAAAATATTTAGAGATTTAAAAGCAGTTGAAAAAATGGGAGTTCCTTCTAAACTTTGCTGCCGTTGTTGAGTTTCTCTAAAACTGAGGTAGTGGCCTGCGGTAGTGTGTGTGTGTGTGCGCGTGTGACTCATTCAAAGTGTCAATGCCGGGCCGCTTGGCATGAACAGGTGGCCCCTCTGACGTCCCTCCCCGCCCCCAAAACACACCTCCATTTGCACCATGAGCACACACGACACCTGCGATATGTGTTCGTGTCACAAACACACCCACACACCTTGTCCTCGAATGACACCTCCTCTCCCTCCCTCTTGACACTTTCCGTAGAAACCGTGATGCAGTCCCCACAACACAAATCAAGATTTTCACAACTACTGAAAGTGACTTAATTTGTTGTTTTCGGCAGAAGGGAAAGAATATATGCCTGTGAGCATTGTTATACTGTCGGTCTTTGTGTTGCCGCACCGTTTGTGTTCCAGTCCCAGTTGCTGGAAGCTTCCCATGTGTGCCGCAGCCTCGGGTGTTCCGTGTGCATGTGTGAGACAGCTTTGTCAATACAAACGCACATACAGTTGGCCCGGCTTCATTGATCTCGCAGCCTGGCGGGTTGGGACCCCCCCCCCGTGACCTCTGAACTAGAGTTCAGAGGTCTCACCCTTCTACGCCACAGCTGGCCTCAGTGTCGCGCACATGTGTGCGCAGGTGGGCAACTATTTACGTAGCGCCGATCCCCACGGCAACGCGGTCATAAACCAAATCAAGTATGTAGAAAAGTACCAGCAGAAAAAGTCATGCAAGGGACAAGAAGTGGAGCAGTGAGCATAATCTGGAAGCCACACCGGTTGTTAATGAGCTTCTCACATGACAAAGGCGTTGCACCATAAACCAAGTTGAGAGCCTTTTGACTAAAGGTTAATTAGCGAGGCCTTCTTGTATTTATTTGTTTTCAGGGCGGCAGCTCGTAAATATTTTCATATTGTGGGTATGGTACTGAAAATTCTATAGAAAAATCAAGTATTCCGCAAAAATATATTTTTGCTTATTTAAAGAACGATTATTAAAAATACACAAGAGAACAACAAAGATTTTTTCTTAAATTTAAATTGTGTGAAGCGGCAAAAGTATTCTTGTTTGCGAAACACGAGGAGGTAAAATTTTGGCCAACGGGATGACAAGACATCAGAACCGTCGTAGCGCTTTTGCCGGCTAAAACAGCCCATTTGAGTAACGTCTGGTTTCTTCAAATTTGCCAAGCTGTTAGCATTCAAATGTGCATTTTGTCTTATAAACTACCTTTGAAAAGCAGTCTGACAGCGGCTGCTAACTTATAGTGCTAGAAGCAAGCTGCTAGCTACTAACGGCGGCAACTAATATTATACAATGAGAGCGCAACGAATAAGCTTGGTTAGAGTCTATAATTAGCGACTAAACAGCTAGCTGCTAGCTACTAATAGCGGCAACTAGCCTGTATTGCTCAATGAGAGCTCAACGAATAAGCTTTGTTAGCGTCTATAATTAGCGACTGCACATGATTTTGGGATGACAGGGTGTTTGACAACAGAATGTCATGGCCATAAAAACTGGGCTCAGAGCAGCCTCCAGTTGGGACGCCGTCACACGCTACGAGAGCCAACTTCAAAATAAAAGACAATGGCCAAATTATTTGGGGAGCACGTTGGCATCTTATTACGTCACGCATGGCATGAAGAATTTTTGTTGTGGCTGGCTTGTGGCTTCAAAAAGCGCCAATCCAAATGACCATTGGTCGCATGCTCTGTGAACTTTGAACCACAGCCAAGTAGCAGGCGGCGTGCGCGAGCGAGCCCACATGGCGTGAGCGGAGTTAGTCAGCGCTGATTCAGCAGCTGCCTTCAAGTTGGGTCCGACTCTCGCTCTCTACGCGGGCGGTCGTTACATTCCGAGCTTTCGCCGTGCAGCCGCATTACTTTTAGGATGGCAAGAACCTGAAACAAACTTGCCCGAACAAAGCATCGCATTAACGTGACGGGATACAAGGAGCTCTATTTTAGCTGAATCTGTGGGTGCATACAAGGTCACGTGTGTCACTTTCTGCCATAACCGCCGGTCGGTGCCCACGCCAGGCCGGACATGGCAGAGCTACAGACATGGTGGAGGCGCGTCAGGCCCGCAAGTGGCCGGCGCGGTTTTACTCCTGACCCTCAGCCAAAAGGTCACGTGAGCACACTAACAAACGGACTTTGTCCCACGTGAGGAGGAAGAGGAAGGTGGCAGTCAAGTAGCTTATTTTTGACAGCAAAACGATTTTTGGGGGTTACTGGCAGCACCATTTTCATTCAAGTGAAGCAAAAAAAGAAAAAAAAAAGGATTTTTCTATTTTAAAAAAGAATCTCATCACAAAATGTCTACTGTGAGTCTCAAGTGGTTCTCTTGTGCCTTTCCTGATTTACACACACACGCACGCACACATTGAGCGGTACAGCAGATGACAGTCACGTGACGAACCATGAGCGCTCCCCTCCCAGGCATTGAAAGGACACCCACCAAGGCTGCGTGAGCACCAACAACACATTTACAGAGCCGCTTCTTCAACCGAAAGAGACCCATCCCCACAGTACTGCCGGCAGCCGGCAGCCGGCATGCCTCGACTCGCTTTCCCCACACCCTTTTTCCCTTCTCGTTTCTCCTCTTCTTTTCATGACAATTCTTGTTTTACTTTGAAGGTGCACTTTGGACCATTTGTGAGTGTGCGTGAAATGCAAGCTTATGCAATATATTGTAGTGTTGCACAATTCACTTTTTTTTTTTTTTTAACTTCACCGTCACATTGTAATTAAACTGACCCGGAAATGCTTTTTGCATGTGAATCGGGTTGAAAATGTTTTGCCTTATATGTATTGAAAATCCAACAATACAGCAAAAGCATCCACATAAGGTCACGTTTCAAAGGGCTGCAATTTGCTGACTGCAGATTAGCTCATGTGGCGGAAGTACTTTTTTTTTTTTTTTTTTTTTAATTATTTTAAATTCATTCATCCTCTATACCGTACGCGAGTACCAAAACGCCACACCATGCAAAAATCAGTCAGAGTTGCCATGGAAATACATGTATGAGTGTGTGTGTGTGTGTGTGTGTGTGTGTGTGTGTGTGCGTGCGTGTGTGTGTGTGTGTGTGCTTGTCCTTGACCAGCTGCACAAAGCAGAGGAAATGAGACGGAACCCAATCTGGTCTTCACCTGTTTGTCTTTTTTTTCCTCTGGAGGGGCCTCCAACACACACACACACACACACACAGGCGCACACACACAATCTCGGGCTCGAGTCTTCCTGCTCAATTTGGAGACACAACCCCGCCAAGCAGCATAGCGCAACATCCCGACGCAGGAATCTTGTCGGACGGCGACAATTGCTCGCGACACAACAGGGCGACGTAAGCGCAGGAAAAGAACGAGCGAGGGAGCGAGAGATTGGTATGTGAGCGAGGCGGCAGGGGAAGGGAGGGGAGGGTTTACTCTAGGACGCCAGAACCCGGTGACATGACACAGATGCACTCTGCTACTGTGCGCGGAGGCAGAGAGGAGGTGGGGGAGGGGGAGTGATGCTGCAATGGGAGCGACTGGGATGAAGAAGAGGGAGGGCGGGCGGCGTGTGCCGATGCACAGAGACGCCTTTATCTGCTTCCATTACAGTTGTAAACTTACTCAACACCTTGACTACAAGCAGTCTTGTAAGCATTCACAGTCTATTTGTAATTCTACCAAACAAGTGTAGCGTTAAAAAAAAAAATTCTGATTGGGCTCAGACTAATTGCTGGAGCACAGCTGGAGTCCACGCCCGCCGTGCCAAAGTCATTTCGCCACTGACGCTTAAAATGTATGTCAGGAGGTCACGTTAGCGCAATGTCATCAGGCAGCAGATAGGGGGCGCTTTGCCGCCAATAAAGCACAAATGACTCCGAAATGATGCAGGATTGTCTGTGAGCATCACATCAATTATAAGCGCCGAAACGTACAGGCAATGAATTTGCTTCCACCCTCACGTCCATATTATTTCTTTTCACTGCAGTGTTTTACATATTAGCATGCGTATATACGGGCAAGCTATCAGTCTGCCACCCTTCCCGTAACACCTGCCAGCCCTACACCAAGGTCACACACCTCAATTACCCCGTGCGCATGCACACACAAAGGGTGAGCGCATGCGAGATCAGAGAGGGAGTGAGGGGAGAGGGTGGAGCGGAGCCTGAGCAGATTTCACGCTAGCCTGAACACTAGCTAACACGCGCCGGCGCTGCCGATATTATTTATGATGTGCAATGTTTGGGACGTGCCCTCTCGAAGCAACTGGGGGGGGAAAAAAGGCTTTTAGAAATAATGTCCCCATGAGGTGTTTCAAATTAAAACGGGCAAATTATATCACTGTTCAAAATGAAAAATTTCACAGAATAATTTTAAGTGGAGCATATCGTCTCAAAAAAAAACCACACCCTCCTCTGATCTCTGTAATCAACACCATCTGATCACAGTCACAAGCTTTTTGGACTAGACGCAGCGAGGATTTGGACAGCTGGACGTCGGCTTCGATTGACACAGGATTTAGAGAGGGGGAGAAAAGAAAGTAGGATGATAAAGAGGAGGGTAAGGAAAGAAGAGAAGGCTGCGGCGGGGAGAGCAAGATGCAGGCAAGAAGAAGGAGGGTGCAGACAGACAGGGAGGAGATGGAATGGCTCCCCAAGACAGATCATGTTAACACCCCACCCCCCCACACAAAGTCAGACCCATAAAGGTCAAAGTCCACCCTGGCCCTCCTGACACACTCACACAGTCTGAGATTTAAAAAAAAAAAAAAAAGAAAACTGTAATCTTAAAGCAAGCAGAGGCACGGCGCCAGTGCCAAACTTGTGCGTCACAATTCTGACGTTTATCTCTGGCAGTTACACAAGCGAGCGACGGGGTCAGGGTTCAGCGAGGAACTGGGTTAAAGAGCCAATCGGTGCAGGAAGAGCTCCAAGTGCACAGGTGGCTAACCAAAATGGAGTCACATGCAAACACCGTCAATCCGTTTACGACAATCAGGTTAATGCATTAGCGTAAGCTGATCAGCTGCATTGATTGAAGTCAGGGGCAGGGTCACGTATGTCATGTGCTCTCTTACGTGTGTGCCAGTGATAGATTGATAGGGAAAGTGTGTGTGTTTGAAAGCAGAGCAGCTCGTATGACTGGTGAAACCAGTAAGTCAGGTCTTTACAAAATACTTCAAACGCACATTTTCATTCATGAAATGTGCACGCTGTTATTTGTTTGTGGCCTCACAAACACATAATTATGAATTTCAGTCACGCCTTCAGATAGAATCACCATAATTTGCTGTAGAAAAAAACATCGTCTATCATGATACGGGTCAAGTCAGTTTACACTGCGGTCAACTTGCACCCGTATAATTTCAGGTTAGGGGTGCTCTTGGTAAAACTTCATCTGGAACCCCGCAACTGCCTTGCCCATTGATATCCTGCCCTAAATAAAACGCTGGAATTCACAAAAACATGGAGGATTTTAAGGAATGACACCATCTAGTGGCTGGAAAAATAATTACATTCAGAAACATTATGAAAAGTTTATTTTATTTTTCTATATTTTAACTTAAAATAAAAATAAAAAAAACTTCAATCGTTATTTTTAAGAGGCAACGGTCATTGCCATGTGGCGGTACAGTATGCAAATAGCCAACAAGATACCCTTATGTGTTCACAAAAAGTGCCGTTAATGCTTTGCGGCCAATGCTAGTAGGCTAATGTCGCTAAATAATGCACAACAATACAGATTAACTGCAGGATACAAGCGCACGTGTGCCTACTTTTTGTCAATAAACTAATGCTGAGGAGTACATCAGTGAGATTAAGTTTAACGTTAAATAACATGTTGGAATGTAGGTACACTTTTTTTACAATCTGGTAAATGTAAAAAAAAAGTGAAAAAAAATCGTCTGAATTTTTAATGAGCCTTGCATATGGGATGACTGCTTTTGGTCTTTTTGGCCCAAAGATTACGTATAAATCAATTAATCTCTATGCTGATTATGACATGGCACTGTACAGAGTATAACACCATCTGCAAGTATACATTCTTTATCCTCTACAAAGAACAACTAATAGGTGGCTTACTGAGCAATGACCAATCTTTGTGTACGTCTGTATTAGCCTGTCCCAGGTACAATATTACAGAATATTTTCCCTCAATAAAACGCAGATCACAATTTAATTCTTTGGGGGGGGGGGGGGGGGTCGTTAATGACATTTTCATTCATTTTGATGTGAGAAGTGCTGTCACCCGTCCAACTGAGATAACTGATTTACATTATCTGAAGAACACAAAGGTCAGTACAGAGTCTCCTTTTTCTCTTCTCCTATTCTTTCTCTTTCCGTTTTACGCAGTCCACCGGCGTGGCCGTGACCTTGCAGCACACGTCTGTCCCTCCCATGTAGCCCCGCCCTCCTCTGGACTAATTACACACACAGCTATCTTGTGCGCTCCTGCGGTTGACATGAAAGCAGCAAGGCCCAAAAAGCGAATCTGCCTCAGCCCTTTGACAAGCGCATAATAGAATTAAGGGCATAACGCTAATCCAAAGTGCACTCTGCGACCCGGCGAGGCCCCCGGAGTGTTTAGCGGCGGAACAAAATGCGGCTACTGTTTCAAGCATGTGTACAGTATGTTCCGCGGCTCAGTTGGGATCATAAAGAACTGGCAGCCAGTCGTGAAAAATATGCTCGCTTAACAAGCCGACGGCTGTGTGCACTTGCACGCGTGTGCAGATTATTGCAACAAAGGCGGCTGGTGCCATCTATACTTGTATACTTGCAACAACAACAAAAAACTTTGAAATTGGGTCACTCGTATCATCAGGGACGACTGTTATGTCTATTCCACAAGATATTTATAGTTCGAGTTTGCACGGCGGCATGACTTTCCCAGGGTTCCTTGCAAATGTGCATTTATTTACATGGCGAGTGCCCAGTTGTAGACACGGCGCCAGCCAGCCTCCCCTCACCTCCTCTACTGGCTGTCTGCTTCTCACCATCTTGCCCCCCCCCTCCTGTTTTTAAACACAAGGCATCAGCCGGCCCCTTCCTCCCCCCCTTTTTCTTTTTCTTCTCCGTGCAGGCAGCACACTCAATCACCCCGCTCCTCTCTCTCTCTCCTTCTCGTCATCTCAACCTCCATTCCAATGAATGCACAATCTCCCTCCTTCAGCTGTGAGGGGGCAGCCCCCGTGCACATGGCAGAGGAAGGAGAGCAGCAACACTCCACTACAAAAAGAAAACACCCCCTCATGTGCGTTTGCACATCTGCAGGGGATAAGCAGGAAGTAGACAACCGTCATCATGTTCATGCATACCCCAACATGTTCAAGAGAACTCGAGCTGCCAAAACCACAAAACTTCAACAATAAAACTGCATGGCGCCGTAAAAAACTGCTGATCCGACGAAGTAGCAATCAGTTAACTTGCCGTTATGCCGTCGCCGCACTCAATCCTAACCAATTCCCTTGTATCGTAATTGAATTTAGCACGCATGTCAGTTCACATCATAATAAACAACATAATAGATACAAGGGGAGCAGTCGTGTAAACAGATTAGCGTAGCATTAGCATCCTGCGCTGTCAAATGACGGGCGACCCGGGCTGAACCGCGCCTGGCACGCTGCTACGCGACGATGCCAGATGGACAGGAAGTGGCGGTGGGATTTAAAGTCTGAGAGGAGGAGAGGAGGAGAGGAGGAGAGGGGGGGGGGGGTGGAGCATGAGGAGGAGAAGATGATGATGATGCTCCACTTCCGCTGGTGGCGAAGGAGCAGATTTGCCTCTTGGACGGCTGGGTGCAGCAAACGGAAGGGTGGAGAAGAGCGTGCTATCACTTGACAGTGTGAGGTGTCTTTCTAGGAATCTTGGAACACGGGGACAAGGACTAAATGAGGACATGCGCATACAAACACACACACACGGATCATTAGCTCCAGGCAGACAGCAGAACAAGTGTTGTGTTTCTCACACTACACACGCCGGCTACTTTTAGCTCGATGCTGACCGCAGACCAGACGAGTGATCCGTACATGTTGAGGCCACAACACAACCCACTGCGCTTCCTCCTCAGTCCAGATTACGGGGAAGGTTGCAGAAGTAAAAAAGAGGGGGATGAATGTGCAAGAAGGAAAAGAAAGAAAATGTGCATTGTGAGGACTGAGCGGGGGATTTAAATGCCCTGTCGTCTTCTCCTTTGTTCAAATTGCTCCTTTCAACACAATTCTGAGAGGGTTCCGTATTGCTCGCTGGCACATGCAAAAAGTTTGGGATGCCCCATGACATAAACATTCCATCCACAGAGGCACACACACAAACCCAGCTGGAGCACACAAGCTCCCTTTGTGCGGCATTCCTTCCTGCCTGCTAGCCAGCTAGCTTAGCCCCTCTCCCATCTGCTTCGCAACTTTCCCCCCTCGGCTTTTGTCCGAGGGCCAGCCAACCGGCCAGCCGGCCGGCAAGGAAGACTCGTCTTACCATGGGAGACGCCGGGGAGGGGGAGCGACGAGGTCCAAAAAAAAAATTATATATATATATATCCAAAAGGGGTCCGTGAGTTCAAGCGGCAGCCAGCTCAGCAGATTCCCAGCAGTTCTACGGCGGCGTTCCTGCTGCCCGCTTGGCTCTCTGCACTCCCAGCTTTGTGTGCTGTGTGTTTTCCCTTTAAATTGCTCCGGCTGCCTCCCCCCACCGCCTTCGCTCGCTCGCTCACTCGCTTTCACACGCACACACGGAAACACACACATGCATATACAGTCAGTCCAGCTAATGCACTAAAAGCACTCACATAAATGACACTGTTGCATCTGGTAGTTTTTCAAGTAATCTTGCCCCTATTCCTCACTGAAATCCCCTTTGTCTTCAGGAAGTAAAAAAAAAAAAAAAAGACCCAAAAAAAAGCCTGACACTGGTTTGGGATTTTTTTTCCCCCTCTCATGTGTTTTCTCCTCCTCACCCTCTCTCGATATTGCGTCTCGCTTTTTTTTTTCTCCCACTCAGTAGTCAAACAAAGAAAGGAAAGGAAGAGAGCGAGCTCACACACGCGCGCGCACAAACACACACACGCACGAGCTCGGAGCCCAACCCCCAGTTTTTTTTTCACATTGCCTTTTTCTAAACTGCACACATGCACACGAGCACACCCCTCCCCTCCACCTCCCTCCCTCAGCCTGATGTGGCCTCGTTCTTATTCGTCTACTCCCTCCCTCCCTCCCTCCCTCCCACTACACACTCCCCCCTTGTGTCAAGCAGATGGGATTGGAGCGCTCACACTACCTCCACGCCTCATACGCACGCTTAACGTGCACGCCCGGTGCCTGCATGCGCAAGCCGGCACGGGTTCGGATCACGCCGGGAACCAGGTATGCATGTCTTGCATAAGAATGACAATAACACAATGGCAAGAAAGCAATAAAAGGTGCTAATGACCTTTGAAAGGGGACACAAAATGCTAAAAGCTAGCAAGATTATATGGCGTATAAAGCAAATACACAATGAACAAGAAGTGACTTTAATCAAATACATAACTTATTGGTTAACTTGATTAATTTAGTTCATATTTGTGTTCTGCAATTGACTGGCAACCAGTTCAGGGTATTTTTCATCAGCCGCCCGGGTTAGGCTCGAGCACATCCGCAATCCAAATGAGGATGAGCAAAAATATCAATGATGTCATCGATGAATCGACTTGGACTCTACTTTTACCACAATATGGCTTCACACTTGTTGGCATGTCACAGCCAAAACTTGTTTCACTGTTTTCCTACAAAAGACACATTAGCAGTCACGTGCGGATTGAAGATGGAATTCCAGGCTCGAACGGAAGGAAGGAAGGAAGGAAGGAGGGTGCCGAGAGAACCAGATGAGGGATGATGGGATGGAAACTCCAACAGCGAGTGAGTGGTCGCGTGCTCTCTCTGACCAGGGCAGCGGCGAAAGGAAATATAGGTGCTCTCGCTGACTCCTATAGAGCAGCATTGTTATTCTCTAGACTTTTCATTTGGGATAATATACATCATCAGAAAAGTATCATCTGCTCTGGTTAAATGAAGACAAAGACAAGTGGATGGACAAGCGTCCGTAGACAAATCTTACATAATTTTCTGGCAATATTGATTTATCATGTTAGCGATCTGAAACCCTGCCAGCGAGCTGAAGCATTTCTAGTATTTGTGCTGCTGGTGAGAGAGAGAGACAAGGGAGATCGGATGGACCGATATGGGCTTAAAAAAAGACGAGGCGATGGGACTAATCGGCGGGAATCATGGGATGCCGCCAAAGAGTCGGCGATAAAGTGGGCAGGCGATATTGGATAACGGAGGAAGAAAAGAGGGGAGACAAAGCGTTTAGGAAAATGTTTAATTGAGCGGTGACTGAAGGAGGGGGGGTGGAGAAAAAAAAAAAAGAAAACACGGGTAGCAACCCTTTTTGGGAGTCATTACATAAGAGCTGGTAGCATCGAAAAGACCGGGGACAATAGTGGGACAGACAAGAATGCAAAAAGTGAAATTCCTCTGGGAAGGTCCTTTTATCTTGCAGCATGACAGAGCAAGACTTGTTATGTAACTTGTTAAGTCACAATGGGAAAAAAACAAGCCAACCAGTCGGCTAAATTTCAAGCGAGTCGAGTCACGCCCTACATACGATCTTCCACATTAGCCACTTTGTTAGCTAGCTAGCATCGGTACAGATAGCAAAGATGAGCTATTTTGAAAAATGAACTGATTTCCCATCAAGATGGAGCTCTAACATTATTATTTAGTTTCATGATTTTTTAGCAAACACAAGCAATCAATTAGTCGGTATGACAATAAACAAGATCAGATTCATTATAAATACAACATTTTTGGCTTACAATAAATGAACCATAAATGAATAAAGACATGTATCTACTATACATAAATTAGAGTTGGAAACTTAGACTTTGATGGATTAAATTCAACAAAGCAAGGATCAATTCCGAAAACTGTTTGCAGTCCCACGTCAGGTGAGTTTGGTTTGGAATCAGCCTGACAAAAAGATACGTATGTTTTTAATAACTCACCGAATGGAGCTCAATGGACCACAAACGCTAAAAAAGATAAATTAATTGCCAGTTAATGTTTAATGAGCGACAACTGTGTTCAATTAACGTTGCCTTCGAGCACACACGCACATGCTCACATCACGTCACTGCCACACTGCTGACTAGGACCTGACCGATTAATCGACTGGCCGATTCAATTAGCCGATATTGGCTTTATTAAAATTGTCCGAAATCGTAAAAATCACAAAAATCTGCCTTTTTTCTTTTACTTAAATACAGTTCAACATAAGAGAAAAATAACGACCCGCCAAATTCCTTTCCCCAAGGAAAAAAAAATCATATATTTTCAATTAATCAGCTGATTATTGGTTATCATTTTATTATTTGTATTATCAATTTAATCTTATTTCGTCAAATATTCAAATCGGCATCTGCCTCGTAAAATTGATATATATTGGGCGCTATAGCTGACAAAATAAACAAATTACCCCAACGAATCAAACTATACAAAGCATGATGCAACCCAGGGACAAAGACGAACAAAAACAAAGTCGTGATGAGATTTAAGGCGTACACACGTTAATCACACGACGTGGCCACAGCCACTCACACGAGCGGGACAAAGACCAGATGCAAACAAATAAGATCGTAGCGTCGTGATGTAACTGCGTGCAACGACAACAACACACGTAGGCGGAGCGGCCGGCTTGTTTTTGCCGGCGCGGTAAAGTGGGACAGGATGAGATCAATGCAATCTGACACAGATGCGTGACAACATTTTACACACAATATCGTAAATCCCTACCATGTTGTCTGTCAGTAAACACAGTCAATCAGGACTATTTTCAGCCAATCGTTGCTTTAATTGCCAAGATTGACGCAATCGTTTCAGGTAAACACTTAAATATTCCATCATCCGCAATTTTCCTCAGATAATCGTATCGTCTAGAATTCCTCCACAGATTATCCTTTGGTTGAACAATGACGAGAGCTGAGGGGTGAAATCTTGTTTTGAGTCTGTGAATCTTGCTGGGCTTGCATTTCCCCCGCGGACATGCTTTGTGCACATCCACGAATGTGCTCCCCACCCCCTTTTTTTTTTATTCGCATTCCCTTCTAAGTATGTACTGGGGGTACGCCGCAACAGCCCGGGGGCCCCGTCACAACACAGTGAAGGCAAACGAGAGAAAAGAGGAGCCCCGAGACGCAGCCTTGAGGCACTCCATCCCGGCGACACAGCAGGCAGCGCCTTCTTTTTAAACAGCATGGCCGACCGACCGACCGACCGCCTTTGTTTGGCAGAGTGATGACAAGGCCCACTCCCCCAGTTTTCCCGAGGAGTTGGCTCGGAGCGGAATGTACAGTGGGAGCAGCTCGCGTTACACGGCGGGGCGGGGAGCCCCGTGAACTCGGGGCTGCATAGAGGGAAGGGTGAGTGAGTTTAGCTTCTATTTTTAGGCCAGATGGGAGTCTGCTTTTAAAAATCCTCACCCATCTGCATGTCGGCTTGCAAATCCCACTTGATTAATGCGGCGGGAATCCCTCTGAGACACCTGCAGAAATCAACACCTCACTCCAACTTTTTTTTTGCAATTAGCTCCTCTCGCTCCCTTTGCTTTCTTTTGTTCGCCGTCGTCGACGCGACATCTTGCTCTGCTCAGTGAGGCGAGTGTGACAGTCTGCACATGGAGCACACCAGTGAGAAGGGAGACAAAAAAAAGATTTTTGCTGACAATGCGGAATAAACACCACAGGCACTTTTTTTTTTTAAAGGCTGGCGAGGGCAGCCTGTGATTTACGTCTCCTAATAAGTCAGCTCACTTGCTTTTATGATGTCGTCATTATGAATTATAGCGGGCCTAATGAGGGCGGCGGCCGTGTCCTTACAAGCTCTGGAATAACGTTGGCTCAAGAGAGGGCGCGCAAAAGGCCAGGATGCCAACCGCGGCCGGTCAACGGCGGTCGTAAATAACAAAGATGTGAAGCGAGGGAGGTGAATGAAAAGATCCAAAGACGCACGTGTGTGGGAGTTTCACGGGGCGGTTGCTAGGACAACCGCTCGAGGCACGTGCATGTATGGCCCTGAACTTTGACCTCACCGAGCACTTGCTGTCCTCTGTAGAACCATCAGCAATAGAAGCGTCAACCACAACTGCATACAAAGTAAAAATCCAAAAAAATGTCCCTGCCCAAAATTACATTCGACCACATTGCGATGTTGATTTGAATTTGAACGATTCAGCCTTTGCATAAAACGTCAAAATGCGTAACACGCTAAAGTACAAAAAGCAGCCGAGTCAGCATGTGTGAACTGATGAGATAGACCAAACACAACCAGACGCACATATGCCACGCAAAAAGTGTGCTTGCAACTATAAAAGGACAACACAAAGTCCGAAACACACACACACAAACGTGCACATCTGGCTCCTTTTACACACACAAGCATATGAATGCCGCATTGTGTGCATGTGTCGGAGAGTGAGTCGCTGTCAGACACACAAACACAAACCACATGCAGCTGTGCAGTGTCGGTCACAGATGCACGTGACACACACACACACACACACAGGCACCGTAGCAACAGAAGAAAACATGGCTGTAAGCCACTGCGGTATGTTGGATGAGTTCAACACCACATGCGACTGTGGAAATCCTTAAGTGTGTGTGTGTGTGTGTGTGTGTGTGTGTGTGTGTGTGTGTGTGTGTGTGTGTGTATGCATGTGAGAAATGAGAAAAGGGGCAAGTGAGGTAAACCAGCTTTCCAATTCCAAACAGCGTTTGAAGTTCCCTTCCCGCTCAGCCACGTGCAAACTTTAACATGAAACGCTTTTAAGATGAGGGGGGGGGGGGGTTGCTCCTCTCGGCCTTCATCACGACGTCCACCTCCTCCTCTCCGCTCATCATCCTAACGCCCCCTTAACCCACTCCCCCACTCCCGCTCTCTGATCTGGTGGAGTGTCCTGCAGATAAAGCGGCGGCCGGTCAGATTAGACGTAGTGACGCCAAGCTTTCTCAAACACAAACAGACACACACACACACACACAGGTCAGCTTGCCCTTGAGTGATGGTGGGACAGAGAAAAAGATAAGGCGATAATCGACCCGCCTCTTATCTGTCAAATGGAAAAATAGTTGATTCAAATTTGGATTCTTCAAGGACCATTGCAATTATTGCAGTTTTTTTATGATGCTCATCACACACAATTTTCTTTTTTAAACACTTTGCAAAAAATGTCAGCAGAAATGTATTTGGTGTTACTCAAACGCACTTAACATGACTTGTGATTGGTTGATTCTCAACACACCCTCACCCCAGTCATGAGGGTGTGCAGAATTTTGCAACCTCCTTTTTTTTTCCATTTGGGTTGTACGTTATAAGTCACAATGGCAGAAAACACTTTGAAATGATTTATCTTGCTTTTTTGATATGACAAAAAGGCAGCAATTGAACAGGGGTGTGTAGACTTTTTATATATACGGTAAAAGGATGTGGGTGGTGAAGCAAACAAATGAAGATGATGATAGTCACACAGTGGGGGGCTAGGATAAACGCACATGGTGGCATGTGTTCGCCTTTATCGGTTCGGCAGAAAGTTTGATGTGGCGGGGGCGCGGCCACACACATGACGGACACGTGGAACACACTGCAACGAGTGTCAATAAAGTCTCAACACATTTGTAACAGACAAGCTCACAAATTCAGTGGGCTATGTTTATAGGGCCTAAACAAAATAGATTTTCCGATGTGTGGCAGAAAAAAAACCAAATAACTAATTCACCACTAACTGAAAATATAAGTTGAAATTTTTTTGCAGCATAATGAGTGAATTTACTGGCGAAACTTCATTTACGTGTGATCCCATTTCTTCTAGGCCGGTATTTTTATTTTTTTTTGGTCATTCGTGCCTTCACAGGAAAGTCAGAGCTCTATCTAGTGGACTGATGGCTCAAGGACGACAACGTAATTGACTTCAACACTGAACTGGATTTACTGTTTTCATTCCAAATTATATATCAATGTTTTATCGGGAAAACTGACCGCTTATGATTATTTTGAAAAGGTCAGTTAAAATCATCTGCCCGACACTCTCCATTTTATCAACATCTCAGTTCGCAAAGTCGACCCTACTTGTGTCCGTCAAGAGAATATTCACCTCATTCGTGCCTTACCTGGATGAATAAAGCTTTATTAAGTAAGTAAATAAAGCTTTTACAGTGGATAAAGAAATTGGATGTTGCTAATAAAGAGACCAAGCGACAGCCACATACTAAGATTGAAAAAAAAAAAAAAGAAAAAAAAAAAAGGGAGGCAGGCAATAAAACGAGAGTGGAGCGTCTGGCTCAGTCCCAGCTTTGTCTGCGTTCTCAGGGGAGATAGGTTGGCAGAGGCGAGCGGTCCGTCTGTCCTGGCTCGGTGCCAGGCGGAACGCCGCACTGCCGTGCTACCCCCGGGAAAAAAGCCCGAGAGTGGCGGGAGGCAGCGGAGATCCTGAGTCAAAAATCACAACCTCGGCCCGGAAAGGACAACCGAGTTGCGTCTGGCTCGTTCACTTTGACGTTGGGCCAAGGTTGTGAACCACTCAACCCATTTGTCCACTTCAACTCGATAGATAAAGAACGCTCAAATGTTCTTTAGTCTGATGTCGCAGAGCTGACCAAAGTCCATTTTCAAATCAGCCATTCGCATCAGAGTCTCCATGGCAACGTTGCTTTGCTATTGCATCACTGCGACAACACAAAGTCCACACGGAGGCATGTGTGTGTGTAAATGACCTCTGTGTTGGCTGCGAACTCATCACCTCAGCTCACGTTACCGCCAAGGCTTCCCTCTCTGAGCAGGTATCGGCTTTCCGTTGGCTCCAGACTGGTCTTGCTCGTATTGAGCTTGCCTCGCCTCACCTGACCGACCGGCGACCGCACAAAGAGAACGACACATCGGACCCCGATGAACCCTCTCACCCCATTTAATCAAAACGATGCCAGGGTCCTTGACGGGGTCACACACACGCCCGACTTTGACCCTCAGCCACAAAGTAGCCTTTGAGATGCTAAAAGGGAGGCGTTAGAATATGTCGTAGTCAAACTATGCAATGACGACTTCCTCTTTAACAATTCCACCAATGGATTTCAGCTTTGTAAACCACTGTAATGACAAACAGCTTCCTGTAGATGGCGGCGTTGCGTTGGATTCGAGATCAGTAAACGTTTGCGTACAAGATCAAAAGGGCGGAATTTTGGTACCTCACGCTGGAAAATGATGTACTTGTTGGTTTAAGCGGAGGCGGCCGACTAAAGCAACGTGTCGAACGCGTGAAGAAAATGACGAACGATGGCGAGTCCTCGCAAAGAAGCGGCTTCTTCTTTTATTGAAGAGATGAGAGACAAATGTACGATTTTCTATTTTTATCCTTGCTCACCAACACGTTGCCAGCTGCGCACTTGGAAACGTCCTCAGTGTGAGCGTGTACAACATTTTCCGTTGGAGGAGGACATGCACACGTTCTTCTCACCCACGTTTCGCAGACGTCGCCAATCGTGACTATTTTTGTCATTCCTAACTGGAAGTTAAACTTGCTGCGGCACCACAAACACACACCAAAAAAAAACACAAACTGCAAATTATAAAGAACAAGAAGTCTTAGGCGGGATTTATCTTGGTTAGATTTGAGGGGTTTTTTTTTTTTCCAATTGCACGAGGTGAACGTTGCCCCCGTTAACCTGCACTTCCTGTTCTCCTTCTTAATGAATGAATGATGTGCGAGTGTTGCTGCGTGCCGACTTTGATTCACAAGCAGGAAGGCGCATGCACTTAAGTGATCCCCCTCAACGCGGCGGATCCATTCCACGCACAAAAGGCGGAGAGGCGGAAGGAGAGGCGAGCGATGACAGCGGAAGGAGAGAAGAAATGTGGCTAAGGGAGAGCTGAACAAAGAGAGCCAGGAAACAGGAAGTGTGCTGGGAGGAAATGGGAAAATGTGTTGAGAGAGCAGATGCTTTGTTGGGGTGACGTACAACATTCCTGCTGCGATGATGGCGCGCCGGATGCTCGCCACTTATTCACTGTAAAAACAACGATATCACAGAAATTCTAAAAAGCTCCCCCCACTGGCCACTTAAGTGAAGCTACTGTAAGGTGTAAACAAATATGTCGCTGTCAAATTGAAACGGGCAAAAACAAAATATCATCGATGTGAAATATAATTTAAAAAAACGATTTCACACTATAACTTGACAGTCCGCCCAGAATTCCGAAAAGTATGACGGAGTGCGGTTCCGCCATGAACAGCATGGCAAGTACCGGCAACAAGTGACCAATCAGCTCGCTACGCACTGACCAAAAAAACTACGATAGTAACAATTTCCTGCATATACCATAAAATTATAAACGCCGTTATCCCAAAGTGCTCTTCATTTAAATAATGACACTCTGCTGACACTGATTGCAGCTGCAAAGACTTCCGTTTATGATGTCCCAAAAGTTTAAAGGCAGAGTTCAGCGGGGGTATACGTGGAGGTGCCAAGTCAATGGGGAGGTTACGAGCTGGGCTGCGGGGTACCGAAAAGGATGGAGGGCAAGGGGGATCGGAGCTCCGACATTCATGCGAGATACAAACAAAGAAAAGACACGCATCCACAAACACACACGGCAGCTTGCAGAGAGGGAGCACAACACTGCATTAAATATTCAGTGAGTTTTTCCAGCATGTGCACTTTCCCCTTTCACACGTGTAGAAGTGCTAAAAAAATGCAGCGGGAGAGGGATGGGAAGGCACCGAGCGACAAGGGGGGAAGGAGTCAATGAGGGCAAAGCAGCGCGAGAGTGCGAGTGAGCGAGCTTGAAAATGTCAGAGAGAGGCGAGAGAGAGGCGAAAGAGAGAAAGAGAGAGAGAGAGAGAGAGAGAGAGAGAGAGAGAGAGAGAGAGAGAGAGAGAGAGAGAGAGAGAGAGAGAGAGAGAGAAAGCAATCTGACTCTGTTCCAAGCTACTCCCCTTAGCAACAGCCCGGCTCAGCCTGCATCCTATTGGCCCGATGACAGCATGCATCACGATCCCATGCATGGCGCCGCAGCCAATCGGGGGACACTTTGCAACTCTTGCATTTTGGATTACGTCGGCATGGAAACGCAAGCCAGCACTTGGCCCTGAATGTGAAGCGCTCAAAAGTTGAGGAAAGCGCCCGTAAAAATAAAGGGAGCTTGCAAATTGAAAAATCTTTGCTGAAACCTGACCATAACCTGATACAGCACAGGTGTCAAACTCAAGGCCCGGGGGTCAGATACGGCCCGCCACATCATTTTATGTGGCCCGCGAAGGCAAATTGTGCATCAAATTCGTGTCATTACTAGAATTGCAAATTGTCTTCACTATAATAATATCTTTTTTTTTCAATATTTGACCAGTTTTTACTTGTCTGATCTGAAAACAAGTTATTTGTCAGTTTGTTTTGTAGCTTTTACTGTATATAATATGATGTGCTTTTACATTTATTTGGGTTGACAGTCATAATGGCCCTCCGAAAGAAGCTATGATTACAATGCGGCCCGCGAAAAAAATGAGTTTGACACCCCTGTTGACAGTTTTAAAAACTGTATCAGATACAGTATTAAATAATAATTTCAGTGGTTGATTCTCAGTTTTGCTTTTAAGAGTGTTTTGATGAAGCAAAAAAAAGAAATGCGAATTTTGCCGGGAAAACTGCGATCCAAAACTACTTATATTGAGCCCTGCATAGTGTCAAAGAGGTCATTGCCCGTACATGTTTGTATGTCAATATGCCAAGAACGGCTAATTAATAACAACAGCAACGCTTCCCCCTTGGATTTGGTGATAAGCGGTGTAAGTATACCAAACCAGCAGCAATTAGCCAGCTAATTACCCCGGGGCCTAATTACAGTCGGCAACCACGGGACCAATGAGGATGGAAATAACAGGGCGTGCTTGTACGCAAGCTTGTGTTTATCTAAATACTAAGTGATCAACCATTAGCGTGACGGCAGCTAAAGGTCAGCCCCTCACAGGAGATAGCAGAGGCACACGAGCTGACATTTTGGCGGCGCCGTGGACCAGCGGTTTACCCACAATGCCTTTCTGTGACAGTTGAAGCTGCAAATTCAATAATGTGGCTCGCTTTCAACATCAATAGGAGTCGGTGTGCGTGCGCGTGAGTGCTCGGCTAATGGAGTTAGCTGTGATAACAGACAGAGGCGGCAGCTGGCTTTCCAGGAATATTCTTTCCGACGGCGCGTGCGAGCGCATGTCACGCGCACGCAGCTATCCACAGATTTTTAAAAATGCATGCGAAGGGCTCGGCGAATCCATAATGAATGTTCACACTCGGAGACGAGTGTATTCATGTTGGCACATCACGATGCTTGGCCATAACATTAGGTACGCCTGCAGAATCGAATGATGTCTTCTGAGAGAGATCATCGGGTGTACCGGGGGAAATACAAATTTGACTAAACTGATCAGAAATATAATTTATAAGAGAGAGAGAGAGCAAAATATCGGCCGATCCAATGCAGCCAATTACATCTGTCTAAAGTCTACATGACATGGTCAAAAAAAGAAAAAAGGACTTACAATCAATGCCACATAATATTTGCATCATCTTAATAAAAGTTGTGGAACTTTATGATACGAGTCTAAATCTGCTTGTGTACCAACAAATCGTGTGCATGGCGTGAGGGGTAGCTAAGCTAAGGCTAAACCTGCAAATCCAAAAAGAAAAATAATCTATCTCATTTGGCTCTACCGCCTCATACTGCTCTTCTCCCTTCACTGGCCTCTTCACACAAAGGCTGGGGGTGGAGAAAGCGGCGAGGGCGGGGGGGGGGGGGGGGGGGGGGGGGTAAGCACAAAAAGGACTCTTGCCTGGGGGAGAGGGAGCGTGATAAAGGGGGTAGATGGAGGGCAACACAAGGGTCAACGGAGATGGGGGGGTATGAAACCTGAGAGGCAAAAAGCCAGCGAATGAGGAGCTGAGCTACAAATATGAGCTGCAGTGATTGTTCTTTCGGTGGACAAAACTCTTCAAGTACGGTTGTATGGAAAATCCAGGTTTGTAAACCACAAACAGATCCATGTAGATGGTGATGTTGCATCGCTTTGTGATCAGCATGATTTTGGAGTAGAAGATAAAGATTAGGGCTGTACAATGTACACGCCTCCAGGCAGAGGAGCTTCATTCAAAACACCTTCACGGTTTGTATTTTTATGAACGGGATAAGCGTTGAGACGCCCTCACGAAGCACCCGCAGGCGCATGATGTCATCCACGCCTCTCCTTCAGCAGAGGATGACAGGAGCGGCAAGAGGACGAAGAGGAGGAGGCTCACACACCCCCTGTCCGTCCTCTTCCTTACCCACGGCTTCCTGCCGTACACACACACACACACACACACACACACACACTTCTGATCTGACTCAGCTGCGCCTCGCCAACCCTACTCACAAAATCGTTACAATGACAAAAGCTTCCATCATTAAATCATTTTGCTCTTCAGCACAACCGCCCCTTTTGTTTGTCTACGAATATAAAAATATGAGGTCGACTCACCAATGTCGTCAGATGATTCGAGACAGGAGCAGCAAAATCCTGAAAAGACATGAATTTGGGTCATTACATTTTCAACATAAACATTCTGCTGTTATTTGCAAGCAAGTAGTGAGAGGCTGTGTCTCCATCTAGTGAACGACGTGTTGTATCGCAGCTCTCACGAGCCACAAGATTGCTGATTATCTCCCCCCCGAAAAATATTTAACCTTATATTCACTGTATTTGGTATTAGAGATTTTGTCACGAGATCTGCAGTTGCCACATAATGACCGTGGACAACAATTTCAGGGACACCTGCAAAATGTTCACTGACCACAAAAATAAAATATAATTGATTTTTAAAAATGTGCTTGTTTTGAGACTTGTGCATTTTGTGGCGCGTACCAAAATGAATTAGAAAGTGGTATAAATAAAAAACACTTTTTAAGTGACTTATTTGAAGCACCTGTGGAATGGTACATGAATGCACACTACAAACACAATCTGTAATTTGAAATAATTGGCCATTTTTCTTCATTTTAAATCTCGATATCTAATCATTTCTCAATGTCATTCGGGGTTAAATACATTTAAAACTCAACGCCGTTGGGAAGTCAGCTCACCAGTTCCCCGCAGTGCTGTGGCGCCCTCCGGTGGCGCTGATTCCAAAGTGCAGCAGAATCGGCGCGCAGAGGGGTGGAGACACCAACTGCATCCATTCCGGAGGAAGAACATTCAAACGCTCTTCCTGGAAATTACAGAGAACCCGCCACAACTTCACTACATGACATAACGTGAGAAAAAATACAACGAAGCCTCCTGCCCGACGAAAACATAACAACAACAAAAAAATAATAAAATAAAAAAACAGTCCCCCTCCCAGATATTGTCCGCCAGCGCTTCACGCAGCGTGGGCACGACTCTACGCAGATTTAGGAGAACGTCGATTGCGACATCTCACCTTCCCGTAAACTATTCCCCGTGTGGCATCAGCAGCATCGAGCGATCGAGTCAAAGTTAACATGGCTGCGAAGTGGATCCACGCAAACGTTCACGCTGCTCATGAGTTTCTGTCCAAAAAGGCCTGCAAAATAGTCACGGCGTTTTCTAACAGCTGCAGCAAAAATTTGGGATTTTTCTCACCTTTTCCACGGCCTGGTAGTTTTAATGGAGATTGCGCATCTCCTCTCCCGGCCGCGGATGACGCAGAACAAGTGGCGATGTGCACATCCATGACGCGTTTTGATGCAAACATGCGCAGGCAGGGAAGGTGTCGGCCCATGGGCAAGGCATGATCCACAGCTCGCTTCTCCTCCTCTTGATGCGATTGTGGAACCATCTGCTGGGAAAATCGGCCGTTCAAATAGAATCAAATGCGATCTGGGCTGACGATAGAATCCGCTCCGGAACATTTCCACGGAGGAAGGTCCACGCAGGCACTCGGTCAAAAGAAATTGCGCAGTTTTATTTTCCAGTGACACGCAGAGGCTCCCTTTTTCTTGTGTCCCCGTTGAAGGGCCCTTTCCCTCCCTTTCCTCCTCCTCCTCCTCCCTTCCTCTCCTTTCTCTCTTCCCTCATGCAGGTTTATTTTCGGTGGAACTGCCTCGCTCGGACATTAATCGCCCCGCCCCCGTAGTCACATACTGTAAGAACTAAAAAAAAAAAAAAAACTCCAAAATGTCTCGATGCAGCCATTAGTAGACCTCCCACTCTCTTGGCTCCACTTCAGGAATCAAATGTCGGGAGATGCTACGTGTGCTGCTAATCGTATTTTCCCCGAAGAGAACGAAATTTGAAGCAGCTAAGCTCCGAAGGTCGCCTAAACTTGATTCGAGTCAACGGTGTTATACAGTCGCATAATAAACACCGCGTAGTATTGGTAGATGACAATCAATCAAGTTGACGATCGTAGCAATTAGTTTTGCATTTTTGGGGACATCAATAAAATTCAAATGATTTGCATTGCTGTTTTAGAATATTGTATTCACATCATTTTCCATTTGGATTTTTTTTTTTTTTTACTTTTTATGAACAGTATATTTTTTAAGCACATTTCTGTTGGAATTAATTTGACGCCAGTGCATTTGCATTTTTTGAAATCCTATGTGCAATACTTAATTGAATCACAAAGTATTTTTCCACATCTGGCTAGGATCACCCATTTTGAAAATTCAATCAATTTGTTTTGGGGAAATCAGAACATAAGTACTAAAAGCAGTGCCAATGTTTCTTTTGGGTTCTTTTAAGTGCAGTGGTTCCAATTAGTTTTACCCTGGCTAATAATAATAATTTACCCTAACAATAATAACACACATCCATCTTTTTTTGGGGAGGCCTACTACATTCCAGTATTTGAATGTTGATCTTTATGGTCGTATACTGTAGGTATGAATATTACTGTACATGTGGATGCGGTTGGCTGACAACATGTCCCGGATGTGTCCCGTCCTCTGGCGCAACGTCAGCTGCAGCTCTCCAGCGATCCTAATGAGGACAAGCGGAAGAGAAAATGGCCGGAATTTTAATTTGAATCTCCCACCCACATGGAGACCACCAGTGGCTCCGCACAGAATGAGCCTGCTCTGATAAAGAGCCTCTTCAAGCCAAAGGAAGTCTGTTTGGGCTTTCAGGGGACAATCCCTGAGTCTGAATACGACCTTGAACCCCCCCCCCCCCATTGGCTCTATTCTTCTTCCAACTCACTTTCTCCTGTGCCTCCCTGACCGGTGGGGAAATGTGGGCCTGAAAGATTGCGTCTTGCCTGAGAGGCTTCATTAAAATTCATTTGTTTGAATAGCTTCATTTTTCCCTCCCCTCACAGTTTGGACTTGGTCAAAATTTGCATGAAAATAGACCTCCCTCACCTTGATTAACCACTGCATGTTTTTTCTTTTTTCTTTTTTGTCCAGGGAAAGGACTTTGTGGAGGTGGGGAAAAAAAACAAAGAAAAGCAAACAAACAAAAAACAAAGAAAGTGGCTGGTGTCCAGAGTATGCGAGTATGTCAGCTGTCCAAGCTCATGAGGAGCGCTGTCCCCCTCTTGATCCAGTGATCCGGATTGACATTGCCGGATTTCAGCTCCACGGCGATCACGAAGGAGGCCCTGCCCGCCCCGCCCGATCGTACGGGAAAGTAGTAGCAAGGGCACAGGTACATGTCTACAAAAACGGAGAGGTGAAAGTATTCAGCCATTAAAAACAATTGCACTGAAAAGTAAAAAATAAATAAATAAGGCCCTCACTCTTGGCCATCTTCTTGCGGTTCTCCACGGGCTTAAAGTTGATGGCGGGGATGGGACACACCATCTGCATGGGCCTGGCCTCCACCAAGCACGTGGCCTTTTTATCCCAGGCGGCGCCCTCCAGGTACAAACCTCGCACGTACACGCCATCCTGGAGGCCGACAGACAACCGGTTAGACGTTGACCCGGGGTGGGAGGGGAAGGGGTTACCTTTGGTGGGTTCTGGATTTGAGTGTCCTCTAGACCAGACACTGTAAAGTCCCACGATAGGGTGTCAACTGAGACCTGCATAAAAACAAAAGGCATAAAGCAATCAAAATCAATGGTTTGGTATTAATCCAATGACTTCCGGCGAACGAGGCACCTTCGCACACAGATTACTTCCCTCTGATACATCCAACACGACTGCTGCATTGACTTACTCAAGATGGCGTCTATGCACTATATATATATATACTGTAAATGTTGTTTATGGGAATATTTGCCAGCGGTTGTTGCAACCAAAAAAGAAGCTGCCATTCAGGACTATAAAACAGTGCTTCTTGAATAGTGGGGCGGGCCACCCTGAGAGGGGGGTGCAAATGTTAATGTACAATTGGGTTATACTGCCCCTGGTGGCCAAGGTAGGAACACCAAGTAGAAGCAGCCCAATGAATTGAACGGAAACATTCAATTGTTTAATTATTTACATGTGTAACTTATGTTTTCAATAATATACAATAACAGCTATTTTTCTATTATTGATGAAAAAATGTGAAACTGCCACCTACGTCACCTTGTTTTGACGGGCGGCCGACTGCAACACGGCGGTGAGGAAGCCGTTGGGGAAGGTGAAACCGGAAAGCCAGAACAAGACGGGGGGCTGCGCCAGCTGGGCCCAGCGTGAAAACTGAAGAACCCGCTGGCAGAGGTCGCGGGTCCACGCTGCCAGGGGCTTGAGCGAGGGGTAAGCCTGGTGGAGCGAGACCACGGCACTTTTCAGCAACTTTGCTTGCTTGGAGTCAAAACAACAATTAGACGCCGTACGGGATAACCGCGTGGACGCGGAAGTTGGACGGCCGAGTCATTCTTAATATTGCTGCGTGATTCAAATGAGCCTCGCACAGATGAGAAAGGAAGAACGTGAAGAGGAAGGGAGAGAAAAACAAGCAAGGGACGGCAGTGAGAAATGAACTGGAGAGTTTTCTGGCACGCAAGCAGTCGGTTAAAAAGAGACAAGCCGAGCTGAAGGCAACGGAGCTAATAGCTGTCCAGTGCTCCTATAAAATGGAATGCGCGCACACACACACGCACGCACGCACGCACGCACGCACACACACACACACACACACACACACACACACACACACACACACACACACACACACACCACACACACACACACACACACACACACACACACACACACACACACACACACACACACACACACACACACACACACACACACACACACACACACACACACACACACACAGTAATAAGCCTTTGGCCGGCGCTCAATAAGCTCAGGGTCCTTTTCGGAAAGTGGGGCCGGCCTAAAAAGCTTTAGCTGCTTATTACTCTGCGATTAGATCCACAGATGCTGGCTTTGTTGGTGCGTACGCTCCACTGGAGTGAGAGAGGGCTAAATACATTTTTAATAGCAGAGAAATAGGAGGGAAAGTAGGGAAAGGTACACGTCATGTTTGAGAATACGTCAGCGTGTGAATCGCATATGGTGTGTGTGTCACCTTCTCCCAAAGCGGCGGGACTCTGGCGTCGTACATGCAGTTGAAGGTCTCCTCCAAGCTGGATGACATCACCACCAAGCCTTTGATTCCCTTCTCCAGCTCCAGTAAAGATGACCTACACATAAACATTCAGATGAAGCGGTGCTTGAAGATTCGAGGCACCTGTTTTTATTATTATTATCATTATAGTTACAAGTTGAAATTTAGATTTAATATCAAACTAAGTTGGCATCCAATTATTAAGAAAATGTACAGTACACACCTACACAGACAAAATATTGAAATAAAATTTGTGAATAGTATGCATATATATATACATTATTATTCGTTTGCTGAACTTACTGTATTAGGAAGTAGAAGTCTATTCTTTGTTTGACTAAACATTGACTAAAATTATACTGCCTCCTAGTGGCCAAGACGGGCACACCAGAGGAAGCAGCACAATGAACGACTACAGTGCGTTGTTTTGCTAAATATTACAGAGGGCTAATTTTTCTTTTTGAAAAAACAATAAAAAAATTTAGACTAATGTTAAATTTACAACTGGAGCTTTGATTTTGTACTTGATCATGCTCAGCAGGGCGTTGTATCTTTGGATCTCTTGCAGCAAAACTACATCCAGGGGTGTAGGATCCAGGAAGTGCGTGCTGGTGCTTTCATAGTCAATGATGGCCGGAATGGTCTGACGCACATCCGCCAAAAGATCTAGAACCTGGAGCCATTACAAAGCCAGCGTTTGGAACGGCAAAAAAAATATGGGCAAATGTTGTGTTCCTGTTAAAGTTGTCAGAACTAGCAAAGGTGTTTTGGCCTCACCTTGTCCTCACGACTGGGACCGGCCCCCGCCGTACTGGCGCTGGTCACCTGTGGCTGCAGGGACAACAGGGTGTCGAACAGAGACCTGGTCTCAGCGATCTGGCTGGCGATGTCGGCGTTTGGGTGCTGGCCAAACAAGTCGGGGTGCTCGTGGGTGGGCAGCATGTTGATGAAGTCCTTGTAGGAGGACAGGGGACCATCGTGGGGGATGTAATAGGCAGATAGAGTTGACAATCTAGGAGTGAAAGGAAAAAAAATTGCTTCGGTAGCAGGGCCTCCAGCGATATAACAGCACACGTTGGCCGACAACGATAACAAAAATTCAATTGGCAAACATATTTGAATTGTTCGTGGTTAATTGGAGGCTGCTGAGTCTCAAAATACATTTCATGTATGCTCTTGCCGCCAAAATGTGAGCTGACCACTTTAACTGTTTGGATTGGCAGAGATTGTTCACTTTCCGTCCACTTGGTGGCACTGTGTGTCACTAACTTGAAGTCAGCCTCAGTGACGGCAGCTTCGCAGAAATAGTCGTTGATGTACGTGGTGAGAAGGCGTCTGTCCCAGTCGTCCGTCACGTGACCTCCGTAGTTGACCTCGGCGATGAGATACTTGAGGGCGTCCCATGGTATCTGCTCATACTCGTTCAGGTACAGACTCAGAAGATTCTCGCTCACCTGTAGGAGAAACGTCACGGGGGTGATTTGAAATCAAAACTCACATTGGTCCTGATTTACCTCAAAGTCTGAATTGTTGAAACCGTAGATGATGTTCCAGCCCAGCTGCAGGAATTTCTTCCTTTCCAGCAGGATGCTGTGAAAAAAGCAGAGGGAGAAGAGCAGCTTCCTGTAGAAGACGGGTTTGGCGCAGCGGGTGAACTGAGCCTCGGTCACCAGGTGGTACAAACGCTTCATGTTGGCTCTCACGCCCTGCGGACGACAAAAGGCGCAAAGCCGTGACACGCGTGGACGCCTGCATTTTGCCGGCTCCAGGTTCTACCTTGGGCGGCTCCGTGGTCATCTTGATGCCCGCCTGCAAGATGTTGATGGGAAACTCAGGATGCGGCGAAGAGCTGAGCCATAGTCGAAAGTCTACGTGGGGCTTCTGGACCTCCAGCTGCTCCACTAGCTTGTCCAGCTCAGGCATCCAGGAGAGAGATAAGTGGCAGTTGGCCAGAAAGACCCAGTGACCTGGAACAGTTTAAAAAAAAAAGGAATGAGCAGGAAAAGGATATCAAATAGATTTTACACAAAAGACAAGCACCCTTTTTGACTCCCTCTTCGATCATTCTCTTGGCGATGGGCGCCTGGCCTTGACCCAGAGAGAGCGCGTGGAAGAGTTTACTCATGCCGCTTGTCTCGGCGAGCTGCAGCAGGGCTCCAGTGGGATCCACGCCGGGAGATAAGACAAAAACCAGAGGGGTCATGCACGTGGATTCCTCCACGACCTGGAGAGACGAACGGGCAAGGGCAGCGGTGAGCCAGAAGCAACAATTTGAAATGACCAAAAAAAAAAAAAACTTACAGCCTTCATGTCAAGAACAGGTGGCTCCACAAAGCGAGGGCCCAGATAGTTGACGATGAAGGTGGTCGCGCAGAACAAGACACGGTCCGGCCGCAGAGAACGGACGATGAGCATCCTCTGGAGCTCGTTACAGTTGTTCTCCCAGTCTCCTGTAGGGGGCGCGCCGGGACGCAACAAGTGCAAGAAATGACACAAACAATAACAAAAAGTCAACAAAATGTCTCACTCGGTAAAGTGTGTGAAGTTTGCGAACCGCCCGGCTTTGTTGTCGTGAATGCCGACCCAAATAATCAATCAATTGCACTTTTTTCCATTCATCATAGTTATAATTCACACACCTGGTAGCGGGGACTTCTCAGGCTCCGCACTGGTGAACCAAAGCTTCCAGTCCCGTGGATGTTTCTCAAATGAGGTCATGATGCCGTGGAAGTTGGCCAGCTTGTCCAATTCTGTGACATTGTCCCAGCTGGAATCCACAAGCCAACTACTGCATGGATTTTCCAACTGAGCCCTCTTGTCAAGTACCTGAAAACACAAAGAGGAGTCCACGCGTCGTCACGGAGGGATCGGGCGAAACCTTCGGCGATCCCAGTTGCCTTTTCTTACAATCCCGCCACGGAGGAAGAAGCTATACTCGTCCATGTTGAGTGTGCCGGCGACCTCGAGGATTTTGGCGCACATTTGGAAGCTGAAGAGGAGCTTGTGCATCTCAAACAGACCCCGGCAGGCATACCTTTAAAGCGAGGGGAGGGGGGAGTGAATGATGACAATTGAGCAGCCTACCCCTTAAGGCGTCTTACTTGTACACGGCATATGTGTGGTAGTCGTTGAGGTTGACGATCCGTTCCTCCAGTTTTAGGCTGCTCTTGCTCTTCTCAATGCTCAAGTTGAACAGGTTGATGTAAGCATCCAGTGAGAACTGGTACATGGGATCAATGCGGCCCATGTCATTGAGGATGAAGAACAAGATGGACGCCCGCTGAGCACACGCACGGTAGGCCTGTGGAAAAACAATACAAGAAATATTTTGAAAAAAGGAGTTAAAAATCATGATTGAATTTGCGGGGTGGTTGCTTGGTATCGGACCTCTCGAGCGGTGTCGATCTTGATTTCCGTCACTTCGCTGCGCTCCAGCTGCTCTGAAACCGCAGTGGCCGTCACTTTGGACGTCTGCAAGGTGTTGACCAGCTGCACGTCGTCCAGCAAGGAGCCGCTTGCCTCGTTCAGCAGCCTGTCGGACGCAACGTCAAAGAAAAAGCTTTTGGAAGGAGGGGAAAAAGCAAATGTATTCACCTGAGGATCTCATCCTCCAGCTCCTGCAGGCTTCGCTTTCCCGAAGCGATGCTCATCACCAGGTTGTCCTTTTGTTCTTCCAGGTCTGGACGTTCCTTACGCACTACAATGCCGAGGAGTTGGGCTTCCAAACCCTGCCGCAAAACTCGAGGAGGTCACACTCGAGCTCAGTGAGCACTTGGCAGCAATCCAGATGAAATTTGAAACAAACAACAAGGTCCAACCTGCTCCTTGACGGCAAAATTGACAATGGTGGTCTTTGTTGATATCTCCGGGGTATAGTGTGGATTCGACAGTTTGGTGGTGATGTAGAAACGGAATTCTGGACTATATTCCAACTCCTTGTCGCCCAACTTCAACAATAGCCTGCCACCTAGGAACAAAAGCCAAGAACATTTATCTAATCGTACGGCGGCCGACCATTCCATCAAGAGAAAGTATGTCTGTGCGGGTGTGACCTATTCGTGTCAAGGACTTGTTGAGAACTGGGTTGAGAGACGGGTCCAAGTCCTCCTGGACGTTCTGCAGCAAGACAGGATACCCAAACTGGATGGCGTTCTCCAGTATAAGCATGTAATCCGACATCTGAAAGTCGATTAATTTTAACCCCTGCGCAAAGTCGCACACACAATTAGGTAGTTAGTCAGATTAATTAATATATATATTAAAAAAATATTATTTGATTATTATTTAGTATTATTATTTAAATATTAGCGTCATCGTCCTGGGACATGACTTGCTTTCTTCATCTCCATTTTCTTGATCCACTTCAGAGCTTGGCCTTGCGGGTCGACCATCAGCGGCCATCTTAGAAAATAATAATAATATGAAATATCATTATATTTTACATTACATATACATATATGTTTTTGTTCTGACCGGTTGCCACGGGTAACGATGACGCCGTTCTCAGTGGAGAAAGCATCAGAAGGCAGGCCTTGAATGTTCCAGTCCCTGACTGCTGTGGGGTTTGAGAGGAACGTTGCAAAACTGAAGCCTGGAGTGCAAGGGATTTTCTGGCGCTGGACCTGAGAAGGTAGCGAGAAGACCAAAATGGACACTTCTAGTGTTACACAATCGCAACACCTTCAAAATGTCGTTTTTACCTCTGTCATCCAGACTTCAAGCAGTTCTACTCGGTAGTTGGAAAGGAAGGGGCCCATATAGGAGAGAAATGACGCTGCCAGCAAACAATCTCCAACCAGGAAGCCCATGTTATCTTCAAGGCCCTGAAAGCACAGCTTTTCTACAACAGAGTGTACGTGTGTGCGCGCGCGTGTGTGTGTGTGTGTCCTACCTTAACCGTCTGCTCCCAGCGGACACCCTCCGAGGCCAGACCTTTCACCAGCTTGTCGGCTCGGTCCAGTTTCACTTCCATCTCGTCTGACCTCCTCTTCAGATCTTCCTTGGTGGCCACTTTTTCCGCATATTGTTTGTTGAGCCGCATCAGCGTGTCCGCCACCTGCACACGAACCACGACCATCCCATCAGCTGTCCCTAATTTGATGGCCAATGGGCGAAACAGCGCAGGTACCTCTTTCAGTTTGTTCTCGGACTCGGCCAGTTCGGCTTGCTTCTGTGCGAGTTGGGACTCGGCGGCGTTGAGCAGCTCCCGCTTTGGCTCCACTACCCTGAAGATACATCCGTAGACCTGCAACACATTTCTCCTCAGTTCCGTCCCAAATTGTTGCCGTCGTTGACGCACGGCGACGAGGGCACACCTCCATGGCTCGGACCCACATGCAAAGCGACTTGGCAGCCAGAGACACTTTGCCGATGGTGTCTGGCTGGAAGTCGGGCTGCCTGCAGTAGTTGCCGATCCTCTTCAAAACACGGTCCGATATGTTTTCCTTGTCAAAGTTGATCAGGGTTTTGATAAAGTTGGCCTCACCTGCCACAAATATTTTCAAGTGAGAAAGCGTACGCCGTCTGCATTAAGATAAAAAAAAGAAAAAAACGTCGTCCTTACTGACCCAACTGTCTCTTGGCTTCTGCCCACGTAGGCTCCTTATTGAGAAGTGTCATGACCGCCTGCATGACCCTCTCCACCAGAGCAGGAGGACGACCGTATGACTTAATCTCTGTCATGTCCTTCTTGTTCAGAGACTCCAACGCCTTTGTTGCGGGCAAAATGGTCCAAGTTGCCGAGCAGATTTGCACTAATATGGCGAGTTGCGTAATACCTTGGTGGCCTCATCCAGGGCCGGCAGGGCTTCATCCAGCTCTTTTAATGCGGCCTGCGCCAGAGCTTTGCATTGAGCCTCCTCTGCTGAAATCTTCTCCTTTTTGGCACCCACCGTCTAATCGTGCGCAGAAACCCATTCTGCACAGTACTGGACGGGATTTGCAAGGGAACCCGTCTTTGTTGTCCTTACCTTCTGCTGAGTGTCGGCTTCCCTCGTCTGCTGTACGATGACGGTCAGGTACTCGTCGCACTCCTTCTGGTAGTCGGCCACTTGCCGATTGGACTCCTCCAGCTGCACGGTCATGGCGGCCACCTTCTCGCCCGTGTCGCTGATCTTAAAAAGTCCGTTTTTCAGCTTGTTGACCTGCTCCCCCAGTTCACAGCGCTTCTCTCCCAGAAGCCTGAATCGGCAAAGACAACCATTCGTCAAGCCATGAGAGTGACACGGGTCCGTCGCGGTTCCTACTTCTTGTATCCAGACACCAGCTCCAGGTAGTTGGTGGGTGTCACGTAATTATGTCTTTTCAGCTCCAGCTTCATCTTCCCCGAGCCGGTCACCACTGACTGATGTGTCGTCACAAAGATGGAGGCCACCTTGGTCTTGCCCTGTTATGAACTCCATTTAATAATCTCGTTTGGCAAGATTACACACAGATGTCGAATGCGTCCCACGTTCTCAGCGGATCCCAGCTCCAGTCCTTCCAAGTAGCGCTCGGCAACCTCCAGCAGAGCATCCTTGGGCCACTCGCAGAACCAGTCGATGGTAGTGCAGTTCACGAGAGCCGGGTATTGCAGGATTCGGTTTCTGCAAGTGGCAAACACTTCTGCTTGGGATGGGAACTTTTTTTTTTTTTTGCATCAAATAAATTGTTGTGCAACTTCAGGAGAAGAAACACGTGGAGGCTACCTGAAGGGGTCTCCCACTGGACTCATGCAGAGAACAACATGCATGTTGCTTCTGACCCGCTCTATCAGAAAGCTAAATAAAGAGTTGGGCGTCTCCAACACATTCTCCTTTCTAGCGGCGTCGGACAGGGCGTTGCAGATCTCCACAAACTCGTCCTGCTTATACAGGTTGGGGACTTCTCCAGAGCTTAGGATATTGTTGATGTCCTCCAGGAAGGATTCGACCACAATCTGGGTATCGTTGAACAGGAAGACGGTGGGCTTGTTGTCCACACCGGTCAAACGGTAGAGCTTCTTAACGTCTAGGGATAAGATGGAGAAGGTCCTTGTTTTCTTTGAGTGGATGAGAGGAGGGATGGAAGCTTCCTGGTGTCAGCTTACCTTCTCTGAATTCCAGCTTGCGGTACTGTTTGGTGATTTCCACCTCGAACACCTGGTACTCGCAGATGAAAGCCGCCATCTTGGACAAGCTCTGTCGACCCGAGCCCCCAACGCCCACCAGCAGCATGTTCCCCCTCGGCTGGCTGATCACGCGGACCACGCGGGTTACTGCGAACGCAGCAACGAAAAGGTTGGTGGAAACCCGGCAATGGCAGCACGTGGCGTTCTCACTGTGTTCAATGGCGTCCCTGAAGAGGACCAAGTTCATGGGCACGACACCGGGCGTCAGGTTGTAGTCCTCCAGCTGGGTCTTTATGAACTTCTTGAGACTCGCCATGTCCAGAAGATCTTCGTACACTCCGGAATCAGTTAGGAAATCACCTGACGAGTACCAGAATAATCTCAGAAACGGCAACCATGACGAGGCCATCTTTGTGAGAGTGCGTACCAAATACTGGGGGTTGCTTATCGGGGCAGATATTGTGGAAAACAAGGTCAAAGATGGAGCCCATCTTCTCCCCCAACAACGTGATGAAGGTATCCATGTCACTGCGGTCGATAAGTCGGTCGGAGAAAACCCTGCGAGAACATCGTGCCAAGTAGCGCCAATCAAATCTCCGGACTCAACCGGCGAGTGTGCGTAAAACCTGAAGCACTCGTGGATCCACAGTCGAACCATGCTGTTTCTACTATCGTGGAATTCTGGATGCGATCTCAGCAGACCTTGAAACACCTGCAGTCAAAGGAACGGTACAGGAACACAGAAATCCGATCGACACTGGAAAATCAGTCCAACGCGTGAGGTGTACCTTGGAGATATCTCTGAGGTTGAAGAGGTAGTGCGTCTTGGCCGGAGTAGGAAGGAAACGAGACGTAACCGAATAATACAGCTCCAAAGTAGCCTGGGTGACAAGCTCTCCGACGGGCTTGAGGTCCTCCTTAAAAACTTGAAGCTTCTGGTTAATCATGGTGCTGAAGATGCGCTTGATTTGGGAGTCCTGAAGGAATGACGTTTTTTTTTTTTTTTTTGTGGATGTTGATCCAAACATGAAGGAAGGTGAGCGAAACCTACGTTGGGGAAGGTCATGTTGATGAGGTTGAAACGACTTTGCAGGCGGCCAGAAATATGAGTCCTTCCACCTCCGGGGGGGCCCATGGCAGCCAGCAGAGACATTTTCTAAAAGTTGCATGCAACAATTACATCTACTTTTGGATTTCGGCAGAATCTCTCCATCCGTCTCCTCTCACCTTGACATACGTCGTGGTCTGCTTCAGACGGTCAAACCAGAAGCCGTAGTCGATCCAGAGGCGCATCAGCTCCAGTGGCGGTTGTGAACCAAAGTCATCGTGAGCTGGCATGTTGAGATCGTCCAGGAAACACAGCAGGTCTTTCCCGCCCACAGGGACATACACACCTTTGGTCCTCTTCTCTAAGCGGCTCTCCACAATAGCCTGGATGTTGTTTGAGGTGGTCTGGACAGACACAAAAACAGCGAGGCAGAACTATCAAAAGACCCCGAAAGCGAGCATTGATTAATATTCATCAAAGTTTGACATTTCAAGTGTCCAGGTAGTGCACCAACCTGCGAGGACATATTGATAGTGAGCGTGGACCACTTGCCGCTGTCCAGACTATGCAAGACCCCGTGAATCACCGAGGTCTTCCCGGTGCCGACCGGCCCGCTGAGCAGCACCGGGTACTGAGCATTCACCATCGCCGTGACCAAGAAGTTGTAGCGGACCGTGTCAACTGTCGGAACCATAATCTTGTAGAACGGAGCACTGTAAAAGAGGGAAGATTTTTTTTCGAGTGTTTTGTCTGGAACGCAAAGCTATCTTGTTACTCACTTGGGATTGAAGCGCCAGCCCTTTGGCAGTTTGTTTTCAAACGGAGACCAGGATTTGCTTTTGGTGTCTACGTAGTACTCGTAGACTGTGTCCTAAAGGATGGAAAATGAAAACAAGAACTTTATTTTTATTTATTTATTTTTTTTACACTATTGCTTATCCAGATGCTCAGACAGGGACCTTAATGGGAAATGTGCCATCCAACTCCCGTAGAAAAGTATCCATCTTCTTGCGGCCCTCCTCATTGACGGAGGCACAAATGGACCAGATGAGGCTGAAGGTGAACCAGAGCTCCACGACCCGACCCAGGTTCTCCTCGTCAGACATGTTCAACTGCGGATGGAGTGGAGTTGGAACATTAACTCATTCAGTGCCCGCCCAGTTAAAAATGGATGTTTGACGTCTATAGTCGTCAATGGCAGTGAATGAGTTCAAAACAGGTCACGATGCGTTTTAAAATCGGCAACCTTTTTTGAGGTCAGGGCGTCGTAGAGGCGGCAGAGCGAAACGAGGCCGTTGAGTTCGGTGATGGGGATCAACTCCTTGCAGTTTTTCTTTTTGAAGGTCAGTGTTTTCTCAATGAAACTGTCAAACAAAGGCTTCAGATGTGCCACCTCGGCCTGCAAAAACGTGCGAGGGAATAAATACTGCGGCGCGGCGTCGGGTTAGCCTGAAGACTTTGCGGCGTACCTTCTCACGTTTCTCCAGCCAGGACTTGACAAATGGCTTCCAACCCAGGTCGACGTAATCATTGTAAACCATCCCGCAGCGGGACACTGTCGCGGGAGAGGCCTGCGCCAGGTTCTCCACTTCAAACAGCAAAGAGACCTGCTCGGGCATGGAAATTCTCTCCCCGTTGATGAGCGTGAGCACCTTGTTGTCGTCCATGACAGAATTCATGCTCTCGATCCACAGCGTGTCCACCGGCCCGTCAAATACGATCCACTTCTCATCTGGTTTGTCGTCTACAAACGTTTGGATCGTCATATTTTCATGTGTCGTGACGCATCAGAATGTCTTTTGGTTTACCTGCGCAGGCCGTTCTCATGACAGACGAGAGGACTCCATCAGACCACTCATCGGTGGCGAGGTCATTCTCACCATACAGCTCCCCAAGACTCATGGATTTTGGATTCAGGGGATAATCCTGAGGAGCAGTGAATGGTCATCACGCTTTGAAGACATGACGATATCAAGCCATGGAAAAAAAAATAAAAAATACCTGCACAAGCTCGTAGCCGGGCTCTTCCTTGTTGCGCATGGCAATGAGGGAATTTTTCAACGTCTTCCACGTGACAGTCTTACCGCAGCCCGTCTTGCCCACCAACATGGACGAGTGTCGGGAGTTTTTGGTCTCGTAGAGTTGGATGACTTTTGTCACTGTGAAAGGAGTGACCTGCAGGCCTTTCTGACGAAGTTCCACCTGGATGGCTTCCTTGAGCTTAAAGAAGAAATGGCAGCTAAAAACAAAGCACATTTGAAGACTGTTTTGGAATGAAACCCGGCCTACCTTGCCGTAATCTATCACGGGCGTTTCCGCGTCAGGGAACAGGTCCTGGGTGATCCCGTTGAATAGCGGCAGGTCAGCTGACGTCAGTTTAGCAATATTCATATCTTTCATGGCCATGAGCAAGACCTGAGGACAGAGACGGTACAAGTTGGGAACGGATAGAAAACACAGACATTTCTCTCAGACTTACCTCTTCACCGGGGACGTTGGGGCAAACGCGTCGCTTCTTGCCGGCATAGCGAAGCAAGGAGGTGAGCGCCCGGAGGCCAAAGTCGTAATGGTCCTGTTTGGACAACTGCTGCATGGCCAGGGAGTAAAGGGTGAACACCTTCTTAGCTAGTAGCTGCAAACACAAAGTCACAAACCGAGCAGATGTTAGTTTATGATTTTCCGATGGCTGTCGTCATTGCCGTGACGTTACCTTGCAGTCATTGAAGCCCTCTCCAAACAGAATGATCTCAGCGATTAGAGTAGAGTCGGGCACCACCATGGAGATGGGTCGGAACATGGACTTGAGGTTATCCGGAAGCTCGGAACGACCGGCGTAACCTAAGAAAAAAAAACAACAGAGAGTGGAAGTACCTCAAGAGTCTGTTTTCAGGAGAGCGCTTTCTCAATCGTTGACCGACCTGGATTCATGGTGATGAAGACGCCGCATGACGCCACCAGGGCGATGTTGTGTTCCTCAAACTGGAACCTGGTTTGCAGCGCCGACAAGGCGGACAGAATGGAGAGGATCTGCTGGGCCACCACGGACAACACCTCGATGTTGATTCGGTTGAACTCGTCGAAGCAGCCCCACGCTCCCGTCTGGTTCGGCCACGACGGGGAGAAAATTGATTATTTGGCTCGCCGAGTGACGGGACAAGTATCTTCCTCTCCTGCGGTCTTCCTACCTGCGCCAGGCCGGAGAACATGCGGCCCATGGACTTGTAATCGAGTCCTTCGGAGCAGTTGATGACGATCACGTACATCCCTAAACTTTTACCCAAGTCTTTTGTGGTCTCCGTCTTCCCGGTGCCAGCGGGCCCTTTGGGAGAGCCGCCTCGATGCAGATGGAGCGCCGTCGTCAAGGTCATGTAACACCTGAGCAGTCATACACCGTCATTGTCTATCTATTTCGGAGGATCCATCTCAACCACGAGAAGGCCAGCAACCTGTCTGTGAGCGGAGTGATGACAAGCCGGCCGGAGTTCCCCAAGTACTCGTAGCCGTATTTGAAATGCGTGTTGGTCTGTCGGATGATGCAGTTGTGCAAATCCTGTGGCAAGGGACAAATAAAAATAGCTTTCAAGAATCTTTTTTGGGATAACCAGGAGGGACGTGATGGGCGATGTTCAGGACCTTCTCCCAGTAGAGTCTCAGCTGGCACAGCCACTCAAATGCGTTGACGTCGTTGCAGCCCGCCTTGGCCAGTTTGGCGATGACATCACGCGCGTGGACCTCCACTGTGACCAAGCCGACGATCTTCAGACGCAAAACCTTGGACAGGTTGCTACGGATCATCTCGGAGTATCGCCGAAGAAGGGACACCTGGGCGAGGAAAGGGCCTTTAATAAAAAAATGCATGCAGAAAAAGTTGCACGTGTCAGCACAAAAATCGACACCTGTTTCTTCATCATGGTTTTAAGAGGGCCCTTGTCGTCCGTCTCCTTGCAGCTAGCGAGGGATTGCGTGACATCCGTTGTCCACTGGATCTGGCTGGCTGAAATAAGCATCTAAAAAAATCCAAGCGGGTTAGTGATAATGATCCTGAAATTGTCAGCTGGTGGTTGTGTACCTGTCCTGGCCAGTCTTTGGACCACTTGTCCCTCTGGCTTTTCATCTTCTTGAGCGCAACCATGCAGTCGTAGAGGCAATTCTTGAGAGTGGCGCGCATGGCTACCTCAAGATCGCACAGCCAAATCTAGACCAAATACGAGACCATATTTCTTTTACAGATTTGCGGTCACGGTCGAGCTGTTGAAGACTACTGTACCTCCACAGCCTTGTCCAGTGGGACCGCCTTGATAAATTCCACCATCTCTCCATCCGAGGAGAACATGGCAGTGGCGTCCAACCTTCTGAACACCTGCAGGAGACATAAACACACAACGTAAGAGATGCGCTCCTCTTCTGTGTTCAAGCGACTCGCCTTTTCGGTGCGCAGGCTCTTGATGTTGTCAAAACACTTCTTGAGATGCGGCTGCATGGCCTCCGGGTTCTGCGACTGGCCTAGGATCTCCAGAACGTCGTCGTTGGACAGGAAGTAGAATCGGGGGAATATCTGCCTCTTGGTCTCCAGGTACATGTCCAGGGCTTTCTGGATCTCCTCTAACTTGCTATTCATGCTGGATAATGTCTCCTGCAAGCCTGAGCCATGACAGACCGGTTAAGAGGCCATTTTACGGTTCTACTCAAGTCATCAGATGAAACACTTTTGAGATACCAGGATGGTGTGTTCCCTGCAGGGCGTTGTTGTTCTCATGGAGCCGTGTCATGATGATCTTCCAACTGCAACTGATGTCTTCAAATTCCTTGCACTCTTTCGGTAGCTGCTCCCTGATGTCCTTTCCTTGGAAAATATTCTGGAGGAGTGGAAGAATGGGAAAATTCAAACGGCAGTGGCGAGAGTCAGCCTCGTTTTTAAAACGGACGGCTATACCTCAAGGTAGATCCACTGGCGCTGCACCGTGAGCACCATCTCGATGATTTCCATAACTTGGGACAGCTGACGCTCCCAAATGTCCACCTCTTTGTCAAAAGCTTTGACAAATCGAGAAGATTTCATGGTGGACAAGGTCACCTGGTTGTCTTCCAAGGCCTGGAAAACGTCCTCTGTGCCGCTGCAAGGTGTTTTGCCAATTAGGCGTCTCCTCCTGCTTCCATCTCTCACGTCTCGGCCTCACCTGAGACGAAAGTGGCCTTTCTCTTTGTAAGGTATAATATCCAGGGTCATCTCCTCCCACGTCTTGACAATCTCTTCCAGACCCTTCCAGGGAAATACATCAGAAGTATTCATTTTCCAGCCGGAGATAAATCCTCCCCACTGAGATTCGGGTAAGTATGAGGAACCTGTTCTATGGAGAGTTCCTTGCTGGCGGCTCCGGAGATGGCGTTGATCTTGTCCGAATACTTGTCGAAACCCAGGGAAATAATCTTCTCCAGGTTGAAATCAGCACTCGTGGGATCTAAGGAGCTCTGCACCTCATTACAGATCTCCTTCCAGTGTCTGGAGGAGGCATTGGAGATGTTGACTCGAGCCACACCGCCGACGTCATCGGTACTTTACCTTTCTCTCATGGCTGGGTTCCTCAAGTCAGCAATAAGAGGGATGATTCTCCTGAATTGGTCAACCTTTTTTTTGGACACATCCACAATTTCCCAGTTCTTATCCTGCAAAGCAAAACATACAAAGAAGGTCAAAATGGAGTCAAGATCAAATCCGTGACCATTGCATGAACTCGTACCCTGAGTTGTCTCTGGAGTCTGTGGAGGATTTTATAGATATCCTGCGCTTTGGTCTCCATGTTCTCAGTGCGAAGGGTGGCCAACTGTCCACCTTTCCATTCGTTCCAGTTGGTTTCCCACTCCCGCGTGACCTCCCAGACCTGCTGCAAGAAGTCCATATCCTGCGCCAGAGAGTCCAAATCAGCACCACGTTCTACTGGAATGACATTGATGGCTATGTCAGACCTTCTCCAGGGCTTGGATGGCTTTGGAAGGTTCCTGCTCTATCTTGAAGAAGCTCAAGCCGTTCAGAATGAAGTTCTCCTCCTCTTTGAGAGTCTCAAGATGTTTGTGGTGCTCCGCGGTCATCCTCAGGGCCATGCTGGTGGTAGCGGCAGGATCGAACGGACCTAGATGTGAAAAACACTTTTGGTTTCATATCTGAGGAAAAGTCAATGTCCAAATCACACAGAATAAAAAAAAAAAAAGGTGTGTGGGACCTGAGGTGTTGAACTCCTCCATGGCGGTGAGGACTTTCTCATGCAGCTCATCAGAGGAGTTGAGAAAGTCGCTCTTAAAATTATGCTTTTGTCCTTGCAGCATGACGTCGCTGTCGGTAAGAACCTGCTGGAACCACTCCGACTTGGTGTTTAGCGTCCCACGCAGGTCTTGAAGCTGAAGAGAGAAAATTGTACCGAATTGAGTGACGGTGGTCAACTCTTCAAAAAATGAGCGACGCATTCCATTTTTTTAGCATTTTTCTCGTCACATGGATGCTTACATTCTGATCAAGAGGGAAACCATATTTGTCCAGAACAGCAAATTGTTCATGGATTAGATCAATGCCCGCCTCTGTCTTGGCTAAATTGCCTTGGAAGGACTCCAGGAGCGCCAAGCTCTCACTGAGTTCCGTTAGAGTTGCGTTGGGTTCACCCAACCTCAAAACATAAAAAGCAAATATCTCAAATCAGAACTCGGATAAAAAGAAACACTCCATTCGTTGGGTGTCACTCTTTGACGACTCACCTCTTGGCGTTCCGATTCATGGAGGCGTGCATGTCTTTGAGGGAGTTGCCGGCGATGCGGACGAGGAGCTGCATGAACTTGGTTTGCCAGCGGCTGCAGTGCTGCACCAGCGAGGTCTTAAGCGGCGAGCAGTCCAGCACAATGAACTGGAAGTTGGTGACCGTCTCCTCCTGCTGGATGCTCGTTTCGATTTCTGTGTACCTGAGTTTCACGGTGGTCTTAGAGCAAAATTCACCCGACGGGAATATGACGACGGTACCTGTGGATGTCTGCATCGAAGGAGGCGACTGGTTGATTGAGCTTTTGGTAACGTTGTATGTAGTTGTCCTTGTTGGTCTCCCAAATGTCCCGATACTTGTCCCAAGTTGTTAAATATTCCTTGAGATGGCTGGCAGTGGCTGCCATCCCTGCACCAACTGCAGCCTGAATGCCTTTTATTTCTTCATCATTTTCTACGCAATCAAGATAAAGGAGAGTTAAAAAAAAAAAAAAAAGGCAGCTCAACAGAAGAACAAGGCGGATCAATTATTTTGTCCCCAAACCGATGTTGACGTGGATGGGAGTCTCGTGGGACTGTTCGCCGGAGAGCAGCTGGGGCAGTCGCTTGAATTTGGAGACGGTGTTGATCAGCTGAGGTAGAACGTCCAAGATCTGACCCAGGTCTCGGAGAGACGGCGAGAACTCAACCTGGACGTTGGACGCACCTTTGAGATGTGCGTGCATTTGACAGGTTGGAATGAAGGCCGATACGGTTGCTCGTACCAAGAGATCGGATTTGAGGTCCGATTGGCGTAGCGACAACAGCACTCGAAACAAAGGGGTGGGTGAGGTCTTGCGGTCTCCGTTGATGGCCTGCGCTAACTTCTGCATGGAGCGCTTGACGTTGGTACGGAGGGCCTGCTCCAGCATGTGGTCCACATTCTCCGTGTATGTGACCCAGTGCACCTGAACCTGCAGCGCCAAGGTTACATCATCTTGAGAAACGCCTCTTATTCAAAGTGAAGCAATGTGCCCGGAACGGACCTCGGGTCCATCTTTAGCGAAGGTGTTGTGGATGTCGACCATGATGTCAACGATGCGCTGAAGAGCACCGCGCATTTGATCTTGCTGTCGCAGCCGGTGAGTTCTCTGGTCGTTCTCAAACTCCCAATTCCTGACAGCGATGAGGGGGAGGAGAAAAAAACGGCAGCGATATCCTGGAAGTCCGAGTAAAGCCGTAACGATATGTATTACGTAACGAGCGTTCACCTGTAGAGACTCTTCCCATCCAGCCGAACAAGAAGGGTTTCACTGATCTGGCGGCAGAGGTTCCTGATGGTCAGATTGGATGCTTTGAAACCGTCAACTATCACCTGCAACTGAAGCAGAAATATGAAGGAGACTTCAATCAAGCACTTTAACTCGGCTTGAACATTCAAACGAGACTCGGTCTGGAATTGAAACCTTGGAAATATGTTCGATGCAATCCTTGACAAAGGTATTGGAGGAAATTTTAAACATCCAGAAGAGTTTGGTGAAGCCCGGTTGAATCCTTTTGTCAAGGATGTGGATTTTCTTGGAAAACAAACCCAGCTCGAGGGGAGAAAGCATTGCGATGATCCTGCCACACACCAGGTTAGACACACGGTAAGTCAATACAAAATGGCGCTGGAGCAGATCCTCGGTGTCCGCTGACCGGTTGTAGTCCCGGGCCAGGTGCAGCGCTCGTTCCCTGAGGCATCGGAGTCCTTCGCGATCCTGGTAAATCTCGTTCACAAAGTCGGGGATGTCATGACCCTGGCGACTCCATAACTTGATCTCGGCAAAGAGGTTCAATAGATTGCTGAGAGGGACGGTAGGAACAAATAAATCAAACGGGAATGGCACTCATGGGCGCCCCAGTGAGTGGTGATGACTTTGCAGCAGTAATGGGCAAAACGAAGCTTCAAATTTGCTTCATGAAAAGGTGGGTGTATTTTTCAGTCCTCTAGGTGGCACTGCCTGTTTAACATTGGGCTAAAAGCACACTGACTTTGCATTTCTTAAACACTTTTATTTAAACCAACAGCGCCATCTGGAGGAGTGGAAAAACACAACTAGTTTATGAAACAAATTTGAAGCTTCATTTTCCTATCACAACTTTGCAGTGCCCCACCTGTCAAAGTTGACCTCGATCCGGTTGTCCTTGCCGTGCAGCAAAAGGGGCCGCTCCAACTTCTTGGTGTATTGCAGCTCCAGACTCTGGTGCCACTCGGCAAACTTCTGCGTCACCATGTCATTCAGAGTCTGAATGGATTGGTCGTAGAAAGTCCGCACCAGCTTGCAGATGTGTGACTCCTTCTGGACGGGGATCTTTTGGAGCACCTGATTGGGAAACGCAGATGGGAGTCATACGCGCAGATTGATCAGGAATCGATTTGTCCGGACTCACCTCCATGAGGCTTTCCAAGTGGAATTTAACGGCCCTCGCTCGGTGGGCTTGACCAGCCAAAGTTGGCAGGTAGTCGGGGATGGCGATTTTCTTCTCATCAATTTGTCTCATGAGCATAGCAATCTCCTTCTTGCAGATCCCATAAATTGCATCCACCATCTCGGTTATTTTGCTCTTGATGGACTGTGACGGGACAGAACGTACACGATTTTATTTAGTCATGTTACGATGTCTTATCGCTACGAACAACTCACATCGCGGGCAGAAATGGTTTTAAAAATGTCCATCAGCCGAAGACCTTCCTCCACAGAGTTCACGGTCTGGAACACCGAGGTGATCAAGTTTTGTAGCATTATGTCCAGATCCTTTAAAAACGCACGGAACCTGAACACAAGCGCACATGAAAACTTAGGATCCAAACCAGACTTGAATATTTTGGCTTTCTTCTCGTGGCAATGTTTGTTCCTACCTGTTGAACTCAATCAGCCATGCCGTGTTCTCCACCTCCAGGATGCCTCGGTCAACGGAGCGAAGGATCTGAAGGCCGTGCTGGAACTTGGCCTCGATCTTCACAATGGAGAGGGTGTGTTCCGGGCCCTGGTAACCACTGAACCACGGCAACGGTCTTTGGTCCCCGTCCTCCCAACGGGCAAATTGCTGCTGGGTGTTGCACACCTACAACAAAGTCATCGGGAGAGTTTGAACGAATTCAGAGCGGCGCATGCAGATACAAAATTACCTCAACCAAGTCTTTCATTCTTTGAATGCAGGCATCAATCGGGACAAAAATATTTATTTGGTCCAGCGTCCAGCCTTTTGGCGAATTCCTGAGGTGTAAAAAGAGTGGAAATGTATTTCGAAAACACAAGAATTCCAACTCAACGTCAATTCGATCGGCTTCTTGGTCTTACTCGTCGTGCACCTTAGAGACTTGTGAGTACATGTTCTTCCAGGTCAGACAGCACTGGATGCAGGTGTTAAGGTTTTCCTTGCTGGAGATCACGTAGCCTGCAAAGATCCTGTCCAATGAGATGGTCTTGATGCACAGGTTGATTATCTCATAACTCATCTGCACACACACACAATATAAGGATTCATTTTGGGAGCCGGTTAAAAAAAAAAGAAATTATTCCAGAGTGTTAAGAAGGTAATTGTCCTATTTTCAAAGTGTCTGGTTCAGACTTGCTTGGAAATTAAATCATATATTATTATTATTATATAACATTAATTACATTATTTGTACTTTTTTACGGCAAATTCTCGTCACTACTAACCCTAACCCTCTGCGGTTTGAAAGCGTTTCTACAACAGTGATTATCAACCGGTCGTCCGCGGTCCTCCAGTGGTTCGTGGCGGTATTGCAGGTGGATTGGAAATGGAAAACTATTGTAACGTTTTAAAAAATAAAATGGATTCATTATTTAGACTTGATTTATTTTCCCAGCTAATTTTGTGAATCGTTTACCCATCCGAATTATGTCAACTTTAGCTGAGATTCCCAAAATAGACATACAGATGCAAATCTAGCCTCCTGCGGTGCAAAATAAAATAATATTCCGCCAAAGCAGTGGTCCCCGAGTTGCTTCTTGGTTGTAAAGGTGGTCTCTTGGCAGTTGAAAACGCCTGTTCTACAACTCTGCGCTATCCATTTGAATTCGATTAATAGTTCTGCCCTAATAAAGAGCCACACAAATGAGCACGACTTTTAAAAGAGCGGCGACGTACCTTTAGGAAAAGGCCCGTGATGCGCTCCTTGGTGTTGTAGTGGGTGGAGTTATTCCAGATGATGCGAATGACATAAATTATGTGCAGCAGCTTGGGAGCCAGTTCGCTGATGTTAAGAGTACGCAATTCTTCGCATGGGCCCGCGAGTAAGGACAGGAAGTTCAAGTTGGATTGCGCCTCCATTGACAAATCCTGGGCAACAAAACAATATTATTCAATTATGTCTGTGAGCTGAAAACAAAAATCACTTTTAAAATTAAAATAGAGGATTTCACCTGAAGTTCCGAGGACAATTTCGTAAAGCGCTTGACATATAACGAGTTGGCCAGCCCCAGTAGTTTCTGAATATGCCTGACGCCGGGCTTCTGCAGCTGCTTACTCATGTCTCGTAACTTTTTGGAGTGACTCTCCCAGTACGCGATCTCCTGGAGCGGCCCGCTGTTGTCGTTCCTGCCCGTGTCTTGTATGTTCAGCAGCTCCTTGATCTGATCCGACCAGTGGATTAAGACGGCTAAAAATGCGGACGAGAACGAAGCGCATCAGGTTGGGCTGTGATGAACTTTGTGGGCTTTGTCATTCCAATCCTTACATTCCATCCTCTGCACGAGACGGGTGTCCTTGCTGCCTTCCACGGCACTGTCGTTCAGGCCTTCTATTGGGATGTACAGCACTGTCTTACCTTCCTTCTTACTGACATTATCTGTTCAAAACGGGATACACAGGGCATTACACATGGGAATTTTGATTTGTGTTTTTTTTTTTCATCTATAAACCGTCTAAATTTGTTCAGTGTTTGAGAAGTACAGTCCACATGAGTGAATACTTAGTCACGGCCACCCAAGTAAAAAATGGATATTTGACGTCAATGGCAGGGAACGAGTTAAAAGGTAGAAAGAGGGGGAAAAAGAAAACGATGGCAAATTGATTTTTTTTTTTCTTCAAAATCATTGAGCTCTCCTCCCAGTCTAATATGATGACGATCGAGCCACTCGAGCAGCCCCGTCGGTACCTGTGAGGATGGCCAGATAGGTATGCATGCCGTTAATGTAGTTGTCCTTGATGCCCGCTTCCCACTCGGTGCTGATGTCATTTTCATCCGAATGCAAACTGGTCAGAAAGTGAAACAAGCTTTCGGTGGGGTCGCCCTGCACCGTGCTGTATTCGACGTCTTCGTAGAAGTTCTCCGATGTAATCACTGTTCCAGGCTCACGGATAAAGTAGCCCAGCTGCTCTACCGCCTGGAATGAAAACGGATTTTCCAATTAACGTTCAAATGAAAGCACAACGGGGTTCAAAATCCAGTCGTCCACTGTACCTGGGTGGGAACGGTGTATTCCACCTGCAACGTCGAGCTCGCGTCCAAGTAGACCATCAAGGTGGGAATGGAGGTGTCCTCGATAAAGTGTTCAAGCGACTTGACATTTTCCTCCTGCCACGATTCTTTGGTGACATCTGAAATATCCACGCGACGGATGAACTTCTACAAGAGAGCAGGAGGAGGCAGTGATCAAAATGTCATTCGACAAAACGGAAAATAAATCCGAAATAAATGCTAGTTTTACATCACAAATCTTCCTTAAGATTTCTAAGGGGTCGATTTGTTCAACGACTTCAATGGGACCGGCGTCCTCGTCATCAATTTTCTCCTCGTCGTCGTTCTTCTCTTCCTCGTTGTTGTTGGACGAGCTGTTCTCTTTACTGTCTTCGTCATTGTTCATGCTGTTCTCTTTACTGTCGTCGTTGGTGATATCAGTGTTGCTGTCCTCGGCGGGGCCGTCGTTGCCTTCGTCCTTGGCACCATTGTTGTCGTTGTCATTGGCGTTACTCTCACCTTCAATTTCCTCCGCGGCAACTGGAGCTGTCGCGTTAATGAATTATTCGGCAGAGGGTCAGCCATAAAACACCAATTGAACATGACGGAACTAGATTCGTATGATATCTGGAGTGATTCAATGTGAGGTACTAACTATCATCTTTGTCAGCATCGTCTCCATTGTTTTCCTTGTTTTCCATGTTGTCGTTTTCAATGTTTTCATTAGCGTTACTCTCATCTTCCTTCTCCTGAGTGGTAACTTAAGCAGTAACAGGAGAAGACAGAGTTAAAAGTCATTTTAAAAATAGAGAAAACACACATTTGACAGAACGATGCTACGAGGAGGAGACTTCCTCGGACAACTTACCGGCATTTTTGTTGTCATCTTCACCCTCAGGTGTTTCTGTGACATCCTGGCCTGGTGACTCCATCTCACGCACTTTCAATTCGACAAAACAAAGGCAAAAAACGTCTCACAGATGTGGAGAAACTACAAGAAAGTGGGAGAAACATTCGTTGAAACTCACACTCAAGCCAGACTTTACGAAGTTTTCGAGCTGCGCGGGACAACAGGCGCGTCGATGTCACCATAGTAACCACACGAAACAAGACGACTTGAAGTTGGGTTCCATAGCGCAGCTACACTTACACGGTGATGTTTTAATTCAATTCAGTTGAATATTTGTAAACTGGAATAATGTCCTAGACGTAGAGCAATGGTGGCGTATTTTCATGGCAAACGGACTGGACTTGGCGAAAAACATTTTCCAAACATACCTTTCCAGAAAGTTCCCTTCTTTTTCCTCAGTTTTCATTGCAAAAAAATATATATTTACTAACGTCGAATATAACAATTTGACGCAGCTCATTTCCGTAATGGTTGCAGGTGCGGGGCACCTCCATGCGAGGAACCGATGACGTCATAAACAATTTGCCGTCATTTAATGACATCACCCAATGATGTCGACAAGTGTTTTTTTTTTAGCGTAATTTGCGTGTTTAAAATGTGATTCGTTGAGAGCGTAGTTCGTTAACAGTGATAAATGTGTATCCAAAAAGGACAGATTTTTGTTGACAAAACCTCAGTCACTATAAATGACCGTATACTTTGTAACAGAACAGCATACCGTATATTACTATTTTAAAAAATAAAAGATTGTCAAATGTACATTTCAGGGACAAAAACTATATTTAACACTTAATCTTAAGTATAGTCTGGTACATTTACTTATTGACTAATGTGTTCAACCAATACACTTACTAAAGAACTGTGAATCTCATGAACGTCACTCATTCTTAAAAAGGGGTCCTGGCAAATAATTGTATTATACAAATTTAAAATACAGAAAAATGCACCAGAACAAATGACTATTTTATTGAGTGTCATATGTTACATAAGGCAAAGGTGTTACATTTGTTAGTGGTGATGAAAACCCAACATGCAGAAAAGCACTGAGAACATAGTCATTAAATGTATCATACAATTTGATGACACTCAACAAGAATCCATTTCAAAGTATACAAATAAAACAAGTTTGATGCATCAGTCCCTTTCTACAGCTTAAATAAAGTTCAGGAAGATCGGCGGTACATTGAGGAGTCACATATCATGAGGACATTTGGTTCATTGGCGCTTGTGGTGTTTGTTAGAAGGCCCTTTCACTCATAAAATGTTATTTCTGCAGCTGAGAAGTTCAAGTGCGGATTTGGAACACTAACAGACAATCTGACGTCCTTACAGATATAGACACCAAAGATGAACCTCACGACCAGCTCAACAGACGAAGATGTGTTGCTTGGCGATTCCACAAAAGATAAAATCAGACAAACCATTGAGGGTTTAGAAACCCAGCGGGTGAGGGGCGACCGTTCCGCCATTTTCCACCACTGCAGCGGAAATAGCCCGAAGGTTTTTGTATAGTTGCCTGGACTGGCTGGAGCGCAGAGCCTTAATATCCCGCTCGAGTCTGCCGGAAGCCTGCAGGACCGAAGGAGCGTGAGCAAAGAGCGCTGGGAATATTTGGAGTCAACATATGTGAAGAGATTTTGGAGAAACTCTCACCTCCACACACCAGGTCTCGCACAGAACTTTCTCATGTTGGGCCGAGGGGTGGCCCTGAGTCAGGGAGCGCGACGCCCTGCGGAAAACAAGAATCCCATCTGGCCTATGAACATACTTGGAGGTGCTTATTGGACACACAGAGTGTGTGTGTGTGTGTACCTCGAGAGGACAACAATCATGGTGTAAATGTCAATGGCACAGTCTGCGACTCTCATCAACACAAACTGCTCATCTGAAACGAGAACGTATCGTTCATTTCCTCCTCGATTCGTCAACACGCTGAACCGCCGGTTCTAGCAGGAGGTTTTGCACGCTCACCAATAATCTTCTTGCCGTGCTTAATGAGAAGCTCCTCGACAGCCACGCCAAATTGTTCGATGGCTTTCACGGCCTGTGTGGCGGACAAAAAAAGTGATGATAGACACAAAAAAAAGAAAAAAAAAGGAGTTGCACTAATTAGGCTATGACAACACACCATATCACCGCTTTGTGCCAGCTCAGGGTGGATATTTCCTTGGAGTGTCAATCCCGTGCTCATGCCTGCCTTCCTAAAACAAGACGGCAAAGCCAGTTTTACTCCGACGTGAACTAAGCGGCACTCCGCTGCATCTCGTGATGTTACCTCTTTGCTCTCTTGGTGAGTTCTTCCGCCAGCAGCCCAGCGTTGCCAAGTGGGTTCTTCAGTGCTTTTTGTAAGCTCTTCAACTGGTTGCCCGCATTCTGAGGAGAAAGGGTTGAAGTCAAAGATGGAGTGGGAAAAGATGACGGGAAGGCTCACCTGGAACCCGTTGAGTGCCACAAAAAGCCTGAGGATATCGTTGGTGCCCTCGAAGATCCGGAAAATTCTCAGATCCCTCATTACCCTCTCCATTCCACAATCCTGTTAAAAACGAGGCCCCTCGTAAACGTGCGTTGGTTTTACTCGACTTTCAGAGGCTGTGGAGTGATCCCTCACTTTCATGAAGCCCATGCCGCCCATGACTTGAATACACTCGTCCGTCACAGTCCACGCGGCTTCCTGTCAGAGGTTCACCGAGACAAAGAACCAGTTGAGCTACGGCGAAGTACCAATCAGCTGACTTTGAACGGAGAAGGTTCTCACGGAAGCGAAGATCTTGCTGATGGCCGCCTCGATCTGGAACTCGGTCGCTCCGCTGTCCATGTTGCCGCTGATCATGTAAGCCAGAGACTGCAAAGAAGCTATCAGCGTAAATTCATGGCGAGCCGTTTGCGTGAGCTGAACTTCTACTGACCTCGGTGACGTACTGCAGCATGGTCATGCGGGCCACTTTCTCCTGGATGGCCCCATAGGTGTGGATCTTGTTGCCAAATTGGGTCCTGTTGGTTGCATGGTCCACCTGACGAAAGAAGGAAAGTCTAACAGTAACAATATGCTCCACCTATGCGTGGAGGCGGTGGTGTCGAAGCAGGAGGTCACCGCTTTGTGGATGGCCCCCTTCATGGTGCCGGAGAGGGCGGCCGCCATGCCGAAGCGGCCGTTGTTGAGGATGTTCATAGCCACCTTGAAGCCACCTCCAACCTCACCCAGCACGCAGTCGGCTGGCACGCGGACGTTATCGAAGTAAACTTCGGCCGTGTTGGAGGCTTTGATGCCCATCTTCTTCTCTGGTGGTCCGCTGGAAATGGGTGACGGTCCAAAGAAAAACGTGAGAATCTCCACACATGGTATAATTGAGTCTATTTTTGAACAAAACAGGGTATCCTCACTGTGTCACGCCACCAAAACTCTTTTCCACAACAAAAGCTGTGATCTTGTCCTTCATCTCTCCTGTCTTGGGATCCTTCATTGGTGTCTTGGCAAACACAGTGAAGATCTCAGCCAGACCGCCATTACTGAAAGGAGGGAACAAAGTAAGTCTCACAAGTAATAAAAGATTCTCAAGCCAATGATTCCTTTTTGGGAGAACATATGCAAAATTATTAGGAATATTTTGCCTCGAGAAAGAATTCGAAGAATCTGCTTAAGATCACTGAGGGCAAAAAATTCTTCTTCTGTGGTCTCACCTTATCCAGATTTTGCTTCCATTGAGAGTAAAGTACTTTCCACACGGGGACTGTACAGCCATGGTTTTGATGGACGCGGCATCAGAACCACTAGCCGGTTCAGTCAGGCAAAAGGCAGCGATGTGCTCACCTGGACACACAAACCACAAGCGGCTTGTGTCTGACCTTCATGACGCACAAAGCGCTGAGTGAGCCAGCGAGCCAGATTACCTGATGCAAGTTTCGGCAAATATTTCTCTTTTTGTGCCGGGTTCCCAAAAAGCAAGATGCCCTTGAAGCCGATCGACTGGTGGGCACCGAGCGTGATGCCGACGCCGAGATCATGAGTGCCGACGATCTCCACCAGCCGAGCGTACTGAGGGGAGATGGACAAGCTTATTGCCGACCGTGTGAACGTCATCCACGCTGGTTGAATAATACGCACCTGTGTGTTGGTGAGGCCCAGTCCTCCCAGGTCGGCCGGCACCTGCAGGCCAAAGGCGCCCATCTCTTTCAGGCCCTCCATTGTGTGGTCCTCGACTTTCTCCAGCGTATCATTCTTGGCCGGATCGTTCACCTCCTGTAGACAGGATGAGAGTCACGAGGGAATGAAGCAAAATTAACAGCGAGCCAGAGCGGTTTCAATATTACCTCAAAAAACTTTCCCACAGGGGGCACGAGTTCACGCAGGAACTGCTCCTGCTCTTCATTCAACACTAAACGCACAGGGAAAATTGCTCATTAAGGTGGTCTGTAAATTTAAATAACTTGTCTGTGAAATGTTTGGTTTACCGGAAGGGTAGGGAAACACTTGAGCTGTGGCAATCTGCCCCTTGAAAATGTTGACGGCAAAAGATTTGGACTCCTGTGGAATAATGAAGCAGCACAAAACCATCAGAAGCTGTCGAAGACTATTCAGACGTGCTTGATAAAATTTGGGGAAGCGACTTACTGCCGCAGCCGTCTTTTCCACTGCAGTGGCAGCATCGGACGCGACTGCTGCTGGCTTCTCCAACACTGCCTACAATGAGAGAACATTGCAGCTCAAAATGACCCAAACACCATGTAGTGATGTAGATACATAAAGAAAACTGATTTGGTGGGAAAGAGGTGAAAGTTGAGTTGAAGGACACATCAGCCATGTCCACATTTGTCTATATAACATTACTATGCGTGGAAAAAACAAAGAAACATTCGAGCACAATTGTGGCAACCACTAAAAATACGACTACTTCCTATTTGTGTTCTGATCACGACAGCTGAAGTGTCACCTTAAATATGAACCATGTGACCAATGAACTTTCACCTACTTACTCTGGAATGGGACGATTGTGTTATGTCATCAACAGTATCACAGCATTGGGCCATAAGTGATGTATAAGGTGTGCAAGGACCAAGATATTCATAAAACGGGCGCATTAAAAGGCATTCGGTGACCTACCTGTGTAGCTTGACTAGCATAGAGACGTGTGTTGTTTACAGCCACGACAGCTTGACGTTTAGCCCTGAATAACACAAACAAATGTTGGCACTTAAATGTAAATAAACAACATATATTTTAAGTGTGTATTTGTGACGAGAAGTATTGATTGTAAACATTAACGCTACCAACCCAGTGAGTCCGGGTGCGATCCGTAGAACGGCACCACAAAGCGCAGACGATTGGCCAACTTTAAGAAGCAGCATTATTGTTCCGTGAACTTAAGAGAGAACAAGAACAAATTCGTTCGTAATTCCAAAGAAGAGTTGAAATCTTGGCTAACCGTTAGCATCGCGTTGACACCGGTGGTCAAACGTTACGTCACGACTGTACCACCAAAGCGTTCTGTATTAGTAGTTTTATACTTAGTAGATTATTAAGGTCAAGTGGATAACAGAAACCATATTTATGTCATACCTGTATAGGTTGTAATTTAATAAACGCCCTCTTTCCGAGCAGAAGCGGACCTTATTCTTGAAAAGTGGCAGATATTTTTCTCCTCCCCTTGACCGGGTTACCCGGATAATGACTGCACGTCGTGGTGCATTATGGGACATGTAGTTTTAGAGCATATTGCGGCCACGTAGGGCCTACGTCAATGGTTCTTAACCCCCTAGGGGTGCGAGAATGCTTCCTAGGGGTGCGAGGATACCCTGGGGGAAATTTACAATTTTTCGGGGATAATGGTCGGGTAACAGAAAAAAGTGAAACATTCTGGAAATCAAGAAGTCATTGTGTTAATTGGCATTAGAGATAATGCTAATTAAGCCTTATAGCTGTAACGTAAACCAATTATTATTATAGTAATTATTTAGGGTTAGGGTTAGGGGTGCGAGAACTGGTTGGTGAATTGAATGGGGTGCGAACAAGGAAAAAGGTTAAGGACCACTGGCCTACGTAAAGTACTTTCCTACGTCGTAGGCTATAAATAACTTGGTTGGTCCCGGTAGGGGTCGCCAATTCCAATGCTTTTCCCAATGTTACGGTGAAAATAATGACAATTTATCTGTTATCTTGTTTCAAATCTTGTTTCAATCACATAAGAAAATGTCTTATTCATATTCATTTTCAACAAACACAAATTGGTGTTTGTGATGTGGAGAAGACAGATATCCAACATCATTTTACTATCTTGATCATTTCCACATCCATCCAATTTTCAGAAATTGTTTTCTGTAGTCTACAATAAATTTACATACATGGTGTGGTAGTAAATGAAACCAAACCAACCTCTTTTGAACTGAAGCTGTTGACTGACATTTTGTAATATTCAGTGTCTTAACATATTTCATATATTCTTTTTTTAGCCTTTACAGCAGCAGCCAATTCCAGAATGCCAGTGGCCATTTCAGTAGTTGGTAGTGCTCCCTCCAGTGGACAAAATTAGAAACGAACATTACTTTTCGCCTAAATGTTCAGGCAAATAAATTAAAACTAGATAAAATAGATAAAAGATTTTTATTTTGTATTTAAAATCAAATGTTCCTAAAATTGTCCATTTTGTGATCAAAGTCTTTGGTATGCTTTTCCCAACCTCCTATTTTAAAAAAACGTGGTGGCTCTCGGTTTCCATACAGTTGTGATTTTAAAAGTTACCTATTAAGTTGTAAAATTCTTACATTCATTAATATCAAGTAAAAGTCAGTACACATTGCCAGTGTTGCACAATGTCATGGCATGGGCCTTGTTAGTTTTGGAAGGGCAATCTCGAAATCTCTTTATTTCCTTCTTTTCTCCTTTTTCTTTCTGTCTTTTTGTCCATTCGGCGATGCTAGTGCCTTCTACCGCACCTCGGTATCTCTTCGGATCGGATATTTTTTATTAATTTTTTTCTTCCTGGGACCGGGATCATCGGTCGAGGCCGGCGTAACTCTACGACGGCTTCCTGCTTATCCGGCCAGTGATGACCGGGTCCCTCGCCTTGGCCTTGCAGCCGCAACCCCTGTGGGGAGTCCGCTCCCTCGTGCTCGTCGGAACTAACGACTTTCGCCATGCTAGCCCCGTGGTGACCATCTGCACGTGCACCCGACTGGGTACCCAGGACGCTGCTCACACGTTTGCCTGCTTTGTGATGTTTTTCACCGATTCACGACCACGGTCCATTGGGCGCCGTTGAACTGGACTGCCCTTACACCTGTCTATGGATCCCGTGGAGGCTATTTTGTGTGTTTTGGGTTGTTCTCTTATATTGAGGGGTGCTGGTTGGCCGCTGTTACTTTTTTTCCTTTGTCTTTTAGCTTTGTTTTGCTTTGATGGCTTTTATCTTGAGCACTTTCTGACTTTCTTTGTGGCGCCGTTGTGTGGCAGCCTTATGAGAGCCTATTGAGTTGCGCTCATGCCATCTGTGTGTCTTTTCTATACCCACTCTGTGGTATGGATACTGCTGGGGCCAGAATTTCCCCACCCCTGGGGATCAATAATCAATCAATCAATCAATCAATCAATCAATCAATCAATCAATCAATCAAATGATATTTCCCGTAAATAACCCTGAGGGGATTTACCGTAAGGCACTGACTAATTTCTACGGAGAAGCTGTTGTTTTTCAATTCCTGGACATTTTTTCTTAACTTGGCAGCAAGCACCTGGGACCTGTGCTGGTGTTCACACGAAGACTCTTTTGTGCCACGTCACACCGCTGCATAGTTATTTACATATTTACATAGTTAGTTACCAGTTACATAAACCACGCTACTCGTGGTTCTCATGCGGTACTAATCAACGCGCTAAGTCTCAGAATTGTGTGCGAAATGTGTCATGTGACCTTGAAGCTGCCACACATTCTTCTCCCATCTTGGCAGTGCCCTTTAATTTATTGTTGGACCTTTGAACGTTGAGAACAAGTTCAATAAAGGAAGAGCAGACAGGATGTGTATTTAGTTAAAAGATATTTTATCATTGTTATGCTAAGCTCAGCGGCTGTCGGCGGCTTGTTGGCTTTAATGTCAACGCAAAATGTCGCAGGGTTGTCATAAAATCCTCGATGCAGCTGACAGACGATTTACTTTAACCCAATGAAAGTTTATATAACTTCTTACAGTCGCCATACTTGGTACTTGCTTGTGCATTTTTATGACTGACCTTGTTCCCGCTCGGGTTTCACCATTCTCACATCCACATCTCATCAGGTCACGTGTCATGACACCCCCGTGTCACAAAGTCAAGCTAGCGTGTGCTCGTGATTGTGGACGATTAGAATTGGCACGTGGATTAAATGGCAAGGAGATTATTAGATGCGGCGCGGAGGGTATTTGGACATGGCGTGGGGCCAACGACATGCGGTTCGGGCCTCGTGAAGCCGTCTGTTTATCTCGTGAGGTCTCTTACGTCAAGTGGCCGCTTCATTGATCAGCTTTGCTGTTTGATGACATACATGGGATACAAAAACACAATAGAATGACTGTTCTGGTTCGCGTGTTTCCTTGACAAAAGCCGTTTTGAACGTGACTGAACTTTGTTTAGCTCCTTATCTCGACCCTATGTCCCAGTTTAAACTTGATTAGTTTAATACAGATCAACATCCGTTCTGTTTATTAGCACTAAGGTGTGTGTACTCCTGACATGTTGATGTTGTCTTTCTGGAATGACTAAAACATCAATCTGGACGCCGGCTTGTCCGGGGAGATAACATGCGGGAACACTCAAGGTCAACTCTGTAGAACCACTAAAGATATTATTTGATTTATTGGATTTAAAGTCATCACATACCCGCAGACAGATTGTAAACAGGGTGAAAAAATACAAAATGATGTAATGTGTCTGTTTGTGCGTGAGTAACTGTGACGTTGCATGTTTTTATTGGGCTCAAATAGATATTTATTTCTTATCACGGCTGCGATAAAATATTTCAAGAAAAGAAAAAAGAAGTGGAGGTTTTGGGGCGGGTCATTTGAGCCAATGAGAATGCCGTTTGCGGGCAGCCTTATAAATTGCGTGCGCTCCCTGGAAAGTCGGAGACAACGTGTAACTGCAGGAAAATAGGGCGCGCAACGTGACTTGTTTGTTTTTGTACCCGTCTGCTTTTTCTGATTATTGCACTGCGCCGTCATGTTTCCTCAAGGTAAGAAGTGGTAAGTCATGAACGTATTTAACATTTTTTTTAACAAAATATTTAAAGGGGTTTAAATGTGAGCCCCAATGCATCTTTGCCTTCTAATCAATACAAAACATAACAGACGTGTTTTGCTTGTCGAAATTGGCTGTAACAAATTTTGCTGTGACCAAAAAAATAAGAGAATGGGAAATGCTGACGTGGTCTGGCTGAGCTTTCGATTTTGAATTTGAAGTCTGATTTGTTAAAAAAAAAAAGAAAAACTGTGCGTACTGGAAGCAACACAACCAAGGGGAGGGGGGAATTTGGCTGTAACAAATTTTGTTGTGATCAATAAATAGAGAGTAGAAAAATGCTGACGTGGTCTGGCTGAACTTTCGATAATGAATTTGAAATCTGATTTGTTAAAAAACAAAAAACAAAACTGTGCGTACTAGAAGGGATACAACCAAATGGTTAGATTAGAATGTGGGGATATAAACTGATTTTATGGGACAAATATTAAATAAATAAAAATATTAAAATTGTAGTTGTTGGTCAGTGCGTGTAATACTGTTTTATTACTATTCGTATCATGATGATTATCCTTTACACATGTATTAATTAAGCCAAGTGATGTAATTTTCAGAATTTTTTTTCCCAAAAAGAGGACCAAAAAGTTACATGTCTCATTCTTTTGGTGCTGCAGCGACACATATGAGGACTGCAAGGCCACAGCTGATTGGCTGCTGGCTCAGACAAACATGCGGCCTTCCGTTGGCATCGTGTGCGGCTCGGGCCTCGGCGGCTTGGCGGCCATGTTGAAGGACCAGGTGGCGTTCAACTACAAGGACATTCCAAACTTCCCGCAAAGCACAGGTGAGTCCGGTCATCTCTTCCGTAAACGTCCCACCGGATGATTGGCTGATTTGCCGTTTGGTCTCGTACAGTGCACGGACACGCCGGACGGCTCGTTTTTGGAACATTGAAAGGGCGATCATGTGTGTGCATGCAGGGTCGCTTCCACTTGTACGAGGGCTACCCCATCCAGAAGGTTGCTTGCCATATAAGCTCTAGTCATGTTAGTCCAACAAGGCTAAACCCAATTTGGTGCTTTTTGGTTCTGTTCAGATCACGCTGCCCATGCGCATCTTCAAGCTGCTGGGCGTGGGCACGGTCATCCTGACCAACGCGGCCGGCGGTCTCAATCAGGACTTCAAGGTGGGAGACATCATGATCATGAAAGACCACATCAACATGCCGGGCTTCGCAGGGAACAGCCCACTCGCCGGACCCAACGACGAGAGGTAGGACGCCGACGAAGCCCTAAAGCAACCAGCAGTATCGTTAAGCGTAAAATGTGCAACGTAGGTTCGGAGTGCGCTTCCCGTGCATGTCCGACGCGTACGACCGAGAGCTTCAGCAGCTGGCCATGGACGTGGGGCAAGAACTGGGCTTTGGGGATTTCCTGAGGGAAGGTGTCTATTGCGTGCTGGGCGGTCCCTCATTTGAGACCATCGCCGAGTGCAGGATGATGCATAAACTTGGCGCTGATGCTGTCGGTGAGTTACGTCGGGTCAACATTGACTCATTTCAAGTTACTGGCCAATATCAAGCAAGTCCATAGAATCTTTAAGTCTGACATGAGCCAAGACATGTGACTCACCCCCCCCTCCCTGCACATCTCCCTTTCCCCACGCCAGGTATGAGCACGGTCCACGAGGTGATCGTGGCTCGCCACTCCGGCATGCGCGTCTTCGCCCTGTCGCTGATCAGCAACCAGGCGGTGATGGATTACGACAGCGAGGCAAAGGCCAGCCACGAGGAGGTCCTCCTGACGGGCAAGCAGAGAGCGGAGCAACTGGAGCAGCTCATCTCCACCATGGTGAGCAGGATGGAGCACAACAACAATGACGTCTAAAGCCGCCTCGATTATTCTGTAGGTTAGACTTTCCTTCCATTCCAAGGTCCGACATTCCGTTCTCCCTCCTTGTTATATATTTTTTATATTAATAATTGATCAACATGTACAAGTGTGATTGAAGTCAGCCTGTTTTTTTTTTTCTATTGTTAATAAAGGTTATTTAATACAACACACTGTGACATTGATTGGCTTTTACAATGCGTGTAAACAGGAAGTTCTTTTTAAGAGTTACAAAAGTTTTATTTTGTTCCACCGATAAAAAAACAGACATGCACAGCCTCGTAGGCGCTTGGAAAAACAGCTAGCAGTTTGGCACAAGAAGCAGAGCTCAAAATTGTGTTGACACTTTGCAGCCATGTTTGGCTTGAAGCACGGTGGCGGAAGTGGACAAAAAGTTGAATACTGGCATCCCAAATTGGTCCACACCATATTTCAGTGAGGTTACAAGAGGCTACAGTAAACGAATGGAATTGATGTCAAACTTCAGACCTGCGGGCCAGATACGGCCGGTTGACTTTATGTGGCCCGCAAAGCAAACAGCGTATGATTGTGACTTTTTTTCATTTTGGCTTAAAATCAGGACCAACGTTGCCCTTGTTGTTCCCTTTTAACAGATATGGCAAGCATTTTCACCGAATCCCTTCTTAACGTAAACTGAACGATACTCGCATGCTTCAATAATTGCATGCTACAGTTCTGATTGAATGTGCTCCAGCACGCCCGTAACCCTCGTGAGTAAATGTGGTTCAGAAAATGGATGATTCCAAATTCAACTTGGTGTTAGCAATATTAAGTTATTAAAAAAAAGCAGATACTAGGCTTGTACCGTATTTTCCGCACTATTAGGCGCACTTAAAAACTTACATTTTACTCAAAAAAACACAGTGCGCCTTATAATGCAGAGGGCCTCATATATGGATCAATTGATGAATTTGTTGATCCATACTGGTTGTACACAGTGCTCTGCCAAAATGTTTCAGTGCGTTTTAGTACGACTAGTAAATTACAAGGTCGCATCGCTTCCCAACATTACGGCAACTGTGGTCAGGGGGCGTCACCGAATAGCTGTTGTACCCGCGATTCATTTCAAAATAGGCTGCTCCGTTAATGTTTCGAGTAAATTTACGGATTGATATGGAAGGGAAACATAGGTAAGCAGTACCAATGTGTTAGATCTAACTTTAGTCAGTTCCGATCATTTTATAGGAGATCGTTTGAGAAACGCGATTGTTTACACTTTGCTGAGGCTCATGGGGGTCTGCGAGCTGAGGCTCATGGGAGTTTGCGGGTGGCTAATGCTATAATAATAGCTGCTATACGCACAAGGCTATTTCATGTCAAAATAGGCTGCTCCGTTAATGTTTCGAGTAAATTTACGGATCGATATGGAAGGGAAACATAGGTAAGCAGTACCAGTGTTAGATCGAACTTTAGTCAGTTCTGATCATTTTATAGGAGATTGTTTGAGAAACGCGATTGTTTACAGAGGGCTCATTGGTTATTGGCTAGTGGATGCATACCGCAACCCTAGTCAGTTTGTTGCAGTATAGCTTCTATTTTATGCGCCTTTTAATCCGGTGCGCCCTATATATGAAATAATTTCTAAAATAAAAAATTCAATGAGGGTGCGCCTTATAATCCAGTGCGCCTTTTGGTGCGAAAAATACGGTAATTATTTATATGATTGAACCTACACTGCACTATAAATTTTACTTAAATTGACCTGTACCCCAAATTTTTTTTATAGTGTTCAATCTGTATTTTGCCGTCTTTATCTAACTTTGAGTGAGAAGTGAATTTTTCTAACAATTTCCCGGGCGATTGTGTTTCAATGCAGCAATGTGATGAGGTGATTATACATTGAAATGGTTTTCACAGTCGCAACAGCCCAAAAAAGCCCCGTGACAAAAAGGCGTCGGGCACCCCTACGTTGTCGCAACACGCCTGTGTGACGCACCGTCGGTGATGATGTCACGGCGTTCGAAGGCACCGGATACGCCGTCTGCTGACATCTAGGCGAACATGGTGAGGGAGAGCCACTGTAGGCAGGAAAAAGGAAATGGTGACCCATGATGGCATGAACTTGCCGTCAAGACATTTTCTGTTACCTGGGAGAAGTTGAGCGAGATGAAGCCATCTGCGTCCGTGTCCATGACCTTAAAGGTTTCTGTGGAAACATTAAGGTCAGAGCGAGGTGGGCTGCAAAGCGGACCGGGGTCCCGGTCGACACTCACTAAACATGGACTCCAGGCGGACCAGACATGTGACGAAATTGTCAAAGTCCACGGCCATGTCTTCCTCCGTGTATCGCAGGATGATGAGCTGGAACAGGTGATTGGTCAGCTTGAAGCCTAAGGCGAGGCGGAGGGGCAAAGGTCAGCGCTAGAGTGACTGTTAAGGTCGTGCACGCAAGCCCACCTGCGGACTCCAGCGCCATCCTCATCTCGTAGGAGCTCATGGTTCCCGACTTGTCCAGGTCATAGTTCCGGAATATGGTCTGTTTAAGAGGAGGAGAGTTGATGTGATTGCGGGAGTGACCAGCAGGTGTTTGCGTGTGGGAAAAGTTACCAGGTAGCGTTTAATCTTCTCCCAAAGTACATGGAACTCAACCAGGCCCAGCTTCCCACTGCCGTCCGTCTGCCGAGACGTTGAGGAAAACGTTGAGTCGTGTGACTTGACTTCAAACCCAAAAAGGAGACGGCAAGGATACATCCATGAGGTTGATCATGCTGCGACACGCCTCCTTGGTGAATCCGTCCGTCTTCAGGTCTTTGTCTGTCGCCGTGGAAACCGTGTTAATATCCACGCGGGTGAGTTGGAGCGGCGCTACGAAATAATCTCACTTACGCTTGCTGATGATGCGGTTTAAGATGGTTTGTAGCTCGTTGATGCTGATCTCCATGTCCTTCACGCCCCGCCAGCAAACGAGACAACGGTGAGGTCACACACGAAGCAGAAGGAGGAAGGAACGTGTGCTTACCGGGCCGGCCAACTGTCGGAAGAGACTCTTGAAGCCGGCCTCAATTTGACTCTCGTCCAAATAGTTCTACAAGGACAAGTTGTGTCATGTTATTAGATCGCGTCAATATCGATTGCACTGTACTTTCCTCACCTCGGTCGGAAGGTCTGCCACCACGTCGTCGTCCAGCTCCCTGAAAGGTAAAAACATTAGCGACCGGCTTTGTTTTCAAGGACGCTATTAAATGTCGCTCACTCTGAATCGGCAGGTCTCTCGGAGAAAACCCGCAGGACGAAGTCGGCCTCCTTGTGGGGCTCGAAGGTGGACGGCACGATGACGTATTCGCCGGCCGGGAGACGGAGACGCGAGCTGACTTCCCTCAGGTTGATGAAGAGTTCGGAGCGGGCGCTGGAGGCGTGCGTCAGGAAGAAGTTCTGCTTCAAGTGGACCCGCGTCTGCCCTTTGGCCTGAGACGGAAGTCGGTTACCACCATCGTTCGGATTTGTCGGAAAAAGCCTTTACTGGAGAGCTCGTACCTCGCTGGGAACCTGCGAGAAGAGGACTTGGTGAGATTACAGAGGAGGAAGTACCGGCAGGAGTTTTGCGGGCTGACACCGACCTCGTAGACGGCGAAGCCGATGGTCTCCATGTCTTTGCCCTCCCGTCGTTTCTTCCTGCGGTCCTTCTGCATGAGCGCCACCAGGAAGCTGCAGTCCGACATGCCGGGCGCGTCGGGATTCTGCAGCAGCAACTTGAACTGCGGGTTCAGCCAAAAGGTCGCTGGGCGGAAGCGATTAAAGGTCAGGCTCGTCTTTTAAGCCCCTCCCCGCTCATTTCTTACCTGGGTAGTTCCGGCAGCCTCCGGCCGTGCTGCCCCGTCTCCACTCTCCCGGGTACAGCGATGTGCTCCAGGTTTTCATCAGGCTGTTCTGGAGGGCGTCAGCTGTCAGGTTGCAGATTTCCAAACGGGTGAACTCGCGCAGGAAGTCGCTGAAGGACATCCTGCAGCGAGAGAGGAGGGGTGAGGGACGAGCCGAGGGTTTTGAAGAAACCATCTTTCACGGGAGCACCAAACCCACCAGAACTCGCCATCCTCGCTGCGGTTTTGAAGCCGAGAACGGACTCCGCGGTCAATACTGTCCCATTCTCGAGAACTGTACGGGAAAAGAATCAAGTGAATGGAATGCACCAGCAGGGAATGTGTGCTTACATAATCCTGCTCCTCCAACCACCCCACCCCACCCCACCCTACGCCTTCCCAGACTCTCAGTTGAGCACAAGGCGTGTTTACATGAGGCACGTTTTCCAACACGAGAAGTCTCACTTGTCGCTCCAAGCGCCGGTCCACTCCACTTCCCCCCACGGGTTTCTGATGCGGACCAACTTGGTCATGTTTCCACGATAGACCACCTACAAATAACAAATAACAAATGAGGACACAACACCACCACCGGGACGCTCCCGTACCTCGTCCAGGCCCGTGACGGAGTAGGCATGCCCCTTGACCAGCTTCTTGAAGGTGACTGCCTCCATGTCTCTGGTACTGGTGATCTAGTATCAAAAACAAGAGAGGTGGGAGGAAGTCAGAGGTCGCATCTCAAGTCATCTTGTTCCATTGAAATGAATGTAAATGACATTAATTAGCTCCAGCTTCACCAGAAAACATACATTTGAGTATTTAGGTCATTTTACAAAAGACAGATGGATATTATGTACAATATATATGTCTTAGCTCCTTACAGAGGATAAAGAATATATGACGATTGGGTTGATGTTCTGACTCACGTCAATGGAGCAGCCGAGCAGCGAGCCCCTCTCGATGGCGCGGCCCATGATGCTGAAGAGGTCGGAGGGCGCCTTATTCAGCTCGAACATTTCCGTCACGCCACCCGTGAAGTCCTCGAAGCCTTCGGATGTGCTGCCGCCGGACAGCGCCTCGTAGCAGCCGTTCAATCTGGGGCGGGGAGAGTCCACATGTGAATTTGTCAGCGTCCGGCTCGGACCTGAGCGGCGACTCGGCGCTCGACTTACTTGGCGTAGGCCTTCTCGATCAGAGCACTCCAGAACTCGCCGCCCTCCGCGGAGTGGACGAAGAGCAGTTTGCCATCTTTGACAGGCAGACGGTCGTCGATCACTACCTCCACCCACTCGCCAAACTGCCAGAACTGGGAACAGGCGATTTTGAAGTTGTATTAAACTTTTGCATTTAATAATGTGCATTGGCATTTCATCTTTAGGAACTGATTGTTGGCGACATTTATTTATTGATGCTAATTAGCTTTTTAGATCATTATATTTTATAGAATCGTCATTTCACAATTGGCACCAAAGCGTTACTTTTATATTGGACAGGACCAAAAGGACGGAGCACAAAAGCAGCCATTAACAAATCTGCACATCGCAAATATGTGACGGATCAATTTGGGGCCATGTAAAAGCTCTGCTATGACACGTCACAAATCATTCCTATGGCATTTAAGAGTACACATAGTAGTTACTGTTTAATTGGCATTAGAATTTTTTTTTCCAATGTAGCAGAACCAAAACCAATTCTGACTGTAGTCCTACCCCGCAAAAACTACCTGGAAGTGGAAAATTCCGGCATATCCCTGCTCAAAACTCTGTCCGTGCGGGACCACTCGATGGAGTAGGGTGTCATTTAAGGTCAGCGAGGCGATGGCGGCCAGCAGCCAGCAATCCCCTGTGAACACACACCCACACAGCGTCAGACATGTCACATGACCAGGCTGAGTATGGAAAAACCATTTGAGCATTTATATGATATCCAAATCATTTACAATTAGTACACAGTGCTCGACTACATTCCGCACGACTAGCAAGGCATTTCTGTATATTAGTAGAACAACTTTAGCATGCTAGTGTAATAAGACAAAGACCTTGAGCTGGACATCAAATACATGGTCCAACTTCAGTCCATGTTGAAAAGATGTATTGTTCCACCCCCTAGTGGTGAGTTAGGCATACGTGTACAGTATGTACTGCATGTGCCCATTGAGCACGGGTGGAGCTTTCACTTTGCATCTGAATTCTCAATGTGACGTGCAAAGAATTCTCGCTCACCCAGAGCTCCCTGGCAGATGTCAGTTCGGGTCGCTCCGTCCACAATGAAAGCGGGACGCTTGCACAACTCCTGTAGACACACACAAACACACAGCTCTTGAACATGGACACACACTCCTCTCATTGCTATAGTGCAGGGGTGTCAAACTCTTTTTTTTCACGGGCCGCATTGTAGTCATAGCTTCTGTCAACCTAAATAAATGTATGAGCACCTCATATTGCATACAGTAAAAGCTACAAAACAAACAACTCGTTTTGAAATCAGACGAGTACAAAACTGGTCAAATATTTAAAAAAATAAATAAAAAGATATTAAAAGTGAAGACAATTTGCAATTCTAGTAATGACACACGAATTTGATGCACAATTTGTCTTTGCGGGCCACATAAAATGATGTGGCGGGCCGTATCTGGCCCCCGGGCCTTGAGTTTGACACTGGTGCTATAGTGAGACGAATGGATACATGCTATTTGCTGGTAATAGTAGTTGGGCATCACGGATGGAGATAGCAAAGAGTAGCTGAGCTAAAGTGTGCAACTGATTTGTCAATGCAAAGATCATAAAAGGTTTCGTTAGGTCAAGTAATAAAACGATAACAGAACTGATTGATGTGGTGCGTCTGATCAATGTCTACGTGTCTGGACTCGACAATTCTCACCTGTTGAATGAGGAAATATCAGATTCCCAGGAAGCACCCCCGTGGTTAGCTCTATGGCTAACTTTAGCATCAGGCTAGCATGTGAGAGGGCGCTGCTTTTATAATTAGAAATAGATTCTATATTTTATAAGCTCTATTTCTGACAGTGCTGCATGCTAGCGCTTGTGTGTGCGCTCAGTGGAAGCGAAGCTAAAAAAAGGAGCGCGCATATTTGTGTCATCGCACACGTGTGTACGCTTGACTTCACGTTTACATTTGAGTGCAGACGTGTGGAAAGTGCCGTGCGCGGGTAGCAACGTGGGGCGCACAATCACCGCTAACATGCAATAGGATCAGCACGCTACTGTCATGTTTGTGAACATGTGAGGGAGGCGAGCTGAATGTGTGACTCCGGAAATAAGTCAAAAATGGTTACGCTTGATTCAGTTGTATTTAACTTTGGAATACAGTACATTCATTCTGTAGAAATGTCAGAAAAGCACTCAGTAATTACTATCTTAGAACACTCCGGAAGCGCTGTATGGTTTGCTTTGTCTCACCGGGGGCCTCATCCAGCGTACGCCGGAGGTCTTGGACGACCTCGGTCCCAGCTCGTTGAAGCCCAGAGAGGAGGATGCGCAGGGGAACAGGCTGTCCTCAAACAGTCTCCTGCTCCGGATACATTCCGCTCGCAAACTTTCATAGTCTTGACCCAGGAACTTGACGGCGTTGTCGTTTTGGCCCAGACCTTCTTCTCGGTCCCTCAGATTTCGCAATTGCGCCGCCGCACCCGTGGCACATATGGGCTCCACCATGTTGGGGGCGTGTGGGTGTGTTGTGAAGTGTGTCAATGTAGCTCATGAACGGGTCAGAACCCACCTGTCTGGATCTTTTGGGAGTGGTGTGGTGCTTCTGAAAGTAAACATGAGAAGCTGATTAAGAAAAGACCATGTTCTAGTCAGGGATTTGTCTCTATCGGGGTCAGAAACTAGTTTCCTGTATAAGAGCGGCTGTCAATCATATGCACATTTCCTAAGCTTCTGAGCCAAACAACACCCTCGCTTATCACAATCCACGCATGACGGCAGTAAGGCCACGCCACCCTGCATGACTATGCAAACAATGACGAATTCCTGATTCATCTCTCACATACACACACACATAAAATTGACTGTAATATTCAGTATTGTATTACACTGTGTCAGTAAACAGAACGCATGTCAACAAAACTTCAGAGATAAAAGGTGAGAGGTCAACTAGGACTCCTGGTGGTGGGCGTGGCCTCACATCCGCCTGTCAAGGGCTGGGGGGGGGGGACACACGAAGTAGCAGCTGCACCCAGGTCTGGTCACGTGACGACTTCCCCACCCACCCAATAAGACATTTGTCGTGTTGAAAACAAAAAGTTCTGGCAACTTGAAAGGTTGCGGAAGTGTTGCAAGTACAGGAAATATTTGCAAGTGAAAGAGTGCGGAATTGGAAGGGGTGTTACCTGCGCGCGTGCACGTTTTCTCGCGTTCTTTTGCAGCACTGAAGACAAGAAGTGTGTTAAGATAGACAAGGAACACACGTCCTCCTTGTTTTTCTCCTTCTTTTGCCTTCTTTCCTTTTCAGTCCTTTTCTTTCTTAGCTTTCTACTCCCTTCTAGTTCCGTTCCCTTCTGCCTTCTGCTTCTGCCGTGCTCGTTTGGGTCGATCCAGTGCGCATGCGCGAGAGGGAGGGGATGGCAATGTTTTTTGTTTTTGTTTTGTTTTGTTCTGTTTTGGGGTTCGGTTGCTCGCTACTGAATCCCCTTGAATGTTTACCTGACATGCACACACGCGTATTTTTACACGATTACCACATGATAATAGTGTAGATGTGTATAGCAAAGGCTAAAATTAGACCAAATATATTTCAAATACATTGCAAAAAAACCCAGTTCAAATTGTAAAGAAATAACATGCATTGTCCACACAAATATATTAGAATTACATGCATCCAAGTCAACAGGCACGCCCGTTGCTGGTCTATGACTACATTTCCCAGATGTCAGTGCGCCTCATACATTCCCACCATGCATTGCGTCACATCGAAGCTTTTCCCTCTAACACGCGCCGCCATTGTTGCATCCATTGAAAGTTCAACATGGCCTCCGACCAGCCACCGGGATCTGATGCTCACCAGAACGACCTGGGGATTGCTATCGCGGGTTTGAATTCATGGACCCACCGGGAGCTCCAGGTCAAGCTGGCCGAATTGGGCATGCCCGTGATGGGTAAGAAAAGGCCGTAGACAGTTCGATATCGACGCTTGTGATTAGCTGAATGTTGCTATGCTAATGGTTACTGCTAACTCGTAACCCCGTTTACATAAATTAGCTCTCTGTACTCATTAACGATCGTTCGTACGTATGCACACTTAGACTAAACATCCATATATGTTTACTAATCTACTAATCTTACTCACTTCAACGTGCATTTGTTTATTGTTAGCATGGTGAGCTATTTGTCGTTGCGGAAACATAAACCTTTTCTGTTTTTGCTGTGTAGGTCCAAGAGAAGAGTTGATGGAAAGATGTAAAAATTACATGATCCAGGTAAAGTTAAAGAAGTTTCTGTCGGCTGCTAGCTTATTGTATGTATGTCTTTATTTATTTGTTTTTTTGTATGATTTTTCACTCTGTAGACAGGCATCCTGTTTGGAAAAGTTCATGATGACAATGGAATGGGCTCTCAGGTACACTTTTCACCTTATCACTGAATGTTTGTGTCACCCACCCAAGCCGTGCCTTGCTCATTTTTGTGACCTACACACCAGATGCCTCCTGGAATGGGGGGAATGATGCACCCAGCGATGGGCATGATGCCCGCTGGCATGCACATGGCCATGGAGGGCTCCAGCCTGCCGCCTCCTGGCCTGTCACATGATGACCATCTGCATATGGCTCAGCATAGGGCTGCAATGATGATGCACGAGGAGCACGATTCTCGTGTCATGGATGACCAGGACCTCCTGGAGCAGCAAAACAGGGTAAGAGTAGGAGACGCAAACCTATGATGGAAGTGCCAACGTGGACATCATGTAACTTGTTTGAAACTCCTCAGGCCGCCATGCTGTTGGAGCAGGAACGCCACCATCCGGTCACTGCAGTCCAAAGTATGTCTGTGATCTTCTTCACCGAGGATATCCTTCGTTTCCTCATTCCTTGCTTGTGTGTCCTTCAGTTCCTTTGGATGCTCATGGGGCGCTGCCGCCAGGCATTGCCATGCTGGCCCAGCGACATAGATTGCCACCGCCGCCCCCAGGGGAGGACAACAGGGAGGTGAGCATCCTAATCATAAGAAAGAGAGCAGCATTATGTTGCACAACAATTTGATGTGTGATGTTTCATTCGAGGCCTGGCAGGGTGATGACATCATTATTGGAGGGCCTAAGATCCCCCAGGCCTTGGAGAAGATCCTGCAGCTGAAGGAGATCCGACAGGAGCAGCACATTGACCCTGCAGGTTGATATCCTGTAGCTCCTCGTCAACAGAAAGACCTCTTTCTTTGCCAGCATTCATGCTGACAACTGTCCCGTGTTTTCCGCCTGCAGAAGCAGCGGAAGACGATGGGCACCTGGGTGGCAGCAACTCGGCGCTAGGAGCGCTGGAGGCGGGAGACGACGACAGTCGCATGTCCAAGAAGGATGTGAGTCTTCTTACTTTTAGGACTTGAGTCTCTTTTGCTAGGCTGAGCTGTAACCGGAGCTCTTCCCTTTAGAAGAACCGCCGGCGCAGGAACCGCAAGAAGAAGAGCAAGAACAAGCGCGCTCAGGAAAAGAAGGAGAAGGGTGAGGGAAAGGACGGCGGCAGCGACAAGGAAGACGAGCCAGAAGTGGAGATCGAATATGTCACAGAGGAGCCGGACATATACGACTCCGGCTACATCATCTTCAAGCGCATCTTTGACGCCTTCAAGGTGAGTCCATCTGTGTGTCGCATGTAGCACGGGGGGGAGGTTTACTATGAACAAACAATTTTCCTGTCAGGAAACCATGTTGTAGTCATCTAGTGGACAAACCGATTAATCCGTCAGACTCTAGTCCAATGCAGTAATGAGCAACATCATTTGATTTACAGCTCACTGACGATCTGAAGAAAGAGAAGGAGAAAGAACCAGAAAAAGCGGAAAAGCAGGAAATTGGCTTTCTGAGGAAGAAAGCCTTCGAGTTGGAGAGGAAAGACAGCGACGACAGTGACGAGGTTGGACAGTTGTCCTTGTTTTGATGAACGGCTGTATTTGGAATTACTCCTCCGCGGTATAGTACTATGTCTACTCAGACAATCCAAGATATTTTTCTTGTGTCCCAAACCTGACAGGATGTCCGCCACGATCAGCCCAAGTTGTCCAAGAAGAAATTGAGGAGGATGAATCGCCTCACCGTGGCCGAGCTCAAGCAGGTAAGTCATGTCACCGTGCGTCCTCGCCTTGAGCCAGTCGGTAACATCGACCTCCGCCCCTCAGCTGGTAGCCCGTCCGGATGTGGTGGAGATGCACGACGTGACGGCGCAGGAGCCCAAGCTGCTGGTGCACTTGAAGGCCACCCGGAACACCGTGCCGGTTCCTCGCCATTGGTGCTTCAAGCGCAAGTACCTTCAAGGCAAGAGGGGGATTGAGAAGCCACCCTTCCTGCTCCCGGAATTCATCAGGAGGACTGGTATCCAGGAGATGAGGGAGGCTCTGCAGGAGAAGGTGGGTTAGGCCAGACCGTCATTGCTGGCTTTATGAATTTGGATGTTTGCGCTCTTGAACTGAAATATCGAAAAGTGATTTTTCATAATTCCGTTGTAGGCTTGAATCTGATATCAACATTTGTTTTTGCGGTCCCAGTCCTGTTAACTATTTTCTGAAATGACAAATCTGTATTTCCCTTTTTCCTTTCTTTTGCCAATTAAACATTAGCGGAGTGAATAATAAATTGTTTTATCTTGTGTCTTGCAGGAGGACGCCAAAACCATGAAGACCAAAATGAGAGAGAAAGTCCGTCCCAAGATGGGAAAGATTGACATCGACTATCAAAAACTTCACGACGCCTTCTTCAAGTGGCAGATCAAACCCAAGCTGACCATCCACGGAGACCTTTACTACGAGGTAATGACATCGGCGGCGGCCGTGCCGAGCTGTCCGTCAGCGTCACTGACTAACGTCGCTATGTACAGGGTAAAGAGTTTGAAACCCGCCTGAAGGAGAAGAAGCCGGGCGACCTTTCCGAGGAGCTACGCATCGCGCTGGGGATGCCGGTCGGCCCTGTAAGTTTCCGTCCTTGTCGGCTCACTGTGGCATTTTTGAGCACCGGTCATTGGGGTGTGTTTGTCTCCGTTCCCAGAACTCCCACAAGGTTCCTCCCCCCTGGTTGATTGCCATGCAGAGGTATGGCCCCCCTCCATCATACCCAAACCTGAAAATCCCTGGACTCAACTCACCCATCCCAGAGGTAACAAGTAGCATTTAGCATTTAGCAAGTGCAGATACCTGACATCTCTCTGCTTCTCCTTTTCTTCAGAACTGCACCTTTGGTTACCACGCCGGCGGCTGGGGGAAGCCCCCCGTGGACGAGATGGGCAAGCCGCTTTACGGCGATGTGTTTGGGACCAACTCGGCTGATTTCCAGGTGAGTCAGTGCCACCTCCACCACAAAGACTCCTGTGATACATGCGCTCATATGTGCTGGCTGATGCGGGCAGGCCAAAGCGGAGGAGGAAGAAGTGGACCACACGCCGTGGGGCGAGCTAGAGCCTTCTGATGAGGAGTCTTCTGAGGAAGAGGAGGAGGAGGAAGAGAGCGATGAGGAGAAACCGGACGAGACAGGATTCTTCACACCAGCGGACAGGTAGAGAGCGGACCCGTTAGACAAATCTCACAGTAACAAAGATGTCATTCGGGGATTGGGAATAAATAAATCATCTTTTTTTTGTTCCCCCCCTCTCAGCGGGCTGATCACGCCAGGAGGCTTCTCGTCCGTCCCCGCCGGCATGGAGACTCCTGAACTCATCGAGCTGAGAAAGAAGAAGATCGAGGAGGCGATGGACGGGTGAGAGACCTCCCCGTTAGGTGTCCCAGTCGCTTGCTCGCTCTCTCTTCATTAAGCGTATTCCTCTCCTCGCAGCAATGAAACGCCGCAGTTGTTCACCGTCCTCCCGGAGAGACGAACGGGCCCGGTGGGCGCCGCCATGATGGCCTCCACTCACATCTACGACATGTCAGCGGTGAGCCAGCAAGCACACGCACATACTTTCAACGTATTTATTTTTCCATCCGGAGGTTTTGACGTGCACATTTGTGCCCACCAGGCCATGGCAGGGCGCAAGGCCGGCATAGGTGATACTCACGGCGTGGAGGTGGCGCTGGCGCCCGACGAGTTGGAGCTGGATCCGATGGCTATGACTCAGAAGTACGAGGAACATGTGCGGGAGCAGCAGGCCCAGGTGGAGAAGGAGGACTTCAGCGACATGGTGGCCGAGCACGCAGCCAAACAGAAGGTACGCAACGACTTGAGGGTGACGATTTATTGTTCTTTTTTTTAGGGGGGGGCATGCAAGACAAAAATATTATGATTTTACAAAAAATCACCATACCATATACATTTATATATGGAACCCTGATATGTCCAATTACTTGTTTATACAACTGTACATATATCCCTCCTCTCGCTAATGTCTTGTACCCTTAATTTTAATTATAATGATGTCATGCTTCACAATGTCTTTGTGACCTCCAGCAAAAGAAGAGGAAGGCTCAACCACAGGACACACGAGGCGGTGCCAAGAAATACAAAGAGTTCAAGTTCTAGACAACAAGAAGACGTTTTATTTCATGTTTGTGTTTCCTCTTTTTTTTTGTAAATAAATCCCAACCAGCCATTGCTGTTTTTTTTTTTTAGAGTATTCAATCTGGGGCCACTTTGTGTGGTTTACAGACACACACACACACACATTGAGGTTTCTTCTACATTTCTGGCCGCCTGCCTGCCAACAAGTGTACACTTAATAGACTTGGCGTCACCTGACACGAATGAAAGGTGACCCTGCTCGGATTATCTGTTAACCTCCTCTAATCGTCTCCTTCTAATCACCTCTGACGAATGTAATTCAAATTCCTTGTGGGTGGCCGCGCCCTCCGCATGACAGGAAGAAGCAAGCTTTACAAAATATGAATAAAAAACTTCCGACCGTTTTTTTTATACTTGCAAAATGCAGCAAACTGCCCAATTTCGTGTTGTTTTGTATTCGTACTCAGATTAAACGTTGAAATAAAATTTCAAAACGCCTTTTTCTGCTTGACTGAACGGTAGGAGGCACGTCGATCCCGGTAGCGCGCACGTACGCCGCGCTGCGGCGCGCGCTCTCGATGATTTCCGCTTCCTGCGTGCTCAGCGACGTGCTCGTCGACGTGCTGGCTGCCTGGCGGCCATTAGCGCGCGCACACTCCGCCTCCGTCGATTGCGGAAAGTAACGCGGAGGAGTAAGCGGAGAGGACGGCGGGCGAGCCTCCTGCAAGCGCCAGCATGGAGCGAGGCTTAGGGGGGCTTCCGCAGCCCTCCAAGCCGGTCAGCATCTCATCCAACCGGCCAGTTCACATGAACTTGTTCGCCACCTGGGAAGTGGACCGTTCTTCGCCCAGCTGCGTGCCCAGGTACGAGAAGGGGAAGTGGGGTGAGCTCATCGAGGCAGGCAGTGGCGATGGTGGTTGTGGGGGTCACCTTTTGTTTACCAGCCACCTCCTTTTGTGTGCGTCACGTGACTTTGGATATCACCTGCTGCTTTGTTCTGACGAGAACATGTATACTTATCAATGACATCATATGGCTACCACTAATTTCATCTTGGCGTGTATGCAATGCACGCAAATGAGTAGGTCGTGATAATTGCTGGTTGCAGCCTGTTGCCATGGCAACGCAGCCCTTCAAGCCGAGGCGTCAAAAATGGCTGTCTTCGTTCTTTTTTTGTTGTTTTCTTTTGTTGTGAAGAGCATTGTCCTCTTGCTTGTGTTGTTGTCGCAACACCCCCAAGCACTTCCTGTTTACCTCAGACACTCGTCATGTTCTTCCAGGAAGTGATGTTGCAAGAAGGTTGCGTGATTGGTCGCCTGCTGGAAGCAATCTAGAAGCTCTCATTGGCCTGAATGGCCTCTGACCTCAAGGTGGTCTTGTGATGTGTCATGTTCATGGAACAACAAAGCAACATTGTCAATACTGTAAAGTGTACAAAATTGGAAGGTTCTTACACAAGCGGGGTCTTTTTTAAAAGATTGATTTTCTTTCTGTTTTTGCGTGTAATAAGCAAGTGCGACTTTGCTAGCTTTGTTTGTGTACGTTTTTCACCACGCTTTCCCGAATGACTGTTTTGTGACATGATATGATCACGCGTGCTGTGTCAGGCTCTTCAGCTTGACCCTGAAGAAACTGGTCTTGCTCAAGGAGCTGGACAAAGACCTCACCTCGGTGGTCGTCGCCGTCAAACTGCAGGTGAGCGCTCGCAGGTCACGTGCATGCATTGATTTTCTGCCGAGTCGAGGGTTAGGGGACTTGAGCTAGGTTGTCGTGATATCACTGTGAGCTTTCTACTTGCGTTGTGTTCAGGGTTCCAAGCGAATCCTTCGCTCCAACGAGATTGTTCTGTCGTCGTCGGGCCTGACGGAGACCGACCTTCAGCTCACCTTCTCTCTGCAGGTAAACATCGCCCTCGCTCTCACGAGTCCCTTAAAAGAAAACTCTCAACTGTCCTTAGCTGTTTCTTGATATGTGTGAGTTCTGCGATTTCCAACACGTTAGCCAGTTTCACTCTTGTTGTGTGTGCAGTACCCTCACTTCCTGAAGAGGGACGCCAACAAGCTGCAGATCATGCTGCAGCGCCGTAAGCGCTACAAGAACCGGACCATCTTGGGCTACAAGACGCTCGCCCTGGGCCTCATCAACATGGCCGAGGTACGTCGCCATCCCCGCCGCTTGTTTAGGAGTGAGTGAAAAGCGGGACGCCGTGTCTCCTCTCGCAGGTGATGCAACACCCGAGCGAGGGTGCCCAGGTTCTTGGCTTGCATAGCCAGCTGAAGGACGCCTCGCTTCCCGTGGCCGAGATGCGCGTCTACTCGCTGTCCAGCCAACCCATCGACCACGAGGGACCCAAGGCCAAGATGTCGGGTAAGGCCTCCATATTGATGCATAATATGATGTTATTTAAAATGCATCTTTTTCTGTCCAGACCGATCTCCGGACATCGACAACTACTCTGAGGAGGAAGAGGAGAGCTACTCATCTGAGCAGGAGGGTAGCGACGATCCCATCCACGGACAAGTAGGCGGGCCCTTGTCTTGAGTTTGGAAGCACGTCCCTGTTAGCCCAGTTTAGCATCTTTTAGCCACAACCGGTAATTCTCCTCCCACCCCTTTAAGTACCTGTACGATGAAGATGAGGAAGTGAGGAAGAAAAAGCCCAGACGGAAGTTGACGTCAAACGCCGCCATCACCAGGGTGAGCTCTTGTGTGCGACGCACGTCAACTGGTCATCTTGATCCTTTTTCATCTTAGTCATTATCATCTTCATTTTGGCTTGCAGCAGCCAAATATCAAGCAGAAATTTGTGGCCTTGCTGAAGAGGTTTAAAGTCACTGACGAGGTACGTCTGGATGCCGTGGGAGGGATTGGTTTTGGTCTGCGGCTCACCCGTGTCCCCTCGCTGCCGCCTCCAGGTGGGCTTCGGTCTGGAGCACGTGTCCAGGGAACAGATCCAGGAAGTGGAGGAGGACCTGGACGAGCTCTACGATAGCCTAGAGATGTACAACCCAAGCGACAGCGGGCCCGACATGGAGGAGACCGACAGCATCATGAGCACACCCAAACCAAAACTCAGGTAACAGCTCCCCCTTTTGGATTGAAGTAATAACCCCCACATAAAAAAACAACACGCATTTTTATATGGTACAGAAAATATCATCCTATAATTCTGTAATTCATAAAAACATAGCGCAGTAAGATTTACATAGAATGTGAAGAGTTGAACATTTTGTGCATGAATTCATCATTCAATTCATGCTACTCCTCTTGTGCCCGCTTTGGCCACTAGGGGCGCAGTATACAGACACAAGACTACTACTTTTTTAATAGCAAAGTAATATTTTGTTGTCGATGAGTATGTTGAATTTTTACATTCTAGACTTGCACTTACGGTGCATCATTTTTAAAGATAATGTTGCAAAATAACTTTGAAACGCAAATGGTGTACCCACAGCCACAAGGGGGAAGCATTAAACTCTCTTTGTGTGCAGGCCCTTCTTCGAGGGCATGTCTCAGTCCAGCTCCCAGACGGAGATCGGAAGTCTTAACAGCAAAGGCAGTTTGGGCCGGGACACTCTGAGCCCGGTACGTTAGGATGGGGGTCTTTCGGGGTTCTTTTTGTGCGCGTGTGTGCGTCATATGACGCGCACTGTTCTGCCAACAGGGGGAGCCGCCTTCTGCGGACAAGATGAAAACATCCCGCAGCCGCATTCTAGATGAGGCACTGTCAGAGAGCGAGACGCTGGTACAAACTTCCTACTGAGAGTTTGCGTGTGTTTATCATGTTTGTGTCATAATTATGTTTTATTTATGCGGGCTTTTTAGACCGTTAATTGCTCTTGGGGTCCCCCTAGAGGTTGCATGGCCCAAAATACAGCGCGCTTAAGCTTTGGTGTTGTGTGTGTGTCTGTGTGTGTGTCTGTGTGTGTGTATACAGGAAGGGGCAGATCTGGAGCTGCTCGCTGACGCCGCGCCCTGCATCACAGTGTCTGTGCCGGAAAAACCCCGTACACCCATGAAGACGGGCAAAAACGAAAGTCAACCGGCGCCGTCACCACGGTAACCAGAAAGCCGCCAACGTCGTTGCACCGCCCAACCCCTAATAGACCTTATCGCCCTGAGATCGCACATAGAAGAAAGAAAGGCGAACTACCGTGTTTACAGCTTGAAGTGAAGTATTCTTGGACTTGACAATTTGCATTCTCCTCGGGGAGAGTGACGTCACGTACGTGCCATGGCACATTTCGACCACGTGAAAAATAACAGTGGAGGAAGGAGAGGCAGTGGTGTTTTCAAGGTGGAAATCCAGTCAATATTTTGAGTTTGTGTCAGCTAAAGAAAATATGAAGGTACGTTGCACTCTCTGCTGTTGACAGTGTTATGTAGCTTCCAAAATCAAACCGCGATTACAAAAGAACAAACATTGATGGCAGCACATTCAAGCTTAAAGAGAAAGACACAGACTGTATGTGGTCCCCACATTTCATTATTTTATTTATAAACGATATTCTGAAATGTTGTAAATGTGCAATGACAGTTATATGTCAGACAAAAACAGATTGCCTTAAAAATATATTTATTTTAAGTGACGTTTAGAAAGACTTTTTTATATTCATATATAAAAACAAGTTGCTTTTTTATGTTATCTTTTTTTAAAATAAAAAGACCTATGATAAGTAAAAAAGGTTGTCGTTATTTTATTTGTAATAAAATAAAATACTTTTAAACCTCACTAATGCACTACAGTTGAGGAATAGCAAAATCGATTATCAATTTTATGTTAAGCAGGGTGGTTGGCATCTGTTGAATTTAACTAAAGTAACTTGTAATCCAATCACATTCTGCTTCCTGAAAGTACGTTGGCGCCTATCGTTGACAATCTTTATGAAACGATATGCAGGTTGGACGGAGGCCACACCCCTTCACGGCAGAAGCGCAGCAGCACCACCCCTATCAAATCCAAAGCGCCGAGCGAGCGCGCCAACAGCTCCGACTCGGAGAGGTCTCCCGAGATGGGCCACGGCACGCCGGTAAACATGGCCGCCCGATCCCACCTCGCTTGTCGGGCCCCTTTAAAGCGAGCGCTCACCCGTTCGCGTAGGTATTGAGGAAGGCCATGTACGACCAGCTCAACCACATCCTGTTGGCTGACTCCGCCCTCCCGGAGAGCCTCATCCTGGTCAACGGCGGAGACTGGCAGGGGCAGGTAGGCCTGGCTCGCCCGCCAGCCCATGGAGGTGTCTCCGCCCACTTTGTTACTGACTGTACGTGCGCACCTATTTCCTCTGTGTGTCTCAGTACGTGCTGGAGCAGCTGCAGATGCACAAGCAGCCGGTAGTGTGCACGTGCTCGCCGGCGGAGATCCAGGCCGTCCTCTCCGCCATTCTCACGCGCATCCAAAAGTTGTGAGTACATGTGGGGGGTCCCACACCTCAGTTATGATTTATGGGAGCTTGTTTGTGTTTGTCTATGCAGCTGCAACTGTAACGCCTCAATGCCACGGGCGGTCAAGGTGGTGGCGGTGGGCAGCCAGAATTACCTGGCGGCCATCTTGCAATTCTTCGTGACGCAGTTGGCCAACAAGACGTCGGACTGGCTCAACCACATGCGCTTCCTGGTGGTTCCTCTGGGTGAGCCGCAACGCCGGTGCTCAATAAGCCCCGCCCACAGCATTTTGTGACATCATAACGTTCCCTCCTCAGGCTCCCATCCCGTCGCCAAGCATCTGGGCGCCTTGGACAACCGCTACAGCTCGTCCTTCCTGGACGGCGCTTGGCGGGACGTCTTCAGCCGTACCGAACCTCCTCCCACAGGTGAAGCCCCACTGGTGATGTCATCAACTGTGTTGACCAGACCAGACACGTGTTACTACAATGCAAATATATGTTATGACTGAGAAGGATTTAAGAATTGACCTTGACTTGCTTGATTTTGGCCACTGTAACTTTGGACTTGCTTTAAATTTGAAGGTTAAGCTTTTATGACTTCCAGACCAACTGGACGTGGCGGGAAGGATAGTTCAGTTCATCAGCGGCGCCACGCTGATGCACCAGCTTCCCATCGCCGAGGCCATGTTGACCTGCAAACACAGGACGTGAGTAACGCGCCCGCCGGCCACGCGCTCGCCATTTCCTGTGCACGCAGTCATGGCTGATATTTTTCTGCAGGCGAGAGGAAGAATCCTACCAGAAGTTTATTCCCTTCATTGGCGTGGTCAAGGTGGGCGTGATCGAGTCTGGACCCTTGCAGGCCGGTGAGTAAAATAAAATAAAAATAAATACAGCCACCCCCTCTTCTTGATGACATCATAGTCTCCCTTGATTTTTTTTATGGTTGTCAAGGCGATGCAGATGAAGGGGTAGCCGTGAGCTTGGCCGTCCCCTCCTCGTCCCCGCCCTCCCACGGCTCCCCCGCAGGGATGATCAAGGAGGCAGCCACTCCTCCTTCGTCCCCGTCAATGGGAAGCGTCGCCGTGCAGGGGTAAGAATCTTTCCCCTAAGACGCCTGCTGCTCTGCTAGCATCCTAAAAGGCAGACGCTCGCCCGTAGGAGTCCCGGCATGTCACATGGCGTGGACGCCATCGGCCTGCAGGTTGACTACTGGCTGGCTTCGCTGGCTGACAAGAGGCGGGAAGGTGAGCGGCGGGACACGGCGTGCAAGAACACGCTGAAGAGCGCCTTCCGCTCGCTGCAAGTCAGCAGGCTGCCCGGCGGTGGCGCCGGCGGGGGAGGCGAGCCTCACGGCGTTCAATTCAGCACCATGGCCATGACGGTGGTCACCAAGGAGAAAAACAAGAAAGGTGTGAGGGAATTCTAAACACTCTTATCATCTTGGGGAACGTTCTGCTCACACGGTGTGTCTTTTGTACCTAGTGGCCACCATCTTCCTGGGAAAAAAGCCCAAAGAGAAGGAGGTGGATTCCAAAAGTCAAGTGATCGAAGGCATCAGTCGCCTCATCTGCTCGGCCAAGCAGCAGCAGACCATCCTAAAAGGTAACCGCAACAAGTCATTTGTGTCAGGCGTAGTCAAGAATGAAGATGAACTCACATCTCCACTATTTGGCACGCTGACTTTTTCCTCCGTTGCCCTTCAGTGTCCATCGACGGAGTCGAGTGGAACGACGTCAAGTTCTTCCAGCTAGCCGCCCAGTGGCCGACTCACGTCAAATATCTTCCGGTCGGCCTTTTCGGTTACACCAAGCCCCCTTCCTAGATGGCGGCGGCGGTCATTGAGCACCCCGGCTTAAGCTTTGCCCCTCCTCCATTCTGCAAACGCACAAACGTTGCGCTTTATGCAATCCGGGCGACCTGTCACATTCCTTTGCGCTTTCCTCTTGGCAACAGGGCCCCTTAGTGTGAAAGCTCAAGAACTACAGTGTTCCCCTGCTAATCTGTGAGTAATTGACACCCCGCCCCCAAAAAAAGGTTTGTCGTTGCCATTGTTAGACAGGGTTGTGGCCTGACTACATAAAACTGGGATAAGTTTGTTTTCAAATAACAGAAAATATGTTTAAAAGAAAATTGAATTAGCAAATAAGGGGAACACTATACATTAAAAATGGCAATGTATGTGTAAGAATATAGCTTCCATGGCACAGAACAGGTTTGTCATGCCACTGTGTATACGTTGTATTGTGTGAACAGGAAATATGGCATCTGTGTTCCATCAAAAGAAGGACACCAAAATGGGTGACTGTCCCAAACAAAATGAACATTAGTGCTGTCTAAATGTCTGAATAGCCACATGGAAAATTCATGCAAAACAAAAGCAAATGGAGTAGTAGATTTTTATTTTCAACTCGGTGCTTTAAAGTGTTCTCTGTGCTCAAGTCCACGTTCACAGTTCTGTTGTGTTGCTTGTAAATGGACTCCGGTTGTAGGTTGTAAGTGACGTGTGGAGAGATGTTTTTGCACATTAGCCGTCGTCTCTTCAGCGTTTTGCCTCTAATAATAATAATAACATTGATGAGGATGATGCTTGTACATATGTGACATTATTTCATGTTTTGTATGACTGCTTTTTCATGGTTGCATTTGTCAGTCAAACAATTGAATGGAAAGTGCTTGTTTTGTTGACTCGAAAAAAAAAATGGCACAATTGGATATTGTGTGAGTATGTGTGTGTACACTTTGTTGACAACGCATAAATCATATAACAATGTGTATGAGGAATATTATGAGGAATCTGTGAAAGACCACTAAAAAAAAGGTGGAAACAAACTGTGCAGAGTAAAAGTTCATTTAAATTAATTTACATCTGGTTCATACTATTTGTTTAACGTTACATTTATTTACTGATTATCTGTTTTTAAAGTAATGTACTGTAAACAAAATTAGCGGAAGTATGAGAAAACCAATCGGGGCAGTTTGCGGAAATGACGTAACGACACAAAACATGGCGTCTGATTCAAACGACTTCGGCTCAATTTCAGCAGTGAGTAACAAAAAAAAATACGCTTGTGTTATACGTTTCACAATGAACCAGCGTGCTTTATCTACACAAATCCAACACGAATTGTTTTTATTATAAAATATATTTTTAGTGCTTAAAATAAGCGCTGTTAATTCCTCTCATGAATCATGTTGACATTCGATAATCGATAGCTTGTAAGAACACGCCTGTAACATGTAACAACTTTAAATGGGTCTGTACGGTCTTTTCAAGCATTCGGAGCAGTTTCCTTGATGATATTCGTGAGAAGAGTAACTGTTTGCAGAGTAGGAAAAAACTTTGTTGTGGTTTCCCTACTAAAAAGCAGTTGGTATGGTGTTTGGGTTAGAAATGAAAATGTCGGACAAATCGCTTCTATCACCCAAATATACAATAATGTGTGACGCCCATTGGTATAAACGGTTGCCCTGCTACCTAGGCAACCAAACACCATCCTCACTCAGGGCGTTACACACTTGTTGCTCCCATGAACATCATTTGCAACGCTTTTTCAGGGTGGTGACGCTACCATTTGAGGAGCCATAATGCAGGACAAGCCAAAGGAGCAAAGGAGAGCACCCGGCCAGGCGGTGGAGAACGCGGCAATGATGCAAAATGCTGGCAGGTGACCAAGGGGCCAAATGCACTTCAATCATGTGGTCATGTCTCGCTATTTGTTGGGTTTTCTTCTCAGCAGCACCGAGCTGGATGCCTCCCAGCAGCCACGAGTGAAAGCGGGCGACGGGGAGCAAGGGAAGGATAAAGTCAAAGCATCTTGTGACAGCGACCTGACAGGAAGGAGGAGGATCCATCAGTTGGAAAAGGAAAAGCTGGAGATGATGTCCACACACAACCAGCAGGTCAGACCACATACGCCGCTAACCATCATGTAGCAGATGGTGTCATCTGTGTGTGTATGTTGCAGCTGTGTACGTTGGAGGCGGAAGTCACCCGCCTCCGGGCCTCTGTGGAGCACGGGGAAGCTCAGAGGGCAGAGCTGCAGTACCAGTTGACCGTGAGCCGCAGAGATGCCCAGCGAGCGTGCGACAAAAACGAAGCACTCAAAGGTATGGAAATCATTCTAGGTTCTATCTGTCTGCCTGTCTGTCCACTCCAGCCTCCCCCCCCAAAAAAACAACAAGCTTTTGGGGCACGTTTTTTTGATGACAAAAAAAATACCAATACTGATTTGACTATAATAATACATAAAAATACTGGATAATTTGTGTTTTTTTAGGTGACATTATTTTTCTCAGAACCAGTCATAAATATGTCAATGTTTGTGTGTCAGAGGAAGCTGCATCACTGCAGAAGCTTCTGGACATGACTCAACAGGCCCGGCAGGAGGAACGGCTCGCTTTGCAGCAGGAAGTGGCCGAGCGCGACGCGCTAATTGACAGCTTGACTTCAGAGAGCGAACGACTGCACCGACTCCTGCAGGCAGGTCTCACACACACATATACACACACGGAATACATGAAAGCTTAAATATGGTGTTTGTGTCCAGAATCAAAAGGAGACTCTGGAGGAAGTGCAGAGGAGGATGATGGCGCTGCAGAAGGAGCAAGAGAAGGTTAGCAGAAGAGGGAGTGACACAGACAGAAAGGAGTTGAGAATAATTTCCTTGTCTCTTTGTCAACAGGATCACAAATCTCTGGAGGCTAGCATGGCAGCCGAACGAGCGGCTCACCTTGAGTTCAAGCAGAAGTGTGAGGTCACACAGGTGAGACACATGAAACAAAATCTTTAGCTGCTTTGAGAATCATTCACTAACCGACTAGTCGACTACTCCGTACAGCACCACGATATGGTCAGCCATATAAAATTCCCAATACACTTGTTTGAAGGCGATGCTTGCAGTGCAGCGGCGTGCCCAGCAGGAGGCGCAGTGCAATCTGGAGCTATTAAGAAGAGAGCGTCGAGATTTGGAGAGAGCTTACCAGGATGAGAAAGAGAGCAGCCAACTCACTGAGCAAGCTCTGCAGCGGTGAGTGTGCGCACACACACACACACGCGAATATCTTGATTACTTGTTGACATATTTGTGTCTGTGTGTAGCCTCCAGACAGAGTACCAGCAGTACAAGTGCGATCTGAGCGTTGCCTTGGAGACAGAGAAAAAGAACATCGCTGACCTGGCTGCGAAGCTGGAGGAGGAGAAAAGGCAACACGGCAAAACACACCTGCATCTGGAACAGGTCTCAGACACACAAACACACGCACACAAATAGCAAAAATCAGCGAGTATACGAAGCAACAAAGCACTACTTGTGTCTAAATTAAACTCTTATTTACGTGTATTTTCTTGTCAAATATGGGCACGAAGATCAATTGCTTTGACTCTGTTCAGCTGCTGAAGAGAGAGGTGCATTATGGGAAACTCCTGGAAGTCATCAGGGAGGTTCTCCAACAGCACACACGTAAAGGTACGGCGATGACGTGATCGCGTTAAGAAGCCACGCCCACCTGCTGTCAACTCATGTTTGCAGGTTCAAAGGATGATGGGAATGGAAGTCCTGCCGACGTGATGCAGCTGCTCAGTTTGACACTCAGCAGACAGGAAGTAGCTGAGCAACAGGTGGATTTCTTGGCAGGTCCAGGATCTGTTTGTGACTAAGAGAGGCTCGACCAAAAAAGCGTTGTGCATCTTGGCAGGTCCAGGATCTGCTGTTGGCCTGCGAGAGACTGGACGAGGAGAAGCGGACCCTCAAAGGCGTGGCTGCGCATCAGAAGCAACTTCTTCAAGTAAGCAAAACTTCATTTGTTTGGCTAACGGGTAGGACACTTTGATTGACAAATGTCCGCATGCCGCAGGAGGCTCGCCAGCTGTCACTCACGCTGCGGGAGCGAGCGACCCACCTGCAGGAGGAGAGCCGTGATTGGTCCGTGGAACTCCAGAAACAGTCAAAGGTAAGTTTGTTGACTTTGTTGACTTGAACTGCTCTGTAAATAAACGCTGTGTGCGTGTGTGCGTGTTTGTATATATACGTATGTGTGTGTTAGGCCCATCTATCCTTCCTGCACTGCGTCTATCAGCGCCTACTTGCGGGCCATGCGCTAGCAGAGCCGCAAAGCATGCTGGGCACTTTCAGCCGGTCAGACTTGTGTGACCTCATCAACGAGCTGGTGGAGCAGCTGACCTCTGACCTCCAGGAAGCCAACAATAAGGTTAGACTGTCAAAATGTCATCACACTGACGTTAGCTCATGCCCCCACCTGACGTTTTGCCCTCCTCACCCGTAGGTGGCGCATAGTCAGGCGGCGTGCAAGGAGAAGAGTGGACGCTTGAACCAGCTGCAGCGGCGTCACAAGCTTATGCAAGTTCGTGCTCAGGAGAGCGGGAAGAAGCGGGCGGAAGCCTGGATCGGCCGACACGCGCGCACTGTCACTCAGCTGCGGGTAACTGGCATCACATCTTGTTGTCCATCACTTGATGTTTCATTAGGGGGGGTCAACCACACCCACTCTGTCGATTGCCACCTCCAGGACCTCCTCTCACTGAGCCGCAGAAAATCATCCTCCTTCTTGTCGGCATGCGCGCTCCTCGCCGGTATGACGGCGCACACCCAGCGCCGCCTGAGAAGCCTCGCTGAGCAAAACCGTCTTCTAGCCTCGCGCTTGGCAGCGAGGGAGGAGCTGGAGGAGGAGCTGCGGCGGCTGGCCGGCGCGCTGAGCGGAGACGGAGGGGAGAAAACACTGGAGGGGACACTGGCCAAGAGGCGATGGAAGAAGTACGTGTGCGTGGTGTCAGCGCTGAGGTGGTGGCGCGCCGTCGGAAGGAGGAGCATGGAGTTGTTTCGGCTGGAGATGGGTGGGGCGGGTCCCGTGGTGTGCGTTGCGACGGCAGCTCTGACGGGAGAGGATGTTGGTAAAGATCGCGATGCATTGTGTGCTCGCTGGCTTCGCTCCAAACGTCTATCCTCCACCATCTTGGCCTGCATGGTCGACCTGCCTCCTGCCGCCTCCTCTCCAACAAAAGTGAGCTCAGCAGCACGGTCTGGATTGGCTCGCCTCCTGGATCAGATTGCGAGCCAATCGGAATCCGCCCCTGACATCCTGCGCGAGATGATCCCACAGACTCTGCCCCCCAGTGATTTGAAGGTCTCGTCAAATAAATAAACCCCGAATCTCACCTTCATCTGACCTTCACCTGTGTCTTCCCGTTAGATGCTGGTGTCCCGCCTCCAGCAGCACTTTCTCCTCCTCAGCCAACGGCTGCACTCGGCTGAGGTGGAGAGGCGGAGCCTGAGACTGCAGGTGGCCCATCTGAGGAGGCCAGAGTCCAGCAGGGAGGACAACTGCAGGACGGTGAGAACACACAAACACACACACTTGTAGTCATATGACGTGTGTGTGTGTGTTTACAGGTTCCAGCAAAACACTTCCACAGCGTGTGCGCGGACCTACGGCGAGCACTCACTGGCGAACAGGAAGCACGCGCACTGCTTCTTGAGCAATCGACACAGCGCGACGCTCTACAGCTACGGGTCAACGCACACACTACCGAGCGGGACCAAGCCCACCGTGCGCTTAACCGCATGGCGGAGGTACACGTACGCAAATACGTGATCTCGTAAGGCACAAAATCGATGGTATCGATGTGTAGTATCGGTGCATTGAACTCTTGTCAAGGTGTCTGTGCATCCCGAGCTTACACTTTGTTCTCACACAGGCGCTGGCAAAGGCTCGACGGCGCCTGAGAAGAAAGGAGCGCTCGTTGAGGATTCTGGGCAAGCACCTGTCACGAGTGGACAAAGAGAGGCGGCGACTGGAAGGGCGACTGCGACATGCCTCGGCTGGCAGACGCCAGGATCACGCGATCGGTTATCGGAAGGCAGCGGCGCGGCACTGCAAGGAGATGTCCAAGTGTCCAAATTCCGGTGCATCAAACGAGCTGCCAAACCCAGGAAGTGAAAGTCTTTAAGGTCAGAGGTGCCCAATTCCGGGCTACAGAGAGACTGAGCAAAAATGTTTGGGAAGAAAATGGGCTGACTTTTCCTAAATGGAAGCTTCTTATCCTTTTTGTCAGTCACCATCACAAATTGAGGTTGAATGAACTTCCAAGGACAACACGTTGCTGGTTTCCATCGTGACAGCACTTTTTATATCACATACGAAAACGCATATGTTTCTCTGTGTTAGACTAAGTTAAAAAAAAAAGTAGCAGAAAAGTAGCACAAGCGCTGACGCCAGTGTTTTCATTCACTTTCTGTCACAGTCCGAGTTTGTCCCACCAGATTGAAGTCAAATTCCGCACATAACAGTTCGCCTTTTCCTCCTGATGGGCGAAGCACAAGGATCAAAGTCTTAATCCCCCTGACAAAGAAATAAAACGGAATCATTGAAGTATCATCTCAGTGAATCATTGCCTCTAAACACGGCGGCTCAGAACAGTAATCCTCTCGAGTCCCGAGAGTCATTTTGAAAGCAAGATGACGCTAATCGGCTTCCTTGTCGTTTTCGCCCTCAGGCGACAAACAAGTTGTCGCAGCAACAAGAAAAAAACAACTTGCCCTACTTGGAGCTGCCATCCAGAACCTCTCATGAGCGCCTTCTTCTCATGTCAACTTTCTTGGAGGTCCTTTTGTCACGTCCACGATCCAGAGTGCCTTTTTGTCATGTCCACTCTCATCTCTCACCTACTTGAACTTCGTGAAGGTTCAGCTGCAGGCATTCCTCGAGCTTTTTTCACCGTTATCCAATTGGAGGCTGGTGGGCGGAGTCAAATCGTCAAGAAAAAGAATAAATCAGCCAAGCGGCATGCAGATAGGCGAGAAGACGACGAGGACTCGAAGGAAGGTGCTGCTATTCAGAGACCATGTCTGAAGAAGTCATCTTCTCCACCAATCGGCAGATGGCACGTGAGGTACAATGTAAAACCCTGGAGACCCATCGGCGCTTCAAACCGGCAAGTGTTGACGCTCACTTCCTGTCACCTGCAGGTTTGTCACATCCTCCAGTCGCAGGGTCGAAAGCCATCCCAGTTGCTTCTCGTTGCCGATGGTTCCGACAACATTCAATTGGGAAGGTGCCGGAGCCCTGACGAGGAGCTGCTACTCCTCCAACAATTACTCTGCTTTGCCAAGACATGGCAATTCATCCATGGAATGGCTACTGCCAATCACATAAGTCCTTTCCCCGCCAAGGTGACGGCAAACTTGGGATCTCCTGACCTGGTGATGACATCATGACATACACCTACTTTTGTTCTCCCAGGATCAGGTGGGTGGGGCCAGGTGGAATCCTTCCCCCCTGCATCCGGCCACCTCTACCCTCAGGTCTTTACAATGGCCTCATAAAGGACGAGTCTTGTGCGGCCTGTGTGGGAAAAGTTTCTATGACAAAGGTAGGTGTGACCTGGTGTGGTCATGTGATGCTCATGTGATTTGACATTGTGTTTTTATTTTTTTCCTGTGCAAAGGAACGTTGAAGATCCACCACAGCGGTGTGCATCTCAAGATCAAACACGGCTGCACAGTGGCAGGCTGCGCCATGCTCTTTAGCTCTCTGCGCAGTCGGAACCGACATAGCGCCAACCCCAACCCACGTCTGCACCGTGGTGCTTTCACAATGAAAGATGACTGGACCCCTCCGCAAAGTACAGGTGGCAATGCCCCTGGCATAGGAACAACGTGCCAGTCAGCATCATTATGTGGCAGTGCGAGCAAAGCAGAGCAACTAGTTGCTGTCGCCGGCTTGCCGGCCAATCAGTAGCCGTCCTGGGAGTCACATGACAGCTCGCCCCAAAGGAAAAAGTCTAGATTCTAGAAAGTTGAGCATGCCGCTAAAAGTCATCGGTCATTTGGAATGAATTATTTTAAAAACTTGAATTGTTCACTTTGGCGCCATCTAGTGGACAAACAAGTTGTTCCATAAAAATGCATGCCTTTTGTTCTTTCTTTACTGTCAACTACGGGGGAAAAAACAATACAAATAAAAATCACAAACGATCTTTTTTTTCCGTTTTACTTTACAGAAGCGTTTTGTGAAAGTGGAGATTTATTTCTTTTGTTAGTTTAAAATTTTAGCTTGTCAGAAACCGAAACAGTCACCTTTATATTCTACCACAAGGGGGTGCCATCGTGATACATCAGAAAAAACAACAACAAAGAAGACAGACCAGAAGTGCCTCCTGTCTCAATCCAGAGCACCTTGAACTAAGAAACTTTTCTTTATTTTATTGTTTTATATTCTTATTTTGTTTCGTCTTCCACCTTTTGAGAATGTTTGCGTGTTGGCTGTGTCGTGTAAGGGCACCAAAGTGTGTCGCCCGCTCGTTCGCGAACACCAGACACTTAACGGACACCTGTAGTGACAAGGGGCCAATCCGCATCGGCTGCGCCTCGGGGTTCTGGGGGGACACGGCCACCTCAGGTACAGCCCACCTACCGTGCTAATACAAACTTAGTACATATTCATCTTTATTTTGTGTGCGTGTACACAGTACCTCAGCTGATCCATGGCGGTAAACTGGACTTTTTGGTGTTTGATTACCTGAGTGAGATCACTATGTCGCTCCTAACAGCAGCCAAGGCAAAGGCACCTGTAAGTATATGATAGCATGTGAGAGTGGGACATTCAACTGATGGCATTGTCTCGTAGAATCTGGGTTACGCTCCAGACTTTGTCCATGCTGCCTTGGCGCCGTCCATCCACGAAATCCACAGAAAAGGTGAGTCTCCTGTTTGCGTAGCAACCTGGATGGATCTCCACAGCAACCAACTTTGTCCCCTCACAGGTGTGCGTGTGGTCAGTAACGCGGGTGGGGTGAACCCATTAGCCTGTGCCGCGGCCATACAGGACGTGGTCAAGAAGGCCGGCCTGGACCTCAAGGTTGCAGTGGTGACGGGTGATGACCTCATGGCCCACGTGAGGAACACTGCTACTAACTGACCTCTGACTAACTCGGTTACGTTTGACACACTGGCTCGTTTCCTTTTGACAGGCTTTTTGACTCATTGACTTGTTGCCATATTGAATTGTTACCTCACCAAGATTGACTTATTGACATGTTAATTCATTACTATTTTGCTCAATAATTTTCGCCTCACATTCTCAGTGACTTGTGGCTCACTTTATCGTTGACATTTTGACTCAATGCGACTAACTTATTTCGCTGACTCAGTGTCACGCTTGTTCATTGGATTTTTTTTGACCGTGTCTCCACAGAGAAGGAGCCTCGCAGAGGTCAAGATGGCCGACGACGGCAGCAGCCGCGCTTTGCCAAAAACGCTGCACAGCATGAACGCCTACCTCGGGTATGTGAATGCTCACATGCGCATCTTGTTCACCTGCATGCTAATGTCTTGATGTGTGCACAGGGCAATGCCCATCCGCCGCTGCCTGGACCTTGGCGCTGACATCGTGGTAACAGGCCGTTGCGTGGACAGCGCCCTCGCTCTTGGCCCTCTCATGCACGCCGTATGTTTTGGGTTTTTAAAATATGTGGTTGCCCTAAAAACATGCCTTCACTTGATAATCTGCTCCTTCGCAGTTCGGATGGGGAAAAAGCGACTTGGATCTGCTGGCCGCCGGAAGGTGAGGAAACTGACTCTGATTCGCCGGCTCTTTGACTTACTGACTCATCATACATGCTGCCTCGCTGACCGCTCCTTGTGATGTGGTTCAGTCTGGCAGGCCACCTGATCGAGTGCGGCGCCCAGAGCACTGGCGGGATCTTCACCGACTGGCATCGCGTCCCTGACTGGTGAGAACCTCGCCAGCCGCCGAGGTCCCTGCTAAGCCCTGGTGAACTCCGATGACCTCTGGCAGGGACAACATCGGCTTCCCAGTGGTGGAATGTTCCGCTGACGGCTCCTTCGTTCTCTCCAAACCGCCAAAGACGGGCGGGCTGGTGGCGTTTGGCACGGTGGCCGAACAACTGGTGTACGAGATTGGCGACCCGCGGCGATACATGTTGCCTGACGTCGTCTGCGACTTCAGCCGTGTGCTCATACAGGAAGTCCCCGGTATGTGTGCTATTTTGATGTTGAATCCTAATATTGACAGTGATGGCAATGATGTGTTTTGTTCAGGTATCGATGGCGGCGCCGTCAAAGTGAGCGGCGCTAAAGGCTTTGCTCCGTCACCTAACTACAAGGTGAGCTATAATGAAATTAGCCCAGGGGGCGTGGCTACATCGTAGACCTCAACATTTCCCGCTCCGTCCGCAGGTGTGCGCTACGTACATGGACGGCTTTCGTGCGAGCGCCGTGTGTCCGCTCGGCGGGCCGAGAGCGGCGGAAAAAGCCCGCAAGACCGCAGAGAGCATCGTCAAAAGGTTTGTTCGTCGTCATGGAAACATCCGGAATGTTCACTGCTCACAAAATGTGGGGAGATTCAGATTTTGGCTCAAATTAACGTCATCTGTGGAGGTTATAGTACATCTTAGGTTCATTCTTAAATTTCACCTGAGAGATGCGTCTTCCAAACTTGATGTTTGCGTAGGGCAAAGCGCATATTTAAGCATTTGCGTCTGGAGGACTTCTCCGCCGTCAACATCCAGGTTTTGGGAGCAGAGGACACGTACGGCGCCAACGGCTCCAACAAGGTGAGACCTGCACCTTTCACCTTTGACCTCAGGATGCCAACGAGGCTAACGCACTGGCTTTGCAGGATGCCAGGGAGGCGGTCCTCTGGTTGGCTGTCCACCACAAAGACAAGAAGGCACTGGAGCTCTTCTCCAGAGAGATTGCCGCTGCCGGGACCGGCATGGGTACGATTGTCACTCTCACGCTGTCGTCATTCAGTATCTGTACTTGTGTTACTTTCCCAACACTTTTGTCGTGACAAACTTTTGAAGGTGGCAAGTAATGTCTTTTCCTTTTAGTCGCGCGCATTTGCCCGTGTCTCCTGTGACGTTTGTCCCCTTGCTCACAGCTCCCGGACTGTGCGGCATTGTGGGCGGGCGTCCCCGAGTGTGAGTACGATGGCCACTTCTGTCAAATACATTTTTGTCAGACAGTCATTCACCTCAATGTCGTCATCTTCCAAGGTCGCCGGTCCTGAAGCCGCTTTTCTTCTTCCACCCCAAGTCGCAACTCCAGCTCGACATCTACGTAGATGGACAGTGGGTGGAGTCTCTCTCGGAGGCGGAGCCTGACACGCCGGAGCAGGAAACCCCTCTCGACTGTGCGGAGGAAGCACCTGACGCAGGTGAGCTAGGAGCGGCTTGTGGTTCTTAAACTTTTTACACCCAGTACCAACTCATAAATATGTAACTCTCCGAGGATGATGATCAAGATTAAAATAAAGCAACAATGAAGTAACATTATGGATAATTTGAACATCTTAAATGCAGGAAAGAAAAATGTATGTTATTAATACGGAAGAGGATTAGGGCCAGTGAGGAAAAAAAAACGAGGGGTGACAGGATTCTGACTTTTTTTCTCAGAATTCTGACTTTATTCTCAGAATTCTGACTTTTTTCTTTAAAGTCAGAATTCTGAGAATAAAGTCAGAATTCTGAGAAAAAAAGTCAGAATTCTGAGAAAAAAAGTCAGAATTCTGAGAAAAAAGTCAGAATCCTGTCACCCCTCATTTTTTTTCTTCACTGGCCCTAATCCTCTTCTGTATATTAAATATCTTGGGCAAAAAAAAATTAACGAAAAAACGATGCTTTTTTCCAAAATACAAGGGCGCTGTACTAAAACTATAATTAACTGAAATTTAAAAAAAATCTGAGCAGTTTAAACCAGTTTGAATCTGCAGTGCCCTTAATTTGACCAAATAAACTGTTCTTGGATAATGATTAAATTAATCTAAATAAATGTTTGAAAACAAAACTGGTTTCAAAAGTCAAATAGAACTGATTTGGACTTAACAAATGCGCTGTACTGGATTAAAAAGGAAAGTTTGATGTTGCCCAGTTTATTTCAGTGATCCTTTTTGTATCACTAGAGGGCGCAGCGTTCGGGCTCCCATTGTGATATATTGCCCGTTGATGTTGTAGCGCTTCCTAGCGGGCCGCACTGCTACCGGCTGGAGGACGTGGCCTACGCTAGAAGCGGCGACAAAGGAGACTCTGCCAACATCGGTGAGCCTCGCTAACCGCTCGCACTTCTTCACGCTAAGCTAACCGTTAGCTTCTGACGCAGGAGTGATCGCCCGCGACGCCCGCCTCTACCCCTACCTGAAGAAACACCTGACTGCCTCTGTGGTGGAAGAATACCTGGCCCACCTCTTCGCGCCGGGCCTGCACGGCGCCGTGACCCGGTGAGTGGCTTGCGAGCGGGCCACGAGGAACAACCGCAATATTTTTTGCGAACCGCAGTGACTCGTCATGACTAAGCAGATGACTGCTTCAGGCTGTTCGTGTTCTGTTTCTAATTGGTCCCAAATGTCTTTCGCCGCCACCACCACCACATGGAATCTTGGCGCTGAAAGACTCCACTGTTTGTCTTCACAGCAACGCCAAAATGGGACGACGTGCAGCCAAAACTCTGTACTTGAGTAGAAGTACAGATACTGGTTTAAGACTTGTAACTAGATGAAACAAAATGCATTTATTGTTTTTTGTTTCGCTGTATCTACTGAATGGCCATTGTGCTCCTCTTGGCCACTTGGTGGTAGTATAATACAGATAGATATAGTCACAACTCTCAGCTCATCAGTACAGCACTAATATTAGTAGTTCTTTGTGGATGATCAAGAATAATATGGCTGTAAGTACACATGCTGCTGCACTGTTTGTGTTCTGTCCGTTTGTTAAAGTTTTTTACCGCTGCCACATAAGTTCTAATTAGTGTTAGCTTTAGGCTAGCACACTGAAAGATTAAGCCTTTGTTTTTTTTTAAAGAAATGTTCAGTTTGTTGAGTGCTGCTTATTGTGATGCGAGTAGAGTTCACTGCCACACAACAGCATAAGTACGATAGCAAAGTATTTGTATTTCATCATTGCCAACACTGGTTACCCGTTTGCTATAAGCATGTGTTAGCAATTAGCCGTAAAAGACGCAATGAAATGCAACATGGCCGCCGCAGGCACTTCATTAGTACGTGTTGAAGTCTCGTTAAAGTGGTGGAAACGTGCACACACATTTGTGTTGTCATGGTTACAAGTGCTTTTGTGTGTGTGTAGGTACACTCTACCAGGGATCAATGGACTCAATTTTGTCCTGAAGAATTCACTCGGTGGGGGAGGGGTGGCGTCCCTGCGCAGTGACCCCCAGGTAAGACCCTCACGCACGCACACATTCACACACACGCCCACATGGGGTGGCTGTCAATCAACGTGGGTTTGTGTGTGTGGACCTCCTGCAGGGAAAAGCCTTGGCTCAGATGTTGCTGGACTTGAAACTCCGTGGACTTCCTGACCTCACGACCATGCTCGGTTAACACACACACACACACACGTGCACACATGGTTTTAGCTGCAGAGGACTTGACTGTCAGCTTCGATCACATGACCTTCCCGGACTTCATTGGAGTGGCGACCTCTCACCTCGCTCTGTGGAATGTCACTTCTTCCTTAATTGCAAACAGGCCTTCGGTCGTCATCACGACCGCTGCCAGTTTGGCCCCTTCACTCTTTGGGAAAACCATTGCGGAACAATTGCGACATAGCCAAGCTTTCATTGAAAGTGCCTTCCTTCATTGGCAGGAATTAAAAGGTGTCGACAAGTCCCGCCCGTGTGTCTGGGAGACTGCCTTTTACGACCTTTAACCTCTCTGATGTTGTTTTTCGGCTTCTTGCGAAGTCTGGTGACAAGTTGGCTCGCTACTGCTAATGTAGCCTGTTAGCGTAGTGTGATGGCTACCGCACATCTGGTCAGCGTTACTGTCTCTCTCTCTCTTTCTTTCACTCTCTCTCTCTCTCTTTCTTTCACTCTTTCTTTCACTCTCGCTCGCTCTCTCACTCACACACACACACACACACACACACATACACACATGCTGTTTGTCAGTCAACATGTGGATTGTTGTCCCGTCAACACACCCAGGGGGTGGGGGCTTAATGATGTGTGTGTGTGTGTGTGTGTGTGTGTGTGTGTGTGTGTGTGTGTGTGTGTGTGTGTGTGTGTGTGTGTGTGTGTGTGTGTGTGTGCGTGCGTGCGTGCGTGCGTGCGTGCGTGCGTGCGTGCGTGCGTGCGTGCGTGCGTGCGTGCGTGCGTGCGTGCGTGCGTGCGTGCGTGCGTGCGTGCGTGCGTGCGTGCGTGCGTGCGTGCGTGCGTGCGTGCGTGCGTGCGTGCGTGCGTGCGTGCGTGCGTGCGTGCGTGCGTGCGTGCGTGCGTGCGTGCGTGCGTGCGTGCGTGCGTGCGTGCGTGCGTGCGTGCGTGCGTGCGTGCGTGCGTGCGTGTGTGTGTGTGAGAGTGAGAGAGTGAGAGAGTGAGAGAGCGCAAAAGCGAGAAGCCATTTGGTGGTCTGGAAGCAGTGATGTCAGCCTCAGTGCTAAACACTCACTTTATTTTCCTTCATGCTTTTTGTGTGTGTGCCTGGAAAGTTGCTGGAGAAAGAAAACAAAGTGCTCTTTCTTTAAGTGTGCCGCATGACCCCCCCCCCCCCCCCCCCCTTTACTTCCTTTCACATTTGCGTCCTGTGCTTCTATTGGCTGGCTGGATTGTATGTGTCCTTGTGTGTCTGTTAAACCATCCAGGTGGTATTAAGTACTGCTGCTTTGCATTAAGTTCCACATAGTAAATAACCATACTTATAACTAGTCTCTTTACCGCCCCCTGTTGGAGGCGTGGTGGTCTAGCAGCGCCACTTCCCAATTTTTTGTGGTAAAATCAGAATTATTCACACCCCAAAAAGTGGGTCGCTTGTCACGCCCACCTGGCCCCACCCCTTGTGCCAATGTGCCCGGACCCATTCGGAGCATCAGGCGCGTGGCGTCATGGTGGCCGCGCTCACCTTCTTGCCGGACAAAGTGCTCTTCTAATCCTTTGCGTCATGCTGGACGCGCTCGCCTTTTTTCTGGACAAAGTGGTCTTCTTGGTGACGTGCGCGCACCCACCACCTCCGCCCCTTGAGCGTGAGCGCGCCTATCGGCGCGGCGACTTGTTGGAGGTGCCGCGCACGCTTTTCACGCACTTCGGTATCTACCTGGGCGACGGCCGCGTGGCGCACCTCATCCCGGACATCCTCCCCGCCGTCACGTCGGATGCGCGCCACCTCCGCCACAAGGTGACCAACACGCGCCTGCTCCTCGGCGTGCTAGCCAAGCGAGCGAGCGTGCGCGTGGATTCCGTGGAGGACTTCGCGTACGGCGCAAGCGTGAGGCTCAACACGCACGCCATGGAGCGCGCCGGCCGCGTTCCTCCCGACGCGGAGGACGCGGCGCGGCGGGCCGAAAGTCTGCTCGGCAGCGTCCCCTACAGCCTGCTGTGGAACAACTGCGAGCATTTCGTCACGTGGTGCCGCTACGGAGCTGCGCGCAGCCTGCAGACGGAACAGGTAAGAAATGTCTCCGTTAAAAGGGGAACCGGGCGTTTATAGTTTTGCCATGTCTGTTATAGTATTTGATTGTTGACATGTCAGAAAATCGGCAAAAAATCTTTTACACCAAGCACTATCTAAAAGTACTTGGAATTTTGAATACTGTAATAATTACATATGTACATCTTTATATAGCCATGTTTGTGCCTCGCACTATAAATATATATTTTATAGGTTGTGTATACAGCGTGTATAGCGTGTTTAGAGATATTTGGATACACTGTAGCTACGTGTGTGTACCTTACGCAGTGTTAATAAAAAATGAGGCAAGTACATTTAATATTGCAAACTGGAGTGACATGCACAGTATAGTTTCGTGTGTCGGTTCATCCCCCCCCCCCCCCCCCCCCCTGCAAATGAAAACAAAAACAGCTACTTAGCAATTCAGTTAAAAGTATCATAAAATTGTACCTGAATAACTGCTTGAAAACGATGTTATCTTTAAGTTATTTACAAGGGAACTCAAACAAAACACTGCTGGTTAAAAAAAGAAATAATATGGATGATTCTTTGCATACCACTAGAGAGAGCCCATGTGCCACTACTTTGAAAATCACTGCTTCAAGCACGTTTGCTTTCTAGAAGCACATATGTTAAAACAAGACGTCATCACTTCTGAGAGGCTGACTTTTTAAAAGGATAAAAAGGCTTATCTTTTGTTAAGAAAGCCAGAAAGAAATATGTTTGACAGAATTTTAGTGTTGCCATTGGGCATTTAGTTATTTGGCTACTTAAGTTTTTGCTGTCATGGTGTTTTTAATTCAGGAAGTTAGACGGTCGAATACAAGATGATAATTAACAACTCTTTTGTTGTTTTGTTCTTTTTCAGTTCTGCCAGTGGTTGAAGTCTCAGATCCGAGACCAGCGGAACGCATTTGTGGCTGGTCTGCTGGGCCTCCTCTCCCTGGCTTGCTGGGGCGTGTCCTCCGGGACCACACTGCCTGTCATTCTAATCCCCTTCACGTTGTGGATGGCCAGCTGAATGAACATTTCAAACCACCTAACACCAATTTGTGAATTTTTCTACGCAATCTTTCTTTTTTCAGGAGTAATGTTTTCAACTTTTGTAAATAAAGAATTCATTCGGAAAGGCCTCGTACGGTTGGTCTTTATGTGAGAGCGTTTCAGTATGTTTTAGATTGTAGCCTATTACAAGATGTTTAAGAGAGCGCTTTAGTCTAGTGAGGCAAAATGAAGCTTCAAATTAGCTTCATGAACAAGTGGGTGTATTCTTCAGTCCTCTAGATGGCACTGTCTGCCCAACATTGCGCTGAAAGCACACTGGCTTTCCATTTTTTTAACCCCCCCCCCCCGTATTTAAACTAACAGTGCCATCTAGAGGACTGAAAAAAATACAACTGCTTCATGAAGCAAATTTGAAGCTTCATTTTCCCATTACTAGTGAAAAACGACAAAAAAGTTTCAAGTGTGTGTTGAGGCAGATATCTTTCGGTACGTGTGAGTGAAAACATTTTCTGTTATGTGTGAGAGCATTTTAGTTGTGTGAGTCAAACATATTTTAGTATTTTGTGGGAGGACTTCCGTTCTGTGCAAATGGAAAAAAGTCAGGGTGTGTGAGAGCTATTCAGTTACGCGTGAAGCAAAACGTTTTAGTAGTTTGTGTGTGAGTGTGTGTGTGTGTGTGCCTATGTAAGATTGATTTAGTATTGAACACACTTTCATTTGTCATGATTTTTTTGGCTGGTGTGACGCGGGCAGAAACTGTTCTTAGTAGTGTGGGAGCGTTTTAGTAGAGCGGTGTGTGTGTGTGTGTGAGAGAGAGAGCATGAACAAAATGGAGCGCTGCGCGTGACAGAGCATTTCAATCAGGGACGTGTGTGTGCATTATGACCCCGTCGCCCCCTTGTAATGCTGCAGGTGTGTTCCTAGCAAACGAGTCAACTGAGGTGGGGGATGGATGGTAATTGTTGTCATGGTTACCATGTATTGTTACCGACAATGTTCGTCATTGTTGCGCTGGGAGTTTATTTTCCTGCCCGGCGTCTCTCGGGATGCTCCCTTGTCCAGAATGTTCTTGACGATTCGACCTTGGAACCCGGTGTCATTTCCTTGGTCCCGGCTGTCAGCCTGACCTTTTGCCGTGAATGCCATCATGCGATTGGTTGAATCCCCCCCCCCCCCCCCTTGCCTTTTGTCTTGGGCTGTGTGGTCGTAATTTGCTCATTGTTGTCAGCCCTGACAAGGACGGGCGGCTACCAATCAAAAGCGCATTAATGTGCAGCGCGGTGTATAGTGGTTAGCGATTCTGCCTCGCAGCTCTGGGTTCGAATCCCATTTGAATATTTCATTTTCCGTTCATTGAGGACTTTTAACTTGTGGTGTGCTAGTCGTTTGTCTAACCAGTCCCCTCCAAAAGTATTGGAACGGCTGGGTTAATTCCTTTGTTTTTGTTGGATACGTAATACAATTTATAAAATAAATTAAATTATTTGGATTCTTGATCAGAAGACGAATGAGACAACAGTTCAGAATTCCAGTTTTTTTTATGGTCTTTACTTGTAACCAAGTCTGCGACATGACTTTACCTGACTGACGTATTCTATATTAGAAATACTGTCTGTCTTCCTTTTCTTTGTTTTGGGGTTCTTTCTCCATTCAGTTCCCTCTTCAGGAGGTAACATACATGCTCAATTGGGTTGAGATCGGAGAAACAAACGAAAACCGAAAGGCGCTGCAGTCAAGTCCCGGAAAAGCATTTCAAATGAATAAAGCGGTGGCCTCAAAGAAAAGGGGCTGGGCCCAAATTCCATGATATAAAAGCAGTCTTGCTTTATCTGTGCTATTCCTCTTTTGATTAGAACCCCAAATGTTTTGTGTACACAACAAAAACAAAGGAATTGATCTTGCCATTCCCATACTGTGAGAGGAGACTGCATGTATGTGCAAGCGTGATAGAAAATGGCTGGATGGATGCCTTTCATGCAAATGAACATCCTCGTCCTCCTCCCCCCTCTTGGCCTCCTTTGTGACTTTGCTCCCCGCCCCCAAGTTGCGTTCCCTTGGCGTCGGCCTTGACGCGCACCACCTTGATGTGACGTCAGTTCTGACATCAGCAGCCAGCGTGCGCTCCTTCACACACCTCCTCTGCGCCGTGTGGAAGAGGGAAAGCATGTGTGCGGTTGGGGTGGGGTGGGGGAGGATGGGACGATCTCGAGAGACCACCATAATAGTCTATTTTTATTTTTCTGCTGGCAACCGACCACGCCGGCGAGCTGCTGGGGTAACAACCATCTTGTCGCTAGTGCAAGGGTGGGTAAACTTTGTGTACATTTGTTATTTACAAATAGACAGAGAAGCCAGGATCAGTAATGAATATATGTAGTCTCTTTTTTATTTATAAAATGTTTAAAATGGCAGATGCTTACACTTGTTTGTTCGAATAATATGTTACTTTATTAATAAAGGCCTTGATGAATTACATAATGAGATAAATGAATACAAAATACATTGCAGAATGCTAAATTAACAAATTTTGCTGAAGAAAATGTTAAAGAATAAAAATTAAAAGTAATACTTAATTTAAGATGAATTATCTGATATTATGATAGGATTGTTTGACCTCTACAATTTTCTTTGGAACACCCACCAGAACACCACTATGTAGGTAGTTGTGGCTGAAAAAGCAAAGCGTGAAGAGTCTCTGTCGCAGCGCTACGGAGCCTCAAAATCTATAAGAACACCTAGCGCTCACAGTTTTTCCGCTACATCAAAGCATAATAATGTACTTCCTTATTGCAGTAAGCGTCTGTCCCACAAGGAGGCGATGAAGCGCTCGGCTGCTGCTTCTTCATTTCTGATTGACTGCCAACATCAAACAGGTGTGTTTAAATGTCGAACAAGAATGTTAGATAAGATGAGGCAAAACTTTAAACTTCTCCTCTCGTTTGACTGCACCGGTAAACAGAGCGCTTCCATCTAGGCCAAACCTTTATCTCGACCCTGCGCTGTGCCCTTTTATGGTCACGCCAGCAAAATGGTGCGCACGAATTTTGCCCACGATTTTTCTTCCGAGAGCTGCATACTTAAAAATCGAAGGACGTAAGGGCCACTTTGACAATCTACGATTTAATAAACACTAATTCTTATCAATTTAATGATGTCATCTTAATTAGGGCGCGACCAATGTGGATTTTTTTTAGCCGATTCTAATATTTGGCAGAATACAATTCCTCCATCCGATTAATTAAAAAAAAAGTAGGCTAATGAGTATAATAACTCCCTAATGAATTAAACACACAACTGTTCTCCCATAATTAGTTTTTTTACCGCATATAATTCTACAACAGACAAAAAAATAGACCGAATATTTAAACGTCATCATTTTTTAATGTGTTTAAAAATTTATAGAATTTAAAAACAGTACTACGTGATGATTAAATGGGACATCCAATTAATTGGTTGGGCCCTAATCTTGAAATAACGCGATGCACTTTGATCTTCACTAAGCAGCTTTTCTTGGCCGTGTAGCAGCAGCGCAGCTAGCTTCTTTGTGGGTGGAATATTCCTTTGGGATATTTGGCCGAGGGGAAAGTGGATCCACTTTCGCCCCAGTGCTTCCATTTGCTTGAATTTTCTACTTGTTTCTTGTGCATTCATCCATTCATTTTGTCACACTTTTTTACCACTGAGATCATCCAATTTCATCCATTTTGTATTTTTCATTGATTGATTGATTGATTTTAGTTATTGGGTGTGATTTTGTATTGTCACGGCAATGCATTGTGCCACCTCCCGTCTGCTCACTTTGATTTGCTCTTCCTCCTCCATCATCTTCCTCCTCTCACTCACAAATACGCCCCGCCTCCACAATGTGACGCTCCCCTGCCTCGCTTGCGTCTTTTTCTTCTTTGCCGCCTCCTCGCACTCGCACAGTGATGCAACGTGCTCGTCTTCTGTGACAAGGCATTGGATGATTTGGAAAAGTAAACAACAACGCCTTTCTTCTTTTTCTGTGTTTGTCCGGACAGCCAAGGACTTTTAGAGGCTGGACCACGGAGACGCCACCGGTCAGTGTGAAAGCTTTTTAATATATATGTAGAATAATATTCATACAAATAGGTGTCACTTTTATTTTGGGGGATGATGTCAGAGGCTTGTCATTTCTCAGAGAAACACGATAACATGAATTTTTTACATACATTATGTAAATGTAAGCGAATACACTATTATTGAAGTAATCATTCACTGCCAGACCTTTTTTTGAGCATTTTGAAAATCTGGGGGTTTAAAAAATCGAAAAAGTTTGACTATGCCTTTTTCTCTTCTTTTATAATCAGCTGTAGAAAAAAGGCAGGTTGCACAAAATCTGTCCCAATGGACTCCCAGTGTGCCAATCTCATTTCTAAAATGGTACGTTAATGTTATCTAACATTGATTGTGCTTCTGTAAAGTTATTTCCAAGCTTGGAATTTAACATTGGACTCTCCCTTACCCAACGGCTGTAAATAAGTTTATGAAAAAAGTACGTATACAATTATAAAAGTCAAAATAAAAATACATGTCACTAATTTGTGACACTACTGTTTACCTATTTTTGCACCCCTTGTATATTATGTAATTAGCCCTGATGCCACACCGCCGTCAGCCTGCCCAGCTCCATACAGCCACATATGGCTACATACGTAGTTTACTACCATCAGAGTGTGAATGTGTGAGTGCATGAATAAAAGAGCCAGGAAATATACAAATATACAAAATATAAACATGATTCATTATTTATTTATTTATTTATTTATTTGTTTATTTGTTTATTATTATTATGATGATGATTAGTATTATTTAATTAGCCCAGGGTGTCACAATGACGCACTGGTTTCACGTCCGCCTCTCAATGTGGGGGTTGTGGTTTTGATTCCAGCTCCTGGAGTTTGTTCTCTTCCGTCCTGCGTGGGTTTTCTTCGGGTTCTCCAGTTTCCTCCCACATTCCAAAAACATGCACGGTAGCCCGATTGATTGCTTCAAATTGTCCGTAGGTGTGGTTGTAAGTGTGAATGTTTGTTCGTCTTTGCGTACTTTTGCGATTAGCTAGAAACCAGTTGTGAGGGGAAGCGGTTCGGAAGATGAATGAATGAATGAATGAATGAATGAATGAATGAATGAACGAACGAACGAACGAACGAATGAATGAATGAATGAATGAATGAAATTAGCCCTTATGAAGACACTGACTTGAGTTCTGAGTTGATAGTATTAGCCATCAAGTCAGCAAAATTTCTTTGCAAAGTGGCGTCAGCACTTACACAGTATGTATAATTCTGCACCAGATGTATTTGACTTCTATGGTGTTGCCATGTCGGGAGGCCTCAAATGTCACTTCCCGATGCCGTCATGTATCTCGTCTCGACAACATTAGCATTTGGGTGTGGCGTCCCTCAGGGCAGCATGCCCGGCCCCTGTTGGTTTGTTTGTCATACATGCTGAACAGACACCTCCATCCAGGTGATGTCCGCGCCTCTCGCTACATCGGCTCCTCCAGATGAGTGTGAGCCAAAAATAGCCTCGGCGGGAAACGTGTTGATGAATAAATCAGCGTCCGCTCATGCTTCGCGAACTGCCACGCACTCCGTTGCTCTTGATCCCAAAGGTCGCAGTCGACTTAAATTCTTGAAATGTTTCTGTCCTCTTTCCTTCTGCAGGCAACGTGGGCTGGCCCTGCCAAGCCGACAAGAACGACAGGACGTTTCCTGTGTGCAACTGGACATACAAAGTGTGTGAGTTCACAAACTGTATGTTTGCCTTCGGAGTTCCCAGCCGCGACACGTGAGAGCGGACGGACGAGAAATGATTGAGCATCTTCAGTTGGTCGTTAGACTTGTGGGCAGGGACATGGGCCCGGAACTGGACATGCGAGATACATAATTGGACGTCGGACCCATGCGATTGGACAAAAGTGTGTGAATCGCTAACTGTGCATTTTTGTCAACTGCGAGTCGCTCTTAAACGTGTGTGATTGGACATACGACATGGACTCGCCTGACGTCAGTCAGGAGGACCCACCCACGGCCGGGGCTGAGAACCTCAGTTGCAAATACGACTTTGCGGCCAACGCAGAGCGCCATGGCTTCGAAGGCGAGACCCTTCTGGAAGACCCCATCCGACTGCCCGGCGTGCAGGTGAGTGGCAGGTTAACCCCCGAAGCAAATGCCCGTCGGCTAACTCCTGCGTGTGTGTCGCTCCTGGCAGGTGGTATTGATTGTGGCCTACACCGCCATCATCCTGCTGGGGCTTGTGGGTAATTCGCTGGTCATCTACGTCATCTATCGCTTCAAGACACTGCGCACCGTCACCAACTTCTTCATCGCCAACTTGGCTGTCGGTATGTTCGTTTAGAGGCACACGTGGTAGTTATGTGATGGGGTCAGCGTTATAAACTAATATTATTTTTTAAATGAATAATAATTAATAATTAAATTAATAATAATTAAAATTACTATTTTTTTATTGTTAGTTTTGGATTTATTAATGACAGTTAATTTTCAAATTATTTTTAAAAGCCTTTTTGTTTTCATTTCATTAACATTTTCTTTCTCAATTTTTGTTTTAATTTTGTTAGTTTTTATTTTTTCTAATAATATTTTTTAAATTAATGATTAATAATTAAATTAATAATGATTAAAATTAATATTTTTTATTGTTAGTTTGAGATTATAATTTTTTTTTAAAGCATTTTTGTTTTTATTTCATTAACAATTTTTATTCTCAATTTCTTTTTTCTCAATTTTTGTTTTAATTTGGATAGTTTTTGTTAACTCTATTAACCGGATGAGGTCCATGTGAAACCTTCTTCCAATTTTTAAATATATGTATTTTTCTAAAGAAAAACAACTTTATCCAAGGCGTAAGTCAGATATTTCAGCTTTTAACTGGCCCAAAGTGAAGGTAGCAAGGAGTAAGGAGTTTGTTTAATATGTTGTTTTTCAATAAGCCCCCGAGCTACAGCTCGCTCGCAAAGCCCAGTTTAAATGTTGCGTGTTTGTTAAATGCCACTTCCTGCCCCCTCAGCCGACCTGCTGGTGAACGTGCTGTGTCTCCCGTTCACGCTGGTCTACACGCTGCAAGGTGAGTGGCACTTTGGCGCCGCCCTCTGCTTCCTGGTGCCCTTCGCCCAAGGCCTCGCCGTCCACGTCTCCACTCTGACCCTCAACGTCATCGCCCTGGACCGCCACAGGTCAGCTGGCAAGGGAGCGCATCTCCGTGGGCCGAGGTTTGACAGGATGTTGTCGTGGTTACAGGTGTATCATTCACCATCTGGAAACCAGGATGCGTAAGGTCACGTGCTTCTGGGTCATCGCAGTCACGTGGTTGCTGAGCGCCGCGCTCGCCAGCCCCCTCGCCATCTTCCGAGAGTACGGACCGGTCACGCTGACGCCGGGACACAGCATCCAGGTGGAGGGCGCCGTCTGTATATCAGTGAGATAGGGACTTTACTCGAGATTAGGTGAAAAAGTTTAAGACCTGATAATTGCTTGAGACTTGAAGATTAAACTTGAGATTTGCTCTTTTGACTGTGAACAAAAACAATGATTGGCGCCTTTGACTGCAGGTGTGCAGAGAGAAGTGGCCCGGGTCCAGCACGGACGGGACGGTGTACAGCGTCTCCATGCTGGTGCTGCAATACTTCCTCCCGCTCTCCATCATCTCCTTCGCCTACGCCCGCATTTGGTCCAAGCTGCGACGTCACGTCAGCCCAGCAGAGGGCAGGGGCGACGGAGCGTCGGCAGGTTCCGAGCGCCACCGCCGCCACTGTAAAGCGACCAAAATGCTGGTGACCATGGTGGTGGTGTTCGCCGTCAGTTGGCTCCCTTACCACGCCTTCCAGCTGGCCACCGACATCAACAGCAGCGTGCTGGACATGCCGCACTTCCGCCTGCTCTACACCCTCTTCCACGTGGTGGCCATGTGCTCCACCTTTGCTAACCCGTTGCTCTACGGATGGATGAACCGCAACTACCGCGCCGCCTTCCTCGCCGCCTTCAAGCTCAGAGATAGAGGCTGTCAGCGCAGACGCCAAGACGCCATCCACCAGGTGGGCGTGGGGGACGGAGGGAAGACCAAGATAGCGGAGGGGAGGCAGGAAGTTGCGTCCGCCTGCCTCAAAGCTACTGACGTGTGAACGTGACATTTCTTTATGGGTAAGAAAAAGCAGCTGACTTTGGGAAAACGCTCGCCATTTCAAATTGACGTCTTTCCGTTCTCTGATTGGCTGGTCAGAGCAAAACACACATGAATAGATGTTATAATCAGCACTTTGTGAGTACAAGATGTCTATCAATTTTATGTTTTGTCACGTTTTCAAATAAATATTGATTGTAAACTGATGATGTTGCCTCCGTTCATATTTTATTTCATATCAATGTTTTCTAAAATTGCAAGTCTCAGGTACCAAACAGAACTTTTCACATTTACCGTACGAGCGTACCCATGATGGGAATAGCGCGAGTCCGTGTTTGCGTACAAAGTGCAGCCGCACAAAAGGTCGTCGCCCCCTCGACGGTTTGCTTAACCTGGTTTGAGTCACAAGTGTCGTGGGAGGCTTCAAAACCAGCCAGCTCCGGGATCTTCGGAACATTCGACGAAATGCAACGTCTGAGTTTGCTGCTCTGCCTCGGCCTCGTGTGCGCCGCCGCCTCACAGGTGAGACGAATACTTTGCGGTGCTTGAATGTTAAGGGACGGATATTAACCCGAAAACATTTCCTCAGGGGTCCATGGTGGACCCAAGGGGAGCGCGACCCGTGGTGCCCAACACCCGATCTGAGAAATGCGCCACCGAGAAGGAGTGGCCGTTCTGCACCGACGACGACTGGGTAATGTTAGTTTTTCGCCAAATTTAGCTAGCACCAAGAGTGTGAGTATTTTTTTTCCACCTCTGCTGCCAGGGTCACAAGTGCCCATCAGGCTGCAGAATCCAAGGTTTGATGGACCACCAAGATCACAGCCTTCTGAAAAAAATCGAGAAGATCCGCAGCGTGCTGGAGCAGAACCAAGTCGGGCAACGCTCGGCCGATCAGGTGACCAAGCAAACGTACGACTTCCTGAAGGAGAAGCTCATCCTGAACTCCGGTCGGTCCTCGCACACCTTCTGAAACCCCGGCCGTCTTTCGAAGCGTTACGTGACGTGTTCCGTGTGCCTCTCGCAGGTCAGGACGACCGCTACTACAACTTGGCGCAAAGCCTTCGCCAGAGGATCTCTGATATGAAGGTGAAGATCGATCGACAGCTGCGGGTTCTGGCGGCCCTCCGTGACCGGGTGACGGATCAGGTGGCAGACATGCAGAGGCTGGAGGTGAGCCTTGTTTCACCACGTCGAGTGGAGAAATCAGAAACAAGTTCCTAAGGGTCCTTTCCCCTCCCTCCCTTTAGGTGGACATTGACATCAAGTTGCGTTCCTGCAAAGGTTCCTGCGAGAAGTACTCTGAGCACAAGGTGGACCACGACACCTACGTGGCTCTGGGCAAACAGGTTCGCTGTTTTCTCAATCTGGCATATGTTCTCAAATATTTCGTATCGGAGAATTTTTTCTAAAGGCTCCTTCGTTACGCTAAATTCTTTATCCTCTGCAAAGAGTGACTAATACGAATGAGTAGCTGACATTTTACAGCGTTTCCGTATCATTCTGAATTCTACTGGCCTTTCCAGATTAATCAGCTCCAGGGCCAGCAGCTGCAGAGCATCCATACTGTCCACCAGCTGGGAGTGATGCAGAGCAGGCCGCTAGACCAAGTGCCCTGGACCACCGTCTTCAAGACGGGACAGCAGCCACAAGATGTCTTCCAGGAGGTGAGGGCGCCTCACGACGCAGGGAATATTCTTTCAAATATAGTCTGACAAATGATGACCTTATCTTCACTCTCATGTTGACCTCATCTTCTCTTGTTCTCCACTGATCAGGTGAAATCATTCCAGTTGTCGCTTCAGACCGAAGGCTCCAGCTCCTCCCCCGCAACTATCTCCAAAGTTCCAGGTATTTCCACCTCTTCATCAACCTCCTCCACGCACTCTAAGGGCATCACTGAGGTCTCAGGAGGCAACAACGACGGCTTTTTTGGCGGCAACTTTGATGACGTCCACCTCACCAGTATGCACACACAAAATTGCGTGATTGTGACCAAGACCACGGTGATGACGGCAGATGGCCCTGTGGAAAAGGTAGTGGAGACCAGGGAGGGCGGTCCCGCCTGTCAGGGGGTCTCCGGCACCAAGGGTGGGCTGGATTCCCTTTTCCCCGGCGTGAGTCACGTCTCCTCCAACATCAAGACCGTTCACGTGAGCGGCGTCAAAGGAAGCCACTCGGACATTAAAGCCGGCTTCTCCGAACCCTTTACGGAGGTGGGCTTCGACCTGGGAAAGTTCTTAAACGACAACAAGGAAGACGACGTTCCCGCCGCGGCCTATCGCAGCGGGCAGATTGCGCACGTCGTACGCCAGAGCGATTACACGGGAAAAGGTACCGCCACCTCCGACCTGGAGTGACGGCGGGTTCTGCTAGCTTAGCGTCGTTAGCCCCAGCCCCACCTTACACTACTCGCAGAAAGTTAGGAAGAGAATAACTACACTAAACTTGTGAATTAAAATTTCAGATGTGCCTCAAATATGCCATGGCAAGGTGAACTAAATTTGAGCTCTAAAATATCCAACCGTTGACGCTTCCTCCACCTTTTTGTGTTCTCTAACGAGGAGCTAAATGGCAAATTTTAGAGTTCAAATTAAGTTCAATATTCCAATTTGTATTCATCGTGAAATTCCACCCCAAAATGGAATATCCCTAACTTTTTCCGAGTAGTGAAACGAAATCAGATTTTTAGCTTTAGCATCCGTGTTGAACTTTCTGGAATTTGAAGAACCGAATGATGTGTTGCAGATTGCGTGGATATCTTTCACTAGCACAGCCGCGGGGAAACGAGCGGCTTGTTTAACATCAAAACCTCGGCTACTGCCGACCTCGTGTCGGCGTACTGCCTTCAGGAGGGGCTGTTGGCCGGCTGGTTGTTAATCCAGCAAAGAGAAAACCAGAACGCCTTGCTCAACTTCAACCGAACTTGGGCCGAGTACCGCGACGGTTTCGGACGTGTGGACGCGCAGGGGAGGGGGGAGATGTGACTGGGAAATCAGAATCTCCACTTATTGACCAAGCAGGGTGAAACCCTGCTGAGGGTGGACATGGAGGACGGGCAGGGGGACGTAACCACCGCAGAATATGTCATTAGGGTGGGTCCCGAGGAGGAGGGGTACCCTTTACACGTCTCGGGCTACAGCGGCACCGCGGGGGACTCCCTCGCCACGGTCGATGCGACGTCCTCCGTCTCCCACAGCGGGATGAAGTTCACCACTTGGGACCGTGACAATGACACGGGAGATGAAAACTGCGCTGCCACACACGGCGGGGGCTGGTGGTACCACAACTGCCAGTCGGCCAACCTCAACGATGGCGACGGCGCGGTGTGGGCCGGTCGCCGTATGAAGAGAGTGCAAATGTTTGTGCGACCTGCGTCTTTGTGACCTTCTGTATTGACATTTGGTTCTGTTGACTTTCCACCCCTTGTGTCCAGAATGTTCAGCGCTGAACTCAATAAAGAATCGATGTTCACCTCATCTGATCTGTGCGTGTGTTTTAGTGGGATCCAGTTCTCGGGCCTTCAATGGTGAAAGTTTTTCGGGAAGAACCTAAAATGCTCTCGAAGCTTCACAGGTTTCCTTAATATTTTGAACGCACATTCCACGGGATCTGGTGTCCTCACCGGTCAAGTCCACACATAAGCTACTTACAAAAAATAACGACCAACCTAATTTTTTGAATGAGCTTATCCAGCTGGTTCAATAGGTTTTGCCCAATTCCGTTTTTTGTTTTGTAATTTCTCAAGACGTCCACTTTTCCGTCTTTCCGTGGCTCTTTCGGTCGTCGTATCCCACCTGCTACCTCTGAGAACATTTGAAGCCTGGAGTTTATGATGTCATCAGGAGGTTGCAACAGAGATAAAGAGAGACTGGAAGAGTCACAGAAAGTTATAGAAGTAGACATCTTGTAACTCAGGAAATTAAAGTTCACTCGGACATGATAGTTCATTTTGAGTTGACTCTACGTATGCTTGGTAGCTTCGTCAACAGGGAGTTGCGTATTTCATTCTTGTCTTGGTTAAACCAATCTGTCAGTGTGTGTTTGTGTCCAAGTTTGATCCAAAAGCAAACAAACATGGCGTCCTTGGACCCTCCGTGTCCCCGTGTGCCCACTAACCACATATTTGCTCTACGCCCACAGCATGTGCAAGGCCTCACATCCAACATGGCCGCCAGCAGCCCGGCCTCTTCCCCCATGAATGACGCTGCCCCGCCCGGTCGGACGTGCCGTCGTGTTCCCATGGCGACTGGGTAAGAACAGCAAATGTGTCTCGTACGTCTGAAAGCCAATAGGATGACGCCCATGCGTTCGCATAGTAAACAAATCGTTATGTGTCATTTGACTGAAAAAAACGGGAAATAGCTTGAATGAATGTTTTAGCCTTCTTCTCTACAAGCAGGTCACCAAGTGTCCATCCGGCTGCCGCCTGCATGCTGTCCTCTTGCAGGCAGAAATGGAAATGGACAGGAAGCTGGACGGGTTCTGCAAGAATGCCAAGACCAGAGGCGTAGCCAGGAATTTTTCCAGTAGGGGCGCACGCCCACAGGAAACATCACCCACGCCGTTCGCTGATCGCTAAAACAATATCCGGTCCGGGAGGCAAACGGTGAATGGATAACATCGCGCACATAGAATAGCGCAAGCACATTCGCACAAGACCGAAAGAAAAAAACGGCATGAAAATGAAGAATCGAAAAAGCTCGATTTTTTTCAACCGGGGCGCAGGGAGTCCTAACCGGGGCGCCGCCCCGGCTCGCCCTGGCTTGGCTACGCCTCTGGCCAAGACGTTGGAGAATACGTTTGAAGAGTTCATGGCGAAGGTCGTGAACGTCTACCATCATCATCGGAAGGCCCTGGTCTTCCAACATGGTAAAACCCTTCAATTGTTTCACGCAATTGTTCTGCAACTACTTCTCATAGCACTACTTTTGTTTAAATTGTATTCCTTGACTTTCTTCATCACCAGAATGCCATGCTGCCAAAGCACTACTTTTGTATAAATAAAACTTGTCGGCCTCACTTCAACATGGTTCCTTGGCACCAAAATGACATAAGCTGTCACCAAGGCACTACTTTTATTTTACTCGTATCAACATATTTTCCCAACACAATGATGCAATAATAACAAAGCATAACTTTTTTCTTAATGAAGATCTCAACTCACTCGCAGCATAACTCCTTAGCAGTATTGGTATTTAAAAGATTAAAGATTAAAGTCCCAATGATCGTCACACACACACCTGGGTGTGGTGAAATTTGTCCTCTGCATTTAACCCATCCCCGTGTGATTTGTACATGTTTGTTGTCAATTAATCACTGTAATATGTCCTCTGCAGTGTCGGAGCTTAATTTCGTGCAAGACGCTGCTGAGCTGGCGAAGAACTTGACTTTGCTGCGGCAACGATCTTGGCGGCTGCAGCAGCGGATGGAGGAGCTGAATGAACGTGTCCAGCAGCAGGCGGAAGAGCTGTGGAGGGCTGAGGTGATGGTCTGGGAGGTGGCCTTCTGGTGACTCGGCAACTAATTAACCGTTGCCATTCAGTGTGGTTCCGCTAAATTTAGTCATAAAAATGTTTGCATCCATGCTCGCCAGGTGGACGTGGACATGAAGCTGCGAGCATGTAGGGGTTCCTGCAGGGTGGCGGTGCCATTCAACATCGACCATGATGCTTATTGGACACTTCGGGGCGATGCAGCTCAATTTGACCATCGGAGATCGAAGCAGGCTTCACCTCCAAGAGATATCCCACAAATCAAACTGCGGCCTGTGCTTGTGGGCCCGCCTCCATCCAAAGAGTACAAGCAGATCCCGATCGTGCGGAGCGAACTGCTTACCCAGTTTGAGGACATTGGACAAAATCAGCTATTTGTGGAAAAGTCTGAAAATGACAAACCTCAAGAATCCTAACACTTCCCCAACAAACACTACCTACAATATTATTATTACTATGTAGATTAGTTCCACGGTAACGCCTAGCCTGGCAAGCCACACCCACTAAAAACCTGGTCGCAAAACGAACCGTCCAATCAAATTCATTTACTTGCTGTGACGTACGCAACGTCACAACTGCGGAAGTCCATCCTCATTCAAAATGGCGCGCGGGAGAAATGGTACTTTGTTGACACTATTCAGCATTAAATCAGTTTTAACTCATTGGAAACACAAGAAAATTAAACCCTGAGTAGTTGACGACACTGGAATCATTTATTTCAAAAGAAGACCTTTTTGTTGTTTCTTTGGCGTCACGTCCACCCTTTGCTGTTTAGGTCCTTCGAACTGGGTTTGCCCCGCCTCATAAATGCACTTGAAGCGACTCCCCCCCCATCCGACCCAACCCGACAGCGTTGGATCTGGCTTGCCAGGCTAAGTAACGCCACCATCGAATCTATTCTAGGACGGCTTGACTTTTCTGTATCGAGTAAGCCCACCCACACCAAGTCAGCGTATGAGTAAGATAGCACCCAATGTTAGCAAACTTAGTTTTAATATTGCAGCGGTGCCATTACGATCAAATGTAAATCTTGAGTTTAATAAATTCCAGTAATGAACTTTGACCAGCTTGACATGCCACTGACCAGGGAAGTCGCCTTTGTCATATCTTGTTGAGGAGCTACTTACTGCACATTTAGCTTATTAGTCAAATCAATGGGTAAAGATTTCTGGCCCCAAAGACCGGAAATGCGCTACGAGATCAGACACCAGAGATAAATGAAACAACTTTAGTCATCATTGACTACTGGATTCGATTTATCTTGCTCATCTGAAAATAGATATGTATATTGGCTCCAATGCGCCCACGACTCTCGTGGGGATTAGCGGTTCAGATAATGAATGGATGGATGGATTTCATTAATCAAAGCTATTTTTAGTCTTTAAGGTATTAGATGTGGTGGGGCGGCGTATAGCGCCCTCTGTTGACCATTCGACACTGCCAAAATCCCAATACAGTACAGCATCCTTATTTAGCAGTGGTATATGTGTACTGTGCTAATGTTGTTGAATGAATTATGAATGAGCTGGTAAACACGTTGACTGTATTTTGACAAAGATGAAATGGACACAAGTTCTTCAAGTAAGTGTGACATTTATTAACAAAGTCTCTATTATTGTTGTTGTTTATCAAGAGGCGAAGACGGGTCGTATCTTCATGCTGATGGCTTTGAGCGAGTACCAGCTTCCCTTCCAGTTCATCCACACGATGCCGTCGTCTGTGCCGTGTTTGGCCATCTGCTTGGTGTAGGCTCCGCCAATATAGTATCGGCCGTTGGGATTGGCTGAATGGCAGCGGTTGTACCACCAGCCGCCGCCGTCCTCTCTGGCACACTGCTTTGAGGGGTCGCCGGGGTTCCTGGGGTCAAGTGGAAAAGTGTGAGGTCATTATTAATGGCATTCAGGCCTGAACACTTAAAATGGTCAATATCCACCATGCAGCTAGCTCATACACAATCATGAACCCTGAAATGTAGCAGCGAGCATACTCGTCTAAAAACACACTAGCACAAACTGATCTGAGTGATGGTTACATGGGCCGTAAATGGCCACACCCACCAGTTGTCGTTGTCTCTGTCGTAAGTGCTGAACTTTGCGCCATGGTGTATGGTCATCGTGCGGTTTTCCCCAAACAGCTCCAGAGCGCCGTCCAGGAGACAGTTCCCAGCGTTGCCCGAGTATTCGCTCACTGCCAGCATGTAGTTAGACGACTCGGACTGCATTGTGAACTGGCGATAAAGGCCGGAGACCTGAACGCAAAATGACACAACGGTGACTGGTAAGTACATTTGTGTTTGTTGAGACGCCAAGCTCACCTTAGCGCCCGTCCAGTCCTCCATCTCGATGAGAAGCTCCGTCGGACCCATCTTGGTCAGCTGACTGATGCGTTCGTTGCCCAGCCAGTATTCACCTGTCCCATGATTGGAAGCGAGATTTGTTGTTCTGCTGCCTTTCTAGGCAACATAAAAAAAACAAGACTGACCTGGAGTCTCGCAGTGACCCTTGCCCACGTCCATCGCGATGTTCCCAAAACCACGGCGGTACTCGTCCCAGCGTCGGCCAAAGTCCACGCTGCCGTCCAGTCGGTTCTGGATGAGGAGCCATCCTGGTGGACAACGTTTATGTGAGACAATGCTCCTTGCGAGCCAGCCAACCAGCCCCCCTACTAACCTCCGTTCTGGGAGCTTTGATCACAGAAGACTCTGTATGGGGCAACGAAGGGGTCCGGTTGGATCAGGTACATCTGCGACTCTTTCCCGCCACGGCGGAAGATGTCCTCACACTCCTTTCCTGGAATTTCAGAAAGTCGTTTGAGCATCTGTTTTCGTCCTCTGCCATTTTTTTTCTCACCAGTCACCACGGGGATGGGGCATTTGGTCTGGCACGGCTCCTTGCACTGCTCCCTCTGCGTTTGGATGACCTTCTCCAGCTTCTCGATCTTCTCACGGAGCTTATCCACCACGCCCTGCAAGGGTATGACAACAACGCCCCCTGGTGGTGAAGTCTGTCACTGACGATGACTAATTCAGTCAGTTTTGCCAATTAATCAAGATGGAATGTAGCTATATTTGTCACGAAAAAAAACGTCATTGCGTGGCCAGAACGTTCTTTGTTGCTAAGGAGTTGCTAAGGTAGTCTGAAAAGTTGCTAAATACGGCAGCAAAAGTGCTAATTGCAATCAAAGCATGTGGTGTGCCACCCACTTGCAGGATTCGAATGGTGGAGGGGAAGATGGAGTCGACCGTCTCCTTGATGAAGGCGTGCTGTTCCTCGACCTGACTCGTGAACTGATTGACCACCCGCCCGTTGTCTGTGGGGACAGGAAGCGCATGATTGGACGTGAGGAGCGCGGGAGGTAAGAACGCTTCGCGGGCGAGTGGCGTCACCTCCGATGATTCGCTGGCGCTCGGTGAGCGAGGAGGACATCTCGGTGGCGAAGTTGTAGACGACATTGGACGAGCGCGACAGGTCGTCCACCAGAGGTGTCAGCGCCTTGATGCTCTGGAACAAATAGGAAGCGTCTGATTGGCCAAGGGGCTGTTTAGGGGCTCCGCTCACTATAAAGTTAGCCATGGAGCAGTAATTCCAAACCAGTGTGCTGCGGCAAGATTTTGTTTTTTGACATTTTAGTTTAGTCCACCATGATATGTAATATAAATTCCTTGGAAACTGTGGCGTAGACTTACCGTCGAGACGCTCTTCTCCTGCTTGAGCAGCGCAACTTTCAGCTCGCAGCCAGTCGGACACAAAACACCCTGGCGAGGACGGTAGAAGCGTAGAAATGAATCGTAGCAATAGTTTTACTCTCAAAGCTAAGGCTGAACCGTGTCGAAAAATATTTAATCAGTGATGACACGGTGTCTCTGAAATTATTTTAGAAAGAAAAAAAAGAAAAAAAGATTTATTTATTAATAATAAAATTATTAAAACTACATTTTCAGGAAAAAAAATTGCTGACGTTTTTGAAAATGCGATTTTTGTGGTAGAAAAATGTAACGTACCAATTCTCCGCCGCCATACGAGCAGCCGCCTGACTCGGGGTGCACCTTCTTCTCCTCTTCCACTTTGGATCCTCTGGACGTGGTGGTGGGGCGTCCTCGATACCTGGGCAGATAACATGTTATCATGGCTCATACGTGCATACATGCGTGTGCAAAACACTGACCTGCTCCCACCACTAATCGGGGGTGGCGAATAGCGGTTGGGGTTGTAGGAGTCCCGGCCGTGGGTGAGTGGGCGGTGGCCGCGGGCGTCGGGTCCACCTGGGTCCTGTGAAAACGACGACGCTTAGTGGACGTGGACAGTGAAGAGTCCGACAATGACCACAAAATGGCCATCTGACTAAATGAAGAGCGCGATGTAGTCGTACCGTGGCGTTGGTCTTCAAAGGCTTCTTTGTGTCCTGAATGCAAAGCACAAAGTGTCAGCGGCTCATTTGAACGGAGGCCACATTGAAGCGGATTGCCGGGCTCACCGAGTCGTATTCGTCGTACTCCAGGTCGTCCTGTGGGGCGACGCCACTCACGCAAAGGAGCAGCAGCAGCAACACGCATGTGGTCTTCATCTTGGCTTTGCTCTTGTGTCCCGCGGCCCTCAAAGACGCTTTTTATGCTGGCGCGCTCCACCCCTTGCTCCTATTGGTGGTTCTCTGAGCGTCCAGGTCATCGCACGGCAAACATGACCAGGGACTGACGGGAAACTTAGTCAGTGTCAGGAACCTGCCGGATGTTTGAGTCCAAAGGGTCATCAGCATGTTGAAGTTGAGTTTATTTGATTGGATTTTTGTTTTTGTAAAAAAACAACACCTCAGTGACACACAAAACATTACAACCTCCAAAAGAGACGTAAAGTGAGACAGACATTGTCCAAAAACACGTCAAGCAAAAGGACGCTAGTGTTCAGGAAGCAAAAAAAAAAAAAAAAAAAGCATCCTGATATTTAGTCCATAAAATGGGGACGTTGCTTCAAGACTCTTGTTTTCGGGAGGCGTCCTCCTCAGGGATACTATTCCAGTCCCAAAGAGAAGTTGATCCCGTGGACGATGCCGATGATGATGGGTTGCCAGGCAACCAGGTACCGGAGCCAGTCCAGCAACTGTCCGTACAGAACATGTGTCTTTTCCCAGCTGGGTGCGGAACCATGTTAAGGATTGACACACACGAACGTGCACACACACACACACACACTTAGAAGGATACGGGTTGTTCATCATTGTCTTCAAGTCCACTTTCTCGTTGCAGTAAGGACACGTCTGCTTCTTCCCCACAATGCACCAACCACGGATGCAGAATTCGTGGAATCTAGAAGTCCAGGTGGCCAGTTAAGATGCAACAGGAAGCTGCTATTCTGGAGATGCTTTGGAGGTGGTGAGGATACATGTGACCGCAGGACAGCTGGTACGTATCTTCGATGACGCCCTCCTCGTCCAGGTCCACCAGGATCTTCTGAGCGCACACGGCGCAGATGTGCTCGCTTAAACTTCGGCTCGGAATGCCGCCGCCGCTGTAGTACTATGCACCCCCCCCCCCCCCCCAAAAATGTTTTATTAGCAACTGTTAATGATCAAGTGATACTAACTTTCTATTTCTGTTACCCCGATGGTAGACGCCATAAAGTCGGAGCAGATCTCAGCAAAGTCTCGGCCCAGCACGCCGTAATAAAGCCCGTAGAATAACATGACCACGCCCACATCCATGGAGTCCTCCGTCTTGATCCTGCACATTGATAAACACATCGTGAAGTGCATCACGTCATCGCGTACCCCGCGCAGACTCACCTGAAGAAGACGTTGAAGCCAAACATGGTGAACATGATGGCCATGTAGCCCAACAGCCCGACGGCATAGCTCAGTTTGTAGATCAACAAGAACCACTTGTACACCATCCTGAAGAGAGAGAATTAAGGAAGGAGCTTGACGCTATATAAAGATATTATGCATGGATAATTTTTTTGATATGCTTTTTTTTTTCCTCTTTCCCACAGCAACGTTGGACTGCCGCCCACCTTGGCGTCCTGCAGGCCAGCGGTTTGCGCGTGGCTCTGAAGATGACATAGCTGGTGATAACGGAGAAGACGCCCCACATGGACAGGAACCTCCACCAGTAGAATTTGAGAGTGAAGTAAAGAGGAACTACCCACATTTGGACCAGCGTGACCAGCTGAGGACAACAAATGTGAGACTTTCTGAAGCATCACACACAAACACACGCACCTACACGCTTACGTTGTAGGAGCGGTGGTGGCGTTGCTTCCACTGGACCAGCACGATCTGGGCGACCACCAGAGTGGCCACCAAGATCATAACCATCTCGGCGTGCATGGCCTCGTGACCTTGGTGTTTGGCGTGCAGACGCTCGTGTTGCATCCTGCAGACACGGTTGCAAAAAATGAATCCTCAATTTAGGAATCTTTTTTTTTTTTAATAGCTTCGTGTTGATCATTAAGTGTGAATGTCCAATCGCTCCACTCACCGCCAGTTTTCTCGGTGAGTCATTTTTAGTAGGTCATCCTAGAAACATTAGTGGAGATTGGGTATGTGTGGGAGAAATAACTCATTTTTAGACAACATACACGGACTTCCTTCTGGAGCTATGTGCCACGTCAAAGTAGCAGCACGTTCCCCCCCGGACACGGATGTTAGCCACGAGGACGAGTTCTCAAAAACTAAGCTTATCGTTGTCTGCCCTACCTGAGGTTGTACATCCGCCATCCTGGCGGAATGCGAGTGCCCCGGTGCCGGCAGGTTAGCCGAACGGGCTAACGGGAGCTGCCAGCTTAAAGGGCTCAGCTGGGTAACATAACCCCCGACTGTACGGCACAACGAGAGGGTCAAAACGCATCGTGAAGTCTTTATTTTGCTTGTTATAAAAAAAATTAACATGCTATTTTCACCCAATTTAAAGTCAATTTATGTGCAAGGGAGTTATGAAAACAAATCATCCACACAGCAGGTATTGCAAGTGTTTTTATTCTGGTCAAACAGTCATATATATTATATATTAAAAAAAAAAAAAAAACGTATCTTCCAGATGCGCAGACTTGAAGTCAACCTGTGGAAAGAGGACAAGACAAGCATCAGCATTCTGCCCCATGACCACGACAGATATGTGACAATCCAGCTATTCGCTCAGACATCCAAGGAACAACCATCTTTGGTCGTGTGACCTCCGGTGGAAACTGCGAATGTTGGGGTCAAGCTGTCATCACAGCGAGAGATAGGTAAAGTAGCTTTTATATTTTTACATACCTGACTGGTTTGCTTGTTTGCTTACAAAATGGCCAACACCGGACTTTCACCTGCAACAGAAAATGGAGACTGTCAGTTTTCAATGTAAAACAATTACAACAAGAACAGGATGATAAAGTTCGCTCAGACATCCAAGGAATTAGCCGTCTTTGGTCGTGTGACCTCCGGTGGAAACTGCGAATGTTGGGGTCAAGTCGTCATCACAGCAAGAGAGAGAGAGAGAAAGGTAAAGTAACTTTTTTTTTTACATACCTAACTGGCTTGCTTGTTTGCTTACAAAATGGCCAACACCGGACTTTCACCTGCAACAGAAAATGGAGACCATCAATTTCAATGTAATCAATTAAAACAAGAACAGGATGATAAAGTTCGCTCAGACATCCAAGGAATTAGCCGTCTTTGGTCGTGTGACCTCCGGTGGAAACTGCGAATGTTGGGGTCAAGTCGTCATCACAGCAAGAGAGAGAGAGAAAGGTAAAGTAACTTATTTTTTTTTACATACCTAACTGGCTTGCTTGTTTGCTTACAAAATGGCCAACACCGGACTTTCACCTGCAACAGAAAATGGAGACCATCAATTTCAATATAATCAATTACAACAAGAACAGGATGATAAAGTTCGCTCAGACATCCAAGGAACAACCATCTTTGGTCGTGTGACCTCCGGTGGAAACTGCGAATGTTGGGGTCAAGTTGTCATCACAGCGAGAGATAGGTAAAGTAGCTTTTATTTTTTTACATACCTGACTGGTTTGCTTGTTTGCTTACAAAATGGCCAACACCGGACTTTCACCTGCAACAGAAAATGGAGACTGTCAGTTTTCAATGTAATCAATTACAACAAGAACAGGATGATAAAGTTCGCTCAGACATCCAAGGATTTAGCCGTCTTTGGTCGTGTGACCTCCGGTGGAAACTGCGAATGTTGGGGTCAAGTCGTCATCACAGCGAGAGAGAGAAAGGTAAAGTAACTTTTATTTTTTTTACATACCTAACTGGCTTGCCTGTTTGCTTACAAAATGGCCAACACCGGACTTTCACCTGCAACAGAAAATGGAGACCGTCAGTTTTCAATGTAATCAATTACAACAAGAACAGGATGATAAAGTTCGCTCAGACATCCAAGGATTTAGCCGTCTTTGGTCGTGTGACCTCCGGTGGAAACTGCGAATGTTGGGGTCAAGTCGTCATCACAGCGAGAGAGAGAAAGGTAAAGTAACTTTTATTTTTTTTACATACCTAACTGGCTTGCTTGTTTGCTTACAAAATGGCCAACACCGGACTTTCACCTGCAACAGAAAATGGAGACTGTCAGTTTTCAATGTAATCAATTACAACAAGAACAGGATGATAAAGTTCGCTCAGACATCCAAGGATTTAGCCGTCTTTGGTCGTGTGACCTCCGGTGGAAACTGCGAATGTTGGGGTCAAGTCGTCATCACAGCGAGAGAGAGAAAGGTAAAGTAACTTTTATTTTTTTTACATACCTAACTGGCTTGCTTGTTTGCTTACAAAATGGCCAACACCGGACTTTCACCTGCAACAGAAAATGGAGACCGTCAGTTTTCAATGTAATCAATTACAACAAGAACAGGATGATAAAGTTCGCTCAGACATCCAAGGATTTAGCCGTCTTTGGCCGTGTGACCTCCGGTGGAAACTGCGAATGTTGGGGTCAAGTCGTCATCACAGCGAGAGAGAGAAAGGTAAAGTAACTTTTATTTTTTTTACATACCTAACTGGCTTGCTTGTTTGCTTACAAAATGGCCAACACCGGACTTTCACCTGCAACAGAAAATGGAGCCCATCAATTTCAATGTAATCAATTACAACAAGAACAGGATTACAAAGTTCGCTCAGACATCCAAGGATTTAGCCGTCTTTGGTCGTGTGACCTCCGGTGGAAACTGCGAATGTTGGGGTCAAGTCGTCATCACAGCGAGAGAGAGAAAGGTAAAGTAACTTTTATTTTTTTTTACATACCTAACTGGCTTGCTTGTTTGCTTACAAAATGGCCAACACCGGACTTTCACCTGCAACAGAAAATGGAGACCATCAATTTCAATGTAATCAATTACAACAAGAACAGGATTACAAAGTTCGCTCAGACATCCAAGGATTTAGCCGTCTTTGGTCGTGTGACCTCCGGTGGAAACTGCGAATGTTGGGGTCAAGTCGTCATCACAGCGAGAGAGAGAAAGGTAAAGTAACTTTTATTTTTTTTACATACCTAACTGGCTTGCTTGTTTGCTTACAAAATGGCCAACACCGGACTTTCACCTGCAACAGAAAATGGAGACCATCAATTTCAATATAATCAATTACAACAAGAACAGGATGATAAAGTTCGCTCAGACATCCAAGGAACAACCATCTTTGGTCGTGTGACCTCCGGTGGAAACTGCGAATGTTGGGGTCAAGTTGTCATCACAGCGAGAGATAGGTAAAGTAGCTTTTATTTTTTTACATACCTGACTGGTTTGCTTGTTTGCTTACAAAATGGCCAACACCGGACTTTCACCTGCAACAGAAAATGGAGACTGTCAGTTTTCAATGTAATCAATTACAACAAGAACAGGATGATAAAGTTCGCTCAGACATCCAAGGATTTAGCCGTCTTTGGTCGTGTGACCTCCGGTGGAAACTGCGAATGTTGGGGTCAAGTCGTCATCACAGCGAGAGAGAGAAAGGTAAAGTAACTTTTATTTTTTTTACATACCTAACTGGCTTGCCTGTTTGCTTACAAAATGGCCAACACCGGACTTTCACCTGCAACAGAAAATGGAGACCGTCAGTTTTCAATGTAATCAATTACAACAAGAACAGGATGATAAAGTTCGCTCAGACATCCAAGGATTTAGCCGTCTTTGGTCGTGTGACCTCCGGTGGAAACTGCGAATGTTGGGGTCAAGTCGTCATCACAGCGAGAGAGAGAAAGGTAAAGTAACTTTTATTTTTTTTACATACCTAACTGGCTTGCTTGTTTGCTTACAAAATGGCCAACACCGGACTTTCACCTGCAACAGAAAATGGAGCCCATCAATTTCAATGTAATCAATTACAACAAGAACAGGATTACAAAGTTCGCTCAGACATCCAAGGATTTAGCCGTCTTTGGTCGTGTGACCTCCGGTGGAAACTGCGAATGTTGGGGTCAAGTCGTCATCACAGCGAGAGAGAGAAAGGTAAAGTAACTTTTATTTTTTTACATACCTAACTGGCTTGCTTGTTTGCTTACAAAATGGCCAACACCGGACTTTCACCTGCAACAGAAAATGGAGACCATCAATTTCAATGTAATCAATTACAACAAGAACAGGATTACAAAGTTCGCTCAGACATCCAAGGATTTAGCCGTCTTTGGTCGTGTGACCTCCGGTGGAAACTGCGAATGTTGGGGTCAAGTCGTCATCACAGCGAGAGAGAGAAAGGTAAAGTAACTTTTATTTTTTTTACATACCTAACTGGCTTGCTTGTTTGCTTACAAAATGGCCAACACCGGACTTTCACCTGCAACAGAAAATGGAGACCATCAATTTCAATATAATCAATTACAACAAGAACAGGATGATAAAGTTCGCTCAGACATCCAAGGAACAACCATCTTTGGTCGTGTGACCTCCGGTGGAAACTGCGAATGTTGGGGTCAAGTTGTCATCACAGCGAGAGATAGGTAAAGTAGCTTTTATTTTTTTACATACCTGACTGGTTTGCTTGTTTGCTTACAAAATGGCCAACACCGGACTTTCACCTGCAACAGAAAATGGAGACCGTCAGTTTTCAATGTAATCAATTACAACAAGAACAGGATGATAAAGTTCGCTCAGACATCCAAGGATTTAGCCGTCTTTGGTCGTGTGACCTCCGGTGGAAACTGCGAATGTTGGGGTCAAGTCGTCATCACAGCGAGAGAGAGAAAGGTAAAGTAACTTTTATTTTTTTTACATACCTAACTGGCTTGCTTGTTTGCTTACAAAATGGCCAACACCGGACTTTCACCTGCAACAGAAAATGGAGACCATCAATTTCAATATAATCAATTACAACAAGAACAGGATGATAAAGTTCGCTCAGACATCCAAGGAACAACCATCTTTGGTCGTGTGACCTCCGGTGGAAACTGCGAATGTTGGGGTCAAGTTGTCATCACAGCGAGAGATAGGTAAAGTAGCTTTTATTTTTTTTACATACCTGACTGGTTTGCTTGTTTGCTTACAAAATGGCCAACACCGGACTTTCACCTGCAACAGAAAATGGAGACTGTCAGTTTTCAATGTAATCAATTACAACAAGAACAGGATGATAAAGTTCGCTCAGACATCCAAGGAATTAGCCGTCTTTGGTCGTGTGACCTCCGGTGGAAACTGCGAATGTTGGGGTCAAGTCGTCATCACAGCAAGAGAGAGAGAGAAAGGTAAAGTAACTTTTATTTTTTTTTTACATACCTAACTGGCTTGCTTGTTTGCTTACAAAATGGCCAACACCAGACTTTCACCTGCAACAGAAAATGGAGACCATCAATTTCAATGTAATCAATTACAACAAGAACAGGATGATAAAGTTCGCTCAGACATCCAAGGAATTAGCCGTCTTTGGTCGTGTGACCTCCGGTGGAAACTGCGAATGTTGGGGTCAAGTCGTCATCACAGCGAGAGAAAGGTAAAGTAGCTTTTTTTTTTTTTTTACATACCTAACTGGCTTGCTTGTTTGCTTACAAAATGGCCAACACCGGACTTTCACCTGCAACAGAAAATGGAGACCATCAATTTCAATGTAATCAATTACAACAAGAACAGGATTACAAAGTTCGCTCAGACATCCAAGGATTTAGCCGTCTTTGGTCGTGTGACCTCCGGTGGAAACTGCGAATGTTGGGGTCAAGTCGTCATCACAGCGAAATGACAATCTAAAGTAGCTTTTTTTTTTTTTTAACATACCTTACTGGCTTGCTTGCTAACAAAATGGCGAACACCGGACTTTCACCTGGAACAGAAAATAGAGACCGTCAGTTTTCAATGTAATCAATTACGACAAGAAGCAGGATTATAAAGTTCGCTCAGACATCCAAGAAAGTGTTTGGCCGTCTTTGGTCGTGTGACCTCCGGTGGAAACTGCAAATGTTGGGGTCAAGTTGTCATCACAGCGAAAGGAAAAAAGTTTAAGTAGCTTTTTTTTTTTTTTTTTTTTTTTAAAACATACCCAACTGGCTTGCTTGCTCACAAAATGGCCAACACCGGACTTTCACCTGCAACAGAAAATGGAGACCGTCAATTTCAATGTAATCAATTACAACAAGAACAGGATTACAAAGTTCGCTCAGACATCCAAGGATTTAGCCGTCTTTGGTCGTGTGACCTCTGGTGGAAACTACGAATGTTGGGGTCAAGTCGTCATCACAGCGAAAGGAAAAAAGTTAAGGTAGCTTTTATTTACATACCATACTGGCTTGCTTGCTTACAAAATGGCCAGGCACCGGACTTTCACCTGGAACAAAAAATAGAGACAGTCAGTTTTCAATGTAATCAATTGCGACAAGAAGCAGGATCATAAAGTTCGCTCAGACATCCAAGGAATTAGCCGTCTTTGGTCGTGTGACCTCTGGTGGAAACTACGAATGTTAGGGGAAAAGTCATCATCACAGCGAGTGGATGAAGAAATCAATGAAGTATAGAACAAAGTTTCAAACCTGTTGTAGTTTCCTAATGAGATGACTGCCAAGTTCTGCAATCACAATGAATCACAAATTTGAAACGGGCACTTGACCACGTGTTAGCATTAGCCCACGTGTTGACATATCAAGCGAATATTGTTTAATATTGTTTGATATTAACTAGTAGTTAAACTACTTTCAAAAATAAAAAGAGGCGGTTGAAAAGTGTGTAACTAAGCATTCGGTATGCTATTGACAAATTAAGCAACGGTGGTCTCTCAGAACGAGGCGCAAAGACCATCGTCAACCATCCGTGTAGTACAGTAATCCCACATGCAAACTACTTGCACAATAAGATATACTGTGCTTTTCTTATAAAAGAGAGCAAAGTATTAGGTGATCAAAGATGGACATTGCATTTTAGTTACCACTATCTTTGAGCTTACCTAACGCCTTAGCAAGCAGGATCCAAATGGGCTGTGCCGACTCCGATTCTTCGTATATATAGCCTCTTGTACATCATCGCCACCTGGCGGCTGGAGGGGAAACGACGGATCCCTCCTCTAAACCTTTTCGTGATTGGCGGACGTTACAATGACGCCGATTGGACGCCTTATCCCCACCCCCGCCTCCGTCTGTTTCTGCTGCTGCTGCTGGTGTTGCCATGATGATGATGATGATGGTGACAGCCCCCCTCCTCACACACACACGCAGACAGAGGCAGAAAAGGATGGCTTGAGGCTGGAAAACGCACACATGCTGTTCGGCCGTGCGTCCGTCGCACTGGAACCTGGTGAGTATCTCCCCGCCCGCCTTTTGCATGACACTACGCGGTGATGAAATGGTGGGTGAAGGAGTGAAGATGGAGGGATGATGATGGAGGGAGGAGACAGGAGCATCTGTAGCTTGTCCCTGTGCGACATCCGGCCTGCGTGTGAGCCTGAAGTTAGCATCCCGGGTGCTAATAGTGACAGCGGCTATGCCACCGAAGTGACATATGTCATGATAGGAATAATCGTATAATGACTGTAAGATCGTTAAATGCAAACTATATTGAATGTCACTTTGCAAAAATACAGAACGGATGATGATACCATACAGTGAACGCCCAGGGAGTTTCCATTAATTCAAATGAGCAAAGACCAAGCCCTGCCGATTTTTTATAATTACCTCTATCAACAGTTTAAAACAGTAAATATAACACGAATCATGATCCATAAACCCGATAAACTCGCAGTTGACTAAACAACAGTGCTTTGAGATAACAGTGTGGATAGTTTTTCGAGATAAGAGCCCTCGTTCAGACGATTTGTTTGCTTTGACTCGAGAGTAAAAAATTGAGATAAGAGCATTGTATCGTTACATATAAAAAATTGAGATAAGAGCATTGTATTGTTACCTTTAAAAAAAAGACGCTTCAGGCTGTTGAAGAGAATTACATGTTGTGTACTGTATGTGAAACAATAGCTTTGCCTCTGGAGAGTTCATTAGCTAAATGCTAACAAAAAGTGCAAAATGAGCTAAACAATCTGTCATAGTTGTCGCTGTGATCTTTTAATGAATTGATATTTAAACACAAATAGTGAGGTGACATGAGTAGACTGACCATATAACAAGACTTCCAACCAGCTATTCTTTATCCTCTGCGGAGATCAACTAAAATAATTTTCTCTTACTGGGCCAGTTAGAGTTATTGTGAAACTCTTTAATTTGTGTCTGCAGGAGTGCATTATTCTCCCCCTTGGAAGGGTTTAATGTCATTCCCATGAATTCAAATGAGCAAAAAAGATTTTGTGTTTTGACTTATGAGTGAGGTCACGGAACAAATGGGATTTGTATGTCAAGCTGCCAATGCAAATGCACGTGTATGAGACGTACTGTATGCGTAAATGTAACATTTTAGGATCAAAAGCTCCGCTTTTGGTCTCCATGGCAACCACAGCATCACCCTCACTAAAGACATGAGTGTGACCTACTTAACTGTTCTCGCGGGTGTGTGGGGGGGGGCGTCTCCGTCATAAACATCTTCTCTTTCTATTCCGTAAGATGCCGAGTGAACGTCGTTTGTGTGTTTGCGGGCTCGGTTCGCTTATGACTTGGGTCGGCTCTGACAGCCTCATGGACTGAGGGCGGTGCGGAGAGCATCGCAGCAGAGACGTCCCTCGACCGTCTCGCCGCCCAAGCTGATGGCGGGGCATCAACACTCTCCAGACAGCAGCAGTGAGGAGTGCACCGTGCTTGAGGCTCCGCCCACTAAAGACACTTGCCCGCAGCACGGTGGCAAGGTGAGCTTTGCCGGGCAACCACATGATACGTGGCCGCTCCGTCGCCATCCTTGACGTCGCGTCATCCGCAGGTGTCCGAGTACTGCCGGGCGTGCACACGTGCGCTGTGTGGCGAGTGCGTGCCTGAGCACAGCGAGCACCCCAGGGTGCCTTTAAGCGAGGCCTTGGAGCAGCACCGATGCACCTTGGAGGCAGGGATGAGGGCGGCTCACGACAGGTGAAAGGAGATGGTGACTTGAGTATTGGTCACTTGGGTTCAAGTCGCCAAATTTGGGACTGCTACTGCTCTCCAGACTACCGCAGATTTCCACCGCTGCCGCGGTGGTGGGAGAGATGGTCCAGCAGTTGACCAATCAGAGAACGGCCATCGAGGAGGACATCCAGTCTAGCTTCGAGGATCTTCACAAGCAGCTTGACGTGAGGAAGAGCGTTCTTCTCATGGAGCTGGAAGTCACCTTTGGCCTCAAGCACAAGGTGATTGAAGTGAAACACAATATTTTGTGTAACCATGAAGTGAAGTGGTTCTGAGTCCACGAGTTATTTGTCGTATGTGGTGACCCCAGGTGCTCCAGTCTCAGCTTGAGAGCCTCCTGCAGGGAGAGGCCACCGTGTCGTCTGCTTGCACCCGCGCAGAGGAAGTCTTGGCGACGGAGGCGTGTGCGAGCGACTTGGAAGTGGAGCTGGACCTCAAGGAGAAGCTGGAGGAGCTGGCCAGACGAGGCGTGTCGTGCCAACCGGAGGAGAACGACCAGCTGGACCTGGTCCTGGAGACGGACGGACTGCGCAAATGGATCCACAATCTGGGCACCATTGTGACCACCAGGTAGGAGGCTTCTAATTTAGAGATTCCAGAGGAAACTTAACTGAAAAGGTTTTTGGGAATGCGTTGAACAGGCAGAGTGAGGCTAAGCCTCAAGGCGGTTTGACTTTAATCCACGTTATCCTCTTTCTCAGTGCTGTGGCGAGCCAGAGCGAGGCTATGGGCACCGGACTGGAACAGTGCATCGTGGGACTCCCTTCCTCCGTCACCATAGTAACCAGAGACAAATCCGGAGGGGCTTGCAAGAGCGGCAATGCCATCTTGTCAGCTGAGGTCGTGAATATGGCCGCCGAAGCAAAATGTGGCTTAGGCTTTCTAAACTTTTTTTTTTTTTTTCACACAGGTGTTCACGCCGGACGGCAGCATCGTGGACGGCGAGATCGTGGACCACAAGAACGGAACGTACGAATTTGTTTACGTGCTTCCCAAAGAGGGCGACTTTTCACTGGCGCTGCGTCTGTACGACCAACACATTAAGGGAAGTCCCTTCAAGCTGAACGTTGGCATGTCACAGGTGGGCCAAAAACACAGTAGAGTGTGTGCGTAGTTTAAAGCGATGCTCATAACACCAGTTTTGACCGCCAGGTGTCGCCCTCCACCACCACGCCGTCCAACTCTGCGGCCAACGCCACGCCGTCCACAGGTTCCTCAGAGGGCGCCAAGAGACGTGGAAAGTCCCCCGGCCAGAAGAAGAAAGGCTCCAAGAGGGCCAGCAGCGCCCTGGGAACACCACGCCGCAAAACCCAGAACCCCATCGAGGACGACCTCATCTTTCGGATCGGAACCAAGGGACGGAACAAAGGGGAGTTTACCAACCTTCAAGGGGTCGCCGCAGCTGCCAGCGGGAACATCTTGATCGCTGACAGCAACAACCAGTGTGTGCAGGTGACACATTGCGATCACCATATTGAAGGGAAAAAATGCACTTTGAGTAGATCTGTTTTCAAAATTGTTTTGTTTGAATAATTGTTTCTGGTGTTTCAGGTGTTCTCCAGCCAGGGAGAGTTCAAGAGTCGATTTGGGGTCCGCGGACGGTCGCCGGGGCAACTGCAGCGACCCACGGGTGTGGCGGTGCACGCCAGTGGTGACATCATCATCGCCGACTATGACAACAAGTGGGTCAGCATCTTCTCCAGCGATGGCAAGTTCAAGGTGGGTGTCAATCACATTCATTGTAAATTCTAAATTGCGATGGACCTGAAGCTGGATGATAACAAGGATATGGAATAAATGCTCAAATCGCGTTGGGCTTGCTAACGCTAAGGTTGTCACGCTCACACGGGTGGACAGGCCAAGCTGGGCTCGGGCAGGCTGATGGGACCCAAAGGTGTGTCGGTGGACAATGAGGGTCACGTGATTGTGGTGGACAACAAAGCGTGCACGGTCTTCATCTTCCAGCTGAGCGGAAAGCTCGTCACCAAATTCGGGAGCCGCGGGAATGGCGCCAAACAGTTTGCAGGTAAGGCGCGTCGGACGGATCACTTGACCGACTCGACGGCTTCACCTTTGTGTGCTTGCGACTCCGAGGTCCGCACTTCGCCGCCGTCAACAAGAACAATGAGATCATCGTGACCGACTTCCACAACCACTCCGTCAAGGTAGCAAAGTTCGCCCAATCAAAGATTCAAGACTTCTTTGTTATGTCATAGACATTGTTTTCAGATTCAAGACTTGTGTCTGTGCCTGCCAGGTATTCACGCCCGAAGGAGAACTGCTCCTCAAGTTCGGCTCCAACGGCGAAGGCAACGGACAGTTCAACGCCCCCACCGGCGTGGCTGTGGACACCAACGGGAATATCATTGTGGCTGACTGGGGCAACAGTAGAATACAGGTCCGCTGTGTTTGTGCCCCCCACAAACAAAAAACTTCCCGAGTCCTCTGCAATAAAACTAAAACATCCTTATTGTTTTCCTGTTCAAACCATGAAGGTGTTTGACGGTAGCGGTTCTTTCCTGTCCTACATCAACACGTCGGCCGACCCCCTGTATGGGCCGCAGGGATTGGCCCTGACCCAGGATGGACACGTGGTGGTGGCTGACTCAGGAAACCACTGCTTCAAAGTTTACCGCTATCTACAATGATGGCAAGACAGAGGAAGATCCAGCAGGCGGCGGCTGCCATTTTCATTCCGTTGAGGTCAATATTCGTTTAACATCCTTGGATGGACAGCCAAGATGGCGGACGTGAGTGATGTCCTCTGATCGATTCGATGTCATTTTGTGATCGTTCAATTTGGGTATGTATTCCACCTCCCGGCCTCCAGGAGGCAGTTAAGTGCTAACTTCCTTAGCATGGATGGCTAACAGGCAAAGCTAGCAGTCAGCAGTGTTGTGACTCGCAGTGCAGGCCCCCTCCCTTACCGGGACAACACGGTGACCAATCATCCCTTTAAAGTGACCCGTTCAAATTTGACACTTTTGCGTGACCGAAGGAATGAATCCGTGTGCGTGCTCACCAGCGGCGAGAAAGACTGAGTGGGCGGAGTCGGCGAATGACAGCAAACTTGATTAGCAAATTCATGAATTCATTTCATGGCATTCTTACTTTTGATTGTGTTCCATTGTGTGCATTGAAATTCTTAAGTGCCAAAGCGTTATGTTCACCTCTCAATAGGTTCGACTCACAAAAAGTTGCGGGTTTTGACCTTTTTGTCTGACGTTTCAGGAGGAACCTAAAATGCACCACCACCGATGGTGTATATTTTCTTTCCATCTTTGAAAAGCTTATAGTGCATTTTAAGTTCACCCTAAAATTGCAACCGAAAGCCCAGCACCCATAACTCTTTGTGAGTCTCAAATTTTCTTTGATATTCAGTAGTCAATAGTCAAAATGTGACGCTAACAAGCCAGCACACACCACTAGCTCAGTGCTTATGCTTGTTTTTAACTATTTCCCCACCAAGATTGTCATTAGCATAGTTTATTAGCATGTTCCCCAACCGCGGCTAATGTTCTACGTTTGGTGGCACTAACAAAGCTGACATTATGATTTTATTAGCATGTGGGCCAATTCGGCTAATGTTATTAGCATGTTAACAGCGTGGCTAACACTTTTTTTTTTAAAGAAAAAATATATATCAGCATGCTTAAAGAACGTAATAATGCTACCGCAACTAGTTTCGACATTACACGTGGCGTCAAATTTGATTGATTAGTTTTTGTGGTACACATAATGCATTAATCCCCTGCTATTCAGGAATAGCGAGCAGCCTAATGGATGCCCAACACAAATATTTATGGTTGCTTATATTAATAGTTTAAACCTTAAATATAGCTTACCACAAACTATAAAAAAAAAATGAAAATACTCATCGTACAATATTACCTTTAAAAATAAATATATTCAAGATTATTTGATCTCAGTAGAGGAAAAATCGCAAATAACACCAGCCAATGTGAATCTGTCAAGATACAAAGATGATAAAGAGTCTAAATCTGTCAGAGGTAAATTTCCTAATGGTGAATATTCAGGGGATTTCTGTAAATTGGTTGCATCATATTTCCATAAAGAACCAGCCTAGTCGACCAAAGATTGATGGGGAAAAAGTTAACAAACCAGCTAGTTATGCTATCAGCGCTAACAGTTAAATGACGACCAATGAGGGATGTTTGTGTGCTATTGATTGTTAATCAGTTGTGAATGTTTCCTGCATGTCCATTCAATAACCAATAAATGACTTTCTTCATCCATGCCGGGCAGCATTTAGTCCTTTTCGTAATACGGGAAGGCCACCTTCAGGGCAGGTCCAGCATGGCGTGCTGCTCCAGAATGCGCTGGGTCGCAGCGTGGACCTTCTGGAGAGCGCGGATAATGACGCGGAGGACGGGCTCCGCCTCACGTTGATTCTGGGCGCATACCAGCTTCAGAAAGTACTCCCGGTCCGGGAGGGCGAGGAAGACCAGCTCTGCGGCCTGCCGGAGCATCCACGAGTGGTGGGGTGCTAGCGCTACCTGGTAGGCGTCCCTGCGGGGCAGAGGTGGCAAAAGTACTCACACCCAAATCAATCCAAGCATTGACCATAATGAAGGTGGAAACAGGTGATGACATCATCAGCTAGCACTTGTGCATACCTGCCGAGCTCGCCTGGCGTCTTTAGGTGTCCGTGCCGGTCGGGCACGTGCGTCAGGCCGTCCAGCGTCATGGTGAGCCACAGTAGCGAGCGATGCAAACGCAGCAGCGTCCTGCAGCCCGAATCGGTTCGGCGGGAAAGGTTCACCAAGCCCGCTTGTAGCTCCGCCTCCACCATAGAGCTTACTGAACGGTATGCCTGCACCGAGAGCACAGGCAGCCCTTTTAGGTCCACCGTACGTCTAAACTACAGTGATAATCAGCATCCCGTTTAGGCAGCAATTGTGTATGGCCCGTTTTGACAACAAACCGGTTAAGGCCGCTAACAACCCATTTAGACAGCCCTTGATATTCCTCTCTGCAACCCGTCAGGTGTCAAATGGGTTCAGTTCTACCATCCGCAACCCGTTTAAGCAGCAAACGGGTTAAGTTCCTAATGCTATGTAGACGCTAGGCAACTAATGAGAATTTGTTGCAGAATCACACACACTGCGCATTTGGTCATGTAGCCGCTTGAGGTCGCATGTCCTCAGCCCCTCTCACCCCTCCCTTCAGCCCATGTGTGCGAGCCAGCTGTCGAATCAGGTCCATCTTCTCGTTGACCTTCTGAGAGAAGAATGAGACCACCGGTCCGAGAGACTCCATGAAGCTGTTGACATAACAGAGTGCGGTCAGTCTCCGATCCTGCCATTGTGTGTGATTGGAACGTACATAATCAGGTGGTCCCAGCTTCGCAGGTACGGTTCCAGGAGGACGTCGTCGGCAACCGAGACGCTAGATGTCAAAAAGCGCAGCAGATGTGACGCCTGAAACAATTGGCCGGGACACTCCTTGATTGTGGGCAGGGCCTCGTCGGGCTCCACCAAAGGAGGCTGAGGCTGAGAGAAAAGGACTTTACACCAGGGAAAACAAATTCCAAACACAGCCTAACATAGGTTTATTTTTACCGTTTTACTATATGCCAAGCATGCGAAGTGTCCTGGGCCACAGTCTCCAACGCCACCTTGAGCTGGGGAGTGTGCGGTGAGCATTAAAAGCGAGAAGAGTGGGTGGGTCGACGAGCCACGGTAAGAACGTGAAGTGACTTACGGAGCCACTCAGAGCTGAGGAAGACAACCACCGCCAAGATGGCCGACAACAGCAGGCAACAAAGTAGCGCCGTCCGTGCGAGCGTGACCATGACGACCGCTCACACGAAAACCTTCAAAACACACATACAAACACACACATTGATCATATTGGACACTCCGTGACAGACGAGCACTTGTCACTGGATGAACTTTAAACTTGACCTTCGCTCTCTGGTGTTTATCTTTTCCACATAGACTCACAGAAATGATAAGTTGTAAAAAGTAATCAGGAAACAAGTACTCAAATGTAGCACATACAATCCAATACCATACAACTTTATTTGTATCGCGCATTTCACAAAAAGCTGGAGCAGTAACTGATCGCTTTACATTTAACAATGGGAAAACCACAAAAACAGTGAAAACAGAATAGTAGAACACAAGATTAATACGAAAATACGGTAGAAAAATAACAATAAAGTCAGTCGAAACGTGTAGTAGTGTAGTATATGTTCCTAAAACTCAGTAGCAGCAGTATTTGGACTTTAAAAAGTAGTTTACCTGTTATTCGAGTAAATGTAGTTTTAGGTTAGAACACAGAGCGGCGCTGTGACTACGTGCCACCCCCACCAATATGGCAACGAAGAATGTGGCGTGACGTCACTGGATAGCAAATCATTTAAAATTCCAGCTTCGTTTTTAAAAAAAATAACAGTGCCTTTGAAAGGATACGGATTATAAATTGCGCCCAAAAGTGACAACATGATGATAGTCAACGGACGAACTCTGGACTGGATTTATTCTGTGGTAAAATTCACGCTCGTTTTAAGTAAAGCCAAATAGCTCTGTTTCTGTGGAGCTAGCAGCTAGCTAAGTTGCGAGCAGCTAGCCAAATAATAACTTCGTATTCACAGTACCACCATGTCAATTTTGAAGAAATTGCAATATTTTTTTAATGTTTAATATAATTAATTAATACAATTTAATTTCAGCACGCATTTAGGGTAATTTGATAGATTGAACATGTAATCATATTACAAGATGAAACTAACAAGAACAAGTTAATGACTGCATGGACATAAGACAAATAATTTTAAAACTTTTATAAGTCCCAGTTTTCTAGCGGTGCACTTCTAACGCAATGAGCAGTGTTCTCATGTTGCTCCAACCTTTGCTTCTGTGTGTTTCTGTTAGGTTTTGTTTGCTGTTGTGATTTTGTCGTGGTCTTACGTCATCTACGCTGGCAGGGTCTCGGCCCAATGGTTGCTGGATGAGATGACCACTCTGCAGCGCCATTGACAGGTGCTCCAGTGTTAAATATGTTGCCCTGCACGTACGACATTATCACCAAATTTAAAATACAGTTGCAAAAAAAAAAAAGCAGTAAACAGGAAGAAACACAAGGTGGACAAAGTAGCCATGGAAACAATGCATGGGGCTTCATTGTTTGCATCTGTGCTCTGATGTATTCTGTAATTAAAAGACGGGCGGGACGCACGCTCGCACACTCGTGCTGCCAAGCTTAAGAGTGCTTTGAAATGTGCGCGTGCACATGGATCTCAGATATGTAAATGCTTAACGGTAATGAATGAGCCAGCTTCAGAGCGGCGAGAACGTATACTTGACACGAGTGGCCCTCTACACACACACATGCACACGGCCGTATAATTAAAAAGCTGCTTTGCATGTGCGCTGCAAATGGTCTTTGGAAATTCAGTGGAAATGATTATATATTTATTTTTGCCGACATTATGTTTACCATCATTACTCATCCACATCACATTAAAACATAACATCAGACATTTTGTGGCTGTTTGGTGGACAAAGTTATGAGGAAGTAAAAGTCTTTACTATGGCAAAAATCAAGCTTGAGCACCTACGTCCTTCTTATTCGTGTTTTCAAATTCTACAAGTATTTATGTACAAAATATAAATATAAAATAATACACGACTGCTCTGTATCTAGCTAACATTTTCCAACATGTTGCCTTCAGCGGTTCAAGGGTCTCCATCATCGAGCTCGCCTGGGAGGGAGGACCCCACTTCCCTGTCTCTGACCGTCTCCGCGGGGACGCGTTTGCCGTCCAACTCCTTGGAGGTCTTCCCGTCCAGCCAGTACGTCACCATATCACCTTTACCCTGACGAGAAGACGCTGGCCATCAGCGGCCGCCGGCATCCACGCGACGCTGGCGGCGCTCACCTTGACCTGCAGCATTCCTCGGCAAACCAGCACATAGCCGCCGATCTCCTCCAGCAGGTAAAAGACGGTGGCGCTGCACTGGATCTTCAGTGCTGTGTGATAATGCAACGACAACACGCGCGACACAACACGTTCGCTCACTCATGGCGTGGGCAGAGGACGGACATGGCATATGCATGTGTGTGGTGGATACAATACCTAGGCTAGTGGACTCCATACGAGAAGCCGTGTTTACCGTGTCGCCAAAAAGACAGTAGCGAGGCATTTTGGTCCCGACCACACCCGCCACCACTGGACCTAACAATAAACGCAAACACACACTTTTTGTATACGCTAAGGTTTATATCATTTATAAGACTTATTTTTTTCGCTACTACTCCCGGTGGTGCATGTGCATGTGGGAGCGTACCCGAGTGGATCCCGGCGCGGATCTGCAGCTGCGTGTTGGGCTTGTGCGGGATCCGAAAGGTGCGACACACACCCACCAGGTCCAACGCCATGCTGGCGATCTCGGAGGCGTGACGGATGCCGTTTTCTTGTGGAACACCCGACACCACCATGTCTACACACAAATAAGGCGTGACATAGCCTTTTTGACATAATGATTAAAGAAGTAATTCTGGATTTTCCAGAAAATAAATTGTCTACTTGTTTTAGCTTAAAAAATAGTTAATATTTTTTTTACACAAAACAAAAAACTGCTCTACTGCACATGTGCATGGTTGCGTCACCACCGTGCGTCGCTCACAGGCGTCTCCGATGGTTTCCACTTTGTAGACGTCGTAGTTGTCGATGATGTCGTCAAAGGTGGTGTAGAGCTTGTTGAGAAAGTCCACTACCTGGTATGGAGTGCTACTGCTGGACAGTTGCGTGAAGCCTACGATGTCACTGCTCACACACACACATGTTGAGTCAGCCCGCCCGCCTGTCAATCAACACCGTCTGCTTTCTTCCTGTCGGGCTAACCTAAAGAAGACGGTGGCGCTGACGTAGCTCTGAGCCTCAGACGACTTCCCTTGCCGTAGGTCGTCGGCCACCTGGCGAGGAAGCATGCCTACACTCGCGTGCACACACAGCAGATCAATTTCTGTGTGTGTGTGTTGCCTGTGTGTGTTTGCTTCATACTGTAGAGCAGTCTGTCAGTCTTCTGCTTCTCATGCATCAGATCTTGCGTACGCTCAGCCACCAGCACTTCAAGATGTTTGCTGTACTTCTCCATCTGAAACGCAGTACACGCGTGTGTGCACGCGTGTGTGCACGCGTGTGTGCACACGTGTGTGCACAAGTGTGTGCGTTTTCAAGGTGCATCACGTCTTACCAGGTTCATCATCATGTCCACCGGGCTGACTTTGACCGGGTTGATGCGGTAGACAAACTTGCGGATTTGTTCAAAAGTGGGTCGCTGGGCGGGATTGTGGGCACCACATCGCCGGATGAGCTGCATCATCCAAGACGGAGTTAGCGCCCAACGCTAGCGTCGCGTTAGTTAGCCGGCTCACCTCCACGTAGTCGGCGGGGCACGGGCAAGTATTGTCGGCTTTGCTGGAGATCAGCTCGGGCAGAGGCAGACAGCAAGAACAGTCCAGACTGGACTCGTCCACCTGCAGAGCATTGGGAAGGTTGCTTTTTAGTGGCGGGATTCCCAACCACTCTGCAGTTCCGAATGATCAAGTGTGTCGAGGGAAACAAGCACAACTATATATTGCATGCGTACTTACGGGTACAGGGTCACTGCGCGTGGCGAGCTCCAGTAGGATTATGGAAAAACTGCACACACACACACACACGGATTGTTGTTAATGTGTGCTGGGTCTTCAATACAAATTCCAAATGTGTTCTGTTCTTATGTGTTCACCTGAAGACGTCTCCAGCCAACGTCAGCTCAGCGTTGGCGTCTTGAAACTCGGGAGGCATGTACACTTCTTGGAGTCTCTGCTGATAGGTGGAGAGAGGCTCCGTCCCTTCCCCGCGCCGATACACTCCCAGCCCGTAATCTGCCGGGGCGACACGCAGGTCAAAGGTGGGTGGAGTTCGGTCCATATGTGTGTGTGTGGGGGGGGGGGGGGCGCACTCACCGGTGATCTTGCACACCCAGCGGTCGTCCAGCACACAGTTAAGAGACTTGAGACGGCCGTGACAGATGCGGTGTTGGTGCAGGTACGCCATCCCTCTGGCGATGTCGGTGGCGAAGGAGAACCTAGGAGGTGCTGATGTCATGGGCGCATTGTTCTAATCTAAACAGTATGCTGTGGCCAGCTTACCTGAAGCCCCAGTTGAGTGGGATCTCCTCATTGAGCAGGACGTCATTGAGGCTCCCTTTGGGGCAGTACTCGGTCACTATGGCAACATTCGGCACCTGGACGCAGCCTCCGATGAACTTGCACAAGTTGGGGTGGTCCAACTCCCTGGACACACGCAAGCTCTGTTTGGAATCGCTTTATACCGATGACAACATTATGGAATGATGCCGTTTCCATCTTGTGACGTCTTACCTGACTTGCTTGACTTCCTGCCTGATGCTCTTGGATAGAGAAAAGGACTTGCTGGGAATCTTCTTGATGGCCACCGTCCTGCCATCACTGTAAAACACCGACGCCACTTGCCTTTGTGTCCAAGGGTGAAAGGTCAAATGTTTGAGCGTACTAGATCCCCGTGCGGGTGAAGGTGATCTTCTTGCTTCCCGCTTGCCCCCCGCAGGAAGTGAAGGCCGTCACGCAGCTGGTGTTGCTGTCGCTGTGAGCCACGGGCACGCTCATCAAACTGCTCATGGTCACCCGCGCGTGCTGGTCTGTGGCGGCAAAAGACCCCTAATGAGTAGTTGCTGCTCGGCCGTGGCGGATTTCCGTACCTTGCTTGATGAGGTCAAAATCGATGATCCAGCTCTCATCCCACAACAGTTTCTGCTTCTGGTACCTCAGCCACTAAACACACAGCAGACACGCACGTGGCGGCGGCCATTTCTCACCATGGCGGCCATTTCTCACCATGGCGGTCAGGACGAAGCAGAGGCACAGAAGGCTCAGCGGCAGTCCAATTGCCAATTTGGCCAACGGGCTCATGGGGCATTCGCCACAGTCGGCGGGACAGGTGGAGCAATGCTCCTCCTCCTGGCACTCGCCGTCGCCGCAGACTGAAACGGCCCGAAGGTGGTTATGTGTCGACGTTGCGGCGGCATTCGTCTCGTACCTGTGGAGGGCAGCACGGTGCTCTTGGCCTCCAGAGCCACCTGCATTTGGCCCACTCGGATGTGAGCGATGAGGGAAGTCAGGCCCACGTGGAGCAGAACCACCTGGGAGAAGGTGACGTGCCTTCATGAGGCCGCTCATCCCCCGCCGTGCTGCCCGTCAAATCTGTCTCACCTTGGCGCTCCAGTTGGTCTGTGTCATCTTGCCCGATGTGGAGATGGTGTGCGTGAAAATCTTTCCATCATCGGGAATCCATGGACCGCAGATGCTCTCTGAAGTCTGGAAACAAGTATGAGCGATCGGTGCACGCGACCCGCCCGCCCGCGTGTGCTCGTGCGGGTCAGTACCATGTACGCCAGCGGACAGGAGTGGATGTTGGCATGATGAATGCAGCAGTTTTCACCGTCGGCGTCCTTCCAGTTGGCGGGACACTCGTGATGCTCGCAGAACCTCCGAGCGTCTTCCGCGTCCACTATGGAACTGAACACGTGTACGGTCAAGCATACATGTGCACACGCCTGCCGGCAGTGACCGCGTGCGCAGAGCTACCCGTGAGGGAAGATGCGGTTGTCCACCGCCCAGCTGTAAAAAGAGTCATGGACGGAGACCGAGTAGATGACGCTGAACACCTCGCCGCTCTTCACCGTCTCGGGAGGCCGCAGTACCCACGCCATTTCCAGACCTGCGCGCGACACGGCGCCATTAGCGCTGCCGGCACCGGCATGCCTGGATGCGATGAAGGCTCTCACCTCCGCAACTGATCATGTTGGAGTCGTTGGGGCGCTCCAGAGGCCAGCAGTCGTACTCGCTGTTGTCGAGATCGTGCCAGGAGAACGCGGGTGTGACGCAGCACACGCACACCTTTGCGCGCACATCACAATAAGTTCTATTTCATTCATTCGCAGGCAGCCTCAAATAACGAAATATTTGTACCACCATTGATTATTTTCACATGTTGCGCTCACCACACTGAACAGGACAAGATGGAGGCGGTTGGTGAAAGGTCTCACCCAGAAGATGTAGCACAGGTTGCTCCTCATGACGGACCAGACTAGACCGGGATGGTAGAGGACGTACAACTGTAATCAGATCCAGGATGGAGAGATTCAAGGAGGATGCAGCAGACCCGACCAAGACGGAGCAGGACGTGTGCAGCTGTTGGACGTCTGAGTCCTGAGTGAGTGTCGAGCACCAGGTTCTCACTTTTCGTCCTTTTGAACATCAAGCGGTAATGTTGCCCTCTGCTGCAGAACACTGCTAGTACAGCTTGTGTTACAATTTTTTTTTTTAGGCTGTCTTTTTTTTGTCTATAATAGCATTTTTCAATAATGATTTACACATCTGCATATACATCAGGCTGAACAAACATGATTTGATTCTATGGCTGTAGGTTTTGTCATACTCCATCACATGCGAAACGTAAACGTTCTCCAAAGCCCGAATTTTTTAAGGTTATTAAATTCAAAGAAACAACAAATCTGATTACATTACTGATTACGTGGATAATCTTAATACATTTCAACATCTTAATAATTGAATTATCTGTATTATTTTTTTCAGTTATTTGATTAATCTAATTTGATTCTAAATTCGAATCTAAATTTGAAACCTCTATTACTGTACACAAAAACAGGTCATTATTTCGAAACGACAGTGCCGGATATGCGCAAGCATATAACAGTTACAGTACTGCTTTGGCACCTTTATCATGTAGCTTGCCAGTAGGGGGCGCCAAATTCAAGCTGCTGCTCTCGCCATTGGAATTCCAGGATCTGACATTTTGCCGAAACTTAAAGTAAAAGCCCAATTTGCAGCACTAACGCGTTGCAATAAAACGTTAATTGTAATTCTTTGAAATTTTCCATGACATAACACAGTCGTCATTTCCCCCATCCCTTTAGCTGCTGATTAGCCGCCATTGCTCAATCCCGGTGCGGTCGCCCCCCCCAACACCAAACGCCCATACAAACAGTGGCCGTATTGTCGCTTGTGAGGCAGCCTCAGGCAAGCATGAGTGCAGACAGGTAGCAAAAGAAGTGTGATTAAGTTTAATGATAGCATTGCGGCAGTCAGAGAGAGTGCACGTGTAATTGTGTGTTCCTGGTGATGGCAACCAAGTCTCCAAATTATCCTCTTTCTTTGCCACTTGTCCACTCCAACTTCCCAACACTTCCACCTCCACCCGCCCAGTGTGCATTCGTTTCGAATGGAAAAAATGATTTACACTAATTGTACCGTCCTATTGAGTTATTTGTTTTCCTAAAATGAGAATGAGGCGCCTTTACAAAGCTTGCAGGGCTTTCAAAAGTATTACATTTGATCTGGAGAGTGAGCTCATCTCCGGCGCTGTCGCACACAACAAAATGAAAAGGAGTGAAATGCGCAGCGATAATGACACTTCCAACGTTCAATTTGAAAAAAAGAAAAAGCCTTCGATTCACATTAGACTGAAAAGAAAAAGAAAAACCAGCTTAGCTCAACTGTTGCTAACAGATTTAGTTAGATGCAGTAGAAATACTTAGTTACTGTCCTGGGAACTTTTACCGACTACATTTCCTGAAATGATCTTGAATTTGAGGAGGTCTTGGAATTATTCCCCGCACTGACTTAAAACGCACCGAAGCGCTGGCGCACTTGAGATGTTGGATACTGAACCAGGATTTCCTTGAAGTGGTTCTCCATGATCTCACAGAACTCCTTCCATGCCTGACTTTTTGCCTCAGTAACCGTCAAAACCGCCTTTTGCTTGACAGGACTTGTTTCTTAGCTTGATGGTGTCCCTCATGTCCACCGACGGGTTTGGGAATTGTTGCCCTGACAGGCACCGGGGCCATTGCACCAGTCAGCCACCTCAACGATGGAGTCACGGAACATGGTCCACTCAGATTCAATGCCCCCTCGCCTAGGACGTGGTCAAAGTGGACAGGGAACTCTGCCAGACAGTCCTTCAGACCTTCACAATACGTTTCAGTATTCGCCACTGTCTGCTTCGGGGGCTTTACAAGGGCTGAGGTTAATGTCAGTGGCGAAGCTATGAGGAGAGGCACGGGGGCACTGGCCCCCCACAAATATGCCTGGACCAGATATCCGACTAGATAATTGACTTTTGGATTTTTCAATATAGTTTTTGATATCGTTTTGACTTTTCTTTTTTAAATTCAATCATTTCATTTATTAGTTTATTAATTTGTATTAGGTTTTTTAAATTGCTTCATTTCAAATGAGTTTTTATCAGTTTTAGTATTGGTTCTACTAAAAAATAAATCTAGTATTTGTCGAGTGCGAGATATAAAAAAGGCTCACTGTTTTGTGATAAAATCTAGTAAATGACATTCTTCTGTACGGACGTTGAGCAATATTGAATAAAAAAATACATTAACGTAAACAAAAAAGTTGAAGTGTTAATTTGTTAGGTTGGGTTATAACCTTTCTCTGGACATTGACAAAACAAAAGCTAATATTGGACCAAATATCACCACCTCAATTGTCTTTTTAGTTTCTATGGACTTTCCGGCCTTTTTGGATGATAATAGAGATAATCCCTCCAGGATGGATTTCCTCTCTTTCATGTCATTTATATTAAATGGATTTTATGGATTAGATGCTTTTCTCTTCCGTCTCTTCATGTAATGTGGAATGCATTCCAAGGCTTTACTCTGCTAATTGAGGGACATAACGCCGCTCGCCTCATGTTTCCACTTGACGGTGTCGTGTGTGTGTGTGTGTGTGCGTGCGCGTGCCGAATCTTCAGTGAGTGTCGCCATATGGAAACTCCACTTTCCTCCCGTCAATCTAAATTAGTCAAGTGTTCCGGCTCCAAGGGTGTGTGCGTGAGGCATTGTCACGATTTTTGGCACACACACCGAAATAAGTCGAGTCAAAGTCAACTTTATTGTCAATTTCTTCACATGCCAAGACGCAAAGAAATCGAAATTACGTTCCCACTATCCCACGGTGACAAGACATAGTACACAATATACATAACACAAAAAAAAAAAAAAATGTTAGCTTATCGATGGTGCACATGTGAGATTTCCACACGTATGTATGAATATAGTGTGTGTGTGTGGGGGGGTCAATATTTTGGGGAGGGGCCGGGGTGCTAAGGGAAACTTTGCCTCATCCTCTCCTCACATTATCACACAGTCCAGAATAACATGGACTAAACACTAAAATACAATTCATATAATGTAACACACACACACACACACTCACAGATCTTAAAGTAACAGTAATGACAGGGACGCCATGGTAACTGAGGTAACAAAGGTGCTATGAATTAATACAAACATCAGTCAGCCCTGCTGAGTCACAGTGTACGTGTGTTTGTGCATGTGTATTAAGTGGGTGTCCCCTTGTTGAGGAAAGAAAAAAAAAAAAAGGTCCCCCACGTTTAATCTGAGGAGGCCATTCACTCGTGTTCCGTCGCTGCCACTAACTGTCACCACAATAATTGTGTGCGTGTGTGTGTGCATGTAATTGGGGGTTTGGATGATGATGATGATGTCACAAATTCCACATTTCCATAGCCAGATTGAGAATGTGTGGGGTAGTGGGGCCATAAATTGATCACTACGTTTTCCTGCTTTGTGTGTGTCCATGCGTGTGTCAAATCGTTATGATTTTTTTATTGTCACATTGGAATTTTCATTTCATCTTCTTTTAGGCTGTGGAGCTATGTGCCTTTAATAATGAGGTCAAATTAAACTCAACAAATCTTTACAATTTTTAACCGGAGATGGAACTTTTCTAGATGATTTTAGCACTGATTTTGAATCTGAGTAATAATAATAATAATAATAATAATTTATATAGTAATAAAAATGTATATAGTACTTTAGTATTAAATGTAGTCATTTATTAATGAAGGGTTAGTTTCAGCAACAGGTGGAATTTTTGTGCTGAAACGTCAGAGCAATAAATTACAATCATGTTAAAAATTTTATTGTGCAAGCTTAAAAAAAATTTGTATCTGAATTTTTTGGTTATAAATTTATTTACAAACGAGAGCACCAAATGAAATTATATGGAGCCAGGTAATTAATTATTTTGTATAGTATACATAATGCTGTGTGTATGGTGCCAATGCATTGATGGAAAGTCTAATCTATTTTTCCTTTGTGTCAAAGAGAGCCACCCCCGCCACCCCCTTTAAAGGTTTTGTGAGGGAGGTGGTACCCTGGCTGACATGCTAACACGCCGCTGTTGGAGGACAAAGAGCAGCAAAGGACATTTTGGGAAAAATTCTTACCCTCAACTCCAGAAGGATAAAAGTAAAAAGGGGACCTGAATGGAAGAAAGATTGTGGGCGTGTTCTTAGCTATAATTGGACTCTCTTGTACCTGCTGCTGGCATCACCACATGAGCCTCACAACACACATAAACACACACACGCACACACACACACACAGGCTTACACACACCTCCGTGCTGCTGTCAAGTTGTGCTCTCCATTCTGCAGGTAAGAATTGAATTTTCACTTCACAGAAATCAAGTTTTTTTTATTCATTTTTTATGTTAAATGCTTCTATACAAATTATGTGATTATTTATTTTTTTTGTCAAGAATTTTTTTTGGGAGTTTCAAGTTTGGTTGGTGGTTCGCTTGTTTACATCTAAGAGTTTTCATTCATTCCGATTGCAGTTGATGACACTTTTAATGATACAATTAGCACACAAAGTCCACACACACACACACACTCTCACACTTTTGCAACCAAAACATCAACTCTAAAAATGTGAACATGCTTCTAAATAAAAACCGCAGGCATGAAAATCCTTCAGAGGAAAAAACTTGGGTACCCCCCCCTCGCCATTCCAAGCAGTTGACACAAAGTTAATTATGCCTCACATACACACACATATAGTCAGGATCATTTAGCTGGAGTGTAAAGTGGGGGTGCCCTGTGGTCCCGTTGGAAGGAAACCAAATGGCAAAGGTCAGGCCGAGCAAATTACTGTGAAAACCTGACTTGTTTGAATTCTGTGTAAAACCAGTCTGTGTGTGTGTGTGTGTGTTTAGCCTGGGTTGTTATAGAAAGTCTTTGCCGCATCTCATTTGCCAGCCGTTTGTTTTAAGGGTTATGTTGTCAGTGACCTTGAAACGACATTAATCAGATTTTTATGATTAAACAATTAACCTTGGCCATGAGAACGTTTTTTGGCGGTGACTAGCGCATCCACCTGCGTCCGTTTGTTTTGTCCCAGATGTCGCACCCGATGAGCTTCAACGTGTGTTTGCTGGTGCTGCCGGCGATGTCACTGCTGCTCTTCTCTCCCATCGGTCGGAGCGAGGAGAACGTCACCCTCAGCCCGGGCTGTCACTTGCATCGTGAGTACAAAAATACCCAACGGCAAATCGACAAAGTAACTTAGCTCCGTTCATTCAAGGGATCGGAAATGCAGGCGTTCGGCTTCACACTTTTACGAAAAGTCATTCTTGCAATTTTACCTACTGAAGTTATGCAATATCCAATCTGACTTCTCCATGAGAGTATTGAATACTAAGTGGGCCGTTTATGCTCTTCAGCTTTCAACGTGAGCGTCCGCAGCGACCGGCGGGGCACCTGTCGAGGCACCTACCTGGTGCACGCCTGCGTGGGCTACTGCGAGTCCAGCGCCTTTCCATCCAGGTACTCGGTGCTGGTGGCCTCCAACTTCACGCACAACGTCACGTCAGCGGCAAGATGTTGCACCATCACCAAGGAGGCAAAGGTGAGGAAGCGGACGGGTTAGCGGTACCACGTTTGCTCAACGGCGCCACCTCTTGCCGGCCAGGTCAAAGTCCGCCTGGAGTGTCCCGGCGGGCGTCACCACGACGAGTTGGAGATCCCGACGGCCAAGGCGTGCCGCTGCGACATGTGCCGCACGTCCCGCTACTGACCGCAACCAGGATCGGAACCGACCATTACAGTTGACGTGCACTAAAGAAAATACAGCACTAGAGAAAATCCGGTTTCCTATTTCCGCTGTTGGTTCAGAAAACGGATGGACTTTGAAAATGTGGTGTACAATCCACTTCAAGACAGGAGCGGACATTTTGGATAGAATTACACAATTTACAATAATCACTAACCATGAACAAAAAGACTAAAGAATGTAAAAGCATCAAATATTTATTTGATTTGAATGGTTTTTATTGTAAATTATATATTTTGGAGGAACCAAAGAGTGTTTGAAATGACAGGAAATGTAAAGGAAAAGGTACATATTTTGAATATTTTTTACATTGTGTGAATTAAAGCAAAAGACTTTGGAATTGTAGACTTGGGTATTTTATTTCCCTTTATTGCAATGATGCACAACCCGAAAGAGAACCTGGTGGGCATTTTACAAAATGTTGCCACTCTGTCATTCATCAGCCGCCTGGCCACCCAACCGTCCCATTGTCAGTCCTTCTAGTGTTGGCTCGTGAGTGAACGATTCGTTCAAAAGAACGGATTTCTTTCAGTGAACGAATCACTTCCTAAAGTGACTCGTTCTTTTTTCAGTTTATATGACTTCAACCAGTAGGTGTCAGTAATGCGCATTGAAGCTGGTGCCACCTCGCCGTAAAACAAAACGAAGAAGAAACTGACGTAACTTCCCGTTCACGAACGAGTCGTGAATTGCATTTCCCGTTCAACAACTGAACGTATCTGTGAGTGAACAAGTCAATGAGTGAGGTGATTTGCATTTCCAGTTCATCGCGAGAACGGATCAGTGAGGGAACGAATCCTGACTTTCCCGTTCGCGAACGAGTTAATGGGTGAACTGCCTTCCCGTGCATCAGCGGATCAGTCAGTGAACGTGTTGCGTCTCCTGGCGCGAACTAAGTAACCCAGAATGTAGATTTACGATTTGCCAAGGAAAGAAAGAACCACTCACTGAAACACCACTTCTTTTATGCACGTTTTCTCCAAGCTAACGGCTAACTTTATTGCATGAAGGGATGCGCCGTTAGGCTAAAAACGGAGAGATTATCCTTCTCTTTGGGTAATCTTGATTTTATAACACTTATAGTAGTTTTTAAATAACGTGAATCCATATATACGCCTAAATATTGTTATCCAATATATGTACTACAATTTCACATTAGATTGCTGGTTTGAAATGTACTTTTAATATTTTTATTATTTTTAAATAAACATTCATGTTAAAACTTGTCTGGTGTTTTATTCCTTGTTTTTATATTCGCCAATTAAAACATAAAAATCAGACATTTGGTTAACTGCTTTATATAACAATGTGTTTTACATTGTTATATGAGTTGGTGTCCCCCAGAATAACAAATGTCGGCATAACGGATTTTTTTTTCAACCGTTTATTCAAACACAAACACATTCGGTATAATAACACCATCAACTACAATCCAACGAATACAAAATTAAATCATCAATGTCGGCATAACGTGTGTCGGCTGGCATAGCAGCAACGCTGTCTGTCACTCACTCGTGAATCTACGAAGGAACCTGAAAATGGCGGTGTACCTAATAGAGTGTCCTAATGACGTCACAGATCAAACAGCCAATCAGAAAGGGGGGGTGAGGGCAGGTGTGGCACTTTTCACTTACACCAGGGGTGTTGACCTCCAGTCCTCGAGGGGCCGCGTTCCAATATGTTTTCCAAGTGACCCTCGTTAAACACACCTGCGTGAAAAGATTTTGGTCATTTTCACGTTCTGCAGGAGCTAAAACTTTTCACGCAGGTGCACTTAACGAGGGAATCTTGGAAAACATGTTGGAATGCGGCCCCAAGGACTAGAGCTTGACACCTGTGACCTTTGACCATGATATTTCCCTAATAAAGTGGCCTGTTATTAGGTACACTTGAAAATGGCGGTGTACCTAATGAAGTGTACGTGTGATTCCCTCGTTAAGTGCACCTGCGTGAAAAGTTTTAGCTCCTGCAGAACGTGAAAGTGGCTAAAACTTTTCACGCAGGTGCGCTTAACGAGGGTAACTTTGGAAAACATATTGGAACGCGGCCCCGAGGACTAGAGTTTGACACCTGTGACCTTTGACCATGATATTTCCCTAATAAAGTGGCCTGTTATTAGGTACACTTGAAAATGGCGGTGTACCTAATGGAGTGTCCGTGTGATTCCCTCGTTAAGCGCACCTGCGTGAAAAGTTTTAGCTCCTGCAGAACGTGAAAGTGGCTAAAACTTTTCACGCAGGTGTTTTTAACGAGGGTAACTTTGGAAAACATATTGGAACGCGGCCCCGAGGACTAGAGTTTGACACCTGTGACCTTTGACCATGATATTTCCCTAATAAAGTGGCCTGTTATTAGGTACACTTGAAAATGGCGGTGTACCTAATGGAGTGTCCGTGTGATTCCCTCGTTAAGCGCACCTGCGTGAAAAGTTTTAGCTCCTGCAGAACGTGAAAGTGGCTAAAACTTTTCACGCAGGTGTTTTTAACGGGGGTAACTTTGGAAAACATATTGGAACGCGGCCCCGAGGACTAGAGTTTGACACCTGTGACCTTTGACCATGATATTTCCCTAATAAAGTGGCCTGTTATTAGGTACACTTGAAAATGGCGGTGTACCTAATGGAGTGTCCGTGTGATTCCCTCGTTAAGTGCACCTGCGTGAAAAGTTTTAGCTCCTGCAGAACTGAAAATGACCAAAATCTTTTCACGCAGGTGTGTTTAACGAGGGTCACTTGGAAAACATATTGGAACGCGGCCTCGAGGACTAGCGCTTGACACCTGTGACCTTTGACCATGATATCTCCCTAATAAAGTGGCCTGTTATTAGGTACACTTGAAAATGGCGGTGTACCTAATGGAGTGTCCATGTGATTCCCTCGTTAAGCGCACCTGCGTGAAAAGTTTTAGCTCCTGCAGAACGTGAAAGTGGCTAAAACTTTTCACGCAGGTGCGCTTAACGATGGTAACTTTGGAAAACATATTGGAACGCGGCCCCGAGGACTAGAGTTTGACACCTGTGACCTTTGACCATGATATTTCCCTAATAAAGTGGCCTGTTATTAGGTACACTTGAAAATGGCGGTGTACCTAATGGAGTGTCCATGTGATTCCCTCGTTAAGCGCACCTGCGTGAAAAGTTTTAGCTCCTGCAGAACGTGAAAGTGGCTAAAACTTTTCACGCAGGTGCGCTTAACGAGGGTAACTTTGGAAACCATATTGGAACGCGGCCCCGAGGACTAGAGTTTGACACCTGTGACCTTTGACCATGATATTTCCCTAATAAAGTGGCCTGTTATTAGGTACACTTGAAAATGGCGGTGTACCTAATGGAGTGTCCGTGTGATTCCCTCGTTAAGCGCACCTGCGTGAAAAGTTTTAGCTCCTGCAGAACGTGAAAGTGGCTAAAACTTTTCACGCAGGTGTTTTTAACGAGGGTAACTTTGGAAAACATATTGGAACGCGGCCCCGAGGACTAGAGTTTGACACCTGTGACCTTTGACCATGATATTTCCCTAATAAAGTGGCCTGTTATTAGGTACACTTGAAAATGGCGGTGTACCTAATGGAGTGTCCGTGTGATTCCCTCGTTAAGCGCACCTGCGTGAAAAGTTTTAGCTCCTGCAGAACGTGAAAGTGGCTAAAACTTTTCACGCAGGTGTTTTTAACGAGGGTAACTTTGGAAAACATATTGGAACGCGGCCCCGAGGACTAGAGTTTGACACCTGTGACCTTTGACCATGATATTTCCCTAATAAAGTGGCCTGTTATTAGGTACACTTGAAAATGGCGGTGTACCTAATGGAGTGTCCGTGTGATTCCCTCGTTAAGCGCACCTGCGTGAAAAGTTTTAGCTCCTGCAGAACGTGAAAGTGGCTAAAACTTTTCACGCAGGTGTTTTTAACGAGGGTAACTTTGGAAAACATATTGGAACGCGGCCCCGAGGACTAGAGTTTGACACCTGTGACCTTTGACCATGATATTTCCCTAATAAAGTGGCCTGGTATTAGGTACACTTGAAAATGGCGGTGTACCTAATGGAGTGTCCGTGTGATTCCCTCGTTAAGCGCACCTGCGTGAAAAGTTTTAGCTCCTGCAGAACGTGAAAGTGGCTAAACCTTTTCACGCAGGTGTTTTTAACGAGGGTAACTTTGGAAAACATATTGGAACGCGGCCCCGAGGACTAGAGTTTGACACCTGTGACCTTTGACCATGATATTTCCCTAATAAAGTGGCCTGTTATTAGGTACACTTGAAAATGGCGGTGTACCTAATGGAGTGTCCGTGTGATTCCCTCGTTAAGCGCACCTGCGTGAAAAGTTTTAGCTCCTGCAGAACGTGAAAGTGGCTAAAACTTTTCACGCAGGTGTTTTTAACGAGGGTAACTTTGGAAAACATATTGGAACGCGGCCCCGAGGACTAGAGTTTGACACCTGTGACCTTTGACCATGATATTTCCCTAATAAAGTGGCCTGTTATTAGGTACACTTGAAAATGGCGGTGTACCTAATGGAGTGTCCGTGTGATTCCCTCGTTAAGCGCACCTGCGTGAAAAGTTTTAGCTCCTGCAGAACGTGAAAGTAGCTAAAACTTTTCACGCAGGTGTTTTTAACGAGGGTAACTTTGGAAAACATATTGGAACGCGGCCCCGAGGACTAGAGTTTGACACCTGTGACCTTTGACCATGATATTTCCCTAATAAAGTGGCCTGTTATTAGGTACACTTGAAAATGGCGGTGTACCTAATGGAGTGTCTGTGTGATTCCCTCGTTAAGTGCACCTGCGTGAAAAGTTTTAGCTCCTGCGGAACGTGAAAGTGACCAAAAACTTTTCACGCAGGTGTGTTTAACGAGGGTAACTTGGAAAACATATTGGAACGCGGCCCCGAGGACTAGAGCTTGACACCTGTGACCTTTGATCATGATATTTCCCTAATAAAGTGGCCTGTTATTAGGTACACTGGAAAATGGCGGTGTACCTAATGGAGTGTCCGTGTGATTCCCTCGTTAAGTGCACCTGCGTGAAAAGTTTTAGCTCCTGCGGAACGTGAAAGTGGCTAAAACTTTTCACGCAGGTGTGTTTAACGAGGGTCACTTGGAAAACATATTGGAACGCGGCCCCGAGGACTAGAGCTTGGCACCTGTGACCTTTGACCATGATATTTCCCTAATAAAGCGGCCTGTTATTAGGTACACTTGAAAATGGCGGTGTACCTAATGGAGTGTCCGTATGATTCCCTCGTTAAGTGCACCTGCGTGAAAAGTTTTAGCTCCTGCAGAACTGAAAATGACCAAAATCTTTTCACGCAGGTGTGTTTAACGAGGGTAACTTCGAAAACATATTGGAACGCGGCCCTGAGGACTAGAGCCTGAAAATGGCGGTGTACCTAATGGAGCGTCCTAATGTACCTAATGGAGTGAACTAATTCTAAAGATTCAATTCACTTAAAAGAACTGGAATGCACATCACTAAGTCCTTCACCGAACTAAACTGTAATTTCGTCATTGCTTCCGTCACTAAATTTCAGCAGTCTGATAATCGTCACGCCTCTCGTCATCCGATTGTCAGTCTTGTTGAAATGTAATGTAATGTAATGTAATGTAATGTAATGTGATGTAATGGCTCCACAAAACAATTTATGCAAAATCTTATTTTCACACATTCAAAATACAGCAGTAAAGAAGAAAGCTAGAATCAGACATCGATATTTTGTTTGCATGATTTTAATGAGCATCTCACACATGTTGGTGACATAATGGTTAGAAGCTCTCACATTCGCTGTCCAGGGTGGTGCACACGGCGCAGTGACAGTGCACGGCCACCGGGTAGTGATAAAGAGGCGAGATGCCGGGCTGGCAGCCCGGCAGCCGCGCACTAGCATAGCGGGTCAGCGCATACGTGCACACGCGGTGGTGCCGATGGATGTAGGGAGGGTCCAGGATTGGCCTCTGGGGGGGGATAAATACAAGCAAGTATGGCGGTCAGCAATATCAAAATACTATGTAATATACTGAAAGAGTCACGAAAATGAACCTTCCTTGGAAATTTTTATATTGTGTTTTGGTAAAATTGTGTACATGACTATGTTTTTAGGTTAATGGAATATCTTTCTACCTCCCAGGTGTGACAGCGCCCCCAACAGGCTTCCGTGGTGACTCGCACACTCTTGCAGCCCGGCTTCTGGGCCACGAAGGTGAACTCTCGCACTGCGCAGCCGCGGAAGCCATTCAGGGCCGTCGTCTCTGCGACGCGCATTAGAGCCGAGCTCTGGCCCAGCAGAAGCAGCAGCAGCAGCAGCAGCAGCGGCGGTGGAAGGACGCGCATGCTGTGGAGCAAACGCATGCTTGTTACACGTGAACAAAGCTGCCCTCTGGTGGTCACGTGACGAATCGCTACAACAACGTACTTGACAGTAATTCAAACTTCAAAGGAGAAAAATGTTTTAAGTGAAATAATCTTAACTCGGAAATTTTGACAGATGTTCGAATGGGTTTATTTGAGGGGGGGGGGGGGTTCAAGACTAAATAGCAAAATTGACCACAGTTTCGTTTCTACACACAAAGAAGCAGTCTAAAATGTTTGACTTTTAGAAAGAAGAAAAAAAGCTCTCACCTTGAATGTCTCACCTACTGCCGGGATCGGAATGTGTGTGGCTCCGTCCGTGTGACAAGCAAGTGAAATGGAAGCTGGAAGGCTTGTCTAAGTTGTTTTTTTCCCTCCCTTTTTTTTTCTGTGTGAGAAAGTCATTAGAGAGGACGGACACTCTGACATCATCGTAATTACAATTAAAATACCACACGAGAGACCCAAGGCAGTAATAATGGAGTCTCCCTCCCTGGAAAAAACTGATAGTCGTCTATACTATATTATTTTCTTAACCTTGGCGCGCATGTGCAGTTGCAGGTCACGTCTCTACACTCGTGGCCAATACACTACACCTGCGTAATCCAAGGAGGTTTTTTTTTTTTTTTTTTCCAAAGATAACGCATGTCACGCATTTCTAAATGAGGTAACAATAATAAACACTGGACCGATATGGCTGAAAAAGGCTCTCAAGATGCTGATTGGAGATAACGGAGTCAGCGCTCCATCTAGTGGACAGACAACACAAAGACATCGTTCGGAGTGACTCCCAACATTGAACAGCATTTACGGTTTCACGAGAAAGTAAGGCTTTTTTTGTTAAAAAGTGACCATTTATAATACGATTTTTTTTTTAATGACTATGTACAGTAAGACTTTTTTTAAATGACCACGTATGACCCTAACCCTGAGCTTTGACCCATGGCCTCTAACTCTAACCTTTGACCGCTGAGCCTTCACCCCTGACACTTGACCACTGACCCCTGGACTTAGACTCCTGACATTTGACCCCTCACCTTTGGTTCCTGACCCTTCACCCCTGACCTTTGACTAACGTAAACAAAACAATCATGTCTACATGATGTATTGCATAGTAGAGCTTTTTTTTTTTTTTCTGGAAAAAAAAAGATGTATTTGCAATAAAAATAGAATACGTGAGACATTGTTCATGAATCAAGACACACACAGCCAGAGTCGTTTTGTCAAAGTGAAGTGTAATGTTATGTTACTTACAGTAAGCTTTCTATATACACACCCAACTTCCCCCATCCCACACCCTAAACAAACATCTTTTCCTGCTGTTTCTTCTCGGAGACAACAAAAACAAAGTGAGTGAAATTGCTACGTGTAATGCCGCCACTCAGTCAGACTTCTTTGGGATTAAATAAAATAAAAAATAAAAACATACATAAATAAATAAATAAATAAATAAGATAGATAGATAGATAGATAGATAGATAGATAGATAGATAGATAGATAGATAGATAGATAGATAGATAGATAGATAGATAGATAGATCAGCAGCATCAATCAAATGCTCCCTGCTTTCTTGCTGTTTTTTTATTTATTTTTTTTGCACTGTGACAAAATAAAATATTTTAACCAAGGCTTTAGCTGACAGGTAGATTATTAAAACAACAAAAAAGACAATCAATTTTGTTTCACTATACATTCAAATGTAAACCCTGTCTCTCTCGCTCACACACGCACGCACACACACACACATTCAAATGACGGTGCTCATTGAGTACAAAATAATTATATCATTGAAATCATTTAACTGATGTACAGGTAAAAGTACCGTTTAAGACAACGGGAAGAACAGTGATCAAATGGTACATCCAAAGTATTGCTAAAGTAAGATGGACGAAAGCACACTTAAGGTGCAGTTGTTCAAGCCAGAGGTCAACTTGTTTTGATGAAATAAAAAAAAAAAACGTTCCGCTACCAACAAAGAAGAAAAGAGCCACTGGCATCCAGTTGTTTTCCCTTAAAGGGCAGTTGTGTGGAATTTCTGCACACACAATTTCTGTTATCTGCTACACGTGTTTCTTTCATCACACACTACAGACACGTTATGAATGCACATCGAATGATATAAAGATAGAAAACATCCTCATTGTCATTAGTACTAGCGATAATGATGACGTTTAGATACGGCGCCGTGAAAAAGGGGGCAGATCCTCTTTTCACGCCGCCGTATAGAGTAGATTAGTGGGAGAGTAACAAGTAAGGAGAAGGAACTTTGTTGTACTTTACATCATCTCTTGTAAATAAACAATTAATCCGAGTGCGTGGACAGATTTTTGGAAAACACAAGCGTTGATGATTTGCGTACATGACACACGTTTGATTGAGCCAACTTGAATCTTGTGTCGTGTTGACAGAGACGATCCCGAAAATTGTCCGCTTGCGTGTTTTCGGATCCATTTCTGATTTATTAAGCGCCGCAACTTAGTCCCGGAAAAAAAGGTACAATCTTGACCTTGTGTACTCTTTGAAAAAAGTAAAAGCAGGAGAAAAAAAAAAAGCTACCACTTCCGTGACACAAATAAATAAAATATCGATCGGCTTTGTACCTCTATCGATCTTAGATCGCCTGACTTGGCGCCTAGGTGGCACTCTCCCCGGCCTCGGGCCGGTCTGCGCCTGGCGCGGGGCTCGGCTGGTCCCCTTTGTCGTGATGCTCGCGGTCGGCCCGTTCCTCCAGACGTCGCCACAGCTCGGCCTGCTCCCTCTCCCGCTTGACGTCCCTGAGGAGGGTGCACGAATGAGGACAGGCACCGACCGTGCGCCGACCGCTCCGACTTCGACTCACTTTTGTTTCTCCGCCTTATAGGAAGTCGCCAGCTGTTCAAACAGCTCGCCGTTCATTTTCATGAAGGTCTCCAGGATGTCGAAGACGAGCGCCACGATGGGTCTAGGGGGAGACCTTTGCATGTTCAATGTGGTTAGGGGAGCTCCGATTCACAGCTAAAGCCAAACGTCCGTGTGAGCGCCACCTACTGGTTCCATTGCTCCTTGGAGAACGTGTAGAGGCTGGCGAAAACCAGCGGGAGGACAACTTGACAGTTCTCCTCGATCAGACTCAGGATGTATTCGTTGTTCCAAAAATAACAGGCTCGCTCCACCACCTGATGCAGACGCCGGAATGCTTTCGTTTCATTTCACACGTTTCTACATCGCCGGTGCTCAAGCTAGCAGTCAATGAAAAATCCAATAGAGACGCTAACAGGAGAAATTATATGAATGAATAAAATTTCAATGATGTTTCCAGGTAATAATAAAAATAACAAGAATACATTTCATTTCATTTGGTTGTTCAAAACGCTGACAGGAAATAAAAATGGACCTGGAAGTGAGGACTGGCGATGCAGGCGGCGATCTTTTTGAAGAGCGGCTCCTGCACTCGGACGAACTGAGACGGCTCAATGGCGTCGAGGATCTGCTCCATCTCGCCCAAGAACATCACCTCCTTCCGCGTGCACGTCTTGGGCCAGTATTTTAGCATCCCTCGGATGATCTGAAATAAAAGATCATACAGTACAGTGGATAGAAAAAGTCTACACACCCCTGTTTTAAATGCTAGCTTTTTGTGATTAAAAAAAAAAAAAATCAAGACTAAAATAAATCATTTTGTTTCACCATAAATATGACCTATGACCCATGGAACTTGCGTGTTGCATAACTGTACACACCCTTTGCTGTATACATTCTCACATATGACTAGGGATGCATTTGAATGACTCTTGGTGGTGCCGTTTTTTTTATAAAATCCCAATCAATTGGCTTTTGAACAGGGGTGTGTCAACCTTTTCTATCCACTGCGTTCTTGGATGATTTTGTACTCTCTCGATGTTGACTCATTTGACAAGCAACGCTCGACATTTCCTCGTCCCTGGCGTCATTGTCAACTGTGAAAAACAAACTTCAACTTACATGTTCAGCGCACGTGGAGTCTTTCTCAATGAACTGCACAATACAGTAGGTCAGCTGGGAAGGACCACACACACACACAAACACACACATACACACACGCACACACACACACACAAAACAGTTGCGAGCATGAGACATGAGTGTCTTTTTGTTGCGCAATGTCACAAAGATCTTTTCCACCTGTAAACGTGTGTGCATGTTTGGTGTTCGCCCAGTTGCCGTCGCCACGGCGATTGTGAGCGACAACATTGGGCAAAAACAAGCGAGCGACTTTCTCTGCTTTTCATTTGACGAACGAGGTTATAAGACGTTGTAAAGTTCAAAGAAGAAACGACAAGAAAAACGCCGGAAAATAATTGTCAGGATTAGAATAAAACGTGAGGATGGGTCAAGCTATTTGACGTTTTGTTCAAAGTCTTAGTCTTAGTTAAGCCTGCATGGGATAAACACGACGTTTGGATTTTGTTGCCAAGACGGCCTTTTGTGGGAACGGGAGGTCGTTGTCAGGGGAAGGATTACGGAGACAGACGAACTTCCTAAAGGCGGATTTTTTTATGTGTCAGTTTGCATTCGGTGCATTTTCATTCATGAAGAGAAAGCTCGTTTGGATGGCAGCTAAGAAACGCAAGATCGGCTTTTCTATAAAAGCGCTGTTAAGCTGGTCTTTTTTTTTTCTTATTTCTTGCGGCGTCTCAGAGGGATTTTTGAAGGGAAAAGCACTTAGAGGCGGAATAAATGGAAATGGCGAAAAAATGCGGTTCCAGAATCCTGAGAGGTTTAGGGGAAAAGGTTCACAGGTAGAATTTCGAGCACTTGTAAGAAATGTTTCCACATTGCAAGCCGCCGTGGGAACGCTATAAACAGACGGAAGCTGTTCTCTTCCTGACGGGGAGTGATGTCACCGGGCAGATTATACGCTTCTCCCCTTCCAACAACATTGTCACCGTTATTATACTCAAAGCACCTATTGAGTCACTGACATGATTAAAAGGTCTTGCACTCATTTCTCACTTTTGTTGGCATTGCCAACAAAAACTCCACCTGAGCTTGGTCCGCACAAGATTGAGTGTAAGAATCAAAAAGTGTGTGCGCGTGTGTGTGTGTGTGTGTAGGCAGGAGGACTGGGAGATGTGTCATCACTTTCTGTATAACAATCACATTTTGTGACAATAATAAAAATAAAAAAAACAGGCAAAACCAAACATTATGACCACATTCACAACAATTGTTTCTCACACACACATACACATAGACACGTTCAGGGAAGTAGAGAGACATCCACACTCACACACACACAAACACACACATGCAGACAAAGACGTGCGCAGAAAATACACAAAAACAAACACACACTGACGTGCAGAAAGAGAGACAGGGAGAAACGAACGCAGCAACACAGACTCACTCACAGTCACACGGTGAGACTCAGACACAAAATGCATTTCGATGACATCTAGTGGCCAATTAGTGTTATCACCAAAAAGTCAGTGACTCAACTGACAGGGAAAAACATTCTCGTCCAAATGAATGAAAGCCCTGTGAGCGAAAAATGTAACGGAATCGGAGCGTGACTGACCGGCGCGTGGAAGACGGACAAAGACTTTGCCGTGTGCAGCGGGATGAGAACCCGAACCAGGAACTGCTTGTGTTCGGCCTTCAAGGGCTGAGCGAAGCCGTTGATGATGCTGGCGGGCGACACAAAAGCCAAAATTAGCACCAGCTCATGGTAAAGAACATTTGCTTGATATTCATTAAGTCCCATGCCAAGAAATTGGGGACTTTGCTTTGCTATAGGAGCTCCGCCCCTTTATGGTGGCGTGACGTCGGCTCATCCGTCTTTCCTCCGGCGTGTCCTCCTTCATACATAATCGCCAGTGTGGGCGGGGCTATGAATAGTCGCAACATGACTGCCAGCCTCTCTCTTCTCCCTCTACCTTGGCTTCCAACGTTTTTGTCATCTCTAAAATGTTTTTTGCCATTTGTTCCTGAACTCAAATCACCTTTCCCACTGATTTGAACGGAAATGCCATCGATGCTCAGCTCCTCTCTCGACTCCTCGCTGCAGCAGTTATATTAAGTCGCTCGTCGTAGAGGATAAAGAATAGATGCCTGCGCGTAATGTTATATTGACTGTCATGCGGTGCGTTACGATATCACCACATGGATGCTAACTGTTAGCACCTATGGAGTTTTTCATTGTACGTTGGCAACAAGGTAACAGAAGCTAAAGCAGTAATTTTTGTGCTCACCTGCCGAGGATCTCCAACAGCTCCGCGACGCCGTTAAATTGCTCAGCCTCATAAATGAACCTGGACAACAAATGACGCTTTATCATTATTATTCAGAAAGGGCTTGAGAATTGGCAGAAAGTGGACCGGTACCTGAGGAAGATGTTATTGATCTGCTTGCGGATATAGGCTCGCAGGCCGAGAAGTTTTCCATACATGCGGTGTAAAATGGTCTTGAGGTACTCCCTCTCCCTGGGGTCCTCGCTATCAAAAAGTTCTAGGAGCTAAACACATAGTAAACGGTTCTGATGGTGGTCTGTCTGGAACACCGGCACACGTGGGAAGGACAGATTACCTGAAATACGAATTTCTGGTCCACGTAGCGCTTGGCCACGGAGGGCTTGAAATCAGGACTTTCCAAGAAGCGCAAGAAGAATTCGTACACCAGCTAGGAAAGAGGCGCAAATTTTGTTCACTTCTTCGGACACTTTGTGACAGGATGGAGTCTACCTGAAGATGTGGCCAGGAGGCCTCTTGCGGGGGGTCGTCCTCTTCCGGGTCAAACTCGGGATTCTCGCACGGTGGGAGACAGCGGAAGATATTGTCGGATATCTGCGATGAAAGACAAAAGTAGATGGCGGAAATGAGCTGACAGGGGAGAGAAGATGAGCGAGGGCGTTCTCCCCCCGTACCATCTTAATGGCCTCCGGGTACAGTGGCTCGATGAGGACTCCTTTGCTGGTGGCCACGTTCTCCACCAGCTCGTTGAGCGCCGCCCGCTTGATCTCCTTCCCATTTAGGTCGGCCACGCAGTCCAGGAAGTCAAAGGTCACGCAGCACTGCTGCAACTTCTTGCTGAAGAGGTCGTGGTATTCAGCGGCGGGGGCGTCTGCCAACCGGTAAACCGTACAAGAAGAACGAGAACAGGTTTTTGCCGTGATGTACCACATAACACAAGAGCAACCTACGTTTTGAACACAACCAGATCCTCAGTTATAACAGGGTGTGTACACTTATGCAAAGACAGTCTCATTTATTTTTATTCCCCCTCCATAGAATATTTCTTTTTGTCAATTGTGTTTCACAGGTTTGAAATTCCTTACCTTATTTTTTTTTCAAGTATCACAAAACCCATTTGAACAGGGGGTGTAGACTTTTGCTATCCGTTGTAAAATGAGGCAAATATAAATAAATGCTCAATCGTATGACTTCAGACAGCTTTTTTTTTGCTTCCAAGAGACCTCTACTTTATTAGCCGTGCTTTATTTGTTGGTGTTCATTGGATGGTACAAGATTTTAAAAAAAACAGTAAGTTATTTTAAATTCAAATAAAGACTGAGACTAAGCTAAATCATTTCAAAACTTTTTCCGCCGTTAATCAGACTTATACTCTTAACAACTTAAGTGATTTTTTTTTTTTTTTAAAGTGATTTAAAAACAGACCATGCACAAGTGTTCACACCCTCTTAACGGCACACTGACACCTGCATTTAAAGCAGGGGTAGGCAACTCTGGTCCTGGATGGCCGTTGTCCTGCTGCATGTCCTGCTGCAGGTCAGGTCTCCCTGTTGCAACACACCTGATTCAAATGAATCAGGTGTGTTGCAACACTAGTAACACTAGCACTAGCAGTAGCAATGTTAACTTTACAAGGAAATTGACCGGCAACTTTTGGATGACTGACAAATGATGTGTGTGTTGTGTGGTGCGGACTGACCTTTGAGAAGGGGCAATGGCGTAAGCTCCACCAGGGAGCTCTGGTAGCGGAAGTTTGACGAGCTAGGGGACCTCCTTCGGCGCGCCCTGCGGATGGAGCGACGCACGAAGCCGTCCACTTTCTCCGCTGACGGCACCGAGAAGCTGCTGGTGGGTGAGGACGGACTGGACGGGGGGAGCTTGGTGGTCTCCATGGTTGGGGGGCGGGGGGTAGGGGGGGCTCACCAAATACGGGTGATGGGGGGCCTCAGAATCACAGACGGGACAAGGTGAGGTGAGGAAGGGAATCTTCTGGGACTTGTGGGGGACAATGATGTCAAAACTCGCACGATGAATGAACGGCAGTCCTGCTGGTTCTGATCCTAGTCCACATCCGAACACGTACACTCCTGATAAACGAGCCTGCCGGTTGTGGTTTTAATTGCAATCCGGGCCCACCTCGGGCTCCTCGTCAAGCACCTCGAGGCTCGTCTCCTTTGCTCCAGGCCTCCCTCGGATGCTGGTCCTGATGCTCGCCGTCCTCCAGACGCGCGCGCAGATCAGGGCGGGGGAAGGAAGCCTCGCCTCACCTCGCCGCGCGACTCCCCTCCGTCTGGCTGGACGACGAGACGAGGCTTTCCTGGCAGTGGCAACCAAAGAGACCAAATCAAAACTCGGAAATGTTCTTTGTGAGACAATAGCGATGGGCTCTCCGTCCTTCGCAAGTCGTTATTCGAAGCGGGCAAGGCTCAGCCGCTCAGGTTCGACTGCTCATCGTTAAGCTAGACGCTAGCAAGGACCACACCGGAAATACACGATCTACTCTTTCACAATTACACATAAAAGAAACGTGTGGAAAATCATTGGAAGCCGTCAAAATGAGAAGACAACAAAACACTAGGTGCATGGTAATTAGTCTGAATCGAAAGCGACCCACTGCGTCTGCTTGAAATACTTTTGATAAGCACTCTGAACCAGGTTGAGGCTTTATTTTGAAACGACAAGGCCAGACGACGTAGGATCTCAACCTGAAAAGTTTTGACTTAATGCAGGAGGAGACGAGGCTCCATCCATACTGCGGATGACGCTAGCAGACGGAGAGATGGATGGAGTTATTCATGTCATTCTGCATATAAGATCACCGTCTAATGAGCTTCAGCGGGTAAACTTTTAAAATAATTTTTTGTATCGTTTTTGGGGCTGATCAGACTGTCAATTTAGTTTGATCTATAAAGCACTGTCAACAGCCGTACCTGTAAAAATACTGCACATAAGATCGAACATAAAATGCAAGAAGTGATGTAACCATTTTAAGACAGCATTATGAAATAATTAATTCAACGTTATTTATAGAACACTTTAAAAACTACCAGAGCCGCAGAGAAAATTCTGTAGCTGCGTATAAAGTAATAATCAGAAGTATAAACACAATAAATTAACTGAGTTAAAACAATTGAACACTAAAACAATGCCAAGTCTCATGTTGAGTCAAAAGCCAAAGAATAAAAATGTTTTATGAACATATATTACGTGCCTATTAATTCATTATCTGGTAATAATTTAAGAACTAGAAAAACTGTCCACTTCTGCCCCAGGAATGTGTAACTTACTTGGTAGTAGTCGCAAGCATGTGGTCTATCCCAAGTCAATGTTCTAGAATTTTCTTAGGGGACTGACAGCACAGAAGATAAACATTTTATTTTAAAACGGGATCTAAAAAAAAAAAATACAAAACAGGTTGACACAACCCAATTGAGACACACAACAACCATACAATTAAAATAAAGTCCAATAAAACATTTCAAGCTGACAGGAAATTTGGAACTTCAAACTTGGCAGGTACTGTGTTTTTTGTTTGTTTTGTTCTTCTCCTGTTTTTAAGAACATCAATTAAAAAAATTGGGGACCAGGGGAAAAGAAATCAGTTGCCCTGTTTTCATCAACAGAATCCCAATCAATTTGGCTCTTCTTCACATCATCTTGTGGTGTTGGTTTCCAGTGACATTCCTGAGGAACTCCAACCAACAGTTGGGATGGAAATGTACAACTTGTAGTCCCGTGATCTGTTTGACTACTTCCTCTATCAGCACAAAAACGAAATAATAGCAGCTAAGACTCCTTGATTCACTTGGACCACAATTTAAGACAGCGCTCCTTTGGTGCAGTACAGCTGGTAGAGAGTTCGGCTCAAAGCGGGACCCAGGTTCCTCGGGAAACAAAGTGGCACATTTTTATTGTCTTTTGAGGAAATTGTTTGTGTTATTAGAATGAACATTTCAAATAGCAATGCTATTGGCCAACCTGTTGAGCCTCCCGCATGGAATGGCGGACAGCAGCTTCTCCTTGCCTGCTTCGCTTGCACACTGGCCGTAGGCCGCCAGGAGACTTTGGGGAGGAAGATTCAAGATCAGCAGCTCACTTTTGTCCTCCGAGGAGTTCACAAAGTGAATCAAGTACCTGTGGGGCGTGTTGTATCGCTCCAGGATGGCCGCCGCTTTGTCTGCGGACAAGCCGCTCACTTGCATCAACTGTCTGGCAAAGGCTTCACGCACTGTCTGACTCTAAAACAGAGGCGGGGTGTCGGTCGGTTAAAGTGCCAAGCGCGACCCCGGGAACTAGGCGGCTCACCTTGTTCTTGACGGCGCTGTGGTTAAACTCGGCGAAAGACTGGAGGGAGCACAAGGGGGCGTTGTGGTCACGGGGGTCCTGGTCACCGTTCAGCTCACGAGAGTAACACACCAGTGTGCGCTTCTGAGGATTTCAGGTCACATGCTTGAACAAGACACAATCATTTTGTTTCCATTTTTTAGCTAATGTTTTTGCTAATATTTGTATTTTGTCAGTTTAAGAATTTGACTTTATTTTATTAGTTTTTCAGCTTTCAAATTTTTTGTTTGTATTTCTGTATGTTTTTCTAATATTTGTATTTTAACACATTATTTTTTGGGGTTTTTACTTAACAGCAGTTTGAGAGTGAGAGAATTATGGTCTGACCTGGTAGAGTTTGCTGAGGTGAGTGGTCATGAAGGCCAGGTAGGCGGCCGATTCCCTGATGTCGCACACCCGTTTGACGAAGAAGCCGTCTACCACTTGCGTGTTGACCACGGCCTGCTGCAGCGTCATTTCGGGGAGACTCAGCTGGGATGCCGCCTTCCCGTGTCCCTCCACCAGGTAGATAGGCCTGCGTAGGCCGCACCTCTTCAGGCGAAACTGACAGGGACACGGCGTGTTATGCCAAAATCTCTTTCCACTGCATTTACGGTGGAACTTCCATTTTTGTTCTCAATCTGCTCCAGGTAATTTACATGCTTTTATTTTGACACGATGTGTCACACAAGCTTGAATTGTTCAATGTTGTTTTGGTATGTAAAGTAATATATTGGGTTCAACCTGTAAATAAAATTGTTCTTAGCTGACCTTCTGTTCCCGGAAATGTCCGTCGATGATGCTACCACACAGGTCGTCCATCCGCTTCCTTTCGATGATGTAATCGAGGACCAGCTCTCTGCCTGCGCTTGCTCGCGAGTGACCTGAAAAATCTTTAATGTTACCGAGGACACTCAGACGGGACGGAGGCAGGCTGGCCGGACGAGAGCAGAAATCCCACCTGACGCGGGCGTGACCTTTTCCCGGGCCACCCACAGGAAGTCGCCCACGTTGAGCTTCCTGATGTCAAAGTTGACGCCTCTCCTTCGGAGCTCAGTGACCAGCTCCTGCTTGCAGTTGCGGCTGCCACTGCGGGCGCACCGGTGCGTGAAGATAAGTGGCGGGCGAACGAGATGACAACACGGCCTTTCGGGCCGGTGCGCTCACCCGGTCGTCTCGCTGACGTCCACGCAAAGGACGATGTCGAAGGTGCCGGCCAGTAGGCGTTCTCCGCTTGACGTCTTGCACTTTGGCCTGATACAAACACTTGGCTCATTTTATAGCTCCCCATTTTAAAATAAGAAAAATTTAAGTGATTGCAAATTGCGCTCCCAAGCTACCACTAGAGGGTGCGTACTTACTCTACTGTGTCTTTGTTGACGTCATCCTCATCACTCGCAGTGAGGTCCACGGCCACAGGACAACCTTCCTCTTCCTCTTTATCGTCCTCCAGAGGCGCCTCAGACGTACACGCCACAGAATCCAGACGCCGCGCCAAAGACACGCCTTCCTCCGTCAGAGAGTAGCTGACAGGACAACATGCCAGTCAGTCATCGACAGACAAAAATTTGCAACTAAAATATTTTCAATTTTGTCAAAGTATTTTTGCTCTTTTTTCCTTGATATTTTATTGTGAATATTTTGTTTCATTTTACTTTTTAATTTATATATTAGTAATTTGTGGTCTAATATTTTTGCACATCTGGTCTAATTCTGATTTGTGTATTTTCCCATCTACTATTCCATGATAATGGGTGAAAGGTACCGTGCAGGATTGTGCGTCTTCATCAGCAGGTTCCTCTTGATCAGGGTGGCGACTGCCGACCAGGCGGCGTATTTACATCCGATCTCCGGCTATGGGCGGAGAAAGCGGAGACGTCTTGACTTGCCTTGGCACGCTTCAAGAAGTCAATGTGGAAGTGCGGACGGTGAGCGGGACTGACCACGGTGAAGGATTTCTGGCAGAGATGCTGCGCTTGGGTCTGCAACTCCATCTTGAACATGAAACCTTTACTGCCCGCCGCCTGCGCTCAGACACGGTGCTTGCTAAGTCGGTTGAAAAAATCAAAAGACCGGCGGAATCGTGATAACATTACCTGCGAGTGTCTATAAAGGGTGAGTAGCACAGCGTAACCGCCGGATCCTTTTTGGGGCGCGTACTCCCTCTTCTTCCTCTTGGTCGCTCCTCTTTCTCTTTTCTGATCCTGGGTCCATTTAAACAGAAAAGCATCACAGAGGGAAACATTTTATGCTTTTGTTTTCTGGATGAAGAGGTAAAGAACGCTCATGGAGGCAGCACTTCGCAGGGCACTGAATACGCATGTCGGAATTCCACGTGTCATTTCCCTGAAAAGACAGAAGATGTTTTGAATCGTGTCACCTTTCTGCTGGGACCTGGACTCTTGTCGTCGGCGCGGCCGAGAGGCGATACTTCTCTGCCGACGGCTGTGTGCTCACCTGAGGAGAGGATGAGGTCAAGTCAAAATGATGTTTTTGTCTGTTTCCTATCATAGAATGTTGTGCTTTTTTTAAAATTTAATTTATTGTCATATTTATGAACTAGTGCAAAATGGTTGTACTATTTCATCTAGTAGTTTTATATTTTTTTATATTTCTTTTCCTATATTTAAATTTTTTTAACCCTTAATAGTTTATATTTTAAGTCAATTTTATGTTTGTTGTAATATTCGTGTAGGTTTGTGTCCAATATTTTATTTTTTTATCAAATATTTTTGTAGTTTCATCTGGTATTTTGTATTAATTTCTTTGTCTTTGTGGGAATACGTGTTCTGTTTGTGTATTTTCGTCTTTTTCAATCTAACATTTCTGTGTATTCTGTTTAATACTGCATTTTGCATGTTAGTGTAATATTTGCGTGGTTTTTTTTATTCTGGAGTTCTACCAATCAACTGTTGAACTGTACTGAATAAATCAATTTATTTTATAATACAACAAAATTGGAGTGAAAAACAAATCATCAGAGTAATTGCGTATGTTCTGTACAACTCACCGCACTCTCTGTAGTGTTGTTGCAGCTTTGAGTCCAGGATCTTGCATATGCCGTCTCCAAAGTTCTGCAGAATTTTCGCCTCTCTGGCATCCCGAAGCGGAAGAGGATATTTATTCAGAGAATTGATGGCCTTAAAAACAAACACACAAACAACAACTGTTGGCTATTTCCCCCCCCCCGATTAATTTAAAAGGGACTTGAGTAAATCAGATTAAAATTGGAACTGTTTGTATTTATTTTAATTTAGAGGTCGTTTCACAAGGTGGAGTTGGTTGGGTAGGTAAACATTGAAATATTTTTCTCTGTATTTCATAACATATACTGCCCAAATTTTGCTCTGGGAAGCTATTCAGAGACCCTGGAAAGAAATACAAGCAGAAACTATTTACCTTCTGGTAAGTGTACTGGATCTTCTGGCCTTTCTCCTTGGCTTCGTCTCGGAGTTCCGTGAGCCACTTGAGGAATAGAGGGTTCGGGCACGCAGGCAGGGCACGTTTACGGCCCATCACAACCGGTTCGGGGGCGGACATGTCGCTGGATGAGCCGTGGAATGCATAAAGTGACACAGTTGGCGACTAATTACACTGTGTCAAGAGCGGACTAGTTGTGGTGTTTGGGATATGGACTGCTTCTCTGTCCGCACTTTACCTACAATATTAATTCGGAATAATCATCAAACATACAATTTCAATGTTAACTAAATTCACCATCCGCTCTGGTCCAATCGGAAGTCTCGTTGACATTACTTCCTGGTTTGTCACGAAGAAGAAGGAGGATGAGATAACCCGGCTAAGCGCAATGGCAACATTGCCACCTAGCGGTAATTTCCTGAACTAGCATTAACATTTGTAAACAAAGCATGTTATTCTGTATTTCACACACCATTACATTATTTTCAAATAAGTCTATATAAAATTAGTAATAACATTAGGTCACGATGGTTATGTTATGTGACCATTTTCATTTTGAACGATTTAATGAAGGTGTAGTTTTTTTTTTCTAATCAGACACTTGATTTGTAAACTATCACATTTTATTTTTTGTCCTGACAGTTACCAAGTTACGATCGGCCCAAGTGGAATTTCCAGACCGTTATCCAGGTCTGCACACATCCTCAAGCGAAGAGGGCGTTTGCCGGATTCCTCCAACAAGACCTGACAAGAGGCCAGGAATCTGACTGCGCCCTCTCATCCAGCTCGGTCACATGATACTGTCTCTGCTTTGCAAGTGGCAAGTTTGCATAGCTGCTCGATGAATACAACACACCCAGAGAACTCCATTGTCATTTCATCTCCATGTCCCTTTTAATGAAAAGTTGTCTTTCATAGAAAAGTTGGATTATTAAGTTGCTTTACAGTAAATCCCGCGGGTCATATTCACAAGCAGTAAAAAGGTGTAAAAGTAGGTTTATAGGCGATCCCCGTTGAAATCCACGCAGAAATCAAATTGCTTGTTGTGCTTTTCATACACACACACACACACACACACACAAACACACAGCATCGAGTCCTTTTGGCGCCTCTGTCCTCGCTTCACTGGCCCGCCGATCCGGTGGTGTCGTCACTATCGGCTCCTTGCGGGGACCCTGGCGTGGACTCGCCCTCCCCTCCCCCCATCCCTCGCCGCGCCCCCTTGCCCTTCAAGAGGGCACTGTCGGGATGCGTGGAGTGCAGGTGCAGCAGCAGCTCGTCCTGGGTGGCTGCCGTGTGGCCGCACTCCTCGCACACGTAGAGCTTGTTGCGGCGCTCCTTGTAGGCGTACTGCAGGGTCACGCTGTGGATCTTCTTCATGTGGGACTCCAGCGAGCAGCGCTGCGTGAAGGCCTTGTCGCACAGCTCACACTTGTACGGCCGTACTCCTGCGTGGACAAAAGCGTCAACCTCTTGGCGCGGCGACTACGGGAAGACGTTTCAGCAGCTTGAGGTCCATATTTGGACCTGACGTACCCGTATGCGTGCGCACATGTCTCTTGAGGTCGAAGGTGTCGTTGAATCCTTTGCCACAGAAGGTGCATAGGTGGCGCTTGGTCTCGTTGTGACACTTCATGTGTCTGTTTAACATGCGCTGGTACTGGAACGTCTTGCGACAAATCTGAATGCAACAAAAGATGACGAGTCAGCTCCGCACTAGTGCCCCAAAAGGCTCCGCCCCTAAGAACGTGGTCCAAGGGTTACCTGACAAGCGTAAAGCGGAGTCGCCACGGATTTCTGACCCGTCGATTGGATCGCAGAGGACGCAAACCTGGCGGGGGCGTCGGCTGTCGTCATGGGGACAGCCGTCTCGGTGGAAGGTGGCAGCGTCAGTGGGGTCAAGGTTGTAAGTTGGAGGTCAGGGTCGGATAACAATTCGCCTGTGGTCACCTATGATGAGAGAGAAGCAGAGGTTACTAAAGGTCCCCTTCCCCCCTCCCCCCCTCTGTAATAAGCCAAGCGCCAGCCCAGATAGTTGACTTTTGGGTATTTTCCGATTTTTCCAGAAATCTTTTCCCACATTTTCCCTGGTCCACCGTAGAGATCATATAGTACATGTTTATCAGCATTTAGTGAAGAATTATTTTGGTTTGTAAAACAAAAAATGCTTGTTTTGTAGACCCCCGCTATGTGCTTGGCCCCCCCTGAAAAAAAATCCTTGCTCCGCCAGTGATCATCCTCACCTTTATTTTGGAGCGGACAAAGACCAGGCCACCCTGCGACTTCATCCTAACTTCTGAACTCTCGTCCGGGGGGCCCGCCGGACTCGACGGCCGGCCCAGCGCCGTGCAGGACGGCAGCTCAGCATGTGTGTGGCGCTCGGGTAGTGATGGCTTGGCCAGGCACAGCGGCGCCACTTCCGCTGGACTCGCTTTGTCCTCGATCATCAACACGGACGGCGGGAAGATGTTGACTGCACATAGATTTTAGGGGGGGGGGAGCGTTAGTCATATATATTTTTTTTTAAACAGAAGCTTTCAACAGCAATTCATGAAAAGATACTTTGAAGAACCGTGTTGGACCTGTCTGACCAGACAAGCTTGCAGGGCCAGCACCTCTCATCTCTGAGTGTGCATGAGAGAGAGAGAGAGAGAGAGAGAGAGAGAGAGAGAGAGAGAGAGAGAGAGAGAGAGAGAGAGAGAGAGAGAGAGAGAAAAATTTGATTTCTAGGTGGTGCTCATATGAAACCCAAAGTGAAATGCAAATAGACGTGGCGAATGGTGTGTTCAAGTGCTTTGCTCTGCAGTTATTGTCAACTAAGGGGGGCTTGTATTGTATATGTGTGTGGGGGGGCTTTTTGTGGCCTGTCACAAACTGGAAGGGGTGACGCGGAGCGTTTAAACATCTTTGTAATTAGTCCCGATAGTTTCCGTGGTGACTCCTGCAGGCTGGATATTTAATCTCATCTTATTGTTTGCTCAGCCCGCCCCCCTTTACCAAAAGAATGAATGTGAGTGTGTGAGTGTGCATGTATGGGTGTGTAACACTAGTGTTGTTTGTGTGTATGTGGGGCAGGGGGGGGGGGGTGTCTGTAAGTCAGAGAGAAGAGGAGAAACCTGACTTGACTTGTTAACATAATTTATACTTCATATTTTCATGTCATTCAAGCTCACTCAGATGTGAGAGTCTACTCATGTGTATGTGTGTGTTTGCTCAAGGCGTATAGCATCTGCAGGGTCCGTTATAAGTCCTGGTGTCCAATAAACATTAACCTAGTGGAGGAAGCGTAAGACACACACACACACACAGGCACACACACACACACACACACACACACACACACACACACACACACACACGCACGCGCACACACTATCAAGCCAACTTAGCTGATTTTGTGTTGTTACACCCTTTGTCCTCTAGGGGCATTGGGGCTGAGGAGTAGGCATACATTTTACGTACAATACAAGCTTAGCGTGTTAGTTTAGCGTGAGACCATAATAGTGAAATAAAGTAAAATAGTTTGTGAGAGATTGTGAAATGCACCATTGGTGAAGTTTCAAAAATCGATGAGATTGTACGTAAAGTCGCAGGCTAAAAACAATGTGAGGACTTTTGGATGTGAAAAGTTTAGCTGGTGAATGAGAAATGCTGGCGAGTGCTAACTTAAAAAGATGCCAGGTGATTTTGGAACTTACCAGAGACTCACACGCACATACACACACGTAGACACAAACACACGGGTCAGGCAGGTAGAGCAAGTAACGGCACATACCACAAGTCTGAAGACCGTTGTTGGGCTTGGTGGAATCCGTTTTAGCGCACAGAAAATTATTCATACATCGTTCTTCCTTCTATTGCTTACTAGGGATGAACCATTTTTAAAAATACAATTAAAAATTTTTCTTGAAATTGTGTTTACGATTTCATACGATTATTATACGATATCAGGTTCATCAGGCATACATGTTTGGGTTTTATCGGTTCAGTTTATGCCAAATGAAGGCAAATAAACAATGCAACAAATGATAGTTTATTTATCTACTTGGGAGAGAAACTTGTGTTCACTACAACAACTGAATTCTACTACACAGTAATGTCGATTTAAATTCGATTATTGGTTCAGCCTTATCGCTTACACTTGCCTTTGTGCTTTCCTTCCCTCAAACTTAAAAAAATATGCTTTTAAAAGAGTATCGCCTCTTCTGTCTAACAAGATGGCACACTATTAGAAAAAGTTGGGGTCCATGCAGGACAATGATGACAAAGTGATGGGGGCAGTTTGGGTGGAGTCTGTTATTTGTTATCTGATGGTGACGGTCAAACGCAACAATGGAGATTGTTGTCTTGAGGGGGTGCGCTTCAATGTAAAGTTGGTGTGTGGAGGGGGGGGCAGCAAGGTGGGGGCAAAACTGATTTAATTTTTTTTATTTCAATGATTTGAAGCAGGGATAATCTGCTCCTGTCTCGTGGGAAGTAAGAAACTACAAATTATTTGTCAATGAACTTAATTGAGGAGAGTATTTTTCGAGTATTTATTTATTTTTATAGTAGTATTTATATTTTATGTAGTAGTATAATAGTACATATTAATTTACAACGTGAAAATTGATAAAAGTGTGAAGAATTAGTTTTGCATGACAAGAGATTTGAAGAAGCAAGGTATTCCACATCCCTTGCATTATTATTATTATTTTTATTATTATTATCATTTTTATTATTATTTTAACATTGTTGATCGAAAAACCACCAGCTTGTGTGTGTGTGTGTGTGGGGCGATTCTAATTAAAAACAACAACAACAACAACAACCCGGAAAAATCGAATTAAGGTGCAGTTTTCACTTGTCATCAACTAATTTAATAATTTCCCTGTACTTGTCAGTTAAGGTTAACAATGGCGTTGTTTTGATTGTCCAGTATTTTTTTCTCCCCTGTGTACGATTATGTGACCAGAAATTTAACAAATATCCCCCCCAAATTTTCCAAACGGATATTGTACGGTATTCTTTTCAACTTTTGTGAAAGAAACTACTCAACCAGAGGACTCCAATCCGTACTTTTGACTTTCGCTTTGACACCCAGAGCGTGCTCACCACCGCTGCCCGTTACTCGGCCGCTCGCTCGGTCCCGTTACAACGCAGCCCCCGCCCGCCCCCAAGACCCGAAAGCAGCCGGAACCGGAGAGCTATACAGCCGAGCTAGCGGGCACTCACCTGGGATGTAGACGTCTCCTCGCTCGTCGTCCCGTAGCTCGCTCCAGTTCCGCTTACCCGGCGAAACGTTGGCCTTCTTCACCAGGAAGGCTCGGGGCATGTTGATTCTTTTCCTCCTTCGTCTTCTTTTCTTTTCCCTCCGCCTCCGCACACCTGAGCTTCTCCGTGCAGTTGCACGCAGGTGAGGAGTCCACCTGAGCAAAAGTCCGTTATTTATTCCCCGCGTGGACTGAGAGCGACGAGGACTGTCCACGCATTCGCACTCGCACTCGCACGCACACGTAAGGAAGCCCGCGTCGCGACAACTTTGGCGGACCGAGCGGTACGGCCACGCACAGGTAGTCGCTTTTAGAGTAGGGCGAGCGGTGGCAGCGCGCATGCGCCTCAGAAATAACGGTGACAAGGAGAGGTAGAAAAAGAAGGGAGACGAGAGGCTCTCCCTTTGGGGCGGAGGCCTCAATTTACCTGCTCGACCGGTTCGCCAGCCTTTCCTACTCTGCCTGCACCGAGGAGGGCTGCAAATGAATGCGCTCGTGTCAGCGTCACAAATCCCCATCAGATTGAAAAATGCTACAAATACACTAAGAAATGATTATCGGTTCCACCATAGCACATTTTGATCACGTGTTCCCGATGCACATGGTCGAATTACGTCTTTTCAAGTGACTTGACTTGTTTTACATCTTTTTTTATGCTAAAATGAAATCAAAAGCTTAATACCAAACAATGCACATTTTGCCCGCTGGGGGAAAAAAAAAAAGAAGCGAAAAATACCAAAACAATGGGAATCGTTTGTTTACGAGAAAAACAAGATAAGAATATGCATTACTATGACTAAGCGGTAAATAATCAACCATATTCACGTAAAAAAAAAACAAGTGAATAATAGCACATTTTAATCATAAGCATTTGATGCATATGTTCGAATTAAAGTAAATTCAAATGATAGTTTTTAAGTAAATTAGATTGAATTAAGTAAATTCAAATGACAGTTCGTTTTTTTTCAACATTTTAACTTTAAAGACTAAATAAAAACAAAAATCAATGCTCATTTTTCACACTGGAAAAAAAGCCCAAAACACAAGCTCAACTAAGTTTTACAGGCAAAAAACAATAAAACGAAGCATGCTGAGCTCTTTTGCACGTGAGGTCACACAAACCTGGCTGTACACTGAGATTTGCTCTGGAATGCTCACTTGAGTTGATAAATTTTATACCTATTTTTACTTTTTTTTGGTTTCCACATTAATTAATATTTTTCAATTACTGCGGGAAAAAAATTACATGAAACGTTCAGCCCTGCTCAACATTGTGCAAAAATGCTATTACAAGTTGCAATTCTTTTAACGGTTGGTGTGAACATGCACGCGTCACATAGGAGAGGCTGATGGGTGTGTGGTATGCTACCCGGGCGGTCCAGGGAGTTTGGGCCGTCAGAGAGCGGGGAAGTTCCACATCTCTCTGACCGTTGGACCTCTTGCCTTTGAATCCCTTTACCCAACGTACACATCTTACTCTATAGTACACACAAACAAAAACTTTTTGGGTGGGGAAAATCAACTGTGAGGGACTACTCACATGCACATACATGTATTTTAGTCGGGCCTAATTCCTCCATGATGGGCAGAAATACTGGTCAGGTGGCATACCTGTGCGTGTGTGCAAAGAGATGATTGCACTTAATGCGGAACAGTTTGTTGCATACGTGCCTTGACATTGACTGCTGCGCTGGAGGAATAATAGTTGTCTTTTGTATCCCGCTTCTCGCCCAAAAGTCATCTGGGGAAATGCTGGATGAATAAACGGGTTGGCACTTTTGGGTCGGTAAAATACATTTCCAGATGCTTTACTGCAACTGACCGACAGAAGGCAGCAGAGAGCATTCATGTGCCAAGAGTGCAGAAGAAGAGCGCAACCCGGATGCATCAGAGGCACGCCCCACTCGGACTTCCCAAGTTCCTCGAACCGAAGCAACCTTCTGCACTTCCTAACTATGTCCTCCAGGAAGAGATTTGTGGACGGCGACGCTATCGCCGCCGGCGGTGGGGCCGGAGGCAAATTGAGCAAATCTGGAAGAGGGAAGCGGCACATTGCTGCACTCGTCCTGGCGAGGGGCGGAAGCAAGGGTATCCCCCTGAAGAACATCAAGATGCTGGCCGGGGTGCCGCTCATTGGCTGGGTCCTCAGAGCCGCGGTGGACTCTGAGCTCTTCGACAGGTACAACTTGCCAGTGTACTTTGGCGTCGATCCTTTATTTGCTTTGTTTTTTGTCATCTGCGCATGCTCAGTGAAATGTCAAAAGGCAGCAACTTTTAGATCGGTTTACGACGACTCTTTACTAAAAAGCAATACACCATCGCTACAATATCTGAGATTAAGATATTATTTAAGTACATATCGATGGCCGAAACTGCAAAAAAATAAAACGTGATCTGGCAGCAGACGTCAGTGACCCTGGTTGGAGGTTGGTCATGTGACTTCTGTCACAACACAGGGCGGGATTTTATTGTTCAGCGACTGAACTGAGAGATTCCTGCAGATAGTTGTGCGTTTAGGGAACTACAAAATTGGCGGAACAGCCATATCAGGTGCAACTATAGAATGAATTGTTTGATTACTGTGAGGCCATGTCTCTAACTTTCATTTGTAAATGCTTTTAAATGTTGAATTTAGTGAAGGCACCTTGTTTTTTTTTTGACTGCACGTATCTGTTCACAGTGTGTGGGTGTCGACCGACCACGACAAGATCGAGGAGGTTGCCTTGGCTTGGGGCGCCCAGGTGCACCGACGAAGTCCCGAAGTCTCCCGAGACTCTTCGTCTTCGCTGGAGACCATGCAGGAGTTTGTCCGACTCAATCCACGTACGGAATGGCACGCTTGTGAATATTTTGAGCCCCCGCCCGAAAAGGAACGCTGAGCTGTTTGTCTTTCTGTGCAGAGGTGGACGTCGTGTGCCACTTCCAGGCCACGTCGCCGTGTCTCCACCCGTTCCACATCAAGGAAGCCTTGGAGTTCATCACCCAGCACGGCTACGACTCAGTCTTCTCTGTGGTCCGGAGGCACCAGTTCCGCTGGCAGGAGGTCAAGAAAGGATGTAGGTGAAGCCGCGTGCCGGGCGCCTCTGCTTTCCGCTGCCCTCGTTTCAAAGTGCTGCTCTTCCCCTCAGGTCCAGAAACAACCAAGCCCTTCAACCTGGACCCGTCCAACCGTGTTCGGCGTCAGGACTGGGATGGCGAGCTGTGTGAGAACGGCTCCTTTTACTTTAACACCAAAGAGCTCATCGAGCAGGGGAACCCGCAGGTGAAGTAGTCGCTTTGTCGTGTGGTGGAATTCAGCAAGCGTGAGACTAACTAGCCCGCTGTTGTGCAGAGTGGGAAGGTGTCCTACTACGAGATGCTTCCCGAGTACAGCGTAGACATTGACGTCGATATCGACTGGCCTGTCGCAGAGCAGAGAGTCCTCAGGTAAAGCTCAAAACAAGCCCTTCCTGCAGATGAACATCTCAAATCTCCAAATTTGGCAGATACGGCTACTTCGGCCGAGGGACTCCGGAAGTTGTTCAATTGATGTTCTGTAAAGTATCCGGATGTTTAACGGACGGGAAGATCTACCTGTCGGCGGCCGGGGACGAGATGATGTCCATCAACAGCCGAGACACCTCCGCCATTCGCATGTTGCAGGAAGAGGACGTGGAGGTCGTGGACACACGCCGGTCGCGAGCCGCCGCCCGGGTCTTCTCCACTTGACTTGTGCGCGCTCGTCCGCAGGTGGTGCTGTTGACGACCACCGAGGACCCGGTGGAGCAGACGCTGGCCGATAAATTGGCCAAGCGGACGGGCTGCCGGGTGATGCGGGTGGGAGCCAAGCCCGTCAACGATTTGGCGTCCGAGTTGCAGTGCAGCAAGTTGGTTTGGAAGGATGTGGCATACATGGGTAATCCGCCTCTCTGACCCTCTTGAGAACCGCACATGCCTCCATCCGTGACGTCTTTGTCTGTCGCCAGGTAACGACGCGCCAGACGTGGACTGCCTCAACCTGGCCGGCTTGAGCGCCGTGCCCGCCGACGCGCCCGTTCTGGCCATCAACGCGTGCAAGTACACGTGCCACCGCGCGAGCGGCGACGGCGTCGTCCGGGAGTTTGCCGAGCACATTTTGATGCAGAAGGCGAAAGCCAAGTCTCAACTGAAGCAAGACCGCATCAACTGACGTCAGGCGCTGAAACTTGACCTTTTTGATTCGAATCGGGGACTGAATCGACGCTCGCTAGTGGCGCTGCATTACAATCAAGATTACTCCACTTTATGATTTGAGGTGCGACCAATTGAAGCCAATCATGAAGGAAATAGGCATGCTAATGCTAATTAGCTAATTCACTATATTAAAGTCGCTTACTTCAAGGAAAATGTTCAAAATCTAAAATTGTTTGCAATAGGACATAATAAAATCATTTGATCTAAAACAATCAAGCTGTATTTTTTTTTTTTTTGCTTTCATGAATATCTTTGAAATAAGACAGTTTCAATCGATTGAAGGAATCCAGCAAGAAGAATCAACGTGAATCAGGTGTGGCGTCAAGCAAACAGGACGTGTTGGGTTGGCTCATTCCGACATGTCGACGGACGTAATGACGAGCGGCCCGTCGTTCTTTCCGGACCTGTTGGTACAGGGGCTGAAGAAGGGGAGGATGCACTCTGTGAACGTGTCGTTGAACGTATAGATGTGCATTTTGGCCTCCACGTTGTAGAAGGAAACCTGTCCTCGTTCATAGTCGACAAAAATCCCAATCTTGTTGGGTCGGAGGTTGAGGTGGACGTCGGTAGATGGCTCGGTGCGAAAAGCGTACTTGTTCCTGTGAACGGGTGAGGGTTGCTTATTTTAGGATGGGTATGTGACTCACAAACAAAAATTGTGATTTTTGGCCGTTGGGAGCAATTTCAGGATGAACCTAAATTGACATTTACAGGTAAATTCAACACTGTGACTGAACTGAAAAACTAGGAAAAAATAAATGGTGGTCTTATCTGCACTGATAAGATTTTTTTTTCCCTTTCGGGGGCCCAAAAAACTTAAAAAAAAGTATTTTTTTTTACAAACAATTTAAAAAATGGTTGATTAAATGTTCCCTCCAGGGTACAGAGAAATTGTGGCAAAATTTTCCCGGGAAAAATCTAAAAATACCATAAAGTCTGGCCTGGAACCTTGGGGGGCGTCAGTGCCCCCACGGCTTTCCCACTAGCTCCAGCAGTGCTTATCAGGAAGCATCATTTTGAGGACTACTACTTCACAATCGCAAACAACTGATTACATCCTCTTCTCAAATTTGTTCTCAAAGGTCATGAAGCCATGAGTGATGCAATCAATACAACAATGAGCTGACGAAGTGGTTTGATAGTTGGAAATGAATTTGCAAGCGAACTAACCTTGATTGACAGTTTACCGAAATGTAATCTAAACATTTGATTTGCGCAGAGGGAAGGGGCGGATTTTTAAAACAGACAATCATTGGTTTGTTTTCAACTTATTTTCAAAACTTTGTATCATTTGCATGTATTATTTACATTTGTTTTGAATTTATTTTTAAATATGTGTTATGACGGCAGATTTTGATTGTCTCATCCTGAAAATTGTCTTATTAATTTGTTTAAATTATTTTGTAAATAGTTGAATTTTTTTAACTTTTATATGTCTGACTTTCGTGTCGACTTCAGCTATGATTGTACTCTCGAAATAAAGTTTATTTTAGCTTCATCCTGAAATTTCACATCATGTTTTGTTAGCTTGATTATTGTGATGACTCACTTGTCTCTCAAACTGAGGAACCAGTATCCATTATTTGGTGTCACCTCAATCTTGCCTTTCCTGTTGATGGACTGTTTGGCGACGCCCAGATCCCAGTCCGTCTTCCCGCCCACTTGAACCTGACCCAGAGGCACAACGTTCAAACGGCGCTGCTCGTACGATAGCTAACGTGCGCGCTTACCTCCCAGTAATGTCGCCCGGAGGAGATGGCCTCCCTCCCCAGGACGCAAACGACGCGATCAAACCGCTCCACGTTGTCGGGAAGCAACTGGTGTCGATCGCTGCAGCGCACCTGCACAAGCGGACACCGACGTGAGAGCGCCGCAAACCCGCTTCGAAAGACGACTTCGACGCCTCACGCTCTTCATGTCGTCGGAGAGGATAAGTCTGGGATGGGCCGTGTTGCAGTCCAGAGTTACGTCCACTGCGGGATGGGAGAAAGAAGGCGGATGTTAGCTCAGGGGCGGTGGGGGAGTCCATGTACACAAACATGTATGCTTGCACTGCTTGGCCAACCTACCTGCGTACTCTTGCACTCTTCTCATCTCTGCCGAGAAGCAGACATGTTATGACATCACATAAATATGTCTGTACTCTATGTGTGAACATGTGTGTGTGGCCCAGCGGTGTCTAAAGTCAGACCCAGACCACGTTTGGATTTGGTGTCTAAAGTCAGACCCAGACCACGTTTGGATTTTTGGATGTACACAATGTGACACTCACTTGGCTGAGGACGTGCCAGACTGGTCTCCAATGATGAGGCAGTGAAACCTAAAGAATTCACATTATTGAAATGAAAAATAATTTTCATACCATTGGAGTGAAATGAGATATTTTGGACTCACCTGTCTCTGTGATGCCCCTCAGCTGCTCCTGGAACTTTTCCACCTCGCCAGCCAGCGACCTGTAGATGGCGCTGATCCCCAGGTCGGACGATACGGAAACGCCCGACCAGTCTTTGGTGGGCGGAGGAGCAGGGACTGTGGCGAAATTCTGTGGCGAAGACAAATTGAACTCTTTTCCCCCAGAATCTTGCTATCCAGCTTTAGCTACTAGTACGATATTTGCTTTTACGTGTAAGGAACAGCGTCAAATTGCAAAACCAACACATTGGCATTTCTCTCGTTCATAATCTGACAATCCGAAATTGACTTGATGACACTCACGGCTCACCTTGACACCCTGCAAGTGGTCGTCGGTTGTGGAGAGTTGTGTGAGAACGCTCTCCCTCTTTCGCAGTTCTTCCACCTCCAACTCCAGTTGTCGTATCAACGTGTTGGCCTGGTTCTCCGCCGCGCGCCGATTGGCCTCCATGACCTGCATCAGCTCAGCCTGCGCTCGCTCGATGGTCGCCATCAGCGCCGAGAACATACAGACGCTGTCCGTCGTGGCCCGCTCCACCACCAGCTGGGTCCAGAAAAAAAATCCAAAAGAAACTTCTCAAAACAGACGGACAATTCTCCCCAGTGGAACGAGTCGAACAAAGCAAAGTGCGCGTAAAGGACAGACCTCCAGTTGGGATACCGATGTTCGGATCTCTTCGATCTTCAGGAGTCTTTCTTGGATCATCTCCCGAGTCTGCTGCTCCGTCTCTTTGAGCTGGGCCTGTATGTGCAGAAAAAACACATTAATTTCATGAAATTTTAATGAAAATTGCTATTTTGGGAAACATACATCCGGCCTTATATTATATAAGAACATCGTAAAACAATTACAATTGTTTTGTTTACAATGCTTCAACTGTAACTGTGGCTCTCCTTGCTCACATGAGGACCTTCATTGCTGAGAGGATTCATCTTTATTCGCCCACCTGCTTCTCTGTCCACGCCGCTTCCACCGTCACGGTGTCGTGATCGGAATGCGTCTCGACCGCGCAGTTGGGACAGATGCACTCCCCGTCGGTGCGACAGAAAATCTGCCACCAAAGATCGCAATGAATTTGTTGCCGCTGTCAACAAAAAGTGTGCAACCGTGCGGTTACCATGATGCCCCTGTGGTGAAGGTCGCAAAGAGGAATGCTGTTGCCGCTCGCCGCCCCGCTCACGGTGAACCTTCTTCGGCTGTAGGATTCGACCAAGCGCGGGGCCACTTGGGGGGGTCCACCGGGTGCAGAGATCGGACTTTGGACCGGGACGGAAGAGGCCGTGAAGGATGTGGACACGAGAGTCCCGGGGATGGCTTGACCACCTTGTTTGTCAAACAACAGTGGTCGTCAGCCCAGAAGCGCCGCCTAAATTCTTAAATTTCTTCCGACATTGTCGAGCTCCTACATTTTGTCAAGAGCCAACTGACCTTGCTCGTTGATGCTCACTGGCAAGCTAGCGTGGGGTCGTGGCAGCTTCCTTGTCAGTTCGTCCAACAAGTCGTTGGGCATGGCGCACTCTCGCCCTTTTACTTCCTTCTTGTCCTTGGCCACGCCTCCTCCCTCTGCCCCGCCCCCGGACATGGACCTGAACTGCTCGGTGATCTCACGGAGGGTCCGGTTGATCTGGAGGTCCGGACGTTTCTGGAAGGTCCTTTTGCACAGAGGACACTGACATACCTGCATAGGGAGAAGACATGGTGATGTTTGAGTGCACGGCAGGGGATTTTTGCGGAGTCCCTCAAGGATCTACCTTAGCCCCATCCCAGTACTGGTTGATGCAGGCGACGCAAAAGCTGTGGCCACACGGCGTGGACGACGGGTTATTAAAAATGTCCAAGCAGATTGAGCACTGGAATTGGTCGAGTGACAGCAGACCACCATATAAGGACATCCTGCGGAAACACACAAGTCACGTGATCAAACAAAACATAATCTTAAAAATAAACTCGGAAGCGCACCGAAAGACAATGGAAATAAACCACAGTTATGCTGTTTTAGTTATGAGACCATTTTGAAAAAAGTGGAGACGTTTGAGTCAGAGGTGAAAAGGTCGGGCCCAATGATCGCCGACCCAATTTCGCAGTCCAACTTCAAAACCCAACCTTGAGACGACGGCGACATGTGCGAAGGAGTCCGAGTCAACACACATAAACACGTAAATCTGATTAGGATGAAGCGAAGATTTTAGGAATGAAGCGGAGTGAGATTTTATCACATCCCAAAGACCACATTCTGTACAAAGTCAATGTTTTTAATATGTTGCTCTTGTCAAGCTGGTTAGCTCCATTCCAAAAAAAACCCAACCATTGTAAAGCTCAAAATATGCCAAAAAATACAAGACCGAATTACCATGTCAGCAAATTCCTGATGACGTCAACAACATGACATTTACCACTGTTTTGGTTAAGCTGGTTGGTGTCATAACACTCTCAAATACGATAACCGGCAATAATAGTATCTTCAGAAGAAAAGGTTGAATTAACTCAAACCAGAGAGTGAAACCAAAGAAATGAAGACATTTGATAGCTTCCTTGTTTCAACCACAAATTCCTGTTGGCCTGCCTTCAAATCTCCTCCCGCTGATGACAACCACTTAACTTGACAATTAATTTCCACTTGATGCTTTACTGATGGTCGGGAGTGTGTACCTGATTCTCAAAGGGTCTTCTCTGACGTCGACGCGGCCCTCTTGAGGATATGGAACCGCTCTGCTGGGAGCCCGTCGTCAAAGTGAGAAATCAGGGTGTGTGACGACTGCGATTTTCCCCCGAGGCCACGCCCACTTGAGTGTCAACTTCCCGGCTCAATGTGGCCGGACTGGTTGAGTTGGGAGAACTGGGCACCTCCACCTTTATTTTGGCCATAACAATTTCTGCTTTTTCCCTTGCGGGGAAGCTTTGCAAAGCTTTCAAAGTAGATTTTTTGAATTTTGTGAAATTATTCATGGATGGAATACGTGCTGTATTAACTGAGACATTCCTTTGTATGTGTGTTTACAAATGAAATGCATCCATTTATTCTACACTTTATTTCTTGCGGAATGGGTCTAACTTTTGTGCACTATGAACTTGTCATACAGTCGTGATGATGCGTTTCTACCACTACGGCTCTTCGAGGGCCTCCACCACGGCGCTCAAAATGGCGGCGACGGCCTTGGCTCCGGGGTCAGGCAGGGTGAGGCGCTCGGCTGCGATGTAGCTGGCTCTGCCCGCCTTGGCCGCGAGGCTGCGAGTCGATTCGGCGCCGTCGGCTGCTCTCTGGACAGCGGCGCGAGTCTGTTAGGTTTCTCGCGTGCTTGCGCAATCGCGAGCAGCAATCGGAAAACAGGTTGAGGATGTTTTGCCGCACCTGAGCAGCTGCTTTCAGCGCGGCCATCTCTCCGCCGGGGGGCGTGCTGTTGACTTTCATCAGCTCGTCTACGGCGGGGCACAGAGCGTCTAACTGCGGCGGGAGAGGACAGTAAGCGGCTCGGGAAAAACAAACAAAAAAGTGCTGATTAACGTAGAGCAAAAAACATTCCAAGTGACTCACCATGGTTCTGTCTCCCAAATCAGCACCGCCATATCTGTTGATACCAAAATGGATCCATTTTAGCATTGCCAGTAATAAGTCATCAGATTCTTTCAGGGTCCGGTTTAGTTGAACACTAAGCTGATATTTTGCTGGATAAATCACAAAACTGTACCTTTTGCCATCTAGTGGAAAAATCATTTAATTGTTTTCCCTGTCCTGACAGGAGACGTCATCAGCATTGATAGATGAGCAAAGATATCGTTTGTAGTAAATAAATCATTTTCTGAGCATGATGCCTGCTGATCGGCACATTGGTTGAGATCAAGTCAAATACTTACACTCACCTTCTCATGGCCTGCATCCCTGCATGCACTGCATTGGCCCATGCTGCAGCGTGACTCCGCCCCCCGGTCATGTGACCGCTCGCTGCCGTGAGGAACAAACTGTACAACTGACAAAGACATCAATGGGTGAAAAATGCAAAAATTCTTAAAAAACAAAATAAAATCTTAATCACTTACTGCGCCTGAAGAGCCGCCCATTTTCTCCTGAACCAATCCAGCAAGGGCAGACAACAGTTGCCCGGGGCAACCGGGGACCACGTGACTCTGGAGCCACACCTGAATGGCTGAGTGAGCATTGTCTTTCAATGAAGTGTGGTTCTCAAACTGAGACCCGGAGACCCCAATGATGCTGCGAGTCCTAATATTGAGGTCCGTGAAAACAATTGGTCACCTTTGGCCGCCTGCGCATGAGTATTCCCACAGTCGCCGTCCCCGGAAGCACGGTCCAATGCGTTGAGCTCTTCCTGGTATTCCAAAAGTGTAGAACACACCCTCTCCAGCACCTTGCGCATCACAGGACTTTGGGGTCCTAGCAGGGAGGGAAACTACCAGTAAACAGGAAGTCAAGGTGGTGCACCCCGAGAGGACACCCGGTTCGGTCACAAAGGTGCAACAAGGCGCTCTAGCCACAAAATCACGGCTAGTCACGTGTTTAAAAATAAAAACTGCAGACACATAAATTATTCCATGAGTCTCAACCTTCGAGCAGCACATCTTGGGGCCCTCCTGTAGACATCGGGGTCGGGTCTGTGAGGTAGCTGCGGCCACTCGCACAACCGCCGCTTAGGTTCGGCCAGGCGGGGGCACTAGTCTTGGCATCTAGATGAGAACGGGAGGGAAACATTGTAAGCTTCAAATATAGCGGCTCCTCCTCTGTGCTCATTGTGTTTTAGTAAAGTACCACATTCAACAATAAACATAAAGGGGAACATTTGATCACATCACATTTTATATTTGCCTGTTTTAAAGAGTTGTGTCTCCTTTACCAAAGAGTTTAAGTATTTCAGGATTGGCCCTCATCATGGTCAGCGACATTCCAGCCATCTCCAGTGAGGTCATGAAAGACCCGGCCATCACCCTGGCGACCACCATCCCACGATTTTCTGCAAGCATTTGGAGACCATGAGTGCTGTGGGTTATTTTTGTTCATTAGCATGTGATCAAATGCGTCATCACCCAGACAGAGGATGGCGGCACGAGTCACCACGGCCATCTCCAGACGTGACAGCGCCCCGAGATTGTTCACGCAGACAACGAGCACGTCACCTTTGTCAGAGTGGCACAACGGCTCAAAATAAAACACAAATGGGAGGTCGCAAGCAGGATGCCCGGCCTACCAGTCTGCAGGTGCAAGCACGACTGACTCGCCGCGTTGGTCATGTGATCAATCATGGCTGACACCACTTCGTCTGCTGTCGCTACCTGGTGGCCAGAAATACGAGAGGGCATCTACAAAAGTTTTGCTCACTTTGGGACTCACCTTTGATCTTCTGACCCCAGGCTCCCCGTGGATTCCTGCACGAGACAAACAGCACTTGGCCAAGGAAGTTCTGTTTTAATAAAAATAGTGCAGCAATCTTGGCTAACTAGTCACACATTCACTTATCAAATTTTTTTTTAGGGGGCATCACTATGTGAATTTTGAGGGGGTGACTGCACATCAATCTCCATGCTCACCCAGGCCGAGCTCCATGTCACCTGGAGGAAGCTCAAAAGATGGCCGACAGCCCGGAACGCTGCACGGAGAAAAGCTGACTCCCAGCGTACCTGGAACACAACGCGGCGTTGTTTCCTGCTAGTCGGAAAACGGGAACAATCCGGCACGGAGCCTCACCTATGCCTTGCAAAACCTCCGTCACCTTGGCAACGATATGGACCAATGAGCAGCCTTCGTCCGCTAAGGCACCTGCCAGCTAAAGTAAACGTGTCATTACATCCTCCAAATGTGTTTTTGACACTGGGGGGATATTTCGGCGTTTGTCTTTTTTACCTTGTGAATGAGAATAGTGCCACACAAGCCCCGCTTCCCGGCCTTACTGGGGCAGGTGAAAGCGCAGTCGTCAGCGACGACCACCATTTCAACATCCACCCCGTGGTTGCGGGCCTGCTCTGCGGCCAGCCCAAAGTTGAGACGGTCTCCCGTGTAGTTCTTTACGATGAGAAGGACCCCAGATGCTCCTGAAGGGTCAGAGCCATGATTCATCATTTAAAAGCCGGTCACTGCTTTGATTGTGTTTGGGCCAGCAGATTGGGAACAACAGGTCAACTTACCTGCACCGTGTAGGCAAAGTATGGCAGCCAAGATGCTGGCAGGAGGTGGAGATGCAAAGACGCCCCCCGCGACTGCCGCCGACAGCATACCAGCACCCACGTAACCTGGACGCAACGTTTTCAAAGAGTTGCCATGTGGGCTGTTTGAGAGGTGTCAGACGTACCCCCGTGTGCAGGCTCGTGTCCGGATCCTCCTCCTGACAAAAGCGCCACTTTGCCGCTCATTTGGTCCAGGTCTGAGCGCAGCACGACTCGGTGGCCCCGCAGCAGAGACAGCCCGCTGGAGGCCCGGACGAGGCCGCAGAGAGCCTCATCAACGCAGTCCTCTGTAGAGTTGATCAGCTTCTTTGGGGGCTGCAACACAAAAGAAAAAAGTTTGCAAGATTCCTATGACATGGACTCAAATTGAGTACATTTTCTTTTATGGTTTGTTAAACAACACCAGCCTTGGACGATCAATCAATAGCTCCTTAATTCGGAACAATTAGAGATTGGTGACATACATCACAAATTCTGCCTTCAGAGAGAAACAAATACTAGTTTGTAGTAGGTATTTATTAAAAAAAGTGTCCACATCATGAAGTTCGTACTTTGCAACCACAGCAGTTTTTAATATTTCTGTTAGGCATTTTAGCTCCATGAGTCAATATTGTGAAATGAGCAAGTCTAGGCTGTCGTTCACGCACGGACTTTGATCTCAGTCTGCAAAAACGTCTTTTTAAAGGTGTCAAAAGTCCTCATAACAAATACAAACAAGCGGGAAAGTGCTGGACTCTAAGGCTGCCTCTTGAGTCTCTGCATTAAAAAAAAAAAAAAAATTCTTACCTCCATGACAAGTTGACAACACTCGTGGGCGCGCTCCCTCTTTGCTCAGCGTGTGACGTCACACAGATCCAACTGGATTTTCTCCCTTCGAAATAAAAGTACTCAATCGGTATAGTTATCAAATTAAATGTTTAACGATGCGAGAGGGTGACCAAAAATATTAAGAGACCTTGGATTTAATTCACGACCTGTATCGTATTATCTTTTTATTTTATAAGCAAAAAAAGAGCACTGGTTTGCTGGGCAAAACTTACGATTCAAACCAAAATGTTTCTAGTTTAGTGACAAATAATATACACGTTCACATGGCGATCGGATGAAATGTAAACAAACCGATGCATTGTGACTGATTTTATCACGCTACACGCCGGCAGTCTATTATGTGCATATGAAGCGATTATAAACAGGCGTAGCACCGCTCAGTCGGGTTGTCCCGAGCTCACATATCGAAGCAACCCCCGGCGGCGCGACATGACGCACTGAGCTGAGCCCAGCTCGCTCGTCCGCTCAACCCAGCTCGGTTCAACTCATCTCGGAACCGTCCGGAGCAACATGCGCCATGGCGAGCGTGGAGACAGCCGCCGAGCACGAGCGAATTCTCCGCGAGATCGAGAGCACGGACACCAACTGTATCGGTCCGACGCTGCGGTAGGTCTTCGTCGGCCAAAACTTTAAAATGACGACGTCCATTATCGGACAGCTAGCAAACACGCCTTTTTTTTTTCTTTTTTAGCTGATGTTAAATGATAAAGAGCTTAGCTTCGGCGAATGAGCTTTTGTTCACGAATAGATGTTGGCTGGCTACCTTTAGCTGATTGCGCTAACTGATTATAATGTCGGTCACTGCTGTCGGATGTGACATACCGGGGTGTCGAACCCGAAACATTCGGGTTGAAAGAAGGCTACACTGGTCCACTTGTTTGAGTGGCTGGCAAGTGGAAACAAGTGGGGCAGTATTTCTGCCAAGTGTGTCAAATCCAAGAGTTCAGGAACAAAGTTGAGGTGTCGGAGGTATTCAGATCACATCTTCCAGCACGGTGCGGTAGTGGGGAACACGTCTGCCTCACAAGTCTGAGGTCATGGGGTTCGAATCTCAGGGCCGGCCTTCGACATCCAAAAACATGCAAGTTAGATGAATTGAAGTTTCATAATTTGTTAATGCTACTTGCTACTATGCTTTTCAAGTGCCTCCAGCTCATCTGTGACCCAGGATAAGAACAGAAAATCAATCAATTAATAGATTGCAATGCAAGCGTCCAATCACTGAATCACATTACATTGACGTCATCGCTTATGCCGCTCATAGCCACTAGGGGGGGGACATGTCCACCGAGTCAAAGGTAGGAACTATTCAATCCATTGAAGAAAGCGTTCCTGGTTGCGTGAGCAGGATGAGACAAGCAGCAACATTCTTCTGATGCGTTTTGGAGTCGCCCAATCGAATGGCAGTGATGGCGCTAATGCTTTGCTCATTCAATGACTTGTTGTGCTGTGGATCTTCAGAAACTCAGTTATCGCACACCCTATTTAGTTGGCTGACGCACACACACACGTATCCATTGTACTCCTCAACACGTTGGCCACTTCCTGGTTGGTAGGAGGCTTGGGGATTTACGCAGGTGTACAAAGCAAAAGAACACAGGAAGAAGCTCATCCTTTGTTGCTTAAAATAGAACCGCGAGCCTGCGTCTGCCTTCCTGCTCCTTCACCTCCCAACCATCTAGTGCTTCCAGTCTGCCTCCCCGACAGGAAATCACATGACCCTTCTCCCCCGTCTTGTCCAGGTCGGTGTACGATGGCCAGGAACATGGCCTGTTCATGGCCAAGCTGGATGCACGGATCAGGAACCACGACCGCGAGATCGAGAAGATGTGCAACCATCACTTCCAGGGCTTTGTCGACTCCATCACGGAGCTGCTGAAAGTGCGCGGCGAGGCGCAGAAGCTGAAGGTAGCGTGGGGGTGAAGACGAGGGCAGACGTCATATCACCTTCCTCACCTGTCGCTCCTTTTTCACACTTCAGAGTCAGGTGACTGAGACCAACAGGTCTATTCAGGGCGATGGCAAAGAGGCAAGTCTCATCACCGCCACCCTAAACCTTCACCTCAATTATCCTCACAAGTTTTCCTGCTCTTGTGCAGCTCATGAGCTCCATGGAGGAGCTGAGACAGTGTCGAGTGCAACAGAGAAACATTGCGACCACTGTCGACAAACTGACGCACTGCCTGCCAGGTAACACACACGCACAGATAAGCACACAACCCATCCATCAGGTCCTGACACAAACTTTTTTTTTTGGGGGGGGTGCCAGTCCTGGAGATGTACAGACGCCTCCAGGAGCAAATGGACGCCAAAAGGTATGACAGCAGAGTGTGTCTCATGCAAAGCACATGTCCGAGCAGCAGGTGGTGCTCTATGACCTGCTAATGTAAATACAAATAATACAAATACAATACAAATTCAATTCACGATTTGTGTTTCTCTCAGTGGAAACTTTACACAATTTGACTATTAACTAAAAATCTTTGAGGGGATGGGCGGTATAACTTATTTGGATTTTATTTAATTCTGTCAATCTTTGGTCCCTATTGCTTGCGAATATCAATCAGGTTATATTATGACACACTGGAGTAGAATGTTATCCTGTGAGGTAGTTTACCAACCATCCACGAGGTGGCACCAGAGTACTAGGAATTTCTTCCAAATGGCCCGTCCCTGACCTGAAGACAGAAGTCTCTGCTCATAAATGAATGCTTTGTTTGTGTGCTTTTTTGTGTCCCCTCTGAGAGCACAGAGCATCATAAGGTCAGCCAACGTTGACACATGCACAAATATGCGTGTGTGTGTGTGTGTCTTCTGTGATTGTGCTAATTTTCCCCTCATGTCTGAGAGTATTGTATTTAAAAAAAAAAAATTTCGTGTGTTTTAGGTACTACCCAGCTCTGCGCACCTCGGAGCAGCTGGAGCAGACATGTCTTCCAAGGGCAGGCCAGTACCGGTTCTGCACCATCATGGCGGAAAATCTTCCCAAGTTGCGGACGCAGATCCGCGACACGGCCATGACCCAGCTCAAGGACTTCCTGGAGAGCATCCGGAAACACTCGGACAAGATTGGAGAGACGGCTATCAGACAGGTATGTCGGGACAGGGGCCGTGGCGGTCAGACGCTGGATTACCTCTGCGCGCGTTGACAAGGGCACACACACGCCATTCATCAAGCGTCCTCTCATATTTTTGCGCTCTGTGCGCGCACACATGCAGAAATCTGCTTTTCAGCACTTAGCTCATTGTTTTTGTGTTTTCCAAGGCCAAGGAAGCTCCAAGTGGAGGCCTCTTGTTTATTTGGAGAGTGTTGTTGGGTGAAAAGTGCAGGAAGAGGTGGGGGGGGACGGGAACAGGCAAGGAACGGTTGGCCAGGGACAGATGAGCCTCCGAGGAAAAGCGGGCCGACTGTCTTGTCGAGCTGCGCAACCGTGATCTGAAATAAATACAACACCTTTTATTGTTCTATCGCCGGCGGCTCTAAAAATGTTCCGAGCGGTTCAAATGTTACTCATGTTTGTCGCCATTGTTCAGCCACAAACTCGTCTGTCCCGGAACGTCTTCCTTTCCATGTCCTCATCTTTCCATGCATTGGCTCCCTCGCCTCCTCTCGCGTATTTACTCGGAGAAAGACGCCGGGTGTTCGGTAGTCCGAAACACGCGCGCGCGCGCTAATGGGAAACAGATTGTTGGGTCTGTGAAGTGGAAGAAGATTGATTACCTGTATTTAGTTACTGAACACACACATGCGTGCGCGCGTGGCGGAGAGTACCCGCTGGGTCGCCATCATAGAGAAAACGCAGCGGCTGCCCCCGGCCGGCGCGCCGCGTCTGCCCGCCGAGTTCACCGCCGGCCGGGGACGCCCCCCCGTCTGGAGCTTTCCTGTTTCTGACCTGCCGAATCGATTCAGTGACATTGAGCGGCACCGTGTCACCTTTCTAATGGCCGCTGATCCGTTTGTGGGTTTCAGGCCCAGCTGCAGCGCTCTCTGGACAGCTCCACGCAACCTGGGGTTGTCGTGGGCCGGCGCCCCGGGAGACAGCCGGCGGCCGGCAGGTTCACACAGAGCAACGGGCAGGTCGACAGGCTGGAATTGGACTCTGGCGTCCTGGATTTGGGGGATGAAGAGGAGACTGACCAAGTGAGTCACACACACACACAACAATTGGACTCGGTTGTTTCAATTTGAAAACGTGTGCTGAAGTGAAAAGCAGAAACAAATAGTGGCGCATTAATGGGAATGTGGGAATTAACGAGGATGTTTACTCGGAACTTGTGCCACTATTGCCAAAGTGCGGGGACAATGAACTCCTCGAGTTGCCCCTGGCGGGATCCGAGCTCTTTTATGCCGCCGACGTGTTCGCGTTCAAGGAAGGCCGAGCACAATGCGGCTGAACTTGTCACCCTGGTGCTGCCATTCTCTTCGCAGGTCCCCGTTGTCCCTTTTGGCTTATTTACGTCCTGTAAACTGGCCCGAAGCCTCGGCTCCCACAAAGGCGTGACCCCGCGGTCGCCGGGGTTACGGCCGCGTCGGCGCCCGTGCCAACCTTACGCCGTCCCTGCCCCTGGCATGTCTTCCCCTTCCCGTCATTCACGGCTGTCCCCTTGAGTCTCTTCTTCCTCTGCTCCTTTTGTCCTCCTCCTTTCCTCCTCAAGGCCTCGAGATTTTTTTTTACCTGCTTTCCCCGTCTCTGGAATGTCATCGTGCCTCCTCCTATATTCTCGTGAGTGACCTCAAGCAGTTCAGTCCTCAACAAGCACTTCCTGTTTGCTTGTGCGCAGGTGACCGGCGCCCAGGATTTGGTGGACTTCTCACCGGTGTACCGCTGTCTCCACATCTACACTGTGCTGGTGAGCTCATCACACCTCCTGGACCAATTGGAACACCTTGGTTCCGAACCTCTCGGCAGCTCAAGAAAGACGTTGCGAAATGATGCGACACTTGGGTAGCTGCTTCTATGGAATTAGCGACGAGCGACAGCGGCTCGTCGCATGTTGCAGCTTGATGGGGGGAAAGTTCCGATGAAGCGGAGAAGAAGAACCTGGCTGAGGTCCAACCAGGTGGCCGCAGTGTGTGTGTCATGTCAGTTGGAGTGTATGGGTGGAGGTGTAGCCTGGGCCACAACTGAGTTAGCTCCACATTTTGTGTGCGCGCGGCTGCAGGCTTTTAGGGGTTGTGACCGGGGCAACACATCGACTGAGTTGACTGTTTCTGTTCACCGTATGTCTGTGTGTGTGTGTGTGTACGTGCGCTCTCTGGCAGGGGGACAGGAAGTGCATGAACTTTGACAGGAAGGAGAAAGTGAGCGATGGCGGGAGGGAGCCGAGGGAAGAGAGAGGTTAGGGAGAGGCTAACTGGGTGACATGACGGCGAGGAAAGAGGTCAGCAAAAGGTTTGCGGCGAGCGAGAGCGCGTTAGCTACACGCTAGTAGCTGACAGTAGCCTGACATCACTTAGCGATACTAATGCCTTGTTGTTTTTCTCCCCCCACTCCCCGCCCGCCCGCCGGGACCCCGAGGTGAAAAAGGTTAAATCTTTCAGCACCTTCTCCTGACACGGCACACTACTTTCCCTGCTCCCTACCACTTGACCTCGTTATCTACTCGCTGGTCTTATCCGCGCGCCCCCTCCCCCGCAAAAGAAGAGCAGCCGTGATAAGGTGCTGCGTCATGGAAGGAGGAGATACCAGCGCTTTTAGTTTGATGCTGGACGCTTCAGTCCAGCTTTATCTCAACTCCAGGCGCGCGTTATCGCAACTTTCCCATCACAGAGTCATTCTGGCCTTCCATGCCGTTTGGTCACATCCTCCCGGCGCATCTCACGGGTTTTAACACCACGGCACGCTCCCACTTGTACCTGTAATGTGTGTTGCAGGGCTTGCGTGATGTGTTTGAGAACTACTACCGAAAGCAACGGAGGAAACAGGCTCGCCTCGTGCTGCAGCCGCACTCTAACATGGTATCACGTCACTTCGTTTGTGTCCACACACACACCCCGCTAACCGCACTCCCGTAACGTGGATGACAAAAACTGACCACCTTTTGAATCTCTCAAATTCCCAAAATATGCTCATGTGTTGTTCTCCCTTCCAGCACGAAACTCTGGAGGGCTACCGACGCTACTTCAATCAGATCGTCGGGTACGCCGGGTCCGTTTGGACGTGACGCGGTGACAAAAGTACGATGACATCACCTGCAGCGTATGCTCTTCTCAGGTTCTTCGTGGTGGAGGATCACGTGCTTCACACCACGCAAGGTTTGGTCAACAGAGCCTATGTGGAGGAGCTGTGGGAGCTGGCGCTGTCCAAAATCGTGGCCGCTTTGAGGACGCACTCTGTAAAGACACGCATGACGTGAGCGGGAAAAACACGCGCGCAAACACGTACTGATCCCGAGCGTGTGTTCGCAGTCTTACTGTGACGACCCGGATCTGGTGCTGGATCTGAAGAACCTCATTGTCCTCTTTGCTGACACACTTCAGGTACTGAAGCGGAGTGGCTTTCATTTTGTTGCCGCGGCGACGTGTAATTAAAAGCCGCGTTTTGAATGAGCACCTCTCGGGCAGGGCTACGGCTTCCCGGTGTCGCAGCTCTTCGACATGCTGCTGGAGATGAGGGAGCAGTACGGCGAGATCCTGCTCAAGAGATGGAACGTCACCTTCAGGTACATTTGACATGTTCCTGACCTTGCCAGCCCTTCGGAGGTTGCCCGGTCAAAAGGGCGCACACCCAACAGTCAACACAGCGCTTTGTGGGAAATGTCGCCCTTTTTGAAGTTTTAACGAGCGCCCCGAGGCAGGAAGTGTTTTAAAGCCACGTCCGCAACGTTCAGGATGGGTAGTGGCCCTCACAAGATGTGTGCGAGGGCACCGCACGCCATTGTTCCTCAGTCTGTGCAGTGACACCAGTGGGACTTTGAGAGGCAGCGTACAAACAAACATGCTGAAAGTTTTTTTTTTTGCTTTTTCTTCCCCCCCTGCGTGCACACGCACGCACACACGGGAAAGCCACAGGAATGCGTTGCATTGTTGGAGAGGGAGCACTCTCCGGTTCATGGCCTCTCCATGGAACGTTGGAACGTCCGAAGTCTCGAGAGCCAAACAAGAAAGGGGGTGATGAAAGAAGAAGGGGGTGGGTGGTGGGGGGGAAGAAAACCTCAAGCATTAGAATGACACCCCCTCCCCACTCTGCGAGACGACTGCAGCCGACTTCTCGCGGCCTCAGCAGAAAAGACGTTTGCTCACCTGCATCTCCTTCCACAGGCAGGTGTTGGACCAGGACAACTTCAGTCCCATCCCCGTGTCCACGGAGCAGGAGTACCGACACTACACCTCGCAGTTTCCCCTGCAAGACCCCGAGCTGGAGAAGGTAGAGGGCGCTAGAGGCCCGCCGATCCCAGCTTTTCAATTGACATGAAAATGTGCATTGTTGTGTGCAGCTCCCCTTCCCCAAGAAGCTTCCCTTCTCCGAGTTTGTGCCAAAAGTCTACAGCCAGCTCAAAGAGTTCATCTACGCTTGTCTCAAGTACTCTGAAGACCTGCACCTCAGGTACATGTCGCCTCTTTCCTCGCCTTCATCAAAATTCCTCGCGAGCCCGCTCTGGCCTCCTTTTTACCAAAAGCGCTCACCCGATCTGACCGCGCCTGAGACCGCTTTCAAGACAAAAAAGCTGTGAAGACGCCCCCCCCCCCCCCCCCTCCTCGGTGGGTGCAAAGTCCGGTCGTGGAAACGGACGAAATTGACCACGAGGTGGAGCTGCGCTGGCGACGCCATCCGGATTTGATCTGCGCGCTCGTACGGCGGCTGCGGCGCGTGCGTGCGCTGGTTACGCTTGATGTAACAAGGAACTCAAACAAAGCGGCTACTTTTCCACTGAGGAGGCGAGCAATCAGGGAACATCTTGCACTGTGCGGCGGGAGGATTCCACAAAACTGGCACTGGGCCACACACACACACACAGTTAAAATCCAATTCAACTACAAGGCATTTCAGAATAGCGCAATCATTAAACCAGACAGAGCTATAAAGAAAGTAATGAGCACAACTTTACATTTCGGATGCCTACAAAGTTGCTGGACTGAAAAGCAAACGTTTGATTGAAGATCATTTTAAGTTCGCCCGGGGAGCAGGTCGGCGTTCCTTTCCGTGTGACCTTTGCGATTTATACGTAGCTAGCCGCTCGAGATGTCGGGGGAGCATTTGGGCGACTCGAAGAAAGGCTGGAAGGTTAAAAAAGGGGCGCAAAGGTGTTGAGCCGCGAAATCCGAGCGCGGCGTCGGCGAGAAAGAACATGCGGCAATCGCTGCGAGCGCTTTTTTCATGCGTACGACCATTTTGGCGCTTTTCCTTCTTGCTCTGGTTGGGCTGCAGCTTCTGTTGCGTTGTCAACGCCGGCTCTCTCACATAATCCACCCCAGACGATTCCTCGCATTTAGGGAAGCATATGTAGCGTTTAAGTAGCTGCTTACGTGCCCTCTGGCCTCTGGACGCCGCCGTGCTGGCCTCCCCCTGACTGCAACAACCTCCCCCGCCCCTCGCACATCTGTTGTGGCGGCGCAAACGCAATGAAATTTGATCAAAATTCTGCGGTGCGTCCGTCTATATTTGTGCGCTTCAAGGGTTCACTCGCGGACGTTGACTTTTTGACACGCCCCCCATCCCCCCCACACACACACCATGCCGCCTGGGGTGAGCTACAGTTAGAACTCGCAGTGTTTCCAAAAAAGTACAAGAATCCTAAATACATTCCAACAATTAAAAGCAGGGGGGAAAAATTCCTGCAGAAGTGCAGAGTGAGCAGAACTTTGCGTGTGTGCGTTTTCAGTTCCAGGCACAGACAATCGAGTGAATTGGCCGGAATGTGCATATTAGCCGCAGGCCGCTGGAATTGAACTCACAATCACACATGGACGCAGCACAGAGCAGAACCCCAAAGTTGTTTGCGTCGCCCTTAATTAGACTCCATGTTTGATGAGCATTTTGCTGCCCGGTTGGTCTGGAGAACGCGAGCTTTGGCCCAGACAGACGATCCTTGAGCAGACTTCCAAAAGCTGTTTTTCTTCAGCCGGACACGCGGCGCGTTTCAAAGCAAACAAACTCGAGAGTGTGCTGCTGCTAAGCGGCTCGTGAACTCGGAACGTGAGATTCTTGGAAAATCAACAGCTGAGCAAATTGGAAATAATTTCAAGAAATAATCATTTCTCGCCAAAGGATTTTTTTTTTCTCCACGTTAATCTTTGTGTACTTTCTCAGCTCCACAGAGGTGGATGACATGATCCGCAAATCCACCAATCTGCTGCTAACCCGAACCTTGAGCAACTGTCTGCACTACGCCATTAAGAAGAAGAATGTCGGGCTGGCTGAGGTTACTGCGCATGTCCTTGTCACTCTTTGACATTGTCCTCAGCATTGTGATAACTAGCTTACTTGTGCTCCAGTTGGTGCAGGTGATCATCAACACCACCCACCTGGAGCAGAGCTGCCATTTTATGGAGGAGTTTATATCAAACATCACCAACGTCCCGTCAGACACGGCCAACGCCACCAAGCTGTACGGGACCTCCACCTTTAAGGTGAGCGTCTGCGCCAACCCGGCCCGGCGTTTGACGGATATGCCCGTCACGACCCGTCTGCTCTCGCAGGACGCTCGCCACGCGGCCGAGGCGGAGATCTACACCGGCCTCAACGCCAAAATCGACCAGTTCCTGCAGCTGGCGGATTATGACTGGATGGCGGGCGTGCCCAGCGGCGCGGCGCCGGCGCCCAGCGACTACCTATTGGACCTGGTGGCCTTCCTGAAAAGCACCTTCAGTGTCTTCACCAACTTGCCCGTGAGTCGTCAGACAGAAAGCGAAATCGTTTTGCGAAAAGAGTACGCCACCCTTACAAAGCAGTCTTGCACATTCAAGATGGCCGACATGCTTTCGTAGCCCCCTCGAGCTACGGCGTCTACGTGAACAAACGCGTGTTAGCGCCACACGTCGACGGGACGTTACGAGGCGCTCGCGTCGCTTTAAGATCGTTAACGCCACGCCTGGCTCAGCTCATTAACGCGCTCAGCTGCAGATTACGCCGCCGCAGCTCAGATTATCGACTCCGTGGCCACGCATCGGCGCCGACGCAACACACCGACGCGGTCGTCGTGTCGCCATCGAGCCGGTCCGATTGTTGCTAGAATATAAACAAACGCACACACAGGGCGGTTGAGCAAAGTGTTTTTCAACACTTCTAAGGAGCTTTACTTTCCACCCCCACGAGCCCCGGACGTGACCCTGTCACACACACACAGAGTGGGGCCGCCTAAGCAGATCGGATGCTGCGGATCAGTAAATCTGAGTGGCATGACCCTCTGAAATGAGAGAAGTGGAGTTGCTCACACTCTGGGCCCAAAAGTCACATCCTGGTAGCGTTACCGCGTGACCATGAGGAGATCGTTACGTAGCGGAAAATCGCTTCGCAAATTTAATTCCGTTATGTGACTGTTTGCAAACAGAAGCGATTTAGTTCCCCTTATATAAATAAAAATAAAAAAAATATATATACATATATAATTAATATAATATATACAGAAAATAAGAACCTACAGCGAGTTGTGTTTACCTTGTTTGAAATCGAGTTTAGTATTTAAAAAAAAAAGTTATTGGGATTTCAAAAAATGGGATTTCAGAATCGCCCTTAAATTTCAGCCGAAATCCAAACAGACACAACTTTCTTGTGAGTAGTCTATTTGTGGTTTATGTCTCTCCTCATTCAGGGAGCGCCCGTAGAACATGCTATCTTGCCGGTGAGTATGTGTGTGTGGCGCCTTGCTAACCCCTCAACGTTTGCCCTCACGTTGTGGCCCGAGACTTCAGCCAGCCAGCCAGCAGCATGTCCAGGAGCAGTCGTGCACGTTTGTGTCATGTGTGAAGTGTTCTGACGCAAATGTGGGGGGGGTGCAATTTAGACGCCATCAAGATCTCGCTCATCTTGTGTGCTGTTTTGCAGATTTTTCTAATGATAGTGGTAGTAAGAGGCGGGTTGAGTCCCAACTGAAGGCCCAGTTGCAAAAGCACGGCCCGCATGTCAGTCGGAACCGTGCCAATACAATTAGCTCGTTTCACGCTCAATCTCACCCTATTATGACTGACCCAGAGGTTGCGCGTGTGTGTGTGGACATCCGGTGTGTGTTCCTCCAATGTGTGTAATTGGATTTCCACGCGAGGTGAAGCCTTCGTGAACTAGGGGTGGGCCGGAAGATCGTGTTTCAAGCTTCTTCACACCCCCTCCTCAGCTCCCCTGGCAGCTTTTTAACAGTGTCTGTTTCTTGGTCAGGGCAAAGTGGCGCAGACGGCGTGCATGTCGGCGTGCAAGCACATCTCCACGTCGCTGATGCAGCTGCTGCTGGACCCCGAGGTCAAGCAGATCTCCATGGGGGCGCTGCACCAGCTCAACGCCGACGTCGACGAGTGCGAAGGTGAGCGCTGGTGGATGACGCAACATTGCTCATGTCCATGACACTCGTGCAAACTCGCCTACGTCACACCCTGGCCCACCTGGACACGCCTTTTATGTAAAGCCAAACATCTCGCATACGGTTACGACAATACGCATTTTATGCTTACAAAATATCCGTGGGCAAAATTTTGGGGGATTTAATTGGTTCATCTGGATTTTCGCTGACTACGGAAAATGGGGGTGCAAAGTACATGACTTTTTTAATCCGTGCTGCGGGTGTAGTTTGTATTCTGACCCAGAGGGGGCACTGTGAATCAACTTCCACTTCCCGCCGGGTCAAAATCGGAACTTTTTCTCCCCAAAGACACAATTTAAAATGGATTAAAAGGAGACAAAAGGCGCAATGGGATGAAAGGGCCCGAGGGAAAATAGGATTAAATGAATGAGGTGCGAGGAGGAATAAAAAAAGACGAATTCGGCAGACAAAAGAGAGAAACATGCACGGCTGAGGGGAGCGAGGGAATGAAAACCAACGTGGACTTTGAAAGGGAGGGATTAGAGGTGAACTTTGGGCTTCAAACATGTTTAGAGAAAGATGGCCGCCATCAAGCGCCACGCAGGAAGGAAGCGACAGACATCAGACAGGGGGGGTAAAGGAACAAAGAAGGAAAAAGGAAATCAAAGTTGAGTCGCTGGTGTCGGCGTTCAGCGGCAAAGCCGCCTCTTGTGTGTCACGGGGTCACTGGAAATGGCAGGCATGTAATCGGCACCGTGGTGCGTAGGGGCCGCCATTTTGTGTCAAGTGAAAGCCTCATCGGGAAACATCGGTGCTGTCCAAGCTATGGCCTGAGGGGCCATTTTTGGCCCACTGTTAATTGTTTTAAGCCTATTGTAGAAGCGACACGGAAAACTTGTTTTTTTGGGTGCAAAGTTCTACAAAATTGCTTTTATAGCGAGCTTTTCCAGATCAGTCAAACGTTTCTCTGCAACAAATGAAATCAGCGCAGCAATTGGCGCGAGTCATGCTTTTTGACTGACAGCCTTTCATAGTAAACAAAAGCAAACCATTGAGTTGACTTCATCTTCACAAACTCTCTCTCTCTCCGAGAGTGATGCAATCGGTACGAAAATGAGCTGACTCAGCAGTTTCATCGGCGGAAATAAATCTGCTTGCGCTTACTTCTAGGGCTGCGCAGTATATCGAATAAATATCGATGCCACGATATCGGTAAACATCATCGAGGCTAAACATCACACGCAAAAAAAAAGAAAATCCAGACTTTCAATCTCAAGGCAGCACAATTTCACGTTGGCCCTTGTGGATTTTTTGAGAAGCAAAAGCTTGGCCACCTCTGCTCCCTCGCACACCTCTCCTCTTCCCCGTGGGCTCGTTTGCCAAGTGACGCCGAGACCCCTGCTAGCACTCCGCACGCACCAGCTTCACCACAACAATGCCATGCTACACACGGACACACACACACACACACATACGCACTCTCCCCTCTCTGACATGACTTGAACAGCCACCCCTCCCCCCTCCTGCTCCTCCCCCCCCCGCCCGTCATTTGTCTGCCAATCTGTCCTGATGCATAGCGAATCTAACCAGGTCTTTTATTCTTCCCTTTTTTTTTTATTCTTCCCTCCTCCTCCTCCTCTCTTCCCTCGCTCCGGGGGTGGACCGTTTGTATTTTTCCCACAGGTTTTGCCAGAGCCGGCCCGGTCGCAGGCTTCCAGGGTGACACGTTGCTTCTGGCCTTCAGTGACTTGAGACAAGTAGGTCTTTGTCTACGTCGTCGTTGTCGTCGTCTTCTTCGGTCCTTGCTGTCTCCCCCCCCCCTCACTTCTTTCATCCTTCCGCACATCCTCCTCCTCTCCTCGGACAAACGTCCATTAAAAGTCTGCAGACTTCTTGGGAAGAGAGTCGTGTTTTACTTCACTTGTAATTTTCTTGCTGCCCTAATTTTATATTAAATCAATCCAAATTTTTTTAGTATTTTATTTTATCTTTGATTTCATTTTCATTTTTTTAGCCAAATTCAAAAAAAAAAATCAACATGAAAATAAATAGCAAGGAATCAATGAAATCCCGAGAAGATTCCCCGACAGGAAGTCTCCCGGCTCGGCGTCTCACGCGGGCCCAAACAGAATCGCCGTTGGTGTTTTTTGGAACTCGGGCGGCTGAGGTCGGCTTGTGTGCGCGTGACAGCGGATGACGGATGGGCCGGCAGGACGGAGCGGGAAGGATGAATGAGGTGACGGACAGAGACGGATAGCCCTTTATCCCCGCTGTCACAATCCCGCTTTCTCCCCGCCTCGCTTCTCTTTCTGCGCCTGTCGGGATGATGCAGTGCCTCGGCTTCATCCTCCTCTTCCTCATCTGGTCCCTCCTTTTCCTGCCTCCCGTCCATCTCCTTCCTCCGCATTGTTTCTGACGCCATTCTCATCACGTCAAAAGAAGCTTTTCATACCTCGCATGTGTCACGTGCCAGCGCTTTCACAGGCGCATTCTTCTCACGCGGGCTCGCCGCTCCCGTACGCCCTCCGTCGAGCCCGCCCAGGAACGCTCGATAAATCACGCTGACGGGGCCCCGTTAGCCGCTTGCTCCCGTAGACATTTTTCTCTGTCAATTATGTCACGTTTGAAGAATTCTCTCAAGCCGATCAACGTGACTGATTAGATTTTCCCATTGATTTGACCGGCTGGAAAACAAAAAATTCAGATGCGGAAAATCTACTCGAGTGATGCACTTGCGTATCAAATCGATTTTTAAACCCTGTATGAAATTGAAAGGCCATTAATCTATTCCAGCCCCCCAAAAATAAAAGCGCTGTAGGAGAATGTCAAGAAATACACAAGAAACGGCAGACATTGTATCGGTGGCTCTCCTTTCCCACACGCGAGGGCATCTCAACACCTAAATTGCTCCCATTTAAAAAAAAAAAAAAAATCATCTTTGCAAAGGCAGAATCGGCATAGCTATTTTTAGACTGGACGCAAACGCGAATGTGTTTCGTCGCACGCTAGCTCGTAAGCCGATGTCTCGGCTTTGGCGGCGTTTTCGATTCGGGTCCCGCTTGTGAATGTGGCGGCGTGTTGATGCCGAGTGAAAGCGTCCAGTCAGGTGAAAGTGATACGTACAGGGTGGTCTCTCGACCTCGCTCCCCCTCGCTCTCCTCGGGAGGCCGACACTTCCCTTCAAGCGTGTGAGCGCTCACATGGGGCGGTTAGGGGGGGTTCGCCATCAATAGTGAGGCGAAAAAGGCCGAAAGGGAGGATGAGCAGCAGATGGACGTGTAAATGCTCGCCCGCCGATCCCGTGCACACACGCAAACGTGACTGTTTTTACAAACACAAAATACGACACTTTTGATGGACAAAGAAAAGCCTTGATGGACCCCCCCTCCCAAATTCCCCTACTTCCTTTTTGCTTCCCGGTGTGTGAACAAGCGTATCAATAATGAAAAAAAAAAAATCCTAATTTGGAAGTTTAAAGGTCAAACGAAGTTCACCCGGAAACGTGAACGTCCGTTTTATCCCGAAATCGGAACATCCGCCGCAACTTTAGCCTACTGTTTGTCGATCATATATGAGGATAAGCACTACTTTTATCTGCGGTGAAAGGGTGATTACATGATATCAGAGAGACACACACGCCGGTGCAGTGCAGTGGAAGGTCAGTGGGCTCACTGGTGCCAGGGAGGGTGGAAACTTGTCTTAAGACCCCCGCAAGTCTCTTATCTGATGCCACATGTGTGTGTGCGCATACAGCAGCTCGGGCTAACGCGGCGCCCGAGATGACGGCGCAAAGTAAAAGCGTTCTTATCTGCCGGGATTTATGACTTCAAGCTTGTGTCGGTGTGGGAGAGGTCGCCGCGCGTTCTTCTCGACCCCCGCCTCAACTTCCTGCCCCGTCTGTGGCCGGGCCTTATCGCCGTGACGACGGGTCAGCCAGTGGTCATGACAACATCGCCGCTCGGGGGGCCCGCCCGATGGGACGGGACGGCCGCTTCCGAGCGATAGGCGCTCGGCATGCGCCTGCGCCTCGGCATCGGCTCATTGTTCCGCGCTATCGGACGGGCCGATAGCACCTGCGTGCGCGTGCGCTTCCTGTTTGCGCCACGGCGGCCATCTTGGTTGGCGATGATTAGTAAGCCGTAATTGCGTTCATGTGTCGGTATAATTTTTCATAGTACAACATTTGTCTTTATTTCTTCGGATTTATAACGTAATTATAATTCATGAACCAATTATTTAACTACTTTACTACCCTTTATACTCATCAAGTGGAATCCAACTTGCCCTTTACTTGGCAAAAGTGCGCAAAACGATGGGAGTCAAGGAAAAAAAAAACGTAAACGTTCAACTAAACATTTCATCGTTGTATACTGACGTATATTTGCAAATAAATTCATATTTTGCCTGTCCTTCGACATATTTTTATTATTTTATAGTAATAGTAAATATAGTAAATATATTGTCTAAGTCATTATCACACTAAAATATTTTTTCTTTCTGAGTCTATCTAATATTTTGTCTCTGGAAAGTCCTGTCACAATATTACCTAGCCCTGTTTTTTATTTCACTAATATTTTTCGATTGTTCACAATGAACCAATTATAGAAGTTCAAAGATGACCAAATAACCGAATGTAACAGCAATCTTTTTATTTGGAGAAGGACTGGCGTGTACCTTTGGTGCCTCCTCGCCGCCGTCTTGCGGCACTTTTGTTTGCGAGCGGTCGCGCCGGCGTGACGCCGCGCGCTTCGCCCGCTCTAAGGCACCGGCGGCTGTCGTCCAAGTGGCTTGTGTATTTCCACTCCCTTCCCCCAACATGTGGTTTCGCTCGCCATCCCTCTGCATCCCCCTCGTCCTCTCTCATCCCTCGCTCACATATGGTTTCTCTCTTGTGTGTTTGGTGTTACCCGGAGTTCACTGGGGCTCCCGGCTCGCGTGTTCTTAAAGGCGCGGATCGTGCGTGCGCGGGATTGGGGGCAGGTTATGCAACACTTTGAAACGTGGGTCACTTATTTTGTTGTTGTTATTGTTGTTGTAGCTGCTGGAGCTGTTCACGCAGTGGGACTGGTCCAGCTACCTGGCCGACTACGGCAAAGCCAGCTGCAAGTATCTGCGCGTCAACCCGCACGCCGCGCTGGCCGTGTTGGAAAAGTGAGTGGCCTGCGCGCCCCCGTCCTCATCCTCAAGCGCCGTCCGCGCGCTCAGCTCTCTTTTCTCTCTCTTGTGTTTGTCGCGTGTCGGCAGGTTGTCCAAGCCGTGAGTATTGTTTTCCGCATGTACGCGCAAACGACTTGCAGTGTCTAGTTTGTTCTGATTTGCTGCCATTTGAGTAACGTGGGTTAAAAAAAAAAAAAAAAAAGTGCAATTAAGGTTACTGATACCTTTGCATGTGGGAAAGGAGAGCCACAGTCACAGATGTTTACGGAACAGGACGTACGGGACTCGTACGGACTCACACGTGGACTAACCGCCCAATCTGACGACAGTAGAAGTTGGTCAAAGTTGCATGTTGTGCACATGTTTGTGTTTTTTTTGGGGTGCTGTGATTAAATGCCACAATCCCAAGAGATGACAATGAGAACGCCGACTGAAGTGGACCATTACAGAAAAATGACAGCAACTCTTCATTGCACAACTCCTGATTAACATGCAACCAAGTAGAAGGTTTTGAGGTGACTACTTTTTTTGTAAACAATTAAGAATCTAATTGCTACAAAGAGAGGAAACAGGTGAGAATAAGAAGAGTGTGGATTTTGCGAGAAGGTTTTGGCAATGATCGCTTGCGTGACAGGCGCACGGGGACTATCCGCACTTTGCTTTTTAGTCAACAATTATTGTAAAATACGCATTGAATTCTGTCGATGGGCAAAACTGCTATCAAGGCCTAATGTTTCATTTTCCAAAAGTTTCTTAGCAACTCCTAATTGGGCAACACTGATTCTTCTGTGTTTCAGGATGCGGGAGAGCAGCAGGAAGAACGTGGTCTTCGCACAATTCCGAAAGACGGAACGCGACAGACAGAAGCTCATCGACACCGTCATCAAGCAGTTACGCAACCTCATCGCACAGCACCAGGCCTGAACGGACACCCGCGCACCTCTCTCCCGAACAAAAGCCACATCTATGCATTCTCACCGACGGGGATTTGTTTCTTTTCACTTCACAATAAATGTTACAACACTTGTATGTGATAGACCGTGTCGTGTCATCATTACGCCGAGGAGGAGGAGCTTATCCTACCTTCAATCGGTGCTTTGCTTTTGGTGATGGTGGGCAGTCACATCACTGGTGGAAGGCATCCTAAACCAATGCCAATGTGGCCATTTTGCTTCTGTCAAAAAAAAACAGCACATTAGTGTAACTTGCTTCAACTAAAGTTCAGATTATTGGGCTTTCTCATGAAATTTATTGATTAGTTCATAATGCACGATAGACTTGACAGGTGAAATGATTTTGATTCTCGAAGATGTCTTTGCTTGCACACATATGTTGCATTCTTCAACGAGCTAAAGCCAGAGTGTGTTGCACAACAGATGTGAGCTGTCGGGTCTAATGCCAGCATTCGGCTTAAAGCGAATTATTTCTCTACTTGTATTTTTATTTTTTTAGCGTAACATTTACCCAGGTAAAGGCGTTGACAACAAATTTGCGTTTGCGTTGCTGACCTCAACAGAGTCAAATAAATCAAACTATGTAAAAAAAAAAAAAAAAAAAAGTGGCAGTTTTATAACGCATCATAAAATAAAGCATCTCTCGTTAATTTTTTATAATAAATGCATGTTTTCCACAGGAAAAGATTATACTGGAATAGCAATTTTTTTTAATAAAAATCCCTCCTTCACGTCAATTGGGCAATAGTAATAATTTACTTGTCACTGTTTTTCCATTACTTTTGATGATTTTAATAAGTTGTTAAAATACATTAATAATGAAATGCTGTGCCAAATGTGTACATGTAATACTATGAAGTGACAACTGAATGATACATCGATGTGGTTTTCTTGTGACATTCCAAAGCGTTGGCACGCAGCTGTGCGCCGCGTTGCCACCAGGCGGCGACATTGCGCTTCCGTCTCAACAACAAGCAGGAGCGGAGCGCAAGATGCGCTTGAGACAAACTCTCACACAACCACGCACGAAACCGTTGCGTACCTATGACGTGACACTTGTTTCCCCACACAAGATCGATTAAGGCCAATTTAACTTCTGTAGCACCAGCTCCTGCGCAGAAGTTGTCCCAGCAAGGGCGCGCGCTTCTCCGACGTGAACGGGCCAACAAAAGCCGCTCGATCTAATTCAAACATCACCACTTGACGCAGCTGCACGCCAAAAAAAGCAACTTTTGGAAAGTTGACGTGAGTTTGGCGCACTTCCGGCGCGCAGGTGACTAGTTCAACAGTTGACACGCCGGGCGCACTCCTCCTCCTCCTGAGAGGAGATGTGGGTGGGGTGGGGGTCCTCCAGGAGCCGAAGGAGGTGGAGCAGAGGGGCGGGGAGGGGGGAGACCTTGGCCGCTGCCTGCGCGCTATATAAACACTCATTTGACTGACGCACACACGCACAGTGCGCCCACACGCGCGCGCCCACAGAAGCAGCAGCCGAAGCATCCTCCGCGCCTCCTCCTCCTCCCTGCGCTCGTCATCATCATCTTCACCTTCACGCGAGCGGCATGAGGTGGTCCGGCTGCTAGGAGCTCGTCGCGTCCCCTCCCACCCCCGGCCCCAGCATGCTCTTCGACACCTTCGACCTGCTGTCTGCGCTGGCCGCGCTGGCGGCGTGCGCGCTGTGCGTAGCGCTGCTGCTCGCCGTGTCACAGCAGCTGTGGCAGCTGCGCTGGACCGCCACGCGGGACAAGAAGTGCAAGCTGCCCATGCCCAAGGGCTCCATGGGCTTCCCTTTCATCGGCGAGACGTGCCACTGGCTCCTGCAGGTAAGCGGCGCCTGTCCTGCCCTGCCCTTCCCTTCCCTGCCTGCCTGGCTCGCGTTGCGTCTGCTTGTTTCATTTGCGTGCGCAACACTTGGCACCGCTGACTTGGAGCGCGTGCTTTGATTGGCAGGCCGGAGGAGGCTGGAGATGCTCATTCTTGTTTCTCTCTCACAAATTGAAAATATCAATGAAGCGCCGGTTGCTTTTATGGGGTGGCCAAAACGCATGAATATTTGGATTCAATTTATATTTTTAAACACGTTAAACGTAAATATGGTGGGAGTGGAGTTCCCAAATTTAAATTGTGCTTAAGGCTTGTGCAATTATCTCATCATCTTGCGTGGTGTTTCTGTCCATCCCAAACGAGATCCGTGGGGGTTTGGTCTGTGGGGACGCTGCCTAAAATGTCTAAAATGAAGATTATTTTTTAGTTTTGGGTAACCTTATTTTTTTCGGCAGTAACCCTCGCATCAAACGAGCTTTTCAATAAATTTCAACTGCTTTCAATTGAAAAAAAAAATTGTGTTCACAAACGTTTGCCTAATATACAAGTTAAATTTAAAGTTCAATGGCATAGTAACAACCAAATACTTGATTGATGTAAACAGAGGTTGAACGATCATAGTCAGGGAACCATAAATTGTGAAACAGATTTTTATACCAAAATCAAAAGGAAAAAAAAATATTTGTGAATGAAACATTTGCTTTGTTGTGCCTTATAAAATGAAAACAATTGATCTGACAAATCTTTTTAATTACAAATTAAATTCAGTAGCCATTGAAATGAGATGACAACACAACTATTGTGAGAAGCGATTTTTTTTAAAACCAATTTTAGAAAATGTGCAACTTTATTCCAGATTTTCTGCCAAAATAAAATAATCAAATCCGTATTATAAGTCTTGACCTATTAGGCTATTATAAGCCTACCCCCCCTCAAAAAAAAAAAAAAAGTGCACAATTTGTGATCCTATCATGAATTTTCCCGGTGAACCTTGGTGGAGGTCACTTTGTTGTTGTTTTTTTGTCCCATGTACTCACAATGTGAATGGTGTGTCAAACTCAAGGCTTGAGGTTCAGATCTGGCTCACCACATTATTCTATATGGCCCACAAAGGCAAATTAAGTGCCCGCAAGAGCGCCCAAAACTGAAAAAACACAGCAACATTTACTCACCACTATTTAAAATACCGACGATGATTACACAATTTGACGCTCATGTAAAAAAAAAATAAAAGTCTCAAATGGCGCTGCTTTTAAATTTGTATTTCCACGCGTGTCAAAAAATTGGCGAGGGGCAAAAAAAAAAAAAAGAAATTGGCGACTTTTCCTGGCTATTACACAGATTCAAAGCACATGGACGCGGGCAACGGGAGATGTTTGAAACGGACCAGAACTCGCTCGCTGCCACCATCGTGCGTTTGTGTGATCGGTGTCTTTGCCGTCGAAGGTTCCATTACTGCCCTTCGTGGCATACTTGTGGTTACGCACACACAGCAGACTGTTTTTTTTTTTCAGCAGCTCAGATTCAGTTTTGGGACCTGACGTGTGTCTTTGGCAGTGGTGGGAAATCCAATTTTTTTATTTTTCTTTAACAATTTTGATTGCCCTACATTTGAAAACAAATATCAGTCCTTTCAAGTTCTTACTTTGTCCAAATAGATTTGTTAGCACCTTTGACCTCCACCAGACGACAACGTGACATTGAAATGAAAGCGGTCAAATCTGTCAAGGTTGAGATCTTGATTGTAAAAACTCAACATTTTTGTACTCAAAGTCTGTGTGAAGTGAAAATACATTTCTTGAAAATTTGACACGCCACAAATAACAGTGCGTCAAATATAAAATGAAAAAAATTGGCAAAATGAGTCACATTTTAAACTTTTTTTTTTCGAACCTCACCCGTCATGTGTGCACTCACGGCAAACAACAAGGCGCTCTAAAGTGGCCGCGTCAAGTCCTTGTCCACATGCTGAATGTCAAATCAGACTAAAAATATTTAACGAGGCGCTCTAAAATACCCAAGGGCCCATCTGAAGCAAAAACAAATCAGCAAAACCGAAATGGTGAAAAACGCTATGTGAGCACAATTAAGCCCGACATAGTTCTCAGTCTTTGCATGTTTTCAGCAATTACCTTCAAACATGGAAGGTCTTTTCTACATTTGGGCAGACTAGTCTATACGGCGGAGGAGCATGCCTCGGTGCTGCCGAATGTGTGTGTGTGTGCGTGTGTGTCAGGGGTATTAGCGGGGGTCCCGGGGTGAGCGCTTAGAGCGTTTTCAACAAGCATAATCTCCTTTTCTAAAATGTCCTCAGGTCAGGGGCCAACGCTCTCGGTCTCTCTCTCTCTCCCCTCGATCGCCCTCGCCGCATTCTACTCGTGTTCTGGCTGAACTATCTGAAGCCCTTCTTCGCTAATCCGCCCCCCTCCTCCGCCGCCGCACTCTCGCTCTCCCTCGTTCCGCCTTCCTCCTTTTCTTTTCCCGCCTCCTCGCCTTCCTTCCTTCCTTCCTCTGCTCTTTCTGATGCGACGGCGTGACCGCAAGGCGACGCGGGTCATTGTCGAGTCGAGGCCCTATCGCGGCGTTCACACACATGCGCGCGCACACGCAGGTTCCCTGGCATCTCTGGCAGCGTCTGAATGATTGACAGCTGAAAAGAGGGAAGGAATTCCCTCGCAGCCTTTGGCCGCCTCTTGTCCTCACGCTGCTCCTCCTCCTCCTCCTCCTCCTTTTCCCCCCTCATTTCTAACCTTCGTTTCACCCACTCTGGCTTCGAACGTCAATCAGGCCGAGTGGCGGGTTCGAAACTCCGGACGGCGATCGCCTGCTCGGCCATTGCGGGAATAAAAAAACTCGTTCGGCTGAAGTTGACAGAAAACAAAGAGAATGGCCTGCGTTGAATGGAACGAGCGTATAAGTCAGCTAGCTTAATGCTAACACGGAATGGGAAACGTCATAGGCGCGCTAACTAACAGCACTTATGTAGTGGCCTCATAACACTTTTAAGGAGTCCGACAACATCACAAAACTCAACGGCATCTTTTTTTTTTTATCCTCAACGAAAACTACGACAATAAACTCTGTCTTTGACGTTACCTTTGACTGGAAGATGTGTGCATGTTTTTTCCTTGCTCCATTCACGCGCCCCCCTTTCTTGCCATAACACGAACCCCCGCTGTCTCCCTGCTAAGCATCACCGTGATATGTCACACACACACGTACACACACACGCACGCAGATCTAAGTCAACATAATTAGCTGTGTTTTTTTGTCATGGCCTAATAAAAGAGTCATTTGTTGGACATTTCCACGGCGCTACAAAGGGGACATTTATAAGGCCCCGGCGCAGGTTCGTCGGCGGGCCAAGGCCAACAGAACACGCGGGTATTTTTAGCGCCGCTCGGACCCTGGGCGTGTGCGCACGGCGGAGAAACGCGGGCGCCTTTTCTGGGATGTTCACTTTCGTCCGAAAAGCGGCAAAAGTCGCTTATTATTTTACCGATTTGAATATGTGGAGGTGCCCGTTTTGCGATTTGGCTTTCTGTGTTTGTGTGCGTGTGTCACAAATCCTGTATGTGGTTATGTTCTCTTGCGAGAAAAGAGTGGCGTCATTGCATCGCAACTTTTCCATGCTTGCTGTGCGTGTGTGTGTGTGTGATTGTGTCTTTGTGCATATTGCCAGATTTGGGACAGCGAGGGGGGGAGTCAACTTCTCACCTTTTTAGCTAAATGTCATCCACAACACACCTCCGCCCACACACACACACGTACACACACAGTGTCGTGTTTGCCAGCGACAAGACATGAAAACATTTTGTATGGCGTGTGGAAAAACTAAAAATGGAGGAAAACAAAATGGAAAATCATATAGTGTCGTAACGTATTGCGCCTACACGCGCACACGCATCAATCTGATGGTGTATCTTGGGAGTGTGAAAGGGAGCCTTGTCTGGCTGCTGAAGGAACTCCCCTTCCACTGTGCGTGTGCGTGTGCATGTGTGTGTGTGTGTGCGTGGGTGCGTACGTGCGTGTAGGCCGGCATGCCAAGCAGACATACTAAACCACTCTACATCCATGTGGCAGCAAAATGTAGCTTGGAAAACAACCCTCACACACACACACACGCGTGCACAAAACACACACACGTACACACACACCCTGAGGGCTCCAGAGGCCAGTCAGCAACCTGGTGAATGTGTGCGTGCATGTGTGTTGTAAAAAAGAGGAAGTATACAGGAGCTGTGAAAACACTTCAGATCAGTAGATTGAAGATGAAATCACGTGTTGAGGATTCCTCGTCGCAGCCAAAGGAAATTTTGAAATGCAGTGGCGGGGGGGGGGGGGGGGGTCGCGTTAGGGTTGCGGGGGTCACGGCGGCGGAGACAAAACGTCGACACCTCGTGAGGGCGCGCACATCTGAGGCGGGTTAGCGCAATTACGAAATGCTAATTAGCGGCATCTGGGCTCAATTGGTGCGAGCCGACGTCGCAGGCGACAAGAAGGTGGGCGTGTTGCTCACAGAGAAAAGAACCATACAGTGAGGCCTGGTTAGCCGCAGGGGTTAGGGAGCAAGCCCCCAATGCCTCCCGCCCGAAATGCTTCAAATGGCCTGTGGAAAAGTATTTGTCCCTTTCCTGAACCGTTTGGTAACTATTTCCAAAATGCAATTTCTGAATTAAGCTATTATTAATTAAATGGCAGCTGTTGTCAAAGCTGAGTGCGCCAGTGGGCCTGTAAAAATACAGAGAACAACTTTCCTGCTAGCCATTTTATTAGGGATTTTATTTCAAGTGTTTGACTCAGGAACAGTAGCAATTCATGACAATTCTGGGTAGCTTTAGTTGAGCACTTAGTGTATCTTACGTTGAGCATCTGTCTGCAACGCCGACCGTTGCCATTAGCGATCCTGTCCTTCGTCTTGAGAAATGTATGCACCTCTCCAAAAAGGAAGCTACCGCTTAATATTGCCACACAGTTTTGCTTTAAAACTGAACACAATGACACATTGCGTAGTTGACCAAAACACTTTCCCTTTTCTCTAACTTGATGCTAACACATAGTGGTAAATCCCATTGACAGGCTAACAAAACTATCATTGATGTCACAGCAATTACAAACGTCAAAGTAACTTACGATTGAGCACAAATGGTAGCAACACACGCAAACATAGTCTTCTTCTGTTTCTAACTATTACATGTAAGCGGTCTGCATGAATTATACTGCCCCCTGGTGGGTAAGGCACACACAAACGAATGAGCCTGCCCTAGCAAGTGACTGCCCCCTGCTGGTCTGGAGTGTGACTTACGCAAATGTTAGAGAGCTGCAGCAAGAGATGCAGAAACAGAGAAACAAATGTTCGCCATACCTCACAGTCGTTGTCGGCATGTGTGTGAGTGTGTGACTCTCGCACATATCTCTTCCCCCGAGAGGCCTCCGGGGTCAAACCAGTTAGTGTTGTCACACTGCGGCCTCGCCATGTTTGTTTACTTGGCACGTTTTTGTGAATTTTATGAATTCACTGCGAGCATGCGTGTCACCACACGTGTTTGTGTGAATAACGTACTTGTGTGTAACACGGTAAACTGCTTCAGGCGCACACACACACAGCCCATTTACAGGGCAAGAGTCCAAAACGTCTCGCACCGGCCGAGAGATGGCGACGGCGTGACCCGCTTGACCCGGATGTTTCTCGCTTCCCTCCCACGCAGGGTTCGAGTTTCCACGCCTCGCGGAGACAAAAGTACGGCAACGTGTTCAAGACGCACCTGCTGGGCCGCCCGCTGATCCGTGTGACGGGCGCCGAGAACGTGCGCAAGGTGCTGATGGGCGAGCACACGCTGGTGACGGTGGACTGGCCGCAGAGCACCGCTGCCCTGCTCGGACCCAACTCGCTCGCCAACAGCATTGGCGACATCCACCGCAAGAGGAGGAAGGTCAGTACGCAGTACCGACCTTTTTTTTTTTTTTTTTTTTTTTTTAAAATTTGACCTATAAAAGTTTGCGCAACACAAATTTTTACCATGAGTAATACCTTATGATGATAATTTATAACTATGGCCTTTCAGAAAAAATCCACCTGTTGTGAACCTATCCCATAATTCATAAATATTACTTAAGATTACTATATCATGTAATAATAATAAAAATAATAATATATATATCACAATAGTAATAATAAAATGATAATAATATAATTATATATTACAATAATATTGATAATAATAATAAAAATGATAATTATAATAATAATTGATATTATGACGATGATGAAAGCTTGATGAGCTGAAGAAAAAAAAGTCAGATTTGGAATCAGTGCTAAAATATATCTATAAAAGTTTATTCTGCTTCAAAATAATGTCATAAAATGATATTTGAAGCCGGACTCAATTAGGTCATCTCCTCCAGCCAATTTCTAACCGGCAAACAAAACAATGTGGCCGTCATTTTGGGTGTTGTGGGCGAGTCACTCCTCAGGTCGTGACTGTGCACCACTTAATTCCTCCCTGACGCCGCCTATTATCTCTCTTTCCGCCATCTTTTCCTCACCAGGACCATTTCAGGTAATCAGCCACTTAGCGCCATTATCCCCTCGTCCCTGGGGCAAATATCTACCTTGCTCACACTCACGCGCAATCCAGTGCATTTCCTGTAAATCGCCCTCTCGCGTTCTCCCACCGGGTCCTGGAGGGGGGCGGGCGGGGTGGAGGACGGCGAGGCCGCGAGAGGTCGGCCGGGTCGATTTTGGGCTGTGATCGGGCCGGCACAATGTGTGACCTCAGCTTTCCGAGTGGGGTTAACGTTTCAAACTCGGGTTTCAAACTAGGGTTAGGCTTTCAATTTAAGTTTCTGATCTGGGCTCCCGACTCCCCGGAGATTCCCCTTGCGCTAACCTCGTGTAATGACCCTTGATTAGGAAGGCACAAAGAGGGGCATTCTGCGGGGGGGGGGGGGGGGGGGGGGGGGCACCGACACACACGCACGCGCAGCGACCCGCTCGGCGAAAGACGGCAGACCCGAGACGGAAAAGCTGGCGACGTGCTTGAATTTGGGAGCAGCTCAGAGAGGCTGCTGCACCTGCAGGCCTGGAGCCAGTAGAGGGGGCTGCCACGTGAGACGCAAACTAGTGCGCTCACACACGCGGGCGTTCTAACGGAGCGTGGCCAAGTCCGCTGTGCCATTGCAGAAGAGAGAATGGAAGCTGGGGAGGACCATTTTGTGTGCGTGTGTCCTTGTGGACCAGTAGGATTGATTTCAATTCACGTAAAGCACTTTGCGCTATATAAATCAAGTTTGATTGATTGATTGATTGATTGATTGGAGTTATTTAGTAAAGTAGAATATAAAAGCAGGGGAGTCGGTAGAGACTACAATATAGAAAGAGGGGATCGTGGAAGTTTGGGTGAAGGCAGGAGCGAGGGAAAAGAAGGCCGGCGAGAAGAATAAAGGAGTCTTTACATGTTTGAGGAACCAGCAGCTCACAGCACTTAAAGCACATAATTTAAGACATATGGACGTTATTAGGACCACTGTGTCTGTGTGTCGCTCACTACGCCGTGCTGTGTGTGTGTGCGTGTGCCGCGGGCTACAGAAAGACAGTCACGTTTTTGTGGCGTAGCAGAATGACTCTTGAACAATTAACACCCCCCGCCCTGCACCCGAACTACACCCCTCTCTCGTGCCAAGTTTAGAACGTCCCAAAATGTCGCAGATGCCCAATTTAGACAATTCAAACAAACATTTGTGTGTTTTTTTTCCAAACCTGGTATAGTTGCGGCGGCAATCTCGTCTGGACCGTCGCGCCAATTGTGCTCACTGGGGTGCCGGTCGTCACATGATCACGTTGTGGCGGCGTCATCTGGAGAAGTCAAATACAATAGCAGACAATGTTATTTCACATTCTGTAAAACCATTAGCATGTGGCTAATGCTACACGTCGGTTAAAATTAGTTATTATATGTAGGAGACCTGCATGAGAGTTAAAGAGTTAAAATAAATTAATGACATAAAAATGGTAAACAACAAAACACCAAAAGAATGCAAAATGTCATGCTGCGTCTAAAGACAAAGAATAAAACGGAAAAGGTTTGACTAGCTAACGCCAGTAGCGTCTGGTCTGCGGACCTGAAGTACCGGGCAGGCAAGATTGAAAGACAAATAAAAGTATCTTAAAATGAAGTCTCAAATGTACAAGGAGGCCAGAATTCGAGTTTTGTGCTCCCTCCTACGAGCTCCAGTTAGGAGGTGCGAAACAGCATTTTGTTGTGGAATAAGACATTCACTGCCAGCACAGTAGATGTTTGACGTCTATAGCCGTCAATGGCAGTGAATGAGTTACACAAAAAAAAAAAAAAAAAAGATTTAACAACAGCACCAATTTGCCGTTCCGATTTTCAATCTCCTGAATAGATTTTATTGATTGAAAAGAAAATCATCCATCAAGCAGGAACTATCCCCCACAAGCACAAACACGCCCCAAGAGTCTAATCCATCATGTGTCATGAAGTCATCTCGGGAGATTTGTGACAATGTACAGAAATGAATCCCCGATGGTATAAATTTCCCATCAGCATTTTTGTCTGCGTCAAATAACAAACGTGTAAATCATCTCGCCGCATAAACAACGTTGCGGTTGTGCTGACTCCAGGGAGATTACGCGCCCGTGACGCCGCATGGGGGGGGGGGGAATGGCCGCCATCAACCGACCGCTTCGTTAACGTTGATCCGTTTTGATTCATGCAGGTGTTTGCCAAAGTGTTCAGCCATGAGGCCTTGGAGTCGTACCTGCCCAAAATCCAGCAGGTGATTCAAGAGAGCTTGCGAGTGTGGAGCTCCAACCCCGAGCCCATCAATGTCTACAGGTAAAACCCGCCCCGCCCCGCCCCTGACACGAGCGGCGCCGGCGAGTGTCCTGAGTGGAATTTCTTGCGTCTTCCCTCAGGGAGAGCCAGAGGTTGTCCTTCACCATGGCCGTGAGGGTGCTTCTGGGATTTCGGGTCTCCGAGGAGGAGATGAAGCACTTGTTCTCCGCCTTCCAGGACTTTGTCAACAATCTCTTCAGCCTACCCATCGACATGCCCTTCAGCGGCTATAGGAAGGTACGTGGGCCCAATCTCGTGCCGTGAGAACTACCACAACTCAAAGTGATTTTGGCATTTCCTCATGTTCAGGGTCTGCGAGCTCGCGACAAGCTGCAGAAGAGCATCGAGAAAGCCATCAGGGAGAAGCCGCTGTGTACGCACGGCAAAGACTACAGCGACGCTCTGGACGTCCTCATGGACAGCGCCAAGGAGAACGGCGCCGAGCTCACCATGCAGGAGCTCAAGGTTGGACCCAAAGTTTTTCACGAGACGCACATGAGCGCACTTGTCACTCATCAATCATCCGAGCTAGAGCGAGAACATGAGACAGACACGCACAGAGTAGCGTCGGGGCACACCCTCTGTTTACCTATTCAAGTCATTCCGAGGAATTCTGTGGAAACTCAACTCGCTCTCTCTCCATGTGGTTTCTGGGTTAAGTCCAGGGCCAAAAATAAGTCAACACTCCCCCTGGAGGGGTCTGAAAGAGGCCTCCTGTACACACACATTCACGCACATAAACACACACAGACGGAAAGTGAACTGGGGAGGCCCTGTCGCGCACACGCAAGAGCCTCCGTGTTATTTATTCCACTGGCCGCTTCTTCCCGCCAACAAAATTTGTCAAGAGCTCATATTTGCGCATTGTTACAGGAGTCCACCATCGAGCTGATCTTCGCCGCCTTCGCCACCACGGCCAGCGCCAGCACCTCCCTCATTATGCAGCTCCTGCGCCACCCGCCGGTCCTGGAGCGCCTACGGGAGGAGCTGAGGGGGCGGGGCTTCCTCCATAACGGCCGCCTGTGCCCCGAAGGCGAGTTGCGTCTGGACACCATCGTCAGTCTCAAGTATCTGGACTGCGTCATCAAGGAGGTCTTGAGGCTCTTCACGCCCGTCTCAGGGGCTTACCGGACCGCCATGCAGACCTTTGAACTTGACGTGAGTGTGGAACGTGTCACCAGTGATTCGGCCCTGAGATGCAAGTCAGCCCTTTTGATTTTTTTTTTGGTCTTGCGGCTTGCAGGGGGTGCAGATTCCAAAAGGCTGGAGCGTGATGTACAGCATCCGAGACACCCATGACACGTCGTCTGTCTTCAAGGACGTGGACGCCTTCGACCCCGACCGCTTCAGCCAGGAGCGCGGCGAAGACAAAGAGGGGCGCTTCCACTACCTGCCCTTCGGCGGCGGCGTGCGTTCCTGCCTGGGCAAGCAGCTGGCCACGCTCTTCCTCCGCCTCCTGGCCATCGAGCTGGCCAGCACCAGCCGCTTTGAGCTGGCCACGCGACACTTCCCCCGCGTGATCACCGTGCCCGTGGTCCACCCGGTGGACGGGCTGAAGGTCAAGTTCTACGGCCTGGACTCCAACCAGAACGAGATCATGGCCAAGTCGGAGGAGCTGCTCGGAGCCACCGTGTGAAGGCGTCGATGGGGGCGATTGAAGGAGGGAAAAGAAGGACGCCACATTTTCGGACTAATAGGAACATTTTTTTTTCATCTCCTGTTCCGACGGAAGAGGAATAAGCTGCCATAAGGATTCTGCTCTCAACTTAACAAAAAAGTGATGGAATATCTTGGGAATGCATCGAGGGGTGCCGGGGAAATGAGGTGTTAGGCAAGGTGGATCAAACAGGGTATCGGAGAACAGGAAGCAAAGGCTTTGGGGAATTTGCTTCATCCAAATTGGTCAATCATCGGAGCAGGGTAAACAGGGGTGACAAAGATCCAGTCGTCCGGACGCAAAAAAAAAAATCAAAAGTAAAATGTGAGCTAAAGTGTCGAGTTCAACTGCATTCCCAATGACTGAAAATCACCTCGGTCTGGCTTCGGAAATGCCTTTGGAAAGTTCGCTGCCTCCCAGCCTCCCCATTGGCTAAATCTCCCCGCCTGCTCATTTCCGACATTATTTCATTGGAAAGTCGCCGAAGAGGGAGCGCGTCGGAAGCAAACGAGCACCCGCTGCTTCCGATGTACATCGCTCACAGCTAGCATCGCAAACACCGGCGAGTGATGAACACAAAAATGGCCCACTTGACATGTAAACGCTGCTCGTCCTTGTCTTGTCGTCGTGTTCGTTCTTGAATGTCGCTCCCGCTTTGATGCTCCTCGCAAGCACGTCGATAAAAATAAAAGAAAATCATTCCATCCCGGCGTCCCTCAAACCAACCAAAAGCCCGAGCGGCGCGGACCAATGAGGTTTGAGGGGCGGGGCACGGGGAACGACCAATAGCGTGGCTCGCCGTCCTGTCTTAACACACCACTGACTTGTTCAGGAAAACACATGACGAGTATTCTCTTTGCTGCTTCTTTGTGGACGTCGTCTCACGGAGACGTTGAGATGTCCAAACGTGTTTGTTTTTGTCAAACTCACTTTGTCTCACGAGATACACGTTAGTGAGCGCGAGCTAGCTAACTAGCTTGCTAGCGCAATCAATGAAACTAATCAACGGTCAAGTACGTACAGTACACACGCGTCAGTATCTAATTTGAAGGTCTGCATTTTGTATAAATCAACACAAAAAAAAACAGCGTTCACATGCTACTGTTTGAAATCGTGTCATACTCAAGCAAGCTCGCAAACCGCGGGAAAAAAAAATCAGCTATCGACTAATAACCTAACATTATAATGTTATTATTGTTGTTCTACTTTTTATTCTACCACAGAGTGATTTTAGTTTTGAGCCGAAATGAAAAAAAAAGGAAAATACTGGATTTCTATAGAATGTTATGTATTTCATTTACATTGTGTACACATTGTTTATAGTGTTAATTGATTCCTGTCATGATGTTTTGTTATTCAAGACTTATTATCGCTGCTTTTGCTATTAATTATGGAAAAAACGCAAAGCACTTGGGGGTAAGACTATTTTTTAAGGGCCAGGCGACTACGTTTCTTCTTTCCTGAACGTCCTGTACATATTTTGGATTTCTTTTCATAGGAAATATTGTGTTGCTTAGCTGCATTACGAATGTCTTCTTTCTCGGTTGTTTTTGTAACCGTGATGGTTTAAATGTACTCCTGCAATAAACTATGTAGTTAAAAAAAAAAAAAAGTCTGTGAAATTAATTCAATTCAGAATATTCCAAAAATGATGTTCTACATTTAAGACCGAGCGTGTTTGAAATGAACTCGTTTTAGTGGCGACCCCCGGTGTGACGGGAATGATGCAAGAGGATTCCTGAAGTTTTAAGACTCTTGCTGGGCAAAGGTCAAGGTGAATCAAACGGGTCACTAGCGCAACATCGCTCTCGTTCTCTCGCTGACTCGCATACGCTGGCAAGCGGCAAACGTGAGGTCCAAGGTCAGGTCGGCTGCGGAAGTTTTTTCCCCAGCTTTCTTCCATTTTGAAGAAGGGAAACACACACACACCTACACACACTTCAAAGATGTGCGCTAAGTGCTTCAAGATGACGAAACCGCACGTCCTCACACGTGACATCCGACACCGGCTAGCAGGAAATGATCAGTGATCGCTGTTGCCGTAGCAACCAGAGTGCCGACGCTTCCGGGAAAGCGAAAGCGGAGCTCCTCGTCTCCGATGGCTTTGCTTATCGTCTCGCCGTGACCTCACAGCGGCAAAAAAAATCAATCAAGAACAAGCTCGTATTGACCAGCGGGCCGCTTCTGGCATTCGGACGTGTTTACGCGATGCTGTGATGTCATCGCACTCGCTCACCGGCGGCATCGGCGGAACAATGGCTTCTTTCTGTCCGACATTTGTCGGCGCTTTGGGTGCATACTTACATGGACACTCAAAGTGGGCAGCGGATTTGGGCGTCAAAGCACTTTGTGAACGTGCATGCAAACTTGAAGGCCTCTGCTCCAAAATAGATCCTCCATCACTGATTTTTTTTTTTTCTCCTTGAAGGTTTCATTTGCCAGTTCAACGGTCGTACAGAATCGTTTTGTTTCCACAGAGCTCGCTTCGACTCAATAAAGCGAAAGACCGGATCCAAAGCCTACAGTGGCGCTGGCCGAGGATTCCCTCTGGCGCGTCTGGCGTTGTTTTCACGAGCTATCTAATTGCAAGCTAGCGTCAGAGGGAGGAGAAAATGACCAGCAGACACCAAACGCACGGCGGCTCGACGCGCTCCGTTACGAGAGAAGAAAAAGTTTTCTGTCCTCCGCATGAATCTGTCTGGGCTCGTATGGATGGATTAGATTTCAGGACGTAGCCAAAATCGCCGCAGCTGGCTGAGGTCGGGGCATGGCTCATACCGAGAGTGAGTCACTGATCACTTGCTTTGTCTCTGATGGATTTCATTTTGGCCCGTATCAGCTGACAGCCCACACAAACATTCACCATCAAACCAACAGCATCCAGTACCAGGTCATAAGGTCTGCTACTGAACTCATTTTCTTGACAAAACAACTTCAACAACCAGTTCACAGAACAAGCAGCGCAAATGTGCGTCACTGATTTTTGTCTACAGGCCACAAAAGTAAAGTGAATAAAAAGTGAATTAAATACACAAACACACACACACGCGCGCACACACACACACACACACACACACAAATCTTTCCCAACACTCATGATGGGAACGTCAATATGACCGCAACACGCACAGACACGTCCACAGCCACGGACCAGTTACGTGTCAGAAATATTTTTGCGTACCGGCCTTTATAACAAATATAACAAACAAATATATATAAAGCACATAAAAATAAAACTCACCTTTACGTTGAATTAGTGGAAGCTTGTTTCTCAGAAATCTTCACCAATAATAAAAGGTTTCTTCGCCTTAACAATACGGTTAGCCAATAAGAACGATGCTCTTAGTGTACTCCCATTTGTTGATGTGGTTGCGGTGGCCTTCAGTAATTGCTTCCGTCCTTGTTGTTCACGTTTTTTTTTTCTTTCAAAAAAAAAAATCCAAAGGTTTGTCTTTTAATGCAGGATGCTTGGTCTCCATGTGTCGAAGCAGTTTTGAACGCTTTATTGCCTCGTTAGCTAGCCTGTCGCCACCTATTATGCAGAGTGGGCTTGGCTCGTCACCTGTGGAGATAAATCCATATTTTAAGTAGGACTCCAGAATTTTTCTTTTAAACGCAGCTTTTCTTTACTTAGAAGTCGTAGCCTCTTCTTCTTCCGTCTCTTCATTGGGCTTTTTTCCCTTTCCGAAGAAGCTTTCCAAACATCTCTGTTTCTTGCTAATTTTTGCTAGCTTCGCGGGCTCGACCGAGGTGACATGTCACGTGACGGGGGACGAAGGTCAAGTGACACAGATGCACCGACGGATGTAATTAGGAGAGAATCGCCAAATGTTTTATATTTTCAAAATAAAATCTTACTCATTTATGCTAGCTTTACGGGCTCGACTGGGGAAACATGTCATTGACCGGGACGAGCGTCTTGACCTGAATTAATTGATCGTCGATAAAATATGTATTTTATGTAAATAAATACATTTCAGAAATATATTTACATTAGGCATATAGTCAACAATATTTATGGTTATTTTTTTCCCTATTATTTTCTTCCATGACATTGGGCCAAGTGGAACTTTTTTGGAGGTGTTCAGTTTAATGTCAACACAGAATTGTGCACTTAGCCCGAAACTGTGCTGTGTACTGCACAAGACAGGACTTGATTGCCTGCAACACACACACACTCGCACTTGCACACACTCACGTCGGCTCTAAATTCTCAACTGGAAACGTTTCTCTTTCTGTTGCTAATTTACACTCGCGCGGCGACCTGCTTGGCTGCTGCTCTGGGCGTCGCGCAAACTGCTGATGTGCTGAGATTTTCTGGCACGCCGCTCGTGTACCACAGCGTGGGTGTGCGCGTGCGCGCCAAATAAATGGAGGGCTACTAAATGAGCGGTCCTCTCTGCGAGACATTCATCTTAGCGTGGTGAGAGAGAGAGAGAGCGAGAGATGGGCGAGTCCAAAATATTTATTTCGCTCATCAATCAGCCGGTGGAAAGAAGTGCGTGTGTGTGCAGTGTGTACAAAAAGAACAGCAGGTAGAGCTGAAGGCCACTTTAAGTGGCGGGGCTCAAATTGTTGCCCCTGTGCGTGTGTGTGTGTGCATGTGTGTGTGTCTGTGTGTGTGTCTGTCTGCAGTGGCACTCCAACCGGCATTAACATTTGGGCTTGGGTCTGCCTGCCAAGTGACGTCGTCTTCGGGCTATGCTGCGGTTCTGCTTCACGCACACACACACATATAGACGCACACACATACACACAGACACACTTGTGGCGTCATGACAAAGGAGCACGCTGTCGTGATCCATATGAAACCCGAGCTACTGTCAGACGACGACTCCAACTCTGCTTTGTCACCACCATGCGAGTGTGCGCGAGGACGACTTGGCACGGTGTGTGCGTGCGTGTGTGTCACCGATGGGAATGTCGACTTTGGTGAGCCGTCGGGGCCAGCAAGGCCTTCCCTGCTGGTCTAAACACGGTTCAAAAATATTTACATTCCTCCCAACAATCTTGTGTGTTAATGTGCATGTTAGATTTGCTTCGTCCAATCAAATTCCAAACTGTGTTGCCATGTCAATCGAATTTGCCCACGGCCTTTGGTTATCTTTGACGTAATCTAAACAATCTTTTTTATATTTTAAGTTTTTGTTTTTAGATCTGCAATCTAGTCATAGTGTGCTGTTATATTGCATTTCGACAGTATTAAAAGAAAAAAAAATAATCACTGTAGGTTTTGTACTTGGGCGATCCCTCGTGTTGCACCTTTCACACTTTGCTGGAAGATACCAACTGACCAAAACGACCTTCGCTGCCGTTGGCGTACACAAACGTGACTCATTCATTCCTTTCATTCAACACACAAACGCACATGCTGGTGAGCAATGCTGCGGTCACGCGAACCACAACTAAACAGAGCCGAGGCCTCGATGCCGTGACGCGACCTACTATCTGTGGGCGGAAAGGGGCGTGGCCAAATGCATCACTAATATCTTGCTTATGATGACATCACCGCACTGGTTTCCCAAAGTTGCGATCAAAGGGAACGAGCGATGACGCTGGTGCGATTGGGTGGAATCCCGGCAGGTCAGCCAGAGGTCGGCTGAGCGTGGAATCTTCTGGGAGTCAAGCTATCTTTGTTCTCTGCTTACCGAGCGTACCACGAGTCTTAATTGCCTAACTTGGATAAGTCAAGTTTAAAAAAATAAATAAATTAATAAACGTGGGGCAATTTGGCGAGGGAGGACGCACCAAAACGAAGGCCCGTTTGGTCGTCTGATCCGATTCTGATGGATTGCGCTGCAGTCCAAAGCAGGATGGAAAAGCGAGTCAAAGAAGGGTCATTTTTCTAAATCGTCTCCCCACATGAGTCACCTTCGGGGACGACGCGAAGATAAAACGCACACGCAGACAGCCGCGCACGCGCGCTCCTACACGTGGCCGGCGGTAGCGAGATGACTTGTTTTGGCGAGCGTCTGTATCGCTGAGCTCAAGCAAAACACACTCAGTGGAAGTTGGGCGCTGGGCCAAGGATGCTGCATGCTTCTGGTCAGCTTTGCTATTCATAGAAGCCCGCAAATGTAGAACTCAGCACGGGCGCGTGTGCGCCGCGGCCGGAGCCGGCTCGTCAATCTGAACAAAAACGGCCCGCAAACAGATCAGAGGCGGGCATTCCTCCGGGTTCCTGAATGCATCGCGAGGAAGCCGTGAACACATACAAAAAAGTCATAGCTGTGGTTTTGGAACGTCCTGCGGTGGGGATCCAGTCCCTGAACTCGCGCTGACCTGCAGCCGCCAAGGACAGAAGAAAAGAAACGAGACCGGGCCGGCGTGCCGCCTAAAAGTTGGCCATATTGTTGAAAAGTCCCACCTGACCGGCGGCGGGGACAAGTGCGGCGATCAGGTGAGCGCGTTGGGATAAACGCGCGTGCGGCAGTTTTACGGCCGGAGCGCAATCGCAAACAGATGAGAGGAGAGACGGGAGTCAAGTTGAGGACGCACACGAGGATTAGGGAGCTGATTTACAGCAGACGGCTTCTGGCGACCGCAGGAGGCCTGATTAGAGGTTTGGACGCGGCGCGTGGGGGGGGGGCAGCAACTTGTAACTTGTGACCTCCTCACCCCAGACCGAGCAGGCGTCATGTCGGAGGACGGGCAGCCGACAACAATATCGTCACAAGTTCAACCTTGAAAGGTCATCAAATTATTACGCTAGCCACACAAATTGGAAAGCCTAGCGCAAGTTTAGCTAGCGCAAGTTATTCAGTGCAGGTATAGCTAGCGCAAGTGAGTTAGCGCAAGTTTAGGTAGCGCAAATTAGCCAGCGCAGGTTTAGCTAGTGCAAGTTACCCAGCGCAAGTTTAGCTAGCGCAAGGTGTACACACGGGTTTGTGTCTTCTGGTAGAAGGGAGGACGAGTACTTTTGCCCCATTGGCTGACGCTTCGACGCGTGTGTCAGCAGCGTGGAGCTGATAGAGATACAAGACAGCCGATGGAAACCTCCACATCTTTGACCCGTTCACTTATTTTTAGACGGGACGTCGTCCAAGGAGCATTTATGGGCCTTCAAACCCTCGGCTGTCATGTAGCGGGAAGACGAGCGGGGAAATGTATCCGCTCGCCGCCGCCAAATAGTCCGAGTCGTGCAAACACAAGACACACACTCCGCCTTTGTGTTGCGGTGAAAACGAGCCGGTCAGCACTCGGTTGGATTCCCGTAACTGAAGGCTTTTCCTTTTTTCATTTCACGCTTTCTGCATTCCTCAAATAAGCGTGACTGTTAACATTCCTCTTTTTGCTCTCCGTGAAGGTTACGCGCTTCCACCGCACGTGTCCAGCCGCGTCCGCGAGTCTTGCTCACGTCTCGCGCGGCGTCAGGTGAGCGCCATCTTGGGCTCCCTCTAGTGAGCTCACCTTGAAAATTCCCAAAAGTTTTTGCTCAGAAAAAAAAAATGATGGGAACTGAAAGTTGAGCGTCAAAGGAAAATAAAAACTCGTTTTTGTTCTTTTCAGTCTTTGAGGTGTCATTATCCAGCCTTCACCCCTCCCTCCCTCTCTCTCTCTCTCTCTCTCTCTCTCTCGCTGTCTACTGTATGTCTCTCTATCGCGCCGGCACACTACCTGGCGAGCAACTTTATTCGGTGAGTGCGGCCAACGTTTGTGCACATTATTGCTTTCATTCTCCATCAATGGATTCAGCATCTGTCTGCACTAAAGTCAAGGCTTGCTGGCTGGAACACACGCGCACACACACACACACACACACACACACACACACACACACACACACACACACACACACACACACACACACACATGCAAACACACACACACGCCTGCACGCACATAAACTGATTTCCAATAAGGCTTGAGCATGCCAAGATTTGGAATTTTTGACTGGAGGATTTTCGCTTGACCCCGGCCCGCAATGACACATTTGATTGAGAGATGATGGCGAGTGTGCGTACACGCACGCACATTTCTGTCCAGCCTCGCTCGGTACTGCTGCCGTAAACACATCATAAAGGCCTGTCCCGACGAACGACTCGGCTAAATCGCCTGGCTCCGTCCGGCTCGTCCGCCCTTTGTCGAAAACGATCGCTTAAGTATTCCTGACGCCACAAGCACCTTTTTTATGGGTCGGTCGGGCCGAGTTTTGGACTTTTGAGGAACGCTATCGAAGAAGAAAGCCCAGGTGGCGTTTGCCGTTCGCTCCATGCCAGGCTGATCGGCTCCGCAGCCAAGCACAATAATATTGTAAGACGCCGGGAGACCCGCGCTTATAAACACTTCCACATTACTGGAATAGTTAGGGAGGGGGGGCTGGAGGACGCTCGTGCGGGGGTCTTCCAGAGGGCAAGGCGTTTGATGATCGCTGACGGGAAAAGGAAAAGAGAGAAGTCGGCTCGTTGTTCTCTACGGCTCCCCCGGAAAACCTTCCATAAGGATCTGGAGCGCTGACAAGCAAAATGAAGAAGCTGCTGTAGGCCACAACTCGCGCCTGAACTCTTACACGCAGACCTGAAGTCGTTCCTTGCCAAACCCCCAACGAGCTCCACTTTCTCCTCTTCCTCGCTTCCTTCTCCTCCGCTTCTTCCGCAACACCTTTTGACCCGAAACTCGACTCTGCGGCTCCTGCCCCGCTAACACTCAACTCACCTCGTCGCCTCTCGGCAACCCCAAAACTCTCACTCGTTCCAAGCAAGACCCCCCCCACCCCCGCTGTAATCCGAAACGCACCTTTACACATTGTCACACCCCCACTTTCCACAACACACACACACACAAACACACACCAAGTCTCCCATAACTTCACACGGGGTGCTGAACTTGTGACCTGCCTTTCTCCGAGACCTGCACCAACCCCTATAACACACACATATACACACGCACACACACACACACACACACACATACGCACTCACACACACAATTCCAAATTTTGATTAAGGGCAACGTTTTGTCCTCAAAATGTGGCAAGAGATACAAGTCCATCCAAACGCAGGCGCGCATTCAATGCAAACAACTGGCGTCAACACGGATGCTAATGCTAACGTTAGCAATGCTAGCAGCGCGAACCCTGCCAAGTGTTTTTTTTTTTTTTTTTTACAGACAGTGACAGCGGGCTTATACCACTGAGGACAAGTTATGCTGTGGTTTGATTTGGTGATACACAGTCCTTGCACTGCGGTCAAATCATTGCCACAAAAATGTTTTATATAACTTTATGGGCCCATTTCTTATATTTAGAGCACAATGCCGCATCTTATGTTACCTACTGTCCTTTTTTTGTGTGTGTGTGTGTGTGTGTGCGTGTGTTGCTACAAGGTCTGTTCTTTTTATTTATTGCTCTCTGGGCTCCAAGTGAAAAGCAAATCTTCAACTTCAGCCTCAGCCTGACCCGAGCCCACGTGTGCATGCGTTTGTGCGTGAACATCGCGCCAACAGTGTCATCATTACCTCGACTCGACCTGCATGTGTGCCTGTGCGCGCGCGCGAGTGAAAAGCGGAATCGTTTTCACCTATTAACCTTGTCAACTCTCAACTCCCCACAGGACTCACTTTCACAACTATGTGTTGGCATGTGTGATTTTACGTAACATCGGCGTTGTCGTTAACGCTCACCTAATCCCGACCTTGCCGCATAAAAAAAAGAGAAGAGTGTAAAACACGGGCTTCAAAGCAGCTGCAGCTCAATTGCAGCGGCGGCGGCCAACGCTTGTGAGCGTGCGCAAAAACAAAATGTGATATTATTCACTGCAACGTCAATGAAAGTGAAGAGAATAATAAAACTGTCGGAACACATTAAGACCACACAAAATTACACTACTTTTTCAAAACCGTGTATATCCACAATCATGCCGCGTCTCACAATTGGCCGTGTAAATAAAACGATATAAATCCTGCCGAATTCGAAAAACACGGCGACCCTTCTTTTACCTCGGAAACACCTGCGCTTGTTGCTCCTCCAACCCCTGCGGCTTCCCGTATTGGCAAGGTGAGGCGGCCTTTCAAAGCTCTGGCATGTGTGTTTTACAAGCACATGGACATACTTGAGCAGGTAAATAATAGAAGGAATCACACTGAAAACATGAATGAGGAATGCGCGAGCCTTTTTCCAGCCCGACTGCAACAAGTCATTTCTCTATGCCATACGTATACGTACTTAATATTGAAGTGTGAGATGACTACATTTGTCCAAAGTTGCCATATTATACGGGGCGTCCCACAGGGTTCCATTTTAGGCCCAGTGTTTTTTAGCATGTAAACATGTGCCCTTCTTTGTGATGTCACCTTTCAGTTACGCTGACGAGACACTAATGTACATGTCCAGGTGAGAACAGATGCAATTTTTAACTTCATCCTAGAGCTCAGATCCTGGAAGGTAGAAAAAGTTTTTATCATCAGTTCCTAAGCACTTTACTTAAACTACAGTTACTATATTGTAATTTGTTTGAATGTACATAATAAAAATACTATATTTAATAATACTGATACTAATATTTTTACTCCAGCAGCTCCACTTTTCTGTAGTGTTCTCAAATCCAAAGTGACTCAACGCCGCCATGAGGGAGTCGCTAGTCATGACAATGGACGAAAACGCTGAATTTCACAGACAAGCTGGGCGAGGCTTTCAACCTCCGCAGCAGTGACCGAGTTCATTTCAAGAATGGATGTTTGATTTATTATCATTAATGGGACATGTTTTCTGACACTTTAAATTTGGCCACAAACGCACACACGCACAAACGTGGAACTGACAAAATCATACACGCACTAGTTGGTGATTAACAGCTGACTTGTTTGTCCACAAAGCCAAAAGTCATGCACGACTTCACCCCAACAAACCAAAAGCAGTCGAAAAATGTGGACGACATCAAAACAACATAACCACACAAACATCTGCAAATGTGTGTCAGAAAGGCAACACACATGCACGCACACACACTGCATTGGCACCGACTCGCCAAAACATCCCAAGTTACGCAAGATTTCCAGGAAAACATCAAAGGTTGTGACCTTTGGAGCGCACGCACGCACGCACCCACACACCCACACACAATCTGCAAGTGCTCGTGCACGTATGCGATCAGATATGATCTGCGACATTTTATCTTTGGCTTCTCACCGTCAGCTGCCAGACGAGTTCAGGGCTCGTTCAGGTCGTTTATCGGTGCGCGAGGGGGAGATGATGTCACGGGGTCATCGGCAGGTGGGGAGGACTCATCCGCGTGTTTACCGCGGGCACGCACGTCCGCATCACGTCTTATCATTGTTTTGTTTTTGAAAAAAGGGATTTTTCCAAAAGAAACACCTGCACGATAACTTTTTACATTAGGCGTCAGGAGTTTTGCTGAAACTATCGTGGAATATCTAGAAGATTGCCCATGCCTTGTTCAAGTGCGCTTGTTTTGTGCACCCATGCTGAGGATGTGTACAGTCCTGTTTGCCTGGTGTGTGCGTGTGTGTGTGTGTGTGTGTGTGTGTCAGGTGTCAAGTTTACCCCTGGATCGACCCAAGCTGGGAATGATCTCGTCTCAGCGGGGGAAGCCAAGAAGTGCTCTTCTATATGCTGTGTGTGTGTGTGCGTGCACATCTAACCCGAGGATGACTCACAAACCATCTGGTGGCCAGATGCAAATTTCACCACCCCCCCATCCCCCACAACCGCATCCGCCACCAGACCCCCCCCCCCCTTCAGTTTCTGAGTCCCCTTAGTTAACCTGTGAACTTTGACCTGCGCTTGGATAACGGTGGCGTGTGACCCGTTGGCGGGCGCACGGCTTTCTGGTCAAGTTCACGTCACGCTTTGGAGTGACGGTAACGGGGCCGCTCCGTGGTGACGGTTACAGCTTGGACTCGATTAATCGGCAACACGGAGGGCACACTGAAATCAGATGGTGGTTTCGCCCACCAAGCTGGCAGTGGTGCCGCGAGCAAATCAGTACCTTCTACTAAGACCCAAATCACAAACAGTCGGAATTTGCCAAAGTCATGGAACAATTCACGGAACACAACTGCGGCTTTATTCGCTCCTCGTGTCAATTCCTAACATTAGGAACAGCGTTGCACGAAACGCCGCTTCAAGTTGCGCTAGCGTCTTACAATTGCCGACTGTTTTTTGTTCCGAGGCCCCGAAGACTGACGGGAAAGCTTACTTGTGTGACAGTTATGAATTTTAATTGTTTCTAAAACACCGCACCAAGTTCTAAGATGGCTTCAGTTGTTTTTGAAATGCCGTGAGCTGGGCGCCAAAAGAGATTGCGGTCGACGTATTTACACACAAAAAGGAGGCGTAATAATAATGATAAAGGTAGCGAAGGAAGTGGTTTGACATCAATGCGCTCGAAAGCCGCCGTCGGGGCCTGGAAGCCATTGCGCGACACTCTGGGTGACGATTAGGAGATAATTGGTGGACACGGATAATGTCTTAATTGCAGCCATAACGTTTCCCCCGGCGTGAGAACAAAGGGCATCTTTCAGCGGCGACACACAGCCCCTTTCGTGTATGTTTGTTGTCGCGCCTCTTCGCCAAGCAGTAAATCTCGCGCTGACCTCAACTGGCGCGCCGTTGGAACGCGCCTTTGTCACGCTTACGTCATTTCCAACGCCTCGCATTGTGCGTCACCTCGGCGGCGCCTTTATTTGGAAGGGATTCGATTCGATCTTGTTCTGGTTGACTGGATTACGCGGCGTTTGAACCATGTTTACATCATTGCTCAAAACGTGCCGGGGCGGAGAACTATGTAGGACGCAACTGTGGACATCTAGCGAGCTAGCCATCGTAGCTAGCTAGCGAGCTACGATGCTCGATGAAAAAAAAGCTTGACGTCACAGTGATCAGTCTATATTAGCTAGCTAGCTAAAAGCTTGACGTCACAGTGATCGATCGATATCAAAACCTGTGTGCCAACCTCAATCTGACAATATCAAAACAATCACACCAATATTTTAAGTTTCATACGCTTCCTCTCCACGTGCTTGGGAGTTTTGGCGATGATACATAGCATTTATCTGATATGATTGTTTTAGACTGTCCCTGAGAATGTTCCTTGGGTGACTCATCGTATGTCGCAAGTGCAAGAGTCGTCCAGGTTGCCGTGGCTGCTTTAGAGCGCCTCGTTGTCGCAGTGTCAAAATGTATGTTTTGCGTATGCAATTAATTAATCAACCCCGATAAAATCAGGTTGTTGTTTTTTTTTTTTTAAACATGCTTAGCTGGAAATGTGTAAAAGAGAGGTCAGTAGCTGGCCCTCGCGCCGCCGCCGCCGATTCCGCCGCCCCGCAACCCCCGCTGACATTTCCATGAACCGCCGCTTGATGTTCCTCAGATGACGAGGAGCGGGATGAAAGCGCAACTCCAAAAAGAAACAATCAAAATCTGCCGCGCAGATGTCTGGTGTGCGTGCGCGGCGACTGGAGGAAAATCGGCCCTCCCACCCCCACCCCCAGTTTTCTCCAGGATGAGACCAGAGCGCGCGTCCCCCGATGGGAGACAACGTGACATTGACAACGTGTGCGTAATTGGACGCATCTTAGGTGAAGGTGAAGCACGAGAGGAAATCACGAGGACACATAATTAAGAACAAGCAAGGGGGGTGGGGCCTAAGGAGGCTTACCAATAAAATGTAATTAAAATGTTACAAAACTTTTAAAACTTGACAAAAGCAAATAAGCGTGCTTACATAAGCGTCCCAAATTCCTTCTCTGATGCAGTAATAGTAGAAAAAATTAGCCGACTAAGCTAATGGGAAGAAGTGAATCGGCCCACCTTTACCCGTTCCTTCTGCGGCCAAAGCATTCTAACGATTCATTTTTAACACAACAGACTCATTCAAATGTATGTGACCCAAGTAAATGTAGCTTCACTTGTCTAAAAAAACATCCGGAGCATTCCTTTAATTTTACCATGAAATGACTCACTGCATGACAGGAAGGTGAAAGAATGAACACTTGAAAAAAACAAAAAAAACTACTTACATGTGATCCAGCCTGGAAGTCCAGCCAAGTAGAACAGGCTGACGGGAATCACTCACTTCCTGCACGTCACCACCTGTAGCCGCGAGAGAAACAAGAAATCGTCTCACACACAAACAGGTAATGAACATCCCAAAAACGGCCGATATTCATCTTCGGCTTTCCTCGCCTTGTTCTTCTTGTTTTGCTATTGTTCAGGGAAGTGTAACACAACAAAAACGATGCTCGGTGCTGTAACCCCAGCGAGTGAGCAAAACGTAAAAAAAAAAAAATCAAGAGCACTGTATTTTATACAAACATAGTAAAGGAGTCTGGTTTGTGTGAGTGTTAAAGTGTGAGCCGTGGCCTATAGCAGCTTCTTGACCGTGTTTTTATTTTCTATTTGTGTTTGTCTTGTTTGTTAAATGGTGACTGGGGGTCTTCTTGCCCACTAGCGAGAGCGTTAGCTCTTACTCAACCCTGCCCCCTCCTCCTCAAAAGCGGCGGTGTATCTGAATCTCGCTCATCAGAAACTTAAAAAACTGATTACGTCGTATCGGTTTGACACGGAGCAGAAGACGATGTGACGTTTGTCTTTGGCAAACAGAAGCCAGGAGTGCGTCTCGGCACAGGAAGAGTGGGGGGGGTTTATGAAGCTCTGGACCTTTCCCTGACCCTCCCCCAGCAGTTCCTTGAACACATTCTGCTCTCCACCGCCGCCGCCGCCATAAAAACGCTTTCCACACAACTTTTTCCCAGCCGCCGAAATTCATATGCGTGCCCCCTCGCCAACCTTCCTAACTGGACCTTCCCTCCTTCCCGTTTGAGCTCCCCCTTTCATGGTCCCGCTCGGTCTGTCATCCAACCGTACGTGCGCCTCGCCTGCCTTTTTCCTACTCTCCGCATACGTCGTTCCAGCTGGCGGGCGCAACCGCCGCGGCGAGCCAGCGGCCGCTCGCGATTTGTAAAGCAGAGACGGCGGCGGGCCCTGACACGGGATGATTTCATAGTCTAGTGAAAGGAAGGGGGGGGGGATACGGCAGATATATTGTGAAGACGACACAGGGCCAAGAAAGTAAAGCTCCAGCCGTGTCCCGAGTTGATTAAAAGATCAAGCCAGGACGCCCCCTCGTGACACGAATAAGCGCTCCCGGAAGCGGCCAAACCGTTTGCGCCGCACGACACGGACTCTGGCTAGAGTCTCCGGCTTTTCGGTGGTCGCTACGCTAACGCAGGAGCAGAAAGCAAAAATCTCACGCTGGCGAGCGCGAAGCAGCCGCGTGTGGAGGCGACGACAGCGTCGGAAAAGAAAAATCATACTTTAATTGCCGGTCGATAACCTTCGGAAGTCGATAACGTCTACCTCCGAGTCAGACGGATGAGGTGATAAAGAGCAGTGGGCCCGCGGCGGTGCCGTGTGGGAACAGCCGTAAAACAAGGCCTTGGACACGCTCCTGACAGCAAACACTGCTATTAAAACGTAGCTTACAGGTGCGTGTGTGTTCAAGGAAACTTGCAAATGAGATTAAGAGGAGAAAGTCTTGCCATGTGTGCGTGCGTGTGTGTGAGTGTGTGTGGCTGTAAAAGCCTATACAAGGTGCCAACGGCTCTGACCCTTCACCTCTTTTCAATGTTGCTATATGTCGGAATGCGTATTAGCAGGATTTGGTGTTCCGGTGCCCCCGAGGGTGTGTGTGTGTGTGTGTGTGTGTGTGACCTCAGACATGTGTTGGTGTTAACTGGCACCACGAAGCCTGGAGGGGATCATTAGTGGGCTCTACACGCTTTCTTTACTGTACATAGCGGGAGGCGCTTTGCACACCAACACACTGTGTGTGCGTGTGTGTCCGCATCAAAACGTCCCGACCGTGGCGACGCCAAGATGGCGGCCTGAGCGCTGCCCCCCCGCAAGCATCCCATTAAAGGTCCTAGAAGGACCATAAACATGCATCAGCGTCAACACGGATGTTTGTTTGGGTTACCTGCCGCGATGGGGGGTGATTTTTTTTTTTTAATATAGTAAATCGACTGGCAATGCTTGGCGGAGGTAAAGAAGACGAAGGTGACGAGGGACGCCCCGAGAGGAGGGAGGCTAAGCTTGTGGGCCCTTCCAAACACACTCACCAACTTCTTGGGGAAGTTTTAAGTGGTCCCTTTTGTCTGCCGTCATGGTTCCCTTCCCTCCTTTTCTGCCCGTCCTTTCTTCGGGCCTTTTAACAGTAACCAGAGAGGCCAAGAACAACGCTGGGACACAGCGGGAGACGGGGAGGGTGAGTGGGGGACACCGAGGGCGGAGACAGGGGAGACAGCGAGGCGCTTAAAGGGAGCTCGGAGATAAGAACTGTCTCCACGCTGTAAGAGAATCCCGTCTTCCTTTTCCCCTTCTGTTTTCAGATAAGAGAAAGAGCAGGTTTATCTGCGTCTCTCTGTGTGTGCATCTCTGTGTGTGTGTGTATGTGTTTTCTGTGTGTGTGTGTGTGTGTGTGTGTGTGTGTGTGTGTGTGTGTGTGTGTGTGTGTGTGTGTGTGCGGGCGCACCAGACAGCTTTCTCAGACCCTTGATGCCGATCATCCACCATTCATCCATTCACAACTGTGTGTGGTACACGGATCGGGGTCGAGGAAAAGGCTGGCCCCGTCTGATGCAACCCGCTGTGGAAACTAAGCAACTGCTGCGGACGTTATGCCCCTCCCCCCTCAACACCTTCCTTAGCATGAGGTTACACGTTAGCCAAATCAGGTGACAGCCAGTCTTGACGTGTCGGCGCTTTAATCATTATTATTGCAAAAACAGGTGGATGCACAGGTTCGTTCTTCTCTGAGCAGTTCCTGGTTGTGCTTGTCAATCTACGTCACTGCCATAGATAGAGTTTTAGAGCGCCTCGTTGTCTCGCCTTCTGTTTTGTTAAACACTCAAAATTGGCAGGTTCGTTAACAACATTCGTCTCTGTGATACATCAAATTTATAAGACATTTACGGTATTTTCACTTTACAGGGACTATAAGTGAAATTGGATGACAACTATTGCTTTTCTTGACTCATACACAGCCAAAGTTGTTTTTAATGAGTGGCGGGCGATGGAAATAAATGGTCGTGAAGATCGTTCCCGCTCGCAGCCTCGAGAGCGGTTGCTAAAGCAGCGAGCGGGGGACACGCGTCAGTGCAAGAAGAGGCGCTACGCTTCATTTGATGGCTCGCGGCCTCCCAATCAAGAGCGCGACGCCTCTCATTAGCCCGTCTGCAACCCTCGGCCATTTCCTCCGACGGGCCCCGTGAAAACAAGGCGAGCGAGCGCGCGCCTTTCGCACCCTGTCACTCACGCCCCTTCTGATGGATGGCCCGGCGGGCCCGTGCAAACATTCCCTGTTGGTTTTGAGGTGCGCGCGGCACCTGCTCGGCGCGGTGATTAAACGGCGACATTTACGGGCGAGAGTTAGAAAAACTGAGGAGTGAGGATTCGCCACCGCTTAATGATTTCACCATGACGGGTCGTGAAACGCTGCCATCTCATGAAAGGCAAGAAACCCGAGCCCCTCCTATCGTCCGCTCGCTCGCCCCCGTCCTTTCTCCGGGTCTCCGTTGACGGCGCTCAATGCTATCAGCGGCGCGTAATGCCCGCCATTACATCGCGACTCTTTGTCCGGCTTATCGGGCCGCATCGGGGCTTTGCTTGAGTTTCCATTCTGCGAGCGACATAAGTGGAACGGAGCCGTCCAGGATGAGAAGACAGAACTTCTGGGTCGTCAACTTCCAGCCACAAGCCGACGTGTTGCGTCATGTCCCGAGAGGGAAGACAGATGGCGCTCATGAAACCATCAAAGCCGGAGTTTGAACGGAACCGAGCGTTGTTGTTTACGAGATGTCGCCTGGAATATTTTGTGCTTTGGCTGATTTATAAAGATGCCCCACAGACCGAGTTGCCCACAATTACGCCGACTGAGCGGAGGTTTTGGTGGCTTCCTCAAAGAAGGGGCAGACAAACCATTTTGAGGAGGAGGGGAGGGGGGGGGGCGGTCGACCATGTGAGAGGTTGAAAAGATCCCCCCCCATCCCACCCACTGACAGATCCTTACAATCCTTTTCCAAACCATTTGCCGATGTTCCCCCCACGAATTCATCTTGCCAGTTCCCATGGTAACGCAAGGCAGCAGCGCATCTTTGAAGCGCGTGCCATCCAATAACGAGCCCACTTCGCTAACAGGTCTGATTGATACCGCCGGCCAGCGCGACCCTCGGCGCGTTGCCGCGGGAACGGCCGACAACAAACAGGCCGCTGATTGGGGAAGTTGTCAAAACAAAGAGCGCCGCCGCCATCAAACACTCCTGCTCGGACACGTCACAGCTCCCCAAAACGTCTGCGTGCTGGCGTGGAGTGAAGCACGCTGGGAAATATTGAGAGTCATCTTGAGGCCCTTGGCTCTGCAAACGCCTGATGAGTTTTGAATGGCCTCTTGTTCCCGGAGAAATCTGCGGTCGTGGCATACGGGAGTCGGCGAGGACGAAGAAGAGGAGGAGGAGGAGGGTGGTGGTGGTAGTGGTGGCGGCTGCTCTACCAGGAAGCAACGAATCTTCGCTAAAAAGTCAACGAAAAATCCCCGCGCAGTGATTAGGGAGTCGGGAATGATGGACGATTTCGAACGCAGTCTCGTTCATCATTCCGACTCGCTAATCACTACGCAGGGATTTTTACAAGTTCTTCTGACCATGACTGCGGCAACGTGGAATAAAAAGAGTTGGGTCAAAAATAACCCAAATTTGCTCCAAAAGGGACTGACCAAAATTTTTGGGGTTATTGATTTAATGCAAAATGTCTGTCAAAAGCAACCTGACTTTTGAGGTTAAACGAATATCCCAAAAAAGTTGGGTCGGCCCATTATTGACGCAAATTGGGGTTACTTTTGACCAAACTGTTTTTAGAGTGTCAACCATGATGCTGAAGATGATTTTTTTTCTTTGGGGGTTATTTATTGAACTCAAAACGTCTCCTAAAAAATTGGGTTAAACGAATAACCCACAAAACAACCCAACTTGGATCACCCAAAAAATTGTGCCGGACAATTATTGACCCAATTTGAGTTATTTTTGACCAAACCGTTTTAATTTTGCAAATTGAACTTTATGAAGTGCGTTTAGAAGGGTGGAAACCGTATGCAATCATTGTTTTTGAGGACACCTGACCTTATAGGGGATAACCTAACAAAATGGCGCCCGCCCTCTTTCCCAACGTGGCTTCGGATGCCACGCTGACTCATGTCTTGTGGGCAACCAGGCCTCGGGTCCCGCTTGACCATTTGACACACGTCCAAGAAGGACAGTGTAATTACACCTCTATCTACGCTTCTATTTATATGAGATGGACGGTTGCCTAGGCGACCGTCAGGATCACAACCCCCCCCCCCCCCTTCCGTGCGCAGGAGCGTCATCGTGCATGAACATGCTCGGCGAGGGCGCGCTACACAGGAGCTGACGGCTGCTGGATTCGCAAATGTGTGTACGTGAGTGATACATCTCAATCAAGTGAATGGAAAGAGTGAAAGTGCTGACCTGACACGGGGTGGGAGCGTAGCGTGGCACGTCCTCCCCACGTGGGAACGACTCAAAAGGAACATGTGGATCCTGTTGGGAGACAAGAGGGGTGGGGAGGGGGGGCATAAACACTTTTGCCAAAGTTTTGTTTTGCGCGCGTCTGTCTGATGTTGATTTTCACCGCGACCAAGACGGAGGAAATGAAAGAGGAGAGGACCGAGCGGGAGGAGACGGACAAAGAGGACACGATTGAGGTCGTTGGTTAGGTCACATGACATCAGTGAGGTATCAAAAGAGGTCAAAGAATCAAGTTGAGCCTTCCTTTATGAAACCTTTGAATGCAGCTATTGAACGCCCCCCCCCTTCCGCCCTTCCCCGAGGCTCAAACGAATCATTAGCATTCCGCGTGAGACTCCAACAAGCCCGTTCGGGAGGAAATGAGAACTTTCGTCTTTCATATTTGACATTTTCCAAGCTGCCGTTGAAGCTCGGAGTGATGAAGTGATTTGGATGGTGAACTCTTCGTCTTAATCCAGGTGGGAAGACGAGGAGGCGGCCTGTCCAAAATCATGTTTGCTCTCGCGACTTTCATCTCAGAGTTCTTTTCTCATTTCCTCGCGCATTCCTCCCTCTCCTCCGTCCAAGGCTGCGGGGCCAAGGCGCTCGCTCCTTCCTGCGCCGCCGCGGACAACAAATGGACTCAATCATCAAGCGTGACGCTCGCATGCCGGAGACCAACGTCCGGCGTTTGACGGCATCTGCCGCCAGACGCTGGGCCGCGCGCTCGACGTCCTTCGTCGCGAGGTCATTCGGAGTTTAGCGCTGCGCGCTGAGAAAGAGCCCAAAAGTGTGGGAAAGGTTTGAAAACAGAAAACCAAATGGCAATAAAATTCAACATTGTGAGAACGAGGAACTCACACACGCTAAATCGCCGTTTGTGGTGAGCCCCGAAGAATTAGACTTCTTCTGTCATGACTGTGTGTGTGTGTGTGTGTGTGTGCGTGGACACAAAACACCAGCAGCATGCGACCATGAATGATGACCAACGTTAATCACAAACATATTTCCACATGTGCGCGGAAGACACAACAGGCCGCGCCTCTCTCCTTTGCTACGCGAGCGAAGCGTCCGCAGGAGGGAAAGCAAAGATGGGAAGATAGCAGGCGTGACATGACATCATCGCGTTTGGAATTGATTCACTCGTGTTACCTTGACTTCAATCTTGGGGGGGGGGAGAAAAAAAACGGAAAATCGTATTTATCTCTATCTATGGTCTGAGCGCAAAATCGGCAAATAGGTGAGTAATGGAATAACAAAAGATTGTTTCTGATTAAGCAAATTTGTGAATTCTTATTTGCACGCAAGTCAGGCCCGGACCATGTCCACAAGTCACATGACCTGGCCAAAGAAAACGCCACTTGCTTCGTTGTCGCCCATTAACCTTTGCCGACACGCCGCTGATGTCACCGCAGCGTTGCGACCCCCGAGGAGCGAGCTCGGCGCGCCCAAAAGTGTCCCCCCCCCCCTCGGCGCGTCTGTCTGCAGCGTCCATCCATCATACGGTGACGGCACTTAGTCGCCATGGCGGCCGGTGAGTGAGCGGGACTTTTGGAGTCATAAAAAGATGATGTCATATTTGGACTTGAGCGGCAAAACAAATAGATTTCAATCCAGCGATGCGTCACGAATGTACACCCGGCTTTTTACGCGACGCTCTTTCATTTACGACGGCAATAAAAAATATTGATTAGCTGAGCATTAGCGAGTCACTAAATCCCCCTCTCAGCACCTTTGACCCTCGCCGCAGCCGTAAAGTAGCACCTTATTATTACAAGTTGGGCGCGTCACGTCCCTCCTCCTGCGCTTTCATCATCGGGTTCCAAGCCGGCGGGAGGCCTGCGTGCGCTTTTCACATCAGCCCGACAAGACGAACAAATCACTTTGGAAAAAAGGTGCTAAACTGAACATCACACACCCACGCACACAAAAGCCCGCTTCCTGCGCCATCCTGTTCTCCGTCGCCATTGTACAGTACAATGTGGCGTCTGTGCGAAGGCGCAGGTACAGTAACGCCACCTCCATATGGCTCCCATTCCTCGCAGGAAGAAAGACTATATTGTTGGTGGCCTGTAAAAAATTAACTGGGCGCGCTCTTGAAAGTGTAACAAAAGCGCCGCCCCTGCCGCTTAACGTGGTCTGGAGGACTCCTTTCACCTGGATGTCGATGCCAGTGGACCAAAAATGAAGGCGACAAACGCGACGTTTACACCGAACTCGTGGAACGTTTCAAATATGTTTATGATTGCCTAATAATAGCTTAAACTAGTTATAGTGTGATACGAACACTGAGTGGGACACAGACTCCCTCTAGTGGTATGCAAATGTATTACCTAATTCTATAGTTGGACCATTTGTGTGCTATTGTAAAAGTTCAAATGTTAAATACAGTTTAGTTGTATGTTATGCACGCTATAAATAAAGTTATATTGTATTGGAAGTAGGGATGAGAAAGCGCAGGATCTGTATGAGTTCCTCGAGGAGTAATTTTGTCATTGTGTTAAAACTTTACATATCAGAAGTCTGACAATGCTAGCTACTACGATTTTTATTTTTAACAAATGCACATTAAACAGAAAAATAAGGCGAGTCATTTTTTTTTTACCGTCTTTGTGATTGTCATTTGAATAGAAGTGCTTTTACTCTAGTTTAACACACACATATTTAACCTGCCTCCTTTAATTGGCCGAGAGCTCTGATTGGCTCCTGGACCACTGCCAAAGACCACTGAGAGGCCTGTGTGCCACATCAAAGATACATGTGTGTGTGTGTGGGTGCATGTGGGTACTTCAAGGTGACCACACACACACTACGTTTACTATTAAACCTTTTTAACGTGTGGTTGTGTGTGTAGGGGTCTTGACACTTACAGTGGGGGGGACATCGAAGTCACAATGGTCCTTGTAGTCTTACAGCTGCTGTGCCTAAACACACACACACACACACACACACACTAAAGTCAGTTATAAAAAAATGCAGACGAGCAAATTAAAAGAAAAGTGCAGTGAACAGGAAATGGCATCATGGCGCTGGCGGCTTTCCCAACTCTTTGAGGCGCCGTTATGGCTCCAAACATTTAGGCTGAGTTGGGAATCACTCCCTATCCGCTATATATACAGTGCCCTATAGAATGAGTTTGCCATGTAGTAGTGCTGTTGGAATGTTTAGTGAGTATGGGTTATCCTCGATATAGTGCCTTCAATGTATCCCACAATGCATCATGACAGTCCAAGCATGAATGACACCCAGGGCGAGACATTCTTGGCTTGTTTAAAATATACATTCGCCATTCTTGCAGCAATTTCTCCCTGTCCGGTCTCACATCATGCATATTGCCAGAAACCGCCAATGCAATCAGCGGTCACTACAAAAGCAATATATCACATGATCCATTGCACTGATGCATTGTTGGTTGATTTTTAACACAGGACACAATCATGCCTTGTGGCTCTTAAAATCTTTGATAAATTTATCACGTCACAGCACTGGTCCTAAAGTTTGTCTAGTATTTATGACAAAAGGCTAACGTTGATCTGCTATGTTACAATTATGCAAAAGCAAGTAGTGTTCCAAAACAATTTTCAATTTGTTCAGAGGAAAAAATACTTATAGAGCGTGTCATTTAAAAACTACAATCTAAAACTTCATTTGTTTATTATTGCCTAATTCATCAACTTCAAGTCTACTGCACTGAATTTTTTTTTTTTTTAAAGTTTCACTTTTGTATTTGAGACATCACAGATACAGTAATCGACAAGTTAAAAGCCATACATCACCTGAAACGTAACGGCGTCTTGTTCGTATTTTTAATTATTCTAACTTCGAACAAACGTCACGGCTGCGTCACGTGAAGTGATTAAGCCCGCAAACGGAGGCGAAACATTTCGCTTTTTCTTGATGTAAAACTCGTAAAACACAAACAAACTTCGTTCTTCTTTCTGAAGATCTAAATAATTTTGTCATGCTTGGATATACGTAACAATTTTTGCTTACCTGTCGGAAAGTGTTTCCCCCACAAAAATTAATTACGTTTCTTCTTCGGTTTACATGACTAATGGAAGTAACACAACGAAGGCAAGCATGCGCCCTCTAGCGGTGATTCTCTGTATAGCAGTTGTAGGAAGTCGGGGGGGCGCATTCTCACCAGGAAAATGTACGTGACAAACAACGATGAGTGTTTTTAATGACTCACTTTTACAGAGCAATCATCACAGCACGACACAAAGTTTACAACACAGCTAAGATTGTGCAAGTGTGAACACACAATGACCGACATATGCACATTAAATTTCCTTTTTTTTTTTTTAGGTAAATACTCATTTAAATTACTCATTAAATGTAATTACTGATTGGAATTGCGAATGGTGTTTCAGCACATTACTTTGAGTTAAAGACTCCGGTTAAGAGTACTGATTCAGCTCCTTACTAAAGTAAAAACAGAAAATAGACTTTGAAGATTTTAAAAAATAGATGTATTTTGACGGAGTAGAATTTCTTTTTTTTTTTCAATTTTCAAATGTAAGCCGTAAAAGTAAAAAGTGTTGAGCTAGATTTAGCCAGTAACAACAGTACTAATATTGTTACATTCCACCATTGCCTGTGTGTGTACGTGTGTGAAAGAAAAAAGGTTCCAGCTCCCACAGCCGTGGTGACTGTGCTGCCGTTTAATTGGTTGGAAAATCATGAAAAGCAGGATGCTTTTAGTCACCTTGCGTGACTTCCTGTCCCACGCAGGAAGTTGACCTGTGTGTTTGACATTCTCTTCATTTGCAGCAGTTTTCTTTTAAAAGTCCCTTCAGAATAAAGCCGTCCCCGGCTTGATTGTTCCATAACCGGCGTCAAAGGGGCGAAGGTCAGGACATGGGAAATTTCCAGGATTGCGGTATCTATTTTTTTTTTTTTGTGAGGGGAGGTGGTGGGGGCAGGATGGAGTCAGTGGCGTCACTCCTGTGATCTTTATTTAGCGGGCATTCTTGAAGTCTGGGGTTCGGGATGACCCAGAGGAAGAGGTGAGTGAGGCGCAGCGGCGGGCCCGGGCCACGCTCTGACTTCACGCCGCAACAATCCCGTGATTAACAATCTTGTTAAATTATACAGCTTTTTCCCAGCAAGCATTCCTGTCCGCCATTTAACACCAAGACTGAGAGGAACACGGCGTGGAAAATGCTGGATAACAGGAAACAAATAACACCCGTTCATCAGACAAGTTGCGAACTGGCGCTGAAATGACACTTTTATAAGGAGTTGAATGAGTACGCATACTTTTACCCAAGTATTTTTGGACATAAGTATCTGTATTTTTCCTTTAGTTCAGAATGTGAATACCAGCCCTGCTAATAATGCAGGTACAGATGTTTGACTTCTCTGAAACACATCTGCGTGATGTCTCATCGTTTTTGTTGGCTGATGTCATCATGCGTTATTCGACGCTGACATCGCTACCTTGCGTTTTTACGAGCCGCAAACGTTTGATGTTGCCGGCCTTCTCACGTGTTCGAGGTGAGAAGCAAACAACGAACGCTCGCCCGCAGCCATTTTCCGCCACATCTGGTCGAGGTTGACCCATCCATTGCGGATTTGAGTGAACGAGATTGAAATGAGAGAAGGAACGCTGATAATGAGCGGTTGACTTGAATGTTTAAGGTTCCTAAAACGGAACCCAGAGGGACACCAACATGGATTTTTTTGATTTTTTTTATCGTGAGCGATATGTTCCTGAACTGGGGAAAATCTGCAAAATAATAGATCAATAAAAAAACGTTTTAAAAAAGGGTTTTACAAAATCTGGAGGCCATTTCAGCACTTAAAACAAAATAATTTTTTCATGAATCGATACTATTGGTCTGTCCCCACGTTCTGTTATTTTTACACATTATTAAACATTGTAAAAAATAGCTTGGGAAAGAATCTATTAACTCTCCCGGACACTCGGTTTGATGAATTTCTTCCTCACACCACAAAGCCGTGCTGTATTATGTCTCAAGATTTAAAGTCTGGGTTTTACGTAAGCTAAGCTAGTTTTGTTAAAAACTTGGTGCAAAATTGCTCTAGAGGCAAATTTCCGCCATGACAAGTTGATACCTTTGCAATAAAAATCATTGGGGCCTCCTAAAAGCGAACCACGGGTCAGTGTCAAGCCCCATCTGTGTACCTTTTAACACACAGGGAAAAAACTTTGACGGGCAATATAAAAGGAAAACACACAAGTTCATAGGTGAAAAGACAAAGCGAGGAGGACGAGGAGGCGAGACGACATCGCGGAGGAGGAAGCGGGTGAAGGTCGACAAAAAAGGGAGCCAAGTCGGATCCCCGCCGCAGCCCACCCACACCGCGCAACACACACACACACACAGACTGCGGTCGGCGGTTCACCTGCAGTTCACGATGACCATAACAAGGCCCCGAGGACGAGGGCGAAACCCAAGACGAGACAAGGACGAGGCGAGCGGCCGAGGATGAGGCCGGATGCGGTAACGCCAGGCATGGAGAGGAAAGGCGAGGCGGGAAGGCTCATTTGGAGCGCCGGGAGCTCCGGACACAAATCACTCCTGAAAGTTTGGCGGCGAGTTCACAACCAGGTCAGAACAGGAGCCAGTGCTGTCGAGTCAACCTTTATTGATAATACAGCTAAAACAAAAACCTGGAGACAAACTGCACAAAAAGTTCAGGATACCTGGCTGCATGCACCTAAAATCATCTATGCAGGTGAACTTAATCCGACTAGTTTGACACGTCAAATTAAATGCACATTACAGCTCAATTTGCCATTTAGTTTTTTGTGAGCGGTAGCTTCAAGAAGCCTCAAGGCACGTGAGATAAGTTTGCATAAATGAGTGCAACGGAGCGAGTGAAAGGAAGAGGAAGAACTAACAAGCGACACCGGGTTTGGGCCTGGCACGTCGGCACGGTACCAAAAGTCTTTCCAATGTTTGAGCACTCAATGGGACTTTTGTTTACAAGGCTCGCTCGCTCGCTCTTTGCCGGCGGGCTGACTAAGTCAACTTTTCCACTCGGGTCGAGTTCGCAGACTAACTTTTCCATCGGTGGCTTGATCCACCTTTGCTGCTGCTGATGATGATGCCGACGGAAGCGATGAAGATGAGAAAAAGAAGCATCTGAGGGCAAGAGGAGGAGGAAACGAGGATCTGAAAATTCGGCACGAACGCAGCGGCGCTCGCGACGGGCGTTCAAAGAGAATAACGAGCCCGTTTGGAGCGTTTCCTCCTCGCCGCAGCGAAACGAGTCGGAGGCGTCACAGCGGGCGTTCGCAACATCAGAATCCATCTCCGATTCGGTGGCAGCCGTTCAGCATCTGCTGGCTGCTCTTCCTCCGCCCGCCTCGCTGCGTGAGCGCACATGAGAGGAACGCATGAAACAGAAAGAAAGATGAGAGACGCCACGAGGGAGACGGGCGTGACGCAGACGAGACGAGCGCGCGTCACGACTCGTGCCTTCTGATGGGGAGAATTCTCGCCGGGGTCACTCGGCTACCCGGGCCGGTCCAAACGGGCCCACCATCCGCATGGCGGCGTAGTTCTGACACGGAAAACAAAAACAGAACATTTGACTTCCAACTGGGTGCGTTGGGAAGTGAGAAAAGTGTGCTGCCATTTTGTAATGCTGTTTGAATCATTTGTGAGAAGGGCTGACAGCCGGCGGAAAAGTTCCAATAAATTTTTCTGACTGTTTCAGAACATAATACCCGCTGGCATATTTATTCTTCATAGTCCGCAAAGAACAACAAATATTAGCACACATTCCTGAGTCACTTAATTGTTGAGTTGAACTCTTCTTTGTTTGTCTACATGACTAATATAGTGCCACCCGGTGGCCAAGTTGTGCACACCAGAAGGAGTCGCAATAAAATCATCTTTTCATTGTCATTCATTTTGATTGGTCCGCTGTACGGAGTGATTTTGAGTAGACATTTTAGTGAACTACCACTATAAAAAAAAAAAATAGTATAGTGAGTGGAAAATGAGTATAGGACTTTTAAGTCTCAAACTTACCGGGAAGGAGTAGAGGAAGACGCAAACGAAGAGGAAGATGAGGAAGAGGATGAGGAAGCAGATAATGAACCACTTGTATCGTCTCCACAGGATGAACCGCATCGTCTTGTAGGGGGACGAGAACCACAGGAAGGAGGTCTCGGGACGCCTGAGCAGACCCGCCGGCAAAATTCGTCCTTGTTTTTTAAACAAAGTTTTATTTTCTGTTTGCTCTCACCGAGGTTCCTCCAGGTGGGGGTTGACGTTGGGCTCGTCTCGGCCGAGCCCGGCCGGTCTCTCTTCTTCTTCTTGCTCTGTCACGATCTCCAGAGACATCTCCACCTTGCCCTGCGGCGCCATCGCACGTCACAAAGGGTTCACGGCGCTGCCGTCCCAATACTTTTGGAAGGGCTGTATATTTGGCATTTTTGTGCGTTGTCATTATCTCACAGCAAGGAGTTTTTGTCCATCCTGCTCACGGACGCAGGGCCACCAGCCCTTGACGGTTTTCTGCTCAAAGAGAGACACCCGCGGATCGGCCGGCTGCTCCAGCAGATGCAGGTCGCACTTCTGCGGCGACTTGGAGGGACGTATCATGCGGTTCAGGTCCATCACTAAGTGACCTGAAGGGAAGACAAGTTGATTTACATGACACCATTTGTACAACGGGCAAATCCAAACTGCTTTACAGAGCCCAAAAGATCAGTTGAGTGTATTGAAAATGAATTCAAAAAGCAGCTTTTCTGTGTCTTGTTTGGACAGAAGAGTTGTGATTGGTGAGATGTTGTCAGGTGGTCATAAATGTGAAGGAATAGCGTGGTGTTTTTATGTTTTATTTTTTTCATTTGCTCGCTCACTCGCCACAGGAATTTTCAAGATGGCCGCCGAGTGGCGCGCCGCTTAATGCATCCCGACTTGGAAACGTGTCTCCCTTGAAAGGTCAAAGCTGTTTCTGATGATTTTATGGATTATGAAGGAAAATGAGATCAGCGTCAGCCCCTTTTTCCATATTTACGGACTTTTGAGGGATCCCGAGGTGAACGTTAGCGCAGTTTGATCAGGGTTGACGTTAAATATGGAGGCATTGCGGCGTGATGAACGACTGGAGCGAGACGACGCGTCCACTGGAAGTGTTTTTCCAGGGTTCCCGAGTATCCGACGGTAGGAAAATGTCTGACCCTCACACCGAGCGGGAGCATGAAGAAAGGCAGCGGTCGCGCTGATGAGCTGAAGACAGGCCGGAATGGAAGAAATGCTTTGAGGTGGCCGCGCCGCCGCTCCGAGTACGAGCCGAATAAACCTGAGCGACAGGAAACGCCGACATGGTGACAGATCACAATCTGGATTCCTCATCTTCCTCCTCTCGCCTCGGTCGAAGGGAGAACAGACGAGCCGAGCGACCCGGTTATTCGCCGGGACGAGGCCGGCTGGCTCGAAGGAAGGCGGAATTTTGATAGCTCCGAGGTTATCGACATGTGACTGGCGAGCTCCATTTCGTTCGGGGCCCAAAATGAGCCGAAAGCAACTTAATGTCACCCGGCATGAATTCAATGTTTTTCTAAGGTGCTTTAATGGCTCTGGCAATACGGCATCCTTTCCAGGAAGCATTTACCCAGGCCCCAGCAGCTCGGGGAGCGCGTCTACGTTATTGCAGGTTGAAGGTTCAATGCCTGACTGACAGTGACACATGCGTGATATACCAAGGTAGTCGTCGAAGGAGAACTTGTCATTGTCCCACACTTGAATGGTGAATCTGGGAGCAAGTTTACTTTCACTTTTGTCCAGATTCCAGAAATGTTCCTGCAGATGGAGACAAGCACGTCACGCCAGACATAATATTCCGCCGTCGACCGCTTTCCTGTCCTCACCTTTTTGTCCACCACGCACAGCTGCTCGGTGGGTAAGTAGAGGAAAGGAAAGACGAATCGGTAGTTGAAGTTGGCTTCCCCGTCCAGCGAGCGGTAGTGGACGTCCGTCTTTTGTTTGTTGTGCTCGTGGCCGTCTAGCCAGCTGAGGGAAAAAGACGAAGAAGTCAGCGGGAGATGACGCGCGCGGTTTCTCGCACCTACCCCTTCACGTAGATGTCGCTCATTTTCTCCCCGCTGATGCTGACGTCGTCGAGGATGACATCGCTGGTGTTCCAGATGATGCAGCGTAGCAAGAACCTGCACATCTATTGATTAGAACAGTGATTCCCAGCCTTAGCCTAGTTAGTCTAATTTTGGCTACGTTTGGTTTGGAGTCCCGTGAATATTTTCAAGTATAAACCTTGACTCAAAAATGTGATTTTATGTGAGGTCCTACTTCTTGGCCTTGCGTGGTGTGATGTTGAAAGGAGGTCTAGGAGGTCCCAGAGACTTGGGGAACAGGTCCACCCACATCATCAGACGTCCCTGTCCGGAAGGACAAAACAGCCAATCAGACGTGAGCAAGAGACACAAAGTATAACAGTGACTTACCTGCTCGATGTCGGGTTGCAGGGGGTTGTACAGCGCCCGGGTCTCGACGTGTTCCGGCACCAGACCCATTTGCCTCAGAATATGCAGCGAGAGACGCTCCTCGATGGGCCCCAGATGGCGTTGGCACTTGTGTCCGTCCGCTAAGAGGCAAATTTGAAATCAATCTTTCCCACGCTTGAAAAAAATCAATTCTAAGATTATAAGCGAAAAGTGTCTCACCGAGATCAGCTTTGGTGTACTGCACCCCTCTGAAGAGAACCGTGTCCCTGTGGTAGATGGGCTTCCGTAGGTTCCGCCGCTCGCACAATCCGGATAGCAGCTGTCTGGGGGTGAGCTGGTCCCGCCATCGGTTCACACCCGAGCTAACATAAAAGGCGGGTGATTGTGTGCCCGTAATCATGGTGAGCGGTGGCGTAAAACACCCACAGGCAGTACGACTGCGGCAGACCGCAGCCGGCTCCGTATTTAGACAGGAAGCGGTTCTCCAAGTCGATGACCGTCTCGCCGATCTTCTCGTCTTTGGTCAGCACGTCGTGGTCGTACAGCGTCACGTGCAGGTCTTTCTCCTGGGGGAGCGAGCAGCTCAGCTCGAACATCCTGGGCAAGAGACGGCAAATGAAAACGTTGCCTCCTCCGTAATGTAACTGCACCTACTTTCCAAAAACAGGCTCCAAAGTGCAAGGGATGTAATTTTCATAATCATTGACGGTCTTCTTTCCGAGTGTGATCTTCACGTAGGGGTCACACTAAAAAAAAAAAAAACACACAAAAAGATTCAAAGACAATACATCAAAAATTAATTTTTTTAATCTCGCAGGACAAACCTTGCCGTTGGCATCTTTCGGTTGAAGTCCTCGAGCCTGGATGACGTAAACTCGGACCAAACACTCCTCCACGCCGTTGGGAGGAAGCTTCCTGAACTTTCGTGGAGGCGGTGGGGCCAAAGGGTCATCCGGCAAGGCGTAGATCTTAAACATACCCTGCCCCAGCACACAACACAAAGATCTTACGGCTCCGTTGTTGCATCACTACTGGGACACGATAGAGAGATGCTCACCTTGAATTGGCCCACCACCGAAGGATCCTCACCTTCCCCCTGCGTCTTCCCTCGGCGTAGCTTGAAGGTTTGACAGAAATCCGACAGACCCCCGAAGGCCTCGACCTTCTCCAACTCTCTGTCGTAAACCTGAGGATGAGAAAAATTGAAAGCGGGGGAAAAAATGGACGCTCAGTTAAGAAAACGAAACTCGCTGACCTGCAAGGTGTCCGAGCCTTGCTCCAGATACGTTCCGCACTTGTTTGTCTCTCCTGTGGAGGCATAAAACTTGCTCCACCAGTCCATCAACTCTTCTTCCTATTGGGGGCACAATCAGAGTTCAATGTTCACCGGCGCCGAATCGTGCACCTGACGGCGGAATCGGTGAATAAATCAGGGAAAGCGGAGATGTCGGAGCGGTCCCAAAGTAGAAGATTAAACACGTTCTAAGTCGCTTGTTAACACATTTCTGCGACTTTTTCCTCAAACCACATGAAAAGTTTGCTCTTGGAGAAAACAAGAAGTCTCTTTGTTCTGGAATGTGCGCTGGCGTGAAAGTAAAGCTTGTAAAGTGCGAGCGCGGCTGCCATGAGTCATGTGAGGCCGCGCTCGCCGTCTTCCATTCTCGACAAATGTTGACTGACGGCTTTCTGCGGTTTGGATGCGAGGCCGTCCGCTTTTTATGTCACTTTTTTTTATTTTTATGGAGACTCATTTTCCCAGTATGAGAGCGAGAGCGTCGTCAAGTTGACTAAAAGTCATCTCACTTTCGCTTTGGCCATTTTTCTCACAGTGCAACTGCGAAAGCGGTGACTACAAAGCGGCACGCACACACACACACACACACGTTTGATTTGGAACCCGCCGTTGCCCGCCCGCCAACCTTCAACCCTCCGAGGAGCGCTAAAAGGCTCATGCGCCACTTTTTCCTTTTGTGTGGGCGCTGCGATGTTGAACAAGAGCGTTCTCATAGCGGGGTGGGCTCAGCGTAGGATCCCCTCTCGTCTGTTTCCCACAAGCCCGCGTAAACACCACGACTTTCCGGCATGGCGGGGAAAAGGGCAGAACCTGCCGTTTAACTTTGCGCCAATTTCGACTCGCGCCGCCATTACTGAAAATATATATTGAAGATAACGAAAGGGGTCAGCGATGACGTCGCCGACAGACGATCCTCTGAAAAGCTTCCGAGGCCGAAAGAAAATAGGACACGACGGGTAATCTGGTCATCATCACGACTCATGATGGAGCCCATGAAAGAAGAAGCGGCAGCGGCGGGCCATGAGAGCGCCTTTGCTTTTTTTTTTGGCTGCCATGACTTATTATCCCTCCCTTTTTCGGCTCCCTTTTTTAACGTCGTGCTTCTGCTTTATTGACTTTGTCCCTCCTTAAGCCGCTCTTTGCTCACTGTCTGCGGTGCAAAGGATCTACAGTGTAGCGGCACTGTTGACTTTGGCTGCAGCCAGACAGAAAGCCAAGCCTTTAATTTGACTGGCTTCAATATCGGACCCTTAATAAAACAAATATCTGTGTTTAGAGAGAAAGAAATCACCCCCAATTACTGGTGAGCAAGGGGACGGGGTGGGGGGAGGGGCACGACGGGCCAGGAAGTGTACTCGCGCATGCAACGTGAGCGTCAGCGTGTGTAGTCTGGTCCGGGTCACGCTAAGTCTTCTAATTGACCTGGCTTGGATAAATAAAATGGAAGAATGTTACGAGGAGCACGGTCTCCCGCTCAAATGGGGGGGATCCGATTTCGCGCGGAACCGCGCAGCGCGGCGCTTCGCGAAGGCCTCGTCTCGCGAGCGCCGCTTCTTTTGCCGAGCCGCCGACCGCAAGAGCACAATGTAAGAAGTGTCGTGTTTCATCCCCCTTCCATCCTCCGTCTTCATCTCGGCGCAGGCACTGTGATCCATCAGTGTCGCGCTGGAAATAAACGCCATCAATAAAAATGTTCCAGCGGCCCGAACTCTAGTTAGCAGCGAGGTAACGTCTTTTGTCTGCCGCTCGTGAAACAGTAGCGCTTCGCACAATAAAAGTCACAAGTAGAACGTGTGCTTTCTGTTCCGAAGAGCCGACTGACACCGCATCGACATGCTAGCGGACCGAACGTACTCGAAGAAGGCGAGATGCAAGTTTGTTACCCACGTGGAGGCTGCAGCTAGAAGCGGAGAGGTTAATAATAGCGGAACTGGCTCCGTCTGCAAACTACACACACACACACACAAAAGTTAGTGGCATTAAACAGTCAGTGCATACTGAGAAAGGAAATTGCATGGGCAAGATATTTTTGTGATATTATTTGTGGAACTGAGGTGGGCATAAGACACAAATTATTAATTATTAACGTCATTGCTGGATGATTGGGTAAGCAAATTGAGCGCATTTTCTCCCAAAACAAGAAGGTGTGCTCCATTTGCTGACCTGGACGTCCAGCATGTTTGTGGAAGCGATAATGAACAGACAAATTAGTATTTTGTTAACATCATATTAGTAAAAGCCCACATACAGAAGTGCTAAACTTGAGTTGGGCGACAAAGTGTTTCGTTAGACGAGGACAAGAAGGAACTTGTGGTGAATTCGAGATGACGCAACCTGATGCAGGATGAGGGGCTCCTCGTCATCCACGGTGATGAAGACGTCGCCGCTGACCACGCGGGGCATCAGACCTACAAGCGAACACGGCAGAGACGTTGACGACGGGATCACCCCCCCCTCGCCGTCTCCTCACCTTGGCTTTCGTCCGCCTCCGACTGGTCCGTCTGCCCCGCCTCCTCGTCCTCCTCCCCGGGAGAGCAGCGGTACTCCTCCAAGGAGCGGATGGTGCACTGTCCCACCACGGGCTTCCTGCCAAACTGACGGTTGTCGATGACCTTGATGACGATGGGGGGCATGTAGAGCTCCTCCAGGGGGAGCCTCTGCGACAAGGAAGAACCCAAAGTCAGTCCCCGCCAACCTACTGTGGAATGAGACATTATCCAATTTCACTTTTGTGGAAAAATGAATTTAGGCTACTAAAAAAAGACACGTTTTGAACTCAAAGGGGCCCCGATTACACGCTGAGTAAGTGAATCGGGAGCGGATCGAGATTATTACCACTGCTCGTTTACCTGAACGCAGACATACAATAGCTGGCGCGATTGAAAGGGAAAATATGTGAACGTTTCCATGGTGGGGGCTGTGAATGTCACACTGCAGCACCCTGACGGCTGTTTGGGGGAAAGTGATGAGAATGTTTCCATCCGCCAGCGCTCGCTGCCACAATAAGACAACAGCGATCGCGCCGCAGCTGGAAAAAAGTGTGCAACCTTTTCCACATTTTGCTGCGGCTTTTCCAAAGGTGAGATGTAAAGGCAGAACGGAAAGGTCAGTCCCCGCCGTTTGCCGCTTACCACGTCGAGAAAGAGGGTGTTGACGTCAAAGTTGGCCTTCTTCTTCACGCTGCGGATGACGCAGCTTTGGACGGTGGTGCCGCCGCACTCCACCTGCAGGCTGGGAGAGGTAACGCTGGCCAACTGGAAGCTCTTCAGGTTGCGGACACCCCATGCCAACACCTACACACAACGGATTATCTTATTGTGGATGTACAATCTTAACTGGCCCTTTTGACAGAAAAAAAAATGCAATTTGCCTTTTAGCGTCTAAATTTAAAGGGGTAGTCATAAAAAACACTTAGCCGTTCCTCGATGGCGGTTCTCTGCAGAACAGGTTTGATCCCCTGAGGCACCACGAAGACATTGGGCTCCCTCTGAGGGGGTAGGCATGGAAGGTCCGATTCTTCCGGCTGCCAAGAGGAGGCGACATTTGTAAACTATTATTTTATCAACTTTGAGTTCATTCGAGAAAAATGAGAGTTCAATTTGCATACCCATGTCTGCGCGCTGTCACAGAGGAATCCCGGGAACATCAACTGAGGGCGACACAAAGAAATATTTTTTTTTTCTTCAACCCAACATTTCACATTTGTGAGGAAGTTGACATGACATAATCATTATTTGAGTGTATAAAATGTTTGTGACTTTTTTTGGGTCATACGCCGTAACATTCACACTCACATTTAAACGATAAGGCTTTAATGAAGCTAACATGAATGAATGAATGAATGAATGAATGACTGAATGAATGAATGAATGAATGAATGAATGAATGAATGAATGAATGAATGAATGAATGAATGAATGGTGAACACAGCGGGCCGTACCCCCAAGTTGAACTTACCTCATCCAGAACATGGCTGGAAGCCCCGATGTCGGCCTGAGTGGGAACGAGCAACATTTTAATGAAGCGCAAATCAACCTAAAGACTGAAGAGGAAGGCGATGAAGTCACCTCGAGCCCCGGAACGTGATGAACTGCTGGCTGCGGAGTGACATCATGAATCAACACCTCAAACACTTAAAACATCCAAAAATGACCACCGACCTTCTCCCGGCGTATGAGCTCAAAAGCTGCCAGCAGTTCACCGGCGTCTTTGTCGGCGAGGCGGATGGGGAACCAGGCCAGGCTGGGCGAGCGGCTCAGCGAGGGCGAGCACACGCAGCGACCCATGAACTCGTCTGCTCCCTGCGGCGTGTTGTTGACGACCAATTTTGCAATTCATTTAGAGTACTCGGCATACTGCGTTTCGACTCACGTATGTGTCCTGGTCGTAAAGTTCCACCACCACGTGCGGGGGGCTGGCCACGGTGGCTTCGGGGTCCCCGAAAATCTCCACGTCGTAGAAGATGAGCGTCTGATCCCAGGTGGGATTGAGGGTGTTTCGCACAGTTACCGTCTTCTGGGACTGATGGAGGAAAGACACGATGGCGTAGGGGTCTGAAATTCAAAACAGCGCCATCATTGGAGTGTGAGGTTTCGGCGTGACCCCGAGCGCTCACAGAGAGGTACAGTGACGTGCGCGGCTGTTTGTTTTTCCAGGCCGGGGGAAGAGTCTCAGAGGAGCCGTTAGCGCTGGAATCAACTGAAGCTATGTTGCCTTTTTCCCACCAGTGCTCAATTAACCTCCTCAGTGACCTTGCATCCTTGTGTCCTTCCTTTCTTTCATTCCTTTCCTCTTTATGCACTCTTCTAATGTTACACACAGGCACTCACACACACACACACACTCACAGTACTAACAACTAGACCACTCATGGCCAGCTATTCAAATAGCCCATTAGCTCACGTAAACAGAAATACAAACAGCCCAGAGGTGTTATGCAAGTGTGTGTGTGTTGCAGTAGATGGGGCTTCAGTCACGGCACTTTAGGCTGAGAGTGTCCAGGACTATACCAGAAAAGCTGTCCTTGTCCATGGCCATCAGGTCCCTGGCTTGATACAAGTAGCAGCGCAAGTGGTAGCGGGTGCCCCCTAAAAATAGACAACAACATGAGCAGACTGAGGAGGGGGAAGACACAATTAGGAGCGGTGACTCACGGTCAAAGAAGCAGGAAATGGTGGGTCTGTTGACTCCAAAGGTGGTGGTGACGGACTTGTCGTCGTGTTTGTCTTCGATGCTGCTCTGCGGGGGCGAAACGAGGTACGGGGTTCAAAGGCGAGTTGGGCAATGTGCTCTCCGAGGGCGCTTCTCACCAGGGAACACTCCAGAGCAAAGATGGCCGCCGGGCCCGTCTTTTCCAGGGGCTCCATGCGGCATCTCCACCTGCGCCTGCGGAAGCTGTCCGTCTTCCTCGGCTTTAGGTGGAACCTCCAGCCGAATAGCGAGGTGTATTCCCAGCCCTCCCACATCGCCTCGTCCGGACGCTGCTAAGAGGGTACAGAGGCGGAAAAACTCACAAAGACTTCAAACTGATGCGTGAAAGGCAATGGTGGAAAGTAAACAAGCACTACTCTGTTACTGTAGTTCACTTTACTCGAGTATTTGTTTTTCACTTTTACTCGCTGTATTTAAAAACAGCTTTGCTTTCTATTTTAATAATCATAATTTAAAAATAATTTGAATTCTTTTTATTTTATTTAAAAATTAAAAATAATTTGTCAATACTGGTTCACACTTTATCAACTGTCAGCGGATGACATATAAAAGACACTAAAGAAAACAGGCATTGATTATATTTGACAGTACATTTCTCATTTTTACTTTGGTAGAAAAGTTTCCGTCTAAAGTTTTTTTTTTTTTAACATCTGTACTTTTAAGTACAGCGCGAGGACTTGGCCACATTCAGAAGCAAGAGAAAAGCTGCGAGTAGATTTGTGCGGCAACAGCGACACCTGGTGGATTATTCCTGTTACAGCAATCGACTTCTTTCTTGTTCGTCAATGTTGGTGGTGATTAGCGGGCTACCAGTGTGAGAACAGATTACTGTGGATTTAAGTCATGTTTTAAAAGTTGCAATTATTCACCTTTCTGAGCGCATCCATCTTCTGCTGGTCCCGCCTTCTCATGCGCATCCACCGCCTTCGCCGGTTGGTGTGGTACATCTTCTCGGCGGGGACCCACGACTTGGGCCGGCGATCTGGTGGGATGGTGATGCCGTACTCCCAGCCTGCACGAAAAAAAGGCTCGTCAAATATGCACCATCATTGCACATTTTTAATAGATGCCGACGCACCGTGATCGTCCACGCCTCTGTTGAGGTCCTCACTCCACTCTGGCTCCTCCCACACCCAACCCGGAGGACACTCCACATCGTCTTTAGGCACGGCCTTCTCGCCATTCTGCCACACAGAGAATAAAGGACCCCCCCCAGCCACAGGATAATTTTCAAAAAAATGTTTTTTTTGAGTGCAAGTGGTCTCTGTAGCACGTACCACGTCGGTGTAGCCCTCATTCATGCCAATCCACTGGCCACCTGGTAACCTCATCTGGTTTTCAAAGACTTCTTCTGTGTAGGTCATGTGACCGGCATCCGCATCAAACAGCAGTCTGTCATCGGATTGAAGCCAGATTCAGTATTTTTGATGTGTTCTACTCGGAGCCAGAATGACTTACGTCCTCTCGGGGCTTATGTACCAGTCCCCAGCCCAGGTCCAGCCGGGCGAGGGTTTGAAACTCTCCTTGGGCAGTTTTACCCTTCCTGTCACGTCACTGAACTTGGGGCAAGTAAGACCCGTCGTCCCCCAGCTGCCCACTAGGGCGAGCCGAGTCTGATTTTCATACTGCGGGTAGAATAAAGTTTTAAAGTTAGCTGTTAGCGCTAACGCGATGAGGATGGCGGTGAATTTACCGTTTCTGCAAAGACGGACAGCTTTCCTTCAGTGTACACGTTGAAGTGTTTGTCGTCGGCAGCCAGTCCGAACCAAACTTTGATCCTGAGCTGACCGGGAAGTTTGGCCTCTCCATCGCCACCTTGTGGATACTACCCCAAAAGAGCAGATATGATAGGTGAGTAACCTTGATTTTTTTTCTGTTTTTGCTCAGATGGGAGGGGCATAATCTATTTGTAACTTTTTTTTTTTAAGGTTTTGGCTTGTAATATATGTGCCTCGACACAATAAAGATTGGAAAACTGGTTTAGGACAGAGTTGCTTTTTTTCTCACTTTGAGGAAGATGGTCTGCAGCTGTCCGCAGTGTTTGCCACCGTGACGCTCAGAGTAGAGGACGGTGTGTGCTGGAATGCGATGGTACGCCACCCTCCGTTCACCCTGCAGCATCCAGATCACGATGTCGGGAAGGCTGTTCTGGGGCTGAAGAGAGACAAAATTAGCTTTGTCTTTCCCAGCTCTCTTCACGTACGCACCTCTTCGGCCAAGTCCCTGAGCCGGCTGGCCCAGTCCTCTGCCTGCTCCATGACGATGGAAAGTTCCGTGGCAGGTCCGTGTTTGAGTGCCAGCGCCGCCGCCATGATCTGCTGCAGGTGCAGAGAGCGGATGTGTCGGAGCGAGCGGTCCAGCGGGGTCGCGCACGGCCAGCGTTCAAGAGAGGGCAGCTCCTGACTGGAGAATCCCAGCACGACACCAAAAATATTTTGTCACCCATCAAATCAACGTGTGGGACAAGCACGGCAACTTGATCTTACCTGCAGTCTATGATGACCTGATCCAACATCTCCACCACTCGGAGCTCCAGCTCGTCCATATCGCTTCCCGCCTTTATTTCCAGCTGCACCCGCTGCAAGTTGGCCTCCTGGAAACACACACACATTGGACATCTGAGCCAACGTGACGATATTCCGCAGCCGAACCTCACCAATCGGTCCAGCGCGGCCAAAAGCATGTTGAGAGCCTCGATCCTCGGAGCGATATCTTCCCACGCCGACGACAGAACAACCACCGGCTTCACGTTCCCCCACGGGAGGTAATAGTAGTGACAACCTGCAAGACGCAGGAGGACAAGGCATCCGTTTGAAGAACGCGAACGGTCACGTGGGGTTGCACGTGACCCACCGTCAAACACGGCTCTGCTGAACTGCGTGGTGGAGGCCAGCGGCAGGCAGCTGTAGTCAAACTTGTTGCCGTAGTTGCCGATGCTGACCTCAAACTGGATTGCGTCGTCAACGTCCTGAAGATGCGTGGCAGAGTAGAACGCCACAAAGAGGGAGAACTTCCTCTTCCTGAGGAACTTCTATAGAGTGAAAAGGAAAGTAACAATTTGAGATTTTCATGTTGTGTGACTTTTTCTTTGCGTCTGTCTCACCTCAACCACGAGCAGATCATCTGACGGGATGTCTTCATTTTTGGGCTCCGGTTTGTCCACCAGCTTTGTGGTCAGCTCCACCAAGACTCGACCTCGATAGGCCACGCCCTCCCCCTGAGAGACGAAAGGAAGCCGTGTTAGCGTGTTATATTACGACCCTTAAAGATCAGGTGCATGCATCATCTCTATATCGCAAATTTTGCAGATGGGTAACCCTCGCTTTAAACTGTGGCAAACAATAATGATGTGATTTTTAAAAAATTACTTTTCCGAGGTTCAGGGCTTCATGGGGGTCATTGAAGGTGCTGAACTCCCTGGGACTGCCGTAAAAGTTGACAAAACAGGGACCAAATGTGGGAAGGAATCCCAGCGTGTCGTCCACTGTGAACAGACAGACGGAAACTTAAAACAGTGACGAGCTTTAGCGCACGGGAAATTGACAGGAGGACAGCGGACATACTGCCAGAGGTGACGCCCCGCGGGGTCAAGTCGTCTGAAGCGTGGACAGAAGTCAGAAAGACAGATAGAGATCGAAAATAAGAGAAAAATAAGTTTTTCAAAGTCCCAAAGGATTAGTTGAATGTGTAAAGGAAAAGAATTGAGCAGTGATGGAGAGATGATTAAGTGCTTATCCAAAATTGCAAATACAAAAATAACTACTTGCCACTGTTACACAGATGTAAATTTTGATCGATTTTTCCAAGATGTCAGCTGGCGTACATCTGTTCGCTATGCATTTTGGGTAACCACAAAGTCTACTTGACAAGCCAAGCCAATGTTTCCGAATATTTATTGAGCCAAAAACGACACAAATGTTTCAAGCACAACTCACCCTCGATCTCGCCTCCAGGTGCGGAAATCTTGGACATACAGAGGTGGGCGGTGCCGATGACATCATTATGACTGGCTCGGTCCCTGTCAGGAGAACAAAAACGGAGGGAAAAGAAAATATCGTGACGTGATTTACAGATGCAAATGTAAATGGTCCGAATCAAAATGTCAACCAGTCAAGAAGTCGAATCCTCATCTTCTCACACATGGACGGAAACTGAGTGGAAGGAAAAATTTGTTGAACATCTCCTAAGACTTCAATCACACACAAGAGGTCTCACCCGAATTGGCATCGTGAGACTCTGGTGCCATTGCGGATTGGCATTCTTCTCCAGAACCTTTGTGCAGACCTAAATAGAACCAATTGTTAAGTTTCAAAGATGTACCGCGGCACATCTGCAACGTGGCAATGAAATAATTGTCGGAGGCGTGTACTGTTTTGCCGGCAAAATGGATCTCCACCAGAGGATCCACCAAGTTCTTCCTGTTGCTGTCGAATCCAAAAATTTGCTTCACTCCATCCATAAAGGCGTCGTCCACTGCGCACGAGAGGATGTCAGCTGACAGTGTCCGCGGCCCATCTATGGTGCGCACGACTCACTCTGAGGAAGGTCCTCGGCCCTGAAGACCCTTAAAGTGAAGGCTGCGCCTCTGAGGGACAAGCCGGCGGGTCTCAGAAGGTTCCCCTCGATGTCCTCCTTGTCCTCCACGCACTCGCGCTTATCTGCCTGAAAGTCCACGCAAAGAATCAATCTGATATGTTGAGATTTAAAAAAAGAAAAAAGGACCCGAAATGAAAATAATGTGGACAGCACTGTCTTAAAGTGACACGTGCCAGATCAGAGTGAGGTCATCAATGCGTTGGCCTCTCACCGGCGGCTCGTCTCCGGCGGCCAACACCCACAGGCTGACTTTGAGGTAACCTCGAACCCCAGCAGCCAGGTCGTCGGGGTCACAAAGGAGCAGCCACTTCCTCAAGTAGCAGTGTCCTTGCAAGAGTAGACATGGGTTGCTTATTTCACGTTGGCTGACTCGGGATGAGCTCGTCGTTACTCACGATGCTCGCTGTAGATTGCGCCCACGTCCAGCTGTGGACACAAGCACGAAAATTCAGCTTTGACAAGGCCTCATTTTTGACCCCACCCTGAACGCTCACCTTGAATTCTCCGATGACGGCGTCGGTTCTGAGTGAGCGCGAGTCGCACACCTGCGGGGCCACACGTCAGTTGGGAAGCGTGGGAGAAACGAGGACGAGGTCCACTCACCGTGATGAAGATGGGTTCGTCAAACAAGTCGGACGGCGTTTCAAAGAAGTTCAAGAAAAAAGTCTGCACACAGGAAATGCGCTTGGCATGTATTTAACGCGAAGCAAAATTGTTTTCTACTGCAATACGAAAATAATATTTTATCATTCAATAAAAAATGAATGGTTAATTTGACCACTTCATCTTCATTTTGTTGCACTTTACCTCATCAAAAGTGGGGTTGTTGCCTTTGCGGATGCGCGTCCTCCTGCTCTGCCCTGCTACCGAAACTTTGACGACAGGGTTGACGTTGACGCCCGGCAGCTGTCGAGCCTGGATGACTCGCATGCGAACCTGCGCAGGTAACGTAAACGTAAGCACAAGCCACTAGAGGGCGCTCACGTCCTCTTTGTGTACCTGAATGTCCTGAGGCTTGTTAGCCAGTGCTTTGGGACGACTACTGGCACCCCTACGCCTCTTCTTCAGCCCTCCGTGAGTGTTGTAAGACGGCGGTGAGCGTTTGGGGGTCTGAGCGGCGGGCGAATCCTGTCCCTGAGGCCCCTGGGGGCCGACCACGACCATAGAGCGCCCGTCGTCCGCACCCTGCTCCTCCGGGACCTCCAGCATGATCATGCTCTCCGTGTCCTCCTCGCCCAGTGTGTCCAGGGAGATCACTGCATGGGCACACATCAATACAAAACTGTTGAACAACCGGCGCCCCCTGTGGGTGGGAGTGAGACGTTACTTGTGACAGTGTCCATTTCCACATTGGGGTTGGTGTGAGGCAGGGGCTCAGGCAGCGACGGGGACTGGAAGATGGGAGCTGATCCTGGGGGAGGGATGTAGGAAATCTGCAAGGTGAGTGTAGCCTAAAAAAAAGAACAAAAAATAATCACGTAGACTCATGTTTATTGCGAACATTTTACCGAAGCCCACAAGCAGAGCATGAAAATATGTGACGTCACAGTCGTGTATGATTTACGACAGAGAAGATGTCGCTGGCTCACTTCACTAAAGTTTCACCTCAATAGGATTCATGTGCTAGCTCAGTGGTTCCCAAAGTGGGCGGTACCGCCCCCCTGGGGGCGGTGGAAAGATCTGGGGGGGCGGTGAGGAAGAAAGGGGCGGTAGGGGGGCGGCAGTCGATTTGTACACAACACGCCGCTCTGGCCCAGTCAGATCCGACAGCATAGACTACAAAAGCAAAAGCTCAGGTTTGTAATTTCAAGCTTGTAATGTTCAGAATTTTATCTTATAATAAAAACCGCATTCTGGCGGTCAACATCATCTTGAGTTCAAGTCAACATGAAATTGGGGACTCCCCAGAACGCGCCGTGTTGTGTTGAGCTGGTTAGGGCAGTGGTCCCCAACCACCGGGCCGCGGACCGACCGGTACCGGTCCGTGGGTCACTTGGTACCGGGCCGCCAAGCCGCACAGAATTTTTTTTTTAATCGACGATCAATTAATTCAGGTCAAGACACTCGTCCCGGTCACGTGACATGTTTCCCCAGTCGAGCCCGCAAAGCTAATATGTGGCGACAGGCTAACTAACCAGGCAGTGAAGCATTCAAAACTGCTTCAACACATGGAGACCAAGCATCCTGCAATAAAAGACAAACCTTAAATCACTTCGGGTGTCATTGTCTCCGATTACGTCTAGATGGGACCGGCTCGTTTCTGAGAAACAAACTCAGTGCTCCCACTAATTCAACGTAATGGTAATGATATTATAAATGTATTATTTATTTATTTATATAAATGTATTATTTATTTATATAAATGCCGGTCCGCGGAAATATTTCTGACATGTAACCGGTCCGTGGCGCAAAAAAGGTTGGGGACCACTGCCTTAGATCACGTCCGCCACCATTTTCTGTGAGTAAATGGAAGAAAATGAAACTGCTAAAAAATAAATTGGTTTACTAAGTACTAAATTGGGTTTTATTTGTGAAATACACATTTGTGTTTAACCTTTCTCTTTTCAAATTGCAGCAAACCAAATATCAAGAAAGAGGTGTTTGTTTCCATATGTGCCTTGGGGGGGGGGGCGCTAGGAATTCACTGGGGAGCCAAAGGGGGCGCCAGCCTGCAAAAGTTTGGGAACCACTGTGCTAGCTGGACCAAAATCTAGCTGGGGAACACGGTGACATCCAAAATAATGTTGAGAAAAGCATTGGGCCAAACTCTCTCACCCCTGTGTTGTTCCTCTTGGTGTCCAGCAAAGAGACGGTGAAGGAGGCGGCGAAGTTGGGAGAACTGAGCACGTCTCTGAGGGCGAGCCGACTTTCACCCAGAAACCTGCAGACAAGCCATCTGTGGAAACATCTGCAAACATCTGGGTGTCGTCCAAGCTAGCATTAGCTGCAGTCACCTGTTCCTCCCCATCTTCTCATGGTCCTTAACGACGCAGTGAAGCTCAGCTCCCGGGTCCAAAGGAAGTCCCTTAAGATCCCATTCAAAGCCCTGCAAGTGAAAGTTCACATCGTAGCTGTAAATTAACACGATGGCTTGTTGAGTTTCGGGTTTGCAAAGTTCTGAAGAGCCCACCTCGTTCCAAACGGGATTGGGGTTGTTCTTGATGACCTTGGTCTTCTTCTTAGACCCTGAAGGAAGTGAGAAGACATCATCATCTATAATATATGCACCTTGGTACACGGAAAAGGCTCATTCTTTTCTCATGCTTGTTTGCTTTCCTGTTTTTGGCGAGAACACGCACACAAACACCACGTAAGCGCACCTCCGCTCTCGTCAGATATCTTAACAAAACACCTCCGCCCTTCCTCGGAAGGGTCAAGAGAGTGCGCTTAGAATCCATCTCCCGAGAGCCAACGTTCTGACTTGACGTCTCCGGGACGGGAAGTGGCACAGCGTCAACTTCCTGGCGGTTTCAGCTTGGCACGGGTTCACGGGCCGAGAATAGACGGAGACCGGAGCGTGGCGCCGTGAACCTTTTCTATTCCGTTTTCCTGTGAAAACGTTTCAATCACATCACACCAAGTCGGTGCGGTACGAGGACGAAGGCGCTCATCATCGGCATGCCATACAGCAGGAAATGGCGCTAACACAAAGGCAGGAAGTTAATAGAAGCGTTCACCTCGTAAAAACTAGGACACTACTTTGTGGAAATATGACAGCAGTTTTAAAATTTGGAGCTTCATCCGCGACAGTACCACAAGTCATATATGTCAACCATGACTCAGCATTTTAAAGATGAGCAAGCTTTAACGGAGACATCGCTTCCCCTCAAGTCTCCATCCTCTTCTTACCTCGAAAGGTGACACTGGCCAAGGGGTCCGAGTGCCTCAGATTGTTGGCCCGCTGAACAACACAGCGCAACATGGTCGAAACCCTTAAATGAGTCGGCGAGTACGATGCTACGGATCGTTACATCAAGATCGCCAATCGGTGACGACTAATGACAAACAGCAAAAAAAAAAAAAACTAACAAAAAAAATAATTAAAATGTAATTAAACCTTGGAGATGTTCACATAAAAAGAAATACGTGAAAGAAAAATAATAAAGAACCCAAAGGAGATAAGTCCTCACTGTGGCAGCTTGTCCGCAAGACTGATCCCACTCAGAGGAAAAGTGGGTAACAATCAACTCACACACATACACACACACACACACACACACACACACACACACACACACACACACAAACACCCACACACACCTCACATCCAGAGGAAATCCCAACATTTCCTGCTCTCTTTTCCTCGCCTGTCTCCTGCTAACTGCAGTGTCGCCATCACTTTTTATTTATTGATTTTATCTGTGTTTGTATATTCCTTCACACAACTTTCTCCCCTTGTTTACAAAAATGGGAAAACATTGTCGGGGAGCTTGAATCGGCAGCATGCCCCCCACCCAGCCCCCCCTGTGGGGGACACTGAAGCCAGCTTTCCAATAATAGCCTCTCAGCTGTTTGGCAGGAGGGGGAGGAGTGCTTTGATCAATTTGAACACAAATATTAACAATGTCTATCTTTCATTCATATTTCACACCTCCATCATATTTGCCAGCTGTCTCAACCACGCCCTTACCTTCATGGGTGACGGTGCAGTAGGCGTCGCTGATGTCGTCATCCGGCGTTTGCAGGCGTTCTGCACACAGAATGAAAACACGCAGCATGACGAACACACGATCACAACCGAACCGTGTTGGAATATCCAAATGCGGTCCTGACTCTTATCAGATAGCGACGGTAAGGGAGAGAAAGTGACCGACTGCTGCTGCTCTAAGCTGTCTCACTTTGCCCAGCATACACCCTCTGACACACATACACAACAGTGGATTTTATTTTCAGACCACAAGTGCATGCACACACCAAAATACCAAACACACGCAGACTGAGGTCAGACTTCACCAACCGTAATAGAATTTCTTTTCTCCAGAAATTAAATAGTAAATAATATACAGGGATGTACATGTACTAAGTTGTGGTTATATTTGGTTTATTATATATATATATATATAGTTTTAGCCACAACGATCATCATATCTCAACCCAATGGATTTCTAACTGTAGCTAATTGTCAAAGTTAAAAGTATATTAAAGAGGCACACTCGTAAATTTAATTGTCAGTGTGCTTGGGTACAGAAATGAGACGACAGTAATGAGGAAAAAAATGAAAGCCAGCAATGAGCACACAAGAGCTTGTACTTAAATTTTACTTTTTATTTCATATTGTCAATATTTTCCGTACAATAAAAACTGTTTACTGTACTTTTGTACAACCACATAAATTGTCATTATTCAAAGTTTGTTTTTCGGGCTTTGAAAAAAAATCCATCTTTTGCGGAATGTGCTTGTGTCGCGCTGCTTTTTTTTCCTGGCGCTACTTAGCTAATAGCTGTGATGCTAGTTGAGTCGGCGGTGTTTAATGACAAAAGGGGAATTAAACTCACATTTCAACTTCCTGCTTTTCTTCCAAATACTCCAAAGCGGTGCAGGCTTCCAATTCGTTCCGTTTCGTACGACTGTAAATGAATACCGACAAAGTATGAATAGTTTGCTTCCTTAATTACTTTCATTCCGGGGGCCCTGATCTGAATTGTTAGGTGTCTGTGGTAAATGCCTGAAATAAACAAAAGGTTGTAGTGCAAATTCGTTCTTTTGTCGGTTGTTCAGCTACTGCAGAAATAATAATAATAAAAATAATAATAAAACATGGATACTTATAATAAATACCTATATACATGGAGAAAAAAAAACGGTTCAAGTCCAGGCAGCTATTTTACTGTGAACCTTTAATAACCGTTTTACATGTTTAACTTTTTGTTTAATGAATACACAAAAACACAAACTCGTCAAGATGGACAACTTTTGCTGCCTCCCTTTTGCAGCACACAAACAAACCAAAAGGCCTAAAAACGTATATCAAGATGGAACTCTGAAATTTGATTGGACAATGGAAAACTTAACAGTTAAGACAAAAATTAAAACGCATTGGTCATTGGAAAGGAGCTCAGTCAGAGATGGAGCCTTGAGTGGATGATCGTGAATTCTGCTCACACTTGCGGTAGTATTTCTGTGGAGAGAGAACATGGAAGTTATAGAAGGGGAGATTTGCAGCAAGGCCCTTTAACGGAAGCGCACCTTTAGGTTGTCGTAGTGCTTCCTGCTGCTGCAGTGCACCTCCTTGGCCGTGCTCTCTTTCAGGTAAAATACTGAGCAGAGTTTGCAGAAATAACCAGATTTTGGCAAGACGAACTCCATGCCTGTCACACCAATAAATGACACGAATTGTCAAAAAAGGGAACAAATGAAAAGGGAAAACAAGTGTGTGTTTTGTACCGAGAGGGTTCTTTGGTCTGAACGCTGGTAGAACATAAGCAGGAGTGCTGCACGGAGACTCAGAACGCGATCGTTTCGCTGAGGTTGTGGTCAGCTCAGCTGCGCGTTTGCCTGGGGAAGAACACAATGGTCACATGATCAGTCACGTGGTCATTGAAAATAAGCATCCTGAAGGTACTCAAATCTAACCAAGACTAAATACCTCCCAGATTTTTCTTCCGACCAGGCAGTTGGCTTCAAGTATTTTGTCCGTAAAAATCTTACATTGTAAATTGTTATTAAAAGCTTATTTTACAATAAAAATTGCAAATCTTCAAATGCAGGTTGACATAATGCCCCAATTCTGGTTCAATTCTGCAATATATTGACCATTACCTTTACTCAATTTCTGCAGTGAACCTTGCAGAGACTGCCCAGCAGATGGCGCTTCCTCTTCATTTGCCTCTGCGTTATCCTTCTCCTTTTCTGTGTTTTCCTCCACTTCCTCCCCCTCCTCTTCCTCTTTTCCCTTGTTCTCCGCCTTCTCCACCACTTTTTCCCTCTCCTCCTTCTCCTCCTCATGGTGGTCGCTCGGAGGCCAGGGAGCGTCGCCAGAGGCCGCTGCTTCCATCTCGTCTTGGTCTGCTCCAGTTGAGATTGTGGCTGCGGCACAACAAAGTGTAACCGTTTAATTCCAATTCACATCGTTTTGCCAACCCATCCATCCCGTGAGACTAACCAGAAGCTGATCGGTGTCGCTTTTCAATCGTGCTTCTCAAGACGTCCTCTTCAACGTCTCCCACCTGGTCCAGCGTCACCAAGTTTATGTTGTCCTCTTCTACAGGCAAGAAAAAGCAAAAGCGTCAACATCTCATGTACTCCTTTGAACCACCATGTTTTTGTTTTTTTTGTCTCCAGCGACTCCATGCTGTACCCGCATCGTCGCTACGTTTGCGTTTAGTAGACTGCGAGGTCCCCGCAGCTTCACTTTTCTCATCCTCGTCCTCCTCTCCACCGGTCTCGTCCAAAGTCAGAAGAGTCTGCAAAATACAAGCCACGTTTAGTGACGTCCAAAGATGTCAGAAGGGACTTCGGATGTCGTGTGGCATTGTCATACTATTCTAGGGCCAATTTGTCACAAATCAAATTCGCTAGCAAAAAAATAAATAAAAATGTGACATGGAAAGCTAACTTGACTGTAAAATGGCTGCTTCGAGACAATCTGGCCGACTTCAACTTAAGCTAAGGCACCAAATCACCAATGTTGGTTAAAAACCTCATATCCTAAAAGCAAGGCCAGTTTCATATTTTTCTCCATAAGAGATTTGTTATTTTAACACATTAACCAATTAAAGGCTTGAGCACAAATCTATTAACCCTCTTGGACACTTCAAGAATGTTTTTGCACGACACGCTCATTCGTGTACCTCGGGGTTGAGACAGCCCTCCGATTGTTCTCCCTCGCTGGATGGGCGTGGCCCTTTTGCCTCTTCCTGCTCTTCCACAAGCTCGTCCAGAGTAACCAGAGCTAGCTCGCCCTCAGAGACATCGCTTTCCGGCGCCAGCTGCTCGCCGCCCTCCTCCACCTCCACTTGGTCCAGCGTGAGCAGCTCGTCCTCATCCTCGCGTCTCCTGGACCGCCATTTGCTGGGGCCGTCGCGTTCCAGGCCCCAGTCGCTCTTCTTCTGTTCTTTCTCGGCTCGCTCCGTTGGCTTCTTGGTGCCGTCGTCGGGGAAGTCCTCCTCTTCGTCGCTCACTTGGTCCAGCGCGAGCGTGCTCGGCGTGTCGTCTTTGGTAGCAAGCGGCGGGCTCTGAGAAGAGCGTTGTTGCGACCTGGTCTTCATTTGGGAAGGTGCATCTTCTCCTTTGACGTCAGCCTCTTGGTTGTTCTCGCCTTCCGTCGTTTCATCTCTCAATTCAGTTTGTCCTCCTTCCGTCGTCATTGGAGCACAAACGTCTGAGACACTCGCCTCTTCTTCGGCCGGATCTTCCTCTAAAGAATCAACCACCTGATACGTTGGTTCCTCTTCATCCTCTAGCTTCACCAGAGACGTCCCATCGGTCACGTCTTCCTGTTTCGGACTGTGTGGCGCGTTCTCAGAGGACGCCATTTCCTGGCCCGTCTCATCGTCCACAGAGTCCACGACCTGGAAAGTCGTCGCTTCTTCATCATCATCATCGTCGTCGTTTTCCTCCGTTTTGACCACTTTCTTGGGTCTTCCTTTTCTTCCTCTGCCTCTTGGAGCTGGAGGAATCTTCACCTTGTCCAGGACTTGACAGCTGGGCTCCTCTTTAATGATGGCCTCAATTTTGGTTTTGGCCTGGGGCCCTTCCTGTGACGTTCTCAAAGGGTAAGTCCTCCTCGTGGCGGGCTTTTCTTCTTGAGCTCTATCCTCGCTCGGTGCGTCTCTCTTGGGCGGCCTTCCTCTTTTGCCTCTGGTGCCTCTCGGGGTTGTGCTCGATTCATCGTCCACGGAGTCTATCACGTGGAAAGTGGGCTCCTCGTCTTTCGCAGATATTTTGGCGCTTTGCTCTTGTGCTTTTCCTCTGGTGCTCCGCCTCCTACCAACCGTTTGTTCAACTTGTACAGAATCGACCACGAGGTACTTGGAAAAATCTGAAGTTTTGGGCGTGGCGGTGGACTCTTGGTTCTTTAGAGACGTGCGCGCTTTACTCTTGAGTGTTCTGCTTGAAGCGGCACGACTCTCGCACGCTTCGGGGACGCTGTGCTCATCCTCAGCGGAATTTGGCGGCTCTTCGACAGAGTCAATCACCTGGTATGCTTCTGCTTCCTCCTCGCCTTCTTCTTGTCCAGAGGCCACGGAGTCTTCTTTGCTCAGCGGGCCGGTGGAGGTCTCAGCAACTTGTCGGTCGAGCTCGGCTAAGGTGGGCTCCTCAGCAGCATCCTTGTTTGTTTGCGAGGATTGTGCCGTCAGCTCTTCACCTACGCCGTCCTCCTTCACATCTGTCACCTCATTTTCTCCTCCTCTGTTTTCCTGCTCTTCAACTTGAGATGTATGAACTGGCGGCGCCTGCTCTTCCTCAACTCCGTCAACCTGACCGATGTTGTCTTGCTCCGGAGAAGCTTGGAGCTCAGTAGCGCCGGTTTCGGAGAGCTCCACGTGGCCGACTTCCACCGAGAGAGGTTTCTGGTCATCGCCGACACTATCCAACACTTGATAACTTTCCTCGCTGGCCATTGTTTCCAGACTCTCATCTTTGCAGTCAGTGGTGGACAACAGGATTGTCTGATGTTGTGAAGCCTTTGGTTGTTTTCTTTGCCTTTTTTTGGCTGACATTGAAACGGGCAAAGGCGTGAACCCAGAAGAGAGGCCCATTCTTGTTGAGCTTCTGGTGGCCCTGGAGGAGGGAGACGGGGTGGACGAGGAGACCTTTGACTCTTTTGAGGTGCTCGCTTTGGTCCGTTTGGAAGCAGGCGGCAGCTCTGCTTGGGAAGAAGATCTCTTGAGCGCCGAGGGAGCCTCGCCGGCGCTGTCCTCCTGGTCGCCCACTTCATCGACTGTGACAAACTCGTCTATATTGAAGGGTGGCTGGTCAAAAGGAACTGCGTTTGAAGAAACGTCTTTTTCAGAATCGCCCTGCATCGGAACGGTGACGACAAAAGTCAACATTTGTCAATCCTCCACACAGAATCGGTGCGAGGTGGAAGTCGACGCTACTTACCAGGGCATCGTCACTTTTCACAAGGCTTTCCTCTTTGTCCTGATCTACGGCGGCTGATGTATTGTTAGCATCTGGAACATCTGGGACGTCATTGGCACCACCAGTGGAAGCTGGCAGCGTCGCATCCTCTTTATTGTCCTGAACCTCCGGAACAGCTATGGTCTTTTCAGCCATCGAGCGTTCCACTTTGTCAGAGTCATTTTTAGCTGCCGTGTCATCAGCGCATGGTGCTGAAACGAGGATCTCGACAGGTTTTCCGGGATTACTAACAACGACTGCCGATGGGGCGGTCGGGAAGTCCGACGATGTGGGCGGGGAATCTGATGAGGTCTCGGTCTGAGCAGCCAATGATGAAAGCGGGGCATCCGATGAGGTGGCGGTCTGGGCGGCCGATGAAGAAGGCGGAGCATCCGATGGGGTGTTGGTCTGGGCGGCCGATGATGTGGGCGGGGCGGGCAATGGGATAGCGCTCGGGGCGGTCCATGGAGTAGCGGACAGGGAGGCTGACACCGCGTAGATCTTACGGTTCAATGTAATCTGCCTTGGATCCTGAAGGCACTCTTCCAGCCTCTTAGCGCTGAAATGAAACAAAAGGGCTGTTACTTCTGCTACGACTTGCTCGTATCATTTATTCAGTTATTGGAAAGTCCTACCTGCAAAAGCTTTGAACTGGCTTCCTGATAACAAGAGTAAAAAGGAGTTTGAGAATATTAGTACGACACTCTTGATGAAACAAAACACCCACATTATAAAGAAAAAAAAAAAATACCTACCAAGCTATCTCGTTAATTTTCAAATCTTTGCATTTCTCTACCACGCAGGCAACCCCCGCGGCGTCTTCCATCTCAATGCATATCTACCAAGGAGAAATAGTCATTCAAACGGAGAAACGACAACCTTCATTCGTCGGAAACGTTGTCACTCTTGTACCCGGTTGGCCAGAGGGAGGAAGTTGACAATTTTGGCGTGAGACGAGACCTCGTCCAAAACCATGTAATAGGTGTGTTTTCGGGCCTCCGAGATCTCCACGCAAAGCAGTCGCTCGGACAGCGTCTTCAAATCTTCTCCGACGTACTGAAAGACACACGGCAAAGAAGAATTGCCGAGGACGGACACGCAAGCGGGGTCCCGCGGCTTTTGCGCTGGCCACTCACCGAGTTGCTGAGCCGCATCAGCGCCACGTACATGTCGGCTTCCTGTCAACAGAGCGCAAATGGCATAGTCAGCTATGTCATCACTAGTTGTTGTCGCCGGTGTCCGTACCTTGCTGCGTTCCGCGTAAAGGGACTTCAGGACTAAGTGCACCCCTAGAATGTAGCGGCCCACCCGAAGCGGGCTTGGTAAGTGAGTGAGGACAAAGTTGCAACACGAGTTCCAGTCGTTGAATTGCACAAAGGCCTGTAAGGCAGGAGAAAACAAGGTGCGGTGTGCAACCAGTGTGCGGTGGCGGCGGCGGAAAGCTGCAGCGTCCTCACCCTCCGCTGGGCCGGCAGCACGATCACATTGTAGTAAAGTGCCCGCAGGTCCTTCTTGGCAAGAAACGGCCAGGCCAGCTTCGCCACATCCTCGTGTGTGTAACATCCTTGAGGCAAGCCGGTCAACATGACGGTTTTCACCATTGCCGCGCCGCCAAACTCGGCATTGATAATGTCGGCTTTTCTTTTGACCGTCAGGAAGGCTGCGAGAAGCACGACGGATTGGATGTTAGACGGGCACCGGGCAAAGAAGCGGCGTGGCTCTCACCTGGAATGATGAACCAAGGGGAAATGGTGGAAAACAGGTAGGGCTTTCTCCTCAAGGTCAGGTAAAATGGGGAAGCGGTGCGAAACGGAAAGTCGGACATAAAGTCGATAAGAGTAGCCTCGGCAAACGCCGCATTGCTATCCGGCATGGCTAGCTCAGGGCTTCTTGGTTCTGCGGAGAAAAGACCACACGATCTCCTCGAGTCCTCGTTTGACATTCTGATGCCGGCCGGCTGCCCGGGAGACTTACTTGGCGAATATTTGTCAACATTAGGCAGCCCCAACCTGTAGATCTGATAGGTCGGACACTGAGCGTGGAGCGAGTACCAAACACCAAAGCGATCGACATGATGAATAGACCCAAATTCTACAAAGACCTGCAACAAAAGGGTCAAACAAACAACCGTTGAGCACTGCCTTCTGACACAAAACTTCCACACAACCAACCTTGTTCATGAGCGGCATGAAGTTTACGATTCCGCAAATACGCCTCAAAACTTCCCGCAGGATGGGGACCTCGCTCGGCTCAATGTTTTTGATGTAGACCGTTTTCGGGCCGTGCTTGGTCACCTTCTGCGGGGTCAAGGTCCAAAAGGTCAAAAACGGACGGACAATGTTGTGACTTTTGACCCAGATTGTTCAACTTAACTTACGTAATTCAACAGCATCATCACTGACTGATAGAAGCCGCCCTGCAGGACAAACATCGGGTTATCAATATTGCCAATAGTGGGCCATTTTGTTTGGACTGCGTACCGGCCACATGGGGATATCCACCACTTGCGCGTTCAACTTCTCCTTGTGGCCCTTGAGAGCCAATTTTCCGTTTTCGCTGGCTCTTATGGCAGATAACACACATGCGTAGTCCTTCAGTTGAATAAATGCCTGAAAAGTGTTTTCTAATCAGACCACAAAACTTCGCAAGAGAACATTTGGATCTATGAAGCGACGCCATGCTTACTATTTCTAATTGAGGAATGACATAGATGTTGTCATCAGAGTTCGCCATTCCAAACGGCTTGAACACGTCAATGACATCCTGCTCGCAGTAGGTGTGTTCATCAGCGGGCAGGTTGGTGATCAACATCTGAGAACCCTTATTTGGACAAAAACAAATAAATAAAAGGAAAGACACAACGGCATATCCACCAAAATTCAATCTTACTTCTTGTTTCCAGCATGTGGTTCTGATATCTGCAATCGACAAATGGACATTTTAGCAACAAGGAGTGATTTGATATGGGCAAAAATGTTGGGGCTTACGGAGATTTTCGGGAACCAGATGTTCTTTCATTTTCTCTCCGACGGTATAGAGTCTGCTGGTTTTAAAAACGACTGGAGGTGCCGCATTCTTCTTTGATGATGCTTTGGAGCCACACGGGGGCGCTGTAGACTTCTTCGCTGCGTCCTTCGTTGCTGATGCATCTGGGCTATGAGAGGGTGCTTCCTCCTTCACCCTCTCGGCCGAGTCATGCGGGAGCGCGACGCCCGTCTTCGCTGCTGCGTCAGATGAGGCCGCCGAGCCGTTCTTTGCAGCTGTGCCCGTCTCGCAAGAGGTCTCCAGATTCTCCTGTGCTAATTGATTGGATTCACCCGAGGTCGCCGGATCCTTCTTCAGTGTTGGGTTGGAGCCGGGTTGGGGCTCATTTTTAACCGTTGGGTCTGAACCACACGGATGTGCCACATGGTCTTTCGCCCCCGAGGTCGGCGGATCTTTCTTCGCTGCTGTGTCAGAGTCACGTGGGGGTGCAGCTTCTTCCTTGACTGCTTCGTCACCCTTGAGTGAGGAACCCCCGTCGGCCTCTGATTTTACAAAGACAGGTTGGGACACGGGCTCCTCCGCCGGTGCTGCATCGGTAATTGTCTTGGCTGACATCAGCAAGGGGAAAAAAAACATTGAATGAGTGACAGTTGTAGTATAAATAGTTTTGGACATTAACATATTTCCATATCCGAGTTTTGAGTATTCATTTTTCTTACCACTTATTTTTTCATTTGTAAGCAGATAACAGTAGATATAAAACCAAGTATATACACCATTTTTCAAATACCTTTTTTTAGTCATAAAACAGGGTCTCATTAAGAAATTAAAAAATTTCAGAATTGCTACACGGGCAGCACAATATAACAAAAATATTGATATCGCGACAATTTCCTTTGCAATACGCATGTCGCCGTGACAGTCATTTGGATCGACAAACCTTGCGCGGCAGCTCTTTCAGCGTCAGGTGAGTCGCCTTGGGCACGCGCCGGCCCTCCTGCGGGTTCTGCTTGAGCCCCGATGGTCTGCTGGTTGCGCTCCTCAGTCGCTACACCCGGGGCCACTTCCATGGGCTCGGGTGGAGGTTGCGAGTGGCTTACGGCTTTGGACGGCGGCTTGCTTTTACCCATAGCTTGCTGAGGGACTTTAGTCGTCTTACCCGGTTGCGTCGTCTTGGCTACCGGAGTGGTCGTGTCGAACTTCTTCCCAGCAGCACCTCCTGATGGCTTCACTGCGCTCGTTTGAGCTTTTACACCGCTGACCTTGGGTGTTATCTTGGCCTGCACCGGAACCTTTTTCACCACCTTGGTAATCTGCTTGCTTGGGACAGTCTTTGCTTTGTCCTGAGCGGCAGGCGCGGCGGAGGTACTTTTGGATGGTTGCGTCTTTGAGGCTTTGGACGGCGCAGGTGCATTTCTACGAAAACAAAAACGATTGCGACGTTATGACCTTTTACCAAACGTGATCACGCGAGGGGAAAGCAATGCCTCTTACTTTTCAGGATTGTTCTTCTGCACTTTGGAGTCGCTCTCCTGCCGCAGAGCACAACGTGGTTTAGATTTAGCGACAGAGAGAAAGCGCGCAGATACAATATCAACACGCCCCCACCTTGTCTTCCACAACGAAGACTGGCCATCCTTTTATTTTGGGGTTTCTTGTGTTCCTCAGCTTGTCTGCGTCTTCCTTATTCTCAAAGCACACAACTGCCTGCGTGGAGAGAAACACACACGCGCAGTGAACATAGCGGGGAGTCTGAAGACAAAGTGGCACTGAGCGCGAGTGTCAAGATACAAGATCGCTACCTCCCCTTTGGTGCGAAACACGACGACCGATTTAGTTTTTCCGCACTGCTCGGCGGCCGCCAAGATATCCTCGTAGGCGAGAGTACGGGGGATTGATCTAAGCGTCAGAATGGTTGGGACGGAGGCTTTGACCGACTGCGCAAAGACAAAAAGCATGATGTGACTTTGAAGGCAAGCACAAAGAAGACCTTTCATCTCGCGATCGAGTACGGCAAACCTTGGGTCTTGCAGCATCAGCTCTCTGCTGGCCAGGAGTGGTTTTGGTCGCTGATGGCTTTTTGTTGGCCGCAACGTAGGAGGAGGAAGAACCGGCGGCCGTCGATGTCGCGGCGGCGCTTCCTTTGGAAGAGGTTGAAGGAGTCGACTTCATTTTGGCCAATTCGGCCAACAAGGCGGGGGCCAGAGTTTTGACCATTGTCTCCACGTCAGACTCCTTCGACAAAGACTGGACGGCTGGAAAGAAGACAAAGTGGTTAGATCACAAGCTTTGCTACCTGGCGGGTGTGTGGAGGACGCCGGCCGGACCTGATGATTCCAGAAGCTTCTTTGCAAGTGTCTCGGCGCTGGTTGAGGTCTCTTGACTCTTTCGGGCGGCAGTGCTCTCTTCATGGCTCCTTTTAGGGGGCGACCGTCTCTGACGGCTTCTCTGTGGTGACGGGCGCCTATCGTGGCGGCTACGTGACGAGGACCTCCTGCGCGATGAAGACCGCTTTTGCGACGAAGACCGCTTTTGCGACGAAGACCACTTTTGCGACGAAGACCGCCTGCGAGACGAAGACCGCCTGCGAGACGAAGACCGCCTGCGAGATGAGGGCCTCCTCTCATGGCTCCTCCTCGTCGACGATGAGTGCCCCTCTTTGCTTCGGTGCGGATGGCGCCTCTCATAACTTCTCGAGCGTGAGCGATGGTGGTCGGACGAGCTCGTGGAGTAAGAGCGGGACCTGAAACATATTCAGAATGACAACTTCATACCTGCCAAGAAAGCAATCCGGCAAGGAGATTGAAAATGTGCTAGCACCTGCGTTTGTATCTGGAGCTGTGAGGAGAGCGGGATCGGGTCCGCCTCCTCGTCCTCTTCTCTCTCGGGGCGTCCGAGCCGCGCCGGCCCCGGGGCGTGCTAGAGCGGGAAGATGAGCGAGACCCATCACGGGGTGTCTTACTTTGGACGGGCGCCGACTTGTTTTTCTCTTCTTCCTTGTGGACATGCAAGACCTCGCCCTGCCAATTTGGATATCTGCACAAAAACATCACAAACACCTTGAAGTAAATGGGTTCCGGAAAGTCCCGGCTCGCTACAAAACATAAGCATACAATTATATCTACACCCTAATTAATAGAATTAACAAATGCAAAAGGTGAAAAGAAAAAACAAAACACTGACTGCTTGCGAAGGACTTTGCAGCTCTCAAGGTGGAGATTGGTGTTCTGGTGAGAGATCCAGTCCTGGCAGGCAAAACACAGGAATTAATAAAAAAGACCAGACAACACAAGGCATTAATACCGGCGTTCTAAAATTTACAATGACAGCTGCCACAGGACTTTTGGTATTCCGCAGGAGTCATAAAAACACACACACACACACACGAAAAGTACTCGGTTCCTCGTTGAAGCACAAATCGTCGTGGTAACCAGTCCATCGGGCCCCAGTGACGTTATCCCCCCCGCCCCCCAAAAAATATCCTTCTTGACTTGGTTCTGCTATAGTTGGAGGTCACGTCAGGAAGAGCAAAAAAAAAAAAAAAAAGGTCATCACAGGTAGGAAGAAAATGTGATCCCACAAGTCAATACAAGTGGACATAGTTGGCTTAAAAATAAAAAATAAATCACTATCAAATATGATCCAAATGTTTGTCCATGAGTACAATTGCTTCGATAAACAGATAATCGCAAAAAAACTTTAAAAGGCTTCTTCATCGTCATCATCGGCGTTGCTGGTTTCTTCCGTTGATGTTCAAACGCTGGCAGTTGATTGGTCAAAACGAAACACCGGTTCACAACAGTGTGTGTACAAAATGTATAGAACAGCGTGACGTACAAAGTGTGACGGAAAGAGAGAAACGAACGGGCATCCAGAACAAGAGAGGGCAACTGCACTCACCTGCATCACGGTGCACCGTACGTTACACAGAGAACACGTGTGTGGAAGGACTCTGGGCGTGGTCGCCGCATAGTCCAGCGTCATGGCTGCCGTCGGCAAACCCTCGAAGACGGTCACCGGCGGTACCACGCTGGCGCCCGGGTTGAACAACTGCATTTGGGGTACGTTCAAGACGTTGGAGATGGCTTGAAACTGCTGGATCGCTGGGTAACCTTGCTGCCACACCACCTGCCCCAACGGAGGAGTCTGCAAAAATGTCCTCTTTTTGACCGGCTGTTGAGGCTTGGCCTTGGCTTTGACCTGGGTCTTGGCCACCTGCTGCTTCTTCACTTGCTGAGTCTTCTGTGCGGGCGCCTGCTTTTGCGGCTGCACTTTCTTGACATCCGACGACGTCGCAGGCGTCTTCGGTTTCGTGGACTTGTTCGGATCCTCTGCGGGCTTGACAGATTTTTTCATTTGTGGTTGGTTACCGCCGCTGAGCACCACGAGGTCAGGTCTGGTGGGGTGGGCACGGCGAACAAAAGTGGCCGGCGGTTGCGGTTTTAAGATGGGCTTGGGCTCATCCCGCACTTGTTCAAACGCCGTGGCTTTCGGCGCTTGAGGTTTGATGTCTCGAGCGTCTGTGTCTTCAGTCGCCAAAGTGAAAGGACGAAACGTTGACGGCACGCCAGTCGCCGCCGGTTTAACCAGCTCCTGACTTTTAGGAGGGTTAGATTTCAGGATGGAGCTGAACAAAGATCTGAGACTTTCCTTCTGATCACGAAGAGAAGGTGCTAGGCTAGCATTTCTTGTCGTCTGCTGCACCAGCTCCTGACCGCCTCCTCTTCTGTCCAAATTGTCCATGCTCCGTAAATTGTCACCGTCACCTTTTTTAGCGCTGCACTCAACGTCCCCCTCCAACCTTCCAGTGTAATTGCTCGTATGTCCATAGTCTTCTCCACGTTGAGAAGGTGCCAGGTTAGCACTTCTCGTCATCTGCTGCACCAGCTCCTGGTCGCTTCTTCTTCTGTCCAAATTGTCCATTGTCAGTAAATGGTCACCCTCAGCTTTTTGAGCTCTGCACTCAACGTCCTCCTCCAACCTGCCGGCGTATTTGCTCGTATGTCCATAGTCTATAACTTTACTTGACTGGAGAAGAGAAGACGGCGCGTTCACTCTTTCCATCCTGGCCGGTCCTGGACCTCGCCAATTGTCCCCACTAGCAGGTCCGCCTCGAGCCGGGGCATGACCAGAGAACACTTTGGGTCGATCGGCTTCAGTGGCCTTCTTGGTCTTCTGAATGCGGATTTGGCGCAAGATGAAGGGCAGGTTGGCAGGTGTGATCTGGTTTTCGGGGTAGGAGATAAGATGTTCCAAATCGTCCTTTTCAAGTCCAAAGTGCACCAGGATGTTGGCGGCCGTCTCAGAAGTATACTTGGGTTGAGCGGATTCGGAAGATTGAGATTGGCCTGACTCGCCGAAATCTCGCCTTGGAACAGGGCGGAGGTTGCGATCATCCTTACCGGAGGCGCTATACAAAGAACGACCCCCCGATGTTGACGGCTGATAATAAGCGGAGGAGGAGGCGCCGCCATCAGCTCGGCCATAATTCGACAAGCGATCGAGAGAGCCGCCGCTGCCGTCAAACGACCTGCTAAGGTTTTGGGCCGAGCTTGCTGCCGTACCCGAGGAGCGAAACTCTTGTCTGCGAGCGTCTTGATCCAAACCCGGGATGTCTTCATTGGTATTGGCTCTTTGCTGAGGCCGAAAATTGGCCATCAGCGAAGAAACCGGCTGGCTTTCAGAAGGCTGCAGCCGACCCGTGGAAGAGCTGAGACTCTGTCCAAGTTCTACAAGAGAAGACACCCTGCGGGGCTCGTTCTCTGGCTGCCTTTGGGCATAGGGGTTGTAGAGAGGATGGGACATGGTGACAATCGGGAGCGAGCTCCCGGCTCGTCCGCCAAACAGGGGTCTGTTTGGTGGGGCCTGGAGCAGGAGAAGCAGTACAATGCTTCGATGTCAACACAAAGCTGGAAAAGTTACACAAACAAAATCTGGTTACTGCAGGGAACTGGACTGCTGCTCACTGGACAGGAACGCTTCCTCGGGTTGGAACGTCTCGTCTCAGCCGGCCCGTTCTGCTTCTCCTTTCGGACAGTCACGATGTCGTGGTCACTTCCTGCTCGTGACTCGCATAAAATTACACACAGATGAAGTAGCACCAGCATCAACCACACACAAATCCTAACATGATTTATTGGGTTGTCTTTAATACATATCCAACAGGAAGCACGCAATGTATCAACATGTCTTCCAAGGCAATGCACACATATGTTCATTTAATCCTACCTTAACATGAGATACATCTTAAAACCATCCCAAATGGTCCTGTTGTTTACACAACTAAAATATTTGTAGAAGAGTGGAGTTAAATGCAAAAAAAAAAAGAAAAAAAAAAGCGGAAGTACGGATGAAAATTCAAGCTACTATGCTACAATCGTGTTTGAAGTTCCTCAAAGTATGGTTAGGGTCGTGTGGCGTTATCGGGCCGAGGATGAGAACTGCGCCCAGCAGATGGATATGGACGAATAGCATTCATACATCCGAAAAGAAAACATGACAAAACTTTCACAGTTCTGATAACAACGACAGAAAACGATTTCAATACTTTGAATTATCAGGGGGGGGGCAAATGAAGAAATAAACGGCCACCGTGCCCGTTTGTTGACAAAAGCAAAGGCCTTTAAGATTCCAACGACACAAATGGATGACTATCCAAACAATGCAAAATAAAGCTGGTATTAAAACGAAATACCAAACAAATTGCTTTTGTGTTTACCTTTGTTGAACAGAAGCACATGCAAGCGCTCGTGTTCTTCGCTGCGATGCTGCTAGCAAGCCGCTGGCGGAGCAACTAGCGTTAGCCTCACCACGAACGGAAGTTTGTACACTTCCGCTTCAATGAGGAAAAAATAAAATCTAGAAAAACTCTATTTCTGTACAAAATGGAATAACACGACACTCTCACCAATATTTTGCCACTGTGGTGAATTGTCTTCGGTGCTCAAATGGAAGGAAAACTTTAGTGACACACGGCTGATTGGGAAAAGATTTTATTCAACCGATGTCAGAATTTAGTGCCTCAGGCACGAGGAAAATTTATTGAGTGTGCCCCCCGAGTCTTCCAGTCTCCATGCCAATATCCCGCACGAACTGGCCTGACCTGGTACATGACCCCAGCCTTATGAGGGAAACATACAAGAATAGGAGCAGAATAAAAATATACTACACCACCCTCATATGAAATTAGTTTCACATTAATATTCTAGCAGCGAGACATATTTGACAGTAGTCGTTTTTGCACATTACCATACCTTGCTGAGACTTGAACGTCACGTTTCCTTCTTAGTGCAACAAAAAAATAGATTTGCTATTTAGTTTTTTAAATCATTAGTTTGTCCGACAATACAAAAAGAATCAGAACTTGGTAAAACAGTGGAACTTGATCCAGTCGGCAGAGCTCATGTTGAATCGGAATGACGAACTAACATGAATACAGTGACTAAAATCGATTCACGCTAAAGGGAAATGTGCTTTCGGCAGTTTGCAAACATATTGTATTAAGGCTGCGTTAGACTTATAATCACATCAATATAATCTCCAGTAGTGGCTGTGCTTGTATAATCACATGATGAGTGGTAAGGAAATGTGCAGGCAACTGCACGAAGTTGTTTTCTTCGAAGTGTGCAACAGGATGTATCATCGGCTCGGCAGGTGCAGGGCGGACGGGCAACTGGCGAGAACATCTCAAGATCGGTGAGAAACGAGAATAACATCCCGTCCTTGTGGTCGGGCTTCGCGCGAAAAACCCAACCGCCAGACAGCTGCACTCAGCGGTAACACCCGGTGGGGAGGAGACGGCCATCGACCAATCATCACACAATAAACAATTGGTAAATTCCGTCTGATTGATCAACTGGTCTTCTCTTTGACAGAACGAACTCGCAAAATTGTTAGGTGCGCCAGTGTGTGGATTAGGACATAGCAACTCATGTGATTAGTGTTGATCGCAATTTGGAGTCAGATCAATAACTAGAATCTGTAACCTAACAACGCATACCCGCATATAGAAACATCAATGACTTCCAAATTTACTACGATTAGCACCTTGCTCAGTCCTTAAGCTCAGTGAATAGCAAGGCTTCACTGTATTGCGAATCAACAAACTATAGGCACATATTGAAAAATTACACTCATTGATGCGGCGCACGATGATTCCGACATCACGTTGAAATGGGCTGGCTAATTTTTAGGCAACTCCAGTAGACGGTTCTGGCCAGGGCGAAGGCGGCGATAAGAAGGAGCAGCACCCACGCGGCGTAGATCCCTTTGGACTCCCGAGCGGGCCGCCACGTTCCCACCTGGATGCAAAATGAGGGTTACCTACGCCCTGCTATTGCGTTCACATGGCCTCTGTCAACACTCACCATTAGTCCAGCGGTGGAAGCGGCCACCACGGCGAAGACCATGAGACACAGCAGGGTCCTCCTCCTCGGGTACCGCCGGCCAACTGAGGAACTGGAAGAACACCAAACACAAATGTCTCCACTTCCTGGTTCTCCAAACAAAGCGACAAAGAGGCGCTTACACTTTACGACAGTGCGGACATCTAGACAAGGTCCTGTCGGAAATTTCTGTCCACTGGGAGAGAAACAGAAGGTGAGTCAGTTGCGTGAGATGTTACGGAGGAAGAGGGACAGGAACAGGCACCAGGAACGTATTGGAGCAATGGCCACAGATGACTCGGACACCGACGGGTGGGTTCTGCAGCTCCGGACTATCCTCGCCGACGTGAACTGGGCCCAGATTGATGATGCGTTTGCTGGAAGGAAAACACCACAAACAAAAACGTTGTCATCTGAGCTTCCGTTTCGCTTTCAGCCAGTGTAGGCCATAAAGTGGTCATGAATGAGTGAACCGACCAATACGGTCGTGGACATGCGATCTTCTGCGACGTGACTTTGCAGATGAGCAGACAGCTACATGGACATCGGACATATTTCTTGCCAGCTGGGGCGTTCTTGATGGGCTGCAGAAGGGAGGAGCGTTTTAAACTCTCGCAGGCGCACACTACGTGGGGAGGAAAGGTCACACGGGACTCACAGTCGCTTCGTTGCAAACGCTGCACTTGACCACATGCTGGTGCGTCTTGCCTTCCACGCATATGGCTCCCTGACAAACGCGGCAGCTGATGACTGGAGCGCTGCCGCTGCCGAAGCTTTCCGGGCTGCTGTGTGGCGAGTAGGGCGGCGGGGGTTCATCAGGCACCAAACCTAGAGGAAGAGGAGGGGGCATTCGTTTAACATTCATCACTGATACCTTCCTCAGCAGCATTTTAGATCTACTGTATACTAATGTGAGGCACGGTTATTATTTTGTCCACTTGGGGTCGCCATACTCAAGTTCCACACTGTCGGAGCTTCCTCAGCAGCATTTTAAATCTACTGTATACTGATGTGAGGCACGGTATTATTTTGTCCACTTGGGGTCGCCATACTCAAGTCCCACACTGTCGGAGCTGTAACTTTTGAATATCTGCGAGTTCAAAAGGCAGTTTTTACCTTCACTGCAAATTCCCATATGGCAAAAATGAGCTATGTAAAATTAGAGATCATAATTTCAAAATCCACGATACGGCGTGAACGGTGATACGACGAAGGGACATTAGTTGACGTTTTACATATTTGTACACTCTTCTAAAGTCAGATTGATGTCTATGATTCTGTAATATTAAAGAACGTTACCTGCTCATACTTGGTATGAATAATTCTTACAACGTGACCACCAAGAACAAACCATCATGTGACCACCAACCATTATCTATGGATCTTTAAAAGACAATACAATATTCATCTAAGATTGGGCGACCTTAAAGCCCCTAACATTTCGCGAATCGTTTATGTCGACATATGTGATATTTCTTGCATTTCTGACATACTCTGGGGTTCAGCGAGGAGTCCGTAGGACGTTCTACCGAGAATATTGCCATTTGTCTCGTCGTGGTGCTCGGAGGACAGCAGCGGTGAGCTCTCCTCGTCCGCCATCACTCCCAACGGGCCTCTACTAGTCCCACAGCACGAAGGAAGAGGCCGAAGGACAGCGGCGACAACTCAGGGGCTCACTCTTGCAACTTTTTAGCGAGATTTTCAGTCCCAAACTTCGGATGATGACACTGAGAAGTGAGACGGCGGAAGGCGGAAGTGAAACACTGTAAACACGAGTCACATGACCGTGGTGTGTGATTGACAGTGCGCTCCACCTCTGGGAGAATCTCAGAGAGAGTAGGCGGGCTCAATTACAAAGCTGCCGTCACCTGATTGGCTGCTAGTCACCTGATTGGTTGACAAAGACTTTTGATAAAGACTTTTGTCTTTTGTGCAGCAAAGTTTACCAAAATGTACAGGAAAACATGAAAAAAAAAAAGGAACGGCTATTAATTATTTGACAGACAACAAAGTGTGAAAAATCTATTCATCTAATCGTCGTAAATTCTAAAGATTGGTAGACGTCTCTTGTTTATTTTCACTTGTTGGTTTATCTAATTTAGCCTAATCAGATAATATCAGCAATGTATACTTTTTTTAGTTTCCCCAGATGTGCTCAGCAGAGGCCTAAAAACAGCCTAGAGAAACTTTGGATGATAAAGTGGCCATTGTACAAAAATATTATCTCGACACAATTCAAACCCCTCTCAGCACCTAACTGTGTGCGAAGACAAGCAACAACAAAACGGACTGTTCTACCAAATGTCTTAGTATCGTATATATTTTATAGATGTCCGGACTCTGTAAGAGCGGAAACAGCTCTGTTGTTTTGTGAAAACCTCTAATTGTTGTCTCCGTGACAAATGTACTGTCTTCTTGCCAGTTGGAATGCTTTATGAAACCGGAGTTTCCCAATAAGAAGCACCAAGAACATTTTAACTTCACACGGGAAGGACTAACCTGAGATGGGAAACCCTCAACTATAGACATGTGACATCATGCTAACCATTAGCTCAAAATGCTTCCCCCCCAGATTATTTTATCATATTTGTCAAGTTCAGCTTCTTTCCACAAAGTCTTGCTATTGCGCAATGGTTACAGCACATTATTAAAAATTCCACTTGGGTTGGGAAGTTGTTTGTTACCACAATGAAATCTTTTGGAATGTTGTTGACCGACATTTCTGTCTACCTGTCCTTTTGTTGTAGTGTCAGAAATCAGGAAGCTGTGATGTTTAAAAATCTCATCCGTGGCCATGTGAAAACACAGCCAAGCACATAAATGTCTAATTAGAATTTAAATTAACCCATCCTCTTCCTTTTTCAAATACATTTTTCTGAGTGTGTGACAACAACTGGTCCGGCAACCACTGGAGCGCAGAACATTTTAGCCGTCTTGCAATTTCACTCAGCCATAACGTACAAAGTGTCCCTCCTTTTCTCAAGCATAGAGAAATATTATTGAAGGGCCAAAAAATGTTGCTTTGGAAATCATTTCAACACTGCAACATATGAAGCGGCAAGCAATTTTTTTTAAAATCTCACAAATGTGCACAGGCATAGACAGACACAGTCACCCACTGTTTTCAGAATCTCCTCATGCCAGGCCACGCCCTTGGACATTGTTCACTGCAATTCAAGAAGCTGGCCAGACCAGAGGCACGAACGTCCGTGACTAAGACCATCCACTGTTCATCATGTGGTGCCACCTGCTCGTCTTGTCCCTGCTCGTCTGCAGCTCCCATGCATCCACCTTCCTGAGCGCGGTCATGATCTATGACCCCTCCGTGAATAATACGGTACGTAACCTCGACCCGGTTGCAAAAAGCTGTTGGAATGACTCGACGTCTACGCAGGTGGTTGTTCGCTCCAAAATGACCTACCAAAACGGGTGCCCTGAATCCTTTTGGACGTGCCAGTCAAAGAACTGCGCCCCAGGTGCATCTCGGGTCGTACTCACTACTACTAACAGAACGTGTCAATATGACGTAGAAACATATTATAATGTGACCCAGACCTCCAAGTTGGTGCTGCGGTAAGTGGCCCGGATGTCCCGACCGCCTTGAAATAGTAAAAAAAAAAAAGAAATGATGTGTTGGTCCAGCCTTTCTGCTCCAGTTGTCCTCCAGTGGATCAACGTCACCAATAACGTGACAGAGGTGGTAGCCATCGCACACGCACATACCTGGACGAGGTCCGACACTGGCCGGGCAAACGCGTCCCCCCGAGCCAACGTGCTGCCCGTTCTCAGGTACAGTAAGACCACCCTAACGTGGAAGCGTGATCGACTTCCAGCTGTTTGCGTGCACCCCGTAGAGTCGCCTCCAACTGTCAGAGGAACGTGACGCTACCCACCTTCGACCCTGACGGAGACGTGGTGAGGTGTCGCTATCAAAACGCAACATCTGTTCTCAAGCTCTCGGCAGTAAGTGACCCTTGAAAACAATCTCAAACGTCTACTTCAGTGCTGACTACTCCGTGTTTGCAGGATTGCAACATGTTTTTCGCGCCAAGCATTGACATCGCGGAAGGTGCGTACGCCGTGCAGGTGCTCATGGAGGACTTCCCTCGCCAGAACATCACGTTGGCTTACGGCAGTGGGAGTAAGAATCTCACAAGCGAGGATCCCCTCAGCCAAATCCCCGTCCAGTTTGTTCTGATCGGTAAGAAAATGGGCACATTTGGACTCTAGATGATTTTTTCTAATTGTGTTGTTCCTCATCAGAGGATTGCCGTTAAATTATTCCGTTTGTGTACTAAAAAAATGTGTAGTGGGTCCTCGGGCGACATCCTGCGTGGACGGAGAGTCCCTGCCTGCCTTCTGGCTTCCTACACCAGCCAACGGAGATCATCTCTTCGCCTCAGTCAATCAGACCCTGAAAATCCCCATAAGTGTTTTCGGGACAGAAATTCAGTATGCGTTTGATGAACGTGATACCAGAAAAATAGTAGAGCATAAAAAAATCGAATGAGTAGAAGCTTGTGTCATCCATTTTCTGAAGAAGGTTTTATGTTTTAGGAGTGTGCTGTTTAGCGGGCCGTTGGACATGACTGATAGGAACTTTGAGCTGGTCTGGACGCCGACTGAGAAAGACTTGGGTCTAAGTCACCCAGTCTGCTTTGTCCTCCAAACGGTTGACTTTGGACTGATGTAGGTGTCTTAAGTTCACTTGCAGTACCGCTCATCAGTGACAGCCATCGTCACGCACTTAGCATGCCAACACGCTAATATCACTCTTTCACAGCACACGTCACTCAGAGATGCGCTGTGTCATTGTGACGGTTCATCCTGGTGAGTTTTTTCCCCCATTCCTTCAATTCTCAAATGTTTTGAGTCCAGGAAATTTGAAAATGTTTTTTTTTTCTTTACCTAAGATGGTAGGATCAAAGCAAATCAAAATGGTGGATTGTATCAAAAAAACCTTCCTGTTTTTTTTTTTTTTCTTCAAGCGGACAGGACGATTTATAATGACACGTCATAATTAGCGCTTTTACTTGCCCCAAAATTTAAGAAGCATGAATAATTGCTTAATTGTTTTGTCGGGCATTAGCTCAATAATCATTTGAAAATCAGATGACATCATCATCAGCTCGCTGTCAAGCCAGCCAAAAACTAAAAGTCATTTCTGTACTTAGTTGTGGTTACAGTGACAGCAAGGCTCCAGTCGGCATTCCCGCTGTCTGCGGACCGCATCGACGTATCGCAGGTCCGTCATTCAGCATCAGGTGTGCAACACACTCAACGCTAGCACGCTTTTGAGTGCTCCCGTTTTTTGACCCGCAGCTGAAAGCAGAGCTGGTGTTACGAGGGCTGCCCTCTGACATCACCCTGAAATTGGTGAGCTTCAGCGAGACCGCAACAACAACACAAAGCTCCATTGTACCCTGAGCAAAGTGGGATTCTGGGGCCTTCACTTTGTGCCAATGTCAATTATTTATGTTCATCATTCATACGCCTCTCATTGAACACATTGTCGGACCAATCATTTTTTTTTTATAGCGAGTACACACATTCGAGCGCTTGCCGATAATAAGCAGTGAAGATACTTGATGTCATTACATCTGTGATCACAATTGTGATTAAAGTGTGTTTATATTTTTAATTTACTTATAAAAAAAATTATGTTCGGAAACAGAATCTTGTGCTGAACGCTATCGGTGATGTGGTATCGGAACTTTTTTTTAGTACAGATATATCATATTGATGCCTATAGTTTTTTTTTTAATCCTGATTTCGGAAGAAAATACAATCAGGAAAACAAAAATGTATCTGTCTTTATTTCTTATTTTATCTGAAAATGACTTATTTTACACGCACAATAAAGTAACTTTTAAAGAGCCGTGATTTTTGCTGTAAGAATTTGTTTTAAGACTTCTGAGTGAGACTAATCTCAAAAACACACATGGGCAGACCGGGCAGACCGGTCACACCGCCGTTTAATTTTATAAAATAGATCAGCACATCTTTTCTTGGGACTCCCTTTCCATTTGACACTATAATTAACCTTTTGTGAAACTTTTTTCAGGCTTTTTCTTGGCAAGTTACCAGCACATATCTAACAATTATAATGACTGCATGTGAGTTTGTGTGTGTGCATTCATTATACTATTTTTTTAGGTGGAAAAATGTCTGTGAATTGAAAATTAAAGCCAGTCCCATTGACATTTGAAGGAAAAAAAAAAAAATTCCCCTCTTTGCTTCCCGTCTTACTCTACTTGCCACGTGTGCACTCACGGCGAACAACGAGGCACTCTAAAGCTGCCGCAGTGTAGACAAAGCACGCTAGCGAACTACATTTTAGCAAATTGGAAAATGAGACATATGATGAGCAGCCAGTGCGGAAGTATGAGGGAACAATAGTTTTGACAATTGCGCAAAAAATTAACGACCTGTTACATTGATGGTAATTACAATGGCAAGCTGCCAGGCCTCGCCTTTGCATTCTGCTGGTAAATCACGCGTCGGTTTTTCCCCTGAGAACAAGTCAGACCGCATAAAGAAGCCGGCGTCAGACGCTCGACTCGTTATTGTGAGTCGCACCAGTTGAGGTCCAGTCGTCCGTCATGCGTTGCTGCCTGTTGGTTTTGTCGTTGTTGGCCTGCAGCTGCCGGGCCTTGAACTACACGGGCTCGGCGTTCACCTACCACCCCCTCAATGGCACGACCGACACGGTGCGTATTCCACCTTTCCCAAAGCGTATATCAACATCTGCGCTGTCGGATGACATCACAAGTTTATGCTCCGCAGGCGGTCGTTCGCTACAAGGTGGCCTTCCAGGAGTGCAACAACCTCACCTTCGTGAACTGTCAGGGGGAGCTCTGCACAGTCAACTTGGTGTCTGTGAACTTTGTGGACGAGAACAGCGGAGAGTGGTGTCAATATGAAGTCATCGTGCATGTGAACAACTCCGAAGCACCTTTTCATCTGGCGTGAGTCTTGAGAGCTTCACTTTCGGGCTATCGGATATATTTATGGATACAGAGAAAGGATAAGTTAACCACGCTCGATCTTGATTGACTAACATCTTGGGGACTTATGTATCAGGCTGAAAAAAACCAGACAGATGAAGCTCTCGGTCTCTCTCTCTCTCTTTCTCTTCAGGTCTTCAATTGACTCAATTTCTAAACAATCCTAAACCAGGGTTATCTTGTTTCCAAACCTTCCAGTCAGTGCTGTTCCCATTGATGATCTTCCTGATTCTGTCCATCCCAAATCCCCTCAAGAACGAAAAATGTTTTTGTTCTTCCAGACTAGAAGGCATCAACTGGATCGACAATATCGACAATATCATGGAAGTGCACGCCCCGACATACATCGAGCTGAGGACGAGGTCCGACACAGGTCGGCCAAATTCGTCCCCCCGGACCACCATGCTTCCCATCTACAGGTACGACCACCCTGACATTGACATGTGGGCGCCATGGCAACCAGCCTCCAAAGAATGTTTGTGTCAATCCCAAAGGGTCCCGTCCAACTGCCACAGAGTAATAAGGCTGCCCATGTATGACACAGACGGAGATCGCGTTTACTGCTATGAGAAGAATAACATCTTTGAGGAATTTTATTTCTTTCACAAAGTTTTTTATCCCAATGAAGTAAGTGACCCCCACCGGCTCAAAACAACACCCTCCTCAAGCCCAAGCCTAGTGCTGACTGCTCCTTCTTTGCAGCATGGTTATTTAGTCTATCACGGCGTCCAGGGCGTGGTGGACATGGAGGGCGCGTACGCTGTAGAGCTGATCATGAAGGATTTCCCACACGACAACTTGGCTCTAACTGACCCAAATGGGGTCCAAACATTTCACTCAAAAATGAATCCCCTCAGCGAGGTCCCCATTCAATTTGTTCTGAAGGGTGAGAAAGTGTGAACGTTTAGATTTGACATGTCCATTCTCAGTGAAAAAGTGGGGAGAGTCAAAAACGCCTGAGCTAAATGTGGACAACATCCATAATACTGGTGTTATTGTTTTGTATTTTCAGTGGCGGGAGTGGGAACGAGTAGAGCTACATGATTTATCGATTTTCTGGGCATTAAGCTTTTTTACTGTTGGGGAGTCAGAGAGTGACGGTAAGACAGAAAGTGCTGTCCAGCATCGACAAAATTGCATTGCAGGCATTAGCATTGCAAAACAAACCAATCATGACTGCTAGGTTGGTAGCATGGCTTATTTGTGAGAAAGTGCTATGATAATGCTAAATATTTCCATTTCAAGTGTTTTTGTATTGTGTGTCATTATAGTAACTGTAACTTTTCCCCTGTGTGAATTGTAAATTTCCAGTGGATCCACCAGTGGACTCGTGTAGGCCAGGGGATATTGTACCCGAGTTTGAGTCTCCTACACCTGAAGATGAAGCTCACCTTTACGCCTTTGTGAACCATACGCTGAACATTGAGATTTATGCAAGCGCGGTGAGATCAAGGTAGGCATTTTAAATATTTTAATACCACCACAGAATCATGCAGGACTGAAAGTGCCAAAATGAACTAAATAAATACACCATGAAATATTGAATTAAAAAGCTCAATAATTAGTTCAAGATTTTATGTATGAATTGGATATGGCATTTATTAAATGAAACAAATAAATGATTAAATATTTAAATGCATGATTCAAAAATTAAATGTCTCATTGTTTCATTTATGAATCAAATATGGAATGAACTCAATGTGTGATAGCGTCGAACAAGTGCTGTTCAGCGGGCCGGCTGGCATACAGAAGAAGGATTTCGGCGGCGGCCACTTTGTTTTGTCCTGGACACCGACTGTAGAAGATTCGGGCCTACGTCACGCCATCTGCTTTGTTGTTGAAGCGATTCTAGATCAAGATCGGTACGTATATTTGCTCATTGGTTCCAAAAACCACCCGCGATACGTGAAATCCGCGAAGTACGGTCACCAACAAGAAGTACTGAGCAGGCTAACGAGTTAGCGGAAAGATGCTAATTCGCGATCGTGCTAACACGCGAAAACGGACTTCTAAAGGAATGTAAACGACAATTCGGAGCAATATTACATTATCCTAAAGGTTAGACACGTTTCCTCACTTTAGAAGTTTTATTTTGACTTTTAAATGTTTTTTTAATGTGGGGGTAAAAAATCCGCGATGTAGTGCAGCCGCGATAAACGAAACGCGAAGTAGCGAGGGATCACTGTATACTAACATTTCAATATTGCCGTCCCACAGCAAAATTCACTCGGAGATGCGCTGCGTCATCGTAGCAGTTGACCACTGTGAGTCAAACCTCTTATTGTCTCTTTTATATAATAATAAAACAGACTTGACATCACCATGTGGCAGTGGCGGGCCTATCGTCCTCATTTAAAAATGTCAGCAAGCTAGCTAGCTCATTTGAATTCTGCCTGCTCTTAAAAGTTCATTGGCGTGCACTTATAATTCTGAAGGCCCTGGGGAGATTAGACATGGCAACACAGGTTGAAATGTTGATGAGGGAAACAAAACAACTCACCACTGCCACTGGGTCCCTCCAGGCCACCCGATTTAAACTGTGCGACTTTTTCTTTTTAGTGTATTTTGCCCTGAATGCCAGGTTGTTGGTCCGAAGCCACTTACCTGTTCTAAAAGTCATCGAACGCTACGGTTTAAAGGGGGTATGTAGTCTACACTTCACATACACAACTATTATTATGCACACCGTTTAAGTGTCTTGTTTTGTCCTGCAGTTGAAGGAGGAGCTGATTAAGCGAGGACTGCCCAACGACATCCAAGTGCGATTGGGGTGGAGAATTAAAGAAAACGATTTTATGAATGATTTCTATATTCATAAAAATGAGGACTTCACAACCAGTTGGGCCACACCTGCGTGAAGCTGGCCCCCCACCCCACGCAAAATTTAAGCAAAATAGTCTGTTTCGTTTGTGCTTCGTTTGTGCTGGTTTGTGCAGCAAAAATTTTCGTTTGTGCTGCTATGGTTTTTTAGTTATGAACGATTCTTTTATAGGTCATCCAGAGTTCACCCAGCCCCCCATCTGCTCAAAATGGACCCAAAACGGTACCGTTCGTTTGTGCTTCGTTAGTGCTGGTTTGTGCAGCAAAAATTTTCGTTTGTGCTGCTTCCGTTTCGGAGATATTACACATTTATTTTATAGCGATGACGTCACCTAGCCCCCCACTTCGCTCCAAATGGACCCAAAATGGTACCGTTCGTTTGTGCTTCGTTTGTGCAGGTTTGTGCAGCAAAAATTTTCGTTTGTGCTGCTTCCGTTTCGGAGATATTACACATTTATTTTATAGCGATGACGTCACCCAGCCCCCCACCTCGCTCCAAATGGACCCAAAATGGTACCGTTCGTTTGTGCTTCGTTTGTGCAGGTTTGTGCAGCAAAAATTTTCGTTTGTGCTGCTATGGTTTTTTAGTTATGAACGATTCTTTTATAGGTCATCCAGAGTTCACCCAGCCCCCCATCTGCTCGAAATGGACCCAAAACGGTACCGTTCGTTTGTGCTTCGTTAGTGCTGGTTTGTGCAGCAAAAATTTTCGTTTGTGCTGCTTCCGTTTCGGAGATATTACACATTTATTTTATAGCGATGACGTCACCTAGCCCCCCACTTCGCTCCAAATGGACCCAAAATGGTACCGTTCGTTTGTGCTTCGTTTGTGCAGGTTTGTGCAGCAAAAATTTTCGTTTGTGCTGCTTCCGTTTCGGAGATATTACACATTTATTTTATAGCGATGACGTCAGGTAGCCCCGCCCCCCTGTTTACTTCCAAATTGACCCAAAATAGTGCCGTTCGTTTGTGTTTCGTTTGTGCTGGTTTGTGCTGCAAAAATGGTACCGATTGTGCCGCAAAAAAATTTGTTGACGTTCAGTGAATCATTCAATTTGTCATTTATTTAATACTAATTTATTTTCTAGAGATGTCAAATCCTTGCTCCATGGATCGTTAATTAACCATTTGTTTGTGCCATTGCAATTTTTCATTATTAAAATCATGCATCTTCATTAACCCCCTGTCATGTATTTTATTCTTTTTCACTTGACATCATGATAACTCCTTAATTCTTACACATGTATTATCCAACTAATTACCATGCCAAGTGACCTCTGCAGGCCGGTAAGACATATCGCAACAGGGTGGCGAAAAACAAAGACGTGCAACTTTTTCAAGCGACAAATACACAACTATCTCCGAAGATTTAATAACAGTGAGTGACAGAAAGTGTCTTTTTCTGGGAAGTGACCATCGACCAATGTAAGTAAAAACTTTGTGAGGGCAGGATGGAACCACATGTATGGCGAGCATCACAGGCAAATAAATCGATGGACTTCGGAGACCCTGAGCCACGCCACCTGCCAAATTTGGCCACCCTGCGCAAGGCAAAGCAAGAGAAAAATGATTTGGCATTAGGTGACAAAAATCCAATTTTATCATTGCAGATGTTGAAATACAGTGCACCTCACAGTGACAGCATCAAAGACATTGGACTTGACAAGTTTTTCTGTCACTATTGGAGTCAAACACAAATGCATGTGTACAAGAGCTTAAAGAAATCCCACCCAATATTATGTGTTGATGCAACTGGCTCAATAGTTAAAAAACTGATGAGGCCGAATGGCATGTCTGGCCATATCTTCCTGTATCAGGGTGTTATGACAGGGCATACCAGCTCCAGTGTCCCAGTCGTGCAGATGCTGTCAGAGAAGCATGATGTTAATGCTATCACACAGTGGCTGAAGGAATGGATCCATGCAGGTGCATCTGTTCCTAAAGAAGCAGTGAGTGACTTTTCTCTGGCGATTCTTGGAGCTCTAGTCAAAGCTTTTACCCCTCATCCTGATCTGAAGAGCTACATCAATGAGTGCTTTAACATTTCACGTGGGAATCAACCTGGACATCTACCCCCATGTTTTGTCAGGGTAGATGTAGCACACTGCATTAAGATGATCTGCCGATGGGACTGCCTGAAAAACAAAAGACCTCGTGTTAAGGATTTCTTTGTTAGGTCAATAGCACAGCTTCTTAAGTCACAATGTTTGCAACATGCAAAAGAACTTCTTCGTGCTATCACCATTGTGGCACTGAGTGAGACAGAGGGTAATGACAATTCTGGAGCCCCTATCCCATCAGAAAAGTGCAAGAAATACTTGAGAGCGCAAATCGCAGAGGAATTTGTCCCCATTTCAGATGAGGAAGTTGAGGGACAAGAACCAGGTGATTCATTAAATCAGCACATCCAGACTAATGTCCGAGAGTGGGTGACAGAAATATGTGAGGAGAGCAGGTCACTTGCCATGGCTGATGGGGATAGAGACAACATCCACTTCCTCCCTGAGATTATTCCCCAAATAACAAGACTTGGAAGTTACTTGCCACTCTGGACAGCAATAATGGTCCCTCTCTTCAAAAGCGCCAGCATCACTGCAAGTTCCGCAGCTGTTGAAGCAGAGTTCAAAAACATAAAAAAAGGCCTTTTCAAGCATGAAAGCCTACCCATTCGTGTGGACCGGTTTGTTGCTCGTCATCTTTCCTTCATTGAGGGAAACATGCGGATTTGCTCTGCAAAACAAAAAAGTGATGTGTGTGATGCCACGACCGTCAGAGAGCCTGACAATGTCTGCAGTACTTCTCAAACTGAAGTAGTAAACAAAAGGGGAGAAAAATCTCATCCTGGAGCGGAGCCAGATGCATCTACTGACAGTGCAGTTGAAAACTGGAGAGGTTTAGCGGTCCCACCGAAAAAAAGAAAGATAACTTCATATCTCTCTCCTTGTCCTGAATGGCTGCATATTGACACACAAGTGGGCTGGAAAAAAGTCAAGGTACCATTGTTGAAAAACGGGAACCATCAACAGCCTGTTAAACTTCGCACATCAAAAGTGTTTGTGCTCAATACTTGTGCATTTGATTCTGTCTTGCAATGCTTATGCTGTTCTTTCTGTGAAAGTTTTTCATTTGAAAAGACTGTTCTGAACTATGAACATGGGAACCAATTCCTCCACCTGGTGAAAACCATCACAACACAGAGTGTGAACCCACAGGTATACTCACAGAGGGCAGAACTGCTGGGGGAAATATTCAAACCTGTCCTCCTGACCTCTGGTGCTCTCCAAATTGATGCACAATGCCACATCTCCACTGTAATTGAGAGCGCAATGAGGAATATCCCAAGTGTTTATTTGATAAAACAATGCTCCTCACAGTACTGCAGTTTAAGCCAACAAGTAACAAGGCAAGTTTCACTTGTTTGTCCAAACGTTGCTGTCCTGCAGACCTGTGGCATGGCTTCTCTTCAGACTGCTGCTGAAGAGGGACTCAGCCTTCCTGACTCTCTCTGCCTCAGGCCAATTGAAAATCCTTCCCATTGTCCGTCTTCATTCAAAACACAGGACAACAATACAGGCAAGGCTCTGTGTTCAGGTAATGTTACTCACAGCTACAATCTGGGAGAGTTTGTGTGGATTGACACTGACCTTGGTAGCAGTTGCAAGGAAGTTGCCTTGCTTGAATTTCCCTCCAGTCTGGAGCTAAAAGAGAAGACCTTTACTTTGAGAGCAGTCATTGGCTTTGAACCAGGACTGACCCAGGATTCTCTCGGGCATTATGTGGCATACTGCAGGAGGACTGCATATGCCTGGGAGATCTATAATGACCTGGGAAGTGGAGTGAAAGCAGCATCAGTAAATACTAAGATCTTCCCACATGCTGTTCTACACAGTGCAGTGATGCATTGTTTGAATTGTTGGAAAAAAATGTTGATAATGTTCCCTTTGACAAAGAAAGTTTTTTTTTCACGTTTTCAAGTTTCTTTTTCTGGCTGTCATCAACTTCACATACATGTATTAATTGTTGCATTAATTAATGTTTTGGAGCAGACATAGACTCATCAGGTATTTAGATTGCGGTGAACCTTTTGCATGTCAGATGTAATTGAAAAAAATGATCACATAGGCTTATTGAAAACAAGGAAATTAATCAATGAGCACGATACAAACATAATTACAGAAATATCCTCGTACTAAAAGCCATTCCCCGCAGTGAAAGTTTTCTGTAAGATAAAAAGAAAAGAAAAAAAAGGCTAAGAACATGTTTACCTTGTATTCGTCCTGCATCAGGAGCATTCCAGTCCAGGAGCTTGAAATTCGCGACAAAATACAGTGACGTGGGCTGGGTGACGTCTTTGCTATGAATTAAATGTGTAATATCTGCAAAACCGTAGCATCACAAACGAAACTTTTTGCAGCACAAACCAGCACAAACGAAACACAAACGACCGGCACTATTTTGGGTCAATTTGGAAGTAAACAGGGGGGCGGGGCTACCTGACGTCATCGCTATAAAATAAATGTGTAATATCTACGAAACGGAAGCAGCACAAACGAAATTATTTGCTGCACAAACCTGCACAAACGAAGCACAAACGAACGGTACCATTTTGGGTCCATTTGGAGCGAAGTGGGGGGCTAGGTGACGTCATCGCTATAAAATAAATGTGTAATATCTCCGAAACGGAAGCAGCACAAACGAAAATTTTTGCTGCACAAACCAGCACTAACGAAGCACAAACGAACGGTACCGTTTTGGGTCCATTTCGAGCAGATGGGGGGCTGGGTGAACTCTGGATGACCTATAAAAGAATCGTTCATAACTAAAAAACCATAGCAGCACAAACGAAATTTTTTGCTGCACAAACCTGCACAAACGAAGCACAAACGAACGGTACCATTTTGGGTCCATTTGGAGCGAGGTGGGGGGCTGGGTGACGTCATCGCTATAAAATAAATGTGTAATATCTCCGAAACGGAAGCAGCACAAACGAAAATTTTTGCTGCACAAACCTGCACAAACGAAGCACAAACGAACGGTACCATTTTGGGTCCATTTGGAGCGAAGTGGGGGGCTAGGTGACGTCATCGCTATAAAATAAATGTGTAATATCTCCGAAACGGAAGCAGCACAAACGAAAATTTTTGCTGCACAAACCAGCACTAACGAAGCACAAACGAACGGTACCGTTTTGGGTCCATTTCGAGCAGATGGGGGGCTGGGTGAACTCTGGATGACCTATAAAAGAATCGTTCATAACTAAAAAACCATAGCAGCACAAACGAAAATTTTTGCTGCACAAACCAGCACAAACGAAGCACAAACGAAACAGACTATTTTACTTAAATTTTGCGTGGGGTGGGGGGCCAGCTTCACGCAGGTGCCACACCCTCAATGAGGCCTGGAGCAGAATTTGACACTTTTGAATTTGTATTACCTCTCTTCAAAATATATGTGAATAATAATAAAAAAACAACAAGAGAAAAGTTGCAGTTTGAACATCTTTATAGGTGCATCAGAAGTAGTTGCCTGGTTCCCGCCCACGTCTCCTCCTGTAGCCTCCTCGCCCACCCGGTCTTCGTCCTCTGTAGTGTCTGCTCGGCCCCAGCCGCAAAATGGCTGACTCGTCGATTTCATCGGTGTTGCAGCCCACTGACGGGTGATGATGAGGCGCCCTGTGACCCCCCGGAGGGATGTGGGCCAAAGGGGCTGCCCTTCCCTTCCCGAAAAATCAAAAAGGAAATGTTAAAAAAAGTGGGTGGGACAAGGGAAACCTTTTTTAGGTATAACTGCTCAATTTCCCCATTTATTTTTAAGATATTAACGTACTAACCAAAAAATTGTTATTGATTGTTGGCTGAATTTGTCGTTTTTGCTTTGCTATATTTTTGGGCTGTATTTAACTTTATTGGCCATGTTTTTAGAGTTTCATAATTTTAGTGCAATAGATTTTAGGCAAATATTTTTTATATTTACGCGCAATGTTAATGATTATTACGTAGAGAGCTATTTAATGTTTAAAAAAATTGCATAAAATGTTAGATAACCACTGCACAATTAGACTATTAGACGACTTAGTTAAATTACAGACATTATTAGTGTGTAAAAAAATCTGTAAAATCCAACAAAATATTTAAAAATCAAAAAATAAAAAAAAAATAAAAAGCACATTGGTTAAAAAAAACCACATTATCGCCTGAATTTCCTGCCCCCTCCCAAACAACAACCCACTTTTCTCAATAGCTTCCACACCACATATACAGAGAAAGGAAAGCGCTTCAGACCGAAAAAAGGAGATACAAGGAGATACAGTACCAGTGCTGGGGGGATGTCAGGCCGCGGCATCGCATTCATGCCATTGTCTCCTGAAACAGCGGAAAAACTCTTGTAACGTACACGATGTGTGTCGACACAAACTTAAAATAACACTACTCATAAAAGGTTTCAATCAGGTGAAATTTCAGAATGAACCTACAACGCCCTAGATCCTTTACACATGAACTTCAGTTGGCTTTCTTCGAAGCTGCTGATTAAGTTCACCTGGAAAGGTTCCAGTGCCATTTTAGGTTCCTCGTGAAACTTCATCCGAAAGCAGAATTCAGTGGTGCCTTGAGCTGGGTGGGCCACGCGGGTATCTCAAAACATCTTATTGCACACAAATGAGCTGAAATATAATGAATCAGCCTGACCGATATTATTATTTTTTTTCTGGTGAGAGAAAATCAGCAATCTATTACGATGTAAACAAGAAAGACTGTCGAGTATGTTGATACCCATATTATATGCAAGCGCCGCGTTGACTGGAAAAGCATGCAGGGAGCCTCTGTGGAGCACATTGGCGTGGGGGTCCTGAGGGTACGACGGCAACGCGGCACACTGTGGAGTCTGCATGTCGGATCCCGCTGCCTGGTACGCAGGTCTGTGGGGTGCAGGCCACGCGTCACCACATCCGTTAGCGGGCTCACCTGGTTGCACAGGAACCGCTGCGGAGGGACACGTGGGCTGGAGGGGGGCTTCGGGAGGGCAGTGGGGCATCTGGACTCGGGGCTGCATGATGTGGGCCTGCTGGAGGGGCAGCAGGTACAGGTAGGGCATGTAGAAGGGCCAGGTGTATGCCTAAAGCACAACAATGAACATCTGAATCAAACAGTAACATGGGCTCATTATTGTGTACGTGCTACATGCGTGATGTTGCTGCTTTACCTTCACACCCAAGTTGAAGAAAAACCTCAAGACGTTTACATCTGTGGAAGGAGAATCATCCATCAGCAGACTGACACGAGGTGCTGCAATACTTGATTTGACATCCCTCACCCTGGGGGAGGTCTTCTCCCGAAGTGCGGAGAGAAAACTCTGGAGCTGGCAGCACATTGCCGTTCGCTTCTTGGGGGAAGCCGGGGTACAGGGGATCCTGGTAGAGGTGGTGCACCAGGATGCCTCCGGGGAGTGTCGGGGGCTGTCCGAGTGGGAAGGGAGAAGTGGGCAAAAGCTGGGGGGAGCCAGAGGAGGGAGCGGCCAAGGCCTCATGAGCTGGTGAATTCTCACTGGGATTCTGGAGTGTCGGACTGATGGGGGGAGAGGGAGTAGGCCGCGATTGGACCTGAAGGTCTTGGCTGGGAAGGGGATCCCACGTTTTGCTGCCGACATCCGCCACCCGATCCTTCAATTCTTGAGCGGCCATCGGGTCCATTGTTGCACTGCCCTGGTTGTGGAGCACCGACACACTCCCGGCGTCTCCGGCATCCGGACATTTAACTGGAAAGTCAGAGAGGTCCCATGTCTTACGTGGCCTCTGAGCTGAAGGTCGGAGGGCATCAGTGACTTGTGGAAGAGGAGGCACCGGTGACGAGGAGCTCGGGTACACTGGAGGACTGGGTGAGGATAGACGGGGGACAAAGGCCCTCGTGGCCCCTGGACACGGTGCGATGGGAGCTATGAACGTGGGAGCTGGGAAGCTCGTGGGTGCGGGAGGGGGAACATTTGAGGATGGGACAGACGAGGGAGACGCGTCACCCATGTGAAGAGGCTCAGGGGTGATCTTCTGTGTTTCCGCAGCAGAGAGAGAACGCCTGCCAACAACTTCAAGTGGACTCTGAAGAAGACAAAATTCATTCATTTCATTCTGTGGACAAATGGAGAGAACGACCGACGAGTGGATTCCTAACCCTAAGAGCCGGGAAGCTGAGCTCATCCTTGAGATGGATTTCCACCTGCTCCTTCTCTTTGGGCAAATGCTCCCCACTGGTTATACCAAATGACAAAGTGTCTGCTGAGCTCCTCCTGAAGAACACCACCAACTTAGAACAACGCTGTGACCAAATGAAGCAGGCCAATCTCCGCACTTACTTGTAGCGTCTCAGATCTTCATGCGGCGCGCGTGACTTCTGCTGGTACGCACGTCCACTTGAGCCCACTCTGAAACCAGAGGACTTTGGTCCGGACTTGCCAGAGCCCCGAGGCCCTTCTGGAAGACAAAGCATGCCTCATTCTTGACATGGACATCAAATGAGTGAAAGGCCCATTTTTCAAGATCTGTCATTGTCAAACATGCCAATACCTTGCTGTCCGTTGCAGATTCTTCTCTCCCGACCGTGGATGGGACTCCATTCCGGGCTTTCTGACGTCACGGGTCGTAGGCTCCACAGAGGAACGCGTCTGCAGTCACGCATGTGCAGCAGTTAGCATGACTGAGCGTATACAGTGGCGTCTTGAGATACGAATTTTAAAGAACGAGCAATTGTTGACCTGATTTTTTTTTTTTTTTTTTTTGCCTTGCCTTAGCTTAATGCTAACAAACAATGCAAAACACTATAGACGGGCTAAAGAATTCTATCAGTGTTGTGGTGTTCAAAAACTTTAAGCAAGAGATATTTGAATATACAAACAGTGGAGCAACACACTCAGATATATTATATATAATATAGTATATATAGTATTAATATTTATTAATACTGAGAAAATAAATAGATCAAAAAATCTAATAGGTAAAGTCACAGGCAAATATTTGAGGGGCATAATGGTGATAGTAAAAGTGAGTTGCATGATAACATTTGCAGTGTGTTACGTACAGTTGGCCTTCTTCTTCCGTGTAAATAGTCACCGGGCCGTCATCGGGCGGGATTTCCTCAATGGTGGCGTTGTAGCTCTGTTCACTTCCATCCAGCCACACCTACCGTCATTGAGCAGCAATCAGTATGTGTGCATATACAAAACAAAAAATGCACATTTTAAAGTGTGCAAGACCTGACATCGTTGGCCGACGGTGTACTGCATCCCGGCGGCCATGCAGTAATCCTGCTTGAGTTGAGCTGAAAGACGGGAGACTTGATGAGTGTGGGTGGATTTAAACAGGAGGAAACCTCTTTCTCTGCCTCACCTTTCTTGGACTTGTGCCACACGTCATATGCAACATTTCGGTACAGACTCTCGCTCAGTGAACGGCGCACACTCTCTGGCAACATAAGGCCGCGACCCCGCCCCTGCACTCACACAAAGGGCATTGTGGGATTTACATTAGCCTAGAAAATATGGTTAACTGTGTTACCCTCATCCGGCTGTTGTTGCTCCTGAACAAGTTCTCCGCTTCTGAGTCGGAGTCATCGCTGCTGAGGCACGGCGCCATACTGTCGTCGCTCAGCCGCTCGCTGGTTCGGCCTCTCGACTGACAGGAAGTCACGGTGTGCCGGTTCAGCTGGAAGACGTCGGTGTACAGCAGCTCGTACAGGATGGCTGCAGCGTAAACACACGTGTCAACGGTCAAGTCTTCCCTTACTCCAGCAAACTATATTTTGGGAAGCCACTTGTGACTCGACTCACACTGGCAGAGCGCAGAATTCTTTATATGGCTGATGGGATAAACGCTGTCGTAGTGATTTCCATTCAAAAAAATTAGCTGGATCTGAAAATGGGGGAAAAAAAAAAGTTCAGTTTAGGCACTTTGCCGAGTATGCATGGCAAAAAAAACTGATTGTGCTGTGGAAGGTCAAGGTAATGTGGTTCATGGAATGGAAAATCCACGAAATGGAGCCATGTGTGGGACGCAGACCTTCTCCTTGAACTTGTTGCCTGTGATATCCACCGGGGATTTGCCAGGCTCTTGAAAGATCACAAAATCCCTCCTGTGCATACACAAATGGTTCAAATCTTGAATAAGCTGAAAAGCAGCGCACACACACACAAACTTGGGCTTACTTGAACATGACGGCCAGCGCGTTCATCTCCACTTCACCTGCCCACTGCTGCAAAAACAACCAATTGTTAGCTTTAGCTCAGACAAAAGCTAACAAGTGTTCGAGTGTGTTGCGAGTACACAGAGGTCTCACCTGCGGGTCCTGAAGCCGCTGCAGGTACTCTTCAAAATCACCTTCAATGAACTTCACACACATGCACACACAATTTTTAAAATTCCAGCGGCAACGCAAGCGCATCATAATGTCAAGTCGATTATTACTAATTACAGCATGTGCCAACTTTCAGGCGCACTATATCTTAAGTAGCTTTTTAATGTCTTTGAATACAGCGCCATCTATTGGAGTGGACGAATTACTGCCAGCCCCAATGCAAACAAAACACAAATCAGCAAATAGCAGCATTGCCCCCATGTCACCTGCCCTGCTGCTCAGGGCAAAAGGCCCACACGCAGCACATAAACACGGCTCATTGTAAAAAAAATAAAAATAAATCAGCATTTCATTAAAAAAATAATAATACAACTGCAGCCAATGCAAAAACCCAGAAACAAAGCTATTTCCTGACTCGTTAGCTGTTAAGACAAAGTGACATATTAAACAATATGAGGGACTTTTTGGTTTTGCAGAAACCTAATGTGCACTTACTGCCTCATAGCTTTCTCTATGTTGCCTTAGGAAGCAAACGCACTGGGTGCGAACTTGTAAGTGAAGACTTTGGGAGTGAAGAACCTGCAACAAGAGCATCCATGAGCACTTATGAGAGCGTACAACAAATAGGTCAAATGAGGTTTTTTTTCCCTTTGCATTTATCGAAGAACAGCTCTGACAACCCAACTGTTTGAGATAAATGGGGTGTAAAAAATGTAAAACATTATTATCGGTTTGCTTGGGTCAGAGCATTGTGACGGGCTGGGGGGGGTGGGGTGGTCGCCATAGCAACACATTTGCTAAAATATTTTCAGAGGTACCTTAAAAAGTCTGGGTTGAATTTTACCCGGGCAAATCAAAATAAAGAATAAACATTAAAACATGTACATTATGAGCAATATGAATACGCTCTGCTTAATGGCAGTTAATGACGTCACACGGGCTAAACTACAAATTGTTTGTCACATTGTATTTACCTGTTCGGCCACGGCACGAAACAAGCACGACCCGTCCTTGGCGACCCGTTTCCGATGCAGTCCGATGGAGGCCAAATAGTCGTCCATAAGCGTCTCTTCCTCGCTCGCTCGCATGTTCCCAGCACGGCTCATGCTAACTCAGCTTAGCGCTGGTATTTTAAGCAACCTGAAACGTACTAAAGACAAGCACTCGCCATCGACCCAACAATCAGATGACGTATGACGGCGTTTAGTTTCGTTTCCGAGGAAGGCCCACTCTTCCTACTCCGCCTGCTCCTAATCCAGGCAGTCATGAAAGTGAAAGTAAACTTTTCTTTTGACAGGCGCTCGCTCGGTGTCGTCAATATATCATTTAAAAAGCCCACCACTTCCGCGTTCCGGCCACTCATTTCCCGCCAACACCCGGAAGTCATGCTGCCAATAAACACGCGACGAGAACGCATCGTCGATACGTTGATTGGCTGTCAGCGCAAAATGATCGTAAAGTCTTTTCATTTGGATTATTACGTAATTAATCAAACACTGTCCCTGCTAACCTTGTGACAATAAACACAATATGATAATGGCCGTTTTCAGAGATGGATTAAGTCACATAAATCCCCAGTGAAGGCCCAGGTACCAAAGGCACGGCTTTCTCGTGCCCCTCTTCCCTTGCTTCCTCCCATCCTCCTCCTTTCATTTAGTGAAATCTAATAATGACCTGTTTGTAAAGCTCCCTCGGCTACAACAGGCCAGGTTACCGTGGCAACCAGAAAGGGGGGGGGGGGGACAGTGGGGCAGGGCCCATGGCGATTGACACTCATCCTCCCACTTGTTTGTGTGTGCGCAGTGAGGACTGTGACCTTCATGGCTCTGACTTATTTATTAATTTCCCGCCTCGAGTCATACTTTGTGATGATGGTCTTGATCATGCCATGACAGAAAAGGAACCAACGAAGGCGTCATTCGTGAAATGAAACTTTATTGATCAAGCAGAAGCAAACAAGATTCAGCAGAATAGACCACAGCGATCTTCTTCATCTCTGACTCTGCTGAATCTGTCAGCTTATTTGTAACAAGACAATCAATCGACAGTCGCTGGTCAAACTGTCCCGGAAAACAATCTTGGTATGCGATATACGTCTATAAAAAATGGCGCAAATCTTATGATTAGTCTTTTTTTTTTTGCATCAGCAAGCCAACAAAGTGCACATGGATCGCTATATACAACAGAAAGATCAGAAAGAGCATCTTTGTCCTTCAGAACCTCCATCAACACAACTACAATGCAAGCAAACCAAGATAAGTAACACACAAAAAGGAAACAAAACGTACTGCAGCATTGATTTAGAACTGGTTTGGCAAAAAAAAAAAGACTGATACATTTTCATGCAGATAATTTGGGCAATGATCACGTTAATTAGGGATGCTCCAATAGCACTTTTTTCCAGATTCCGTGCAAGTACAAGTACTTGTCGATAGAAAGTACCGATACTTAATGCCAATGTGGTTTGCAATTGTGATTAAAATGTGTATTATTTTAACCAATTTTTTCATAGGTCTAATTTAAATCTAACTCCTTGGAGATAAACAATTTGTCATTTTAACATCCAACTGCAAGTTTTTCTTGCCACACTTCAAATAAATGAAGTTATTTAGTGTCTCAGTTCGAACACTAGGGGGCCCTATGTAAAAGATCAAAGACAAAGATGAATGTAGTCTAGTGCAACTCTATTGCATTGTGGGCAATATTATTTCCTCATTGCCAAGGAATATTGGAGCATCCCTAACATGAATTGCCGTTAGCTGCTAGCTAAATCAAAATGTTGAGGGTGCTAATGACCTCAAGGTAATATTTACAGTTTTGGTCCGATGGTCTGGCTGTCATCATCCATCACGTTGTAAATTCACCCAAAAACTTGACGAAGCTGGCAGTTTCTGAAGGACAACACATACTGAGTAGTAATAATAATTCAAGATAAGAAAAGGAGTCAAGTGCTTTACGAGCTAGCACTTCAATGATTAGGGAAAAACAGGCGGCGGGAACTGCGCCGCTGCTTCTGCCGTTCAGCGTGTCGGTTTTGGACATTCTCAAATGGGGAGGCGGGAGCGTTACATCCATCGTGAGCGAAAGATGAGGACGGAGGAGAAAAGAAGACATTCATAAAGATGTCAGGCCAAGGTAGCCAAGGAAAGAATGTTTGTTGGAAGAGGAGGAGGAAGAAGAGGAGGAGGGAGCGGACGGAGGCGCAGTAAATTGAGGCTTCAGCGAGAGGAGAGTCGTGATGGGCACGAGAGGAGACAAATCCCTCCACCCTGCTAGCTCACATAGCGAGGCCTGAAGAGGAAGATGAGGAGAGGATGAAGATGAGGAGGGCACGTTGGTGTGCAGCCGCCGAACGTGTTTGCTGGGATTGTCCGCGTGCACGTAGGAGCGGTGCGTGTGCACGTTGCCGGGGGCGCTGGCGGCGGCCACGTTGGCGTGCGCTCCGTGCTTGACCTTGCAGTGCAGGCGCAGGCTGTCCCGCCGCTTGGCGCTGTACGGGCAAAGGTGGCAAGTGAAGGGCCGCTCACCCGTGTGCACGCGTACGTGCTCCACCAGCTTGTTGGCGGTGCGCGTCAGGTGGCCGCAGCGCTCGCAACGGTACTGGTTGCCTTGGCGATGACCCTGGAAGTGAACCAGCAGCTCCGGTTGCCCGGGAAACGACCTCTGGCAGATGCGGCAGCGATGCTCCGAGGTGCTCGTCTCCGGCGGGGTTGCCGTGGCAACTGTGGGCGCGCTGCCGGCGGGAAGGGTGAGGGGGCATCTGGCGGGGGTGGAGGTGAAGAGCGGTGGTTAGCGCCGCGCGCAGTCATTGATGCAGTCACACATTTGGCGCTAGCAACTTTTTGCCCCCATAAAGCACCATGGCAGCAAATTTAGCTTCAGTTGGTTTAAATACTAGGAAACCTTCAGCACCTTTTGAAATAACCCAAATGCTAAAAGGCACACTTTGTTTCCCCTAATTGACAAACTAGATCATGGATTGCCAACTTGGAATGCTGCAGCGGGCACAATGGAGAACAAAATGTTGGGGTTAAGATTTTCACCTGCTTGCTCTGCCCAGCACGTGCTTGTCGGCGTGCGCCCTCATGGCCGCCTCCTGATTGGTGGAGTGGTCGCACACGCAGCAGTGCAGTGAAAAGGAGCCGCGCTCCTGCCGCCGATGCTCCGTCATGTGAGATCGGAAAAGGAGGCGCCCGTCGGTCTCGAAGCCACACACGTGACACCTGACCACAGGGGAGGAAGGTCCTTTGTGTCCGTGGCGACGGCAAACCTAGCTTCTCGGTAGATGAGGTCAACTCACCTGTAGAAGAAGCTCGCACTTCCTGGCGGGCTGCTTGGGGTGCCTGTCAGAGACATAAATCAACAAATGTCAATATGAAGAATGACAAGCGAAACAATGAAAGTTTTTCCACTAGATGGCCACCAGGGGGCTCTAGAAGCAAATAACAGGCAAACAGTTTGGAGTTTTTCAGATAATGGATAAATGGATGTTATGTTTGAGACTGTTTGCGCTTCCTTTATTTGTGTATTCGTGATTTTCTTATACTGCCCTCTGGTGGCTAAGTCGTAGAAGTGACAGTGGATCTACTCACGATACCGAAACGATTTATACATTTAATTCAATTAATTACTCAATTACTGATATATGCGACACACATGGGAGGCTCCCAAAAGGAGCATGAAAACACGTCGGCATGCTGCAATGAGTTGACGCTACAGTTTGTAAATAAACAATTAATAATAATAACAACAGAGGGCGCCAAAATGACATTTTGCTAATGGTGCCAGGGAGGTTCTGACTGTGTGTGTTTCATACCATATGCAGACTCCAAAGGAGAGGACCAGGCTGGCTCCACCTTCAGGACAGGACTACATTTGACACAAAGACATGGACACACTGCTTAGGAGAAGTTAAAGAAGAAAAAGGAGAGTAGCGGGACACGCACCTGCTCCTGGCAGGGGGGCTGGACCTCAGCGTAAGCACACTGCCGGACTTAGCGACCCGCTCTGGAGGGCGGCAAAAGCGGGAGGTGAACATGATACTTGACGTGACAAAAGTAAACGCTGCTGTGTGATACCTGAGAGCTGTTGCAGTAACGTGGACGCCAGGTTGACGGACATGTCCTGCCATAGCGCCGCCCGCAGGCACTGCTCCGCCATTTTGGCTCCGGAACACAACTGGTCTCCAAAGAACTGCTGTTCCTCCACCGCGACCCCTGAAAACAACCTGGGTCGGGTCTCCTCTTCCGTTTTCCCTCTGAGGAGAATCTGCTCCGCCAGGGTGTCAGCGGAGATCTCCTCCCCCTCCTGTTTGACAGCAAGCGGAACGTTCGGAACATCGCCGTCCAGATGTGGATCTTCCATCTCCGCCACCCCGCCGTGTTCCGTTTTGACGGCCAGAAGACGGTGAGCTCCATCGCCTCGGAGGTCTCCTATTGGTCCTTCACGGATGACGCTTGACATCCTCGGCGTTTCGATTTCCATGGAGTCCTCTTCCTCCTTGACTTTCACGTCGGGCCGGGTCAGGAGCTGACTCTCTGCCATTAAAAACACGATTTGCTCATCTTCTCTATCCGTCAATAACTGATTTAATCCATTTCTTCATACAAACAGATGGATGAGCACAAACCTGCCAGTTTCCTGAGCAAGTCTGAAGCCAGCGTGTCAGTGGCGGCGTCCCCCTCAGGTGTGTGCGTGAGCGAGGGTGGGTCGGGACTGGCCCCGGGACCATCGGGGGACAGAGCCAGGCCCGGCTCCTCCTGCTGTCCCCCTCGTCCCTCGGCTCGACCCCCAGGGAGGACCTGAGCCTTCTGAGTGGCCTCTGAAGACACACACAGACATAAGACCGACGCCTCATATGTGTGTACGTGTGTGTGTGTTTTAACCACCTGACATCCTAATGAGAAGGTCAGACGCCATCTTGGTGCTGACATCAGGGCTGAAGAGAGAGGTGGCTGCCAGGAAGGGGCTCGAACCCACCTCGCGCGACTCCGCGTGAGCCGCCCGCGTGTGTCGACCGGCCGCGTCCGAAGGAGGAGCGGGCTGTAACACGCTCGGCCCACGCTTCATTTTCCAGCGACGAGTAAGAGAGTCACACTCAGAAGAGAGGCGAGCGATACGAGAGGAGGGATGCTAAAATAAGACGTGAAGGTTCTTGGCCACTCGGAGGAGAGGAGAGCATGATGCAAATCTACTCCTCTGACAGATTCTGACCTGTGAGCGAAGGATGAAGGCAAAACGAGAGACAAGGCGGAAGGTGGATGACGAGCATGACAAGAAATAAAACACGATCAAAGTGAATCTCTAATTAGGCAATGATTGAATGGATAAGGCCCGATAATGTCATAATCACATCGCCATGGTAACAGGCTGCAGCATCTCCTGCCATGACCTTACTGGAAGAAATCAATTGTGATTATGGGGCTTAAAATATATCGATTAATCGACATTTTTCAGTATTTAATTAATTTGTACACAACTGCCACGTTTATTACTTTTGTAAGTTATTCTGCAAATTTCTATTTTCAGATGTGTTGCACAAAAACCTGAGGCGGCATACTCCATGTTCACAATAATTGTTGACAACTATGCTAATTGTATTTACCAAATCATAAGCAAATCATTTAAATTCGCATAAAATTGCAACCTAGACAATCGAATGGAATCAGGCCAAAAACATTGTTTTTACTGTTAAATACATTTTTAAATATCAAAAAATAGTCCACACATGGCAATCCAAAGTGGCTAAAAAACGTAAAAATGATGACGAGAATCTCCGAGTGGAACCGTAATTCAGTCAAATTGTTGCAAACTATAAATATGTAAATAATAATCGAACAGCAAATCGGTCCACTCTGACACCACACGACCCGGTTCGCTCCAGCCTCTCGACTCATTCATGCCTCACGGGAGTCTGCAAATGACCGTGACCCCGTTCCTCCCTGCTCGGTATCGGTCGGACGGTCGCTGCCCGAACCTTCCGGACGAAGCCAGAGTTCTGGAGCACTCGTTCGTCCCCTCTCCCGTCGCAACATGGCTGACACACCGAGTCACAAAGTCAATTCCCGGCGTGGGAGGACGGTGCGCCAATTCAGTACCAACGAAGCGGCGAAATTGTTCCGTTTCAGCTGGTACCGGGAAGCAGGGCAGGTGTCAAGAGTCCAGTCGCCCCCTCCCTCCCTCCCTCCCTCCCTCTCTCCCTCTCTCCATCACGCCCCTGCAACATGGCTGAGCGGAACTCGACCTCACGAGACCTCTGAAGTCATCCACTCGGGTCATTTGGCGTCGGCAACCCGCCCCGGGACGACCAGACGACGCCTTGTCGCCGGCTCCCCTTCCCCGCTCACCCTCGGAGACTTACCGGTGCCGGGAGGGCAGGTGGCGGCCGTGGTTGAGATGGTGCAGTCCGGGGCAGAGCCTATATATAGACCGCACATTTTACTGGCGGTAAATTCGCTCTTTTTTTTTTTGGCCCCCCTCTTGCGTCGACCCCCGGGCTTGCTCCGCCACTTTCCGACAGTGCCAGTGGAGGGAGGGAGGGGGGCGAGGGGAGGAGGGAGGCGAAAGCCGCGCGGATATGTCTTTTTCCAGGCCGAGAGGAGGATGACGGGTCGGTCACTGAGCAGGGCAGATGGAGGTTTCCGCCTCCTTTCTCCCTCTCTCTCTCTCTCTCCCTCGTTCACACGCGTGAGCGTGCGCGCGCGCGCGAAAGGGACGCAGTGAGTCCGTCCACGCGCCAAGCTAACACGGGCACACGCAAGGTGAACGTTTGTCCATTTGAACAGAAGAGTCAACACTTTTAAGAGCGCACAAGATTATTTTTTAACCTATGAAAACATCTGAACTTTATACTCGTTACGTTATCAAAAAGCTTTTGTATTTTTTTTCAACTTGAGCGAAATAAGTAAACGTGCAAACCAACCTCATATGAGAGATATTCCCAGGCAACCTCAGGTAGAATGGTTATTTGCTTTCATTGGAAACGGCCCTTTTTGTTCAAAATGGCGCCCGGGGAGATGGGGGGTTTTCATTTTTTAATTTGGTACTGGAACCACAAATAAAGTGATCATTTTATCACCCGGGTAGCACGGCGACTGAAATGTGTCAAGAGTGGGACACATTTTGACACCTGGAAGACAATTTGAAGTTTGGCCTTGTACTAAGTCTGCATCATAGTACTTTATAAAACTTGTGAAACCAATGCAGTCATACAAAATTTGGTGGACTGTATTCTTGCTTTGCAACTTCATGGCAATGGCATATAGTGGGGCAGGCACGTCAACTGCTGTAATGCCCTTCCTGAGCCTCTAGAGGGAGACAAACAGCAGTAACGTGACACACATGCAACCACCAGCGTCATCCACGTGAGAGAACCACCAGCACCGGCAAGAGTCACCTAAATTTATTTTACTGCATCGATCAAATATATGTTGAATTTGAATCTAGGGTCATAGGTGACGCACCCATGACATCTCCACCCGACGACCTGATATTCCACGTGACATGTTTCATGCCGTCTGGTGTCTGTAGTGTGTTTCTCAGCTCCAAACGATGGAGGCTGATTTAAGACAGCCCCCGAAGTGTAAGAACTGAACCAGACTGGCTTACATAATTTCCCGCGGCACACTTTTATGATATCTTAAAGAATCAGGTTGGGAACCAGTGCACTACAACCCCGCATGTGGCACTGGATTGGACTTGTTATCTCGGGGGGGGGGGGGGGAGGAGGAGGAGGAGGGGGTTGCCTCTGTTCAAATGCTCCGGAGATCCTGTAGGGAGGCGGCTGCAGCTGGTGTACATCCTGTTGGTGTGTTGGATGAGGGGTGGGGGGCGGGGGTCTTAATCCTGTAGAACTATAGATCCTCGAGACAACACTTAAGACAAAAATCTATCCAGTGCTTTACTCGACCTTTCTTGAGTGTTGGCCAACCCTGCTTGTTCAAATCGTCACTAGAGGGAGTGCTCAGAAGCACCAGCAGCAGATCTAGTAATTGTGGCTCTATGCCCACCCACCTCCCTACCACCACACTTCAAAGTCCCCTGCCCAAAATCCCTCCAGCTCATCTTCAGACACTTGCTCTCACACATTTGCTCAGCACTGAGAAGACATCCTAGCAAGGTAAGAACAAATGTCATCTCTTTTTAGATTGATCTTGTATTTGCAAAATCTATGTTGTCCCAAGAATAGTCCAAACATTTGATTTCGGTTAAAAAAACAAGAAATACTCGTAGACTACAGCAACCTTCCTTTTCATGTCCTGCTAAGATGCAGTCCTCCCTGCTTCATTTGGGGACAACCGTGATCTTGTCATGCTTTGTCCTGCCTGCTGCTGCGTTCTCTCGCGGCGCGGGTCCCGCTTCCTGCCAGGCGATGAGCCCGGGTCACATTCGGGTCCAACCTCAGGACCCGCAGCAGAGCTATGTCACAATTCGTACGTCGGTGGACTCGTATCTGCCTGGACAGTTGGTAACAGGTAATGTTGACAGGTAGATGCAACAACGGTCCAAAGGCTTAAACACAATCCTCGGTTCGCAGTGACAGTCCGAAGCTCTCGGGACTTCATGGGTTTCCTGCTGCAGGCCCGCCGTGTTGAAGATTCAGAAGCCACCGCTAGAGTCGCAGGTGGGGCAGAACCGGACCTTCTGGTGGGCGGATCCTGGACCCTGGCCCCGCCCGGGACCCACACGTTGCGCTGCCTGTCGGAGGGCGATACGCTCACCCACTCGGACAAACAGCTGAAACGAAACCTGTCGTTCGTGTGGAGGGCTCCTGATGCACCCGTCGGAGACATTCGCTTCTAGTGAGTCCAGAATCCAAACGTGCACATTTCTGTCAAACGTTCACTGGGGGGGTTCTTTGTCCTTCTAGTATCACAGTGGTTCAGTCCTACTTTGTTTACTGGGCCGGGATTAAGTCTGCAGTGGTGCGTGATGGGACTCGGAGTCTTTGGACTACAAGAAACACAACAGGAGCCGAGACAGGGCGAGCAGTTTTTGGTCTTCATGATGAGACTTTTACTCAGATACCAGGTACAAACACATAGAGCTTGAACCTTCAATTGTGTTTTCATGACTAACAGTCCTTTTGGTTTCATCTTTTGGCCTGAAGCTCCACTGAACCAACCCAGTCAATCCATCGGTTCTGCTTCGTTAGGAAAGCAAAGCTTTACCCCAAAAAAGGTCTGGAAGAACACTTCAAGTCCAGTGACGCTCGCAAGGTACCAAAAGGGCCGAAGAACTAAGAACTACTCAGTCCTTCAAACGTCAAGAGATCATTCAAGCAGCAACTACCTGGACTCAGGATCTCTGGCTGAAGAGTCAGGCGGAGATCCTTATCCTTTCATCACCCCTTTCCCACCAGATGAAGGTCTCTCTCGTCGATATTGGGAGGGCACAGAAACAAGGGCGTCAACACCAAGTCCACTAACGTCTCCAGAAAATAAGCGTCTCCTTAACACGAACCCCTCAGAGCCAACCTCGTATAAACCGACAAGACCGCTCAATGTCCCAACGACTTTGTTTGGCTACAAGATCCAAAGTCGCTTACAAACATCTCAGAAGAGCCTCACGACACATAACGTAAGAAGCCAGTCTAAGTCTTCACTTCAATCACAGTCCAACACCGACATGGAGAGTCCTTCCAGCCAGACAGTTTCCAACTCCACAACCTTTTTACCGACTTCTCTGAAGTCTACAACTCAAAGTTTTCTTCTGCAGCCCGAAGACTCCAGAGATGGACCATCGCATCCTCCCAATAGCTCTCGTCAAACTCTGTTCCAGACATCCATGTCTCAATCTCCGCAGGACGTTAGCAACACCTTAAAAAATCTTCTCCTGTCTGACAAAGCAGTTGAGGGAGCAAGAACTAGACCACAACCATGGTCCAAAGAACATCCTCAAACTGTGACTCACAACAGTCAACCGTCAGTTTCCACTAGAAGATTGAAAACTTTGGTTTTCACAACAAAGTCTGAACATACTTCAACCACAACAGGAAAAAACATGAGCTCATTTGATTCTTCTGGTTCTCCTCAAGGTGTTATCAGCCAATCTTCACCAAGCTACATCGTCGCTAAACACCCAACCAAGAATCCTTTCACACTTTCTTCCAGCCAAGAACAAACCATTCCTGTTTATTCCCATCTTCCAAAACCTTCTCCTATGTCTACACCTCCTAAATGGATCTCAGGCATTCTGTCCTCCACTTACCAAACCATGACCCCCACAACATCAACATTTCCCTCGAGCAGCTCCATCAACTCTCCATCATCAGCCACATTCAATCTTCATGGTCCATTCAGGTCTTCCATCCCGGGAAGCACAAATTCCCCATCCTCTCCTACCACCACCAGGTCTACAAGCATGCCCTCCTCCTCCTTGATCCCTTCAAGTTCTCACCTTCCTCTCACCTCAGTGGGATCCTTGTCTTTTATTTTGGCTGCCTCACCTTCCTCCCAAGTAACTTCCCCACATCCAGGACCTTCTCCAGCTCCACGTCGCTCCCTCAACAACCGCCCCTCAATATCTCCCGTACCTTTCCCATCCCAAAGACAGACCCACATTGCATCATCTAACCCCAAAGAAAAATATCATCCATCAACCTCTAGCCACACACTCCATTCCAACATCAGGGAGGAACTAAAACCCAAACCTCCAAAACTGGACACCAAGCGTCCCTTGAATCCCTTGAAAACTCCAGGAATGGAGGGCAAGTATCCGGAAATTGTCACCAGGCATAGCTCTTGGGAGCTGGGAATGCTGCTGGGCTGCTCGGCCGGTCTGGGAATGGCGCTGGTGGTCGGCGTGCGCTACGTCTACAGACAGGCCTGCGGAAAACACACCGAGGTGACGCTACACGACCGGGAGAGAGATTACGGGAGGGGCGAGCGAGGGATGATCCACGTTCAGGAGTGCGGCGATTTGGTGCGAGTCCGCCGAATCCGAGAGAACAGCCTGGTGCTCCTTGCCGAGTACGACATACTAGCCTCGCCTGGAGACTGAGACGGAATCCAGTGTGAAAATGATTTGGATTTATTTCCTTTTCTGAAAATAGAGGAACATTTCAGATTCTTTCTGTAGACTCAAAAGCAGTAAATGTGCCGTGACACTCAAAGTAGAAACTCTTTGGTATTAGGTGGTGGGAAAATGCTTTGTAAACGTTTGTAGCATCAAACACATGAAAACACGATGTTCATGTCGGGTCACCATCACTATTAAACATTCAAGGCTTTAAGTTAAATTAAATACATAATCTAGCCTCAAGACTCTTGTAACAATATCAAAACCATTGTAACAAAAGTTCACATTCCCTGTTACTGGAAGCTGGAATGCTGAGTAGAAAATGTAGAAAAGACAATTAAAAAAAAAAAAAAAGGTCCCAGCCACCCCATGTGTCCTTTAGCAAATATAAAATGTGTACCTTTGCTTCTGTTAAATAAAGAAGAATAAACGTTTTGTGTTTTGTCCTTTGCGGAGGGCGGCAAGCCAGCATTTGGTCCTCGTGTCCGAGGTCGCTGCTGATTGGCCACGGGAAGGCACACGATTGTTCGGTGAGTCGCTCACTTGGTCAGACGGGCTGCAGGCTGGTCTGCTGGACCCACACACAAGTCGAAAAGTCTTTCTCAAGCAACTCAAACCCTCACAGGAACCTTTTTGGAAACTTAGCTTGAGCGTGTAATAACAAAAAAAATCGATTCCAAAAAGTCTGGCTGAAGGACGAGGAACGAAGAGGCATGCTCACCGCTCACCTTCTGGCGGCTGGTCATCCAGCTGCGCATGGTCGGCACCAGCACGGATCCGAGGAGGATCTGGGCCGGGTGGTAGATAAGCAGGGGGACCGAGATCAGCGACAGACGCTCGTCGCCCGCGAACACGATCTTCAGCATGGGGATACCTGCGCACCCGTCGGACACACGCCAATCAATGCCAGCAACATCTCATTACCGTGACCGTAAAGGCGGGCTCGTACCTAGCGTTAGCGACTTGTGCGTGGAGCAGAACATGATAGCCACCGTGTCGGCGGGACTAAATCCTGAGCCGGCTCTGAGGACGATGCGGTGTTACGTGTAGAGATTAGACAACTTTGAAAACGGACAGAAAGAGAACGGCGCTCACCTGCTGGAAAATCCAAAAGTGAACAGCATGAAAGTCAGCTGGATGGAGAAAACTGCAAGGAAACAGGGGATCACACAATTTTCTCAGATGAACCAGAACTGAGCAATCGCAAGTATACACAGGAAAAAAAAATCCCCCGTGAGCAGATACAATATTTTCTTTGCGGTAGTTGAGGATGTGCGTGCACTCACTGATGAGGACGACCATCAGCAGGCTGGTGGGGTCCAGCTCCATGTTGGCGTTGCTGAAGGTGTCGCAGAAGGTGCTGTAGATGATCATGAGGAGGACAGCGCTGCTGACGGTGCCGAACGGAGGTTTCCTGCGCTCTAGACACTCCCTCAGGAAGCGGCGGCACACCTGCGAGGAATGGGGGGTGCATCATTAAGGTGGCGCTCGTCGCAGCCACCAAGATTCCCTGGCGTACCTGACCCACGACAAGCGGCACCACCACAGTCATGAAAAGCTGAGAGAAGATGGAGCCAAAGGCCACGGAGGATGAGGAGCCCAGCTGGAAGAAACATTTTACTTCAAAAGTTGATGATTTTTACTCATTATTGTCGTTTTTTTTTTTTTTTTTTTAGCCTAGTCAACCTCGTAAAATTAGTTGTAATATTCTGTGTGCACCCTAACTAGTCAAAACACAATGTTCTGATTTATGTTTCGTTTGTGGAATATGAATTAAACAGAAAAAATTCTACCTGTTTCTATCCATCTCGGGGGCGGCCATTTTGCCACTTGCTGTCGACTTGAAAATGACATCACACTTGCCACAACCAATCATGGCTCACCCGTTTTCTAAAGCTGAGCCGTGATTGGTTGTGACCTGAGACCCGGCAACTGTGATGTCATTTTTAGTCGACAGCAAATGGCAAAATGCCCCTGCCCCTCTTGAGATTTCACATACTGGCTAATGTGCATCAAAAAGAAAGTTCTCATTTATCTGTCATTGTGCGAATTGAAACTTTCTGTATAAAAATTACTTGTGGTATCCGTGCTTGAGTAAATACTCATACTTTTTGACTGGCCTGTCAGATGCGACTTACAAAGAGCAGGAGGAGGGTCGGTGTCACCACGATACCCTGCACAAAACAAAAACCTGCTGAAACGGTGCTTCATGTTCTTGACAAACACTGCGCCACTCCAACCTTACCAGGAAGCTCCCAAACGCAGAGTTGAAGATGGCAGCCGCCTGGCGAGATAAACCCAATCAGTCACCATGGCAACGACACATTGTTTCTCACCTCGCGAGGTGCGTCTTACCTCGTTACCGCCGACGGCTTTGGTGAGAATGACGGCCGACGAGACCGGAGGCGGCATACAGCTCACTGTCTGTAACCTAGGCAACGACGACACCATGTTACCTTCAGAGATTGGATGCCTTCAATGCAATACACATGGCAGCAGTAAAACTTTTTTTTTTTTTTTTTTAAGAGTGAAAGTGCGTCAGGAACTGCACCGAATGGGGAGGCCATGAATGAGGCTTTTGTGAGTACTTCCAGGTAAAGTCAACAGTGCTCAGATTAAAGACTACATTCACATGAAATCTTACCCTCGGAGCAGCCATTGGTCGATGTTAGTCAGCGCCAGCACTCTGACCAGCAGCCAAATGGTCATTGGGAAGAAGACCAGCGTGAAGGACTGCACGAAGAGGTGAAGGCGCACATGAAGTAAAGCGCTGGTCAACTCCTGCACACAAGCAAAAATAATCATGTGAAATCCCGAGAATCTTTTGGGCATTCTCATCAGGGGGGCGTCACCTCTGTTTTCAGCGAGAGGCCGCTGTTGAAGAAGATCAGCGAGACCGCGAGATACGAGATGGTGATTTCTGGCTTCAGCGGTCCTGAGGCAGACAAAGGGAAGAGTGGTCACTATGGTAACCATGGAAACACCCAGCCACGTTTCTTCGTCCCGTTTAATAGTTAAACTCTGCAATCAGCAAGGCATGTCATATTCAGTAGCAGGGTTATCTCACAAGATGTAATGGACCCTAGTCCCTGAACGCATCATACGGTAGGTCTTATCATCCCAGATGATAAACGTGTTAGCTCGAGCAAATTACGATCGTGACAATTCATCTTATCGTCACCCAAGCGACACTTTCACTGGCTGTGATCCAAATGTGTAGCGGTGGCAGAGGCGTGTGTGTGTTGACATAAGTACAGGATGCAACGTGTCACACAAACTCCCTGCGAAACTTCCGGATCGCACGTTTACATTCAATTTGGAGAGAACGTCGAAAATGTTTCCCCTGATGTGATTTGTCAGATGATTTCATCACGTTTTAACTCCCCTTCAGCACAAATATTAAAAAATACTGATCAGAAAGACTAGTCAAAAATAAGTGGCAAAATAACCAAGCTCAAAGCTGAGATGTCACACAAGGTACGGGTTATTTGAAGTCCATTAAATGTCGTGCCGTATGCAAATCCTGTTCTCACCTCCTTTGACACCGAAGCTGGGCTGCACTTTAGCCGACAGTATCACCAGTACAATCCCAATGATGAACCATTCCCTCCGTATCGTGGCCAGCAGTCCCATGTTTCAGCGCCGGCCTCTTCCGGATCACCCGGTGGGCCCGTAAAAGGCTGAAAGACCCGTGACGGCTTTCTTTTCTCGGGTCTTCCTGTCCACTCGAAGTCCGCTTGACAAGAGTTCCTTGTTGCGATGTCAAGAGTTCCTCAAACGCAGCGTCTTCTTTCTTCTTCATAGCAATAGTAGTTGGTAAATAAATTGAGGAGTGCAATGCTGCCACCGTCTGGTTAAAACGTGCATCGGCCTGCTTCAAGAGCGTGTCGCTCCAGTGCGTTTCTTGCGTTCCTCTTCGTGGAAGTCAACAGTTGACATAAGTATATCCAAATTGGATACCTAATTTTTTATTTTTAAATCATGGACTCTCTCTCATTTCACATCTTATTTTTAAATCATGGACTTTCTCTCATTTCATATCACCCCCCCGAATATGACATAATTTCCTGCCAAGAGTTTTATTGGCTGTTTGAGTGCACCGCCAACATCCCAGTGTGGTTTGAATAATAATAATGCTAATAATAATACTAATAATAGCTTTGATTTATATGGCTTTATGTTAGCAAAGTCAAATATGTATTAAAATGCTTAAAAGGAAAGTAGTGCTAGCGACACATTTGCTGGCATCCTTGGCAATCCTGCAATACTTGGCTCGGGGAAACGTCAAGGTAACTCAGTCTATGTCTAATAGTCGCAAATGTCAGCATTGCCGCTGGTCTCGTGAAGTCCTCTTGACACTTTCCAGGCCAGCAGCCGCGACAGAGCGGGCGACGTGGCCGACTCCACGTCCGCGCTGTACTTTCCCACAATGCAACGAGTGTGAGCACTGGCCAGTGACACCTGACGGACGCAAACACTTGTAGCATTACACACTTTTGTAAAAAAAAAAAAAGAAGGAATTGAACTCCTTAGGTAAAAGTACTTCATTAAAAGTTAAACCAAACAGATAACATACCTGAGCTTTCTGCACCAAAGCCACGTCTCCGATGTCACAGGCCACGTTGTAACCTTGGAGTAGGCTCTCGCGAGCTTGGTCATACTGTTTCTGCAGGCAGGGAGGACCACGTTTTTGTGTATACGTGTGTATATGGGTGAGTGTGTGTGTTACCATGTTAGTGTAGACATGGCCCAGACATAGGCATGCGTCGACGAGGTGGTGATGTAAGCTCTTGCTCCGGGAGATGTCAACCAATGTCTCCAAAAGCTTGATGGTGTTCTTGATGTTTCCCTTACTGAAACACAAACACACTTTTGTCAACACAAAAGGGCGCGTCTCATTTTCAGTATCCGAGAGTACCTTTCATATAACTTGGCCATGGCCTTGTAAGCTTTTCCCAGGCCGTCAAAATTCTCCGTGCTGCTGCAGATGGTCATGGAGGTGTTGAGGTACTGCGAGAAAAAAAAAAGAGTTACCTTATTTCAGACACCAACTCTCAAGCGCTAACACGCACCTGTTTGGACGTGTCGTAGTCTCCGACTCTGTAGTAGGCGAGTCCGAGCTGATAGGCGGCTTCCCCTTCGATGTTTTTGTTTGCAGCTGCAACAACGCACGTCTGGTGTTTTACGAGCGGGATGGCGGCGAGGACGGGCGGCGGCGGTCCACTCACACTCGGTGGCGGTGGTGTAGCCTTTGTGGAGGAGCTCCAGAGCCTTGTCGGGTTTGCCCACTTTGATGCGAGCGTCCGCCTGGCGACTGTAGATGGACCACAGGCTCTCGCGGGCTCGACGCGGCAAGTAGCGACTGGACGAGTCCACCCAACCGCCTTCGTCGGCCATTTGCACGCAAAGTTCAGCCTGGTGCCTTGCCTTGTCCAGCTGACCTGCACGGGTATGAATTGTTATTTTGATGGCAAATCATTTGAGGGAAGAATAAAAATGAATCTCAGGAAAGAAGGTTACGTGCCTTGCTGCAGGTAGAGCTCGGCCAAGCAGGCCCGCCCCTCGGTGGCATGCCGCTTGCATCCTTCCTCCTGCGCGTCGGTGCACGTGTGGTAGAAGTGCAAGCTGAGCCACAGGTCCTCCAACTCGGCCGTGAAATAGGCGCCCAAATGCAGACGTTGCTCGTACGCCGCCGGCCAGCGACCTGCCGCAACCGTTCGTTAGACCCCGCCCCCGAAAAGTCAGATCTCAGAAGTGAGTCAGTATACCGTCCCGTTGCGCCTGCTCGGCACGGCTCAGGTAAAGACCGATGCTCTCCATTTTGGCGTGCTGCTCCTCCAGCGGCGTTTGAAGACTGAGAGCCGAGTTGATCTCCGCCCCCTCCCGGCGCTCCTGATCCAACCGCAGCAAAAGGAAGAGCTCAGAGAAGGACCTGGAACAAGAGCACGGGCTGAACATTTTGGACAACGAGGCGCTCGAATGGCTATCAAATCAAAAAGCAATTCAGCCGCAATAACATGAACATTTTTTTCAGCCACTCAAAACTGTCCAACAAGACATACAGGCAATAATTCACGTGAGCTACCTGTGGAAGCCATGCTGTAGCAGGCCCACGCAGATGTTCTGCTTCCGGCTATTGATGAACCTGCGAGAAGGGACAATCGTCAAATCAAATTCATGCTTGACAGTGAAACAAATTGGTCACCATGGCAACCAAACTCACTTTGCGATATCTTCTTTGGAGAGACAGTGTGCTGATTTTTCAGTGTGTTGGACAGACTTTCTATGAAAGACACACAGAATGTTCCAGTAACTAACTCAGGTCATTTTTTCGCAATGTTCCCATCGTAGCGGTTTTAATTGTATCTAGATTTATCGTAAATAACCAATTTTCTTACTTGCTTCTCTGCCTCCTGACCCTCGAGGACACTCCTGGTAGAGAGCTGCCTTGCGCTTCCATTCTCGGCTGTCACTCAACCTGGAGGCGGGGCCAATATTTTAGAAAAGGTGAGGGGAAAGAAGGAAGGAAGGAAGGAAGGAAGGAAGGAAAAAAGGACGAAGGTAAGAATGGAAACTTAGGAAGAAGTTAAGAAACGAAGGCAGAAAAGTAGGTTTAGCTAAACCTAGTAAGATGGGAGGATACAAATCGCAGAAGTAGCTTATAGCAACTTTTGTGCAACCTTGTGGACCTGTTCGTAAAGTGGATTCATTTCACGTTATTTACAATTGAAAGCGGACTTACATTGTAGCCTTATTTCCTGTCTGCGGTAACCTGAATTAGTAGCTCACCTCCACTCGGCCTGGCGACAACAACGTACAGTCGGCGTCTCCTCTTCGAATTTCGCGAGCGTCACCAAGGAGCTCTGTTTTCAGTCAGCTTGTCATGTTACCATGGCAACGCACGTCCCCCACGCGACATTTATCTCCATGGCAACCAAGGCCGATCGTCGCCGGCGCGTTCGAGCGAGAGCAAGAGTCGCCGCGCGCAGGTTGCTAAGCAGTTGAAGCGTGCCAACTGATTTAAGAGCTCTTCAAGTGTGCGTCCACGAGAGGTGAGTAGTTTTAATGTGTAGTATCCTTTTATCGATAAAGTTTAAGTCGGGTGACCTCTTTTTCCCGGACATGTCCTACTTTTGAGCCCTATAAAAACGTCCGAGGGTTAATGTCGTACAATCAGTCTTTTGCATTTACTGTTCTGGATATTTGGAAATAGCTTGTGGTGTTCCACAAGGGTCCGTTTTAGGCCCTAAATTATTTATTTTGTATATAAATGACATGTGCAAAGTCTCTAAAGAACTAAAACTCGTCAATTTTGCAGATGACACAAATATCTTTTGTTCAGGTGATAACATCCAAACAAGTGGAATCAGTGTTGAATGAGGAAATGGAAAAAAATGAAAATGTGGTTCGACTGGAACAAATTATCATTGAATGTAAGTAAGACCAAGTTTATGGTATTTGGCAAAGCCAACATAAAGATACTGTTGGATTTGTTCCACAATTTAGGGAGCGCTATCTGCGCCTCACGGCAAAAGCCATTGCCAATCACCTGTTATCCAATTCACTCACTGCGTGCTCGTTTAATTTCTTCAGATTTAGGAAAATGCAAAGACACTGAAGCAGAAATTAGACTTACACAGGTTGGTTGAGTTCAATCATAATTCTTGTTAAGAAAGCTCTGTTTTCAGGAAAGTACAATACAGCGCTGGGCCTTTCAAGAGCAGAAAGTCTCCATTCAGAAAAGGCAACGTTCAAGGTTCTTTGGTCTGCTTATATTCAGTTGCTCATGCCGGTGTGGGGCGAGTTTGATGGGTGATGAGTCGTTGGGGTGGGGCGAGTTCGCAGTAGAGTTTGATTCCATGGGAGTGGGTGCTGGTATGGACGATTCGGTGTGTGTGTGGGGGCTGCCGTCTTCCATCCTGTCTTTCGGCCTTGGGGATCATCTTTGGCCGAGTCCTTGGCTGTCTCCTTCTGGCACCAGCTGGTTTTATCTCCAAGTGACCTTCCTGTAAACCTTCTGCTCCATTCCTACACTGTCGCACCTCATCCATTCGTCATTCTTTCAATTTTGTCATTTTGTACGGAATTATGTGAGCTTTTGGCTGTGACATCATCAATTTATTAAAGTTCCCTGACGATGCAAAGTTTGTTCTTTTGATACTCCATGTCTTTGCTTACATCATTACATTCTTAGTTTAATCATGCTTCCGCACGTATCTCTTCTTTGTTAAGCAAAATATTTCCCTCTGTGCAGAGCGTTCAGTAGTAATCGAAAAGCTGGCGTCTCACATTTAGGCGACATATGACGTTTAGTCAAAACACAAGATATAATCAAGTACTGAACGGTCAAGACGACTCTGGCCGTGTCCACGATTTAGAGAACAAACATCAGGCATGCATTACACAGTTCCTTAAGGGTCATTAAGCTATTTAGGCAACATATCAAAAGGTCATTTATTTTGCAGTGCACAGAAATACATATTGAATCGTGAAGTTGTAGCAACCTCTGTTATTATCTTATATTAAAGAATGTCTAGTTATGTCTGCTTTATTGGTTGACTCCATGAATATACTTGTCTGCTTATATACTTTATCCAAAGAGATGTGAGCGTATCTGTTATTGTGGCTAGGCGGGTTTTGTGTCTTTTGACCCTATTCCTTCAATACGAATAGAAATAGATGGGACTGAAATTGAAAGGGTGCAGGAAAACAAATTTCTTGGGGTTATAATAGATGACAGGCTGAGTTGGAAGCCACACATCAAAAACGTAAAGTCTAAAAATTCAAGAAGCATGGCAGTCATATACAAAGCAAAAGAATGACTGGATTATCATTCACTTCGTACGCTTTATTGTTCTCTTGTCTTGCCCTATTTGCATTACTGTGCTGAGGTTTGGGGGAATACTTATAAAACTTCACTACAGCCACTTATCATTCTGCAGAAGAGAGCAATAAGGACTATTCACAAAGTCAACACAAATCCACTTTTCATACAATCCAAACTATTGAAATTCACTGACATAGTATCTTATCAAACAGCAATCATCATGTATGGGGCAAAAGCAAAACAACTACCAGACAATATCCAAAACTTATTTAGGAATCGGGAGGGAGGTTATAAGTTAAGGGGGAATCACAACTTCAAAATCAAAACCAGCTCAGTGGCCTAGTGGTAGAGTGTCCGCCCTGAGACTGGAAGGTTGTGGGTTCAAACCCCGGCCGGGTCATACCAAAGACTATAAAAATGGGACCCATTGCCTCCCTGCTTGGCACTCAGCATTAAGGGTTGGAATTGGGGGGTTAGATCACCAACTGATTCCCGAGCGCGGCACCGCTGCTGCTCACTGCTCCCCTCTCCCCCAGGGGATGGATTAAAATCACACGGGGATGGGTTAAATGCAGAGGACAAATTTCACCACACCCAGGTGTGTGTGTGACGATCATTTGGGACTTTAACTTTAACTTTAACTTAAAATGCTAAACATAAGAACAACCTTAAAAAGTCATTTGGATAATGTGGACGTCAATTTTCTTTACTTGTGGTTCCTGAGAGGCCTCAGATTGCTGTCAGGGAGCAATTGGATACCTAAATAGTTTGAGCTTTCCTAGTTAAAATAACCTTAAGTAGCATGCCTTGAGCGTGATTCAGGCCAAATTGTAGACGTGACCATACAATTTGGTTGGGGGCAGATTTTGGGATGTTTACCGATGTCATCTCTTCTTGGACCGTTTTCGGGACAATTATCAAGTCCCGAAGGGGGGAATGTGGTAGAATTTGGACTCAATACGTCTTTGCATGTTGCCTTGGATGGTCAACTAGCAGCAGTGAGACTATCATAAGCTATTTTTGCTGGACAGAGAGGCTTTAGTTTCAGTAATGTATAGGTACTTAGAATATGGAAGGACCATTTGTTGGTGACCAGGGAAGAGCCTAGTAGATGACCTTTTAGGGGCTTCGAAAGCAACCAGTAGACTTTGACTCGAACCGCAGCTGTTGTCTTGCCAGGTATAAAAGATGCGGGGCCTCGCAGACGAGAGAAAGGAGGGGCTGCTAACATCTTTGCTGTTGGCCCACTCGAATAGTTGGAGAAACTTCACTCTGACATCGGTTGAATAAAATCTTTTCCCAATCAGCCGTGTGTCACTGGAGTGCTCCTTCTCTGGGCCAGCCGTCGTCCACCAAGTGTTGTTTTGAAGACCAGCGAGGCAACAAAGACAATTCACCGCAATAGCTTGAATGGAAATAGTTGGACTATGAGCGAATCCCTGCGGCAATCTGGTGTACGTATAACTTTGTCCTTTAAAGGTAAACGCAAACCAAAACTGTGAGTCTGGGTGGATTGGCACTGAGAAAAATGCATTGCTAAGATCAATTACTGTGAAAAACTTCTGCTTAGGCTTCAAAGTGTTTCGAAGTGTGTGTGGGTCAGGCACATTAGGTGCTCTTGTCTGCACTGCATCATTTACTGCTCGTAAATCTTGCATCATTCGCCAGTCAATTTTATTGGCCTTTTGGACTGGAAAAATAGGAGCGTATCAATCTTTCAAACATTTTTTAACACGCCACCATTTTCATAGTGGTGGGCACCTTGGTCTAATTGAGTGATAATATTGCTTTAAGCTGTTACAGAATAAATTTTAGCCAAGCAAAGAAATTAAGATCAAAAAATAAAAAACACATTTGTGCTTCCGAGCCACCTCATCTGGCTCCTCTCAACGTGGAGGAGCAGCGGCTCTACTCCGAGTCTCTCCCGGATGACCAAGTTTCTCACCTCATCTCTAAGGGAGAGCCTGCGGAGGGAACTCATTTCGGCCGCCTGTATTCGGGATCTCGCTCTTTCGGTCACGACCCATAGCATAGGTGAGGGTAGGAGCGTAGATGGAGCGGTAAATTGAGAGCTTTGCTTTTGGCTCAGCTCTCGATCTCGCGCTCCATACTGCCCTCACTCGTGAACAAGACCCCAAGATACTTAAACTCCTCCACTTGGGGCAGGATCTCATTCCTGAGTCCACCCTTTTCCGACCGAGGACCATGGACTCGGTTTCGGACGTGCTGACCCTCATCCCGACCGCTTCACACTCGGCTGCGAACGGCTCCAGTGAAAGCTGAAGATCACGGCTTGAAGAAGCCAACAGCACTTCGTCGTCTGCAAAGAGCAGAGACGCGATGCTGAGGTCCCCAAACCGGACACCCTCAACGCCTCGGCCGCGCCTAGAAATTCTGTCCGTAAAAATTATGAACAGAATCGGTGACAAAGGGCGGAGATTTACAATGGATTATATATATGATTGAAGTTCAGCACTGGGGAGGTTGGCAAACGTTTTGTTTGGACGCTCCGGGAGGTGGTCAACGCGACTGGGTGAATTTGATGGGGCAACTTTTTTCTTCTTCTACTTACTCGATTTATTATATGATTTACAACTGATTCTATTATTGAACTTTAGCATTGGAGATGTTGGCAAACGTTTTGTTTGGACGCTCTGGAAGGTGGTCAACGCGACTGGGTGAATTTGATGCATGGGGCAACTTTGCGTTTGCTTTCATCGCATTGGAAGCGGTTGGTTGAATGTGGTGGTGCAACTTTGCATTGGTGTCATGTACCGACTCGAAACCACAATAAAGTCTGCATCCCAGTTTGTGTTGTTTATCGAGGAATCGCGCGCGCGCGGCGCCGCCATCTGGTGGGACAATGCACTGCGGCCCTACGTCACACAATAGATTGAGACGACGAGCAGAGATCGAATGGCCCGCCGCGATGGGTGAAACGCTCTTGCGTGCACTTTTCAATCAAATGGAAGGGACTTGTTTTCTTTGTGGCCAAAAGACAGGTGGGATTTTCATCGACCCTTTCTTGCATGCACTTCTCAATCAAATTGAAGAGACTTTTTTTTTCTTTTTTGCCAAACGACAGGTGGGATTTTTTTCTATCGACGTATAATTCAGCCACTCACACCGTTTCAAGGGTCAAGACTTGGTGTGGGTTGAGAAGCTTGCGGAAGGCGCACAGAAGCTCTTGGCCCTTCTGGCCGCCGCTCGTAGCGTTGACAAACACCAGCAGGGGGCGCACGTCCTCACTCAGCTGGCTGAGCTGCAGTGGCACTTCAACAGCATCCCATAAGTGACGTTTTGTTGCATACTGGTATAATACCAGTATGCAATCATACTGGTAAAAAAAAACACAAACTTTTTTTTTTTTTTTTCCAATTAAAACTTGCATTGCTCTGGTCTGCCCCACGCATTAACCCCGCCCACCCCCCCGAACGATTGGCTATAGTATTTATTTCGCTGGGTTTTCTTTGTACTTTTGGAAGCATGCGGGCGGCTGATGAACGTCATGGACCAACACAGTAACTGAATCGTTCTTTTTCTTTCTTCTTTTTTTTTTTTTTGCGCATCTTAAACACAGTGGCTGTAAATGTAAAAACATCTTTTTATCAATACGATCAATCAATCAAAAGCAAATAATAAATTCTCAAAATAAACGTTGGCTCCATCCCTGACTTCAATGCTCACAAATTACACATCGCGAGATTGATCGGTTATCAAAATAATGGTCGTCTCCGTGCCTGACGTCAAGGTTCTCACCGGACCGACACGGCTCAGGTGTCGTGTCGCTGTAATTCCCGTTTTGGCCACTAGAGGTCTCCCCAACTAGACTCAAAATTAGTGATGAGGTCAGATCTGTTGTCAAAAAGAAATTAGGAATTTAATTTTAAATCGGAGCAAAAACTAAATATGGTTGAAGATATTGTGATTTACCACCCGCTTAAAAAAACAATTAAAACTGGAATTTAATTTTAAATTGGAGCAAAAACTAATATGGTTGAAGATAGTGATTTACCACCCGCATAAAAAAACAATTAAAACTGATAAAATACATCTTAAAAGCATATAAAATAAATAAAATGTCATTACAAAACAAAAATGATAGAAAAAAACAAAACAAATCCCAACTATTGCCACGAGATGTTAGTTACTGGGTGTGCAGAGTTCCCAACCTTTTTTGGCTCGAGTCTTTACTTGCAAAGAGAAAGTCCTTCAGACTGCTGCAGCCACAACTAAAATACTTTTGCACCGCCCGCAGGAAAGAGGGACACTCAAGCACTGGAGAAAAAAAAAAAGACTGCACGGGTTTAAATTGATTGTGTGTTTTGTTTTAACAATTGAACCTCTCTCCCTGAAGTTCTTGAAAATTCAATAGGTGCAAACGTACTCACTGCTAAAAACATCCTTGTTAGGCCCTTTTTGTGCGACGCAATGCTGGCTGCGTGCGTTTCATTGCAGGTCACCACGGCTGACAGATGGGGAACGCTAGCGGCAGGCACCGTCTTCCTCTTAAAGTGTCCAGTCACTCAAACGTGACATCTTGTTCTCCAGCCTCGTTGTCATCAACACCCACACCAATTTGCGACACCTGTTTGCCATTGACCTTCTGACCTTTTGTGGCAGGGCTGAAATGCAGTGGTCTTTTTCTTATTGTTGTCGTGAGTTCATTTTAAAGGCCAATAAAGGACTTTGCAATTAAGCAGCAGCTGAGCTGGGCACTCCTCATTCCATTCTGGCACAAAAAGAAGAAAAAAAAAAATTCTAATCTATTCAGGAAACGTCTGTTCCCAAATTGATACTTGTTTTGTGCCTGCTGGCAATGTAGCTTTGGTATTTGCTTGTTGCCAACTGATGCCATCTTGCAGGTGCCACGTAAAAGTGAGCCGGGCCGTCATTTCGGTGTTCCCGTGAAACGAGTGAGTGTATGTCGTTGAAAATAACAATTGTCGACTCACAGAGAGTAAAATTTCTAATGGAGGAAGGTTCAGGACGGTGCTGGCCCGGCGGCGGCGCGGCACATTTTGATAACCTTGAATGAGACCAAGACAACATGAGAGTGCTGGAAATAGAAACATGTGTTACCAGCAGCATCCTGTCAGAAATATGTCTGGAACAAATTTAGGTTCCGAGAAAAGGGAGATAAGAAAACGAAACCTACACACGCACACACACACACACACACACACACACACAGTCAGTCACTTGGGTGCTTTCGTGAATGAGTGAGCGTATGTCACTGAAAAAGACAATGGTGGAATCACAGAGAGTAAAATTCCAATTGATGAAGATTCAGGACAGCAAGGAAACGGTGCACCACTGAATGACCTTCAATGTAACTAAGACGGCCTGAGCATAATTTCCTGGAAACAAGGGAGGAGGCAGGGGACAAGAAAGCGAAACCTAACTCACAGGCAAACCGATACATATTAAGGAAACGTTTGCTCCCAAATTGATACTTGTCTGGTGCCTGGTGGCAAAGTACCGTATTGGGCCGAATATAAGACAACCCCGTGTGTCAAAGTCAAAGGTCAAAGTCAAAGAAATCGAAATGACGTTCCCACTATCCCACGGTGACAAGACATAGTACACAATATACATACAAGTAAACAACACAAACAAATAAAAACAAGGAGGCACAAACAAGAGTGATGAATAAATAATAAATACATTTTTATGGGGTGGGGGGATCCTGAGACACCCCCAATAGCATGCTGGCTAATCGGGAGAGACGAGGGCCGCTCCCACGTGGGGCCGGTGGGGGCCATCATTTGATCGGCTACAAATGAATGAAATTTTAATCTAGCTTTTAATTCAATGCATTTTCAATTCCACCGTATTCGGAACTACAACACCCATTTTGCATCGCAGTTCTCTTCCCGGTGTCTCAAGTTGGGCGATACCACCCAGGCTGTGATGTACCGAAGTCAAATTCCTTGTTTGGCACGCTCAAACGTGGCGAATAAAAAATCTTGAACATAAAACATAATTCAACTGCTACAGTAGCCTATATATTTGTTATATATTTTAATGATGTATCATCTTTTGTTTTCTGTTATTTTCTGTCCCCCTTGGTCAGCGCTTAAATATAGTGGAGTCAAGTGACGCGGCCGTATTCCACTATTCTGTGCGCCTGCCAATGGGCCGGTTGGATTTGAAACTCCCGGGCTGGGAAATGGTCCCAGCACGCCACTGGACACCCCCTTGGGTAAAAACCGCCGGTGCCTTATCGGAAGCCATCCTTCCTGCTACGTGACAACCTGCTCATTTGCCTTTTTTCGCAAGCAACCGCCCCTGATGTGATGAGAAAATGTCGGCTGATTGAGTGAGCCAATGTTTTTGATCTTTCAGTCAGTCGACGTTGTCATGAGCTGATTCCACTTTGACGGATGTCGAGTAAAAAAAAAAAAAAAAAAAAACTTTTACGCATGACTTGGTTTCACTTTAAAACGTAGGTTGAAGTGACCCCAAAGGTTGTCCCGCTTTTTTGCTTGCGTCCCCTCTTTCCCATAGCGAATAAAATCAAAGTGGTGTCCAAAGTCTGGACAAAGGTGGCCAAAAATGATATCGCATTCCATCGCTCAAAGACGCGCACACGTACAGAGCGTCTCCGCGGGAACGCGCTCTTCCAATGGTGCGTTACTCGCGAAGGTGGGGGCCGAGCAGCAGCCGCAGCCGCAGCAGCCGAGCGAGTGAGCGAGCGAGCGAGCGCCTGTCGAGCGGGCGGCTGTCCTTGTTTCGAGCACCACACCGAGATTTCTGCGTTCAATAGCCTCGAGGCCATGATGACCCCGCCGGCCGTGCGCCTGGCGCTGGTTCTTCTGTCTTGCGTCGTATGGATGTTGTACAGCTGCGCAGACGGTGAGTACATCGACCAAAATGTACAACTTAATGACAACTTTGGAAGAACGTGTGTGGTTCGGATGGCAGTGCGGATCCGCCGCCGGGTTCAAAATGGGACCGACTTAGGAAGTTGGGTGAATTGGTCTCAACTATGGGGCGTTTTGGCATTTGAGGAGTTTTTGTACGAAATGGACTGTTCTGCGCAAAAGAGTTTGGTTTGATTTTCAACCCAAATTCGGTCCACTTTTTGGACCCAAATGGAGTTCTTTTCAAATGGATGTAACAGCGCTTGCTCTTGTGCACGTAAACTTTGTGTTGTGAGTGCAAAGAGTCTTTTTTACCTGGTTTTATGCCTCTTTAACAAGCTGACATTGATTGCGAGACACAATGGCACATTCCAACCCCACTCCCCCCTCCCTCGCCCAAATGCGCGCGGCAACTCGAGAGAAAGAAGTTTGCGAGGAAACGAATCTTAGAATGATTCCGTAACTGAAGTGACAGAGCAGAAGAAAATGATTGTAATGGTTAAATATGAACATGCGAGAACCCCAATATCACAGGGAGGATGATATACAGCAAGTCCTCAACATAGACATGTATCAAATATGTTTGGGGAGTAAAAGAGCCCCAGTGAGGACAAAATTCTGTTTCATTTCTCTTGAAATCCGTTTTTCTCCTCACATACTGTCTCGGAAATAAGCAAAGGTTGTACTTAAGAGTAATGACGATGTCCGTCCGGCCTGCAACAAAAGTCGTTTATTCAATGTGGCGCTAAGCATAAGTGATCAAATAATCCTTTGGATAGTGATGGAGTGTATCCAGAGCCCTCCCTGCTCTCTTTTGACCACCAAACAATGTTTCATATCGAATAGGACATGCAACCGACACAATTAGAGGAGAGAATATATCATTTGATCCACTTTGATGTTAACGTGGCACTTGTTTGTCCGTCCCTCCAAACGAAATCAACAAAAACGTCATACGGACTCATGTCTACGTCCTATATAGCGAGGTGCACACACGTAAGTTAGCAACACAATAGCACCACTATTGGCTTTAATATTTGCAACCACACATTGCGTTTTTCTTATTCCCCCAAAAAAGAAAAAGGGCAAATACGTTGCACTGGAGCGTGTGTGGGCGGTGGGGCAAAGGAAGTGATAGTCACGAAGATTTGTTACAAGAGGCGTGAAATTCCAACACGTCTTCCTGTGCATAGATTGTCAAAGTATCTTTTGGTAATTGATAAAAATAAAAAATAAAAAGTTGGAAGTGGAATTGGTTGACTTCTAGCGCCATCCTGTGGGCAGGAGTTGAGCTAAAAAAAAACCCCAACTTTTCTCTCCCCGAGTGGCGGCAGAATGACAGAAGTGGACTGTATTTCTTCCCTTTTTAGACATGTGCAACAGTCCTTGAAATCATTCAGCTTCTTGAAACTGTTATCTCGTGACAAAAATGCGTCTTGTTGATTTTTTGGGTGAATATATTATTTTAGTTTGTATCTTTTGGCGATAGATGAAAATAAATAAAAAAAAGTCGAATGTGGACTCTTTTGACGTGGGCCGCACTTGAATAAAAAAACAAGCTTGCCTGGCCAAGTGGTAGCACGTGGACTGAATTTCCTCCGTTTTTAGACATGTGTAACAGTCCCTGAAATTAATCAGCATCTTGAAACCGTTTGATGATTATCTCATGGAAAAAAATGCCATGTTTATGCTCTCAGGCTAATTGGCTTTTAATGCCCAAGTCGGTCATGCAGGTGACGCAATTTGGCAAAAAGTGAATTCGGCCGACTTCATTCTTGTCTGTTTGCTCAATTTCTGCTTTTCACCAAACCAAGGCAACTTTGCTGTTTCATTAGGATTAACCGATCTATCAGGATCAACCAATTCTGGGCCAACATGTGACACAGACAACGGATGGACTCTTCACGGCTCCCACTGCTACAAGAAGATGGAGAAAACCAACGGTTGGCTGGGGGCTCATCACGACTGCGTCTTAGAGGGCGCCGACCTTGTCTCCTTCACCGACGAGAACGAGCAAGACTTTGTGAAGGGGCAGATGGGCGACAAGCCGTTCTGGATCGGACTCTCCAATCGGGTAAGACCAAAGTGCTAGCTAGCGGCTGTTGGCTAGCTACATGTAGTTGACTGACAACCGCAATTGGTTTCGGCAGGACTGCACAAAGGAGTGGTGTTGGTTTTATGAAGCGGGAGAAAAGGAGCTGATTTGGTCCAACACCAGTATGACGCCGGACTACACCAATTGGGACACGCGTCAAAAGGGAAGGTAAGAAGGTCACCTCTTTGCGTTCTGTGTCCGGCAAGATGCACAGGAACATTTTGGAACCCTTTCCAAAAATGTGTGAGCAGGTTCAAAAACAGCTTTGGTTTTCTTTTGATCCGAAAAGAGGAAAATCAACTCCAAACTAGAATGTGCAATTTCTGGAGAAATTGCGTGTGAAGGCGAAATGTATGAATCACTTCTTCGGGGAATGCTGCCGAATGACGTTGAAACGTGTTGAATTACTTGAGAAATGTAGAAATTTTGGAGAATTTGTGTTGAATTTCAAAATAAAAGATGTGAAGTTTTTGGTAAGTGGGAAGTTGTGGAATAGGTAGGCAAAAGATGAACAGTTGAAAGTTGGAATGGCTTGAATCGGTTGAAAAATGTAGAAATGAGAAGGGAAAAAGGAATTGGGTGTGAATTTCAAAATAAAAGATGTGAGGTTTTTGGGAAGTTGTGGAATAAGTAGAAAAATGATGAACAGTTGAAAGTTGGAATGGGTTGAATCGGTTGAAAAATGTAGAAATGAGAAGGGAAAAAGGAATTGGGTGTGAATTTCAAAATAAAAGATGTGAAGTTTTTGGTAAGTGGGAAGTTGTGGAATAGGTAGAAAAATGATGAACAGTTGAAAGTTGGAATGGGTTGAATCGGTTGAAAAATGTAGAAATGAGAAGGGAAAAAGGAATTTGGTGTGAATTTCAAAATAAAAGATGTGAAGTTTTTGGTAAGTGGGAAGTTGTGGAATAGGTAGAAAAATGATGAACAGTTGAAAGTTGGAATGGGTTGAATCGGTTGAAAAATGTAGAAATGAGATGGGGAAAAGGAATTGGGTGTGAATTTCAAAATAAAAGATGTGAAGTTTTTGGGAAGTGGGAAGTTGTGGAATAGGTAGAAAAATGATGAACAGTTGAAAGTTGGAATGGGTTGAATCGGTTGAAAAATGTAGAAATTAGAGTAGAAAAACGGAATTTTAGAGAATTTTGGTTGAATTTCAAAATAAAAGATGTGAAGTTTTTGGTAAGTGGGAAGTTGTGGAATAGGTAGGCAAAAGATGAACAGTTGAAAGTTGGAATGGGTTGAATCGGTTGAAAAATGTAGAAATTAGAGTAGAAAAACGGAATTTTAGAGAATTTTGGTTGAATTTCAAAATAAAAGATGTGAAGTTTTTGGTAAGTGGGACGTTGTGGAATAGGTAGGCAAAAAGATGAACAGTTGAAAGTTGGAATGGGTTGAATCGGTTGAAAAATGTAGAAATGAGAGGTGAAAAACGAAATTTTGTGAAATGTCGAATGTGACATTAAGAATGAATGGGGAAAAATTTGTCGGAATTCTGGGAATTCTGCGAAAACGGAAAATTTTCGGAACGAGAAAAATGGAAGCGCTCATGTCGTGAATATTTGGAATACGTGAAAAGTGGAATGGAGTGAATCGGATGAATTATGTGGAAGAAGAAGCGGGACAAAAAAGTGGCGGGAATAAAATAGAATAACTAGAATGTGCAATTTCTGGAGAAATTGCGTGTGAAGGCGAAATGTATGAATAACTTCTTCGGGGAATGTAAGTGGGAAGTTGTGGAATAGGTAGGCAAAAGGTTGAAAGTTGGAATGGGTTGAATCGGTTGAAAAATGTAGAAATGAGAAGGGAAAAAGGAATTGGGTGTGAATTTCAAAATAAAAGATGTGAAGTTTTTGGTAAGTTGTGGAATAGGTAGAAAAATGATGAACAGTTGAAAGTTGGAATGGGTTGAATCGGTTGAAAAATGTAGAAATGAGAAGGGAAAAAGGAATTGGGTGTGAATTTCAAAATAAAAGATGTGAAGTTTTTGGGAAGTTGTGGAATAGGTAGAAAAATGATGAACAGTTGAAAGTTGGAATGGGTTGAATCGGTTGAAAAATGTAGAAATGAGAAGGGAAAAAGGAATTGGGTGTGAATTTCAAAATAAAAGATGGGAAGTTTTTGGGAAGTTGTGGAATAGGTAGAAAAATGATGAACAGTTGAAAGTTGGAATGGGTTGAATCGGTTGAAAAATGTAGAAATGAGAAGGGAAAAAGGAAATATTGGAGAATTGGGTGTGAATTTCAAAATAAAAGATGTGAAGTTTTTGGTAAATTGTGGAATAGGTAGAAAAATAATGAACAGTTGAAAGTTGGAATGGGTTGAATCGGTTGAAAAATGTAGAAATGAGAAGGGAAAAAGGAAATATTGGAGAATTGGGTGTGAATTTCAAAATAAAAGATGTGAAGTTTTTGGTAAGTGGGAAGTTGTGGAATAGGTAGAAAAATGATGAACAGTTGAAAGTTGGAATGGGTTGAATCGGTTGAAAAATGTAGAAATGAGAAGGGAAAAAGGAATTGGGTGTGAATTTCAAAATAAAAGATGTGAAGTTTTTGGTAAGTTGTGGAATAGGTAGAAAAATGATGAACAGTTGAAAGTTGGAATGGGTTGAATCGGTTGAAAAATGTAGAAATTAGAGTAGAAAAACGGAATTTTAGAGAATTTTGGTTGAATTTCAAAATAAAAGATGTGAAGTTTTTGGTAAGTGGGAAGTTGTGGAATAGGTAGGCAAAAAGATGAACAGTTGAAAGTTGGAATGGGTTGAATCGGTTGAAAAATGTAGAAATGAGAAGGGAAAAAGGAATTGGGTGTGAATTTCAAAATAAAAGATGTGAAGTTTTTGGTAAGTGGGAAGTTGTGGAATAGGTAGAAAAATGATGAACAGTGGAAAGTTGGAATGGGTTGAATCGGTTGGAAAAATGTAGAAATGAGAAGGGAAAAAGGAATTGGGTGTGAATTTCAAAATAAAAGATGTGAAGTTTTTGGTAAGTGGGAAGTTGTGGAATAGGTAGAAAAATGATGAACAGTTGAAAGTTGGAATGGGTTGAATCGGTTGAAAAATGTAGAAATGAGATGGGGAAAAGGAATTGGGTGTGAATTTCAAAATAAAAGATGTGAAGTTTTTGGTAAGTGGGAAGTTGTGGAATAGGTAGGCAAAAGATGAACAGTTGAAAGTTGGAATGGGTTGAATCGGTTGAAAAATGTAGAAATGAGAAGGGAAAAAGGAATTGGGTGTGAATTTCAAAATAAAAGATGTGAAGTTTTTGGTAAGTTGTGGAATAGGTAGAAAAATGATGAACAGTTGAAAGTTGGAATGGGTTGAATGGGTTGAAAAATGTAGAAATGAGAAGGGAAAAAGGAAATATTGGTGAATTGGGTGTGAATTTCAAAATAAAAGATGAAAACGTGAAAATTTTGAATTTGGCAAGTTTGGGAATGTCCCCAATGTAATTTGAATGTGTTGAATTATGTGAATTTCAAACTGGAACAACGTAAATGTGAAATGTTGAATCTGCCATTAAGAATGAATGGGGAAAAAATTGCCGGAAATTTGTGAATTTTGTGAAAACGGAAAATTTTTGGAAGGAAAAAAATGTAAGCCCCCATGTCATGAATATTTGGAATAAGTGAAAAGTGGAACGGAGTGAATCGGTTGAAGTATGTGGAAGTAGTTAATCAGCAAAAAAGTGAGCAGAAGATGTAGAATAATAATAAAGTACAGGAATAACAATAGTGTGAAGGTTTCACCTTCACACTAATAAAGTACAGGAATAACAATAGTGTGAAGGTTTCACCTTCACACTAATAATAAAGGACAGGAATAACAATAGTGTGAAGGTTTCACCTTCACACTAATAATAATAACTAGAATTTGCAATTCCTGAAGAAATTGCGTGTGAAGGTGAAGAAGAATGACGTTGAAACAAGTTGAATCGGTTGAAAAATGTAGAAATGAGAAGGGAAAAAGGAATTGGGTGTGAATTTCAAAATAAAAGATGTTAAGTTTTCGGTAAGTTGTGGAATAGGTAGAAAAATGATGAACAGTTGAAAGTTGGAATGGGTTGAATCGGTTGAAAAATGTAGAAATGAGAAGGGAAAAAGGAATTGGGTGTGAATTTCAAAATAAAAGATGTGAAGTTTTTGGTAAGTTGTGGAATAGGTAGAAAAAGGATGAACAGTTGAAAGTTGGAATGGGTTGAATCGGTTGAAAAATGTAGAAATGAGAAGGGAAAAAGGAATTGGGTGTGAATTTCAAAATAAAAGATGTGAAGTTTTTGGGAAGTTGTGGAATAGGTAGAAAGATAATGAACAGTTGAAAGTTGGAATGGG